>NW_025814834.1:176018825-177284825 GCF_022079265.1 Lynx rufus
GTTCCAGGTAGAGGAAATAACCCACCACAAAGCAAAGAGGTGAGAAAAGCAAGGTTGACTGTGAGAAGTTCTAGATGGTTCCAAATGGTTGGAACAAATTGTGTATGAGCAAGTTAATTTAATCCTCCCTCAGTTTCCACACCTGTTGGTGGGCATACTGATGGTACCTGCCTTATAAGGCTGTTGCCAGGATAAAATGAGGCATATCAAGGAAAACACTTGGAATAATGCCTGGCACAAAGTACCCAGAGAATGTTCTCAACACTGAGTAGTTTTGAACAGTGTTCCACAGATGTCATTACCTCAGAGTTCCTAAGGGCTTTTACAATGTAGTGGGTTTTCTGTATCATTGAAAAGGGTTTCTTACACACAGCATTTCCCCCAAGCCTTTTTGACCATTGGATGGGTGAACATTTCTTTTTTGTTTTTTTTTAATATTTATTTCTGAGAGAGAGAGAGAGAGAGAAAGAAAGAGGAAGAGAAAGAGAAAGAAAGAGAGAACACGAGCAGGAGAGGGGTAGAGAGAAGAGGGAGTCACAGAATCCGAAGCAGGCTCTGTGCTGTCAGCTCAAACTCATGACCTGTGAGATCATGACCTGAGCCAAAGTCAGATGCTTAACTGACTGAGCCACCCAAATGCCCCTTTATTCTTGCTAATAATCTTTCTCAGGAGTTCTGTACTCTAAGGTTTGGGAAATGCTGTGATTAGATTCATCAGATGAGATCTGTTTTCTTGTTCTAAAAGAAATTAACCTAGTTCAGAGTCTAATAGCACCCCTCCCCACCATAAAGAATGAATGAATGAATGAATGAATGAATGAATGAACGAACGAATAAATGGAAAATTAAGAGTTCTGGTTAGGGACCTGTTGTCTCCTATATATGCCTTTGCTTAACATTTAAGTTAAAAAATCACATTTTTTTGACTCACAGGGTTAGAACCTAAAGGATTAGAAGGGGGTTTCCCTTTGTTTATTTTAATTGGTTTCTGGTATTCATGCCAAGCTAATAGTTTTTTTGGTACAGGTATTTGCAGGCGTGGAGCGGACAGTTGAAATATCCACAGTGCACAGAAGTAAGCCCTATGGCTTGTCTGCTTAGTACTGAAACCAAGGCTTGGTGGCAGATGATCTCCCAGCTTCCTCTGAGATGCACAGTAGTGCATGAACCAGGCTGGCTCTGTCCGTGTGAACAGAGGGAGGAACTGAAATGGAAGGGGCAGGTAGGGGGGTTTGGACACAGGGATGCATCAGAGATACAGCACGGGAGTTAATAAGCAAATGCACGCCGATCAAACCACCCACGGCAGCATCTCTGCTCTGCACTTACCAGCTGTGTACCCTGGGGCAAGTTCCTGATTTCCAGGAGCCCCATTTCCTCGTTTCTAAAATGTGGGTGGAGGGCAGCAGTCACCTCATGGAGCTGCTGAGGGTTACAGTGTGAAGCTCGGATGCTTTTACCTGGGCGTGGGAAGGGCTGCATGTCGGCAGCCGTGGCACTTCCTGGGCAGCTCCTTCAGCTTCTCCCAGCCTCCATTTCCCGTGATCTTCATACCCAACATCCAGAACTGCTGAGGGGATGAAAAGAAGTAAAGCGAGTGGGTGCTCGGGACGTGACTCCGCCTGGGGGGACCTCCTAGTGCAGAGTTCAGGTGCTGGTTTCCTAGCTGTGAAGCCTTCCCCATCTCCCGTCTATGCTTCTGCTGCCTCGGTACCCACTTAGGGTGGTTTTGAGGGCTCCCTGGTGCAGCTTGAGGCCGGATGAGAGATTGACAGACTGACGCTCAGTAAATGTTAACTATTGTTACATACTGAGCCTGGCTGGCCAGATGTAGCCTGCACACGCAGCCTCTGAAGGAATGGAAGTAAATGTAGATTGTGTCTCCACGTGGCCTAGCAGACGGTTACAGTGGCTGCGTTTCCTCGGTGGCCGCAGGAATCAATACAGATGGCTGGCTGCCCAATCAATTCAAGTACAGTGTATCTGATAGACAGACTTTACGGGCCGTGACACACAGATGCGGAGGTCTTCCCGAGCCGCGGCGGCTCGATGGATTTTCACTGTTTGCTCCTCATTAGATCCAGGGTGCTTATTTTCCAACACAGAACGCATGCAAATTGACAACAGGCACATGCTTTTAAATGTAATCAAGAAGAATGAGCTTGTGTACCAGCATTAATTTGCCTTAGTCCAGTGTCAGGATTTCCAGAGTTTTATGATTCATGTTTTTGTCTGGGGTCTCCTCTTTCTGGAGAAGGGCTTAGTCATATAAGTGGTGTCTTAGCTCTTTTTCCCATTTTCAAATGAATCAAACCAGGGTAAATGTGCAGTAGTGCCTGCTATGCAAATCCCTTTCCACTGGGGGTAACTTGAAGGATACAAGGATTTTGCTTCTGCTCTCTGGCCTCTTCCAAACATGCCTGAGTGACCGGCGTTGAAATTTCCATCACGGGACAAATCCAGTGAATGAATCCCAAGCAACTTAGGCTCTGCTCAGTCTCCACTATTCCCGCAAAGCTCCGGAGCTCTGCCTCCCTGGTGTTCGCTTGAAAATTAATTAAGTGCTGCTTCAGAATAACATATCTTATTGCTTAAACATTAACACCTTTTGTTGACACTTGACTTTCTGGCACTCTGTGTCATTTTGTCATAACTAGGTTATAAGGACTGTGATAAGGGATCATGTGTTAATTTTTGCATTCAACATATACTTCTAATCATAATTTTTGAAAACTCCTATAGCATCTAATATAGCATCATGTATGTTCAGCAAATACTGGTTGGCTTTTGATTAAAAGGTGACTTTTTAAAAATGAGACTATTAATACCTTAAATATACCAGCTCAATTAACGTGTCAGCCTGAAATCATTGGTCTGTAATCACTTCTTATTCCCACTTTACGTTCTTAAGTGTACCCTTAGAAATAGCAATCTAGTAATAAGAATGTAACAGAGTACTCTGTTAAAGGCTTTGAAAACGGTTTATTAAAGAAAGAAGTCTTATTTTTTTCCTAAGTCCGTAGGAAGGAAATGGGCAGGAAAATTATGGGGATGGGCATGTGATGAGTAGGGACAGTGTGTCAGGCTTCTCTCATTTGACCTTCACTCAGCAATAAACTATTCATTATCCCTGTTTGACAGATGGGGAAACTGAGGCTTAAAACATGTTAGTCATTGAGCCAAAATAATATAGCTTCTAAACACTTAGAGTTTATTAACTACTTGCAAAGACATATCTCATTTGTACCATTCAGTAGACTTATGTGGGCTTTCTTGGTGGCTTTATAGTTGAGATTATAAAGCCAAGAAGATTTGTCCAAGGCCCCTGCACCTGTCAGAAGCAAGACGATGACAAGCACACAGGACTGTGGACCCCCAAGACTGCGTTTGAGCAATATCACATTATCGTGCCCTGAATGATAGCTCTGTGAAGACTTACAGGCTTATATGGGATTCTAGCTTCCTATACAATGCTTAAGCAGAGCCAGATCCCATTCATGTGCTTAACTGGCTCCATTTGCCTCATAAGGCTATGTTAAGTATCAATCCATTTCTAATTCTTGAAAAGAAATTGTAAAAAGTAACTGAGCTTTATATCCAGATGCTCAGGTTCAGGCTACCAGATAGATACTGAGAAGGCCCCTGGAAGGACAGGATTGAAATGGTAAAGAAGGACGCATACCTGTTGTTTTTTTATATACCTACAGCCGCCATCTACAGTGAACAAGGGGTCTTTGTTCCTGATTATATTACAGGAGTTAGGTTTTTCAGGTAAAACTGTCTTTTTTATAAATTGGGACGTAAGGAATGCAAGTAGGGAAGGGGATGGATAGAGAGGGAAAAGAGGAGGGAAAAAGCATGAACGAAAGACCTTGGAATCCTGGAAGTTCCTGGGGCAGAGGGAATCTGGGTGCTCCTGATCTGTGGAGGGTACTCATGGCAGCCCAAGCATGTGAAGAAGCACTTTTTTCTTTCTCCACTCACTCACAAATTCATTAGCACCCGCTCCTGCCACAGGCGCTGTTCTAGGTGCTGAAGGTCCAACAGTACATCAAACAGTCTCTGTCATCGCATGGGGTTTACAGTGTAGTTGGGAGATTTGCACAATAAACAAAATTAACATGCAAGTTACATGGTATATTAAAAAGGTTTATGGGGGGAAAATAGGGGAGGCAGATCCGGAGCACAGGGGTGGGGTTTATACTTTTAAATAGGGAAATCATAAAAGGCTTCCTTCCCTCCGAAAGTGGCATTTGAGCAAGTACTCCAAGGAAGGTATGGGTGCCTACTGTTACGATATCTGAGACTGAGGGAGCAGTATGTTCAAAGGGCAGGAGCATGTCCTGTGCATTTGAAGAGTGGCAAGACGCAAGAGTGCCTGGAACAGGGTAAGGGAGAAAGAAAACAGTAGCCAAGGAGGTCAGAGAAATTAAGGGAGTCAGGCAGGAAATTCACAGAGAGCTTTATAATATCCTAATAGAATCCAATGCTTTTGAAGATAAATTGTAGGGGAGCCTGAACAGAGACAGAGAATGCAGTGAGGAGTCATTGTGGTAACGAACGAGAAAGCTGATGGTGGTTTGCAGCAGAGTGTTAGCTGTGCATTTGGTGAGAAGTTTGGATTCTAGATAGACTGGTTCAAGTGCTTTTTGAGTTTGTGCTTGTGTGCCAGGCCCTGAGACACAGGGCACTGAATAGTTGGAGAATCCACATCCTTTAGGAGTGAATTAACGTGCACTCCGTTTGAGAACGCTCCTTCGAGAGACTGGTACCCTGGAGGAGAGGCAGTGCTGTGTTGGAGAAGGAGACAGGCCTTCAGGGCTCCAGTCCTGCCCCACCACGTGCTGGGAGGGGGACCTTGAGGAGCAGTCATTTAGCCTCTGAGTCTGTTTCCTTATCTGTAAAATGGGAGGATGATATCTATTTACTTGTGTACTTAACTGCATGTATAAATAACAAATACACATTGCTTGGGGAAATTCTCTTACTGAATTGGGTATACATAGAGAGGTAACGTCTAGAGACTTGATGTTATGATGAAGAGCTCAGACTCAGAAGCCGACCTCTCCCAACCATTATAACTATGTAATCATGGGCAAATTACTTAACCCCTCCATGCCTCATTTGTAAAATGGAAAAGGTGAACCTACTTATTAAGACTGGTGTATGGATTAACTGGGTTAATATGTAAGCATGTAGAACAATGCCTGACATGTGGTAATTAAAACGAGTCCCTAGCGTTGTGGTGAGTTCCAAGGAAGTTGTTCAGAATATCTTTAGATCATTAGCATATTTGAGCAGCATTATCCCGGGACATTCTTTATTTCTATGTTTTCAGAATCCAAATTTTGTGTAAATGGCCAGTTTCAGTGAAACCGAATCCATGTATTTGGTTCTCTGTTTACTCATCCTGTACAGCCACAATCCCTCTTTAATTTCTTCTTGGATTAGTCATGTTTACCAACAGCTCCAAAAATAGATCCCAGCCTTCAGAAAGAAAACGACAATAGCTATAACAAGGTATTAGAGGCTGCATAAACTTGTCTTACTTGAAGTTAATGTGAAAAATGTGGGGGGAAAAATAACAAGGGGAAATTTCGAAAATTAGGCAATGATGTTTAACCAAAATGACATGTGCATCTCTGAATGTAAATGCACAACTGCGTTAATGCCTTGCCGGCTGCCTGCCGTCCTGAGGTTTTATCACATCGTAATGCAGTGATGAGGTATTTCTTTGCTTTTTTTAGTTTTTCCACTCGCAGATGCCAACAATGATTATTTGTAATTTCAGAAATAAAGATGCTCAAAAGCAACATCTGTGATTCCATATTTTTCTGTGGAATTCAGATTGTGCATCTTACTCCTCTCTGTAGCTGGGGAATATTTGCAGTCAAACATAATTCCTGTATACTTGATTTAGCTCTGGGCCAGACTGACTAAAAGGTTTTAAAACAGTGCCCATGCTCTCACGATCTACACTATGTGGATTCCCGACCTTTTAATCCCCATTTCCTTTAATACAAATAAAAGAGAGTTTATCAGTTGATTCAGATGAGTGGGAGTGTGCCATGTAAATTTCAAGGAATTATGAACTAAATTACAGTACCCATTTGGGGGCTTAAATATTATTCTCCACTACACAAACCTGGCATGGATTTTATTTTAAATGAAATGGCACACAGTGGCAGGCAATTATTTTTGTTATTGTATTTCCCATCCTGGCCTCCAGAACCTAAGGACAAAGGGAGGGGATGTTCATTTATAAGTTGCCCTCCTGAATTGTTCTTGAAGTGCAATTTAATCCTCATATCAAGCAAAGTCTAATGCTGTATTTGCCAGTAAAATAGTCATTTGCATTTTTTATTGACAATACAAATTGTGTTTAATCAGGCAGTCGGCGTGTTAGCATTTCCAAATGATTGAAGACCCAGTTTTGTTCAGACTACATCCCACTTTGGGTCAGATGTATTTTGTTCTTTTTAATTATCAGAGCACATAAAGTTGCTTTGGAACACTTTGCTTTTTTTTTTTTTTTTCCTTAATTGTCCATGCCCCACATAGCTTGTCTCCAGAAGAAAGCCAGGAAGCCCTAAGTTCTTAAGTTTACACATTTACAGATGTCAGCCCAGCCTAGAAGAATAGTGAGAAAAGATTTGTACTGAGTAACTTATTGGATCGTTGAAAAGACTGTGGAGAAACGGACACAGTCCTGGACCACACATCCCAAGGTGGTGGCTTGATTATCGTTACCAGAAAGACACGGTCAGTTTTCAGCTATGTGGTACCTCACCTCTCAGAGCTTCAGTTACGAACAGGAAGGACAACAGTCTCCCCTCACTTTCTTTAGGATTTTCATGAGGTTTTATCCTTTGAGAGGTAGCTTAGCTAAGCAGGGCGAGGAGCCTGGCTCCACTCTTCCTAGCTCGATGGCCTCAGGCAGGTTTACCGGTCCCTCCTTCACCATCCTCATCAGCATGGTGGGGACAGTAATAGCACCTGCTTCACAGGGCTGTTGTACGAGTTAATGTATAGAAAGCTTAAGATAATGCCTGGCCTGTGGGAAGTGCTATTTATGATATTATCGTCATCATTCTTCGTACTAATAGTGTTTCTTCACAGGTTTATTGTGTGGATGAAATCAATTCACATTTGTAAAGTACAAGAAACCCTGTAACACATGGTTTTATAACTATTTGCCATTATTTTTATTATTGGTTATCTATCATTTATTAAGTGCTCACAGTATGAAAGGCATTAAGTCAGGGATTTTTGTAGCAACCCGTGAGGGACAGGGCATCCTAACTTCACTTTGCAGATGAGGACAAAGGCGGGGCAGCTAAGCCCCTCCCTGGGGAGGGAGGGAGCCCCAGGCGGGACCTGAGAACAAGGCGGCTGCCCTCTCACATCTGGGCTTCCTCAGTCCCCAGCTTGGAGTCCACTCCAGACGGGTGTCCTCTGAGCTGCATTCCAGGCCCTACCTCGTACAGGGCCACACAGTTTCATCTTCCCTGCACATTCACCACAGTGACCTTGGCCGGGCCTCACTACCTCACTCACACCCACCAGGACAGTTGCCCCTTGGCCTGCTTGTCACTACTTCTCGGCAACAGGAACCCAAGGCCCGTGGATCTGTTACTATTTTCTTTTCCTCTGCAAAGACCTGGCCCAGCTATGTCGCTCTTCGCTACCTCCTGGAGCCCCGTCTTTGTCCTATTGTTCCCAGCCCGATGCGCAGTGCCCAGGATGCGGTATCAGTATTCTTGTTTGTTTCGGAGTAGACATTCGGTGATAATTGAAAATACCAAATTTGTTTACGTTGGTCCACATAGACAAAAGATTATAATCATAGCAAACGTTTTTTGAGAGTTTGCTGTGTGCCAGATCTGTTCTAAGCACTTAATACATATTAATTTATCTCCTTCCCACAGCAACACTAGGCAGCCGGTACTAATACTATCTGCGATCTCCAGATAAGTCACTGGACCGTAGTCTGTAGGGAGCCGGGACAGCGTGGCGAGGGCAGGACTGGCTGCTCTCAATATGTTCCATTGCCCCTTGTTCTCGTCTGTGTCAGCGGGGGTGCAGGGCACAACTCTCCCCGCACCACACCCCTGTAGGTGATACGAGAGAGGGAACATGAAAAGGGGAAGAATCCAGGGTTTATGGGGCATGCACGTGCCAGGTCGAGGGCTACATCTTTTACCCATGTTAACATGTGACATTGACGACAACCCTGTCAGGTAAGTATCATCCTCCTCGTGTTAGATATGAGGGTGTGGGGAACCTGAGCTGCTGAGTGATTTGCTTTGCCATATGCAGTTATGTGGCAAAGCTGGGATTTGAACCCAGGTCTCCCAGCTGTGAAGTTCGGACTGTTGCTTCGGTTTAAGTTCTTCCCTCTCTCCCTCCCTCTAGTTTTAGGATGATGGTGGCGAAACAGCCAAGGTGCCTGCCTTAAAGAGGCTTACCTGCTAGACAGGGAATTGGTCAGTAAGCAAACAGATAAACATACAAGCAGACCATTACAGCTATGAGGGAGATCAATGGGGTGACTGAGAGAGCCCCTGATCTAGGAAGCAGGCCCTTAATTAGGGTCCACAGAGAGGATATCTCTGAGGTCCAGTGGAGGTGAAGGAGACAGCTGTGCAAAGAACAAGGCAGAGAATCCCAGGCAGATACACCAGCAAGGACAGAGCTCTGAAGCAGAGAAAAGTACAGGATATTTGAGGAACAGAAAAAGGGCAGCATGCCTGGTGTGAGGCAGGCAGAGGTCAGATCAAGCAGGGCCTCACAGAACAGAGTAAGAAGTCTAGATAATTTTCTCACTTCCATAAAATTTAGAATAAAATTAGCCCCATGACCCTGAGCCATCTGAGTCTGCAGTTTTTAATCTGTTCGCCGTGTGTAATAATCCCTGCCCTCTGTCCATCTCAGGGATGGTTTGAACATCAGATGACACAAGGAAATCTTACAGGCATTCTACAGAAGTCGCAGAGAGGAATGAGTGACTTATCCGACCACATTTATATGTGTGAAAGAGAGGCGTTCTTGGAAGTCTGACTGTATAAAGAAGGCAAGCTGAGCGTTGGAATTCCTGAGGGATGAGTCTCTGCTTAGCTAGGACTGGTAGTCATAGTGGTAATAGTGTGATGATAATAATATATACCCAATAAGCTCTTGCTGTGTGCCAGACTTGAGCGAAGCTCTTGAAAAGCATTATCAGTTAGTCCTCACGATACCGTAGAAGACACACATATTATGACTTCCTTCATTTGTCAGTTGAGGGACTGAGGCACAGTGAGGTTAAGTCTTTGCATCCTCGGGCTTGGTTGTGAATAACTAAAAATTCAACAGCACCTGGCCTGAACAAGCAATATGTTTCTTTTAATTATAAAAATGCCACACAGAGAGTAAGCTGGTGCTGGTAAATCCACAACGAAAGTCATCAAGAACCCAAGGTCCTCTGCCTGTTTGCTCCATCATCCTTAATGTGTAGTTTTTGTTCCTCATAAATGCAGAGTAGCTGCTGCAGCTCCAGTTTTCTCATATGTATCTCAAATCAGAGGGGAGGAGGAGAGCTGAAGGAGATGAGCAGTGGTGGCAGGGATAAACTTTTTCGGCTTTTGAGGCTTTCGGGAAAGGGCAGTGTTCATCTACATCTTCTTTGCCTCTGACTGGGGTGTACAACCAAACCTAGCTGAAAAGGAAGCAGGATTCTGGAATTTCACTTTATAGTTGGATGGCACAGGTTACAAAGAAGGGTATTAGAAATTGAGTTAGTGAGCCAGGCCCCAGTCACCCTGCCAGTACATGGTGAAAGCTCCCTACTGGGGAGAGACTTAGGAATCTTGGACCTGCTATTTAACCTCTCTATGCCATTAATTTTCACTTGTAAAATAGGAATAATAAGAGTTTTTGAATAGTGGGGTTTTTGCGGGCGGATAAAATTAAGATAGTCCTCAGAAAGCAATTGCCATGGCGTCTGGCATATAGTTAAGCACACAGCAAATGTATGTACTTACTGTAGTACATATATTTGTTCTTACTGTTTACATTGTTACTGTTATTGTTAGCAGTTTCTGTGCCAGCGTTTATGAATGATGGGCAGGGGTGAGAGAGTCGGAGATAAAAAGGATGGGTGTTTACAGAAAGGCTCTTTAGATGGCTGCAGAGATGAGGCTGCGTTCACTAGGAAGAGGAGAGGGAGGGCTGTTCCTGACGGAGGGAACAGCATATGCTTAGCAGGTGCCAAGTCACACAAGGGTCACTCTGCACGGCCTGTTAAGAAACTGCATGTATTTCTAACATGCTGCAAAGTGGTGTGAGGGTCAAGGGCAGCCAGGCAGTCATGAGCAAGATTTCCTGAGTACCAACTTTATGCTGAGCACCTCCCTATGCCCCAGGGACACAATGAACAGTGAGGTGAAGCCCCTGCTCTCCAGAAGCACATCACATCGACACTCGGTTTTCTCATTTGCCAAATGCGGGAAAAAAATGAAAGAAGCCTAAATTGTGTTAACCATCTGCTCTGTGACAGATTCAAGGGTAGATGTTTTGTGGATGTTGTCTCATTAAACTTCGAGGTCATTATTACTCTCTCCATCTGACAGGTGAGTAGAAGAGTCCACAAGCTGTCCAGGATCACCCAGCTAATAAGTACTACAGCAGCGATTCAGTTCAGATTTCTGACTCCGGAACCTGTGTGCTCTGCTTGCTGTACTGCTTCCAGAACCCTGGGTAGTACACACACACACACACACACACACACACACACACACACACACACACCTGGTGATGCAGCAGTATCTGAGAGCACCTTAGAGCCAGAGGCAACATAAACATCAAGAGCTGGGATATTTTATTTTATTTTATTTTATTTTATTTTATTTTATTTTATTTTATTTTATTTTATTTTATTTTTTTAATTTATTGTATTTTTAAGAAAAAAGTAAAGTACTTTCTTTACTACTACAGTAAATTTCCAGAAGCTTGTCAATTCCTTCCCAACCAAGCTGATTAGCCACACTGGAGCCATCCAGGTTGCTTACGCAAAGGAGGATGGCTTGATTGTACTTCAGCGCCTTAGCTGTCATTGAGCTGCCTTCCTAAATATGATCCTTATTGCCCTGCTCACCCCTCTATAAACACCACTGCAATGAAAGCATAAAACATTAAAAACATCTCCTGGGTGACTGCTATTGCCTTTTGAATTAACACCAGAAATGCTCATTTGAGAGATGTGGTTTAACTCGAGCGATATTTCTTGACGGGTTAATGAATATCATATGTTATCCTTTAACCTAATATAACACCATCAATTATTTAGTTATTTTTATTGATTGACCTCTTCCAGATTATTTAATAGTAGATTTTTCACTATTTAGAAGATTTAATGCTGAGCACTCAGGCACCCTCTTTCGCTATTAAGGGGTGTCCTCTGAATATAGAGGGGTGGGCACACATTCTTATTATATTTTTTTTTGGAAGAGACAAATTGCAGGTCATCCTGGAATTAGTGAACATGATGCATACATAACCATGTAAATCTACACATAACAACAAGTTGAACTGCTGATGACACCGGAGATAGGGTTTCAAAGGGGCAGATAATCAAGCCTGCACAGAGTTACTGTTTAAATATGCAAAAAGCAGAAAGGCCATCCTGGAAAGATAGAATGTGCATCAAAACCAGCACCAGTATCAAATACAAGCAATGGCCCGTAAAAGCACATGTGTCCCTGAGTTTGTAACCAAGAACTAGAAAGCAATATGAAATTGTGTTCCTTTAGCTTGTATTTTGGGACACAGTTTGTGTGTTCTCAGGGGCTCCTCATGGGCTGACAGGAAGGAAGGAGGAGGAGTCTGGAAGGCAGGCTGCCTGGGATCCATTTCTCTTGGGACACTAATTAGTTCCCTGACTCTGGGATTGATTGGCCTGCAAAGCCACATCTCTGTCTTGACTAGAATCTAGCTCTCTTTACAATGGGCTCTGGCTGCTTTGTGGGACTTTGTGCTGGGCTGGGAGAAGTTATGGAATGCAGAAGCATATGAATTATAGAATTACAGAAAGGTGGGATACTGGAATGCCAGAAATTTTCTCATGCAGGAAGATGGAATTTGGAATTTGTTTCCAAAAGTGTTGTCAACATTAATAATTTTTCCTAAGGCCCTCCTTTCATGTCAGCCTATTATCACTCACCGTAAGTTGATACTCCTATTAATTTTGTTAGAATAGCCAGAATTAATCTAGAGATTTCTAATTTGCAAAGTAATCCTTAGATAGATTCTTTCCTCTCTCATACCTTGCATGGGTATTTGTGATTTCAAACAGGTGTCCGACCTCCCCAAGTTTTCTCCCCAGTAGTTTTAAGTCAGTAAGGAAAACAAGAATCCTATCTTGGTCTTCAGGTATAGAAACTGGTGGAAGGCAGAGAGAACTGGGAGGTCAGAAGAGATAGTGTTGAATCCTGGCACTTCTGTTGTTACTTTGTATATGTGCTGCCCAAGCGAGCACATCCAGTTGTTACTTTGATGACCTTAGGCAAATCATCTAAACTCCATGAAAGCCTTCGCGTCCATAATATTAAAACATTGAAATAAACCTGACCAAGAAAATGATAGAGGCATATAGTTCATTGAGGCATATGAAAGTCCTTATCACTGGGGAATATAGTGCTTGTGTGTAGGATTCTTCTAGCCTTGGGATAATGCCAACCACCTGCCTTCTTGGAGGCCACATGGCCCACCTCCACAGTGGACACCTGTAATCTATTATGGCGTTCTTTTCCATGAGCCAATGTGTAGCCTCAAAATTTCTTGTGGCACAACCCTCCAGGTTGCCACTTGCCAGTTGATCAGATTTGGCTAGCCGGATGAAAACTCACATGCCATCCTAGACCTGGCCTAGATTTTGGGCCCAGACCTACCCTCACCCTCCTTCCTTCTCTTCAGAGGTAGGCATTTCTCTGTTTTTGAAATCAAGTGATCTACCCAGAAAATTCATGAACCCAGCCACCTCTCAGAAGCTAGAAAGATGTGCTCCCTGTGGCTGATTAGGTGGCAGCTATGTGAAATATCACCCTGCAGGATGCACCAGCCATCATGGGTAGCAGACAACCTGGTAAGGCCAAGATATGTATATTTTTAGACCCAGGAGGCTCAATAGTATGTGGTTTGCAATGATTAGATACCTTCCCCCAAATAGGACCTGCTGGGGTCCTTAGAGACCCTACTTAAAATATGTCACTGAAGATTGTTTTTAAACATCCTAAAGGTAACTGAGACCTGAACTTCAGGCCCATCAGTCCCCAACATTCACGTTTTTCACTTTTTAGTCTCTTTGACTTTGAGGAAAATGAACTTTGGCAAAGTAATTTGGCCACGTACACCTCAGGGGGCCACTAAGAAGCTGCCCTGTCCACAGGATGGGAATCCTTTTCTTCCCGTTTTGGTTCCGTTTTCTGGCAAGCTTATCGCCATTTCTCTTAGCGTTTACATTTCTCTTTCCTTGCCAAGGCACAGGAGATGTGTTCTGACACACGGTATCCTTTTAGTGATCGCTTAGCCTTCTTTTTGCTCCTTACTTCTCCCACGGCGGAGCTAATCATTTCTGGGGCTTGATGAGCAGGCTTGACTGCAGGCCTGAAGAGACCCTGTCTATAGCTCCAGAGGACTGGAAGATAGTTTCCTTGTGGGTCAGGGACAGATGCATTCCCACAGTCAGAGAAGTTAGCAACACACGCCTCCCTGACAGGAGGCTGGATTGCAGGAGGGCAGTCGTGGCGTAAGCCTGGAGGAGACTGATGCGCATCTCTGCCTTCTCTGAGGGCCCATACTCTAGATTGCTCAGCAGGCCTCCCAAATGTGATCCTGGGCACATAGCCCCACCTAGTTTTTCTTGTAAAGATGGCCTCTTGTGGAAAAAGACTGCGCAGCACTGCCGGTCATGGACTCAATGTCCCCATTCTGATATTCCTATGTTAAAGTCAACCCCTAAGGTGATGGTATGTGGAGATAGGAATTTTAGGAGGCAGTTAAGTGTAGATGAGGCCATAAGGCTGGTGCCTTCACGATGGGATTAGTGCCCTTGTAAGAGGAGGCACCAGAGAGCTTGCTTTCTCTCCACTGTGTAAGGACGCGGCAAGAAAATGCTCTCTGCAAGGCAGGAGCAGCAGCCTCCACCAGAAACGGAATCTGCCGGTACCTTGATCTTGGACTTCCTAGACTTCATAACCGTGAGAAATAGCTGTGTGCTGGGTGAGCCGCTCACTGTCTGCTATGTTGCGGCAGCCCCAGCAGACTAAGACACTGCCTGCTCTGTCTTCGTAGAGAGTGTTGAGCAGAACACCAGGCACCAGTGCCAGGAGAGGACTCCTGCTTGTGGAGGATAGCAGAGATCATCACACTGGCAGCCACCAGGGACGAGAAGTCCAAACACTTCTGCCCACTGTGTCTTCGTATCATAGTCACCACGGAAAACAGCACCGTCAGGCACCAGATGGATCAGTAGTGCGTTCACAGAGAGAAGAGACAGAGCAGGGTCAGCTCCGATACCGGGCATCAGTCTCCCAAGACCAGTGGGTCCCCTGGTGGTGAAAGCAGAGCCCTTGGCCTACACACACCCGTCTCTGTCTCAGTAGAAGAACCATGACCCATCCCCTGTGCAGTCTGAAATACTGAAAGCTGGGTGCACACCCTTAAACAGAACAAAGGAGAGCACACGGAGGCTGCAGCAGGGAGATCTTTCCCATACAAGGGGGTAAGTCCGGCACAGACGGTGTGGACTCTCTCTTTGTCAGCCCGTATTCCAGGCCCAACACATTCCTATATGGCTGACCCGGGGTTTAAGTACTACATACATGCACAAGACTGACTTTTCCAACAATCACAGCGGGCATGGTCACATCAAAGGCTCTGACAAGTCCAGGATTGGAGAGAGACCTTAACCCCATGCTTCTTCTACTCACCTGTCCAGAGAGCGCATTTTCAAAGCACTTCCATGGGCTGGTTTTCTGGAGAAGTCATTTTGGGGAAGGTTGGATGAGGTCATAGTTTGCCCTCCTTTGCCTCCTGTTACCTTCAGAGTTTATGTCTGCATCAGGCAGAATGTGAGCATTATCCTTTTTGTTTGATCTTGAGCCTAGATGTCTTAAAGTTCCTGTCCACGGAAGAACTGGCCAGTTCATGGGCTGACCAGAGTAAGGTAGACTGAGTATACACAGCCCGACATTTTGAATATTAAGGGAAATTATGGAAAGGACCAGAGTGGTCACCTTATGGTGCAGGGTTATTTATCCCCAAACATTTCACTGCTGGACTGAGCTCCCTGAGGGAAAGGAGCGTGTCCTATTCATTATGTCCATGCCCAGCGGAAGCATGGAGCCCAAAGAAATCTCTCATAAGTGCCTGTTGAGTAAATGAAATCATTTGCAGGTGATGACAGATTCATACACCTTTAATACTGGAAAGAAGCCAAGCAATTATTTAGCCCAAATTCATTTTAGAAACAAGGAAATAAAGAACCAGAAAAATGTTTGAAGACATCCTGGGCCGGTGATGTGGCCCTCGTGTTGCAGGTTTGGAAAAGAACAGTGAGGTCCAATTAGTTCTTGATTCTTTCTCTAGGGGAGGAGTGTGTTCTCTGGGTTGGGACCTCATATGGGGATGGGTTTGCCCATTATTCCAGTTTACTTTTAGTAATTCACTTCAACGACTATTGTTACCTACTTATAGTGGCTGGCTGTCTTAGTTCAGGCTGCTGTATGAAGGATAATAATAAGTAAAGTGCTGCGGGCTGAGTGGCTTGTAGACAACAGGAATTTGTTTCTCACAGTTTGGGAGTCTACAAGTCTGAGGGCAGGGTGCCAGCGGGTTCTCAGGGAATCACCTGAAACCCGAACAGAGCTACTACACACAGCGACTAGAGCATGGAGAAGGGGAGCCAGTGCCATGCTGGGCAGGTGTTGAAGGTAGTGGACAGGGGATGCAACTGTGAAAGTTTTTCATGGGATATAGAGTGTGGAACATTGTCCTAAAGAATAACTGGAGGGTTGCTGGGAATGGGGGAGAAGAGAGCCAAACCAGGGCGAGTCTTGAGCAGAGGCTTAGAGGCTGAGAGGGAGGGTGGCTGCAGCACAGAGGAAGACACAGGAGGGAGGACAGGACCTTCAGAGCCCTGCCACACGAAGCCATTTAGACTGCGAGCGATCCCTGTTTCTTAGCCCTCCCCTCCAATGCACATAGCTAATGGAATGTTTTTTTATGGACTACAAGACCCACATTAACACGGTCTACTTTTAATGCCATACAATGGGCGAAAATCTCTTGGTTTTATTGACTGCTTCTTTATCTGACTTTACCTAATTGGAAAATAAACAGATAAAATGATACCTTTACCACAGATGAATAATTCATGTTCTCTTTGTCTTTTTGTCAGAAAAGAAAGCCTAGCAGATCTGTCTTTAAATTAGGATATCTGGTAGATGAGAGAAAAATGTGAGCGATTAACTCCAAATTGAGTTCAGTGTGAATTTCTGAGAACCGGAGTCCTCCTCCGTAATGAAGTCTAGATTGGTTCACGTAACGGTTCACCTGGCTCTGGTGGAGCCCAAATTCAGAACATATGAGTGCTATTGACCTGTTAATTTGAAATGTTTTAATCTGCATAAAAATGGATTGTATTAATTGTTTCACATTAACCAGGGCTGACTGTAATGTCTGATTGAATTAGGCTGACTTTTCTCTTTCTTGGTTCCTTGCGGTTTCATTTGCCCCAAACACGAGTAACATTTCCCCATTCCGTGCCAGTCATCTGAACAGGGTGGGCTGTGTGGCTCTCAGAGAGCCACCAACCTCCTGCAAATACAAATACCGACCATCCTCACTGACCACACTACTGGGCACCTCTCTGTGAAGCGTTCGTCTTTTCTAATGACTCTTGTATTTCTCCACTCCAATCTCACTGGCTTACATCATTTTCTTGGTATGTCAAATCTCGGTAAGTAAACTTTAACTCCTTACATCAATCTGTGCTTCAAAGACAGTATTGGAAATGAAAAACCGATTTAATAAAAAAACGTAATTTTTGTTTTACACACATACTCTGAGATCTCACGTGGGCAGCATATCCTGCTGGACCCAACGTAGTCGAACCTGGTTCTGGCCTTGGGGAGGTCACGATCTGGTTCTGGTGGTATGGTTTAAATGTAGGAAAAGTCAGTTAATAGTTCAAATCACCATTGAGGGGAAAGGAGGCCCCCAGCCAGATAACATTGCTAAATGAGTGGTGGAATCTGTGGGGACTAAGAAACACGTTCGTTCCTTAAATGTGCCTTGTGTTTTGTCTTTCCTTCCACGATTCTGAGGCTAGGCCCCGTTCTTTGCTGGGTCTGGTATCTTTCTTCTGTATAACACAATGAAATCATAGCCTGTTCTGGGAGAGCCTTCCTCGGCCACCCCTACCCCTTGTCTGATTAAGTGCCCTCTTCTGGGCCCTCATAGCTCCTGTCAAACCATCGCTGTATTTATCTTACCATTTACTTGTCTCTTTCAATCAGTTGGGATGAAAGGTTCAACTTCAACTTCCAGCATGTAAGAAGGCAAGACTGAAGAGGGAATTTAGGGAGAATTAGATGATGTATCCCAGGCCACTGCTTCTCAACAGTGGTATGTGGACCAGCGGCATTAGCATCTCCTGGCAGCGAATTAAAATTGCAAAAATCTCATGCTCCACCTCAGACCTACATCATCTGAATTTTAGCAGAGCCCAGTTGATTCGTATGCATGTTAAAGCTTGAGAAGAACTGCACTGGCTTAGGCTACTTCTTCTCAAACTTGGCTACACATTGGAATCACATGGGGGTCTTGTAAGTAAGGAGGCTTGGGTCCCACCACAGACGTTCTGATTTAATTGACTGGGGGTGTGGCCAATTAAAATCTCTCCAGGTGATGCTAATCTGCAGCCACCTGTGTGAGCCACCTCTGGGCTAGTGTTTCCCAGTTGCTATCACTGCCATTATCACGCTGTATTGTCTTTTTCATTTATGTGCCTGTCTTCCCTCCCTCTTAAGAGCAGAGACTCCTTTATATATCCCAAGACTCTGATACAGTCTCTCTCACTGAATAATTATTTCTTAAAATGAATGGAAACAAACCTGAGTGAAGCCTTTAGTGTTGAATTTGAGGAAAACATCGGAGCAGACTTAGGGAAAAGACTAGCAATAGCTTGGATGAAGAATTGAAGGGGCGCCTGGGTGGCTCAGTCGGCTGAGCATCCTACTTCAGCTCAGGTCACGATCTCACAGCTCATGCGTTCGAGCCCTGCATCGGGCTCTGTGCTGACAGCTCGGAGCCTGGAGCCTGTTTAGGATTCTCTCTGACCCTCCCCCACTTATACTCTGTCTCTGTCTCTCAAAAATAAATGAACAATAAAAATTAAAAAAAAAAAAAAAGAATTGAAGCATGCTATTAATATAATAGGCAAAGAAAAAAAAAAAAAGATTCAGAGTGTTCCCCTTCTGGCCAAAGTTGTACAGGGTATGTCAAGTTGTCGGAAGGGGTGGGTGATCTTTTTTTAACAGGAAGAGAGGAGACTTACAAGTTTAATTGACTCTAAGCCCTGGATGATGTGACCGTGACACTTAACCATCCACTAAGAAAATCACAGTATGACTTTTCAAATGCATTGCTAGAAGTTGCCGTGTTGACTTGTACCGGGGATTGGACTGCTGTACCTCTAGGCACCACACTTTGAGGAAGTAGTGAGCATTGTTGATATGGAAATCACATCATGGGAGGGGGTGCGTGGGAATGAATGCCTGGAGAGGAGAGGAAGTAGGGAGGACATGATTGCTTTTTTCAGAGCTGTCTCTTGTGTGGAAGAGAGCAGAACCATGCTGTGCTGCTCTACAGGACGTAGCTGGGGCCAGCGGAAGTCATGGAGGCAGAATTTGGCTCAACCTAGGAAAGACTTGTGCCAGTAAGAGCTGTCCAATAATAGAACCGGCTGCCTAGGGAGATGGTGTGAGCGAGCTCTCTATCTTTGGAAATGTTCTAGCAGAGCCTGGATGGCCATCTGTCATGGGTATTGTGGAAATATTCATGTATTCAGTGGATGCACAAAATTGTGTTGATGATGATAATAGTAGTAAATGTGACTACTATCTACTGAGTGCCGGTTAAGTGCCAGGTACTGTGCTTAGGCAAGTTTGTATCCATCATTCTCTTTAATCCTTCTATGCCTAAGGGAAAGTGACAGTTACCTCTTCCACTTTACAGAAGAAATGGGTTCAGAGCTAGGGTTTGAACCCTGTGCTTTCTGACTTCAAAACACATAACCTTTTCAATATACCACCTACCTTTGATAGCTCCTCCATTGCTAAAATCCTGTCATTCTCAGTGTATTTAAATATCAGATTTGAAGTGACCTTTGTATGTCTATGTGGAAACGTTCCTGTGGAGAGCTGGACATGAAGGCTTGGGAGTTGAGGGAGTAGTCAGGATGGTAGATGGAGATTGAGTATGGTCTACCGAGAGGTGAGGGTCAATGCTGTTTGATTAAGATTCCCAAGGTAATGACTACAGAGAGGAGGAGTCAGAATGGGCTGACTCCTTCACATGTGCTGTTAGAAAGTCAAACCCAAGGGAACGAGACCTGCTTTCCAAGTAGGAACGACTGGATTATCACCGCATGTTGGAAGCCTGGTTTTTTAAAATTATTTTTAATGTTTGTTTATTTTTGAAAGAGAGAGAGAGGCAGAGAGAGATGGAGACACAGAATCCAAAGCAGGCTCCAGGCTCTGAGCTTTTCGCACAGGGCCCGCCATGGGGCTTGAAGCCAGGAGCCGCAAGATCATGACCTGAGCCGAAGTCAGACGCTTGATCAACTGAGCCACCCAGGCACCTCCCCCACCATCTTAAAAGATTTTTTTTTTTAATTTTTTTTTTTTAACGTTTATTTATTTTTGAGACAGAGAGAGACACAGCACGAACGGGGGAGGGGCAGAGAGAGAGGGAGACACAGAATCGGAAGCAAGCTCCAGGCTCTGAGCCATCAGCCCAGAGCCTGACGCGGGGCTCGAACTCGCGGACCGCGAGATCGTGACCTGAGCCGAAGTCGGACGCTTAACCGACTGAGCCACCCAGGCGCCCCTTAAAAGATTTTTTTAATGTATGTTTAGTTTTGAGAGAGAGAGGGAAGCCTGAATTTTAAGCTCTGTAAAATGTGAATGCTTCTGTAAATTTTCAGATTCTGGATGGAAACAATCCAAGTCAAGGGCTGAAATCGGAGTCAGTATGATATAGTGACTCAACGTATAGCCTCTGGGTTGATATCTGGACACTACTTCTCCCCAGCTATGTGGTCTTCTACACATTACCTTCCTATGCCTCAATTTCATCATCTGTAAGATGGGGATAACATTGTCTCCCCCCCCCCATAGGTTTATCATGAAGCTTAAGTAAAATAATGTACATAAAGTATTTGAACAGTGACTGACACGTGGTAAGCGCTTGGTGTTTATATTCAGATTAGTTATTAAATCTAAGTAAACCCTAAGTACCACAAATGGAATGGTTTCCTTAGGACACTCAGTTGTCTAGGAATTCAGCTTACATTTTTTTTTTTTGAATTAAAATGCACAGCCGATACCTTTAGTTGATCAAGCATTGTAGCTTGATATTTCAGTCCATTTTGTTGCAGCTTCTAGACTGTATGAATCTACTTTCCCATTAGAATACAGAGTGTGTCTACTATACAGAACTGAGGCAGCCTAAAGGAGAGGCCAGAAGAAGGACTTTGCAGTCACACTGCCTGGGTTTAAATTCTGCCTTCATCATTTACTAGCACTGTGACCTGGGGCAATTCGCTAGTCACTCGAAGCCTCAGTTTCTTTCTTATAAAATGGAGGTGGTAGTAATACCTCCCTCATTACAGTTTATCAGTCAAATGAGATTACATGTGTCGAGTGCTTGGAACAGTGCCCCGGGATCTTCCACATAGTAAGCATTCAATAAATGATGATGATGATACACGTATCTCGTAAAACACAGGAACTCAAAATGCCCTGGGGTTCTCACTGTATGTATCAGTGTTAATGATAGAATCCTTGTAGTTTGCATGCATAATCTGTGGACAGGTTTCTCTGTGAGCAGAGACTTATAGTTTGGGGGATGACCATGGGTGATGGCTCCTGAAATTGTAGGCAAGACTAAGAGCTATGCCTGTCTATATGGAGAAAATCAATACGCTTTCATTAGTCACTGTGTGACCTTATAAAGTTTAAGAGGTGTTAGCATAAGTACCCTGAATGGAACGTGAGACTGTTAGTAACAGAAAACTGAGAACATGGTCAACACTGGCTTCAGGAATAAAGTCATTTTGTTATCTCCTATAAGAAAGAGTCAGACGTGCGTGGTCCCAAGATCGGTACAGTAGTTCCAAGATGTTATCAGGGTTCAAGTTCTTTCTTTTTGCTCTGTGCCATCCTTAGATTGATTGCTTCATGGTCCCAGGATGGCTGCCATAGGAGCAAGTATCACATCCTTCTATAACTTCACTGAAAACAGGAAGAAACCAGGGCAGCCAGGATGGTACAATGGAGCTTTCATTATTTGTCTCCTTTCTTTTATCAGAGGTAAAAACAAAACAAAAAACAACTTCCCAAAAATAACTCCCACAAAGCGAGGTACTGCCATCCCCCGTGACTCTTGATTTGTCTGAACTGGATCACATTGCCATTTCCAGCCGGAAGGGAGGCTAAGAGATTATCTGCCTTTTCGGCATCTCTAAGGGAGGTGGACAAGGAGAAAAGGCAGTGTGGGTTAAGAAGTTTTCTAACGTCAGTGCACCAATGAAAACGTGAGTGTTCATGTGCCACAGAAAGGTCACACAAAGTATTTGAATTTGATTGTGGGGGAGAGAGAGTTATTTGGTAAGAAATGGACAACACCCAGAGAAAGGAACTGGGGAATTAGGGAGGGCTTTGAATGCCTTTAGTTTGCCTTATCCTATAAGCAGGCGTCATTCATCAGTGAGTAATGTGGAGGAAGTGCCTGGATTCTAAATATGTGAGTGGAAAAATTGCCACAGAAGAGTCATCCAACTGCTCTTGTTTGCAGCTGCTGATTCTGACCCAGATCTGCCCTCCCCCAGTCCTCAGCTGCTGATCCTAGCTCTGGGGAGCTGGAGCGTGAGCTCTGCCAGGCTGAAGATGCCCATTTCCATAGCTCTCCCACTACTCTCCAAACAAGCTGTTCCTGGAGACAGGGGAGAGCATGCTCCGTAGTAACAGGCCTAGTAATTAGCGGCCGCCCTAGGGCCTTGCAACACTTCTAAAAAGACAAGGTGATTCAATAAGTTCTGTCACTACCCCCTGAGAGTTTCCCCAGACAGAGGGACAGGTGGGGCTCTCCATTGCTAATGACATGGAGCCCTTTACCCTGCAGTCTTTTCAGAGTGCGGGCTGGGAGATGTGGGACAAAAGCAAAACAGGTGGGCATTGAGTCTGCGTGTTTGCTCTTGATGGGAGAGCTGTTTTTATACATGCTGTCGGCAAATTGTGCTGCCCTGAAGGGTAGGCAGAGAGCCCAACAGAAGTGTGGCAGTGAGAATGATATCTTTCCATTGCAACTACGTGGATGGAACTGGAGGGTATTATGCTAAGCGAAGTTAGAGAAAGACAAATATATGACTTCACTCATAACAGGACTTTAAGATACAAAACAGATGAACACAAGGGAAGGGAAGCAAAAATAATATAAAAACTGGGAGGGGGACAAAAACGTAAGAGACTCTTAAATATGGAGAACAAACAGAGGGTTACTGGAGGGGGGATGGGTAGGGATGGGCTAAATGGGGAAGGGGCATTAAGGAATCTACTCCTGAAATCATTGTTGCACTATACGCTAACTAACTTGGATGTAAATTAAAAAAATAAATACAAATTAAAAAAAAAAAAGTGCGACCATACAGTCCTGTCTGAATGAATATGCAAAATGTGAAGATGCTGTGCAAAATGCAAACTGTGCCCCATCTCCTCAGTCTTTAATCCAGAGGCTCAACAACTGGAAGATCATTCGTTTGTTTTCATATTCATTGGTAAATAAAAAGTTGGAAGTTTAATAACGCATTTATCATATTGAGTCAAAATGCTCTAAATTACTATAATAATTACTTTCCTCAGTAGGGAGTGGAAGAATAGGGTAAGATCAGGGATTAGGGTAAGGTAAGATCTCCCCTGGGAGTTAGAGCCTCACAGAGGCAACTGGAACTGATTCTGGAAGGCTGAGTAGGAACTTGCCAGGCTTATGGAGGTAGGCAGAGGTCTCGGAGATATCAGGACTTTGTAATGTTTGTTTGTTTGTTTGTTTATTTTGAGAGAGAGAGAGAGAGAGAGAAAATGAGCACAAGCATGGGAGGGGCAGAGAGAGCCAGAGACACAAAATCTGAAGCAGGCTTCAGGCTCTGAGCTGTCAGCACAGAGCCCGATGCGGGGCTCAAACTCATGAGCTGTGAGATCATCACTTGAACCAAAGTCAGACGCTTAACCAATCCAGGTGCCCCAATCAGGGCTTTTATGTAGGGTATTTCAGACGGAGGAAAATCATCTAAAGGGCATAAATTTGTAAAATGCAGATGAGCATCTAATACTATGTTTACTTAGCACTTCTCTCCCCCTTCTTCTTCAGAAAAAAAAAAAATCCCATTTTCTTCTCCTAGAGATGGTTCAACACTGCACAGTTGCATGGTTGGAATCAATCTAGCATTCAGCTCTAGTCAGCTGGTCTGGGAGTATCGTCTCTGGGATTTTTTAAAGTTGCAGCTGGGCGAGAGCTTTCTTCCAGTCAGCTCATCACTAGTGATAAACTGAGAGGTAAGGCAAGGGACTTGTTGATGGCTCTGAGCCTGCCATTTCGAAATACTCCTGACTGTAAGAGACAGAAACCCAGTTCAAGCAAGCATAGATCAGAGGCATGGGTTGTAAAAATTTGCATAAGCATGGGCCCCGAGTCTCTCATTTCTGTGTTTGCAGGCAGACTGGATACTTCCAAATGGTGGCAATCAGGATCAACAATGACTTCCATATCCCACTTTTCACTGGGGTAGGAGGGAGGGTAGGAGACAGAAAAAGAAAAGAAGCAATACAATTGAGTAAATAAGAAAATCTGAAAGAAAGACCAGAATGATGGAATGTTTCTCAAATGTTGATAGACCTATAAATCTGCTGGAAATCTTCCTGTCGTGCAGATTTTGACCAAGTATGTCTGGAGTGACCCCAAAGATTTGCATTCTAACAAACTCCCATATGATATTAATGCTGCTGGTTCAGTGACCACGCTTTGAGTAACAAAGTGTTCATAGAGAACGTTTAAGATTGGAGAAAATCGGAAAAGCTGGTGCAGTGTAGTTGTATGGGAAGCAGGTAGAAGTGAGTTGTAAATTTCAGCAGGCCCGTAGAGGTGACCGTTAAGCAAACTTGAAAAAGGTAGTTGTATTGACATGATTTAAAGAAATGGGCTATTTTCTGTTTTAAAAGCATCTACTAACTATTGCCACATAACAGATTGCCCCCAAACTTTGCGTCTTAAAGCAGCAAACGTTTGTGGTTCCAGTTTCAGTGGGTGGCCTTAGCTGGGTGCTCTTGCTCAGACTCCGTCGTAAGGCTGCAGGCAGGGTGTTGTTCAGGGCTGCCGCATCCATTTCCAGGCTCAGATCTGTTTCCAAGTTCACTCCAGTAGCTGTTGGCAGGCCCCAGTTCTTTACATACTCCCTCAGTTCTTGGCCACACAGGTCTTTCCATAGGGCGGCTCACAAACATGGCAGCTGGCTTCCGTCAGAGCAAGCAAACAAGAGGGCAAGAGATGGCCAGCCAGAGGGCAGCCAGCGTCTTTCCGTAACCTAGTTTGTGAAGTGATCTCGCTTGTGCCGTATTCTGATTATTAGAAATGAGCCACTGGGTTCAGTCCCGCTCGGGGAGGAGATTATCAAAGGCATGGGTCCCATGAGGCTGGATTGCTGGAGGCCATTGTAGAGGCTGCCTACCACAGCATGCCTTTGCCTATTACCTCAGAACCTGGTGGCTTGTGCTCTTATACAGGTGGTGGTTATTGCCAGTTTGTTTAGCAAAGAGGATCATGGGAGTTTCTTGGCTCCCAGTAGAAACCAGGATTGGCCCAAATGGTTCTGACTAAGCTAGAGTTGGCTTTGGCTGATCTGCAACTTCTGAGGTGTGTCCAAACCAGTTTCTGCTTTCCAAGACATCTGGGCAGAGGCTGGTAGGCCACCTGAGAGCTTGTGGGCAGCTGAGCTCTGACTGACCCCCTGGCCATTTTAATGCTACCAGTAAAATTGCCTGAGGAGCCTGCCAAGGAGACAGATGCTGCTGCTGGAGAAACACCTTCTGTAGACTGGCATTTGTCTGGTAATTGCTCTCCAAGAGAAAATAAGCTCTTCACGTGAGGGGGAAAGCGGATGGTGCCTGATTGTCTAGTATAGAGATGATTTAGAACAAGTGCTGCAAAGAAAATGCAAGAGGTATGATGAAAAAGAAGGCGGCCATTGTATAGATCTAAAGTTAGGCTCTTTTAAGCAAGTGACCAACTCAGGAAAGGCTTCTTGTTTTCCAGGCATACGCTAATACACAGGGAATTGAACTATGTGCAGACTACCTCAACCTGTTGCCTCACCCCTGCTTCTTTTGCAGTCCTATTTCTTTGGCAGTAGTGAGAGCCATTGTTTCCTTCTGGCTTATGGGCTCATAAGGCAGTAGAAACAGCCCTGGCTGAGTCTGGCAACAAGCCTCACCATTTGCCAGGAGGGGATCCCAGCTTTTGTCCAGAGTTGTCTCATCTTTACACTGGGAGGGTAGCACTTCTCTCGTGAAGCAGTCTTAAAGATTAAGTGCAGCCAACACCAGGAAAATTTCCTTGCCATTTGGTAAATACTTAATACAGAGTGTCTTTAGAGCTTCTGTACTTCAAATAACACCATGGGAGGAACTTGAAATGCTAAGTCCTCCAACACAGACGGGGAAGCCAGAGATCATAGTTAAGTGTTCCACTCATTCATCCAGTCATTCCCAACCACCCCCCCACACCCACCAATCAAGCCCAGCCAGCCATCCAGCCAGTGTTTATTGAGGTGTTCTCTTTGACTATACTATTCTCATCAGAGTGGCCATAAGGATGAACAAGTCAGGAAAATGTCCTGCCCTTGAGGGCTTCAACAGACAGTGAACAACACACATTATTGATATATCTGAGATGAAATAACTACTGTAAAATAGAGGTGGAAATGAGAGGGAGTGACTGGCAGGAGGGACCTGGGGAGGCTGCTGTAGGGTGGGTGATCTGGGAAGGGCACTTGAAAGAAGTGCCATTTCAGAGGATACCTGTAAGATAAGAAGGAACCAAGAGAAGGAATAATGTGAAAAGACCCAGAAGGAGAAAGAATAGAAAGATGGCCAAGGTGGGCATTTCCTAGATCAGGTGGGATATTTATAGTTATGCCAGGGAAAAATTTTGGTTTAAACACAATATGGAACTTCTGGTCATAAAAGCAAAACAGGTTTCCTTTCAAAAGATCTTTCCAAGATCTTAATATACTAATCTTTGGTATGATTTTTCAAGGGATTGAGGACCACTGTCTTATGAAGTACTTTCAGAACAATTTAACTGTGGATTTTCCCAACCTTCCTTCCATCTGTCCTTCATTCCATCTGTCCATCCCTTACCTATTTTTTATTTTAGGTTATTTATTTATTTATTTATTTATTTATTTATTTATTTATTTATGAGAGAGGGGTGGAGCAGAGAGAGAGGAAGAGAGAGAGAGAGAATCCCAAGCAGGCTCTGCACTGTCAGTGTGGAGCCTGATGCAGGGCTCAAACTCATGAACCATGGGATCATGACCTGAGCTGTAATCAAGAGTCTGGCACTTAACTGACTGAGCCTCCCAGGTGCCCCGCCCTTACTTATTTTTAAAAAGCATTCTTAAGGAATAGAGTTCTGTGGGAAACCTTGGGAAATTGCTTAGGGAATCTTTGAGCCTCACATCATCCCTCTCATAGGTCCCTGCTGTAGTAAAAGGGGGCTGGGGCTTATAGTGTGAAGGACTTGCCAGGTCTCTGTTGGGAGTGAGTCAGATCTACAGGGCCACGCCTGGCTTTCCCAAGTGCAGCGGACTTCCCAGAGCTCTGTGCCCCAGCTACAGTGTCAGCCCATACAACCAGGGGCATTGACTTTTTTTTGAAAGTGTTCTGATATTTTTGTATTTTCTTTTTTTTTTTTTTTTTAATTTTTTTTTTCAACGTTTATTTATTTTTGGGACAGAGAGAGACAGAGCATGAACGGGGGAGGGGCAGAGAGAGAGGGAGACACAGAATCGGAAACAGGCTCCAGGCTCTGAGCCATCAGCCCAGAGCCTGACACGGGGCTCGAACTCACGGACCGCGAGATCGTGACCTGGCTGAAGTCGGACGCTTAACCGACTGCGCCACCCAGGCACCCCTGATATTTTTGTATTTTCAAAAAATTCATAGCAAATAAAGACAGTTTCCATAAAGTATCTCTTCGGTGGGAAGATGTTTCCTTTTAAGCTCACTGTCATTATTCAGTATGTGCATCTATTTGAGAGATGCCCATGTTGCACAGCTATTGGGAGATTTCGAGGCGTTGATAAAGAGTAAGTCACAGAGTGAACAAACTCACGCCTCTTCTTCCAAATGGCTCATAATCCTGTTTTCTTTGAAGAATGGCTAAGTTACATTTTCTGAGTAATAACAATGGTACAATATTAAGAGCCACTGAGTGGCTGCTGGATACCATGCGTGGTGCGAGGCGCATTACAGGTTAAACCAGTAATGCTGAGAACGTGTTGGGAAGTAGGTGCCAACAGTTTGTATTTTTTGGCGAAGGAACCGTGGTCGACCTAGCTGTTAGCACGGCAGCACCGTGCCTCAGGCCTCACAGTACTTTCAGGAGCCCACAAAAATGTTTTGATTTCTCTTCAAATCAGAAAAAGAAATGACCTTTTAGTCCCAGAATATAATTTTTAACATTTCTTTATGGTGGAAAGGGCCATGGAGGACAAAGTGCTTGGGGGCCTCTGACCGTCACAAGGTGGGGACTCTGGGAAGGCTCAGGAAGTTGCAGCTTGCTCAGAGCCGTGCAGGGGAGATGGGCACAGACCAGTCCTAAACCTGTGTTCTTACACCCTAAAGGCTTCTCCTCAACTGGCTCTACCCCACTCTGACGTTTAGGCTAAACGTTCTTTCCACAGAAACAGCAGGTGCCTGCAAAGTGAAAAAAAAGTTAGAGAAGGAAGGAGCCAAACCGTGAGAGACTCTTAAAACCTGAGAATAAACTGAGGGTTGATGGGGGGTGGGAGGGAGGGGAAAGTGGGTGATGGGCATTGAGGAGGGCACCTGTTGGGATGAGCACTGCGTGTTTTATGGAAACCAATTTGACAATAAATTTCATATTAAAAAATTAATTAATTAATTAATTTTACCCTAGTTTGAGATTCTAGCTTTTGAGCAACCTACCAAGTGGAAGACCCCAAGTTAAGGGCTGGGGGTTTGTTGTGGGGATCAAATGAAATCATGGATGGAAAACTGCCATGTAAATCTTACTGGCTTTCATGTTAATGGAGAATAATAGCTCTCAGTTACTAAGAAACTATCATGTACCTTTATATACTTTTTTTTCCTGTATGATAATACAACAAGGCAAATTTGGAGATGAGAAAGTAGGCTCAGACAAGTTAAGAAGCAGTACGTTTAGAGCCAGTAATTAAGCTTGAGACCAACTTTATCTCATGGTCTGTGATTTTTATCTTCGTCATCACCATCATGCTATTGTTGCCATTGTTTCAAGTCAACTGAGAAGAAAGGGAAAGATGCATAAATACAGCATACTGACACAGTATCGAGTTAAATCGGCTTGAGTTGAGGTGTCCGCTGGTGATCTTGACCTGGATATAATAGATCCTGTTGGAAATAAATGATGTGAGACATTCCAGGGAGAAAAGCAACCAGAAAATGTGACCTTGTGATGAGTTGAACTGAATCTTAATTTATTGGGAACAAGGTCCAGTGCCATAAACATGTGCTGAACAGCGTAACTGATGTACTTTCCTCTCCTTCAGGTGGGCTGAAGGCAGGAAGTCTTCCTTTTGAGAAGGAATAACCCGTCATTCTGAGATCGCTACAAGAGAGTTTGATGTCTTTCTGTCTCTCTTTCTCTTTTTTTTTTTCCTTGAAGTTTGACTCTCTAAGTCTCAGAGATTCAATGACCTAGATGGCTACCTCAGTTTCCCAGCATGATCATGCTTCTGGAACCCAGACTCACCGAGAGAAGTCAGACAGGTTTAATCTTGGTACCCTTGGGTTGGGGAGCCTCCCCACATGGACTGCCCAGCTCTCATGATGGGAGAGAACACTTGGTTCCACTGTGCCACGAAACACACTGTCTCTAGGGAGCCACAGCCATGACATGGCCGTGTGGCCCTTCCCATTACCACACTTCACTTCTAGCCATGCATTTCCTGGACCCACAACACAATTCAGGTTGTGGCTTTTAAAATCACAAAGGCCTGCATTCAAATCCTGATTGTAACACTGCCTGTGTTTTCTCGAGCAAGACCTTCACTCTCCGTGTCTGTTTTTTTTTTTTTTTTTTTTGTCTGTAACGTGAAAATAATGAAAATATTAAACCCGTGTGGTGGTTCTGTGGAGGAAGAGAGACGACACACGGGAGTCTGGCATTTTGAAAACATCTGAAGGGATGATTCAGAAGTAGGATTAGTGGGATGGAGGAGATGAGATTATTATTGTTCTGGTTCTGTAAATGAGTAAATGGAGTCTCACCAAAGTTTTATTTTCCCAGGATCACATGAATAGTAACTGAGGAAGCCAGTTCTGAAAAACCAAACCTTATGGTCAGAACTACTTATAGATTGTAGTCTCCTTGAGAGCAAAGACCCTGTGGTTGTGTTTCCAGGCTGTGGCTCTGGCCTCCAGCTCTTGCCCTCACCCTTAACTTCTGTCTTCCCTCTCTTCCTTACTAGCCACCTCACTGACCTTCAGAAATACTTCTTTCTGCCTCAGCAATTTGGGGCTTAGTGTTCCTGCCTGAAATGTTCTTCCCCCAGATAGCGATCTGTATGGCATGCACCTTTGCCTTCTTAAGTTATGATGCAGTATCATCTCAGTGAGGACTCCTTTGACTACTCATTTAAAAAAATGTACCACCTTGCAGCACTTCTCATTCCCCTCCCCTTCCGTATTTCTCTTCATAGCATTTCCCGACATCTGATATACTGTGTACTTGACTTCTTCCTTTGTTACCGGCTGCCGTCCTCCACTAAGACAAACACCGCAACCCCAGAACTGAACAGTGCGTAGCAAACAGCCTATAGTCGGGAAATTAAACGATGTGTTGATTGAATGAGTAAAAAAAGGCATTCGGAGGAGAGGGGGCCTGTGTCTGAATGCCCTTTGCCCTGGTGATGTTGATGGCTGAACATGTAACTGCTTCTCCCCATGTGATTATGCCTTGCCCAGCCTCTTCTCTGGCAGTTGCCGACTCTGTAATTGTGATCCCAGCCGCGTACTTTGTCCTTTCTTCTTTGTGGGGTGGCTCTGAGCTTCTACAAGAGCCAGGACAGCTGTCTCCAGGAGCTGAGCTTTGTAACATGACCACATGGGTAATGTAACGTTTAATTTAATTTTTTTTCATCTCTGAGTAGATCTCTTTATTAGAAATTAATTTGCTCAGGTTGTTAGGTTTTGTTTGCTTTTAGCATGCTGAGGTTATTTCCCCTGGGTAGGAGATGGTTCTCCGAGCTCTTTCTCGCCTGTGCCTCAGGTTCTAGGAAAATGCTTTCTGGAATGTCACTCTGTGAAGCTGAGCTTTGGTAAATTATGTTTTGAACAGAGGGCTCCTTCTACAGTGTGTGCAGAAGTCTCACTGCTCTTTAATTCTTTTAAAGGTTTCTTATGTGCTTTTTGAAATTTCAAAAATAACTTGTTCTTGGAGCAGGAATCCTGCGAAAGTGAATGATGTTAGAAATTGTCTAGTAATAGGAAATCATATGGAAGCAATTTCCATGATGTTATGAATGGTGTATGCATTGGCTTATAGTGGCAGAAATAGACTAGGAATCTGGTGACCTGGCTAATCGTTCCATGTGATTTGCTAACCGGGTGACTTTGGGCAAACCTTTCAATCTCTCTAAGACCTGTTTCTTCATCACCAAAATGCAGACTCCAGGCCATGGGTTGAGGCATATCCAAGATCTTGTCCAGCTTTAAAACTGGAGGCTGGATGCCTAAAGACCTCAAACTTAACTTGGACACAGCCGCTTACAAGTACTGGAGCTCTCCGGAACATACCTGCCTGTGCAGAGTCAGAGTTTCTCAGTCCTTAAAATGACGGTCAAGATTCCTATTCTGTGACTTTCCAAGGTTATTAAGAGAATTTTACTTGGACACACAGATGTGAAAGTACTTTTTAGCTGTAAAATCCTATTAGAAGCAACTTACTTTATTGTGATTTCATGGCAATGTGCCAACAAAATGGTGGGATAAAAGTTAAAAGATGAAAAGTCATTGCACATCATACTGACGGCTTTTAAATTGTGCTTTTAAAATATATTGGTTTTACATTTCACCTTTGAATTTTTTTTTTAAATCCCTACCTTACATCTTAAGTTCTTGACTTGAGCTTGGGGAAGGGATTTGTAGCTTTCATGATACTTTTCAAAGGAGTATTTGATATCCCCATTTTTTTTTTAACTCCGTGCTTTTTTGTGGGTGTTTCCTCCTGGAATTCCTGAGGGAAGAGATATTTTCATGCTTCTTCTGATCATATATCCCTTCCTTTTTGGTTGGATATTAGCTGGTAATACCTAGAGAATCACAAGTGTTGAGTGAATGACTATTTACAGGACTAGCTGGCTGCCTTCTGGAAACCAGTAGTTAATGAGAACCTAATCATGACTGGCTCACTTTTTATAGTTAAACCCAATGAAAAATCAGGAGTATTTCGTTTACCAGTTTGGCTGTTGGAAGCCATTGAGTGTTAATTCTGTTATCATTGTCTTGGTCTTTTTATCCCTAAAGAATACTCCTAATTTAGACTCTAAATATGAATGACCAAAGGCTGAAGCTCATCGTTATTGGGAAAAGACCTCACATTGGGGTCAGTGGCCCCACAGCCCGTGGTCCAGGTGGCGATGCAAAGGTATGGAGATTCAGCAGTTGGGGATGGAGGTATGGCCTAGAATCAGCAAATAGTGTAAGAGGTGTGGTCTTGCCAGCTGGGACCCGGAGGGGAGAGTTGGGACTAGCTAACATACTAGCAACAGATCCTGCCCTCTCACTATCACCCCACCCTCACCTCCACTCCCCTCCCCATGGTATTAATTTTAACCCTAGAGCTGATCATCTATAAGGAAGCATAATATACACCCAGGAGTCAGGTATTTGCAAGATACAAAAAAAGATCTTAGAATTCAGAAGACATGGATTCCATCCGATTTTCAACACTTCCTCTCTGGGAAGCCTATGGTCCATCTCCTCTCCTTGTCCAGCCATAGTAAAATCGGGACAGCAAGACGTACCTTCCTGAGTTGTCATGAAGATGAGATGAGTTTGTGCAAAGGAAAGTACTTGTCCAACTGTGACACTCATGGGAAAGGAAGTGTCAAATGAATGTATCAAGTGGAGACCCGAGGGCACCCTCCTAAGAAAAGCTGGAGACCCTTTCCTTTCACCGCTGCTGTGTTCTGATAAGGCATCTTGTCTTCCTGTTAAATGAAAATGGGAAGTGAGTGTGGAGTGGACGAAGCCAGTTGTTTGGGCCTCAGGCCTCCACCTCCGCATGGAGCTCACACTGGCTCACCTTTGCTACCCTGAAGAGAAGGCAAAAGAAGTTAATGATAAAACGTCAGGAAGGCACTTGGGGCTTTTAGAAATACTCATCAGGTAATATTACACACATATGATGTCAGATATACAGAGCTGCCACAGTTATATTATTAATCATTTTATTGTTTTCATTAAGCATAATGTTGCTTTTAAAACTTTGCATAAGAGAAAGCTACCCAGAATCCTCATACTTGGCAGGCAGAAATTAATCTAAACTGTTTTCCAAATTTACCAAGTGCTTGCCTGAATAGACAAGGAGCCTGGGGGTATTTCTTGTGGGAGTGATGAGTTGTGAATCCCAATATGAGATGTGTGTTAAAAAAAAAAAAAGGGTCTGTTTAAAGAGGGAAAAGAAGCTTCTGAATATATGGCAAAACAGGTTATTTTTAAACTGAGGAGAATTTTGTGGGGATTTTAAAGATTCTGTGATTTTATTTATTCTGTGATTTATTTTTGTGGGACTTTTTTGCATCTCGTCAGTATACCCAGGGCAAGAGGAAATATGCAAGAGAAATAGAAGACTATCTATGCCCTTTGGTAGCCTTCATGCTCATAAAGGGACAAGACACAGCTAGATAAAATGATGATTTATGCAAGGCAGTATGGTTTTATGGAAACATTGTGTTGTTTGGAGGCTGGTGCATTTGGGTTCTAGATCCAAATCTACCCTAGAACAGATTAATGAGATGAGGAAGGTACGACACTTAGCACAGACCACGGCTGTCATCGGTTCTCACGAATGCAGTTCTGTTCTCCTTTCCCGTTTCTCCCTTCCATTTTATGTCGTCACAAGGAGACAAGAAGGAATTTTGGAGAATATGGGCTATGGCAGAACATCTTTCATGGAGGAGGGACTCCCCTTAGACCTTGAGCTGGCTGTCTTCTGCTTCCCCTTCCAGGGGCCCTCTCTGCTGTTCTGTGCCTTCCCCCCACCCCCCTCTCCGTAAGGCTAACTGTGTGGACTGCATCCACGGGCTTCCTGGCTCCCTGGCCTCTTCTCAGAGTAGCCAGTGCTGAGTTCCAGCAGTAGGCTGAGGGGTGGGAAGTCTTTATGTTTTGATCCACTTTTTGGCATTCTTCTGGCTGAGTTGCCTCAGGCCTGCTGTATTCTAGATTGAAGGTCACTGATCCTTTCAAGACAACTTTTTCTACCTTCCCTTCTGGTTCTGGTCACCTCTCCCGTCTTTCACCCCTTCATGCCCAGGGGAGGGAACAGTTCTGCTCTTCTGTCCCTGTGCTACTGCACTGTCCTTTGGGGGCTTCCCTTGAACACAGCTTCCTTTGTGTAAATAATCCCTTCGCTAACTCTTCTGGAATAGTCCCGTTTTGAGCCTGATGGGACCTCAAAGTATGGACTGAGTTAGAGTCGGTGAGGTGTGACATTGGATGACCGAGGTGTGCCCTGGGGCTGACCCACCTGGTGTGGCTGTAGCCCTTGGTTCACGTGAGGAAGAGGAACCAAGCTGTGAGTCTGGGGAGGGGTGCTGGACTGGAGACTGCAGGTCAGGTTAAGTTAACATACCGGATTTCATATCCTGGCAGAAATAGTTTTAGGTAATTGTTTCCTGATTCATTTTGACAGGCGTGTATTGGAAAACTAATAGGTGTAGACGATAGGAAATATCAGAAAATTTTCCCTTCTCCTTCCAAAGAATTAAATGCAAATGAAAATGAGGGAGGGGATGGTGAACAATATGTAATGAATACCTCCTGTAGTATCAGTCAATTTGCTTACATTAGCTTATTTCTTCTCCTCAGCAACTGTTAGGGGTAAGGTACCAATTTCTCAGCTTTACAGAGATAGCATTTGGGGCTCAGAAACTTCAAGGGATTTGCCAAGGCTCACACATCTGGGACTTCGTGGAGCCATGATTGAAAGCCCAAGGCCAGTCTGTGAGAGCATGATGCCCATGTTTCTCTGTCTTGGCCAGCTCCCCAGTCTGAATAGTGATGTATTCCAGGGTTCAGATGAGAGGTGTAGGTGAGCACACTTCAGCCTCTCCTAGTGAGGAGAGCTGTGGCGCTGTGCGGCCATGCTCTGCAGTGAGGCAGGGAGGAATCTCTTTGCAGCCTCAAAATTGACACACTGCCTGGCCTCCCAGAGACTGGAATATGATTTCATAACAGGAACGAGCCTGGATATCTCTCAGGACCAGGTTAGCTTGTTTCCGTTGCATAGGGCTTGGTTCACTCCCTGCCTTTGGGTACCCTCAGTTACTGCTACTACTGAAAATGATCCCTTTCCCTCTCTTAATTATATATGTGTTTTCTACTCGGTGGCTTCTCTTAATCTGTACTTCTGTTCACTCGTGATTTGGCTCAGTCAGTCTCTTTCTGTCTCTTGGCTTGCCCCCATGTGTCTTTTCTTTCCTACTCCCATTAACACTGGACAGAATCTGTACTAATGAGTTCAGATTGTTGAGAGAGAGAGAGGGAGTATGTATGTCTTCTCACGTGCCTGGTCTGGATCTGTTTGTGCCAGACCAAGTGTGTCTGCTCAGTCAGCCAGTGAATTGTCCTTGGGTGAGGAATCAACTCCCGGTGCATTCGGCTAGGATTTGGGTTAGAGAGTGAACATCTGTGGGGCCCGTGATTCTGTCTATCACTGTCCACCCTCTGGTCCCCAAAGGTTCGCATCCAGTCCAAATGCAGACTATGCACAGGGTGTCTCCAGGGTCTTCTCAGTTCAAAACCTCAAATCTCATCAAAACCTCATCTGTTCAAAAGCCTGAGTTCTTCCTGTCTAAATCACCTAACTCATATTCTCATGATTAGGGCATGTGCGTATTTGGGCGGGGCATTTTCCCCACCTACCAAGAACACTTACCATCATGTGATAAGCATTTTATGTGGATTATGTCATGTAGTATACTCACTGTGTCAGGCATGTATTCTCAGAGTCATCTCATTTTGCAGTGAATGCATTCAAACTCGGGGGTTCAGTACTGGGCCCAAATGCAGAGACTAGGGAGTGGATCCTTCTTGGCCCTGAAGATGCTTGTGCTTCCCAGAATTTGCTGCATATTCAGGCCATCTGGGGAGATTTTAAGCCTCCCAGTGAGCGGGTTGCACCTCAGGCCAATTGCGTGAGAATCCCAGGATGGGAGACAAGCATCCATAGTCTTTGCAGCTGTTCAGGTGATCCCATTTTGCGGCCAAGTTTGGGAGCCTCTGCTCTATAGCCTCTGTCATCACTACAGGTTGGTGTGCACAGGGAAGGGTGCACGTGGTCAGGGAAGCCTTACCTGTTGGAAGGGAGTTTGAACTGAGATTCAAGGAGTTGACTGGGTTTAACAGTAAGGAGGAAATTGCACAGAGAGGAAACAGCTTTCCATGTCGGTGATTTGCTCAGTATTTGCCAAGTGTGATTGAATTTTTATGTTTCTGTGAGAAGGTTCAAATAAATACATTCACAAATCAAGAAACAAACAAAAAAGAGCTCCTTTGTCAGAACATCCATTCCTATTTATGGCTTCAGGAAAACAGAGCCCCACGGTTATCACTGTTGTGTGTGCTTTTTGTGAGGGAGATAATTGTGGAAATTGGGTTGCTTCCAGTCAAGTGCAGATCCTTTTGTGGAGAAAATTTGAGCCATCCGTGTATCCCATTTTACGGTAATTGAGATTGAACTAGCAAATCATTAGTGAAGCAAAGGAAGATGATGGGCCCTTTATTCAAAAGAAGGGTGGTAAAAATGAGGTGTTAGAGAGAGAGAGGAGAATTAAAATCGGATGTCGGGGAAGGGAGAAAGCGTGCCACCCATCTCTCAGCTCTCTGGGTGGGGAGGAGGGGGCACCTGTTGGCAGCCAACGGGAAGGGCTGTCCCAGGAGGAGCCGACCAACAGCCATTTTGATCCTGACTGTTGGCAGAAGGCGCACAGCTTCTGGGTGAGCCCTGCCCAGGACCACCCTCCAGGCCAGGCAGTTTGGGGACCTGGTGCATGCTCGTTCGGCTTGCCACTTACAGATGTTGGCCAGTGTCGCTGTCTTTCCCACTGTCAACTTTGAAGGTAATGAAATGCAGCTTGTGTAAAGGAGAGTAAACAATGGCAGTGTATATTTCAGGTAAATCAGCAGGTGAAGCTGCCAAATGCGGCATTTGTTTATTTAAGATCCCCTCAGCTGGGAGGGCCTCATTAAAAACTTGTCTTTTCTTCCTGCAGGACCCCAGGGAATAGCAACAGTTCCATGTTACTCAAACACACACACAGTGGAGGGGACGGGGATGATAGTGGAGAGCATTCAGTTTGTGAAGAGCGAAGAAACAGTGTGGTCCCCCTCCCCATTTGGCAGGTGGGGCTAAAGTAAGGAACAGCATCCTGGCTGAAACGCCCATGATGAAGGCGCCCTGCCCTCGGAAGGGTGTGTTTCTCTGCTCCCCCCGCCCCCCATTTAGCACTGGGGCTGCAGTGCACAGAGTAGGTGCTTAGGAAGTGTGTGTTGAATTGATTTGATTTATAGAAACTGATTGAATGGCTGTGTGCTGAAGGTGTTTGCTTCTTTGCTTCTTTTTCTGAAGATTCATTTGCCTACAACATATTTGTGAAGGAAACGTGAAGGGCATAAGCTTTTAAACGTACCAGCTCCATTGATGCAGGCTTTCCCAGCTTGCTTTCCTGCCTCCAGGGTCACTGGCCTCCACTCCTGGCATGATTCCTGGGCTAGCATCATCTTGAAAACACCTGAACTGTGTCAGTCACCACCCCCACCCCAGCTAAACCCCTGGGGGCCCCCTGTCACCTGCCAGTCATTACCACCCATCGGTGAATAATTTTTGAAGCCTGCACCCTGTACCAGTGTATAAATTCTTACATATCGGTTTACACGCAAGTCCATACAATCTGCATATTTAAGTAATAGACTGTTTCCCCATTTTAGATAGAAATAGTTATGAGTAGACATTGCACAGTTTTCTTTTTTCACTCCCGTGGATTTTCTGGAGCACTCTCTGGGCTGCATATTCCCTGGTTTGAACACTATGGGGTCTACCGGATACCCATTTTACAGATGAAGAAATTGAGGTTCAGAATAGTCAAGTCGCTTAAGTGCCTAGGGTTATATAGACAGTTAGTGGTAGAGTCAGGCGGGATTCTAGCCCAGCCTCTGGGACAGCTGACTGCTTTAGGTTCTTTTTACCTACTGATAACCTTTGTGTAGAATCAGAGGTGGGAGTTTTAGAAGGTTGGGTAGACATGGGGCCCCAAGTATTAAAAACACTAATGGAATCATTTTAGGTTTGTACATTTGGTTTTTTTCTGATACTCTTAAGAGTTTATTGTAATGAATTTTCATGCTGCAATAAATACTTAATGAAACTGTGTGATCCATTAGTTAAATGAAATGTTTGTAAGTATGCTTTGTTGCTGTCACATAAATTCCTTTAATATTGATGAAACCTGGTTCTGACATTTGTTAGCTTTGAATTTGATTAAAGAAACACATTTTGTGCCTCCTGTTATCCCCCTGCTGAAGGTTGACCAATACCTGAATAACAGTGTTTGCCTTCTGGAACATAGCACTTTATTTTCCCAAAAGAGCTTTTGCTTAGCTTTCATGTATTCCCATTCACCTAATTCTTTAAGTGATATCCAGCATCATCCCATTTTACAGATGAGTAAACTGATAAACCGTTTATATTGTTTTTCTTTAATTGCAGATTCTCTTTTAATGCTTATTTTTGAGAGAGAATGTGAGCGAATGAGCACGAGTGGGGGAGGAGCAGAGAGAGAGGGAGACACAGAATCTGAAGCAGGCTCCAGGCTCTACACTGTTAGTACAGAGCCTGATGTGGGGCTCAAACCCACGAACTGTGAGATCATGACCTGAGCTGAAGTTGGGTGCTTAACCGACTGAGTGACCCAGGCTCCTTTTTAATTCCAGGTTTTACCTTAGACAGTCAAACCACCAGATAGCTGTATAGCAAAATCCCGCTTATTTTTCTCTTCAGTTAAAAAAAAAAAAAAGAAAGAAAAAGAAAGCATGCTTTATTCATAGAGAATTTAACATGACTTGGGCCACATTGTTTTCACCCTCTTTAAATTTTTTTTTTTCAACGTTTATTTATTTTTGGGACAGAGAGAGACAGAGCATGAATGGGGGAGGGGCAGAGAGAGAGGGAGACACAGAATCGGAAACAGGCTCCAGGCTCTGAGCCATCAGCCCAGAGCCCGACGCGGGGCTCGAACTCACGGACTGCGAGATCGTGACCTGGCTGAAGTCGGACGCTTAACCGACTGCGCCACCCAGGCGCCCCTTCACCCTCTTTAAAACTGTTACTACTAAATTATGCTTTAGTTTTGTGTTCTCAGTGTAAATTAAAAGTTTACATTGAAAATTCCCTGTTAAAGTTTTTGTAGAGACCATGCTGATGCTAATGTCCGTGACACCACGCAGTGTTGCTTTTATGAAAGCTTATGGGTCTTTTTCATTCTCTAGTTCTGGTTCAGAGTGGGGGAGGGGGGCAGGCTTTATTTGAGCATCAACCTTGTGAAACGTATAACTGATCACATTTCCTTCTTTGCTTTGGCCTCTAGGAATCTTGTAGGCACCATTATAGCCTCTCTCCTACAACTATATGGCTTTTTTTTTTTTTTTTGGTGCCCTATCCTTGTTTTCACCTTTGCCTTTATTTCCAATTATTTGTTTCCTGTCACTCCAGTTTTCCTCATTTATTCACTTGTATTCTGTTAGAATGACTTCCTATAATGCTTTCTGCAAGTTGAGGTTCTTTTCCTTTTCTATTTTTTCATAATGCGGAGTAAACATAATCACCAGACAACATAATGAAGACATAAAGAGATGTCCCCCACCTCTGATTTTTCTCCCCTCTCTTAACACACACCGTTAGGGCAATACAACCTCTGGTGGGTGAACAGTCAGGCTGTCGATCCATGAACTTTGTGGCCTTCAGAGTTTCAAGCCAGAGTATTATTTTTCTTGAACTCTGTGGTCAGAAGAGGTGGTAGCTGTGTGTGCTGTGGGGATGGGGGTCTTTTCCAGTAGTGACAGAGGTGGTCTCCTTGAGTAGGCTTCTGTTGAATCTCCTAGAGCACTTGTACTTCTGATGCCTCCAGCAGCTTCAAATAAATACTGCCTTTGGCTTCCAGCAAAACCTCACTCTTTCCTATTTTATTGGCTCTGAAAAGAACAAATGTGCAGAATGAGCAGACTTTAGGCATTTTCCAAATGGGCTAGATGAGATCAGGGAGCCCTTGACATGTTTGAAAAATAGAAAAAGGTTTGACAGGCTAAGTCTATAGCCTCACGGATGGAGAGGGAGAGGATTCGGGAAGGGCTAGCTTCGGCTGCATAATGAAGGAGTTTGCAGTGACCTGGGGGGCAGGTAGATGAAAAGTCTTGGTGGCCACATATGGCATAGAGGCATAGTATAGAGAGGATGCCCAGAGCTCAGGAAGAAAAAGAGCCGCTCAAAACAACTGCATTCCAGAGGCTTCCGCCAAGTCAGGCAGATACGGGGTAGAGTTGGAATCTGTAATAAGAACTGACAGCCATAAACTAATTTTAACCTCAGTTAGCCTTGGGAATTGGAAAGCATGCCATCTAGGGAGCTGGAGTGCGTTTGAACTTAAAAGAGAGGCCAGCACTGGCTTTGTTGCACACCTTTATGGGCCAGGGTCTGAGCTGGTTTTTTAGAATTTTTTTAAATTAGGAATAATCTCAAAATGACAGGAAAAGGTATAAAAAATACATAAAAAGTGTCCTATACCCTTTGCTTAGATTCGCTTACTGCTAATATTTTATCCCATTGTTTTTATTATTTGTGTATTCTCTATGTGTATGGATACACACATACACACACATATGCTCATATGTACATACATACATGTATGTGATTTTTTTCCTGAATCATTTGAAGGCAAGGTACACATATCTTAGCCCTTTTTCCTAAGAATTCAGATACTCCCTTACATAACCATAGGAAAATTATCAAATTGAATAAATATAACATTGATATACTATTTTTACTTAATATGTCATTTATATTCAAACGTGTCTGTTGATCTAGTAATCCCTTTTGTAATACTTCTTTTCGTTCTAGTACAGGATCCTATACAGGTGTTACATTTAGTTGTTGTATCTGTTTAGTTTCTTTTAAAATATTTCCCGGGGCGCCTGGGTGGCTCAGTTGGTTAAGCGTCCGACTTTTGGCTCAGGTCATGATCTCACGGTTTGTGAGTTTGAGCCCCGCATCGGGCTCTCTGTTGACAGCTCAGAGCCTGGAGCCTGCTTTGGATGCTCTGTCTCCCCCTCTCTCTGTCCCTCCCCACATGTGCTCTGTTTCTCTGTCTCTCAAAATAAATGAATGTAAAAAAATAAAGTAAAATATTTCCCCAGCTTCTCTTTTTCTTTTATTACTATATTTTTGAAGGATACAGTCTCCTCCCCCCTTCATTTTTAAATACATGATCTGATTGGATTCCTGACCAGAATACTACATGGTAGTGATGTATTCTAGTGAGGGCATTACATGATCTCCATCTGCCCCTGTTTGTTAATGTTAATGTTAATGTTAATGTTAATAACCTAATTGAGGTGTTGTTCAATTTCTCATTGTATCATCAGTCACACAAGTGTAAGCAGTAGGTGGGAAGATGCTTGAAGACGTGCAAATGTTTTCTCATCAAAAGTTTCCCTGGATTTAGCATTTATGGATGATTCTTGCCTAACTAAGATTTATCCTGATGGTTGCAAAATGTTGATTTTATGCTCCACACTCCCTCTGTATATCCCAGGCAGTACCTGTTCTTCTGTAAGCAAGACAGCCTTTCCTTCTTCCTTTTATCTGTTATCACTATGGATTCATGGAGTGTTTTCTTTTTTTTCCAGTGGTGTATTATTTATTACCATCCTTAAATTACATTGGTGTTAAAATTATTCCAGATTAGGCCGATGATCGCACCTCCAAGATGGCTTCTGTATCCTCGTGACATAAACCCATTGTTTGTGTTTTTCTTGAGCCCTTCCTTACTTGATAGAATAACAAGATATTTCAGGCTCATCTTACACCTGTCCTGCCCTAGCTCTGCCATCACCCATTTCTCTAAGAATCCCTGGGTCTTTTTACTGGAGAATGGTAGTAAAAAACCAACATCTAGGTATTAAGTACCACATTGTCACTTGGGTCTCTTTGCTTCTAGGCCCGTTCAGTGGACAGAGCTAGGAGATATATTTATATAAATGCATGTATGCGTACGTGCATATACAGATGCACGTATATTTTATAAATCATGAGTTTGCTGGAAATCACCAATTTCCAGTCTATCCCTACAGTATTCTTTCCTGGCTTCCCCCTTTCCATAATTTAATGTCTTCTCTTTTATAGTGAGAACTTGGCTCCCAAGAACATCTAAGCCTTTCTCCCTTTGTCCAATCCTGTAATACATCTAAAATAGTTTTGCAATTGCTTGGCCCAGAACACTAACAACAACAACAAAAAGGCTACTTCGGGGTTTTTTTTTGAAGCTCCTCCTGCTACACTCCTGCCCAAGACTGAATGTAAACCGTCAGGATTCTGTGTTCATAAATTATTTGGATTAGTTCTTCCTCTCACCCCTTCAGCGACTGTGTTTGTGATGTTCATGTGAGATACAGTTGGATTAATTTGTCTCAATCCACTTCCAGTCGTAGCCTTCCCCCTACTTCTCACGCCTGTTCATTTATTTTTTCAGGTATGTAGAACGATAGCTTCCAAATGGGGAGATTATGCAGAAAGCTGTACTCTGAGAGGTATCACCCTCTGCCATAACTTTCTACCCAGTCACCTCGTCACCACCCTGATTTCCCCACCTAACAAAACAGTGTCTCTGTGCTCTGCCTTGTTGGTCCTGTGCTTCTTTATGTGAAGACAAGCAGATTTATGTCTCTTTTCCTGACTGCCCAGATCTTCCCACCTGCTGCCCTGACTGCTCATTGATCTTCCACATGTAACATGCTTGGTGATGGTCTTTCCATTTTACTGATGAGGAAACAGGCTCCTCATCTGTCCCAATGGAAACTTTTGCACCTTGTTAATAAATGGCCTGTTTTGGGTGCTTTATAGTTTGGATAAAGCTGATTAAAATGTCCAGGTCACAAAATCACTGTGCGGGTAGTGGCAGGCAGCTTTTAATCCCCGCGATTGCTGCCACATGAACCTAGAGACCTGCCTTCTGGGAAGACTCTCTTCATCTGTGTTTTAATTACGGGATATCCTTTTTTTTTTTTTAATCTTTATTTTTAATGTTTATTTATTTATTTTGAGAGAGAGGGTGCAAGCAGGGAATGGGCAGAGAGCGAGAATCCCAAGCAGTCTCCACAGTGTCAGCGTAGAGCCCGACTCGGGGCTCGATCTCACACACTGTGAGATCGTGACCTGAGCTGAGATCAAAAGTCAGACGCCTAACTGACTGAGCCACCCAGGCGCCCCTGGGTTATCCTTATAGACTGAAATTTGCAGTGTTCTTAGCATATCACAAAGGCTTCCATCTGGTTGTGGGACCTGGCTTGAAGGTTATTTTGTTTTGGTCTTGTTTGATTTGGGGGAAATTCACATAAAATAAAATTAAACATTTTAACGTGTACAATTCAGTGGTATTTATTACATTTATGGTGTTGTGCAGCCACCACCTCTATCTTGTTCCAAAACCTTCTTATCACCCCCAAGGGAGACCCTGTACCCACGAAGCATGTGCTTCTCTTTCCCTGCTTCCCTCAGTGCTTGGCAAGCACAGATCCGCTTTCCATCTCTGGATGTATCTATTTTGCATAGTTCATATAAATGGAATCAAACAGTGTGAACTTTTGTGTTTTCTTTTACTTGGCATGATATTTTCAAGGTTCATCTGTGTTGTAGTATGTATCAGTACCTCATTCCTTTAAATGGCTGAACTAGTACTCCTTTGTATGGATATTCCACATTTTGTTACATCCTCTCACCAGCTGATGGGCATCTAGGAGTATTCTGAATGAAGGGAGAAAAAGAGTAGTTTATACCCTGCCCTGTGCTGTGCCCCTTAATAGCCATGTGACCATGGACAAGCTACTAAACTGGCTTCTGATTTTCTTTATTTGTTAAATGAAAATTAATAATAATATCTAACTCTTGGGGCACCTGGGTAGCTCAGGTAAGTGTCGACTTTGGCTCAGGGCACGATCTTACGGTTTGTGAGTTCGAGCCCTGCATCAGGCTCTGTGCTGACAGCTCAGAGCCTGGAGGCTGCTTCAGATTCTGTGTCTGTCTGTCTGTCTGTCTGTCTGTCTCTCTCTCTCTGTCCTTCCCCTACTCTCTCTCTCTCTAAAAAAATAAATAAAACGTTAAAAACTTCAAAAAATAATATCTAACTCTTCAAGTGGTTGAAAGATTCAGGAAAGGAAGTTCATAGCATAGTACCGGCAAATAGTGGGCCCTCATAAACGTTAGCTATTCTGCTGTAGGATCATATGAGCTGGGTAGGTGGGGGGAGAGAAAGCGCGAGTTTGTGTTATAGGAGGTGTTTTACTGTGTTGCTCTGTTGTAGCTGCTCAAACCTTTGTGCTTGATTGTGTGTGTTTTGTGTTTTTTTGTTTTTTAAAGGCCTTTCTGTTTTCTCTGCTTTGTGGTTTGGTGTTTTCGTGCCTCCCCAAACTGCAAACCCCCCCCTCCCCCCACCGATCACTGAACACGGAATTTTACATTTAGAAGCAGTTCACTAGACAGAACGTCTGTAGTGGAATGTTACATAATTCACATTTAGATTTGAAGAGCTCATTATAAAAAACCTGACACACTTCAGGAATATTAAATTACTGCAGATTGTGTGGAGCAAAGAAACATTATTGAAGCATTTCAAAATTCTAGGCGAGCCTGAATTTAACTGATAGGGTCCCTCAGCTTTTACTGGGGGAAAATGATTTGAGTTGTCACGTGGTTTCTGGCCCTGGGGGACTTTAATCTCCTTAATTACAAAGAAATGAATTTCCTAAATAATTTGGAGTTACTTCACAGCATATTCCAAACCTCTGGCTTTTGGAAAATTAAAGGGGATGCCAGAGTCTGGGCCATGGTATGGGCTGTCCATGCTGCAGCCTCCGTATTTAAGTTTTTATCTGAAATGATGTTGGTTTCCTTTCATTATTGATAACGGGATGTACTTCAGAAATCCACAAGTAATGCTTTATAACACTTGAACACAGTCACAGTTTTGTCAAACAAGCAGTGCTGGAAGTACCCACAGAATAGGGAGAGGTGCTATATTGTGCTTTTTATACAAAGTTGAAGGGGAAAGAATGGCCCAGTTCCTAACCAGTTTTATATACAGACTTTTAAGAGTGCTTGGAATTGTGTAAAATCTATATATTTCAGCTCCTTTTATTATTTATGTGTTCGATACCTACCGTGTGCAAAACAAGCACGACGGACAAGAGATAGATTCTATCTCTTCCTGCAGTGTCTTTACAGAGCAGACTTACCTGCCTTAGTTTCCTATTCTATCAAGGGAGGATAATAGTATGGACTTACAGTCACATACCCCCATATGACCTTGAGCAGTTAACATAGGAAATTATTAGCACCTCACATTTACTACATGTTTTCCAGGAGATGTGGCAGACCCTCTTCCAAACATGTGATGTGTGTGTTCACACTTAATTTCCGCAGCCACTCTATGAAGTTGATACTGTTACCCCCATTGTACACATATAGAAACTGAAGCCAAGAAGGGTTGGTAACTTCCTCAATATGACCTTGATTGTAAGTGGCTGAAACTATGCAGCTTGCCAAAAAGCAGATCATAATATAATATAAGTAGGGAGAGATTCTTTGTAATCGAGAGATTGGAAAACCTTTCTGCCTAAGATACTTCTTTGAACTGAACCTTGAGTGGTCAATAGAATGTCAAGGCAGACTCGAGAAGAAAGAGTCCCTAGAAAAGTAACAGCACAAGGAAAAATTGGGAAGATGTGAAAGTACGTCACCTCCCTACTAGACTTATGTCTCCTTTTGTCAGTTAGGCTGTTGATTTCAAGTCTCCTTGACTTCGTACAGCTGGTCCTTTTGCCTGAAACTACCGTTCATTTATTTTTTATACATGTATTTATTGAGTGCCCCTTGGTCCTTCCTCTTATTATCCACTTGATATAAGAATTATTCTTCAAGACAGCACAGTATAGGGCTCCTCCTCTGAGAGGTCTCATTGACTCTTCCAAGAAAAGGTGAATGCTTGCTCCTTTGTTCTCCAGTACACCTGGTATTTGTTTTAGTTCTGGTTGTGTGTATTACAGTCCCTTACGTGACTAACATCTCTGCTCCTCTGAGTATCTTTAGGACAGAAATAATCTGTACTCTTAGCCAGTGTGGTTGCACAGTTGATGTCTTGTGATGCAAATGAGCCAGCATTTGCACTTGGCCCATGGTACGTTCTTAGTAGATATTTATTGCAGTGAAATGATAAGTATTATTAATAAAATGAATTATGTCCATGAGTGATGAAGGTTTGTGGCTCTGTCAGCTCCCTTGGAGCATTGTCTTTTGTTGGGAGAGAGGTAAGAAAGGGCGTGAGGGCTGGTGGTGTGGTCCACATAGATGGCACAAAGGTAGCAGGAAAAGTTCTCATTTTCTGTGTATGATTTTATGGACCCCATTCTAGGAAGACAGTTTTCCATTTTCCTTGGTTGTGGCTTTGTATCCTGACCTCAGACTCCTTTCAGTCAGGGCCAGTGTTTTTTTTTTGTTTTTTTAAGTAGATAGGTTGTTAACAAATAAACAAACCAAGTATCTTTGGATAAGGTGGGAATTTCCCCATTATCGAGCCTTACTCTAATTTTACTTATTTCATTGTTTTTTTTTTTTTTTATCCAGGTATAATTAACACACAGTGTTCTATTAGCTTCAGGTGCACAATATAATGATTCAATCTCTATGCATTACTCAGTGCTCATCACGAGAAGTGTGTCCTTAATCCTCTTTAATGATTTTACCCATCCCCATCCCCCTCCCCTCTGGCAACCCCCAGTTTATTCTCTGTATATAAAAGTGTATTTGTTTGTCTCTCCTTCGTTTATTTTGTTGAATTCCAGATATCAGTGAAATCGTATGGTATTTGTATTTCTGTGACTTACTTCACATAGCATAATCATTTCTTGCAATTTGTAACAACATGGATGAATCTAGAGGACATAAACCGTACCATATTTTATGTGACTTTTATATTAGATCTTCTAGTTAAGCCATCTTTAGTTGTCATGACTAAGAGGTTCATTTTACTACTCTTTTTGAATGGAAACTGGCATTCAGGGTCAGCCTTTCTGGATTCAAGCATTCAAGCTAAGTGGGATGAGCTAAGGATTGGCTGCACGGTTTAAAGATCCATTTCTAGTAGCTTTATCTTAATTTTCTTTAAAAATGGATAACTAGTGAAATGTTTATTTTCAGCTGAACTCTCACATATAACTATCCGATAGATAGTCACTGGGAAAGACTGTTGACTTGACACAGGAAATACATTCATTCAATTTAAATGAAATCAAATGAGATAATGTATGTGAAGCAGTAGCTAGGGGCATAGTGTATAGTAAGTGCATAGTAAATACTAGCTGTAATTGAAGTGGTTGTATTATCATTATTATCATTATTATCTCTTCCCAGCACAGTGTCGGGACTTAATAGTACCTAGTAGTGTGCAATGCATATTTATTAAAGAAAGAATGAAGGGACTGTGTGGCTGCCTGATTCTTTTCTTTTTCTCCTCACATTAAATGCTTGTCTGCTCTTATAGCCCAGGAAAAAGCTGACATAAAAATTGGCTTGCTGGAAAGTTTCTCGGCCCCATTTGTCACCTTACCCTTGGAGCCCAATTGTATGTCAACTCCATGTCCCCTCTGATGCCTGGCAGTGAGGGACAGACCACAGGTCACTTCCCTATGATCTGCTTTAGCTGCCAAGGCTCTGATCAAGCTTGGCTGATGGATGGGTGCCCTGTTGTTGTAAATGTCTCCCCGGGGTTGCTCAGGAAATGTGCCTTTGCTGTATTTTCTGGGTGGCATCTAGTGCTTGAAAGCAAGAAACATGGAAAACAAGAAGTTGGGTTTTGTCCTTCTTGAAAATCCAGTTTTAAAAGATCTATTTTGAGTTAGGTATCTAGTTTGAGAGACAGATTTTCAGATAGACCTCTCATTCCCTTCGCTGCATACCCCGCCAACGACTTGATGAAATTGTGTGCGCAGTTTGCACAGGGAGACCACGATTTTCCTGTTTTTGTATATCTGACTGTTCATTTCCCCTCTTCCCACTAATTTTTGTTTAACCTCAAAAGGGTGATGATTCTGAACGTCCTCTTCCTTGATTTGTAGCACGCGGAAGGAGTGAATGAAATGTGCGGCTCGGGGCATTGTTTCTGAAGGGAGGAGTCGTTCTCTTGGAGAGGAATCCTCCATGAGCCTGGCCGAGGCCCGGGATCTGTGTGAAGTGGACTAAGGATTTAGTAGGATGTCAACTGAGACAGAACTTCAAGTAGCTGTGAAAACCAGCGCCAAGAAAGACTCCAGAAAGAAAGGTAAGGTTGATTTGTTCCTTCCTAACTGGCTGTTGATCTGTGCAGTGCCTTGTCTCTGGAATGATGTACAGTACTGTCTTCATGATGGCATATGGTTTTTAATGGTTGCCAACTTAATTTGCTGTTTTCTGTACTTGTAGTATAATATTTAATGGCTTTCCCCTGTTGCTTGGGTAAAGTCCCAAAATTATGTTCATAACATATAAAGACCTTTTTGATATCCCTTCTCTCCATCCTTCCAGCAACATCTCTGCCTAGCGCCCTGCCCCCTATCCAACCGTGTTTACCCTCCAAGCATTGTGTCTACTGTAGTTCACTGTTGCAAAGTTCTCAAATTCTAGCAGCACCAGAATCACCTGGGAGGCTCGTTAAAACACAGATTGCTCGGTCTCATCCCCAGAGCTTTTGGTTCAATAGGTTTAAGGTAGGGCCCAAGCCTTTATTTATAACAAGTTCCCCAACAGCAATTGATGCTGTTGCTTTAGAGACCAGATGTGGAGAACGACTGGATGATCAATCCAGCCTGAAATACTTACGTTGCTGCCCAATTTTTCCTAGACTGGTTCCCTTTTATTCTTCAGGTTACTACTTACCTTACTGCCCACATGGGGTTGGTTTATTTTGTTTTTGCGGCAATAGCACTTTGTTAGTATCTCACTTTATTAAAAATGCCCTGTGTTTTTTTTCAGTTGTACTATATATTCCTTCAGAACTGGACCTCTCATTCACCCTTTAATTCCAACACTTAGAAAGTGCTTGACCCAGAGGAGTCACATACGTATCTTTTAATGAGGACTGGCACGCACAGGCTGATCATAAAGTAATTCTATCACTTTTCAGGTTTTCCAGGGAATTTGGCCCTATGGCTTTATTACCATGCCTTTCAGTGTGTTTGTCTCCTGGTTTAAATTAGGTGTAAGCAACTTCATGCTGTGTGTGTGTGTGTGTGTGTGTGTGTACACATGTGTGCATGCCTGTTCCCTGTGGTTTCAGCTCTTTCTCTCCCCCATTTTCTGAGCTGCATGGAAGAGGATTAATAGAGTTCTCTTTCAGGTGTTGAAATCTGTCAATACGGACTTGCCAACCGGGATGCACTTAGTTGCTTTGTATAGGCAGTGATTTGTTTTGAGACACTGCTGTGCCGGCCCGGTCATGTTTTGGGATGACACGTGTCTGACACTCTGTAGGAAGCACAGGACATAAATGTAATACATGTGCAGCTCCTGGACAGCCAAAACCTCAGGAAGGGTTGTAAATTTTGCTTTGGATGTTTACTTGAAACACAGATATTTTGGAAGTAGTCTATTTTATTTTCTAAAACTTAATGTAAACCTTTATGCATCATGGGCTGAGAATAATAGGAGGAAAGCAAGTGGGTGAGAAAACAGGTCTTGGGAGAACTGCTACATGGGAAGGGGGTGGGGGGAATATTGCAGACCATGATACGTACTAGAATTCAAATGCTTTTTCAGTGAAAACTGATACTTATATTTTTGCTTCAGATTTAACCTTTCCACGAAACTTGTGCTCTTGGATGCTTAATATATTAAGAATTGTATCTTACTGCATATCTTTTCATTCTTAATCTTAACATGCAAAACGAGGGGCATCCTAAGGAAAGGATTCAGGTTTCCAGAACATTGGCTCAGTTGAAGATTTGGAATGGGAGCATGAAGGTGACCTTTTTAGAACCTCCTCATTTTAATGTCTTACATGGTTCTAAAATCAGCATGATACATATGCAAGGAGTATCTGCTAGTGAGTGGCCAATACCATGGAGTCTGGGCAGGCTGACTTGGATTCAAATTCTAGCTGTGCCGCTTTCTAACTGTATGACCTTAGAATGTTACTTAACCTCTTTGAGCCTCCGTTTTCTCTCCTATAATAAAGATAGAATATTACAGACTTCACAGGCTTACTATGAAGAATGGTTGAAATAAGGTGAATTAAATACTTAGTATAGTACTTGGTGTATTACAGGATCAAAAAATCACCTTTACTTTTTTTTCCTCTTCCTTTTCTCTTGTTCATTCCCTTTCCCCTTTATCCTTCTCTCCTTACTTCTTCTTGCCCCCTTTCTTCCCTGTCATCTTTCTCCATTTCCCTTTTCTCTATTTCTCATCTCCCATTTCTGCTCTCTCCCCCTCATTTTCCTCTTCTTCATATTCATCCTCTTCATTATCTGTATTATATTGTTGTCTCCTATCCCATTCTAGAACAAGAGGATCTTAAAAAGTACATAGCTGATTTGTCCTGAAGTAAGATTTTACAATTGTTTGTAGTTATGTAACAGTGGTGAACAATATGCATTCTTGATATACTTATTTGAGTCAAGGCACCATGAAAGCACGTACATACATTTAAAAAAGAGAGAGAATGTGTCTGTAACAGGATTAATTTATTTTGTCTTCTTCAGTTTCCACTGTCGAACACTAAGTATTCCATTAAGCAAATGTTGCTGACTGGATCAAAATAAGTAGAACTTGAAAAGGAAATATTAACAGTTTATTTATTGATCTTGAATCTTGATTATAATACTGTTTACTAAACTTTTTAACTAATTCTTCCAACTCCTCTTTGATTTTCCATGGAAGCAACATACAGCCTTTTAAGTAGGTTTCTATCTTCCTCTCTAACCCTTAAGTAATTATTCTTTTTCTTGTCTTATTGCATTGGCTGGGTCCGTCAGTACAGTATTTAGTGATCGTAGGTATCCTTAACTTGATCTTCAATTAATATAAATGCTTTAAAGTTTCATGTAAGTGTGATATTTAAATTCTTACTAGAGACTTTTTTATTTTCATTCATGTATCGTTGTCTAGGAAGTATTTTTTTATAAATCCTGAATTTGCAGGTTGAATTTTATCATATGCTTTTTCTAAATTTATTTAAATGATTTACATATTTTTCCTCATAATTTATATTGTGGTAGATTTTACTGTTGCATTTTTCTAATCTTCATTTTTGAGGTAAATACTATTCGTTCATGATGTATTATTTTCTGTATATGGATTTGATTTGTTGATATTTAACTTAGGACTTTGATATCTCTATTCATCAGCATGATTGGCATATAACTTTCTTTTCTTTTTTTTTTTAAAATTTTTTTTTTTTTCAACGTTTATTTATTTTTGGGACAGAGAGAGACAGAGCATGAACGGGGGAGGGGCAGAGAGAGAGGGAGACACAGAATCGGAAACAGGCTCCAGGCTCTGAGCCATCAGCCCAGAGCCTGACGCGGGGCTCGAACTCACGGACCGCGAGATCGTGACCTGGCTGAAGTCGGACGCTTAACCGACTGCGCCACCCAGGCGCCCCAATAACTTTCTTTTCTTGAACAGTCTTTGTGCCTGGTATTTTTTTTTTTTTTTATTTAAAAAAATTTTTTTTTTCAACGTTTATTTATTTTTGGGACAGAGAGAGACAGAGCATGAACGGGGGAGGGGCAGAGAGAGAGGGAGACACAGAATCGGAAACAGGCTCCAGGCTCTGAGCCATCAGCCCAGAGCCTGACGCGGGGCTCGAACTCCCGGACCGCGAGATCGTGACCTGGCTGAAGTCGGACGCTTAACCGACTGCGCCACCCAGGCGCCCCTGTGCCTGGTATTTTAAAGTTTATAATTTCATACAATGAGTTTTGTTGCTAAGGAAACTGAGTAATATTTAAGCCTCTTTCTGGAAAAATGTATGTTTTTCTTTTTTTTTTTTTTAGTAATTTCATTTGACTTTTTAAAAGCTGCATATGCTTATTACTGAAAATTAAAAGAAACAAAGTAAGCATGAATATTACCATTAATCAAAAATAACTGCTGTTCTCATTCTAAATTAATTCCTTCTGGACTGCCTTTTCAGGATATGTGTTTGAGATCATACTGTTCATACAATTTCGTATCCTGCTTTCTTATTTCACATTATTTTTTTGTGTGTTGACATTACTCAGATTATTACATGATATTACAGGCTAGAAGAGTTTTCCCCCTTTGGCAAGATTTAGATGGTTCCTGGGGCAGATATTTTATTTCCTAAAAAAGAATACCTGACCATGTGGGTTATCTATCATGAGGGAGAGTGGCATAAAGAAAGTTGAGGCCCTTTACAATTTCTCACAAACCTACCACCCTGGTTCTTTAACCCAGGCTGTTGAAATGAAGTCAGATAGTTTCCAATACAAGTCACAAAGGGGCACATTTCACCATAAAATGCATTTCTGCACAGGCCATGTATGAGATGTAACTGGAGTATTCACAATTCAAATAAGGGAAAGCTTGAAAGTAGTAAGAAATGAAGTTGTTTTCTTCATTTCATTTTTATTGGATTGTGTCACTACACATACAGCTTGTCAAACGGTGCCTATTCCAGGAGTGGAATTTGATGAAGGACGAGAATGTATATTTTCAGGTTTGTTACCTGCCATCAAAGGGGAGAACGGTTGACACACTTCTTGTTACGGGTAAACCCAGCATTAGGCCACCCAGGAGAAGACTGTGGTAAAGGTATATGTCCCAGGATGAGCACATGAAGACGTTTCTGGGGGCATTGCCTAGAGTTTTTCAGTAGGCGCTGTCTGGTAGCTTAGTGTGGTAGGAAGAGCACTAACTTTGGAGTCTGACCTGATTTTAAATTCTGACTCTTTTCCTTCTCTACTGTGTAACCAGAGATCTGTTATTTAGCCTCTTTGAATCCTGTTTTTAAGAGTGTGTGTGTGTGTGTGTGTGTGTGTGTGTGTGTGTGTGTGTGTAATACATGTCATCTGAAGGGGGAGGGAGATATCATGGGTTAAGGTCCAGCTAGGGATCTGCAACATAGCAGCTGCCTGGTCAGTGTTAGCTTTTCTGCCCTCTTCCTTCTGAGATCACAGTTCAGCACTGTCTTCTGATCCTCTAGAAACATGTGGAAATAAACTTATTCACTTTCCTTATATTTATATGAGAGTTAAATCCAAGGACCATTAGTTAACAAAACAACAACAACAAAATGCTACCTTATTTCCTCCTTGAAAGATTTGGCCACAGCAATCAAAGCCCTGAGGAGTCTAGGAGAATTTGGTTGTCCTATGGCAGATACCTTAGCTTTGGAGCCACATCAAGCTGAGTTTGAACCATGGCTGTGTGCCTAAGTGTGAACTCTCAGGAGGTTTCTTAGAAAATTCTGGTTAAGGAATGGTTTCAGTGATGCCATACTCAGGGTCTAATCCCTCAACTACGCAGTTACCTCCAGAAAATATCCTGTTAACCCTGGCTTACCGATTAGGAGCTTATAAAGTGCTATCATATCCATCATCTGATTGGATCCTTAGGACTTAATTTTTTTTGTAATGTTTTATTTATTTTTGGGAGAGAGAGAAACACAGGGTATGAGCGAGGGAGGGGCAGAGAGAGACAGAGACACAGAATCTGAAGCAGGTTCCAGGCTCTGAGCTGTCAGCCCAGAGCCTGACGCGGGGCTCGAACTCACAGACCGCGAGATTGTGACCTGAGCCGAAGTCAGACGCTCAACCGACTGAGCCACCCAGGCACCCCGAGGACTTAATTTTTTAAAAAATTCTCTTGATCAAGCCTGTGGTGCAGAGCTGCTGTTTCATCGCCTCTGCCCGGTGCTCTTGTGCTGTGGCAAAGCTGCCGGTAGTCTGTCAGGACACTGGGCCTGGGCTTGCACCTCAGGCCTGCCGCTCTAGGTCCTTCCACTGCCTCAGGGCACTTCCACTTTTCCAGCTTCTGTTTCTTCAGGCACCAAACGGATGTGAAATTATATTTGCTCGACCAAGTCTGAAACCTAGATGAAGCAGTAATTAATTAATTAGGTTTTTTGTCCACAACTATTTATCCAGCTCCAGCTGTGAACCCTGCCTGTGCTGTGTTCTGTGAGGAGAGAGAACTATCTGGAAAGTAGACTGACTGCAGCTGGTTCCTGTAGTCAAAGAACTTCTACCTCAAGAAGGTCCTTCTGGTTTTTAGAGGTCTCATCCTTCCTTAAAAAGATATATTTTTCCCTACTTGGCTACTTGTATTCATTCTCAGCCTACAACTATTCATAAAATGTATGTTCTGTTTTTACCCCGAATTTCTATTGTTATTTAAAATATTGTGTGCTCGGGGCACCTGGGTGGCTCAGTCGGTTGAGCTTCGGCTCAGGTCATGATCTCACAGTTTATTTTCTGTGAGATAATAACAGGGGCTGAGTTCGAGCCCCGCGTTGGGCTCTGTGCTGACAGCTCAGAGCCTGGAGCGTGCTTCAGATTCTGTGTCTCCCTCTCTCTCTGCCCCTTCCCTGCTCATAGTCTGTCTCTCAAAAATGAATAAACGTTAAAAAAAAATTTAGAAAAAAGTAAAATATTGTGTGTTCATCATAATTAAGAAAATTCTTACTAAACTCTTTTCATGCCTTTCCTTACCAAAAGCAAGTGAATTTTCATCTTAATAAACACAAAGGCCACAATATTCTAGAAGTCTCTATACACTGAAACATGAGAAAGTTCTCTAGAAATCGAAGAACATGAAAGGTTTTTAGGAGTTAGCATTTGGGGGCTAGTCGGAACCTCTTGCTCACAGATGAGCTCTCATCAGAAGGAGTTGCTGACTTTCACTTGGTTACTCAGGAGCAGAGTCAGGGCTGGAACCCAGGAACGGGTCCCCAGGCTGGTGTTCCCTCCAGCTCCTCAGATTGCAGACAACTTACCTTCTTAGGACTAACTTCTTGGTAGTATGTTTGCTCCCTCTTCTTTACACTGAAGACTCCTGGAAGAGGTCATGCTTTAGAATTAGATGATAGTAAGTTTGATTTTAAGATTTCACACGGTTTCGACTTGTGTATCTCAGGCTAGCTACTTTACCTTTCTTTCTTTTTTTTTAATGTTCATTTGTTTTTGAGAGAGAGAAAGAGCTAGCAGGGGAGGGGCAGAGAGAAAGACCTAGAATCTGAAGCAGGCTCCAGGCTCCACACTATTAGCACAGAGCCTGATGCCGGGCTTGAACCCGTGGACCAGGAGATCATGACCTGAGCTGAAGTCGGATGCTTAATTGACTGAGCCACCCAGGTGCTTCTAGCTACTTTATCTTTCTGAGCCTCAACTTCTTCTATAAAATGGGGATAATGATGCCTATCTTGAAGTGTTGCAATGAGGATTACACAAGTGAATGATTTACAGCCCCTACCTGCCATAATTCTCTGTGCATAGACTGAGGAAAAGGAAACTTTCCCTTTCCTTCCAGCCCCCAGTTCTGCTGCCAGCCCCAAGAGGCAGCACTTCTCCTAGTGCTCTAGAACATAAAGAAAAGTAGAAGGTACCCTCTTCTCCAGAGGCTCGTGGGGGAATCCCTGAGAAAAAGGAATTGGACCATCTTCAAATGAATGCTGGCTTCAATAATAACAGAGAAGTCAACAGGAAATACAAAGGAGAATGGAGCATGTTGTTAAGCCACAAACATTTATTAATAGATATCATTTATTGTGTGCTTCCTGCGTGCTAGCCATTGTAGATAAATTGCCCCTAATGAACCCAAATCTTACATCACCCCGTGGAACACGTGAGAAAATAATGTTCAGGGAGGCCAGGAGACTTGCCCTAAGTCAGGTGGTTTGTCTGCATAAGCTAGAAAGTACTAGGGCTGCCGGATATTAATATCTGTGAGGTCTTCCCTGAAAACGTGCTTTGGGTTTGCCCTGTGCCCTGTGCCCTGTGTGTATGGGTTGCAACGGGTCACCAAAGCATTTCTGAGGGCTGAGGAATCTGAAAAAATGACAGGGGCTACACTCTTTTTTTGGTTGTGGAAGGCATGGAAACAGATTAGCCACATCATGTAACTTTATGGCACCATTCTGTCTTGGCAGAATGTTTTGGATCTTGGTGAGCTAATTGTTCTCTACTGACCCTGTGATTTGCGGGCTTTGGAAATTCAAAATCAAGGATTTAATTAAAAGATGATGTCAATTTCTCTGAGGCTGATCCATAAAGCTCTTGGGCTGAGGTGTTGGGAGGGAGGGAGGGAGGGAGTACCGTTTTGGGTCAAGAAGTCCAGTTCTTTATGTAAGACTGGCTGTCAGGTTGTATGATGTGTGGTGGGGAAAGACTTCTGTAGTCTCTTTGAGCACATGGCCTTGGATTTATTATGGGACACATCACTCATTGTGGTCATTCCCTGAAGACAAACTCGTTTCAGGTTTCATTGGTGACTTAGTTCAGGGACTCATTTTAACTGGTTCCCTTCTAAGAAGTCAGGCTTTTTTCAAACCCTTCTTCGTACCTCCTTCCTCCTTGAATGTATTGTGTAACCCCAGCAGCACAGAGTACCCCAGTACCACAGGGGACAGCACGCCACGCAAGCCCACTGCTGTTTGCTCCCTGTCTCCTGCTGTGTCACTCTGCCTCCTCCCACCCTGAGCCACACTGAGCCTTAGATCCCAGGACTCTCTTCTGTGACGTCTGTGTCTCCTGCTCCTTCTACCTGGGTCATCCTTCTCACCCTGTCTCTTCACTTGGCCAGCTCCTAGTCATCCTTCAAAACCCAGCAACCGTCATTGAGCCATCATCCTTGACGTTTTGAGCTTCAAAACAGCGTTCTGAATTAGTCACTGCCATCAGCCCCTGTAACCTCCTGAATGCCTCCCAAAGTCTTTCATTCTGTCTCTCCTTGCTGCCCCTCTCCCAAGTGCAGCGCAGGCTACCTCTCTCCGCCATCTAGATTGTTCTCACACCCTCCTAAGTGGTATTCAGGTTTTCAGTATTTTCCACCTCTGCTGTTATGGACACCACTCACTAATGTGAAGATGCGATCAGGTCTCACCTCTGCTTCAGACGCCTCAGTGAGCAGCTCTGAGTGCCCTCAGGGTAGAGCCCCTACTCCCCCGCTCCTTGTAGCATAAAAGAGGCCTTGCCTGGTCTGACACTTCCTTATCTTTCTGGTCACATCTCTCAGTGCTCTTCCATAATGGTAGTCCATTCGGTGGTGTGACTGAATTAATTTCAGTTCCCTGATCATACCATGTGATTTTTTTTTTTTTTTACATTTGGAATTTGGCAAATGTTGTTTCATCTCCAAATAATGTGTTTTCCTTTATTCTTTTCAGAGCGAACTCCACTTATCCTTTAGTTTCAAATTAGATATTCTTGTCTGCAGAAATGCCTTGGTGACCTGTTGTAACACATACACACAGCCCCCCAGTTGTGGGTCATGACTATTTTGTGTGCTCTCGAATGTCTCATTTTGTTCACCATAGTATATGTTTAGTTGTCTTTGTCTTCTGTATCACTCATTAGGCTGGGGGTCCTGTGATGGCAACATGTCTGTCTCATTACCTACTTCATTTCTACCACTAAGTACAATGTTGAAAGATGTAGGTATGCCACAATGTTGGTTGAATGAATAAGTGAGTGAATGAATGAATTCATGACTAAGAAAGCCTCATTTAGCTGGATTTGTGAGTGGGTTCCATAGTACCCTATCCTCATTCGAAACATGACACTTGCCATGTTTCCTTTATAATTTTTGGCTTATTTTTCTGTCTCTGCCATGAGCCACGAATTCCTAGCACAGCACTCAAAACATGATAAGTACTCAATAAGTGTTTGTTGAATTGATTATCATAAAGTGTGGGAGAGAATGATTTGCACAAGGAGAAAGAAAATTACAAAACACAAACATCTCCCCTAAATGCTGGCTCTTGAGATTCTTATTATGTGGCTTTGAAAATTCCTACCATTCTGTGAACTGCTTCTTCTTTTGTGATGTGTGTCCAATCACGTCTGGTGCCGTAATTTAGCGTGATGTGGGCCATATTGGTAGTAAAGCTATAAGATTTGCCATATTAGTTCATGCCACTGCTTCATTAAGCTCAGTGTGCTGCCTGTGTGGCAGTGGCTGGGCTTGAATTTTGATGTTTAGAAGAACAAAGCTCTTATTCCTCCAAGTCCTGTGAGTCAGGTAAGGGTACACACCTTTGTAGGGTTGGAAGTCTTTATCTTTGCAGATAATCAGCAAATGCCCCAGAGCATGAGGTTTTATTATCCACTATGATTTGCTGAATGAGCAGTGTCCCTATGTGTGTTGGGATATCAGCACCCTTTCCTATTGAGACAAAGTGTCTAGGATGGTCAGAGTGCATGTGTTGTAAGACCGAGTGATTCTGCATAGTCCATCAAAAGAGCACACGTAGAAAAAAGGCAAAAGAGAGGGTGTGGTGGAGGTGAAATGTTGGCTCATTTAAGCTCGAAAACCACCTTTAGACAAGTGTTCCCATTTTATAGGAGAGTCGACTAAGGCTCAGACGAATAGCTTGCCTGAAGTCCATGAAACTTGGAAATAAAGGAATCCATTTATATCTAGATCTCTCTGATCTCAGAGCCTGCCCGTGTGCTTACCACTGGACTAAGAAGCTCCCTACTGAATTGTGTGTCTTCTTACCAAATACCAAGTAATGCTCACACTGAAAGACATCTTCCTACAGATTCCAGCAGAAGCACTGTTAGGTTGAAATGGCCACAGCAGGAGGAAGGAATCATGGCAGATGGTAGAGATAGAAAGGGAGTTGGAAAGGCAGAGGAAACTCTGGGTGTTCACACCTCTTCTCTGGCAGGGGGGAGGTTGCCATATACAAGGGTTCCACATGATTGATGGGGAAACATTTCCCTTCTAAAGAGGGTGCCAGTTATTCTATGTTTTCCAGATATAAAAAGGTAAAGATGAGGATTTTGAACTGTGAATACATCAAAATGCATTTCTAGATCATAGTTTGGAACAACCAGTCCAGTTTTGCAAATGCCCTGAAGCGATGAGTATCACCATTGGCCCACTTCACCTCCCAGTGGGCATTCCCATATCAGAAATCATCATGAGAATGCTGGTGAGGAGGGTAGCTACTGTTTATCAGCAATTATAAAATGTCAGGTAGTGTATTTAAACCTTTACGTGTGTTTTCTCTTGGACAACCCTTTGAGGAAGCTCTTTTTTTTTTTTTTTTTAAATCCCGTGTTTACTGATGAGGAAGTAGAAATTAAAGAACTAAAACAAAGTCAATGCCACCACTCTAGACCCTATGCTCTCAACAGCCCTGCAGTTCTGCCTAACTCATCCATTTAGCAAGTATCACATGCACCTTCTATGTACCTGGCGCCTTCTGAGCGCGTTGACCTGCTTGGCTCTCCCTGAACATGCATGGGTTTTCTCCGGCTCTTTCTCTTCTCTCCACCTGGAAAAAAATCGCCCTAATCTCTTAGCTGGCTGCCAAGGCCTACTTGATCCTAAGATCCAGTTCAGATGGTGCTTCTATGAGGCTCTTTCTTAGCATTTTCTTCTTCCCATGGAATTAAGCCTTCCTTTCCCCATGATTCTCAACATGTTGTTTTGTTTTTTTTTTTAATTTTAATCCAGATAAAGCTTTTATGTCTTTCTTGCATCAAGTAGGATTGCACTTACACACCTCCCTTCCTCACTAGGTTGTATTTTAAGCAGAGACTTGATGGCCGGGACTGTGTCTTGGGGATCATTATATCCTCTCAAAGCTGGGACAGGGAAAATTTATTGAAGAGTTGTCAGTGCCAAAAATGGGAAACGACATTAATTGCACGACTACTAAATGCAGGCAGAGAACACAATGAGCATATGAGAATCTGTGAGGTTGGTAATACCCCCATTTTGCAGATGAGGAAACATACTCATGGAAGCTCAAAATATGTTCAAGGTCACCTGTCTTGTGCATGGAAGAACAGGAATTTTTAAACTTAGCTTCTAAAGGATCCAAAGCATGGGATCTTTCTGCTGTACTATGCTGTTTTCCAGCAGTGGCCATCAAATAAAACTTCAGTGAAAGCTCAATTCCTGGGGGTCTCTGTCCTGTTGTAAAGTGGCAGCAATATTTGCAATTTACTTTTATAAAGAATTTATATATCATCATTGTAGATTCTCTTCCCTCAGATTGGGGGCTGTCATCGCTTGAGTTTTTCAATTCCCCTGCCTGGCGGTGCTGCTCTAGGGAGAACTTGCATTCCGATTGTTAAACCACAGGCAAGAAAAGCCATGCAGGAACTCGCATTGGAAGAAGCCCAGCAGATGATGAATAGCAGACCTGAATCTTATCATGTATTTCAGGATGATGTACGGGACTGTTGGAAACTGCCTTTGACAAATGTGCACGGGAAGGGGAATTATCTCCCACAATGAAAAATGTTCTTATTATGTGATCCTAAAAAGGATCAGGACCCCTATCATTGGGAAAATGATCATCCCCGTATCCCTTATTAACAGCGATATGGAAGCATGTGCTAAAGACATTGGACATTGGACTGAAGCCGTGATGGATAGCCATGAGTGCTAAATCCGGTCGGGCTTATAAAAGGTGGCTTGATGCTTGATAGCAGGTGGGAAATGTGCAACTCACTGAGGTTGCTTTTAGCCCTTGCTTCATGAGGCTCTGCAAGACTTGTTCTTGCTATCTTAGCCAAGTACCCAGTGGCTTTTGGTCAGGCTAAACGCTATGATTAAACAGTAGGAGTTTGGCAATATACGTTTGTAGGAAATAAAACCATTTCCATAAGGAGGAAAAGACAGGCATTTTAAATATTTAATCTCACCATATTTTCACATGCATATGTGAAAACCTACAGTCCTAGAGATTCACTAGCCTGTCCAAAGCTAGAAACTAGCAGAGTGTGGATATAAAGCTGAACGGTGTGATTTCAAAGTCTATGTGCTTTGTAGACCAAAGTGGCTTTTAGTAAATAACCTCCTGGTTGGAGTTCAAAATGGTAGAAATAGAAACGAGTGAATGCATATGTGAAGGTCCTTACTGCAGCCTTTAGCACACAGTGGATGTTCAAGAAATGCTAATCAAATCAAGAATTGTCAACACAAATTAATTTTATTAGAGGTTGTGTAATGATTGTTGAGTTCCTTCCTTTCTTTCCTCCTTCCCTCTTTCCTTCCTTCATTGCTTCTTTCCTTTTCTGGGTGTTTGCTAAAACCAAGCAGGGTGTTGGCCACAGAAGATTGTAAACAAGTCTGAGCTTAGGGAACTTAAGATCTGTACGAAAGACAGACAACTGAGAAATAATTATAGTTCATTGCAGTAAGTTGAAATCCCAGAGCAGAGATAACCAGCTATCCAAGGACTTCCCAGAGGTGGTGCACTTAAATAAAGATTCTTGGAGTGCCGATTCATTACTTTTTTTTAGTTCAATGGGTGCTTTGTGAAAGATCTTATGTTATTACAGACATTGTCTACCCATTAGATTTAAATCCCTAGTTGTCAAAAATAAATCCTACCTTGTCCTCCAGTGAAAGGAAGACCAGCAGATCAGAAATCTTGCTCCTCCTTACTTCTAGAGTAAAAGCACTGTATGCACATTTTATTCTTTCCTATTACCTGTAGGACCAGGCACATAGTATGTGTTCATTAAGCATTTGCTGAACAATAGAGTAGCCTAGATGAGACAGGTAATTCTTTGGCCTTTGGCCTACATTTTCCTAGAATCAGTAATTTATATTCCATTAGTTTTCCTTTGATGTTTTAAAGTAATGATTACTGTGGCTTCTCCTCCTGCTCTCTAAGTTATAGATTGCAAATAGATTTTTGTGTAATTTGCCAATGTGGGTCGATTTCAATGGCTGTTTCAAGCACTGCATAGAGGATTCTGAACTCCCAGCTCTGAGTGAGAAGAGTTAACATTCAGACTTATTTTCTTTCAGTCTTTTTTTTTTTTCTGCACACGCGTGTGTGCATACAAACATGCAAACACGTGCATTCTTGTGTGATCCTCCTGGGTGTTTGATTCTGCATTACTTTTTCAGTAAAATCTTACAATTTAAGCCATTCCCATGTCACTCTAAATTTTGGAATTATCCGTTTTAAAAAGCTGGGCAATCTCCTTTTCCTTAGCTTTTATTTGCAAGACCTCCTTCCAAAACCTTCTGTCATGGTTGCATTTTTCAATGGCTCCTTCCTAAATTTGCCAAATCTCACTTAAGCTGTGGCACACAGAACTGCTTTCAGTAGTTGATGATTCATTTCTGTTTTCATCCCTGAACTGATGCAAATGTTTATCATCTGCATTTCGTGGCTGGGGGATGGTGCTAACTTCTTCCCTGCCGTGGAAAGAGAAGTAGACCTTCTGGTGGGCCCCTCTTTGTGGGTGTGTCACCAGTGGGGGACACCACGCCAGTAAAGCCTTGGAGTTAAGATTTGCTGATGGATGCCTCTTTGCTTGAGCGATGTTTGCAGCTCAAATCTTTTAACCTCAGCTTTATCAACTTTAATATGTTGTCCTAGTGCCTTGATTTTTTGGTTCATCTGTTTTAATGTGATGAAATGTAAAAACCAAGCTCAGCCTGGTCCTCTTACAATGACTTTAGGGGTTTTCAGCTGATGGCCTATCCTTCGTCTGTAAGGATTCGAATTTTAAGCAGCCAAAAATACATTTTCCTGGTATCTGTCATCAAGTGATTAGTGCAACTATTTAGTTCTGGTCGTCTTTCCCATTCTTGGTAGATTTATTTTCTCTTCTTAGAATTCTCCTGCCGCCCTCTCTGTCTGGGAGACTGGAGATGTCATTTAAACATTGCTTATTAGGATTCCATTATTTGTCTCTCATATACAGTCAGCTAAATCAAAAAGTCAGACAGTGTTTTTAAATTGCAAATTTAAATGACAATTTATAGACCAGGTCTGCTGGAAATTTTCTGTCCTTGGCATCCATCATTGCTTGCGTGTATATAGCTTTATGCTCACTCTCTTTCTCTCTCTTTTTATCTTCTTGAGAGCACAGCACACATATCCATCAGAAGGATCAGAAATGCTTGCAATCAAACAAAAACTGCACTAAAGATCTTGAAAGGAAATGAAGACAAACACCCTATCCCAGACCTTACTTGCATATTCGTTCTCTTCCTCCCCCTTCCCCCTACCCTCTCCTCTTAAATAGGAAACTTGCATTGGTCACATTTTTAAAAAAGTATCGAAGCACCTGGTTTAGATTCAAATAAAATTAACATTCTGCAAAGGCCTGAAAAATGCTAGATATTGTTACCTCAATTAATTTGCACAATAGACCAATGATAATGACACTATTATTAAGAATGGTGTGATAGCTAATATTTATTGAGCACTTACCATACAGTAGGCACTGTTCTGTGTGTTTTATTTGCCATAACTCATTTAAGATAATAATATGTTGATTCCTAGAAGAGGAAGCTGAAGTTCATAGGAGTCGACTTGCCCAGGGCCCAAATCTTGAGTGAGGGATGGAGCTCCTGCTTAGACTTAGAACTCTGTCTACCACACTAGCGTCTATTTTTATTTTCAGTAAGAAAACTTGGGGCCTACTTAGTATGTCTATTTCATAAGAATGACAGGTGGAAAAGTTGTCTAACTATGCCTTGCTGAGTTTTAATTTTTAGCAGATTGGGTTAGAAGGGGGGGCTTTAAACCTTGAAATCATCTTCTTTTATCGGTCCATTTTCTCTGGGATCAGAGTAGATGGCAAAGCATTATGATCTTCCATTTCAAAGCTGAAGGATTATCCATCTCGATGGGTGAAATCATCTTTAAAATCCTTCTGAAGCCGGCTATAGAGGTTGGTACGTTTCAGAAAATGCCTGTTGTACCCAGTAACTTTGATGATGAAAATGAACAGCGTGAAATTTGCATCTCGAGGGCCCCTGTTTAGTACGTGGTTCCGCTGCATCCACATTGTGTCCTATGTTTCCTTTTACAACAGAGCCTGGAGTTCTGCCTTTCAGCCTCTGCTCACCAGGCTCCACTGTCAGCAGCAGCTGGGGGAGCCAGGGCTGGTGGGGTTCCAATCTGATGTAGGAGGTAGGGACAGGGAGAGATGGAAGGACTTCATCGTGCCTGTGAGAAGACATGGAAAGGGAGCTAGAGGAGGCCAGGGGAGCCGTCAGACCACAATGAAGGTTTGAGCCTCAGTGGAAGAGGGAGAGAGGAAGGAGGGAGAGCTTGAAGATAGGAAGGAGAGAGGGAAGGAAGGAGAGGGGAGGGAGGGAAGGAAGGAAGGAGGAATGGAAGGGAGGAAGGAAGGAGGGAGAGATTGAAGGAAGGAAGGAGAGGGGAAGGAAGGAAGGAGAGAAGAAGGAAGAAGGGAAGGGAGGAAGGAAGGAGAGAAGAAGGAGGGAGAGATTGAAGGTAGGAAGGAGAGAGGGAAGGAAGGAGGGAGGGAGGGAAGGAAGGAAGGTATGAAGGAAGGAGGAGAGAAGGAGGGAGAGAAGGGAGGAAGGAAGGAAAGGTGGAAGCATCTCAAATTTCAGCAAGGTCATGGTCATTGTGGAGTCCTTGAGCCAAAGCCACTCATCAGAGGAGGCCCTGCCTCCTGGGACGGGGCCCCTGAGTATCCATGCTTGCTCAGTCATTAGCTTGGAGCAGCCTGTGGGAAGCATGGTCTTGGTGGAGACGTGGAATGGAGTTCTGAGTGCAGCGGTTGGGATTGTTTTCCTGCAAGTCGGCAAGATGCATCCTCATGGCCCCCCATTGCGCCAAACTGAAAGCCAAGGTACCTAAATAATTCAACCCTCCTAACTTCTTCAGTCTTCTGCCGTGCGGTGCAAGGAATAATTCAGATTCTTCCCTCTGTGTCACCATATGCCCCTCAGGCAAGGGTGAACACATGCTGGTTAAAAGGAGGTGCTGATTGATGTTGGGACCTTGGATTCTCTGGCCAGTTAGTCTAGCAGTCCCCAGAACATTGTGTCCTTTTGCAGCCTGCAAGGCCTGCAAAAAGGGGATTGAAAGCAGCTGTTGGATTGGTAGCCTGAGAAGGAAGAGGCCCTCTTTGCACCAAGTGATCTCCCCACACCTCTTTTTGTGTCACAGGCAAAAGCAGAATGCTCATCCTATCATGCCCCTGCTCCACCACCAGTGCCAGGAAGGCCACAGAGTCCCATTTCTGGAACATATTTGTGATGGCCAGCCTGCCTGGGGGCTTATTTAAGTAGATTCCACGAACCCTCACAACAACTGGTGAGGCCAGTGTTCCTCACATCATAGCCTAGTGATTGCGTCCCTGCCTTCAGAATTCCACATTGATCCTTCACAGCTCTGCCATTTATTAATGGCAGTTATCTTGGGCAGTTTCTAAGTTCTGTAAGCCTTCATTTTCTTACATGTAAAATGGGAGTGATGGGACCTCTCTCTCTCTCTCTCTCTCTTTTTAATGTTTATTTATTTATTTTGAGGGAGAGAGGAAGGGAGGGGTGGGCATAAGCCCAGCGTGGGGCTCTATCCCACAAAGTGTGAGGTCAGAACCTGAGTCGAAATTAAAAGTCACTTAACCGACTGAGCCACCCAGGTGCCCTGGAACCTGTCTCTTAGGGAGAGAATTCAAACCACATGCAATCATCCGTGTAAGGGCTTCAGCAAAGTGTTCCACATATATGTGCTAGCTTGCTGCTCTTCTAGCTATGGGAAAACCAACGTCCCATGTGTCATGGCCGGTTCTTGCAATTGTAAGGTTTGTGGGAGTTGGGCTGAGCAAGCCTGCGTGTATACGTCCATCCCTGCCTAGCTCTGTGCTGCAGGTGGGGGGAAGGGGGAGACACCACCTGCCCCTTTCCTGCCTTCTAGGAGGTTACAACTTAGTGCTCAATGTTATTTGTTGGTTCGCAAGCACACCATGCTACTTTATGGCTTCGTGCTCAGCTTTCACGTTGGTCTTCCTCCAAAATCATTTGTTGTTTGGAACAGAACGTGCTCATAAAAGAAGCTGTCTGGAAGGCTGGGCATCCTGAGGGTCTGCAGCCCAGCACTGAAAAGTCAAGCAGTCATGTATCTCCCGTCATCTCTCCAGAGTTACTTTGCTTTTTCCCAGATCCACTTCTTGGTTCTCTCTCTCTCTGCATTCAGGGCTTGCCTTGGTCACTTTGCTCATACCCAGCTTTACTGGCTTCTCCATTCAAAATCTCAAGGAAAACTGAGTCACAGGGTCCTCATTCCAGATCCAGGGCAGAGTGAAATCTGTGAGGCTCAGTTCACCTGTGACATTGGTCGCCCCTGGGCTGTTCAGGAGTTAGGGGCATATAATGGACAGTTAGTGCTGTGGGTGATGGGTGGGGATCAGTATGCAAAGTAGTGAGACATGGACTGAATGGGTACAACTGTCAAAATGACTGAGCTTAGATGTCCCTTCCTGCAGGAAGTTTTCCTGGACCCAGCTGAACAAGGATAGTTAGGCCCTCCCCTGGGCTCTTCTGATTCTGGGCACTGGCCTCTATTATAGCAGCTCTCAGGATGTGCTATACTTACCACAACCCGAGTCTGTCATCACACCAGAGTGTGCCTCCCAAAGGTAGGGATGGGATCCAGTTTGTCTTTGCAGACCCCACTAGTATCTCAGTACCTGCCACCCAGCAAGTACTCAGTAAATGGTTTATAGAACTGAGGATCGTCAGGAAACCGACAAATAATTGTACCACAGAATGAGAATTACTTCCCAATAACACCACGAAGCAGTTGCTTTGCCAAAAAAAACAGCCGTCCTCCCTGCCCCACCCTCACCCCCGCTCCCCAAGGTGCGGTAAACATCCACGGGGACAGAAGCAGAGCTCAGACGGCCGCCTTTCATGTACAGTCATGCTCTGTGTCTTTGATCCCAAACTCCTTTAGGTATTGAGTCTTAAAGAGCCTGCTGCAGCTACCCACTTAATAGCCATCCGGCACCCCACGCATTAATGCCAATTAGCCTGGGAAAGATGAAAACTTTGGGGACTTAATGAGCTGAGTTGGCACCTGTTCACTCAGCCCTCCGGCCTACGTCTCTTCAGCTGCTTAAACCAACTGGATGGTGTCACTTTTAACCTTTCTGGGGAAAGGCTTACAAAGGCATTTTTGCTTTTGGTTGTCTTCAACTTTGACTTCACTTTGGGTGACTGACCTAAAGATTTTGGAGTGACAGGCTTCAGAAGCATTGTTTGAGGCCATACCCGCACCCCACCACCCCAGACCCTGCCCCGTAGAGCTGAGGGGCAGAGACTAAGGCAGTGCAAGTTGGGAAGACAGCCCAGGTGTGACAGGGCCAAGCGCAGTGCGTGGCTCAAAGTTACCCAATGAGTGTTGGAGGAGGAACTGTCTACCGGCACCCTGCAGTGTCCCAGATCAGGGCGTCTGCTCCATGAGGACCCACGGTGCCTGTGGCAGTGTGACCGCACCTCCACCGGTGCCTGACACGTGGTAGGTACCTGGGATATACTTGTTGCATGAGCAACTGAGCAAATGATGAATAGTAATTAAGAGCTCCAGCGGGAGAGAGACCTGGGTGTGAATCCCGCTTCTCCCACTACTGCACATTGTGAGCATAGGCAGTTTGTGTCCATCTCTCTCACTCTTGGGTTCAATCCTTGATCGAGGAGACCAGTGCTTGCCACACTTTGGGCCTTAAATGTAAAGCACTTACTTAGCACAGTGTCTGGCACACAGTAAGTACTCAACAAACTCAATTTTATTAATTATTAATAATTTAATTTAATAAATAAATTATTATTTATTAATAATTTTATTATTAATGGCGTAACTTTATTTTTTTTTAAGTTTATTTTGAGAGAGAGGCAGTGTGAGTGGGGGAGGGTCAGAGAGAGAGGGAGAGAGAGAGAGAATCCCAGTCAGGCTCCACACTGCTAGTGCAGAGCCCGATGCGGGGCTCAAACCCACAAAGCTGTGAGATTATGACCTGAGCCGAAATCAAGAGCTGGACGCTTAACCGACTGAGCCACCCAGGTGACCCTGGAGTAACTTTAAATAAAGTGCTTGACGGGCGCCTGGGTGGCTCAGTCAGTTAAGCGTCCGACTTCAGCTCAGGTCATGATCTCGCGGTCCGTGAGTTCGAGCCCCGCGTCGGGCTCTGGGCTGACGGCTCAGAGCCTGGAGCCTGCTTCCGATTCTGTGTCTCCCTCTCTCTCTGCCCCTTCCCCGTTCATGCTCTGTCTCTCTCTGTCTCAAAAATAAATAAAACGTTAAAAAAAATTAAATAAAGTGCTTGATGCCCACATCTTAGTGCCTTCATTTATAAAATGAAAATGTTGGGGCGCCTGGGTGGCGCAGTCGGTTAAGCGTCCGACTTCAGCCAGGTCACGATCTCGCGGTCCGTGAGTTCGAGCCCCGCGTCGGGCTCTGGGCTGATGGCTCAGAGCCTGGAGCCTGTTTCGACTCTGTGTCTCCCTCTCTCTCTGCCCCTCCCCCGTTCATGCTCTGTCTCTCTCTGTCCCAAAAATAAATAAACGTTGAAAAAAAAAAAAATTTAATAAAATGAAAATGTTTCTGCCTGCTGTATGGTTCATATGCTGTATTCCTGTATGAGGAATAATATGATATGGTGAACAAAGCAACGTGCCTGACCTGGGCTCAGTGCCCCATAAATGGTGATAAATGGTGGGTGATGCTCTTCCCATCAGGTGAAAGCTTGAAGGGCTCAGAAGGTGGCCACCCATCTCTTGGGGTAGTGTGCAGGGAGAAGGGGGCAGGCTCGGAGAGGGGCTTGTCTGTAGCCCCGGCATGTGACAGGTGCTTGCGTGGACAGACACAGTGCTCTGGCCTTCTTTTGCCTTTCACCTTGAAAGAACTCAGGCTTTTCAAAGGGATCCTAGGCTATATTATCAGACTTTTACCTAGCACGCTGTTCTTTTCAGCAGACTGACTTTCATAATTCTGATGACCAAATGCCAACCCTTCTTTACCAAAACCCCCTTAATCCTTTGATCTTGTCTCAGTCACAAGAAATGATTGTCTGCTACATCTTGCCATACATGATTTAGAGAGGATTACTGAGCAACCTCAATCCGTCCCTAACCTTCCCCTCCCCCACCAGCAGGCACTTCCTCATGTGAAATCCTCCAAGGCGTCCCCCTCCTCCGCGCCCCCCCCCCCCCCCGCCCCTGGGAAGTATCCTTGGAAAGAAAAGAGCTAAGCAAGGCAGCTGGGGCAGGGGCACCAAGCATCTCAGGGGAAGAGGTTGAAAGGAATATTCCAAAGGGAGGATGGGAGTAAGTGTGGATATACTAGATTGTCAAGTGAAAGAAAACCAACCCGGTGGTTCAGGGTAAGCAGAAGCACGCCAGGGCCTGGCAGTCAACAAAGCACCACTATAGGTGCCATCTGGCAGGACCCTTGAGTGAGGTCTCTGAGGGGGTGGGGCCTGGCATAGCAACTCTAGGATGTTCTTACGCAGTGGAGATACGGGTTGTGTGGCTGGCCTGTGGTCACTTGGGGAGCGATGGCATCTTCTAAGACTGGATCCTAGCCTCTTCCAGTAGTAGAGAGCTTTTCTGTCAGCAAGATCAAGGGCTAAGAAGAAAGGCAGGTCTGGTCATGTGCCTGTTGCTGTCAGATTTATTCTCCACATGTGCATGGCAGGGTGCTTCCGTATCCCATGGAGCTGCTCCTTGCAGTCATAATCTTACATAAGTTCCCCTTGTATCGGACTTCAGGCTTGGCCCAACCAGTGTGGCCGGGGGGGGGGGGTACTGGTGGGAGATGGGAAGGTGCGGCAAAGGGGGAAGTTTGGGACCCTTCTCTCCCTCCCTTAGCTTCTGGTTGTGGCTCTGCCCGTCTCCACGTATCCTGTGGATCCAGGTCCTGCAGGATGGCTCCTGTCTTCCTGTCTGCAGCCCTCCAGGGCAACCTTGCCATAGTTCCAGCCACCTCTACACAGCCCCTGCCTCCTGGGCTCTGGGCACAGCACCTTCTCCTCTTGTTGGTCTATTCCCAGGGCTGGTGGCAGCTTCCGGTGCTCACTAATCCTTGGATCACTTCCTTTTTGCCTGGCTTTTCAGCCCTTCCAACACCGTTGTAAGGGTTCCCCACATTCAATTCCTTCTTTGAATAGCTGGCAAGTGCTCAGTTTGTCTGATTGGTCCTTGACTGAGCTTTTGTTTGAAAACTGGCTCCACTAATATATGAGAAATATAACTTTGGACAAGCTTCTTAACCTGCAGAGCCTCTTTATTCACCTATAATGGAAAGACTTTAGGAGTTAGAGGTTATGTGTGTTTAGAATGTAACAGAGGGCTAGGCACATAGTAGGTATTTAATGAGTGGCAACCTTTTTTTACTACAAATCACTTAGGAACAGAGTAAGAACCTCTCAAGGAAGCAAGCTGGTCTTTGTATTTGTCAACTCCTAGCAGGATGCCACGTACACTTAATAGAGTGAGGAAACTTAATAAACATATTTCATTATATATTATATAAATATATAAATATAAATATATTTCAGTATATTACATGTATTTCAAGTGAATGGGTTAGATGAATGAGAGACTACCTTTGTCATTCTAATAATTCTAGAATTTCTAAGAAAAGATTCAAAGAGAGTTTCTTGGATTTTCTAGAGTAATTCTATCAATATTTTCCCAGTGGAAGTCCATTTGACATGTTAACGGCCATAAAGTTAACAAATGGAGGACACCACAGGAATCTTTGCAAGGTACTTAGTGGAAGCAGCAACAGTCTGCCCCCTGCCCCCCTCAGGTCACCCCTCCCTTTTTTGGTGCCTATTTCTTCTCTATCCCCAAAGGAGTTGAAAGCTGAATCCCTTAATAGCTCTCAGTGCTCCTGGCTGCACCTCGGGTGCACACAGACAGTTGCCTGCCTCAGAACTCTTGAAGGAGTGGCCAGATGCTGCTTGCTGTGGGGAGGGGAATTGAAAGGTTTCATTAGTCACACTTGCTAAAAGTGTAAAACCTCTGGTGGGCTTGTCAAACATGGGGAAATCTCCACATGTAAATATTTATGGATTAGGAATCAAATATTAAATATTTACTTCAGCTTCTTGGAATTATAAATGATTTAGTAAAACCTATGGGGAGTCGGAATGGCTTTGGTTCAGAACCAACCCATCTATTTAATTGTTTCCCCAAGCCCCATCCACTCCCTTATGGCGCAGCAGCATGGGAGAGCTTGGGGTGCCTGTGCAAAAGAACGAGAGCTCAGCTTTCATGTTGGGGTTTGGCTCATTCTTCCCATTTTCCCTTCTGTGTTGCATCATGTGTGTTTCCAAGTAGGCATTCCTACGGGACTGTGAGGGTGAAAGCCCCACCCTTCAGTGCTGGTATTTCTCAGTCGTACCGTGTAGCACAACCACTTTGGGGGGCTTGTCAGAAAACGCAGGTGCCATTGCTCTCCCAGTGATCCAGTGAGTGGGGATCGCCACGAGGAGGACCTGGCGTCTGCACGTGTCAGAAGCTCAAGCTAAAGAACCATGGGAGACGTCTCTGATGCCACCCATGGGAGATTCGTGACAAAGACGTTGGAATAAGACAGGTTCAGATCTGAATCTCATCTCTGGTGATGAGTAGCTCTGTGCCTTGGAGAAAACCCTCCCTCTCTCAACTTCGCTGTCCTCATTTTTATAATAGACATTAAAGTACCTCTCTGAGTTAGTTTTCTGAGGCTGCTATAAAATATTACCACAAACATGGTGGCCAAAACAAAACAAAAACACAGAAACCACCCCGCCCCCCCCCCCCCCCAGAAATTCACTCTATCACAGTTCTGGAGGAGAAAAGTCCAAAACTAAGGTGTCAGCAGGGTGGCTCTCCCTGTGGAAACTCTAGAGGAGAATCTGTTTCTTGCCTCTTTCAGCTTCTGCTGGCTGCCTGTTGATGATTCTTGGTTTGTGACCACACCTCTTTCTGCCCTGTCTTCACATAGCCTTCTCTTCTATGTGTCTCTTCTAAGGACACTTGTCATTAAGTTACCCATCTACATGATCCAGGATGATCTCCTTATCTCAAGATCCTTAACTTAGTTATATCGACAAATTTTTCCCCCCAAATAAGGTCATATTCACAGGATCCACAGATTAAGACATGACAATATCTTAAAACTTTTTTAAAAAATGTTTATTTATTTATTTTGAGAGAAATGTGCACGTGCATTTCTGCACACCCAAGTGGGGTAGGGGCAGAGAGAGGAGGAAAGAGGAGAGAGAATCCTGAATGGACAGCGTGGAGTCCAATGCAGGGCTTGATCTCATGAACTGTGAGTTCATGGCATGAGCTGAAATCCAGAGTCAGATGCTTCACCGACTGAGCCACCCAGGAGCCCAGGACATGACAGTGTCTTTTGGGGGCTGCCATTTAGCCCATGAGAGTGTCTCAAGAGCTGATGGTGTTGTCACTGACAGTTCTCATTGGTTGGAACCCAGGCCACAAATTTACTAGAACAAGTCTACCTTGTGGAGATATTGTGGGTGATTGAAATTATATGCACGTAACTGTGTGTCTGGGACATAGTTAGCATTCATTAAAAAGGAGCTTCTTTTATTAACACTTACCAAGTATTTACACATATTACTCAATTACTCATCATTTATTTGAACATTTATCACTTCATTCACTGTTGATGTAAACAAGTTCATTGAGCACCTGTCTGTTATGGACCCATCACTAGCCAGGCCCTGAGGATATAAAATATATATATTTCTTGAGACACAAACTAGATAGGAGGATAAACAGTGAAACTCTAGTCCAGTGTGATAAGCACCTCAACGGATGTATTTGCCAGGGGTTAGAGGAGTGATAAATGTACTCAGGAGATTAGAGGTGGCTTCGTGGGAGAGGTGGCATTCAAGCTAGGTCATACAAGTTGAATAGGAGTTTATTAAACAAAAGGAAGGCATGCATGTGCCACCTGAGAGGTTGCATGTACTGAAGCATAAGAAGTCATAGTGTTTTGGAGGAATGGTGAGAAATTCGGGATCTTGGAGCACAGGGTTCATGGAGCACTGGAAATTAGACGGCCATAGGAAACAAGAGCCAGATTTCATTTACTGCCCACAAAGGGAGAATATTATTAATCCCATTATAACTGGGAAAGAAAGAGAAATTAAGCTGCCCAGCATCACACAAGTTAGAAGGCAGACTTGTGCCCAGTGTTCTGCAACCCCTTTCGGATAGCAGTAGGCACTTGTCCCTCAGTTCTCTTCTTCCACTGTCTGCAGGTGCTTCTCGGCTTGTTTTTTCATTTCTTCTACATTAGGAGCCCTTTGATTCTAGGGGGCATGCCTGTGCCCACCACGTGCCCCTGGCCTGCCTGATGCCTGGCACCCAAAAGACATTGAGCAGATCTTTGCTCACTGAGTTTTATCACAGTAGACATTTTGGCATCAAGCAAGAGAGCTGGATAAAATTCTTTCTGAAGTCCTCCTGACCTCCAGCTTCTAGATTGAGTTTGCTTACACAGGAGGGCGAGATTTTCTTTTGGAGTCAAAAGACACGGATACCACCAGAAACCTATTGTTACTTATTTCTCTGGGGGCAGGGGAGTATTTCCACACAGAGCCCGCTCTCCGTCTGCCACATGCTTTTTTATTGGTTTACATGGTTACATCTCTTTACATTTGCCGTCCACATGAGTGCTGCTTTTTCATAATTCATAGAAACGTCGCACAAAATTAATCTACAGTGAGAACTCGAACTTGACTCAAGCCAAAAGCCTTGCCTGCGAATGTCTTTGTTACTGACGGCGTATCCGTCGGAGCTCTTTTCAGTGTTGCGTAAGTTCCAAATTCTCCTTTAAGGAGAGCCAGATTGAGGAAATCATTAATCTCTGACAGTTGTGTAGATATAATTAAAGATATATGAATTTAAAAATACCTGCTATCTCAAATTACTTCCTAAAAGAACAGGGAGGGGGAAGGAGGGTTCTATTTAAAATGTCAGATACAGACGCTTTAGGCTGGGTAGTCAAAGCACTGTATGTCTGTCACTCATGAAAACTGACAATTAGGTCCATAAATAGATTTTACAGGCTTCCACACAAGAACGCACATCCTGCACATCTCAGCCGCATAAAGATGAGGAGCGTGGATGGCAGCCGCTGACTCACGGGAAGGGAGTGGCGACTGGGAAGTGAATGAGATGTTTGGAGCAAATCCACTGTGTCTGGGGGCTGGGCATGGGGCTTGTGGGAGGAGGGGAGCCCACCAAGGTAGGAGAGGGGCATGGTATCCTATCATGGCCCTTCCATGCAGCACCCACATGAACTCTGACCGGTCTCCGCAACTCCCAGAGCGTGGGTCTGTTTCCCCATCAGCAAAATGAAATCAGTCACAACAGTCTCAGCTGTTCCTACCTCCATGGGTTATCAGGAGGATCAGATGAGGTTGGGGGAAAACGGATGAGACCATCCATACATGAGCCATTGATTTGGTGTTACTGAATTTCTGTTGTTGATACTGCCCACTGAGATATTTATACATACACTAGTAAGAAACAGGGTAGGTGATCAGAAAGCACGTTAAGACTGCAACATCAGGTTATCAGAGACGTGCCCAAGAGTAAAGCTGAACGTTGCCTTACCTTCTATAGCAGGAAATTCAGTCAGGTGAGCACCTGGGAGGTGGTGGGGACAGGGTTGGGGGGGGGGTTGTAGATGAATCACAAGACCTATTCTCAATATCTAAGCTCCATGCTTTGGGGTCCTCACTTTCTAGAGACCCAACCTTGTTCAAGGCACTTGGCATCTCTGACCCTCAATCTCCCTCTCCACAAAATAGGGCACATGATTCTATAATTACCTTCTCCACAGGACTAATGTGAAATCGGGTAAAATCACAGAGAAGCGTATGGAAATTATGATGCCGGTGTGGAGTTCATGACTGAAAATATAATCATGTTCACATTTGAAAGGGTCAGAGGCAGGTCGGGTACCCATCCTCTCTTCTGTTATTCACTCATTCATCCATTTACCTTATTCAGTAAACCTGTTTAATGTACTTATGTATTATGTTTCCTGTTTATTATTTGTCTTCCATTGATGGAATGTTCCACCAAGGCCAGAATTTTTGTGTGTTTTGTTCACTGAAATGTCCCAAGCACCTACATGAGCTCCAAGCACTTAGTAGGTGGACAATAGATATTTAGTGAATTAAGTCTGTTTTATTTTAGGTATTATGGAAACAGGTGCTGTGGTATAGCAGAGGACAGACTGTTTCCTTCAAAGAGTTCATAGTTTGATTGGGGGTTGAGAGGGGAGACATTTGAATGGCTGGGTCTAATGCAAAATGCTAAGTGCTGCATGATACCTACAGAAGCTATGCTCCCAGCTCTTTTGTACTGTATAGAAGAGTGTTTCTCCCAGGCCAGGATCAGTTGGGGTTTAGGTGCTGTCAGGGAACCAGTGTTCCTGATAAGCCACAGTTTGCCCCTTGTAGGGCAATGACCTTGACAATAGAATGAGGCACAACTGAGCTTAAATGCACCCCTCCCCCCACCATCAAGCAGCTGTGATCTTGAGTAAGTGACCTAATCACTGTGAGTCCCCATTTCTTCTTTTGAAAAACATTGTGAAGACCACTGTTTAGGTAACAACTGTAATAAAAACTCCCCACAAAAGCTGTCTCTCCCTGAAGGCACCCAGTCCATCTCCCCTGCTGTCGCTTTTCTCTCCAAACCCGAAGGAAATGCCATTTTTCCGTGTATTTTGCCTCTGAGATACAATTTTTCTCTCCATCCCTCACGGCATCGATGAAGTCTGGCATCTTACTCCTTCTGCTGTTGTGACCGTCCCCACTTGTACCAGAACACTGCCACCACTGCTGCTCTTGCTCCTGAGACTCCCCTTCCACTGTGACCCCTCCCCCACCCCACTGCTAGTATTACCACCTGCTGTCCCTGCTCTGGGCACCTCTTGTTAATGAGCCCAGACTAGTCTAGGTATGGCACAAAGCATTTTATGTTAATCATTTCGTTTAATCTTTGCAACAGTTGAGAGGGAAAAAAGTGTTATCTTCGTATTCTACAGATGATGAAACTTAGACTCAACGGGTCCACTAATTTCCCAGGTCACAGTGCTCTTGATAGATGGATGCCAGTGAGAGGTGCTCCTAGGCCGTGATGTCCTTGAAGGAAAAGAAGCCCTCGCCCCAGCACACGCCCAGGCCTGGCACAGGTGTGGAGCTCGTGAGATTCTTGCTGCCTGGGTGAGGGCACCATGTTCAAATCTTTCATGTTCTGAGACCCCTGGAAGGTGGTACCCATATTTCTAGGATCAGAGAGCACTTCTTTTTTTTTTTTATTTTATTTATTTTTTTTTTTAATTTTTTTTTTTCAACATCTATCCATTTTTGGGACAGAGAGAGACAGAGCATGAACGGGGGAGGGGCAGAGAGAGAGGGAGACACAGAATCGGAAACAGGCTCCAGGCTCTGAGCCATCAGCCCAGAGCCCGATGCGGGGCTCGAACTCCCGGACCGCGAGATCGCGACCTGGCTGAAGTCGGACGCCCAACCGACTGCGCCACCCAGGCGCCCCTCAGAGAGCACTTCTAAGGGACCACCCCTCATCCACTCTGGTTGGGAGCAGCACTCTGGTGTGAGGATGGTGTGCTCCTGGCCACTGCAGCCCCGGGAAGAGGCTCTGGGATCCTCTTGATCACATTTTACATTATGGGTTCAGTACCTTACAAAGGGGAAAGCATAGCCCCTGTGGTCAGACTGGATGCAAATGAAACTCTTAGAGATGCAAATGACTTTCCTACAAAGAGCTCTGGGTTAGAGCTGAAAGGATGTGTGACTAAAAGCACTGACTGTTGAAAAAAAGAGAGAAAATTCCTCTGGAGAATTGCCAGCTAATTAGCAATGCCAGCGGCCCTACTTGGTGGCCTGCCTGCAGTTGTGGGCAAACCCTTGAGCTGGGTGTTCAACTTTCATCCTTGTGGCCAGCCCTGGGGAGAAGCATTTGGGGCAGGAACACAGGCCCTGGGCCCGGAGGTGCTAAATCACGTGGCACCAAGGTTGCTAAGAGTTCAGTAAGAGAAACAAAACTTCTCTTGGATTGCTTTGCTGATGATTGTATCTGATGTGATACCAGTGTAACCGCCTTGCTTCAAATGTGGTTCTGCCACATAAAGCTGTGTGACCTTGGGTAAGTCATTTAAGCTGTCTGAGCCTCAGTTTTGTTATTGATGCAATGGGAATAATAATGTTCAGTGACAAGGGTGGCTATGAGTATTAACAGATACAAGCTGCCTGATAGACATGTTGAACAGCTTCTCACCCCTTCCAGCTGCATCCTTTTCTTGCCTCTCTGGCGTTCATTCCTGGATCCCATCTGTTTTAACAGTTACTTCTTCTGTTTACTGGCTGAAAACCACCCCCTTTCCCCCAAATCCTGCACTCTTCCTCCCCCAACCAGTAAACCCCATCATGATCGTGGCTGTGCCTCTTTGATTTCCATTTGCTCGGTGCAGGAGCTAGATGGATGAGTGACGACGAACGAATGAGTGAATGAATGAATGAATGAATGTTGGGTGTCCCAATCATTCCATACATAAATGAAATAACATTTCAGTTTGGAGGAGTATTTTTAATGTTCTGCATTACCATCTGTGATAATACTACCATTTTCCAGGTAAAAGAGTTTACAGAGGTGGGAGGGGCTTGTCTAAGGTCACCCTGCTGGCACATGGCGTGTCTCACACCTCACTCACTAGTCAGCAAGTGTTCAATCAGGTGCTTTCTAGTGCCCACTGATCCAGGCATCACCTGGATTATTTCCTTCTTTATGGCTTCCCCAGGGAAGCCAGATTCTTGCTGTGACTAACATTTCAGTGAGTTCCAGCTACTTGGGATCCACCATGATAGATGGGACCACTACCTTCATGGAGCTTACACTCAGTCACTGGAAGCAGAGAGCAGACATAAATAGCACATTTGTTAAATAAGTAAATTATTGAGAATTTTAGAAGGTGATACCTGATATGGGGGAAGAAAGGAAGGGGCTCCGGGACATTTGAAAGAACTCTTTAGCCTCTAGCACCTCTTATTAGAAAGCGAATATCATTTAGTCATTGAGTGTGCCTCTATCCACACTTTGAGAAAATATATGCCAGATCCCCAAGGGTTTCAAGATGAAGAATTAAATCTAGGCTGACTGTGTTTCTTGCAAAGGCCGGCGTGGCAGATGGAGGCTGCAGCAAGCTTCCGGAGGGCCAGAGTTTGCTAGTGTGTATGAAGAGATTAGGAGGGTAGGGGTAGTAATCATAAATGTAGCTACAGTTATTAAGTGCTTACTACATATCGGGCACTGACCCAGATCCTTTGTACATAGTAACTCACTTAATCCTCATAATAATTGCTTTTGATTGCTTTTATTATGGCCCCATTTCATGGAGAGGAAAACTGTGGCTCCGAGAGGTAAATAACTTGCCCAAGGTCACAAGGTAGAAGATGGCAGAGCGAGCGTGTGAATCCGGAGTGGTGGTTACCAGACCTGGCTCCTTTAACCATGCTACCAGCCTCCAGAGTAGAAACCAGCCCCCTGTAACCAAAAGAGCTGGCACGGTGTGGCCTGAAAACTGCCAGGATCTACTGAGCAGACCACAGAGTGATCGCGGCAGACGTACAGTGAGATCACTGCAAATGTGAGAAAAACCAAGAGTGCCGGACAGCTTGAGTTGCACTTTTTGATGGTACTTCCCTGTGTCTTTGGTTGCCTTATCGGAACCATGGAGGGGATTGGGTTAGAGGATCATCTACAGGCCCTTTTCTGTGTTGTGTCGTCTCAGGGACTTTGAGGGGTGTGCCATTTCACTGATTCCTAAGTCAGTCTAGTTCTCAATGCTTAAGCGCCCCGGCTTAGAGGCTTTGAATACAGACAGGCTTAAGTTTGAATTGTGGCTCTCCATTTTGCTAGGGGAGGGGAGAAGTCTCGGCTTAGGTAAATAGCTTAAATTGAACAACGTGGGCTTCAGTCTCATCCTCGGTTAGATGAGTGTGCCAGAAAAGCCCCTGCCACAGGGCTATTAGGAAGAATAAATGAAGTGCTGTGTGAGGTCTGCTTACTGTACTGTCTGGCTCCCAGTGAAGGGAGTAGGCCTCAGTGAGCGTCTGTGGGGGAAGGAGCAGTGTTTGTCTGCATCCCAGAGTCTCTGCCCCAGCCTAGCAGGCTGGCAAGGCTGCTGCTTGGCGGGGCTCTCTGTGCCCCTGGGATTCACTGTTGTCTGTGTCGGGGAGTTCTGAAAGTCTTCTAAGGTTGCGTTCAGTCTTGACCTGACACTCAGCAACAAACTTGGAGGTTTGCAAACATCTGGCATTTTTTTAAATCACTGCCTTTGTTCCTCAGTATATTAGCAAATAAAAAGACATGGAAGACAGATTTAAAAAAGAAAAAGCCAGCCCAACCCCAACCAAAACACCTAAACCCAAACCTGATGATCTTGAAATGTGTAAGGCCCTGTAAGATGGTGCTGGATGTCCTGGTGTAGTTTTAACCTTTTGTTTCCTACAGCAGAATCACGGGAGCTGGAGATGGTTGACAGCAATTAGCACAGAGAAAGGTTTCTCTTAAAACTGACTGATAATCTGCTTATTACTTTTTGCACACTAGTTTCATGGTGACCCAAGTAAATTACAAATTACAGCTCCTTTGCACGTGTGCCATTTACTCTTGCCTTTTGCCGGTTCTTGCTGTTGCCCTGCTCTGCCTCTGCTCACCCCAAACCAGCAGGACCTCAAACCTCTCGGAACTTTACGCTGCCCTCTCACCCTTTAGGTGTGTGCACATGCCATTTGCTCAGCCCAGAGTACTGTCCCTTCAAGGCCAACTTAGTCCAGCTACTCATTCTGGAGTCAGATGCCCTGACGGACAAGCCCCAGTTTAAATTAGTAACTTTCTTCTTTCTTCTTCTAGAGTGTTCTGGTTCCGTCCCTGCAGTCCTCATTTCACTGTGTTTTAGTCACCTCTTTACTGGTCTGCCTCTTGTCTAAACTGTGAATCGCCTGATAACAAGGGCTGAGTCTGTGTTCATTATCTCCCCAGTCGGTGCTCGATATATTTTGTAGGCTGAGTGATTCCTAAACTGAAAGAAGTCAAATGGGGGCCCGGATGCAAAGAGCACCCTCCATGGGGAAGGCAGAGACCAAAGGGTAGAATGGTGGCACAGAGAGTTTTGACTTCAGTTTCTATTACACAACAGCTAACTGTGTACCATCATCCAGATGTCAATTATCTGTGTTGTGTAGCTCTCCAAGGTGCTTAATCAAAACCCTCTCATTAATCCTCACAAACATCTTCCAAGGAAGTGGGAAAGTAGAATTCATTTTTTGTAGCATGAGAAAATGAGACATCAAAGGTGCTGAACCTGCACATTTCAAGGTTGATACAGTTAGCTCTCTGGCTCCTGGGGGAGTCTGTACAGAATTCACCCTCCTCACCATGCCTGCCCCTCCCTTTCTCTCCCAGACACCATTCTGACATGTCTCCCCGACCCTCACCCCACCTCCCACTTTCCCACTCCCATCTATTTATGACTCGCTGTGTCACATTCAGGTTCACAGATGATTTTAGAAGTGGAGAGTGAGCAAATCCAGTTGAACAATTTAACCAGATTCAAAAGGATTTGGATCATTTGCGTAATTGGGCTAGCAGATGGCAAATGTAGTTCAAAGTACAAAAATGTAGAATAATTACAAGGGGAGAAAGCAATGCAGTTTATGGATGAGGAAAGTGATTTGGGAGAAAAGCTCATCGAAATCATTACCTCAGTGTGTTAAAAGGACAAACAGCACAGGTCTGGGTAACAGAGGTGGAGTACAGAGTATACTCTCGTGACTCCTTGGGTGGTTGGATGCAGGAGAGAGGACATGTCTGTCTCCTAGAAGTGAGAAAGGAAATGGTTGGTGGGCAGAGAAGGATCTGGAGAGGATGGTGACTGGGCAGGCAGAAAAGCTGTCATAGTCACTTTATGGGTTCACGTTTCTCCTGCTTCCATCTTACCTGTGACCCCTTGGTGAGAATCTGTTTCCCCCTGAGCCTCAGTTTCCCTTACTGTAACATGAGCAGACTAATGCCTGCTTTCTTGCTGCATTGAAGAATTTATGAGTTCATAGATGTGAGAAATGCATGCAACTTATTTGGAAACCAGGAAATTCACTCTTAGGAGTACGAGTTTTATGTTCATAATGCCCCTCCCCCAAAGTCAATATTTTCTGGAATAGGGTTGTTTACTAATGTCATAGGCTAAATGATGACCTCCCCACCCAATCCCTTACCCTAATCCTTAGAGCCTGTGAATGTTGTTTTCAATGAGACTTGGCAGGTGTGATTAAATTAAGCATCTTGAGATATAGAGATTATCCCGGATTATCCAGGTGAGGCCTAAATGCCATTACAAGTATCCTTTTAAGAAGAATGCTGAGGGCTATTTGACATAGTAGAAGAAGGAAATGGGAGTGATATGGCCACCAGCCAAGCAGCCACCAGAAGCTGGAAGAGGCAAGAACAGGATTCCCTCCAGAGCCTCTGGAGAGAGCAGAGCTTTGCTGATAACTTTGATTTTGGCCCAGTGAAACTGAAGTCAGTCTTCAGCTTCCACAAGTCTAAGACACTAAATTTCTGTTGTATTAAGACACCAAGTTTGATGTAGTTTTTTACAGCAACCACAGGAAACTAGTAAAACTAGAAAGAGAATTTGACCAGTACAGAAGAGATTTGGATGAGGTCCAGGTTCTGAATCTCACTTCCATGGGACCTGGGGTCATCCATCTTGACCTCTGTTTCTTCACCTTTAAAGTAGAATAATAATAGTACATCCCTTATATGGGTTATTGAGAAGGTTATTGAGAAGAGAGAATGCATGTACCCTATTTACCATAGGTACATTAAAAAAAAAAAAAAAGCTGGGCATAGTTTTAAGTTCTGAATCAAGCAGTATTTACTCAGCACTCAGAAGTCCAGAGAACCTGAGAGGGGACAATTTCAGAGAATGGAGGTAACACTCAGTATTATGGAGGCAGCTGGGAGTGTTGATGATGCCTGGGCAATTTGTCTGGAGGAGGCAGGACCATGGCCACCAAAAAGGGGCTCAAGTCTTACTCCTGCCCTAGAGAAGTTTGAGGTTCTAGGAAAGGCAATCCAGCAGAATCTAAGAGCTAGCACCGTGACCCGGAGAGGGGGATATCTCAGGTTAGGAAAATAGGATTTGGGGGCAAGGAAGTCATCCTGGGAATGCTTGATCCCAGGTCTGATTGCCACTGAAGGAAACTCAGGTAAGATTTCAGGGTCCAGATCCTAGGTTTCTGAGGACATCTTTTTTTTTTTTTTTTTTTTTTAACATTTATTTATTTATTTATTTATTTATTTATTTATTTATTTGAGAGAGACAAAGTGTGAGTAGGGGAGGGGCGGAGAGAGAGGGAGACACAGAATTTGAAGCAGGCTCCAGGCCCTGAGATGCCAGCACAGAGCCCGATGCGGGGCTTGAACTCATGAACCGTGAGATCATGACCTGAGCCAAAGTCAGACACTCAACTGACTGAGCCACCAACGCACCCCCCCTAAGGACATCTCAATGCCAAGCCCTAAGATTCTGAATTCAGTGGTATAAACTCTGCCTCCATCAGAGTAGGTCCAGTCTAGGAACAGTGGCTGCTGGCATGGGAGAGATTACTAATGGCTGCTTTAGAAATTAGGCCACCTGGTCAAGGAAGTCCGAGTTGAATCTGGGTACTACTAAAGTGTCTTTCAGAATCTGAAAAGACCAATGACATCTAGAAACTTGAGTGCTAGATAGGTACAAGTAAGTAGATCCAGCTAAGACTAGAGACAGAGTCTGGGCCTGATGGACCCTTTGTGTGTAGGAGTGTGGTGCTGGCTATGGCACAGGGAAGCTGTGATGGATAAATATGGAAAATGAGGACCAGAGAGATTGAGTAACTTGCTTACGGACATGGCCTGTTAAGGACAGAACTGGATCTAGAACCTTTGTCCCTTGCCAGGTTTTTAAACTGATCAAATATGACTTTTTCGTAGGTTTTAGTTTACTCTTGAAATTAGAGAGATTTGTTTGAGATCTTGCCTCTGTTTTAATCAGCTTCCACATTTTTACAACTCTTGTGCTCTCTGATTAGACCGCAAGTTTTTGACCATCATTTAAGGAAAGAATGTGCAGGGAGAAAGGGAGGATTCAAGAATAAAAAGTAATTAAACATAATAAGTCTCTTGAGATTAGCCATTAATTTGGATGTGAAATGTAAAATTGCCTTTAAAGTAATAAGGGATAATATCGAGTGATGGTAATATCCAGCATGGGAGGTAACATGCTGGTAACATTGCATAAGGCAGGATAATACATGTGGCAGTTCCCTGATTTTTGTAGAATTAATGATGTTGGTTTCATTTCACTGCTGATTTAAGATATACATTTCACAAATCGCACATTAAGGCAAATGTATTAAAATTGCACCCAAAGAGCTGAATAGCCAGAAAATGGCAGCCCCTTGAAACACTGCAGTTTTATGATATCTTAGGTTTAATGCTTAATCAGTAGATATTTACATCTGTGTATTTTAATGCCTTGAAATGCCAGTTCAACAGAATTATTGGGAATATTCTGAGAGGGGCTTATGAGTATGCAGGGGTAATATTCTGATTTAGGTGGTAAACTGAAAAAGAGACCAGAATGCTCTTAAGACTTGGTACTTTTTTTAATTTATTAAAAAAAAAAGGGTCGGGGGCACCTGGGTGGCTCAGTCGGTTGAGCGTCCAACTTCAGCTCAGGTCATGATCTCGCGGTTTGTGAGTTGAGGCCCTGTGTCGGGCTCTGTGCTGACAGTTCGGAGCCTGGAGCCTGCTTCGGATTCTGTGTGTCCTTCTCTCTCGGCCCCTTCCCCAGTTGTGCTCTGCTCTCTCTGTCTATCAAAAATAAATAAATGCATTAAAAAAAAGACTTGGTACTTTTTTTTTTTTTCCAGAAGAGCTGGGTATTATTTATCTTGTTAGAAGAGATGTGTTGTTTGGGTTTCACAGAATATGTATATAAAGTATATAATAAGATGAGTTAAAACAGTTCATAACCAAGCTTGACTCAGACTTTATTAACTCAAGGAATTATTATAATAGAGCCTGCTGCTGACATACTGGTTTCTTAAAAAAGCAGAGTGATTGTCTGGGTGAACATTCACCTTCTCAGGGAAGAACCATGCACTCATGCACTCATTCACGCATATACTCATGCATTTGTTCATTTGCTCATTCATTTGTCATACATGCACTCATTCATTTATTCATTTGCTCATTCATTCATTATATTTCATTTATCCATGTATTACTTGTTTACTGAGCACCTACTATCTGCCAGACACTGTTTTGAGTGTTGGGAGTCAATAGTTTTAAAAAGGTAGTCTCAGGGGGCATCTTGGTGACTCACTCGTTTGGGTTTCTGACTTCGTTTCAGGTCATGATCTCACGGTTCATGAGTTCGAGCCCCGTGTCGGGCTCTGTGCTGACAGCTCAGAGCCTAGTGCCTGCTTCGGATTCTCTGTCTCCCTCTCTCTCTGCCCCTCCCCCATTCATGATCTGTCTCTTGCTGTCCCTCAAAAATAAATTTAAAAAGCTAAAAAAAATTTTGTAAAGTAGTCTCAGGGTGAGTGGGTGGCTCAGTCAGTTAAGCATCAGATTCTTGATCTCAGCTCAGATCATGATTGTGAGATCGAGTCCTTCTTCAGGCTCTGCACTGACAGTGCAGAGTCTGCTGGGGTTCTCTGTCTCCCTCTCTGTCTGCCCTCCTTTTCCTCCTTCTCCCTCCCTCCCTCTCTCTCTCCCTCTCTCTATGTCTCTCTCTCTCTCAAAATATATAAATAAATAAACTAAAACAAAGTAGTCTTTTGCATCCAATTTTATGGAAATAGACATTGTGTGCCATAAGTTTTTTTTTTTTTAAATAGTTAAGGACTTGACTCTATACTTACAATCTAAGTGAAAAAGCAGAATGAAAGCTTTTGTTTTCAGTTTTATATGTGTGTGTGTATTTGATAAGAGTTGAAGAATTAATGATGGAAGCAAAATACTCCAAATATTTAACGTGTATGTCTCTGCCTTTGCAGATTAAGCATACATTTTGTTTTCATTTCTGTATTTACACTAAGTTTTCCACAATAAGTATTCATGGCTTAGCAAGAAAGGAAAAGGAAGCACGTAACCAATGTGGTTACTGGCTCCACAACTGACCAGCATGGGTGAGTCAAGGGTTTTTAGAAGGTTAGCTAACCTAGATTAGTTACCTCGAAAACTGTGTGTAAAACAGTAATTTATTTGATTTCTTTGTTAATCGTCCTGAATTTGTCCTTCTTTTAAAGCCAAGAAGACTTTGTTTGGCACAGTCTTAGCCCTAGCAAGAGCAATGATTTCTGCCATGATTAAGGGATTTCACACTAGTGAAGGATTATTTTAAAAATAGCCGCTTTTGGTAATTGATTATTTTGTGTATGTTACCCATAATGATACTGTCTGAAGGATGAAATATCTTCTCTCCATTTTCCAAAGCAGCCTCAGTAACCCCCAGTGACACTGGGGTTTTGCTCACTGACTTTAATTACTCCACACAGAAGCTCCTGTTCTGAGTCTGGGTGTGCATCACCCACAGTGAAAGGACCTGGCTGATGAACTCACCCACAAGAGCATCCTGAGCTAGTCATGGAATTTGGAAACCATTAGAAAGCTGGGCGATTTCATTATTCATTCACTTGAAATAATCCTGGGACTGCTTTCAGTGGCATGGTTCCTTCAGCAAATAAAGATAAGCCAAATCCCTGGGCACTCAAAGAAGGAGAAGATTCTCTAAATTAATTCCAGGCTCAAATAATTCAGTAGTATTTGTAATATTCTGTGCATAAATTGGCAATTTGCTAGAGAGATCAGGAAATGATAAAGGCTTTCTTTCCCCTCCCCCTTCTCATCTTAACAACTGCTGAGGCAGCTATTGGGATAAAAGAAATGTTTTATCCTTAATAAATGTCCTATCAGGTAATGCACTGATTAAGGGTATCCAAACATGGTGCCCCCCTTTAAGCGGTTATTTTTCATCAGAGAAACGGAATAATTATTTATATGAAAAATACATATACTAACAATATCAAGAAATACAGAAATAAGAGTGCTGACTTACAGGGTTTCCTCTTTTCAGTTTGAAAGTGTTTCAGTTGTTTTGTTTGGAAAGATTGCTTGCCCTTACTCACTGGTGATGCCACATTTTAAATCCAAACTTGAGTATGTCTGGTATCTCTCCCTCCTCCTTCTTATCCCCAAGGCCATTTGTTTGATTTGGGCTCATACTGGGGAATCTCTGGGAAGGTTGGTTATCCATGGCCCTCTCCCTTTGCATTTTGAGCCAACTGCAAACCACACACAGGAACCAGATAAAGATAAAATATCCTCATGTTGCTGGCCCAGCTGGGCTGGAATGTGTGGCTCAGGCTGCCTCCTACCTGTCCTCTAAGTCTACAACTGGAGTCCTACTTGGGTCAAATGAGGTCTGCAGAGCTGAAAGTCACCCAGCCAGTCACAGGGATGAGAACAGAGCCCTCCCTCCTTGTCCCCTCTGTGCTGCCTGTCCCAGCACGTGCAAGGACAGCACTTGCCCTGGACAAGTCTGCTCACTCTCCTGTTGCAGATCCAGAAGCAGAAGAACCCCAAATGGGCTGAGCTCCAGTCCTCACAGCTGTTCACAGTCTCAAGGATCTAATAACTCACTGCTCTTCATACGAGAAGCAGCAGTAGGGAGGGAAGAAAGAGCTTCTCACCTTCCCATTGTTTGAAAGAGACCTGGGTCCCCATCATATGGGCCGCAGGCCTCTTTCTCCCTTCACACTTGATCCATCCATCCATCCATCTGCCTGGCCCTTGGCTGTCTGATTTCATCTGCCTAAAACCCAAAACTGGTCCTGCCACTCTCCTGCTTTCCAGTCTTTCAGGTTAGCATGGTTTTAAACTCCTTAGTGATGTGCTTACCCCCTGCTCCACCTCTTTCTTGACTCTACCCCACTCATAGCCAGCTATTTGTTGATGGGGCCTTACACAGAGCCTCTCAGCCCTGATCCTTTGCCTCGGATATCAGCCCCCATTCTGGTTAGGGTGCCCTTCTTTTCAGTGACCAAAACAGGTGCATTGTTCATCACAATGTATTTCCACTAGGTGAGACCCGGTATTTGCCACTTAGTAGGTACTCACTAATTCTTTGTCGGGTACATAAATGAATGAACATTTGGAAAAAATAGAGCCATAAGCCTTTCACTGAGTCCATCTGAAAGAAGATCGTCATCATGATTTTTAGATTTGTTTTGCCTTCTTATTTTCATGGAAATAAAAGTTTCTTAATGCAGTTTTTTCACTGTTTTAAAGATATCTTTAAAATCATCATGGGGTTTGTTGTTATCAGTAATAATAATCTAGTAGAATAAGAACCCTCACCTCATATAGGGTCCTTCATGGTGAGCTACATGTGTTCTTAACCCAATACTTAGACTGCAGGGCTGGTTTTACTCAGCCGAAATTTTATCCACCTTGCCACAGAATCAAGTAGGGGAATGTGGGCCATGGGCCAGGTTGCCACCGATAATTAGTCAGCGGTGGATGAAAGTTTTTTTAAGTATAAGGGAAGGATAAATGAATGTATCTTTACATTGGGTATAAATGGAATTTCCCCCTATTATTAAATCTATGCTTTTAAGTTATAGAGAACCCTTCTTTGAAGTCTTGGACTCTCTGATACTGGGGAACAATGGCTGTGATTATCCCTAAGGACTTAAAGGGAAAGCAAGTCTGCTCCGGTGTGCCTCACTTTCATCTCACCCAATGACTGTTCATCCCTTCTCGGGCCTGTGGTCCAGGAGGTTTCCATGGAGCCTGTAGGCTGCAGGGCTCCAAGGACAAAGGTCATTCCCGTTTAGAGCCTCTACCTCAGCCCTTCCCTCCCAAATCCTCTGATCATGTAGAATTCCAGCATTTTTCGTTTCTGAAATATTGTCTCCAAAGAAAGAAAGAAAACTTCTCTCAGCAGGTTTTGTTTGGAAGAAAAGGGTTTCAGAGGCCAGAGGAAAAACAGATCTTTTTTATTTATTTCAATAAGCAAGTTAAAAGGGAAGATTTTTTTTTCTTTGCTTTCCGTTGAAACTGAGCTGAAAGTCCTTAATGAGAAAACCAAGGAGGCAGCAGTTATAAGCATTTGTCTAACGATGTCTCTTTTTTGTCTCCTCAAGAGTGTGCTTACACTTTTTAGTGGCCATTTCAGTGTTCTTGAGGTCAGTCAGTGGCTATATAAAACACTAAACCTTTAGATACTTGATTTACAAAATTATTCAGCTCTGGCAGGCTAGATAGTTTTAAAAGTTTGGTGTAACGGAGCCATCTGGATAGAAGATGTAGCTGTGTACATCCTCACAAAATATTCCATAAATCTTACCATTTCAGTAGCTTCTAAGGACACTTTTGATCAACAGTGAAATCAAGGCACTGTAGTGACTGGCTTTTCAGGAATGGCCATGTAAGCTAGCAACCCCAAAGCCATTCTTTTTCTTCTTGCAGCAAGACCTTTCACTTCCAGAAGATATTTCATGCTTACACAGACAGTTGACTACTTAAGCCTGCATATTCTAGGGACAGTCATTCACATTGGTAAGATTGGTAAGATATTGGTAAGATATGGTAAGATATGGGTGCTTTTTTTGGTGACCCAGAGTGACATATGGTCAACTACACATCTCATGGTCTTCATTTAAAATAATATATGGCTTTTCTGTAAATTCAGTGATACCACATTTTGTTTTTCCAGCCAACTAATGTAATCCCTCACCCCTGCTCCCCGCAAATATACACCACCACCACACACACCACTTCTGGACTCTGATACGGTAAAAAGAATGTGAACTTTGAAACCACAAAGACCCAAGTTTAAATACTGGACCTTAAAAATGCTGTCTGGATGACTTTAGTCAAGTTACTTCACCTCCAGGGGTCTCAGATTTCTCATCTGTAAAATGAGGAATAGAAGTATTCTCCTTAAAGGGATTATATGAAATTATGAGTATAAACCACTTAGCAAATTCATTGGGACAAAAAAAATTAAGTAAGTGTATTTACCAAATAATGAATTAGTGAAAAGCTCTTGGCTGGTGAATGTATCTCAGCTATGGGCCCAATATTCTATAATGATGAGCAAATACAAGTTGTGAAAAGCTGTAGATTCTTTCTAGAATATGAGGAAATGGAAAATCTTGGAAAGACTTGCTGGAATGAGTCTGTTTTAAATGAACTGTATTGGAACCCAGCCTTTTGTGCTATGCAACAGGAAAGTCTCAAAAAGAACTCTCTTAAATTTTCCCTTAAAGGATTTTATTATATGGTAAAAGGAAGAAGATAAATATTATAGTTTTTGCTGCATTTACTGGTCTCCCCCTAGGTCATTATGTCCTTACATAGATACTTCCTTTGTTTTACGTATTTTTATTCCTTAATAATTGTAGCCTGGATACAAAAGATACTGAAAGTTTATTGGGGCACTTGGGTGGCTCAACTGGTTATATGTCTGACTTTAGCTCAGGTCATGATCTCATGGTTCATGGGTTCGAGCCCCATGTCAGGCTCTGTGCTGATAGCTCAGAGCCTGGAGCCTGCTTCAGATTCTGTCTCTCCCTGTCTCTCTGCCCCTCCCCCACTTGTGCTCTGACTCTCTCTGTTTCTCAAAAATAAATGAACATTAAATTTTTTTTAAAAAAAGAAAGTTTATTGACGTAAATGATTATCCTACCAAACATAGATTGGTATTCTGTATTCTGCCAGTTGAAGGGAGGAACTGACATTTGTTTCCATGAAAAACTCTTGCAAACCACATGGTCCATGGCAATGAATTTGATTCATCTGAACAAGGACATGGATCTAGTTTTGTAGTCTTGGGTAAGCACCTTTATTTTATCAAGCTTTGACTTCTTCTTTCCAGTTGAGTTCAGGACAGCAAAAATTTCCTAAATTATTGTTTGTCAGTCCTGATTGCAGGCACTGAGACCCAAAGGTAAATAATGTTGAATATCTATACATTCCTAATTATAACATGACAAATACAAAAGAGAAAATTAATGCAGGGCATGTTTTAATCTAAAACATAGACTATCAGAGCAGCACAAATAGAAGAGGAAATGCCTGGGCAGAATTCTGAATGGAACTAGAAGTTGTCAGATGCAGAAAGTTGAGTTGGTGGAAGGGAGTAGTGGAAGGAGCACTAGGGCATTCTGGGTAGAAGGGTAATGTGTGTGCAAAGTCAGGAAAAGGCATGGTGTGTTTGAATCAAATTATAAGTAGAACTGTTTGGTTAAGAGCTTCATGAGAGTGGGGAACGTTGTTTTATTTCACAGAGATATTCTCATGTCCTTGAATAAGACCTGGGACATGGCACTCAATAAACAAATAAGTAATGGAGTAAATAAATTGGCATAATGCAGAAGATTGGACACTTTTCTCTATACATCCGAAGTCCACATCAAAATTCAGTTATTATGGTCCCTTGATTATTTGTCTTATTTTCCCAGCCAGACCATGAACTCCTCACCAGCAAAAAGCTCTTTGAAGATGTTCAGTAGACACTTGACAATTGAATAACTGATTTAAGCCTGAAACCCCACTTGAAACCTTTGTAGATGGTCTGACTTAGCAGTGCCCACATCTAGGGATCATGAACTTACCATACCTCTCTTGTTTGAGGGGCAGCAGAAATCAGGTAGGTTAATTCTGAGAATTATCCTGGGAAATATGATAGTGAAGCCAATACAGCATCTGTAAGAAACTCAACTGGGTTTCCTAAAAAGGAGGAAGAGTGTTAGGGAAAGATTCATCGGAGATTAAATAACATCCATACACTATAATGAGGACCTGAGCAGGCGCAGATACCTGTGGTTAAAGAAAATCACAGCTTCTACACAAGCAGCACAACTGTGGGCGTAGGGGACCTTCCTGCTTCATTATTCTGAGGAATAGCATTATCAGGGAATTGCAAAGATTTGAGCTTCAAAATCAATATGTGCTAAGAGTTACACGGCAGGAAAGCCAGGAACTATAATACTTTGAACACTGTTTTTATAGTCACTTTTGAGCAAGTCCGTGAATTCAAATTCAAGGACACATCTTCAGCACTGGCACTTGTTAGCTGATAGTCATGCTTCCCACCCCCCCCCCCCACCCACACACACTCTTTTCTTTTAGAAGTATTTAATGAATATATGCTATTTGCCAGGTACTTTTCTTACTGTGTGGTGTGTTCAGTGCTGTGGATCCTGCCCTAAAGGAGGGTGTATTAGAGGAATTCCAGCCACTCTCATGCAAAATATGTAATCACTCAAGAAAAATTGGAGTTAACATCTCGCTCCTGTAATAGTACAGGGCAGATGAACTGCTTCGTGAGCATCTCTTTTCTGTGCAGTCATTTGGGAACACAGGTTAAGAAAGGCTCTGCCATTTATTGCAAGTAGGTCTAAGGGACCGTCCTAGGGCTAGTCTCCCTTCTAGACAGTTAGAAAAGACAAAGGGAAGAGAAGAGCACCCACAGGGGTCTTCATAGGCCAGGTTTGAAAGTGACAGTCATCACTTCCGCTTGAGTAGAACACACCTACCTGTAAGAGAGGCTGGGAAGTGTGGTCTGGCTGTGTACCTAGGGATTTGGGGGTGCCCTGCAGTCTCTGCCATAGCAGTATGCTACAGAAAATGGGTCAGGTTCAAGACTCAAGGTAATACAAGAGAAAGAGGACCAGGCAGATTTATTGACTACTAAGTGATCAGCCCCTGGCTTTATACTTCCCCATGAAGTACAGCATTTTGTTCTCCAGACAAAATTTCAAGGGTTACGTATCATCCTCATTTTACGAAAGAAGAAATGGAGACTTGGACTATTATAGGTAACGTTTGATGGTGTTTATTTGAAGCCATAGGTGGAAAGTAAACAGAAGGTTCGCAGTCACTGTGTCCCTAATTTGCAGGGAAATTAATAGTGTTTTTACTGGTCAAAAGTTAACCATGCAGCAAATACTTCTCCAGACAGAGTTTTCAGCTGGAGATTGTCATCCTCGCTCTAGCCTTCTCTCTACCACAGTTTTGGTGATGCATGACTTCCAGTAGAAGTTTAGGTGGTAATACTCAACTATGAAGCATGGAACAAAGACTGATTGTTCAGTCATTTATTTGCCCATCTATCCATCTTTCTTTCATTGGTCCATTTTTTTAAATCAAAGATGTATAATATTTACTGTGCCTATTGAATATGCCCAGCATTGTGGTAGGTGTTTGGAACGCAAAGACAAAAATTATGGTGCCTTTCCTTTGGTAAGCTCGTTGTCTAGTCAGGGAATCAGACATGAAAATGGGTAGTTAAAATGTAGGGTTTTTAAAGGCCATGGGACAGAAAATGCAGTTGGACTAAGACACGGAAGAGCCAACTGCTGGAGAACAGTCCAAGAGAAGACTCACAAAAAGGAAATAAATAGATTTGGGCGACTGGAAAGTTTTCCCAGGTTGGAGAAGCCTTAGGCTGAACATTCCAGGTAAAGGAAACAGCACAGATAAAGGAAAAGAGGAATCTGAAGGAATCTGAAGATGGAGTATGTTTAAGACTGGTTGGGGGCGCCTGGGTGGCTCAGTCGGTTAAGCGGCCGACTTCAGCTCAGGTCATGATCTCGCGGTCCGTGAGTTCAAGCCCCGCGTCGGGCTCTGTGCTGACAGCTCAGAGCCTGGAGCCTGTTTCAGATTCTGTGTCTCCCTCTCTCTGACCCTCCCCCGTTCATGCTGTGTCTCTCTGTCTCAAAAATAAATAAACGTTAAAAAAAAATTTTTTTTTAAAAAGACTGGTTAAAAAAAACAAGCCACATGCAAGGTGACTGTGAAGAATAGCAGGAAACGTGGATGGGCTGGATCTCAGTGTCTTAAGAAAGGCACACTCTCAAAGCTGATGTCTTTTTTGTTTGCCTCCCTGATAAATCATGCTACTGTCCAGTTCTCAGGATTTCTTGATGGTATGGGGGCAGCCTCCATCGACACAGTTTATGTTGTTTGGTAGTCAGAGCCAGGATCGATCTTCTTCCAGTGGACCTCTCCACAGGCCCAAATAATGACAGAAACTGAACAAGGAGTAAACTTGCAGAGCATCGAGGGGCCTGGGTGGCTCAGTGGGTTAAGCATCCCACTTTGGCTCAGGTCAGGATCTCGAGGTTCATGAGTTTGCACCCGAAACCAGGCTCTCTGTTCTCAGTGCAGAGCCTCCTTGGGACTCTTTCTCTCCCTTTCTCCCTTTCTCTGTGCCCCTCCCCCACTCATTCATATTCTCTCTCTTTCTCAAAAATAAATACCTAAAAAAAAACACAAAAAAACCTTGCAGAGGATCAGAAACTGCCTGGTTCAGCCCTCAAACCAGACATGCAAAATGGCAGTGCTGATGATCAGAGATGGATAGATGCAGGAACAGAAGACACTATGAGCAGTAGAGCAAGGACAACGATTGGGGAAGCCAGGGCTTTGGGTTTGAACGTGGTTGACCATCTCCTCCCCATTCCCCACATTCTTCTTCCCTTCCCTCAAAACATACACATCCCTATACACACACAGAGAAAGACAGAGAGATTGAGATTCTAGTTCTTGGGAGCCTGGTGGATGTTTAGAATTTGGTTAGCTTAGTCATAAGAAAAAAGCCACAGAGTTGGGGGCAAAATGTGTTGGGCAAAGCTACTGTGCGCATGAAAGTTCATGGGAGAGATGCACCATTAACCACTAATCCTCTGTGGATTTTTTCCAACTATATCTCAGCTGCTCTGTTCATTCACAGTGATTTCAGGGACCACTCATAATTATACCAAGTAAGGCAGCCCTTAAGAATGATTAAAATAAAAATAATAATAAACGTGTAAGTATTGATCTGTCATGGCTGGTCAATCCTATCTTTTCCATTTAGCTGGCAGATAATTAGTGCCATTAGCAGGCGTGATGGCTCACACTTAAAACTACAGTAACTCCATCAAAGGGATCCTCACAGCACCCACATTAGGACTGTAGCAGCTGATAACAGTCCATTTCAAGTCAATTCCACGGGTGTTTATTGAGTGTCTACTAAGTACACGAATCCTGCTGCCAGAATAATAATGATCCAAGGATACCCATCTGAAATGCCCTTCCTGGAATTTTTCCAGTTGGTTTATTATGCTTAGAACCGTGGTTCTGGGGAAGAACAAATGAGATTGTCTAAAAACATAGTACTGTTTAAACGTGTTTTGAAATGCTTAGAGGGTGTTTTGGCTCTTTTATAAATAAAAATCAGATTAAAAGTTGCTTTAAGAGTGTCAGTAGATTATGACCTTTAGTATTTGGTAAGTATTAGAATTTTTAATAATAAGTGACTTCAAAAAATGTTAAATGTGCTGGGGAAAAAACTAAATTATATAGAGAAATATCTAAAAATTACAAAACAACCAGCAAAAGGTTACGTGTAGACCCAAGGAGTTATGTGTTTTGCTATTGTCATTATGTATGCGTTCAGTTTTTTATTTTCTTCCTGTTTTTGTTTTCCTTGAGAAGAGTAAGGAAATTACAAGGGCCAATAGGTTCCAAGATAGTGCATGTTATGAACACCTCCTTTAGAAAGGCAGACACCTCCAGTAGCCCTCTGAGATATATCCCCTCCACCCCCACCAAAAGGGGCATGGTAGTTCCCACTCCAGGAGAGTCTCTTTGTCTCTTTATGTCTGTGCCCAAGGAAAATCCTTTATGACCCTTTGGCCCAGAGTTAGAAGATTAAAGGCAGAAGAGAAGCACCTGAAAATGGCTTTGTCACCAAGATGCTCTGAATCCTCAAAGGGGGGAAAAAACCAGTAAAGATGCTTTTAACTTTTAGAAAAAGTTCTGGGCAAGTTGAAGGTCGCTATCTCTAAGACCTTGGAGTTGGGCTTACAAAATATGCCAAACTCCTGCCTTTAACAATTTTGTCCATAAATCTGTAACCATTTACTTGTGATATCCTTCATGATTAGTACCTAGAAAAGATAAACCAGCTCCTTCAAACCTAAGACTATATGGTTGTCATAGCTCAAGCAGGCTCTTCTATGAGATGTTCCAGGACTTTAAGATTGAGAAATACAAGAATTAGGGGAAATCATTTGACTGTGACTGAAGACATTAACAGGTGGTATCCATACAATTCTTGGAAGACTGGGCTTTCCTTCAGCAGGTATCAAAATGCAAAGGGATTAATATGATAGATGGGGCCTAGCAGCAGAAGGTATAAGCCATTGGTGTGGGATGTTCCACAGGTTAGAGGAACAAGCCCCATGGCATCTTTTCCGTGGCAAAACTCAGTCAAGAGCTCACAGTAAGGGAAGTAAGGTTTTAATTCCCATGACAGGATCTGTCAAGGACTAGACTCAGAAGAATTCTCTGTATAAATGGGTGGCATTTCCATTCCAGATGGGGAAGACTGTACAGCTGCTAACCAACTTGGCTGTATAGTCCTGGGCACTGGCCATGCTCACGGAAGACTAGTAACTCAGTTACTGTCCAGATCCTACTCTAAGCCCAACAGATATTAGGTCTGTGGAAACATGACCAATTCCAACCCCCACTTGCTATTGAGTCTGAAGATCAATTTTCTGCTCTGGTTGATAGACTTGGGACTCAAGACACTGGAACCTAGGTGTTTCATACAGAGGTCGTATGTCTCAATTAGAGAGTGACTGGAGAAGGAAGGGGCAGACTGACCAAGGCCATAACAGTATATAACAGTGTATTTCTCAGTTCTTTATTGCTGTTCTTCTTTCCCCCAATTACCCTCAATATTTGTGTATCCCTTTTTGGCTGTTGTGTGGCAGAGATTGTGTTGATTGATCGTTGACAAGACGGATAAAAGCAGCTACGTTCAATAATGCAGTACACATTATTGAGCACCTAATCTGTGCCAGGAACCTTGCTAAGTGCTTTGGATACCATGATCAATAACGTATCTCTACCACATTTCTGCATTCCACCCCCAGTTTTCTTGCTTAGCATATACAGTGCAGATACCCGCATATGTAACCGCTGTCCATTATTTCATATACCCAGATGTGCACAGCTGGGAAAATCCTACCAGGGAATGCAAGAAGGGGAGAGGTCTGCATTTATCTTAAATAGGACCCTTCCTAGAACAAGAGAAAATCCCAGTGGGAAGGTTGATATAATTAACCAAGCATTAATACTAAGAGCGGTCCTTGTGGTTTAATCACACAAGTTGAATCTGCAATAGTAAGCTCAATTTAATGACTAAAATTTTAATTTCCTTTGTAGTATCATATCCATCCTTCATTTTCCAAGCCCATCCTCCTCACCTCATTCTAGCCCATGTTCATCATTCTTGCTTTTCATTAGTTAAACCCTCACAATGGAGGCAATGCTGTCCAGTGGAATCAACAGAGGGCATGAGGTCAGAAGTGTGTGAGTGTGAGTTTTTGTGTGTCTCATTATTCTGTGACTTGTGTCAACTGCACGTTTTCTGAGGCTTGGTTTGCCTCATGTATCATGTAGGGATAAATAGGCTGGCATTTTAGGATGCCTGTGTACAGTCAGATGACGTATGGAAACTGCTGAAGACTTGACTTAATACCTGGCACATCGTAGATGATCAGTAAATGTGTGCAATAAAACTGTGATTTAATGTTTGTGTTGTGTGGGATTCCAGTTCGCGTTTTCAACTGTATTATTGTTTGTTTTATTAAAATTTATTTTTATAATGTCTTCTCTCCCTGATCAGATTCTCAACCCCTTATTGTGCCTTTTCCTTTTATTTGTTTTGTCCTTTTCATTTTCCCTGTCTCAGGTCTTATCACAATACAGGGATTTAAGAAATGCTCAGCAAATAGTAATATATTTTTTCTCCTTTCTTCTCTAGCACCAATTAATAAATGTTTGTCATCACTGCGTATAAAGACGTTTCTTCTGTGGGTTGGGGGGTGGGCGCAGTTTGCCAAAGACAAATGAAATCTAAAAATGAGTAACGGTTCAATTCAAAATAATCAGGGTCAAGAGACGAGTAAGCTTCTCAGGGATAAAGGCTGTTTCCTTTCTCATCTATGAGTTACTGGTGGAGGGGCTGGCTCAAAACAGGGGCTCCTTAAAAGTTTGTTGGTTGGATGGATGGATGAATTAATTAGTTAAGTGACAAATGACCTGACAGACAATAAAAGTCTTTGAGAATCAGAAGGCAGAGAATTTATTAGTGAAGTGGCATGTTTGCATTTTTGTCTGAAGAGGAACCTAATTAATTGATCTGGGCTCTTTCAGAATGAAAGAATCTTTTGGGTAAATAAATAGAAAAAAAGGAAGAAGAAGAAGAAAAAGGTATAGTCTTCGCAAAAACGGAACAGGTGGAACGTGTCCTTTTCCTGAAATGCTTTGTTCTTTTTAAAATTTTTTATGTCAGAATCGAATCTGTTCTTCAAGATCTACATATAATTCAGGTTTACATTGGCCTAAAGTATTTTCCTTACACATGGTAGGTGGCTTCTTAGAATAAATCTGGTTTTCAAATCTCATTCCACCTCTTAGAACCTTTGTGTCTTTGAACAATTTGGACAATCTCTTTGAGTCTTTACTTCCTCTTCTGTAAAATGGTAATCATGATTTGAAACTTATGAGGCTATTGTTGGGATCAAGCCCATTGTGTATGAGCAAATGTTTCATGAACCAGGAAGTGCTATCAAACACTAGTTTTTGAGCTATTAACTTTTTTCTTAGAGTCTTTATTATAGTCTGGGATATTAGAAAAAAAATTTTTTTGATGTCAGAACATTTATAATTAGTGCCTTTGCTTAGCTAGTTAGTGGTAGAAAATGAGAGAGGCATTTCTAGAGCAGGAGAAAACCTGCTACTTTCCATAGACCCCTGATAGTGAGAAGAAGTAAAGAAATTTGGATGAATGGTAAAGGTGGCAAGGATAATTTATTTTTCTATCCGGCTTGCCTCTGGGCTATTAAAAAAGTCTCCGCAGTGGCTTGTGTTTAATCGTAAAGCTGCTGCAAGAGAAGATGAATTGTTTCCCCGTGTGGAAAGGTTGCCTTTCACTATCTGGACAGTGTCTGCTTCAACTCAAACATTCTCTGGGTCAAATCCCGTGCTCGGCACATTGGCTGTACTCACACAGAAAAGACACAGTCTGTGCCCTCAGAGAACTCAAATCCAGTGACAGTTAGTAAATAAAGTGCCCAAAAATGCCCCCCAAGAGACAGTCTCTCTCATCCCAAAGGTTTCAGAGCCTAGAGCACCTGAAAGGCAACTTGGAGATGGGATCATCCGAACAAATTCTAACTCTGTGCTCCCAGTAACTCTTGTCACGTGCCACGTGTGGGCCACTGAAATTTGCTTAAATTTAAAATCCAGCTCCTCACTTGTACCAGCCACATCCCAAGTGCTCCCAAGCTGCATGTGGCTAGTGGCTACCCTGTTAGCACAGGATAGTTCACCAAGATAGAGAGCCCTGTGGGGCAGCCCTGGGGATCTGGCTCCTGTGCTCTCGCCAGGCAGACCTGCAGGCCTGGCAGAGCCGATGACGTCTTTCTCCTACCGGCCCTTGGCTCCTTCAGTTTGACTCCCTCTACCCTGGGATCACAGAGGTATCTTTTACTCAGATATCAAGATTTCCCATTCTAGACGAAAATCTGTCTTCGACTTCCGGTGCCTGTAAGAGGCAAAGATACCCTCTGGCATGACCTGAAAAGAGCACACTGGTGATTGGTTCTTCCCTGGGATGTCCCTGTCCCGCGTTCCAGGTGTGTTCTTGGTACACGGACGACCCCAACTTACAGAGGTTTGACTTGTGATATTTTGATTGTACAATAGTGTAAAAGTAACACACATTCAGTAGAAACTACTCTACTTTGGGTTTTGAATTGTGTCTGTTTTCCTAGACTAGAGATACGTGGTATGATTGTCTCTTGCGACACTGGGCAGGGACAGGGGGCCCCCAGTCCGTGCAACATAATCAACAAGGTAAACAACTGATACACTTACAACCATTTTGTACCCATGCAAGTGCTCTTTTTTTCACTTTGAGTATATTATTCTATACATTACATGAGATGTTCAACTTTTTATTATGAAGTAGGCTTTGCAGTAGATGATTTTACCCAAGTGTAGGCTGCGGTAAGTGTTCTGAGCATGTTTAAGGTAGGTGGTAAGCTATGATGTTGGGCAGGTTAGGTGTATTAAATGCCTTTTCACCTTATGAAATTTTTGTCTTCCCGTGAGTTGTCAGAATGTGACCCCACTGTAAGACAAAAAGATCTGGATTGAATTCACCATTTTTCAGTCACACCTTGTAGTTTTATTCCTCTAGCCCTTTGCCTGCTTCTCAGCCAGTCCTGCTTGTCCACATTCTGTGTGCGTATCCTTCAAGGTGCTGGTTGAGTGACTGCTGGCTCGCCCTTCCTTCCCCAGGCTCCTGGGACTCTCCTGTAGCACTTTCCTGATCTGTTGACATGTTTCCTCCTACTCGACTGTGAGCTCCTTGAGCACAAGAACTTCACTTGGTTACCTTTGAATGCCCTGCTTCTCTCTCTTTTTTTAGTTTTATTTATTTTCGAGAGACAGAGAGACAGAGAGAAAGCATGAAATCGGGGAGGGACACAGAGAGAGGGGGACAGAGGATCCAAGGCAATCTCCAAGCTGACAGCAGCGAGCCCAGCATGGGGCTGTAATTCATGATGTGTGAGATCATCACCTGAGCTGAAGTCAGACGTTCAACCACCTGAGCCACCCAGGCGCCCCTGAATGCCCTGCTTTGATAAAAGAACAAACTGAAAAAGATACATCGAAAGAATGGATGCCCTCGTGAGTGAATAAATTGCTATGCAAACAGGTGAATGAATGAATGAATGAATGAATGACAAACTAGACAACACCACCCCCCCTTGCAGACCAAGTGAGAATTAAAGAGCTTAGTTAAAGCCTTTGTATCCCCAGTTTAATTCTGCTTTCTTCTTTACTGTAAAATTCTGAGTGATTTCTCAGCGTCCAGAGTGAAATACCTTTGAACTCAAGATGTTAACCTCGATACTAGGGCATAGCACCCACGTGTGAGTTAATCATCTTAAGAATAATGCAAGTCAGGAGATGAGGAGACATGCTGGCTTCCGCTTAGACAGATGTTGCTAACAGGCTCTGTGTATACTCCTAATGAAGTGGGCTATAAATTCTGGGCTGTGCACACTGCAGCAAGGTGGGACACTGGCATTGTGATGAGTCTACACTATTCTGTGAGGTTAGTGTTAAGGGGATTAAAATGCAAGCTATTAAATTGTGCTTACGGTGGTGAATGCAGCAGACGTGACTCAGCCATGCACAGGGCAGTTGTTTCTGCAAAGTTTTGGATGGAGATCACCCAACTAGTGACTAAGACGGTATAGCTCTCATTTAATTAGGGGCACTGCATTAATTACTTGAAACTTTCTTACCTGTAATACACACGGGTAATAATAACTCATCTACCTGACCTGGACGTGGTGATGTTTACATGAGATGACACCCCACCATTTAACCCATAAACCCGGAGAAGAGCAGAACTAATGTACATCCTGGGCCAGGATCTCTGCAAGGCCCGTTAAGTTCTTTTTCATATTTAATCCCCAATACCTCCTCAGTGTGTAGAAGTGACCGATATGTATGCAGATGGCATCACTTGTGATGCCACAAAATGGCATCTCTTGTTTTCAGACCCTACTATCCATTTCTGAGCCCTGACTACATGTCACACATCGTCCTGGTCAGTTTTACAGGTGTGACTTCCGAAAATCCTCCTGCCTGGTAAACAAGATAATAATGTCCTCCATTAGACTTATGATGAGATAGCGAGGCCCAGAGAGGTTAAGTAACTTGCCTAGGTACAAACAGGTAATAAATGGCAGAGTGGGAATGTCACCCAGTATTACAACTAAGACCCTGACACTCTTTTTACTCATTTGGTTCACTATAGCTCTATGTCAGGCAGAATTTCCAAGGTGGCCCCCCAAAGATGTTGTGCCCTAATCCCTGAAATCTGTGAATATGACGAGATGCTACTTTGGTGATTACATTATTTTATGCTCCCAGTTTACATTAAGAAGGGAGATCACGTGGGTGGGCTTAATTGGATTACGTCAGCCCTTAAAAGCAGAGAGATTTGCTTGACTGATGGCGGAAGAGGAAGTCAGGTTCGAAGCACACAGGAGGTTCCTGGTGCTGTTGTGTCTTAAAGAGGGAGTCCCCGTGGAAGGGACGTGAGCAGCTGCAATCACAAAACTGAATTATGCCAACAAGCCAATTGCACTGAGAAGTGGACTTCTCTCCAGAGCCCCGGGATGATTGCGTAGCTGGCCAGCACCTTGATTTTGACCTGAAGAGACCCTGAGCAGAGAACCCCATCAAGTCTGCCCGGACTTGTAACCACCGAACCGTGAGATAATCAACAGGCATTGTGTTAAGCTGCCAAATTTGTGCTTCCTTGTTGCACAGCAATTGAAAACTAATAACAAATGCTTTATATTAGTTTATTTTAGTTAATAGCACCCACTGGATAAGGTTATTTTCTGGACTAAGTAAAGAAATAACTATAGCGCTTTACACAATGTCAATTCTTGACATTTAGGGGGCACTCAAAAAATGTTCTGTCTTATTTGTCTCATTATGCTCATTTTACAAGCAGGGACGCTAAGGCTCCAAAGGTTAAAAAACAGGCCCAAGGCCCTGGAACTGGTGAGAATCAGAATGAGGGTAGGCACAAAGGGCTGCCCCTCTTCAACTATAGACCATGGTTCTTAGGCAAGAATGCACACCGGAACTGTCTGCAGAACTTGCTAAAATAGGGATTCTTGTGTCCTGATCAAAGTGATCATGATTCAAGGTTTTGGGTGACCTTGAGTGACTATATATTTAAAAGTTTTTTTTTAATGGGCACTTTTAACGTACATACCTGTAGAGTTACTGCACTAGACTGTGAGCTTGGTGAGTCAGGGGTGTTCTTTAATGAGGCTTGTACCTACGACAAGGCATGTATATATATATATATATATATATATATATATATATATATGTATACATATGTATATATGTACACACACACACACACACATATACACACACACACCCATCCTTCTAGTGGATTGTTGAGCCTTTACTGTTTCTGCTGCAGTGTCATTGACCTTGGAGTCATTGGTGGTGAACAGGCATCCCACCCTTCTCCTAAATCAGCCCATTTTGGTGGCTGGCACTGAACCCTACATTTGTTCTGACAGCTCTCAAAGCTATGAATCAGCTCCCCAGTGCCCTACCTCCCCACTCACATCCACGTGTACAGTTTCTCTTTCTTTTCCTAGTCTGCGGAGGAGGCATTGCCACTCACCTGACAGCAGCAGGTTTAAAATAAGTTTGTTAGGAGTAGGAGCAGAAACTCAAAGCCAGGTTACCGAGTTGGGTGAGCCTTCCTGAGTAGGCAGAGCTGCTGGAGAAAAGCGGATAAAAGGCAGCATGGAGAAGGAGCATGATAACTCAAGTAGGATCCCAACTTTGAGCGTTGACACACGGTTTTCCTTTTTAGTGTCAGGGGTGGGTGCCAGTGTGTTTCTGTTTTTCCTACTCAGCTTTATTTTTAAAAATGCTCCCCTTTCTCAAGTCGGCCCACACAATTCCACTAGTGATGTATCATGCAATGAAAACCTTCAAGGAGACAAAGGAAGGCAACTGAAATTCCTCAGAAGCGTCGGCTGCCTGCTGAACATTTTACTGGACATGGTCATGCTAATGACAGTCCCATTCTAAAAAATTTATATGGCTCCTGCTGTCTTTCCAAAGCAATTGTACTACACTGTCAAATTACTTTCCACTGCTTCTGGTGGAGCTGCTGACAATGGAATTGAGGACTAAAAAAAAAAAATCTCCATTCTTTGAATGCCAAGCCATTTGAAATGTCCCTGCTTTCATGGCGCCTAATAAATGTCAGCTCACATGTTGCTCATCAGATGGGCGCCATCTGGTGTATTGGAAAGAGATTTTGATTGGGAATGGCAGAGAAACAGCCATTTGCTGGCTGTTTGACTTCTGGGTCTCACTTTCCTCCCGAAAACTGGGAGAGTGTGTTTAGGTAATCTCTAAGGTGCATTTAATCTCTTAGAGCTCAAACAGTGTATTAAGAACATAAGCTTCATGGGGTGGGGAAACCATCTGTCTTAATCATTGTTGTATCCCATTGCCTCGCACAGAGCTCTGCAGGTAGCAGTGGTATAATAAATATTTGTTGAATAAATGACTGACTGGCTGAATGAATAAACTAATGTTGATGAAGCTAATGAAGAGATCCTCACCATGTTTATTATTGTCTTTGATGCCCGTTTCGGTGGAGTTTATACAGGGGAAAAAAAGGCAGCTGATACACTGCCTTTGGAAAGTGTATCAGCTGTGGCGGTGTGGGAGTGATAATGGATTTGTTGCTTATGGGTGTATCACACCCCTAGACAATTAATCTCATTATCAATCTTGCGTGTTGTATGAAAACCTGGGGTATAGGCGGTCTGTGAATTACATGCCCTGATGGGGTATGGTTGGCAGTGGCCTCTAAGGATGCTGAGACCTCAGAGTCCAGAGACTTCCATCATGCCTCGGGTTCAGGCTGCTAAAGGGTTGAAATCGGGAGAGGTCATTTTAAGTGAAATAGAGCAGCAACTCTGCTGGCCTCGGTAGATGATGCACAGAGCCAATGGGTGAGAAACTCAGGAAAAGCAGCAAAGACGTAGGGGGCTTGATATCTAATATCAGGGAGGGGGCTGGATGGGTCAGAAACAGATGTTTCCCTTCTAGGGTCCCATACATCATCCTAAAAGTGCCACTTTGCTTCCATTTTCCCCAAACAGGATTCATTCTGTAAGGTGAGTGATGAAGATTAGTAGAGAGGATAAGGGTTTTAAAGTTAGAACAAAATGAATTTGAAAGCTAACACCACCATTTATTTACTAGTTCATACCCTTGAGTGACTTCTTTCTGAATCTTTGTTTCTCCGTCTTTAATACGTGGTGAATAATAGTGCCTACTTCACAGTGTTATTATGAGGACTGAATTAAGTGACGCAGTAGAGTGCCTAGCTCTGTGTCTAGGACACAGCAGGTAGTCAGTAAGTACTTGTTTTGTGTCCATCCTCATTCCTAGTCAATCATTACATATTCATGGACCACCCAGTTTGGTAGGCACTGTGCTTGGTGTAGGGATACAGACCTGAAGGATGGTCTCCTCTCCTGTGGAGCTCACAGCTGAATGGAAGGAACAGTAACATGCAGGACAATATGGTATGGCTAAATCTGTATTAGAAGCATGGACCATTGGTGTCCAGAGGAGGAAATGCCCAACTCTGTCTTAGAGAGTCAGGGAAGGCATCCATTCTACTTCTGCTCAAACATTTTGAAGACGCCTAGGCTAACCCAATTTGGGGAAGAAAAATATTCTTTAATATTTTGTATGTTGTTATTTGGGCTTTCGTTTTGGAAGTTTTAATTCTGTATTTGAGTTCTAGGAATCACGGGCTTTTGATTTGAGGATCTATTGAAAATACCATCCAGGTCTCACACGTGTCAATTATGTGTGTCAAGTGATGATGATAATGCTAGCTAATATTTATGGCAACTAAGAATAATACTGATAATTATTAATTCATGTTTATTATGTGACAGGCATTTTTCTAAGTACTTCCATTCATCATCTCAGTTAATTCTCCAAAGGTTCCCGTAACATACATTTATTATCCTATAACACTTTTATTATCCCTATTTGACAAAGGAGGAAACTGGAATTTAGAGACGTTGAGTAACTTCCACAAGGTCACCAGTTAATAATTTGCAAAGTTGGACTTGAACCTGGTCTATCTGGCTTCACAGCTCATGCCCTATATAAGAATATTATGTTGCCTCCAGAAATCTCCTTATCTAGAAAAGAGAAATAGCATGGTTGAGTGTGTTGGTTGCAAATCCAAATTAGAATATTGGAAATGATGCTTGTTCACTTCCATATAATTATTTAATTTTAATGATCTCATTTCCTTATCAGGATGACATTCTCTTTGAAGATTAGATAAGTATGCTTGATATCTCTGATGCCATTCAATTCATTTAGCATCTGGAGCAGCTGTTTTATTTTTTCAGAAGGGTTGATAGTTTTCATCTTTAGGAAAACATCCCCACCCCCCTCCAGTCTCCAATATTGAAAACAAAACAAATGGTTAAAGCAGACTCTGAGTCATAGCGTGCATATTTTCAGAATAGTGGTTAGCTTGCGTAAAAAAAGATAGTATACATAGTGTCAGAATGAGAGTCAAAGAGCCCAATTTTAGGTTGCTGGAGAAATCATCCATAATCATGAGAAAGATTACTTGGGTGTTCATTGAGTTCAGAACCAAAATACAGAAGTCTACGTAATAGTCCTACATTTTTCCTGTGTTAGGAAGGGGAAATACGTGCTTCAGTAGACAAGTCTTGACTACAAAGACCAAATAAGGAAGGTGGGAGCTATGCACAGCTCGAACCGTTGTCAGTCTCTTCTGAATTTCCCTTCTGATGATTAGGGAAATGGGTTTGGGGCACCCAGTCATCTCTCATTTCAGACAGAGGCCAAAACAAAGATTTCTATTTAACTTAAAGTGACCCCATGTGGAAAAAAGGCAAATTCACCTAATGCAGTGTGGTTTACTCATGCAAGGAAGCAGAAGCCTAACTTCAGGAAGATTCATATAGTTCTGCACATGACCACCAAAATATTGAAAACATCTCACTTTTACAGCCCAGCAAAACCATCCTGATGTTTTATTTAGTTGTTGCTTTTTAAATTATGAGTATTTTAGGCATATAGATAAATATAAAGAATAATGTAGAAGACATCAGTATACCCACTACTCAGTTTCAGCAAAGCTTAAAATGTTTGCATTATTAACTTCATATTTATTTCTTTAAGAATTAAAATAGTACAGGGGGTGCCTGGGTGGCTTTCTCGGTTAGGCATCCGACTTCGGCTCATGTCATGATCTCACAGTTCGTGGGTTCGAGCCTCGCATTGGGCTCTGTGCTGACAGCTCAGAGCCTGGAGCCAGCTTCGGATTCTGTGTCTCCCTCTCTCTCTGTCCCTCCCCCACTCACACTCTGTCTCTCTCCTCTCTCAATAAGTAAATAAACAAACATTGTAAGAAAAGAATTAAAATATTACAGACCACAGCAGTGCCCTCTGTGGCAATCCTGCTTAAACCCATGTCATCCTTCATTAAGTGGAAATTGGTATTTTGAGTTTGTTGCTAAACATTTCTTAGAGGGCCTTTAAACTCTTGCTGTATATTCTACATCTGAAACAAAACATTCTTCAGGTGCTCGGTGTTTTGGAACTTTACAAAAATGCATTCACATTGAATATGAACATCTCTCTCTACTTTTTTGGCTCAACTTTTTGGAGATTTTTCCATGTTGATATAAGTAGCTCTAATGTATTCATTTTAATGGATACTTAGTACTTAAATGAATGTAACAATATTTATTTACTGAGGCTTCTGATGATGAGCATTTAGGTAGTTTACAATATGGGGCCATAACCGCAAAAGCTTATATAACCATTCCTTTATCTATCCCTTTGGCCTCATGTGAGAGGCTGTTGCAAGGTAGAATATCCAGGACCAGATTGTTGGATCTTACTGAATATGCATCTTCAGTTTTAGTAAATACTGCCAAATTATACTTTAAAGTGGGGTTTTCCAATTTATATACCCGCCAGCAGGGTATGAGCGTTCTCTACGTTCCATATAAAAAGCAATAATTAAGTCATTTAGTCCTGGTAGACTTTTAGTTTTTGCCAATCTAGTGGGTATAGGATGGTTCCTCATCTTTATTTTAATTTGCATTGGCCTGAATACATTCCAGGTTAGGCTGCTCTCATATGGCTATTGGCTATTCAGGTTTTCTCTTCCAGGTCACATGCTCTTCTCCTTTGTCCTATTTTTATTTCTAGCGGTTTTCCTTTCTCTTACTGATATGTAGTTCTTTGTGTATTTTATATACAAATCTTTTCTTAGTATCTTCATAAATATTACTGCCGCTGTTTTTGCAGGTGATACAATGCGTTCAGTGCAATCCAGATCAAAATCCTAGCATGTGTGGGTGCATCTGTGTGTAGTTTGACAGATTCTAAAATGTGTATCAGAATGCAGATGGCCCAGAACAGTGAAGACTGTTTTGAAGAACAGAGGGCAGATATTATACTCCCAGATACTGAGATAGGAGCACACAGTATGAGCCAGGCATTATTACAGATGCTTTGTTAGTAGGATGAAATGTGAGAAGCATTCCCTTCAATGCTTCAGGAACAAGAAGAACTTCTGCCGCATCTGTTTTGGGTTGCATGGCAGGCAATAAGTAATGCTTCTGACCGTTCCCTGTTTGATGTAATGTTTACTCCTGCCGCTCACCCTCCATTATTCAGCGTAGCTAGCCCCTTGTAGATGCTTCAGTGTATTAAGAACATCCATATCTCTGCTTCTTGGTAGTAGTTGTTTTCTCTTGCTCCCTATCTCTTTACTCAACTTTATTACTATTTATAGCTTATTACCACTGGCCATTATCTGTTTTGTTTCATTGTGTGTCACTGCCATTGGACTACAGGCTCTGTGATGATTCTCATTTGTGTTTTTAAAAAAAAATTTTTTTAATGTTTGTTTATTTTTGAGAGCCAGAGAGAGACAGGGCATGAGTGGGGAAGGAGTAGAGAGAGAGGGAGACACACAGAATCTGAAGCAGGCTCCAGGCTTTGAGATGTCAGCACAAAGGCCGACACAGGGCTCGAACTCATGAACCGCGAGATCATGACCTGAGCTGAAGTTGGCGTTCAACTGGCGGAACCACCCAGGTGCCCCATCTCATTCTTATTTTTTGCAGAACAACCCACTGGGTCTAGACTAGTGCCAGGCATATAACACATTCTAACAGTATTTGTTGAGTGAATAAATGATTGAGTTCATATTATACTTTGAAATCTTGTCTGTGTGAAGCGGTATATTTCAATTCCACTAAGGCTTAGGATATCAGTGTATTTTGCATTTAAAGCACGGAATGTTTTCTTGGCAGTATGGGTCATGATTAAAAGTATGGGCTTTGGATTTAACAGCAGTTGGGTTTAAATCATTCTTGTTCTACCACCTATACTTACTGGTGGTGCGACTATTTACCTAACCTTTCGAAGCCTGTTTGCTCACTTGTAAACATTGACATAATTTTACCACTCTTGAGTAACAAGATCGGTTTGCCTTTTCACAGGCTTGTCCTGGTGGCTCAGTTGAGAATCATTCGAGATGAGGAAGCACACATGGAAACAAGGAGACAGTGTGGGAGATGAATACAGCCTAGATCAGAGCTGGAGCAGTGGAGAGGTTGAGAAACAAATTCTACATGGATTTTAAAGATAGAGCCTACAGAGTTTCTTAGGAGTTTGGCTTTGGTCTGTGAGAGAAAGAGCAATTGAGCATGTGTTTGGGGCTGAGAGCCGGGGGAATGGAGTTGCCATTTAAAGAGATGAATGATGGAATACCCTCCAGTTCCATCCATGTTGTTGCAAATGGCAGGATTTCATTCTTTCTCATTGCTAGGTAGTGTTCCATTGTATATATAAACTCATTGCCAAGTAGTGTTCCATTGTATGTATAAACCACATCTTCTTTATCCATTCTTCCATTGATGGACATGTGGGCTCTTCCCATGGTGTGGCTATTGTTGAAAGTGCTGCTATAAACATTGAGGTGCAAGTGTCCCTATGCACCAGCACTCCTGTATCCTTTGGATAAATTCCTAGCAGTGCTCTTGTTGGGTCGAAGGGTAGTTCTATTTTTAATTTTTTGAGGAACCTCCACACTGTTTTCCAGAGCGGCTGTGCCAGTTTGCATTCCTTGAAGGAAGCAAAGCTGGGAGGGATGCTAGTGTGGACATTAAGTTTGAGATGAAGAGTGGATACCAAGCATAGTTGAGGATTGGCAGGTAAATAAAAGCATGTGGAGTCCAGGAGAGAGGTATCTGCTGGAGATGGGGATTTGAGAGACTTTGTCAAAGAGATGCCATGAGAAGCTGTTAGCCTAGAGGACAGGACCTACGTAAGGAGTTTGGTTGGAGAAGAGGAGAGTTTTGAGGCCTGAGCTGTGGAGCGTCTCAACATTTAGAGGTTGGGGAGATCTGAAGTAGACTGGGTGGCAGTGGCCACTGAGCGTGGAGAATCCAGAAGAGTGAGAGGCCAAGAGAAGAGGTGTTTCCGGGGGGGTGGGAGTGACCAAAAGTGCCCATTGCTTCTGGCATATGAGGGTCAGATGAGGACTAAGAATTGACCAGTATTAGATTCCATGTAAATAGTCTTGTACATTATATTTATGAAAAGGTATGGTAGAGCTTAACCTAGGAATCTTCTGAAAATTCCTCTCGTAAAAAAGAAAAACTAAAACAAAAACACCCATCATTTCCTCCACATTGATCTTTTAAACGTGTTAACGAATCACGCTTTTCAGAGAGATTGATTTGCATCTGGACACTCTGGAATTTGCTACCACTTACCTGTGGGTTTTATTTAAAAGACTGTATTTTTTTGGAGCACTTTTAGGTTCGTAACAAAATTGAGAGAAAGGTACAGAGATTTTCTGTGTACCCCCTTTTATCTACACATGCATAACCTCCTCTGTTATCACTGTCACTCATCCAAATGGTACCTTTTTACCAAAGATAAACCTATATTTATACATCATAATCACCGAATGTCCATAGCTTACCTTAAGGTTTACTCTTGGTATTGTACACTCTGTGGGTTTGGGCAAATGTATGACATATATCCATGTTTTTAGTATTTATTTTGAGAGCAGGGGGAGAGGAGCAGAGAGAGGGAGAGAGAATCCGAAGCAGTCTCTGTGCTGACGGCACAGAGCCTGACACAGGGCTCAGTCTCACAAACCGTGGGATCGTGACCTGAGCTGAAATCAAGTTGTATGCTTGTCCACCTGAGCCACCCAGATGTCTCTATATCCATTTTTATAATATCACACAGGGTATTTTCACTTCCCTAAGAATCTTTTCTTCTGCCTATTCATCTCTCCCCTGCCCCAGCACACATACCCTGGGCAACCACTGATCTTTTTATTATCTCCATAGCTTTGCCTTTTCCAGAGTGTTGTATGATTGGAATCAGACAGTATGGCCTTTCAGACTGGCTCCCTCCACTTTGTAATAGGCATTTAAGGTTCATTTCCTTTTAACTGAGTAATATTCCATTGCTTGGATGTACCACAGTTTATTCATCTATTCACCTACTGAGGGACATCTTGATTGGTTCCCAGTTCTGAAAATTTTTAGTAAAGTGATATAGACAGCCATGTGTAGGTTTTTGTGTGGACATACAGTTTCAAATCCTTTAGGAGGTGGCTGGATGATCAGATGGTAAGAGTATGTTTTGTTTTGTGAGAATCCTTCAAACTGTCTTCCAAAGTGGCTGTGCCATTTGGCATCCCCACCAGCAGTGGATGAGGGTGCCTGTTGTTCCCTGTCTTTGCCAGCATTTGGCATTGTCAGGGTTCCAGGTCTGGGGCAGTCTAGTGGTTGTGTCGTAGTATCTCGCTGTTCAACTTGCATTTCCCTGACGACATACATGGAACATCTTTTCAGGTGCGTATTTGCCATCTGTATATCTTCTTCAGTGAGGTGTCCACCAAGGTCTTTGGCGCATTTTGGTGGCTGTGCTCTTTGGGAATGCAGCTCTATAGCCCTGTCTTTGCCATCAGTTCCACACTCTTCTGCCCCAACCCTGTGACTTTGTTTATATTTAAATTGTCTGTTGTCTGTTCTAACCTAGGTCATGAGCTCCTCGAGGGCAAAAACTGTGGCTGGTAAAGCTATTGCCTCATGCCTCCGACTTCTGGTGCAGCTGGGTGTCCAAGAAGGCTTTGTTGGATAGAACTGAATGGGCCAGTTATGAGGCGTGCTGTGTCTTTGGTGGTATGGATGGGTGGGCAAGGGTGTTTATACTTGAATTGGTGTTTATACTTGAATACCAAGTCTCCAACTGGTCAATACCAATTGACTCCAACTGGGTCAATTCACTTCTGACACAAACTATCCAGTTAGCAAAGACACCACAAAGAAAGGGCTCGGTCCCACAAGACTGTGCCACTTTAGACCCCAGGTATCCCCAAGCAGTCCTCACTGATGCCTGCCTGGCTGACTACAGACTGAGGAGTTCCCATGACCCCTCAGGTTCCATACTTTGCTAGAACACATCACAGAACTCAGGTAAGCAGTACACTTGTGATTATCTTCTTATTATGAAGCATCCAAATGAACAGCCAGATGAAGAGACATTGGGCAGCAAGATGGCCGAGGGGCGGGTGCAGGAGCTTCTTTCCCTGTGGAGTTGGGACACCCTCCTGTACGTCCCTATGTTCATCAACCAGGAGTCTCGCAGAACCTCATTCTTCTCAGTTTGTCATTGATGTTTCATTATACAAGCATGATTGAAAACATCGATGGCTACATATTGAGCCCCATCTCCCCAGAGGGCAGGGGAGCAGCTGACAGCTCCAACCGTCTAATCATGTGATTTGCCTTTGCGGTGACGAGCCCCATCTTAAGCTAACTCGAGGCCCCACAAGAGTCACCTTGTCAGCATAATGGGACAATCTTGTCACTCAGGGAATTCCAAGGGATTTTGAATTCTGGGCCAGGAACTGGGGATAAAAATCAAACAAACAAACAAACAAACAAATAAATAAATAAATCTTTTCTTTCTTTCTTTCCTTCCTTCCTTCCTTCCTTCCTTCCTTCCTTCCTTCCTTCCTTCCTTCCTTTCTTCCTTCCTTCCTTCCTTCCTTTCTCTCCCTCTCTCTCTCTCTCTCTTTCCTTCCTTTCTTTCTTCCTTCCTTCCTTCCTTTCTCTCCCTCTCTCTCTCTCTCTCTTTCCTTCCTTCCTTCCTTCCTTCCTTCCTTCCTTCCTTCCTTCCTTCCTTCCTTCCTTTCTTTCCACCACAGTGATTATGTTAAACAGGCCCCAGGGAAAAGATTGAGCTCCAGACTTGCTCTGAGGGGAGATGCTATCCAGAGAAATGTGGACCCTGATGTGACTCATGGTGGCACAGATGCCCAGGGAAGCCCTGGCTGCTGGGTGGAGTTCGGTGGGACACAGGAGCATGACTGACTGCTTAGTTGGCAGTGTCTTCACTCAGAGTAGCTTACCCTTTTGAAGCAAGCTTTCCACCAGTGCCCAAGGCGGGAAATAGACTGGCCCTGTTCTTCAAACAGAGGGGTTGATCATTGCATGTGGTGGGCTGCAATCAAGGATGGCCATAATTCCAGCAGGGCTCAGGTGGTCATCAGGGTCGAGGGCGGGCCAGAGGAAGAGAAGCAGGTTTTATTAAGGGCTCAGACCATGGCCAGGTTCTTTCCACACTCCACAGCAATCCTTGGAGGTAGTGATTCAGTGTAGGTCTCCATACACTTTGTTGAATTGCAATTAGTACCAGGCACTGGAGTAGGTAGTGGGGAATAAGACTGTGCGTAAGCCTGAGGCGGGTGCCTGCCTTTTAAGGCACTTTCAGTCTAGCTGGGATAATTACAAACTGGCTAGAACAGTAAAATGTTCTAAGCAGAAAGCAGGGAGCTTTGGAAGTACATAGAATAAGGTAGTATCACAAGAATCGGAGAGAAGTAACTTACCAAAGCCACATACTAACAATGGGTGGAGCCAGGGATTGAACCCACATTTTTCTGACTCCAAAGTCAGTTCTTTCCACAGTATTGCACTGCCTAACCTGAAAGAGCATGGTGGTGGGAAGGAGGAAGGCTGTGGATCACGGCTCGCCCACCCCAGGCGCTGTGGTGCTAGATTAATCCAGCCCTGCCCTCTGGGCTGGTGGGGTGTGACTGGGCACAGTGACTGAGTGAAGCTGCGAGTGCATCCCGCAGAGCCTTATGGTGACGGCTAAGCGGGGTCGCCCCTGCAGAATCCACCGAAGACCTTTCTACGTGGCTACTACAGCTCCACCACGGCGCAAGTGTTCCCACGGCATCTGCCCGCCTCTGCCCAGTGCCTGCTGAGGCAGCACAGCCAGGGATGGGCTTGGCCTCCGTCCACGCTGCCAGTGAGGAGGTGCATGCCGTGATGGGCCGTCTCCTCCATCTACTTAATGAATGCCTAGCTCTGTGGAGCATACAGACCAGAGACAGGACTCTAGTCTGGCCCCTCGTAGGTCAAAGAGGAGCTTACAGACATGGAGCCACAGTGAACTGCTGTCAGTTTCTAAGCCAGCAAGGCAAGTTTCCACCTTCTGGGGAAGGACCTGGGCCACGTGGTCCTGGCAGATCCTGTCATTGTGGGCAGAAACCTTGAGTTACCACACAAAACTCCCTCTTCTGTTACGCTTACTGTTTTGAAACCTCTTCTCTTAGCTATTTTCTTTCTCTTTTCATCATAAAATTAATTCATGAGGTGGTCATTGAATGTGCTTCTGGAAACCTCCACTGTCCTGGATGGTGTTTATTCCCCTTGGCTTCTCGGTGCTTTCTCCCTTATGCTTCCCTAACAAGTGGCTGCACTGATCATACTCTGAATAGCACCTGCCTTTAGTTTCTTGTCAGCAGAAGCAGGAGAGAGATTTCTGTGGCAGAGGGGACTTAGGTGAAGAGTTGTACGTGTGGCGGCTGTTGGGAATCTTCTCCTGAACGAGCATTATTGAGGTCTTAGCCTCAGAAGGAAGTAAGTCTGCAAGGCTCCACAGGGAAGCCAGGCAGGTGCCTTAAAGCCCCAGGAAGTATCTGGTTTGGGGGAGTTCTGCCCAGACTCAGGTGTGAAGTGTGTTACAGGCCATTGTTATTAATAGTAAAATATGATCCATTGTAAATTCCTTGCTCCTTGAAAGAAAAATCAGACTGGAGATAGGGTTATTCCTCTCCTTAACTGCCATGATATTTGATTCTTGCACTTCTTAAGGGTGGAAAACAGGGAATAGAGTTACAACAAGTGTGCAGGGCAGTGAGCTGAATTATATTTACACCTATGAGAATGGGTTGCCTATGGGAACGTCTTCACTCTGGAAGTCTATACATGAACAGACTGAGCCTGTGCTGTGGCCGATGAAGTCCAGACTCCGTAGCATCCTCTCTAGATGAATCTCTGACAGTCCTTTATTCACATTCTGCCCCCCCAGCATGCCGACCACTGAGCTGGCCGTACCTCATCCTACTCGACTCACTTACTTCTGGACTGTGTCACCTGAAGCTCACTGTGCACTGTCCCCCACTTGCTTGGAGGACTAAGCTCAGTCGGGTGGGCCTTGACAGCTCGGTATGAGTGACCTTCTCTGTGCTTCCGCTGCCCCTCTTTCTCTCTGTCACAACTCTGGGGAGTTTGATATTGTTCACCACGTTGATGTTCCTTAGGACAGGACCAGAATTTTCTATGCCTAGTAGCAGAGATTTGTTCATGTATTTGAGGAGAGGAATGGAGGAGGAAGGAAAGAAAAAAACTAGGGCGAAGCACAGACAGGCTCAGGAGTCCTGTATACTTGGGTCTCATTCACAGCTCTGCCGAGTCATCTCAGGCAACTTCCTTCACCCCTCACCCCTTCACCGTTTCCTTCTTCAGCTAGAAAAGAAAAAAAAAAAAAAACAACAACAACAACAGTAATAATACTTTTCTTACCGAATTGTTTTCAGGATTAATGAGAAAACATTTGTAAAGGGCCTAACAGTGCTTAGCCCTTGGAAGGCAATAAATAAATGCTAGTTCCTGGCCTGTTTCTCCCAAACGGTCACTCCGGGCAAAGAAAAATAAAGAGGAATTCATGTGGAAGGAGCTAGGAAAAATAATCTGTGAAACAAATAAAAATCGAAGTTTAACTACCGCCCATTTTAGGGGAGACCACTTCTGTCCTTTAAATATGAAGCCGAGGGTAATGTTGCGGTTAGGAGATGATGTCTGGGGCATTTTGAGACTGGAAAGAGAAAGATGCGTACGTTTTGTTTATCCTTCTCTGGGAAAATCGACCACAGATGATGTCTCTATTTCTCAAGGCCAAAGTAAGGAGGGTGTGATTCTACAGAAGACGCAGATTACTGTCCTTGTGCTGTCATCCTCAAAGTTCTTACCTTATTAGCTCAGGAGGGCAGGACACAGAGGTTAGGATCTCCGTAAATGGTAGAATCCAGCCCTGTGTGTGCTAGATAGTCTGCTTCCAGAACATCAGGATTTTCTGATAACATCACTCACTTTGGGTAAAAGAAATGTCTCTACGGTTACTGAGCAGGTGACCTTAGGCGAGTCTCGCAGCTTCCGGAACTTCAGTCTCCCTGGTGGATGCATTACTGCTACTGATGCCCGGCATGAGGGGATCGCTAAAAGGATCCAGTGCAACGACGGGTGGGAAGGTTTTGTGAAATCTGTATGTTGTGCAGTTGTCGGTCCTGGTGGGGACAGCTATCACCCCTCCCCACTTCAGGCCTCACCCCACCCCGCCTTGCTGGGAACTTTTGTCTTCGGTTTCAGGAGGAGGCCAGTGCAACTGAATGTCTGGTTTATAGCTCAGAGTATACCATCTATGGACGCTGAACACTAGTGTCCTTGAAAGCTCCTCCTGGCTTTTCCGAAGGGTCCGCAGTGTGACCACAGCCTGAAGGAACCCCTCAGAGAACCTTTGGATCCACGAAAGTGACCGTGTTGGAGCTCCAGCTGCATGCTTTCCAGTGTTTGGGGGGCCTGAAGAACAGAGAGCTGTTCTTGACTGCTTTAAATCAGGACAGGGCCAGTCTAGCTCAATCGGGACTGTTTATTTCCTAGCGTGTATGTGCAGACAGCCATTCTAGGCCGTCTGAGATCTTCTGTCAGGGATCTCGTTGTGTCGTGCGTTACTTAGCCATTGCCGCATCACAGGTCACCACAAACGGAGCTCCTTGAAGCGCTACGTTGCTTATCTCTCAGTTTCCATGGGTCAGAAGTCTGGGCCAGTGGAGCAGAGTCCTCTTCTCGGGGTCTCACAAGGCTACAGGGTGGTGGCTGAGCTCTGCTCCTTTCTGGAGCTTGAGTTCCTCTTCCAAGCTTAGGTGCTCGCTGTGGCAGAACGTAGTTCCTGTGGTTGGAGGACTGAGGTTCCCCTTGTCTTGCCAACTGTCATCCAGGCTGCCCTCAACACATGGAGTCCCTGCTGTCCCCTGCCATGCAGCCCTCTCACTACGTGGCAGCTTCCTTCCTCGGGTCCAGCAGGAGATTGTGTCTTCACTGTGCTAAGATGGAATCAGAGACGTTACGTAATCACGGGCGTGGGTGGCCAACCCCTCACCTCGGCCATATTCTGTTGACTAGAAGCAAATCACAGGACGTGCTAGCACTCAAAAGGAAGAAATTCGACAAGGGCATGACTCACTGGGGGTCACCTTAGGGTGGGTCAGCCACATATGGTATTGGAGACACATACGTGTTACTCCAAATAAAGAATTGTTTTTTAAGTTTATTTATTTTTGACAGAGTGTGCTGGAGAGGCAGAGAGAGAGAGAGGGAGAGCACCAGAGGGGCGCAGGGGTGGGGCGGCAGGGAGAGAGAGAGGATCCCAAGCAGGCTCTGCACTGTCAGCACAGAGCCTGAGGTGGGGCTCAGACTCAATGTCTGTGAGATCATGACCTGAGCCGATATCAAGAGTCAGACGCTTAACTGACTGAGATACCCAGGCGTCCCCCAAAATAAAGAAGTTTTAAAGCACCTGTTTGCCTAATCTGAACTGATCTAACCTGAAATGAGAAAACTCAGAAAAACAATGTGGGGTTTATAAAACCATATTGATCAAATATAAAGGCTCTATCTTTTATTTTGAGATGATCCTTCTATATTTTTGTATTGAAGCACCTTTATTTTATGAAATGACAATCATAGTAGATACATTCTTAAAAATATTTTTGATTGTGGGCGTCTGGGTGGCTCAGTTGGTGAAGTGTCTGACTTCGGCTCAGGTCATGATCTCGTGGTTCATGAGCTCGAGCCCCATGTTGGCCTCTGTGCTGACAGTCAGGTCCTAGAGCCTGCTTCAGATTCTGTGTCTCCCTCTCTCTCTGCCCCTCCCCTGTTCACTCTGTGTCTCTCTCTGTCTCTTTCTCTCTCTCTCAAAAAGAAATAAACATTAAATTAAATAATTAAAATATTGTTGATTGGTAAAGTATAAAAATGGCAACCCAGTGATGGTCCTTGAGAGTTGAGTTATTTATCTCTCAGAATTTCACTGATCCTTTAATGTCCAAAATCTGAAATTGTTTGATGTATCAGCTTCCAATCACTATCCACCCTAGGGCCCCCCCTCGTATGTCAGTGTGATAGAAGAAAGAAAGTTGAGTATGATTCACTTCGCTTATTTACTGGCCAGGAATTTTCCTGTCCGCAGCACGCAAAGCTTTACTTTCCCCCTTGTTGAGTTCCAGGCCAGAGCAGGACTCTCTTACTGGTTCCATAAGGCCCTCATGCTCTGCCACTGTCACCCTGAGAGGGGAGTCAGTTGGGGCAGAGGCCCAGGCACCCTTCATCGCTGCCAGAGCCACGTTGTGAAGGAAGCTTCCTCTTTTGCCACGTAGTAATTCACACCTCTCTTCACAACTCTCATTTACTTTGTTTGTAAGTCATTGTGAACACAGCACAGACTGTGGAATGTGCTAACGTGTGGGCTATGGAAGCAAACAGGAAGGAAAAGATCACTTTGCCTAGGGTACTCTTATGCAAAAACGAGGACAATAAAATGTTTCACAAGGTTATCGTGCAGGGAAATGTCATCTATGAAGTGGTATATAAATCAAAGGGGTGATTATAAATATACCGTTTCTTATTATCTTGCACTTTATTACAGGTATTTCTGAGTATGCCTTTTCCCCCAAACTAGATTGAAAATTCCTGAAGGCTAGGGACTTTGTTTGCTTGCCTGAACCCATGGTGACAATCTCATCCAGAGCCCAAATTGGCAGTGTGCCCTCTAATAAGAACATGTTTTACTTTAAAGGGAATATTTGAAAATAATGCCGTCCTAGGAGATCCGGACATTCCCGTAGCTCTCTGTGTCCCTTATGGGGGCTGGCATGGTGCTGTAATGTAAATAAATATGAATGGAATTAGAGTATTATATAATTGTATAAAGGTGTCACATTTATTGACTACCTGGTATGCTCTAGATACCATGCTGAGGACCTTAACATTTATGTAATCCACACAGCAATCCCACAGAGAAGGAACATTCACTCTATTTTATAGGTGAAGAATGTGAAAGGATCAGAGAGGGTAAGTAACCTTCCCCAGGTCACACAGCTAGTAAATGGAAGAATAAAACCTAAGGGGCGCCTGGGTGGCTCAGTCGGTTAAGCGTCCGACTTCAGCTCAGGTCACGATCTCACGGTCCGTGAGTTCGAGCCCCGCGTCGGGTTCTGGGCTGATGGCCCAGAGCCTGGAGCCTGCTTCCGAATCTGTGTCTCCCTCTCTCTCTGCCCCTCCCCCGTTCATGCTCTGTCTCTCTCTGTCTCAAAAATAAATAAACATTAAAAAAAATTAAAAAAAAAAAAACCTAAGCCCATGTATTAGTCTTTAAAGGTCATCGTTCCTCCCTAGCCTCTCCAAGGGTCCCAGCTCCCCATGCAAACAGACCACAGTGGGAATGTGGAAAATGCTGAGAACGTGCCAAGGACATCTCTTTGTGGAATTAATTATGATTAGTTCCTTTCCATCACCCGGCTCTGGTCTGACTTAATCTGTTTTTTTTAATCATTTTGGCCCTGCACTTTAGACCCCAGAGGGATCTGGGAGCCTCTTGTGGACGTGCTGACTGCAAATCAGACTCTTCCACCCACCTGTCCTTTCGCAGACAGCTGCCATTCTGGGCTTGGCCTTGTCCAAAAAGGGACTTTCTGGAATACATGGACATTTCCCAGTACCAGTCTGAATTTGAGCAGAACAAAGAGAGTGGAGAAGAAACCAAGTGTCTGCTAGGTCTGGTTGAGGATGAATACTGTAGAAGGAAAGAGGCAGTGTTTTACTTTCAGTGATCATTGTGTTTCCATCAGGAGCAGGATGACCTTCTCAGAAAGGTGATAGAACCCTCATTAGAGACCGTCAGAGCTGACTAGACACTGGATTAATGGGGATTTGATAGATTTCTATAAAGAGTGCTTGAACACAAAATTCATGGGCCGACACAAAGACATTTTTCCAAACTTCAAAGACTGTGGCCTCAGAAAGTTTCTGGCTTTAGGAAGCTGACAGTGGACATAATTCAGGGTGCAGAGTGCTCAGGTAAAGCTACGAAGGCCCAGGCTGCCGTTCCTGGGGGTGCTTTTGTTTCCTTTCCCCCCCACACCCTGAGTACAGTGTCAAATATGGAAACAGTTGGTTTGTTCTAGCAAGTCCTCGTGGGGAACAAATGGTTCTTTGTTTTTATTAAGCCTCTACTTGCAGATTCTTCCCTGATTGCCTTTCCTTTCCATCTGATTTGGAAAACATTGCTTTTTCCCTGCATTTTTCACATCAAGTTAACATCATGCCTCCATCGCAGTGTGGGAAGCCGTGAGATCGCAGCTCAGGATCAGAACCCAAATGTAACAGTCTCTGTGGGGTAAATGGACCCTCGCAGGGCAAATCTGTGTGTGGAGGAGGCTGTTATGGGGTCCTGAGACATCAGGGACACTCAAGTGATTATTTAGTTCATCATCTCCCAGTCTGAAATCCTGCATTTCCTGTGATGTGCAAATGTCGTGAATCCTCAAAGCGATTTTCACATTTTCACGGGGCTTTGTTTCGTTTGGTTTTTCCAAGCTGAAACCGAAATCAAGCTCTCTCCTTCGTACACTTCCCTTGCTTTGGAGTGGAATGTATCAACTCACCGTGGCCACACTGGGTGGCTCTCGCTTACACTGGTGAAGAAAACTGGGAAAAGAAATTAGGACTTAGTAAGTGCAACGTGACAACCAACATCTCTCCTCTGTGAAGCCCTGTCTGATCCTCCTCTAAATGAAGGGTGGTCGAATGTTCTCACTCTCTCCTCCCTGATCACATTATCCTTTGTAGCCCTCTGCTTTACAGTGACCTTTTTGCACATCTGTTTCCCCCACTACATTGTAGCTACTGAGGGCAGGGACTGTGTCACTGGTCTCTAAGCCCCCAGTGCCTAGCACAGGGCTTGCCAATAGTACACGCTCAGTGAACGGTGGATGTTTTTGGAAAAGGTGGATCAGAGATATGCATAAATAAGATGTGTGTGTGTGTGTGTGTGTGTGTGTGTGTGTGTGTGTGTGAGGGAGGGAGGGAGGGAGAGGGCGATTTATAAGGAACCAGTTCATCTGATTATAGAGCCTGAGGTGTCCCATGATCTGCCGTTTGCAAGCTGGAGCCCCAGGAAAGCTGGTGCCTTAGCACCAGTCTGAGTTCACGGGCTGGAGAAGACCAGTGCCCAGCTCAAACAGTCCGAGAAAGAGAGGGCATTCCTTTGTCCACACTTTTGTTGTATTCAGGCTGTCAGCAGACTGGATGAGGTTCACCTGCATTCCGAAGGGCTCTCTGCTTTATTCACACTGCTGACTGCAGTGCTAATCCCTTCCAGAAACATCCTAATAGACACATCTAGAAATAATGCTTAACCAGATATCTGGGCGCCCCGTGGCCCAGTCAAGGTGACACATAAAATGACCATCACAATAAGCAAAAGAAAGAAAAAAAAATGGTAAAATACCAGAAGGGTCTTTGGGTTTGTCAAACCACCTCATTTTGTTAAGCGAAGCAACAGGGTCTGAAAGAGCGTACCTGCCTGGAGAGTAACGCCACCTAAGCTTTGTTCTACGGGTTGAGTGCTTCCTGCTTACTCTTTTATTCTGTTCCAAGGAGGGGAGGAGGGAAGGAGGGGGAAGGCAACAGGCTTCCTTTTGAGTTCTGGGTGGAGCCTGCATTTCGTACAATTATAGACCCAAGTAAATTGTAGCAAAAGTGTTTTCTTATTCCTCCTCGTTTTGGATCTACCTAGAGCCCAGAAGTCAAGACCCTATGCTTCCTGACCCCCTTCCAGCCTCTGTATGCGGCCAGTGTGTGGCTAGTCAAAATGGGGATGTGCTATCAATGTAAAATACACACCGACACCTTAGAACAGCAGCAATAAAAATGGGGGATATCTCACTGATAATTTTTGTAATTGATCACATGTTGAAATGGTGATATTTTGGATACATTAGGCTAAATTAAATGTACTAGTAAAACTCCACCTGTTTCTTTTAACCTTTTTAAATGTGGCTATGAGAAAATTTTAAATTCTGTCTGTAGCCCACTTTCTCTTTCTTTCGGACAGTGCTGCTCTAAGTCGTTTGTCCTAGGCCCCTGGCAGCTCAGAGCTTTGACCTATCTCCCACCCGCTTGCCTCTACTGCCCTCTCATTCTCCGGGTTGTGGCAACCCCCTGCCCAGCCCTCTTCCTGCCACACTTCACTGGCCAGACTCTCAGGCCCTCAGTGTTACCTTTTCTGTGCCTTGTAGCTCAGTGCACGCTGGCAGAAGGTGATCTGAGATTGAGGTTAGATCGAGCCTTGAATCTCAACTCTGCCACCGATCAGCTACTTGACCTTGGGAAGGTCAGTGCTCCTCCCCTTCTTTACAATGGATGTGATAATAATACTCTCTCTCACAGAAGATAAAAATCTAATAGAGTCCATATGAATGTGCCTCATAAGTAACAACATGGTCTGTCCATGTTAATATTACCAGTAATTATGGCTTAGTTTTTAGATCATAATCATCTATTGTCATTATTCAACCCCTGTCTACAACTTGGACCACTTTAGTTCCTTTCACTGAGCATCTGATCATTTGTAAAACAAGAGGTTGGACCAGACATCTTTCCAGCTCTGTGGTCTTATGGTGAGAGGCAAGGTGCTGTCACATAGAGAACATCAGTTTCGGGAGCAAACCACCAAATCTTACTTGCTCTTCAAATTATTTCATGTGTCTGTTCTCTGAGGCAGCCTGGGTAGAGGACTCATTGTACTAATGGTCTTGATCACAGTAAGAAAAAACTGCATAGATAATTGTGTGATAAAATCTTAATTTTATATAGCCTTTAGAATTTACTTTTCTCATACAACTTTTTTTTTTTTGAGATAGTAAGCTTCATTTTTACTGTCGAACTGCTTGCTGCTTCACCTAAGAGTCATTCCTGCTTCAGAGATGGCCGAAGACATTGTGAGCACTCCACCTCCATGCACAGCAGAGTGAATTTAAATGTCCCTGCCCCCACTTTGGGAGAGACCACACTATATACTTTGGGAGACATCCCCAAAGGTTGTCTGGCACTTGGCTACAGAAAGGATTTGGTCCAATTTCTTGGTGGCTTAGGATACTGAAAGGCTGGTAAAGTTGCTGGCTCAAACCCCTCTGGGCTAGGATAGGGCAGAAGGCGGGGTGGGAGGTGATTTGGAATGGATGGGTAGAGCACGGGCTCAAGCTCTTATCCATGGAGGTACCTGGTCTGGGTGGCCCTGGGGCTCAGGCTGGGGAGGTGCTGCTGTGGTGGCCCTCGTCTACCCAGTGTACCAATTCATTGCTCTGGAGCCACTACTGCATATCTTTCTGGGCCCCTCCTTGGAGTCACTGGTATGGATGACATTTCCTACTGATATGGACATTGTGGTCTCCCCAGGGGGTGCTGAGAGTAGCCTCATCCATTGTATTGTATCATGGCCCGTGAGGCGTGGGCCAGACCATGGACGCTCTCTGGTGCCTGCAGCACCTTCATTCTCACCAACTTGAAGCTCCACCTTTCAGAGTGCTGGATTACATCCCGTAGGAGCCACTGATGCACCTCATCTAGGTTCGCCTCAACAGGGTCCACTCCTGCATCTAGATGGACCCTCATGACCTGGAAGCAGGCTTGCTTAGGGCCTCAGGCCAGTGGCTGGTGCAGGGAGGAGAGCATCCTGACCAACAGAGCCCGGGGAGGGTGGGAGGGGAGAGGTCAGGGGGCCACATACAACATTCTTGATTTGACGTTTCCAGAACCCTTTGAAGCAAGTGCTTCTGTAACCCTAGTTTGCAGATAACTAAGTGGAGACACCCAGTGGTTAAGTGGTATCACCCGTCTGTAAGGTGGGGGCAGGGATTTGAATGCCATCTCTCCCTCTTCCCTATACTTCATGTTCTAGCTGATACAATGAGAAGGGAAAAAAGCTTCCTTTTTCAATAGCTGCCTTGTCACTTCCACCTCTCTTAATGCCATGGCCTCTGTCCGGGGGTCTCCCTCAAGACTGTCCACAGGGTCCCACCAGTTGGCAGCAGTATAGCACTTGGAAGCCAGCTGCATTTTCTCCAAAAGATCCCTTACTGAAGAGCCTAAACGAACTCGAATGTTTTCATTGACTTTTCTGATCTCCCAACTCAAGTTAAAAGCATCATTTTGCTTCACTGTCAGTCAATTTCACTTTTGTGAGAATTTTAAAGATGTATAAGCCCCTAAGGTGACAGTCCCAGCCTGATGCTGTCACGCTGAGCTGTGTCATATTGAATTCTGTCACTGAAGAGAAACAAAATGAAATGCACCCAGGTGTAAAATTCCAGGCCTTGTTCATTCTTATCAATACCAGATTAGAATGGCAGCGTCTAATATTATGAAATTGATATGATGAAGATTGATGTTTTAACTTTAATGGGCTGGTAGTAAAATGTGTCGTTTGTATATTCATGTATTCATATACATGCACAGACAGTGAAAACGATTTCATTTGGCCCCATTTTTTTTATATTTTAAATATTTTTTGTTGGTAATTAGACTTGGTACTTGTTGAAATGTAAACACTGTCGTTAGCCTTAAAAAGAAACTAGCCAGTTATTTTATCAGCTAAATGGGCTTATGTGGGAAGAGCGGAGAACTGCAACTTCAGACACAGAAGCTAGTGTAAGACCATAGGCAAGTCTGGAGAACAAAGGAGAGGATCTTTTATAGAGGGAAGGGGGGAGTTCGTAGAGCCTGTTATGAACAAAGTCCATTGGTCTAAACTGGAAGTCCAAAGTATAGTGGCTTTGCATTGGCTGAATTGTGACGATCTCATTGGCTGGACTGTTGCTGGGCAAGGAGAAAATCTTCCTCTTGCTGGGGTGTTAAAAGTAGGTTTCTTCCCTTTGGGAGCTCGAGTTCCTGGTTTCCTATTTGGGTCTCGGAGTGGTAGTGCACGAGAGCGCCCCCTTCTGGCCTCCTGGCTGCCTTTAAAATGAGGTTTCCTTTATTCAGTTTCACGCTCTGCTTTGCCCTCCTTTTGAACACCAATGAATTTGATTGCAACCTCATGGTGTTTTCATCAAATTTAGTGATGCGTGTTTGGTTTGAGATGAACTTTTATACGCGTGTGTATGTGAGTGTGTGTGTGTGTGTGTGTGTGTGTGTGTGAGTGTGTGCCTGTGTTTGGGTATATTTTCTTATAGTGTTAACGCAGACTATTTTTTGAGACAGCAAGTTGACAAATGAAGCCTTTGGTGTATCACCGGTGAGACCTGTCTAGGAGGCATGAGGCTTTTATAACAGTTACTACGAATCCACTATCCCTCATTCTCCTTGCCACCCCCCTCAACAAGTGGGATAAGCAAGCTCCGCACACTTTATCTACAGTACATAGGCTGGAATGTTTTACTTATCATTTAGAGTTTTATCATTACCCAGTAGAATAGTTTATTTTCAAGAGGTTTATGGCAGGAAAAATGTTAACTGACTGTCCTATCCTTTTGTCCTTTTCAAGTACGGTTTTGGTTATCTTGTAACATTGTAGCAATAGGCATTGTTCTGTAAAATATTAATGGAAGCGTTATGTCTTTAAATTACACAATAATGATTCTACAACACAATGCTTATTAATATTAATACTAGTGCTAATGAGAGCAGCTACCATAGGTCAAATTGTTAAGCACTGGTTCAGATATTTTTTCCTAACTTTCCACTTAATCTTTACAGTAATCCTGGAAGTTAGACATTATTATCTCAGTTCTCTTAATGAGGACACCAAGGCTTTCAGAGGTTAAGTCATTTGGCTAAGGTCATGCCATTTGTAAGAAGCTAACTTGAGATTTCAGTTTAGGTCTCTTTAGTCCAAGCGATGAGGCTTTTCTGTAATCCTATAAATACCTTTTCCTATGAAATTGTGTTAGGCTTACATTCCACTAGACCAGGTAAACTGAGAGAGTACCTGGTACATGTGAGGGGAAGGTAGAGGATGTGGGTGTAGGGGGAGAAAGGGAACCAGAGGAGAGCAACAACTGAGAGCCACTGAATTAAGCAACAGTAAGAGGGCAATAGTGTCATGATCTAGGCATTGCACACATTGGTTCCTCCCACAGTGTTGTGAACTAAGCATTACGCACGTTGGTTTTTCCTACTTTGCAGTTGCTGGTTATCCAATAACAGTAGTCAGAGTTCAAGAGCAGATTAAGGTCAAATAAAGCAGCAAAATGTTAGCTGTCAGATGTGTTCAGCTCAGTGACAGGAGATAGGAGTTATATTACAGGGTGGTCCTCTTAGCTCGCAAAACAAAGGTGTGAAGTGGAATTAAAGCTGACCGCCAGGCATCCATCTTCCCTCGTGAGTAGGCAAAGGGCATTATTGACAGCAACAGGCGCACCCCGCAGTGGAGGGACACTTGTCAGGGACGCTTCTGCTGCTGCTAATACCCAGTTTTAATGCAAGGTACAAACTTCCCCCAGTTCATTAGACGGTTTTTACAGCAGAGGGAGAGCACGTGTTTGAACAGGAGGAAAAAGAAAAAAGTTTGTGTGTTTGCAGCATATGGTTTGGGTTGAGCTTTCTGAATATTGTTTAAAAAAAAAAATGACGTTCAGTAAATGCTGGTCCAGAGAATACAAACCCAATCCAGAGACCCTGAGTGCAGTAATGCCACTTACATGTTGAATCACCATCTCTCAGAGCTCCCGTCCTGGGCATCCCCTCGGTTCATTCTGCCATTTACCTCCTAGTCATGTCCTCAGCGTGCTCTAGCCCCCGTGAGACCCTCACTGTGTGCCAGGCGCTGTGTGATGCGCTGGGCATAGGAGAGGGAGTCTCACAGGGCTCTGCCACTTGGAACTCACTTTCGCAAAGGAGGAACTAGCAGTTGAAATGTATTTCCTGTAGGGCTCCTGCGACACTCTGCATTTGTCTCCAGAGCCTACAGTGGACTCAGAATTCCTTGTATTCTTGCTGGACGCACCCTCTATAACCCTCCAGCTGTCTGTGTCACAGTCCCACCTAGGTTAAGGCATGGCTTTAGAATCAAACAGTCCTAGATCTGAATCTCTCTCTTGCCACATTCGAGCTCTCAGTCTTTTGCTCTTGATTCCGCTGGGCCTCAGTTTCCTCGTCTGTAAAATGAGGATGAAAATTAATAAAAAGGGATATCATGAAAACTAGAAAAGGAACATGCAGTGAGAGCACTTGTCACAGTATATGCCATCTGGGAGCACTCAGGTAAGAGGACTTGTTATTTTATCACGGGCCAGGTTCTGTTCCAGATGCTTCAGCCACGGAGGTGATGGAGATGCAGATGGTGTTAGTATAATTGCCATAAATGAGCGATGTTAGAAAATGTGTGCCTAAGGAGGTGGCTGCCACAGGATAAGAAGGGGTAAGCTGGTGAGAACGTCAAGACGATTGTTGTTCCTGGCTAAGGGAACGGTGTGGCCCATGGCATCTAGACAGGAAGCCTCCTTAGGAAGGGGCACAGACTGCCAGGGCCCTGCCATATCCGTTGCTCTCTGCCATTCCTGTGCCAGCTGCCCATAGCTGCATTTCTGTGGGGGCTTTCGTATAACTGAGGAAGGCCATTCTCCTGGTCAGGATTGTTGACATCTCTTGGGAGCAGCCGCTGACCAGTGATTCCGGGAGTTAGTGTATACATACCCCAGCTCCTTCACCCTTTGGGTCAGATCATTCTGAGGTCGTTCTGTGTTTATACTGTTTTCTACTTTGGGTATTTGGCTTAACCCCTTTCTTATATCACCTCCTCACTCCCCTCACAGTGTTTCTTGCATCTCCCTGGTCACTTACTTGCACTGGAATTCTTATTTCAGGGCCCCCTTTAGGGCAACTCAAAGTAAGACACAAAGTATTTTCCTAGCTCTGTTTCCAAGAACGTCTTATGTCAGTTTCAAGGTTTTTGACCTTTGTGGACACTTTTCACCTGACGGGACAAGTCAGCCATCAACTTGTTTTGAACCCCAGTTATATTAAACTTTTGAAGATTCAGGCCCTTTAAGACATAAATACGTTGTCCATCTCAAGACTTGAAGCCTTGCCCAAGGAAATAACATGCTTAACAAATGCATGTTAAGCTCCAATTGGAAAGAGAGAGGCTGTAAAATAATGCATTAAATTATGTTTATAAATGGACATAAACGTTTTTCCTGCTTTTCCTTTGGGGGAAACTCATAAACTGAAGCGCCCAAACTTTTATCGTCCATATTTCCAAGATATCTGCGGCAAACAGCATTTGTTAATAAAAGTGAGTGTGGCTCTCATTAGCTTTCCCACTATGTGTCAGACATCTCACAGCATGTCACTTACTTGTTACAATGCCTGTGTCTGACACAGAAACTCAGAGGGGTCAAAGGAGAGTCTTTCTGACTTAAAAACACCTGCACATTTCCTTCTTTCTTTTTTTTAAACGTTTTATTCACTTTTGAGAGAGAGAGTGAGAGTTGAGAGGGACGGGGCGTGGGGGGGGGTGCGGTGTGGACAGAGGATCTGAAGCGGGTTCTGTGCCGACAGCAGAGAGCCTGATGCGGGGCTCAAACTCACGAACGGTGAGATCATAACCTGAGCCGAAGCTGGACGCTCGCCCATCTGAGCCACCCAGGCACCCCTTCCCTGTTTCTCCTCCCTGCCTCTTGATAGAGCTCCTTGCTTGAGACTCTGTTCTGAGATGTGTGTGGACACAGCCCTGCAGACGAACCATGAGGGCCTGGGCTTCAGAAGCATGACCAACAGTGCGAAACTCAGACCTGAGCTTCAACACGGTTTTTTGGTGGAAAAGAACAAACTGGGCACCACTTAGCCTGGCACACAGTGGCAGCAATTCATTTTGTGAGAGGAGGAGCAAATGGGAAGAGATGGCCCTGGGTGCTGAAATTTTAACCTTAAAATACAAAGGAGAGGTGAAAGTAAGCGTGGTTGTGTTGGGGTCTCTGCCATTTTGCACAGAATCTCAGACTGTTCCCGTGTCCCAGATCTTACCGGCGAGGCACTCTGAGTCAGGAGCTCACAGACCTGGAAATAGGACCCAGACTTTGACCGCGAAGCCTTTGCTGGTGCTCTGTGCTACACTGAGGCACCATTTAAATCATCCTCCAGGCTGGAGAAAGGGTGGTGATAGCAGACTGCATCTTCTACAGCTTCACCTCTGGTTCCCTTAGCTAAGCATCTCTTCCCTTCCCTCTCCCTCCTCCTCTCTCCCTGCCTCTCCCTGCGCTCCCCCAAAGCCTTTCTAACAAGCTCTTAGTTACCTAAATTACAGAACAAAACCAGCTTCCTGCTAACCCCTTTGGACTTCAATTAAAGACCTATTCAAATGCGTTCCATGCTCCAGCGCCATCAGCACTAAATAGCACATAAGCACTTTTGTAGTGCTTAATGTAAACTTGTTGAAAAATGTACATTATTTTTCATTGACTTTAAATTGGATAAATGCTCATTGGAAAGGATAAAGTGAATTGCTATTGGAGAGAGCATTAAGAGAGAGAAAGAGAAGTGCCAATAAAGACATGTGGTTTCGAAATGTAGAGCCACTAATTTCTCTTTGCAACAGTCATTTGCTCAGTACTGTTTGGATGTGCTTGGAGACATTGTGCATATTAACGAAATTAGGTTTGTTAAACCAGTGTGCTGGAGACGCAAGCCTGGTGAAAACACATTGGCTTTGAGGTCAGGCGGTCTCGGGCCACCTACTTTGTAGCTGTGTGACCTTGAGTGAGGGACATTGCCTCTTTCCAGGCTCAGTGTTCACATCTGTAAGGCCAGGGAGGTCACACCTGGCTCCTGGGGGGGGTGGGGGGGGTTGGTGGGTTGATCAGTTGTTCTTAGCTCTGTGTCCAACTAAGAAAAGCAGCTGATGTCTGTTAGAAGACTCTGGCTTTGGGGCTCCAGTGGGGAGAATCTTCGTACCCCACCCACCCCCTGCTTGCCCCTTGACTAAGACCATGCCGCTCTTGTCCATTTCTGTGTGCTCAATGCCCACCACATTGAAAGTGCACGAAAAATAATTGTTGGAAAGTACAGTGAGTGACATCAGGCTGAACCAGCCAATTGCTATTGAGGTAGACTGCCAGAAAACCCAATTTTCTGGAAGATTTTGCTCCCTAGGGCTCAGAGGGACTTTGCTTCTCATTAGACAGTGTCACAAATTCTCTTTTGTGTTGGGTGCCGGGGATTTTCTCCCCGTGCTTTACAGTAACTGAGGTCCGCTGCACTAATAAGAGAACCCCTGAAGGGTCCTGATGCCTTCAGAGAGGTGCCTCTTTTCTCAGGCACTCCATTAACACCCTCAAATGGGTAGGCTTTAATTCCCCACAAAGCAGCCCTGTTTTGGAAAGGTGAGAAGCTCATCTAAGGAATTGTTTCAATCATTTTTTTTTTCACTGCATCAAAAGCTCTTTAAAATTAGTGTTGCCCTTTGTATTTTCATGGGGGTGGGGATTGAAGAATGCCATCTTTTCAGAGCCTTCTAGGCGTATATCTGATCACAATGAACGAAAATCTACTTTGGTAAAAAAGCACATGGAAATAATAAGTGGCACGGTCAACCTTAATCACAAATGCTAATTCAGCTTTTATTTGCTGCCTGTGTATCGCATGAAATACTTTACCCACCTGTTACCTGAGCCACAGGACAATCCCGGCAAAGCCTTTATTGATCCCTCCCACCCACAGAAGGAAGCTGAGGGTTTAGGAAGCTGAGAGGCTTCCCTGTGATCATGCCATCCAAGAAGTGCCCAAGTCAGGAATCAAAACTCTGGTGACTCCAAATCTAGGTCTTTCCCCTTAATGTTCCAGATCTGTATCAAATGCTAACCTTGTAGACCAGCTGATCCCAACCCTAGATGCTTCTTTAGGCTGGTGTTTTCATTTCTTGTTCTATGGAACCTTAGGTCTGTGGAGGTACCTCAGGAGTCAGGAGGTCTAGAAGGAGCTTGGGTAAATGGTGCCCAGTGCCCCCTACGTCTCTTTCAAAAGAACTGTGTTTTATCTTTCTTTTTTTTTTTTTCTTTAGATTTTTGTCTTTCCAAGTGCTGTTCCATTTGGGGGAAAAAAAAAAAGCATTTTGCTGGTATCTTTTTAAAAGCACTGCTCTAAGATGAAGTCCAGCCAAATCTAGCAAGGCATGCCTCTTTGTCTATATCAGTTGACCAGACCAGAACAGGTTATATAATGTCCTTCAAACAAGCAGGCGTTGAGACTCAGAGATGAAAAACACACAGATAGGGGTTTGGGTTGCAACAGAGACAGTGTATCCAGTTGCAAAGTCCACCAAATAGGGTGAGCTGTGCCACTGATGAATCACCTGAGGGGCCTTTCTTAGCTGTCAAATGGAGGTGGTACGAAGATCCCCATTGGTCATTTTGTTGTTGGTCAGCGTAGCTTGAAGGCTGGCCCGGGTGTTGGTCTGCTGCCATCGTCACTGTCACACGTGCCACTGAGAGCACTAACGTGGCGGCATGGCGACAGCCAGTTTCATGGGTGACTGATTCCCACCTCACCAAGGCCTCCTTGCTCATTGTCTCAGGCAGTGGGTCCCTGCTCAGCCTCAGCCCCCCGCGCACTTGTGCTTCAGCTTCCGCATTTCACCTCTCCTGCCTTCAGGGAACTTGGGTCAAATGAGAAGAGATAGATGCACATGCAAAGCTTGATGGGGAAGCAGAGAAAGCAGAGAGGGAAATAAGTGAGAGGGGACTTCAAGGGTTAATAACAGCTCATCTCATGGAGAAAGAAGGTGGAGATCTTTCCGATCGATTGTCCAAATCTTGGAAGCGCGAGCAGTTGTGGGGGGGTCATTCTGTGCGGCTGTCCCTGGGGAGGGATGATGCTTTTTCTTGTGCTCCTTTGTAGCCGCTGTTTCCTGTGCCTGAATCTAGCCCTGCGTTACCACCCCAAACTGCTCCTCCGCATTTCACCTGCCTAACACACAGATACCAGCTTAAACCCCCTTTCCTTCAGGGCCCCCTACCATCGTGCATCCTAATATGGATGCAATTGAATTGATGGTCTATCTGTCCTCCCTTGTTGTATTGGGAGATCTTAGCAAGCAAGGGCTGTGCTTCATGCTCCGTACCAGGGAGTGAATGAATGACAGAAGACATAGCCATGAAAGTGGATTATTTGAGATATGGTGAGCCTGGACTTTGGACTTCATCCTGAAAGCAACAGGGTGTCTCTGAACTTAGTAATGTGGTGGTGGTATTACATGATCTGATTTGTACAGAAAAAAGATAATTGCTGCCAACCCGTGTGATAACTTAATCACAGGGCTTCAGTGAGGATGAAATGAAATAATGGATGAATATTAAAAAAAAAAAGAGAGAGAGAGAGATTTTCCAAACTGTAAAGTGCTTACCCAAATGAAGGGTGTAGCTACTGTACCTTTTCTTTTTGAAGCCTGCTGTTCAGAATTCGTGTTTCATTGAATGAAACTACCTCCCTTCAATTTCTAATCTTGATTCAGCTGGGAATTCATTAGTTAATTCCACTTTACATTTGCTCTTCTTCCAGAGTGATTGCAGGTAAAGGGATCCTACTTACAGTCCTGGCCTCTCTTTGCATTTCAATGGGTTCCCACATAGAGCTGCCAAATTCCAATGCGCTATTAAAATGGGCAGCATACCAACAAAAATCTGTCCTCATCAAAAATTCAGGAAAATAAAATAAAAAGATGTAAGGCCACATTCTCAAAGGATTCCGCCTGACCCCCTTGTATTTTTTTGTGTTTGCAAAATGTATTTTTTCCGCACCTGCAGGCATAGTCCCTACAAGCCAACTATAGCCTCCAAATTGCCAAGGCTTAAAAAAAAAATCTGCCTTTCACATTCAGCCCAGAAACCCAGTAATGAAACCAGGATGGGTAGAGGGCTGCCTAAAACTATTTATAAGAATATTGGGGGAGATAATTACTACCTTGCGGCTTGTTCTGAAATACCTCTGCTTGGCAGATATATGTTCACTGCACATCAGATATTGAAGGGGCTCCTTAAGCATGGCGGATTCCTTGAATTTGTGACAGTGGCGGCTTGAATGCCTTCCTTTTCCTTAACCTAGTTTTGAAATCAGTCTGTTGAAGACACTTTGGAAATTTCAACTGCATTCGTTTATTCATCCATGCAGGCATTTCTCTTTCATCTGAACTTTTTAAGTTTTATTTTTTACGTTTTTTATTTATTTCAGAGAAAGAGACAGTGCCCACAAGTGGGGGAGGGGCAGAGAGAGAGAAAGAGAAGGAGGGAGAGAGAGAGAATCCCAAGCAGGCTCCTTGCTGCCAGCAAAGAGCCCAAAATGGGGCTCGAACCCGCAAAGCCACGAGATCATGACCGGAGCCGAAACCAAGAGTGGGATGCTTAACCAACTGGGCCATCCAAGCGCCTCTCAACCGAACTGTCATAGAACTAACTCGCTGAGTATCTGCCAGGTCTCAGGCTCTGTGCTAGACTCTGCAGATTCAGCCTTGAACCCAAAGGTAGCCCGTGTTCTCCTGCATCTTGCAACAGAGCGTGAAAGACACCCCCCTAATGGTCAAATAATTTGTTACAGTCACCATAGTTTTAGGAGAAAATGCTGGTTTCTCTGCCAGGGAAGTTGCCATGAGGGCAGAGAGTTTGGTCTGTTTTGTTCATGCTGAATTTCCATTCCCACAATAGTCCTGGCATGCGTCTTTCTTGAATTTTGAAATATAGTGTGCACTCTCAGAGCGTGTATGAAAGAGTCCTAATGCAGGTATAAAAGTCCAGGAAAATGACCTGTAGAGACCTGAGGGGTGATTTCAAGTCAGGTGGTTAAGGAAGGACACGGGGCATGGAGAGTGTTCTGGAAGAGGAAAGAGTTTGTGAGAAGACCCCACAGGAAGACAGCTGTGCGCCCTTGAGGCACTGAGTGAAGGCTAGAGTCAAGTCCAGTCTGCAGGTGTAGACAGGAGCCAGATCATGTGGGATGTTGAAGATGACAACCAGCTGACATGCACAAGTGCTGAAAGGTTCTGATCTGGGATAGTCCTGCTTATAGAATCTGAGAAACTGCTTAGTGGTGCCATGATGTGCACTGGGTCTTAATGGAGTGGCTCCTAGACGGATTTGGAAGTTGATAAATAACCATTATTCAGTAGACACACTCCCACCCCTAGGCTCCAGGAAAGCACGGTGGCACATATGGAGTGTGTTTTGACTGACAATGAATGAATGAATGCTTATTCATGCCTACCATAAATGCCCACGGTGTGCCAGGCGGGAAGGGGGTTTCATTGACAAAGCTACAGAAACGTGACAGCAAGGGGGTCTCCCTGCAGTTTTTCAGTGGCTTTGCAGAAGAAGCAGTGGCTTCTGGGTTAAGACCCCAGCCCTTGTTCTTGCACAATGGCTGTCTCATAGTAAATCCTGCCTCATTTCTCTCCTCCATGTTTGTTAGTTCAGCAAACGTTTATTTCATGCCTGCTGTGTACCTGGCCCTAGGCTAAGTACTAAGGACACAGTGATCAATTAAGACATTAAGAAAAATTTCTTTCTTTGCCCACCCATTCAGGTAGATTGTTTTGATTATCAAATGAGAATATATATGAAGATGTTTTGGAAATTGGAAAGTGATGTATAAACATGAGTTGTTTTTATTCTATTATCTTGCCTATTCATTGATCATCACCTTCAAGCGTTAGTTTACGAAATTATAAGTGAAATCACTTGTGGGTCTAATCAAATGCAATTATAAAAAATTTAGCGAGCATTTGGTTTGGTTCTTGTTAAGGTCCAGGCACTGTCCTAAGCTTTGCATATATACACTCATTTAGTCATTACCCCTGTGTGAAAACTGAGGTCCAGAAAGCATTTCCCCCAAATTAGACCAGGAAAGCAGCAGACTCAGATTTGAACCCAGGCATCCTGACTCCAGACCCTACATAACACATAGCACCAAGACTAGATTTTTTATTTCTGTTCGCGATAGATCATTGTTTACTTCCTCTCCTCCCCATCACAAACTAAATTATCTGTTACCTGCGGGCTGAGACCATGTTGACTTTTACCCCCTGTGCCTAGAGCCATGCCTGGTACATACATAGTAGTAGGTCACTAAATACATGCTGAGTAAATGCTTTCCAGCAGCTTCAACACTATTTGATGCAACTAGATTGACCTCAGGACGGAGGGTGGCAGAACAACAGCTCTGAAATACCTAAAAGTAGTAAAGGAGAGAGCGGGGAGGCATAGTCATCAGTAATGTCCGATCCCCTAGGGGACAACATTCAGAAATAGGTAGAGTTCTTTACCTAAAGACATTCTGGTGATCTAGTATGAAAAAATGCCTCAATTAAATAAAGTATCAGTTTGATTTACATGATCCTGTTAGAATTAATAGCCATGACAGTGGCAATCACCTGTAGGTGTGCTCTCAGGTTTGGGTGACCTGCCCCAGTCACAAGGCTTGCTAATGGCAGGGACAGGACAAGAACCCAAGATTTTGGCTCAGGAAATGACGTGATAGTTTATTACGCCCACCAGTTTTAGAACTGCAGTTTTAGGGGTGCCTGGGTGGCTGACCCATTCGGTTAAGGGTCCGACTCTTGGTTTCAGCTCAGGTCATGATCTCACAGTTCATGAGTTCAAGCCCCACGTTGGGCTCTGCGCTGACAGTGCAGAGCCTGCTTGGGATTCTCTCACATTCTCCTTCTCCCCCTCCCCTGCTCGTGCTCACTCGCTCTCTTACCCTCTCTCTCTCTCTCTCTCTCTCTCTCTCAAAATAAAGAAATAAACTTCTAAAAAATTTAAGAAGAATTGCAATCTTAGTTTGTGCCCACATGTTTTCCCAGTTTTTAGACTTTGATCTGATTTGGAGGTCAGTTAGGCAGTTAATATGGGGATTAAGAGGAGAGCAAGATGTAACGTTGGGCCTCTCATTCTGATGCCCGCTCGTTACTCACCTCCCTGGTAAGTTGAAGCAGTCGTGTTACTCCCCTGCTTTAAACCCTTTCACTGGCTGCTCATGTCTACAGGAAGATGTCCACATTCACGTGCAGGAAGATGCTTCAGACTCATTGCCTCCCAGGTCCTATTGGAAGCACTTCCACTGACCTCAGTGTGCCCACTACTGTCCCTCTGACCTCTCCAGCCCTCCTCGACTCCTGTGTAGATTATAAAACTCAGCACAGACATCAGTTTCTCGAGGAAGCTATCTTAAAGTTCCCCTCCCAAGCTTTTTAGGCTAATAGCCTTTTCTGTTTCCTCTCATTCCACATGGTGCTTGCCTTGGGATAATAGCTGTGGCGAACCTTTTGAGAGAAGGCTCAGTCTGGAATCTTCTGTGAATTCAGAGTTGACTTTAGTATATGGCACACACTAGGTACATAATACATGTTTGTTCAAACAAATAAATAACAAATTAATCTGCTAGAGGGCAAGTCACAATTGGGTTTGCCTCATTTCTCTTTTCCTTCTCTTGGGGACTTCAGATTATGGACTTCCCCTGAATCTTTTGTGTGTTTTCCATTCTTGAGCCCTGATGCTCTACTCGGCCAGACCTCCCTTCAGACCCTGCACTCCCCATAAGCAGCCTTGGGGAGCCCTAGATAGCAGCCTGGGCAAATTTGGACCCCTTAGCACTGCTTGGTCCTGCACTAGACATTTTTCAAGTACATTTATGTCACTTGTTCTTTAAAACCTCCTGCGAAAGACTGCCCATTCTCCTCATTTGACAGGCATGGAAACTTGGGCTGAGAGACGTGAGATGTTTGACTCAAGGTCACGGAGCTGGTCACGTAGCTGGTCACGGAACTGCAGCTGGGCCTCGACTTCTGTCTCCAAATCCCTATGTCTGTTTTTCTCACTTCTGAGTCTTTGGTAGCAACCAGTTTATTCTGCAAACATCCATAGTTGCTCTTTCAGTAACCCATGATTTCACCGTAATCAGGGTTGTTATTGCACCAGGAAGTGAAGAAATGGCCCGTGCATAGCTCGCGTCATTCTCTCCCTTACTCACCACAGGCACGTCTGGAGTTATGTTTCCCTGCTGTTTCCATTAATGGTGGCTGCTGGGCCATCAGGAGACAGCTTCTTCCCAGCCTTTAAGAGGTGACAAAGCACCCCTCCTTAGCAGCCCCTGGGTGGCTTGCGTCAAGCACCAGGCAGTTCCTGCTGCCCTGTTCCTTGCTGGGATACCCTATATATGAATTTTCTAAAAGGTACCCATTAGTTAATCCCCCTCTTAAAACACATCGGAAGTCAGAATTTTCACTTTGCCAAGAGAAGAAATTGTTAAAAGGTGGAAGAGCCCCACTTTTCTTTCGATTTTGCTTTGGAAGAGACTTGTTAACAAGGTAACAAGGACACTAAAACCAAAGCCTCCCCCAGGAGTGGATGGGGACTCCGGTACAGTGGTGGTTTCTGGACAGGGGCAGTCTCACTAATTGTAATCCTAGAAAGTCTTTCCCTTTCCCCAGTCTCAGTGTCCTCATCTAGGCAGTTATAGTCTCCCCTCCAAACACAGCCTGAGACTTTTTCTTTCAGAACAAATGTCTGTTAGACCAATGCCCTACTTAGCCCCCTTCTGGGGACTCCTGTAGCACACACAACCCATCAGGGGACTGACCGTGGCCCATCAGGGGCTCTTGTCTTTTCCCCACACCCCACACACGCCAGCACCCCGTGCTTCACTGTTTTCCTCCAGTACACCTGCTTTTCCACAGGTCGGCATGTCTGCCGCTGGATCTTCTGTCTTGCCTTTGCCTCTCCTCTCTTGACTTTGAAATACCTCATCTCCTCATTCAGATTCCAGCGGGCACATCACTTCCTCTGGGAACCCTTCCTTCATTCTTCCAGGAAAAGGGATGCTTAAAGTGTGTGTGTGTGTTGAGCCTGAGTATGGATGGGCAGGGCATTCCAGGTAGAGGAAACATAGAGTGCCAAGGGGAAAGGGTATAGGGTACTGGAAGGACAGAAGGCTAATATCCCTAATGTGTTGCTAGTAGGAGATGCAGCTCTAAACTGACAGCCTTAGGGGCCATGCACAGCATTTTTGGATTTTATTCTAACACAGTAGGAAGGTCTTGAGAGATTTCATTATACTCTCTTGAGTTATCTTGCCTTAGGACTCTTATCTGTTCACCCTGCTAGACCATGAATTCCTCGAGGCGAGGATCTCTCCTTCAGCTCCACATCCCTTGCGCTGGGACATGGTGGGTGTTAGTGAATGTTTAGTGTTTACTAGAAGGAATACAAGGGAGGAGGGATATGTTAATGAACCCAAGCCTGCTAGAAGTTGCTTACATCCCTTCTCATTTCTTCCAAATCATATTTTAATATCTTTCCACCTATTGGTGTAGGTTTGGCAGACAGAGTTTATGGGAAAAGCAAGTTTTCATTTATTGTACTTTATGTTTATTATATGTACTATATTCTCATTATTTTATGTGCAAAGAACGTTCCTTACGCGATACTCTTTGGGGAGATAATATGCAAAGAGATCTTCTATTTCATTTTTACTAACACCCACTGCAGTTTGCTAAATCATCACCTTCAAACCATAGTTTAATTTAATCTACTTTATTGCTTTCCAAAGCATTTCCCATGAGTAAGTGTGCATTCCTTCCCTGGGTTTTAGAAATAACTGACTCTAAGATATACAAGTATAGTTAAACAGGTGTTTTGTTCCCTTCAGCCTTTTGGAGTCTGTGTGTCTGTCTCCCATAACTGAATAATGGAACTTTCTAACTTGAGAGGAGGAAGATATCCAAAGGGGATGTAAAACCATGTGCTTTAAAGAGTAGTCTGTGAATTTGAAATTAGATAAATCTGGCTCTATTAGTAACTAATTGGGTAAGATCTTGGATGAATAAATATTTTAAAACGTCAGTTTCTGCATTTATAAGATGGGGATAGCTGTACCTCATTCATGGTGTGGTTTTAACATTTTTTTTTTTTAAAGAAATCACATACACTGCTTGGTAAAGGTCTAACACATAGTAAGTGCTAAAGAAATAGTAGCTGTTATTAGTAGTAGCTAAAATGCTACTTTTGGGGGTGTCTTGGTGGTTCACTTGGTTAAGCATCTGACTCTTGTTCAGCTCAGGTCATGATCTCATGGTTCGTGGGTTTGAGCCCTGCATTCGGCACCATACTGACAGTGTGGAGCCTGCTTGGGGTTCTCTCTCTCTCCTTCTCTCTCTGTCCCTCCCCTGCTCACCCTCTTTCTTTCTCCCTCTCTCAAAATTAATAAATAAGCATTTTTTAAACATGCTACTTTTTGTCATGTGGCTTCAATTAAGCTACTGAGCTTTTTGTGCCTCTGTATCCTCATCTCTAAAATGTGGATAATGATAGCAGTCTACATAATAGGTTTGTTGTATGGATCAAATTAGCCAGTATTCATGAAGTGCTTAGGAAGTGCCTGGCATATGATAAATCCTCAGTAAATGGTAACTTATTACTTATGTCAATTATTGTCATGTATGTTTTCTCCTTGCTTTCAAGCACCAAATAAAAGTGAGTTTTCAGACTACATAAAGGCCGTGTTTTCCCCAAGCAAAAAGGAATTTATCAGATATTTTTGATTCCTCACTTGCTATGATGTGTCTGCAAGTCAGAAATATTTTCAATTCCCCATCTACCTGAACAATTGCCTTTGTTGTGATAAGTGTATATTCTGGAGTCTCCGTTGCCAGTTGGCTTGGTTGACCCCTTTGAAAAATGCCCATTGACTCACAGTTCAAAAACTACCTTAATTAAACAAAATTGTCTAGATCAGTGTTGGGCTAGACTGAGAATTCTTAAAAACCCTTCAGTTAACAAAAGCTTCTCCTCATTATGTTGCGTGATACTCCATCAAATGATCAAAAAATGTTTGCTAAGCTCCCCGACTTGCCAAGTACTCACCTGTTCCCATTGTCACCGCATGGTCATCTCCTCCTTCCACATGACAGACTGAGAGACAAAAGAGAGCTTTGCTGAGATGGGAGCTCTGCACCCTCAGCTCCGCTCAGGGTTGGTACCCTGTGAGAATAGGAGCACTAAGCTAGTGCAGATAAAATGGGCCCCTTTTTAAATAGAGAGTTGACACTCATGTGCCTGAAACGCTTTTAAAGAACAGCATTGTGGAGATACAATTGATATCCAATAAATTGTACATATTTGAAGCATATGGTGTGATCCATTTTGAAATACAGCCAAGGTAAGTCAGTACCCATCACTTCCCTAAGTTTCCTTGTTCCTTTGTCATCCCTCCCTCCTGTGCCTTCCTCCCTGTCTTCAGATAACAACCTATCTGCCTTCTGTCTCTATAGATTACCTTTTATTTTTTCTTATCGATGAATTCTTACAACTCGTACTCTTTTTTGTCTGGCTTGTTTGACTTGGCATAATTATCTGTTAATAGAAATTTGAAGCCACACTGACCGCCTACAAAGTTGTGTACTTGGATTGTTTCTGGTAACAACCACCAGTCCTCAAACATGCGTGTGGCTCTTGGGGATTCCAAATATACGTCTCTTTAAATCCTAACAACACCCCTTTATTACCATGTCATGGGCATTTAAACTGAAGCTGAGGCTACATGCCCATTTAGGAGATATCCTGACTTAAAGTCTACTTCCTTCCACTTTGCTGGTGGCTGAAGCAGCTCAGGCTCTGGTGAAAAGTCTGACTCTGATTTTAGGGAGCAACGCGTTCAGTCCCAGACTGCAGTGCCTCCAGCAGTGAGACTTTGTACAAGCTACTTAACTGCTTTCCACCTTAGTTTCCTCACTGCAAAATGGGAATGTGGTGGTAGAAAGCCATTCCCACTCTTGGGAAACATGAACAAGAGGGTGCATTTCAGGGCTCAGCCTTGCACACAGGAAATTCTCAATGAACACTAGATGTCTTTATTATTGTTAATGTGTTGCTGTTCAATAGTGGACATGGAACAAAAGCAGAAAAAGTCCCGTTGGGAGTAAACATACAATCTCTTAGTATCAGTGGACACCCTAAGCTGAGGAGTGTTCTAAATGGTAAGAGCAAGAAAAAGAGGATAGACGGTCATGGTGAACCTTACGTTGCTGTTTTGACCCAACAGATTATAGTCTGGCTTCTACTAGATTCGGTGAATGTTTGGTGAATCAGTGTTGAGTGGACTAAAGAATGACCATGTTTGTCAACAGTAGCACCACCATGATTCAGAGAGACAGGGAAGCCGAAATCAGGTGACAGTCAATTATCTCCCCACATCCAATTGAAGGTGCGACTTGGGAAGGCATTGTCTATTCATTAGTCATTTTCTGTCCGTTATACCCATTATACTAAGACCTAAGACCCTACAAGTTATTACACTTCCCACTGTTACTAATTTATGTACCAATGGACACCTGGATGACAGCAAGCCTCTCGTCCTGCCGTCTGTCTGCAGTCAAAGGCTTAGGGTGCTATGTTGGTCGCATCTTAAATGCCAATTACAAGGCCGGCAATGGAGGTGGCTGTGTTCCATGGTTTCTTGATGACTGGCTGGGAGATGTGCATCCACCACATTGCCCGTGGAATTGCGTTCCCTGCAGGCTCACAACTACCGCTGGCTCACAGGCCACTGGGTTTCAGATGGTAAGAAAATTTGAATCTGGCACTGAGACTTAGAGATGTGCTCATGGGGCTGGCTCCGTCAGGAAAGAATTGGGCACACCTAAAATGGTAGTGGATTTTTTTTTTAACAAAGACCCAAGGAGAGAAAGGGTTTTTTTCTAAAGGGACACAGCACTTCCTGGCCATCACAGAGTGGGATTGCTCGTGCTTCTTGCATCATTCATCAAAGCCTTTCCTTTTGTCACTGTCTTTGAAGCATCAGGGAAAACATTACAGAGTAAAATATCCAGCAATCCTTGTGTGCGCCAGGGGCTGGTCTAAGCACTTTACATGAGCCCTAATTTGACCCTCATAACAGCCCTGTGAACTAAGAATGACTATTGTACCCATTTGCAGATGAGGAAACAGAGGCACCGAGAGCTTAAGTCACTTGACCATATCCTATCGTATCAGTAATAACTGTTGGATGCAGGATTTGAACCTGGGTCTGGCTCAAGGTACAATTATTTTACTGTACACTGTGGTATTTTTTGTTTACATGACTTTGTGAAAATTGATAAATACTCAAAGAGGAAATTCCAAAATCTTCCTAAAGTCCATATAGAAAAGGTTGACTGGTTGGCTGGTTAGTGCTTTTAAAAATGCACATGATCATGGGACTGTGAAGTTTTTATCCAGGGAAGTCTACCCTACCCCACCCACCCATCATCTCTGTCGCTGTGTCCCTCCGAGGAGAACGGATGGGAAGGCACCCCGTGTGGGCACTGCCAGACCGCTGGGGGAGGACACGGAGCCCAGGAGGACAGTGCTGTATTGAGGAAGAGAAGTAAGGATGATGTGGATGGTAATGGCAATAGCAGCTTGCCCTCACCGTGTCCGGCACTGTTGCCAATGCTTTCCCTGTTTTAACTCAACCTATATCCTGCTTCACAGATGAGTCACCTGAGGCCCAAGAGGTTAAATCACTTGCCCAAAGGCCCACATCTAGTGGCTTCAGATCCCAGATCTTCCACTTACGAGTGTGGGTCCAGTGCCCATATTTTAATCGATGCCCTCTTAGCTACCGTGCTCCGCTGCTTGTGCGATTCCAAGAGTAGTTATTATATTTACAGTTTTAGGTCTTGCAGTGGTTTGCCGTTATCACAGTATGGTCCTCTGTTCGATTCCACATCTTCTGATTCTCACGACAACCCTGGAGATCAGCAGGGTTCGGCATTACCGTCCATGTATTACCAACTAGGAAACCAGGGCTCAGTGACCTAAGCATCTCTACCCCGTGAGGACCAGGTTTCATGTTCGACCTATTCTCCACCAGTGGTCCAGGCACGGGTGTACTCTAAACCTTTCAAAGTCGTGTGCCAACATTTTGATCAAAATGGAAAATTCATTTTTCAACCCTTGTTATGGAGATGTCTGTGGCACAGAACTTTGAGTGGAGCCCATTGAATGGTGATTGTAAAACACCGTTTTACTTTCTATGAGCAAGGGGGAAGAAAGGGGTCTGAGGTCAAGGCATCGACAAGGAGGGAGGACATGGGCCTTAGAGCTGTGGTTCAAGAATAGCTAAGGGGGCACGGTCCTCGGGAAATGAGACAGTAGTGAAGGAAGGGCTAGCAAATGAGACCCCAACATAGACTATACAGTGATTGGGCCATAATTATTGCTGATTTTTCTATTTCGAATTATTAAATACATTCAGTCATTCCCTACAAATTCTAAGATCTGAAAGTGTGCCACAGGTACAACAAGATAGAACACTGCACCATGCTGTGAAGTCTCACAGGTGTGGGCATCTCCATATCTCACATGAGGAAACTATGGCCAGGAAGCTAATCGCTTGACAAAATGTAAAATCCCAAAGTGGAGAAGCCAGAGTCAGGTTCTCAAGGAGGAACACCCACCTTCAACCCCTTTGGCACTAGCCTACAGTTACCCATCACTTGTGATTCCTGTCACTTTGTGTTGAGGCAGCTAACAACTCACCAAACGTATACGTACTTGCATTATTTCACTTGAGGCTCTCGTGAGTCAGGTGAGGTCCTATAGCTGACACGAATAGTTCCATTTTTTCAGTTCCAGTTTCAGGTGACATGAATAGTTCCAAAATTCAGAGAAGTTCTGGGACTTGCCCGCAGACCTTAGGTCAGATGCACAGTCCTTTGTACCAGAACAACTTGCCGTTCTGAAGGATTCCCATATCTGCACATAGACAATTAAGTCATTAGAGTCCCTCAGTAGGCAACATAGCACACCACCCTGGAGACCCTCAATGTGTGCTTCAGCTTCTCTGTCCTCTTTTTGGGGTGATCTCTGGGTGGTGGGTCTCCATTTCTTGGTGCATTTCATCTCAGGTCTTTTGGATTAGGGCAATTAGGACTTGTGGGGTGGGTTGAATTGTTGACCGTAGGGAGAAAGGTCTGAGTAGCATTTTACAGAAGGCACAGTAGTTTTAGGAACTATGGGTCTTCTTGAGATCCACTTGGAGCTGGAACTGTTTTGTTTTGTTTTGTTTTAAGAACAAACAGGGCCATTTTAAGGTCTGGAAGACCCAGATTTTTGTTTTTTTTTAGTTTTTTTTTTTTAATGTTTATTTATTTTTGAGAGAGAGAACACGAGCATGTGTGTGAGTAGGGGAGGGGCAGAGGGAGAGGGAGACACAGAATCCAAAGCAGGCTACAGGCTCTGAGCTGTCAGCACAGAGTCCGATGCGGGGCTCGAACTCACAGACTGCGAGATCATGACCTGAGCTGAAGTCAGACGCGTAATGGACTGGGTCACCTGGGTACCCCTGGAAGACCCAGATTCTGATCTGCATTTTGCTCCTTTCTAGCTGGGTGACCTTGAGCAGGTCACTTTGCCCCTGTGTCCATCAGTTTCCTCATCTCTATTATGGGGTTTATAAAACTTGCTTTATACTTATTAAAATTGAATGACCTTTTTGTACTGTTGATAGGAATGTACACTGATGCATCCACTGTGAAAAATGGTATGGAGGTTTCTCAAAAAAAAAAAAAACAAAACAAAACAGCAAAACAACAAAAAAACCAACGGAAATACCATATGATCCAGTAAGTCCTCTACTGAGTATATACCCCAAAACATGAAAAAAATATATATGTGATGAAATATTACTCAACCACAAAAAAGAAGGAGATCTTGCCATTTGCAACAACATGGATGGACCTAGAGGATATTAGTCTGAGTGAAATAAGTCGATCAGAGAAAGACAGATACCATATGATTCCACTTATATACAGACTTTAGAAAACAAAATAAACAAAGGCAGAAACAGACCTACAGATAGAACAAACTGATGGTTGCCAAAGGGGACGGGCAAGGGGGAGATGAGAAAAATGGGTAAAGGAGAATGGGGGATATAGGCTTCCAGTTATGGAATGAGTAAGTCATGGGGATGAAAGGTTCAGCATAAGGGGTATGGTCACTGCTATTGTAACAGTATTGCGTGGTGGCAGATGATGGCTACACTTGGGACGAGTAGAGTCTAATGCATACAGTTGTGGAATGACCATGTTGGACACCTGAAAGTAATGTAATACTGGGGGTCAACTATCCTTCAGTTAAAACATAAAATGTATTACTTAACTGTTCAAAAAAAAATGAGTGAGGGCATGCTTATGCAATATGCGCACTTGGCACATATTGGTTATAGCCGATGCTGGCTTCTTCCCTCATTGCCTTTCCTTCTCTTCTGTGAAGTCATGGTTCTCAGAATGTAGCCCCTGGACCAGAAGATCAGCCCCATCTGGATATTGGTTAGAAACTCAAATTCTCAGGCCGCTACGCCAGATCTGCCGAACCAGGAACTCTGGGGAAGGAGTTCGCTGGATCCGTTTCTTAACAAGCCTTCCAGGTGCCGTTCATGTCCACTCAAGTTTGAGAACCACTGCTCTAAGGTGGCCTCCCTTTTGGGGTCTGCTCCTGCTTCCAGATATTGAACAGGGATGGACATTTATTTGAACATTATGCTTTGGGCTCCTTTCCCTCTTCGGACACTAAATTCAGTTCAGTTCTAGCATCAGCTGCTGTAGAATGCTGAGGATCCTCCAGGATCCTTGAGGCTATCAAAGGCCATTTTGGTGATTTGTTTTGTTTTGTTTTTTTCCCTTTGCTATTCTCTGCCAACAAATGTTGAAACACTTCTGAGAGCCAGCCAAGTATCCCTGTTTTGAATAAGTGCCCTTGTCTTTTTAATCGCTCTGCCGTTTACCTCCTTGGAATGCTTCTGCCCGTCTATCCAGTCTTCTCTCCAGACGGTTGGTGGGTGAGCCTAATTCTCCTCACCAGTGACAATGTGGTGGTGACTTTGTGTCCCCAGGCCTGACACTGTGACCTGCCTCCCCTTTCACTGTCAGAGGTGACAGGGGGCTCAGGAAAGCAGGTGGCAACAGCTTGGGAGAATCTCTTAGGGTTAGTGATTCCTGCAAAATCATTTGCTCCAGACAAGATTGCTTACAAATAACTCTGTCTCAACAAGCCAGGGTCTGTTATCCACTAATTATTTTTGGATTAGGAAGGACTAACAGGACTTGGCCTTGGAAGGTCAGAATAATTTGAGTAGATAACTAGGTTGCTACATTCCCCGGGGAAGAGAAGGATCTGTGCTCCCAAGGTTTCATCACTTTGATTGAAAGGAAACCGTCTTCTTGTTTTCCTCTGATAAATGTTGTTAGAGGACTGCAGTTATATGATTTCCCAAATGTCAACTATTATGTGTTGTGGTTGAACCACTTGGAGGATGAAGCTCCTGTGGCATCAGCTCCAAATTTCTTGTGGGAGAAAAGTAGGTTGCAGAGGGTAGGAAAGGAGATAGGAAGAGGGGTGAGTAGGAGATGACTGTGGCCTTCCAGACGAGCGAGAGCGAGGGCGGTGGAGCGGACATGGGGGTCTAGTGGAGTCTTACAGCCCCAATTGGAATTTCTGTTTTTCCCATCCTTCCCCCCTCCTTGGAGGTGTAACAAGTAACAAGTTACTTCACTTTTGTGAGACTCCCCATTTCTCGATCCCTAAACCAAAGGAAAATAAGTAACTACATCTATGCCGTCACTATGAAGATTAACTGAGAAAAAATTGTAAGCTCTAGGTTAGCAAAGTACATGGTACATAGGAAAGACTCAACAAATGTTAGCTCTGATTATTTTTATTGAAGTAGCAGTAATGAGGGGGGGAGTGTGCAAAGAGTAAAGTCTAGGCCTCTGCCCCAGGATTCTTCTTCAAGTTAATGGAACAGTTTTTGGTAATGAGAGAAACAAAATTGAAGAAAATCCGAAGACCAGAAAGTAGCAAGGAGAAGCAATGTTGATGTGATATAAAAGCCCTGGAGCTTTGATCATTTCCCTAGAGATCGATCTCTCTCTCTCTCTCTCTCTCTCTCTCTGTCTCTCTCTCTCTGTCTCTCTCTCTCTCTCTCTCTCACACACACACACACACATTTGCAAAGTCTTTTCTGACCTCCCAAGCTAGGGTAGGATGTGTCACCTCTGTGTTCCCATGACACCCAAGACTTTCCCTTTCATGGGGTTTTGCATATTCGCTTAAAACTGTTGATATTGTTATCACTGTTGGATGTCTATGTTGTATATCACTGTATCCCCGGCTTCTTTTTGAATGTCCAGAATATAGTAGGTGCTCAGTAAAATCTGGTTGAGTTGAATAGCTTATCCTTGAGAAATTGTTTTACCCTGCCTCTAACACATGGCTATTAAGTCCTCTACAATCTCAAGAAGTGCCCATGGAAGGATTCCTTCTCTACAAAACTTTACTCATAGCAGTTCCTTAAATTTGCTGACCACCTTGTTGTTTCCAGAGCCTTGTCATGTCTGTGACCTCACTGGCGGTATGTAGGTCAGGGCTCATACAGCTGAACGGGCAGAGTGGGGCTCAGCAAGGAGGCATCATGTCTCCAGAATCACAGCTGTAGGTCAAGGAATTGGCATCTGGATATAAGCTGGCATGACTCCACAGCCTGTGGTCTTTGGACCCCATACTCCCTCTTCTGATTTCTCTGATTTCTCTCTCAGGGTTTGCTCCTAGACTTATCACCATTGATTTTCCTGCCAATATTCTTTACCACTTCTGTATTGATTGCATGGACCAAATTGATGTATGCACGCATGGTATAGGAATGCTTGCTCAACCTAAGGAGGCAAGGTGCTCTCTGACTTAGAGATCAGAAGACTCCTTTTCTTTGGAGATAAACATAGCCAATTTTGTAAGTGTGGTGAGTGGTTTTGGTTTTGGTTTTGGTTTCTGGAAGTAGCCACTGACGCACCTGAGTTAATCAAGGAGGACTTTTTTTCCTTTCCAAATAATGGTTTTGTACTTCTAGCAACCCTCCAACCCCCCACTGAAACTTTAATCAGAAATTACCAAGGGTAGTGTGGCCCCCTAGGGAAGTTTACTCTCTAAGCACTGGCCATGTGGCCCAGATTTCCTAAAAAGGTCCCAGTTTTCAGTATATTGTTCCAGGAGCCCATGAATACATTTATGTTTTTGGTGCACATACTTTGCAGAATCATGTGCAACTTGCCGCACAAAATCTGATGCTTTATAAGTTAAATGCTATGTTTTTAGATGCTACCTTGTTACAAAGATGATGTGAGGGGGTTTATAGAGATGTCTACATTACAAGGAATGTTATTTAGATAACTAAGATGAAAACAAGGAAATAAATGACAGATAAAATCATGCAACAAGGTCCCATTTGTTTGGTGTGATAGTCGATTCTGAGCTTCTTGGTGGTCAAAGGAAAAAGAGAAGCAACCAATTTTAAGATTCACAGTGTCTCTGGAAAACAAACACATTGGTCTGGGGAGTCCCAGAAAAGTATGTGCTGCATTTAATGTGCATGTTTTAAAATTGTATGTACAGGATGAAGTTTTTTATGCTGCTCTAACTTAAAAAATGAAAAATTTACATCCTGGGATCTCTCAGATGACACCTTTTTGGGAGGTGACAGTAGCTATCAAAATCTGGCACTCCTGTACAAAATGAAAATCAAGCAGCCTTGAGCTAAGCTTCTAGAACTTTTCAAGACTCCTTCAGTCGACGGTCTGTTATTCCATTAAAGAGCATACTGAAACAGAGTAATTTCCCACCACATCATCCTAAGACTCCTGGCCTTTGCTTGGACTACAGTATGTCTTTATTCCACTAAAGAAACTTTGCTAATTATAAAATTCTTGAAGTTGGATCCTGGAAGAAAAATGTTTTGCACAGTTTACAAATAATTTGCCTCTGTGGGGTGAGTGCTGACTCGTGCATTTCAGGTTTTGGCTTATTTGGATATTCATAAGGGTCCCTCTTTGCTGATTATGTCAGCACAACCTCTTTATTGAATTATGGATTGGGTGTTTAATCAAGGCCCGTGCCTTATTATTAGCCATGTAACATTCCATTGTTTCAGTGGAAAATGGAATGTGTAAAATCTGCTTCACATGGAAATCTATTGGCCTACTAATAAATAATGTTTTTTACGATACACTCTTTTATATCCCTATAATACTTACCTGTCAGAGAAATAAGAATAAATAAGCATACTTCACACTGGAGGACGGGGCGCTGCTTCCATAAGAGTGCTGGCCAGCTGGACACTGGGTGGGTTTTCATGAGTTTGATTCTCCCGTATTAATCCTGTACCCGAGAGCTGGGGCTCTTTTTAGAGAAACACTTATATGTAGGAGAGAGAGTTTGTATTCTAATGTGATTGCTTAGGGAGGAGGTTTTAGCTGAGTGATTCCTACCGCTTGATTTAGTCTAGTGATTCCCTAAACTTTGGCAGAACACCCAAGTGCCATTGCTTGGACGCCACCTGCAGAGACCTGGGTTCACCTGGTCTGGTCCTGGTGGAGCCAGCCAGGCGGCCAAAATGGAGAGTCACTGAGTTGTGCCCTCCGTGGGCCAGTTACTCTGTTTAGTGGCTGTGAGCTGTGGCTCCCAGCTCCACACTAGATCTCTCGGGATAAAAATCTTCCAGCCTCCATGGTGTCTTCTTCTGGAATCTACTGTTTGGGGAGTCTGCTTAGGGATTTACAGCACAAGTAAAAGGGCTCACCTTGGGGTTCTTGAAATACAGGCTTGTGTCTTGATAATTTCCTAGCTGGGAGGCCCTGAGAAATCTACCTCACTCTGGAGAAAACTCAGAAGCCTTGCTTTATCATGACTTTGGAATTGCTTATGTGGGCGACAACATCGTTAAGTTCAGTGCTTGAATACCACTTTCTAGCTGTGTTAATATTGGTGAGTGTAGGGAGACTCATTGCTAAGAAGGGGAGGATAATTTTTACTTCCTTAGGCTGTTGTGAAGATTTAAACAAGATTATGTTACAAAAGGCCCTTCATGTGAGAGGTTGTTTATAAAGGTTTGTTTCGTTCTCATCCTTTGCCTCCTCTAGGATTCCTTTGTTTATCTTTGTCTGTGTTCTTTTTTTTTAATGTTTATTTGTTTTTTTGGGGGGGAGGGTCAGAGAGAGAGGGAGACACAGAATCCTAAGCAGGCTCCAGGCTCTGAGCTGTCAGCACAGAGCCCGATGCGGGGCTTGAACCCATGAACCACGAGATCATAACCTGAGCCGACGTTGGGCACTTAACCGACTGAGCCACCCAGGTGCCCCTGTCTGTGCTCTTCTGATATAACTCTCGAAGATTTTCGCTGAGAAGCAGTGCACTAGCTCCCTTCTCTCTGCCCAGGTATCCGTGCAGGGTCATGTCAATCTTAACAGTCTCCACACTCTGTTGTCCTTTGCACATTGCCAATTCATAACTGGCCTTTGGGACTCTAGGTTTTCTGTTCTCCGCGTTCTCCTTTTGTAGCCAGTGCTGTAGCCCCAAGATGAAGTTACAGAATGGCATGATAATGCCAGGAGAGGGAATGTCCAGAACCACAAAGGTGGTTCCTAGCTCCGCTGGGGATGGGGGCCTTGAATCTCTAAAGACTTCCTCAAATAAATGCCATCTCAACCAGGTTCTAGAGGTTTCACTGGAGTTAGCCTGGCATAGAGAGAGGGAAGAGTGTTTGGGGCAACGAAACAGTATAATTAAAGAAAGACCCAGGGGTGGGCAAGAGCTTGGTGGCCTCAAGAGGATCACAATGTCAGGATCCGCAGAAGTGACCAAATGCTGGGACAGTTTCTGAAGGAGAGCCAGTAAGCTTGCAAATGTTTTGATGCCTGCTTATCTATCTCTGTGCCATTGGTGCCTGGTACATTACTTGTGCTCAGCTATGTTGGTAGATTATCGCATTTTCAAGGCTTAGTGGGGGAGAGTGTAAGTAGATGAAATGGGGAGGAGCTGTCCTTGAGTGGGTAGTTTTCAAACAGGCCATGAAGCTGGGATTTTAACGAGCACAGGTGTGTGTGTGTGTGTGTGTGTGTGTGTGTGTGTGTGTGTGTACGTGCACATGTGCGTTTGCGTGTTGGGGTGTGGTGCCAGCCACCGGGAGCACATCACAAACCCATGTGCATCGATGAGCACCAGCCTAATAGAGCACAGGACCCAAGTGCGGTCCTATGGGGCAGGAGGACTTCAAAAAGACTGAACTTCTGGTGGCGATGAGGGAAAATTGGAATTGTCCTCCCCATGTGGAATCAACTAGCCTGGCCTAGCTTATTTTTGGTAACTTTGCATTTTTTACTATGAAACCCGTAATTCCTAAGGTTTGCTAGGCTAAGGATTTGCAGCTTTATCCTCTAGGAAACCATAGATGGACTTAAAGCAGAGAGCAGGGATGGGGTGGGGGTGGGGGTGGCACGATCAGATGGGTGTTTCAGGATGATGTGTCTAGCTGCAGAGGGGAGAATGAATGAGAGGAGGTCAATGGATACCTTGTAACCCCTAAGCTAGTTTCTCATCTGATTAAAGGAATCTCTTTTCTCCAAAACATGTTGTAAGCTTCTGCCTGAATCAGACAAGCATAATTTTTTCCTGTGGTTCGCAGAGGGCTCTCACCCACATTCTCCTGTCTTGGATCGGAGGGGACAGTCTTCCCTAGCACCAAGCACCCCTGTTAACCAAAGGGGATGCCCTAGATGTAGGGAAGCAGAGTTACTGGCACTGTCTTTACTTCTGTTTATGTGGACTCCTAGCTCCTTTTGGAAAAGTTGTCTTGATTTTTTAAATACTGGTGAGAAAAAGTGGAGATAAGCAGGGAAAATTGTTCCATCCTTAGATAAATCCCTGCCCCTGTCCTTTTAGAACCACGCCAGCCATGTCTCCTCCATGAAACCTCCCCTAGTTCTCCTTTCCTCATGCTCACTGCATTCCTTAGCCCTTGTTGACTTCTGTGTTCCTAATCTTGACATTGCTATGAGAGCACCGCCTCTTTCCCCTGGAAATTAAGAATCTCTGAAGAGAGGGATCAGGTACTCAGTTTTCTATTCTTTTTTTTTCCCTACACAATAGAGTGATTGGTGCACAGAATGTTTCATGGCTCCAGGAGAGCTGGTCCGTAGCTCAGTTTTTGGAAACTAGTTATGGTCTTGGGATTCCTGCATCCAGTTGCCTGGCAGGCGTCTCCTTTGGAATGTGCCACAGGCCAGAGGTAAAGGGGCCTAGACCTCCTCCTTTCTCCATTTCAAGTCCCAGGTGATGGTAGCATTTTCTCCGCCCATAACCTGGGAGTTGATTTTGCCTCTCTCGTGCACAGTAGAAGTTCTCTTGCTCCAGCTCCTATGTGTTCACTTTTCGCACCTCTCCACCCGTACAAGTTTGTGCCCTGGTTTAACTGTGTGCATGTGTCACAGTTTCTAAACCTTCCATTGCCTTGGCATGTGACGCCCACCCTGCAGCCTTCCTGAAGCCTTGACGGTTCACATCTACCTGGAACCCTGGCCAGCTCCCCGTCGCTTTGGGACTCCTCAGAACCAGGCCCTTGTGTCTCCAGGGAGTAAGTGCTAGTTACTCTAACAGCCCATTACTCTAGTGGTTTGCATTTTATCATCCAAGATAAAATACCACCCGTGCTAGCCCACAGAACTTTGCAGGGTGACGGAAATGTTCTGTATCTGTGCTGTTCAGTACGGTAGCGAGTAGCCACATACGCTTGTTGAGCCCTTGAAGTGTGGTTAACTGAAGACCCACGTTTTTTTTTTAAGTGTACTTAATTTTAATTAAATTTAAAAGGCCCTACATACTGGCATCTACCATATTGCACAGCATAGTACTAGACTCCTAATATGCTGTGCTTGCTTGTATCTCTGGACTTTGGCTCAGGTTTTTCTCTCTTTCCTAAGTGCTCATCCCTGCATTCTTTTCAGAAAAAAAAAAAAAACAAAAAACCAAAAAAAAAAAAAAAAAAAACAAAAACTTCTACTGATCCTGGTCCTGTAGAATCAGCTCAGCTACTCCCCACCCCCAAAGCCTTTCCTGACCTTGAGGCTGAATTTGGTGCTGCTTCAGCCTGGTACTCACCTCCACCTCGGGACTCATGATACACTTTACCTTTATATTTTACCATCTCTTGCCTGTGCATTTTTATTTCCCTTCTCCCTATTAGGCAGCAGGGTCCTCCAGAGCAGGGCTAAATCTCTCCTCCTGGTGTCCCAAGAGCATAGCACAGTACCTTCTGACCCCCCTACACACGGAGGCGTTGGGATACAGAAGGCAAGGATAGAGAGTTCTGCTTTCCAGCCGCCACCTCTGCTACTCATCAGCTCTGCAGCTTTGGCCAAGTCCACCCAGCTGAGCCGTGGTTTTTTCACCTGTAGATGTGGCATCTTAATTCCTTCATGGTTCAAGTGGTTATGAGAACTGATAATACACATCAGGTATTAATAGCTATTATGAGATGTGCTACAGATGTTTGAGCCTTTACCACTACAATCCCTCTGGTACTTGAGCATTAACCGGGGTGTTGATTAGCAAGGCAGCACTAACTTTGTACGATAACCCCTAATAAGGCTGTTATTACTATTCAGTTGGTAGTTGATACTCCACAGCTAGGAAGTGGCTTAGCTGCGATTCCACCCCAATTTGCCTGGATGCAAAGCCCATGCTAGACTTCCCCACTGCTGCACTCACATGTATTTGTATTAATTCCAGGTAGCATTGCACATATTCAATTAAAGCAAATCGCTAAGAGAAATCATTGTAACGCAGCCAGCAGAAATTTCCTGAACCAGTTGATTTGGGAGGCCACGCTTTGCGTTCCTTGTACAGTATTTCCATTCCCTGTTTGCAGTTTTTAGGTAAAGAGATAAGGAAGCATTTAATCCATTCTCTCAATTAGGTTGTGTAATAGATTGTCATGGGCATTTTCAAGAGCAGTGTTCAATGCTAGTGTTGTGAAGTGCATTGATCAGCTAGTCTCGGAAGTCTCATTGATTATCAGGTCTGTGTAAAGCAGAAAGGCTGCTGGCATCTGATCCTTGGAAAACTCAAAGTTCGGTTTTTGAAGGCAGCTCATAGGTCCATCTGATCCGGGCCTCACTTTCCTCATCTGTACGGTGAGCCTTGCTTTTAAGAAGGCCCAAATGTAGATGGGTCCCAGACATTTTTAGTGACACCGCTAGGTCCCTTTCCCTACAGCATCTTTGTGTTTTGTGAATGTCCCCTCCCTTTCTGGCCACATTTATTGAGGGTCTACTCTATGCAGGACACTGGGTTTCCTGCTCTGAAATGACAACCGTCCCTGAGATAGGGCTAGACATTTGACCTCTGAATAGAGGAGAGAAATGAGATGCCCACACACAGGATATTAGCTGACCTTTAAGATAGGTAGCATTTGCCACAGGTAAGAAGAGCCTCAGTATTTCATTTACTCCTCATCACAACCCACACGTTATAGGTACTGAGATGCCCATTTTATAGTTGAGGGAGCAGAGACACAGAGATTACATGACTTGCCCAAATCACACAGCCAGTAAGTGTGAGAGCTAGGACCTGAACCCAGGCTGTCCAGCTTCAGTCTTTGCTCGTGGAACCACAGTGTTGTACTGCCCCTCCTTTTTTTTGTACAGATGGCTACAATACGAGGTCCCGTGGGGTAAGTGGTATGGGCGGTCCCCACACTAGTCTCCATCACAGGATTACCCAAGAAGCTTTTTAACAAGGACCCAAGGTTTGCTGGGCCTGAGTCCCTAAAAGATGGCCCAGAAAATGATATGCTTCTAAAAACCAAGGTCTCCTCCACATGACTAATACGGGCAGCCCGGTATTCACAAAGGAGTGAAATAAAGGCTCGTTCTGCTGCAGAAGAGGGGGTGGGGGAGAGAAGGTGTGAGCAAGAGCTGGCCTTTGAACCTCAGATGGAAAGATCAACCACCATTAGCTTGTTTTTCTTCTGTGGGAATACACCTGATCATGCCTGGAAGGTTAAAGGCTCTCGGGAGAGAGACAAAGACGCGGAGAGAGGCCCCTCTGACTCTCATTTCACTATAAGTGTATGTAGGGACCTTGGCGACATCCTTTGTCATTGTTCCCAGGACCAAAATTAGTATAAAATACCTTGTCATATGTGGCATGATTTCAGGGCCTCCCCCAAACTGCTTCAGAAACTCTTTGCCCACTTTCCACAAACCTTGAAATCTCGGAGTCCTGCCCTTTGGTTTTAAGCCTCTGCTTATTATAGCCGAAAAACAAAAAAAGTCCTGGATTGCTGACACACTAAAACATGAACCAGTAACATTAGCAGCACAGCTGTTTTAACCCTTAGGGTGTATGTACCTAGGGAGAGATCAGAACTGGCAGGCGGATGGTGTGAGAATTGTTACTAGCCAAAGTCAGGTCTGGGTTAAAACTAGGCCTGAAAAGGGAGTGAGAAGGGCTGGTTTGGGAGAAGGGAAAGGCGGAAGCTAGGGGCAGGAGGACGAGGCACCAGTCCCCTGGTGTCCTCGGCTGTGCTCTGGCATCTGAGGCTGGCCTGACCATTTCCAGGCCAAGTTTGCAAACAAAATTGTTCTCCCAGTCTGTAGCAGAGCAGGAGTGGAGGACGGATAGGTTGGTACAGGGATTCACACGTGAGGCAGGGTGTGACTAGCATGTGCTCAAGAGGGGGTTCTTGCAGGGTCACGGTTTCCTTTTTTCTCTCCTTTCTTCCCCTCTCAACGAGGATGAAATGAACACAGAAAAAGAAAGATTAATTCCAAAACACCAGAACTGGTTTGTGAAGACTGGCATGCTGTTGTAATCCTCTGGCTGACAGATTAATATCCTAAGGGTCAGTGTTCACCATCTGTCCCAACGCTTTTCTTGTTTAAATAGTACTTTTCCTCACTACATGTAAAAACAAGCCACTGCAAATTACTATAAACTTACAAGAAACCAAAACCTCCTACTGCTCACCCAGCCCCGCACCACACACACACACACACACACACACACACACACACACACACACACACCATTTCAATGTAATAGCTAATCATTGTCTCAAGAACACAAAAATGTTTCAAGTATGCATTTTTTTTAAAAAAGAGATTTCATTGTTTTTCAGCCCCCACTCCCCCCAGCCTTTAAAGCAGATAGGATTGAGGATTCAAGGTGATTTATTTTGATGATGTCAGTAATAAAAACTCAAGGGGAAAATTGGTTCATAGTGAATACAGCCACTTTTCATTAAACGCAGCTAAGGGCCCAAGAATGAATCTGAAATGGAGACTAGATCTGCCATTTGAATCAGGGACAAATACACAATTTGCATCTGACATAAATTCTCCCAGGGTCGTGTTAAGAATGCAGCAGGCAGGGAATGGAAATGAAATTGACTTCTCACCTACTCTTGTCCCTCCCTGAGTTCTGCTCCTCTAGAAGTCATTAATGGCCGCAGGTACAAAGGCTGGGATGTAGCCCTTTGGGCTTTCCACAGTCACCGAGATGTTTAGCAGATTGCTGCTTTAGGCCTTGATCCACCAGCCACCTTGGCTCTGCGAGAATCTCCTTTAAACGAAAGCAGCCGGGGCCTCTTTGAGTGCCACAGCCCAGAAGAGCAGCCGGACGTCGTTAAACAGGGTGTCTAGGGCTTGCCTCTAATCCCCCCAAACCCCAGGTGCCTGTTTGCTGTGTGGTGTCTGAATATGGAATTTCAGGATTTCTAAATGAGGTTGAAAGAAATCCTCTCTCTCCTCCACAAATTAAAAAAAAAAAAAATCATTTCTCCTCCATTAAAAGCAACCTAAGTGAGTTCATTGCTTTTGGTTAAAGAAAGTCTTTTAAAATGTTCTACTTCATGCCTTGTTCTCAGCTATCCCTTATCTCCGGGAGGTGGGCAGGGGGCTGGGAGCTAACACAGTGTGTATTCTGTTGTGCTTATCTCCTTGCGCACAATGAATGAGTCTATGATTGATCCACATTGTTGCATATAATAAAATAATTTTAGATGGTTTATTTTGACTGAAGTATCGTATTCGTTAGTAAGAATGCCATAGTTTTTGCAATCCATTCTATGGCATCTGGGTTTGGATCTCTTAGGACAGTGCTTCCATCACCAGCTTTTTTAAAACACATATTCTGATACACGTAAGTGTGCATTTAGGCGGGATGGGACTATGGGGTCAGGGAGTGTGTGTATGTTTAGGTTTAAATAGGGTATGTCTATTTTCAGCTTTCTTCTGTACTGCCACATTTTCCCAAAGTGATTGTTTCCATTTCTAGTCCCCATGACGATGAGTTCATATTGGTCCATGCTTTTATCAACACGTGGTAGTTCAGACTTTCAATGTTTTCACCCATGACCATGTTTATTCCTATAATACTTTCCTAAGGCAAATAGAGCCCTATTTTATAAAGGAGGAAGCTATAGTCTCGATTTAAAAAAATAAAGGCATAAAATACATAAAACGCAAAGGAAGTATAAAAAGGACTGAGTCTATAACTGAACAGTCAGGGAAGGCCAGATAACTACATTATTTTATAACTACGTTATGAGTTTACATATAATCGGTGACACCCTAACATCTGATATATCTTGTATTTTATTGCTTTGGAGGTGAACAGCTTTGGGGGGAAAAATTCTTGGTTTGGTCGGGATAAGAAAGTAAACAGTAAAAAAACACAACTACAACAAAATAAAGATAATGACGATAATACCTCGACTGCCTTTTGTGGAATGTTCATTCTGAAACAGATACTGAGCAGTTTCCATAAATTGTTACCAGTGCACTTTGCCGTAATTTTGTGCTTGAGTTCTTGAGTGGTCACAGAAAAGCAAAGTCTACTTTGGTGTGCAGAGTTTTGGGAGCTTTTATTATTACTCCAGGGCCTGGATGTCTACTGCCCAGTCCTAAATGAATATTATAGACAAAGTTCATGTGTGAAAGATAAACCGACTTTCTTCATCCTGTCCTTACAACCTTGTTACTTGTGCATGTTTTCCCCGGAGGTCTCTTATCTTCAAGGTCAGAGGTCTCTACCTGGCACGGTGGGCTCTCTTGCAAATCTTTGCCCATAACCAGAAGGATCCAGATTTGACTAGATCTCTTTGTACTCAGTCCCTCCCTATGTTAATGAAGTAGAACAAACAGTCACAATAAATACATATTTTACGTATCACCTGCCAGAAAAGGGTATGACATTCTACAACAAGATTCAGATTATTGTGGAGGGATTTTTGTTTAACACAGGACACTCTGCAACGTTGGTTAATGCTGATACTAAAGTGTCAGACCTCCAGCAGGAGCGTAACACACACCCTCTTGTTTGACTCTCACAACAATCTCATGAAGTACCTACGACCGTAACTACATTACAGATGGGGGAACTTGGCTTTAGAAAGGTTAAGTAACTTGCCCCAAATCATACAGCTAGACTGTGACAACGTCTGCATCTGAATCCAGGTCTGCCTGGGTTGGTTGGTGTTAGCTGCCGTGGTGTAATGCTTCCGGTCAGAGAGAAAAATTCAAGCAGGAGAATCCAACCAATGCATAATATCAACCCGGAATCTGGCTTTCCAGAAAATGAAGCTTTACTGGCCTTGTCATTCTTCTGGGTTCTAAACTCTGTGTCCAGTATTCGGCATGCTCCCTTGTGCACTAGCATTTAAAAGAATTCTGGGACGCCTGGGTGGCTTATTCGGTTAAGCATCTGACTTCGGCCCAGGTCATGATTTTGCAGTTTGTGAGTTCGAGCCTCACATCAGGCTCTGTGCTGACAGCTTGGGGCCTGGAGCCTGCTTCCGATTCTGTGTCTCCCTCTCTCTCTGCCCCTCCCCCACTAGCACTCTGTTTCTCTCTGTCTCTCAAAAATAAACATTAAAAAATATTTTTAAAAAAAAACTTTAAAAGAATTCTAAGAGCAAAGAGCACGCATTCACATTGCTTGGAATTTGTACAGAAGACTGCAGTTCTAGAATTTCTCCAGGTTGGGCCCTCATTACAGTATCCGGGGACCTGTTATTTCAGTGCAGATATGCTGTCTAAATGGTTAATATTTTTCTAGTGTTCACCAAAAAGCTAAATGCAAAGGCTATCATTGTAAATTGGATGTAATTTTTTGTGGTGATATAAATATGAATCTATTTGAAGTGGGTTGAATTAGAAAACTCATAAATAAGTGCCTTGACATAATCAGAATTATATAGCAAGGACTTGACCTACTTTGTAGGAAGACTCCCCAAGAGTTCCTTGGCTAATAGTATGTTAACCCAGTAGAGACATCTTCTGCTAACAGCACTTAGCAGAGAAGATTGGAACCTATAGTTTGTCAGGTAATTCAAAAGTAATCATTTCACGGGGCGCCTGGGTGGCGCAGTCAGTTAAGCGTCCGACTTCAGCCAGGTCACGATCTCGCGGTCCGTGAGTTCGAGCCCCGCATCGGGCTCTGGGCTGATGGCTCAGAGCCTGGAGCCTGCTTCCGATTCTGTGTCTCCCTCTCTCTCTGCCCCTCCCCCATTCATGCTCTGTCTCTCTCTGTCCCAAAAATAAATAAACGTTGAAAAAAAAAATTAAAAAAAAAAAAGTAATCATTTCAAACCTGGAATCATTAAAAAAAAAAAGAAATTATTCATGCCTTCTTTTAATTTTTATTTCAGCTGAAAATATATAGTAAATGTACATCCGTTGATCTTTTGATCTCAGTATAGGGACTTCTTCTTAGCCTTGGAGTACACTTTTGCTCATTCAAATGCTGTGTACTCTTCTAACTAAATTCATACCTGTGAAATGTGTCTTTTGTCATTTTCAGACTTGGTGTCTGTAAAAATGGCATGAGGATTTAAAAACCGTTGTAAAGCCACTAGAATGTAGAATCCTTTCTGGGTTCATGTGCTTTTTTTACTTCATTTGTTTTGTAGCACTTTCTATTAACAACTTGACCTTTTGACTATTTCCAGATATCGAACTTGATTTTCATAAACATAGCGACTCCCTTTCTTTTTGTACTCCTGTTTCACTGATATATGCAACATTTAATAATTGTGAAGTTCAGTCATAAGTACAACTCTCATAAACAGGTTTGGGAACAAATGTGCGAGATCCTCTAACTTAACTGCACGGAACAGAAAAAAATCAAGTAGCCTACCTGGCATGAATGTTCAGAATGCAGCCAGCATCAGATAGTGAGAAGGGTCAAGGCAGCACATTGACTAGCTTGACAGATTCTCTCCTATACGGTCCTGCAGAGTTGTTCTGAAGATGTGAATAAAGTAAGACATGTAAATAAAGTGACTAGCATAAAAAAAAAAAAAGTGACGACTGCATAGTAGGACCTCAGAAATTTGTAGCCTAAATTTTTCTTAATAGTTTCTTAAATATTTTATCTTTTCTCACTCCCAGCAGTTCAACCAATACATTTTTATTGGATTGTTGTCAGTGGTTTAAATCTTTAGTTTTTTTTACTAGAATATGAGCCCTGGAGATAAAGAGCATGTCCTAATCACACTGTTTTGTCTCCGGTATATTTCTTGGCATCCAGTAGGCCTTGGGAAACGTGTTTTAATTCACTGCAGTCGGACAGGGATGGGCTACCTCTTAGGGGAGGGCAGGACACCTGTGTCTGGATCAGGATACCAAGAACAGATACTAAGGGATGGTGCATGGAAAGGCACCAAGTCTAATAGACCAGTGACTGCATCCTGATGGGGATTGTGGGGCCAAAAGTCTAAGTCAGACGGATCTTCTCAGGCAGTTCTCCGGAGTCTTCTTATTTTGGGGGAGGGGGGAGCACGGGTGGGCAGTCCATTCTGCCATCTGAAACAATTTATCAAACTTTTTTTTAAATTTTTTTTAATGTTTATTATTTTTGAGAGAGAGAAAGACAGCAAGCAGGGAAGAGACAGAGAGAGAGGGAGACACAGAATCGGAAGCAGGCTCCAGGCTCTGAGCTGTCAGCACAGAGTCCGATGCGGGGCTCGAACTCACTGACCGTGAGATCATGACCTGAGCTGTAGTCAGCCGCCCAACCTACTGAGCCACCCAGGCACCCCTTCAATTTATCAAACTTCTTAGGCAGAGATTTGCTACCAAACAAGAAGATGCTTGCAAAAGGAACCAAACATGAGTTTCCTCCTGGGAACTTCTTTTTCTTTTCTTTTTTTAATTTTAAATTCCAGTATAGTTAACAAACCATCTTACATTAGTTTCAGGTGTACCATATAGTGATTCAACACTTGCATGCATCGCCCAGTGCTCATCACAACAGGTGCACTTCTTAATCCCCATCGCCTACTTTACCCATCCCCCCCAATTCTAGGAACTTCTTAAGGGCAGTGCTCATTTTTAGGTCTAATTCCATGAAATTCTAGACTTGCAAATGCAAAGAGCCTCACAGTCTCCTGCATAGACCGAAATTACTGCAGTTTTTCCTTTCTGGTGAATACAAAAATGCTGTTCCCATTGTTGGCAACTCTGTTAATAAGAATCAAATTCTTTTGCCAGACCTCATCTAAAGTAAAATGTTGTTGGGGCCCCAGGCCAAGTAACAAAGAAATGAAATGGCCTTTATGAAATGTTAAGAGGAAGACCGTTTTTAATTTGAGAAAGCTGCGTAGAGTGAGCCACAGAATGTGCTGTCCTCTCTCATCTGCTTCTGTCTCTGGCAATTAGGCTCTCTCTCCACTTCCGGGCCGGTTCTGGCTTTAATAACCCCATGGCTTCCTGTTCACACTGTTTCAAGGGTAAGTGGCTGATAGCAAGGGCCGTGAGCCTCTGATCACTGTACCTGTGACATGCCCTTGTGCTGTCTGACGAGGGTCTCATTATGAAGGACTGAAACTTGGGACCGGTCATCAGCATCTGCAGGCAGCCCTGGTAACTGAGTGTTTTACCACAGTTGAAGGTCACATAGTGCGGAGAGCACAGAGTGGGCCATCGGGTTCAAGGTCAAATGTTAACTCCCTCCTCACTGTGCAAGTTGGCCAGATCACTTTACCTTAGTGAGCCCCCACTTCCCCATCAGTGGAGAGAGAAGCATCATGTGTGGCTTTTCTCCATGGAATTGTTGTGAAGCCTAAACGAGGCAACACGGATAAAGCACCTGTGTTATGGATACAGTTGTGTTCCCACCTCCTTCCCCTAGAAGAAAATGGATGTGTTGAAGTCCTAATTCCTGGTACCTCAGAATGTGACCTTCTGCGCAAATAGCACCCTTGCAGATGTAATTAGTTATGTTGAGATCATTGGGGTGGGCCCTGATCCCACATGACTGATACTCAGAAAAAGGGGAAATTAGTGCGGAGATAGACATGCAGGGAGGATGCCACTTGAGGCTGATGGCAGAGATCTGCATGTTACATCTGTAAGCCCAGGAACACTACAGATTGCCAGCAAAAGCCAGGCGGAAGGCCTGGAACAGACTCCCTCTCACAGCCCTCAGAAAGAGCCAACGCTGCTGTCACCTTGATCTTGAACTTCCAGAACTCTTAAGACTATCAATTTTCTGGGGTCCCTGGGTGGCTCAGTCAGTTAAGCGTCCGACTTCGGCTCAGCTCATGATCTTGAGGTTCATGAGTTTAAGCCCCATGTGGGGCTCTGTGCAGACAGCTCAGAGCCTGGAACCTGCTTCGGATTCTGTGTCTCCTCTCTCTGCCCCACCCCTACTCGTGCTCTGTCTCTTTCTCTCAAAAATAAATACACATTAAAAATTTTTTAAAAAATGGGGCGCCTAGGTGGCTCATTCGGTTAAGCGTCCGACTTAGGCTCAGGTCATGATCTTGAAGGTCATGGGTTCGAGCCCCGTACCAGGCTCTATGCTGACAGCTCGGAGCCTGGAACCTGCTTCGGATTCTGTGTCTTCCTCTCTCTCTACCCCTCCCCTGCTCACATTCTGTCTCTGTCTCTCAAAAATAAATAAACATTAAAAAAAATTTTTTTAAAGACTATTAATTTTCTGTTATTTAAAGCCACTCAGTGTGTGGTATTTGTTCCAACAGCCCCAGGAAACCAATGCACACCTGTCAGTCCATTTTACTACTTTACTTTTCTTCTCCCTTGTCCTTCCTCCTCCCGTGGCCTCCTTTAAATATAACCAAATAAGTGTGGTGCTGGGCCCTCTGGGGGGAGGGGTGGCATACGCCTAGGTATGCAGCACGTCCATTTCTGATGTCCCAGAGAGCACATACAAGACTTGTCCTCTGTGATACGCAGTGTGTAGGTTTCAATCCTCCGGGTAGTGCCTGCAGTAATCTTCTGCACACGCATCCCACTGCGGAAGATTTGACAATCAGAACTGCCTCATGAGGCCGACCTGAAAAGGAACCGCAGATATAAACATGTTGCCGCTCTTGTCATTTTGAAACAACATCTTTTAAGGCATCTCAGAGAGTTGGGAAGAGAGGGATTCTCTCCTTCTAGGCCTGCTGTTTCTCCTGTAGCCGGAAAAGACACACGCAGGTGTCACGGAGACACCAGGAGGTAGAGAGGGAGGCCTTCCCGGGAAACATCCTGAGTGATTTGCATTGTATTAAGTGAGCACAAACCACCTCACTTAGTCACTCATAGAAATTGAAACGTTTTAAAATTCAAAATGGATCTCCTTCTAGGTTCGCGATCAAGGTTGTGTCTCAGTGCTTCACTGGCATTTCCTTCACATCGGCCTTATTGGGTTCAGCTCTGCTGTTCGATGTCCTATGGAGAAATCTCTGCCTGGCCGGACAATAGCTTCAGTATCGCTACTCTTAGTGGTTTTAGTGTAAAGAAATTCAGGCTTGGGAAACCAGCTGCACTGCGTCCAGTGACTCAGAGGAGAGTTTTCCAGCCACATTGCAAAACATCGTCCTTTCATTTCTACCGATCCATATTGAACCCTTTGCCTTGATCTGAGAACCTAGGATCTCAGCTCCTTCAAGTGTTCCAGATAGCAATGAGGGAGCCAGGACCCCGCAGAGCGAGCCGCCCACAGGCTGCAAAATTCCAGCAGAGAGGGGATTTTTGAAGTATCAAAAGCCTCACACCTGTGGGTGATTTCCATGCAGAGGCTGAGAGCAAAAGTAGCCAACCCATGACCTCTCTAAAACTCACATCTATACCAGCCTTTTGAGGAATAGAGTGATCCCTTTTGTTTTCGTAGACATTGCCAGAATACAAAGAAGATGAGGTGTGTGTAAGTTTGGGAGAGGAAGGAGACAATGGAGTCATATCAGAGGGCACTGGAGCTGGACTCAAACACGTACATTCCAATCCTGCACCTGCCGAGTTACTAGGTGCGAAAATGTATCAAAGCCCCTGCACCTGCCAGAATCTCAGTTTCTTTATTTGTAAAATAGGGTAATAATAAGTACCTGCGATAGCTCTTTTTTGCCAGGAGTTTGTGCAGTAGTGTATGTGAATATGCCTTGTACTTGTGCGTTTATCTGTCGGCCTGTTTTCCCTCTCTCCAGTTCTTATCTGTCACATTTATTGAATGATTACTCTGTGCCCAGCACTTAGCTAAGTATATTATATCCACTAGTTACATACTAATGTATGTAAGCTCCCTAAGGGGGGCAGTATATTGCTAGTGGTTAAAAATCACATTACTTGAGTTCACATAAAGTCCGGCTATCTGTGTAACTTCGGTCAAGCCCCTCTACCTCTGTAAGCTTTGGTTTCCTCATCTATAAACTGGGGATGACCATGTCTATGTTAGAGGGTTTTTGTGAGAAATCAGTGAGATGATGCTTGCAAAATATTTACACGAAGTCGGGCACATAATTAAGGGCTCCACAAATATTAGCAAACATAATAAAACAAACTTGTTGAAGAGTTTCTCTGCAACTTCTAACAGGGTACACACACCTGTGAGGTTGGCACATGACTCCGTGACTAGATTTCAGCTGTGTTAAAAAATTGTGGTTTGTAAATGAGTTGATATCCATGGTTTAAGGTGTGTGTACCTGTTTCACGTTTTAAAATCTTTATTTCTTAAGAAACGTTTCAGTGTGAGCTAAAGAGACGTTCGGTACTGTCCAGGAATGGAATTAATAGACTAGGGGAGAGGGATGGAGGGGAAAACATCATTTTGGAAGGACCTAAGTTAATCACTTAAGAGAGAACTGGGAGGTGAGACCCCAAATTTTGGACTGGCAGGCAGAAAGTGGGAACAGAAAGGTGACAGGTCCAGAGTTGACCTGGCAGATGAGGTCAGACAGGCTCTGACTCCCAACAGAGAAAACAGTGTGGGAAAAGACACACATGTGCAGGCATGTAGGATGTATCCTGGGACCTGGGTTTCACTGGGTTTCATTTGGCTGATGCAGAGAGCTTGTGTCAGGGCAAATGGAAGTGAGGAAGAAGAAATTGGTGTTCTTTCCAATCGAAAAGACTGTGATCTTTCCAAGGGCAGGGGATTTGTCTTTCAGGTTCACCCCTAAGTCCCCAGTGCCTAGCAAGTCAGTGTGCCATATATATTTGATGAAATATTGAATAAACAGATGAGAAATTACTGTTTGGTTTGATTTGGAGGAAAGTGGAACCACCAAAGACTTTGAATAATGGAATGATACCATAAGAACGTACTGTCTGAAGAGAAATCTTGTCGTTGTCTAACAAATGAATTGGAGTAGGGAGAAATTGTCACCAGGTAGATCGGTAGACCATGGAATTATCTAGATAAGGTATGAGGATCAGAAATGTGGTGGCAGTGAGGACATTGTAGAAACGTTATTTACAATTCTTAGAATCTGTGCAAAAGGCATGGTAACGAAAAGAGGAGAAACCAAAAGCTTCTCTCCAAAGCTTCTCCCCTGGGTGAAGGGTAGACGGCCCATGGCGTGCACCTGTTTGACAAAGGTTACCTGCATTGTGCTGGGGACTCTCCTAGACACAAGATTTGACAATGGCCAAGAATCCCACCTGGTGCATCAGACCTGCATAGAACTGTGCAGTGTGCTGGGTGGTGCTGCTGATGTGGCTATAATGCACGGGTAGGCTATTGCTGCTACACTTTCGCTTGGCCTGGTGAGACTTCATGGGGTCGTGATGGCATCAGGGGTGGCAGTGGAACCGGCACGAAGACAGAAGGGCAGTTTGAGTAAAGGAGAAATGGATCATCTCCTTTCCATACTTGCTAAAGTTTGATCACTGTAAGAAATTTAGGTGCCAGCATATAGAAGGCAGACGGGAATGTGGGCATGGAGCTCGGGAGAGGTGTGAGAGCTAACTATGTTGATTAGAGTGTCATATGAGAGAGGGTGAGATTGACAAGGGGGAAAACAATACCATGGACAGAACATTAGAGGATACCCCCATTGAGGATTTAGAAAAGGATTTAGACAGAACATTAGAGGATACCCCCATTGAGGATTTCCTACCATGTCAGGAAAGAAGGAGACCAAGAGAGTCACGGAAGCATAAGAGGGAGAGCTTCTTTGGGAAGGAGGCGGCACTGAGATGTGCCGTTATATGGAGGGGCCACGGAAAGGGGGCATGGAAGAAGGCCCATTGGAGTCAGTAAGTTCTTACCGACTTCACCTTCGTGAACGCATATCATGTCATTAACTCTCCTCAGTGACCTTTGCTGTGGCTGTCTCCTTTTTAGTGAATTTGGAACCAGATTATTCAATCTGGGGACTGTCCATGTACTGGCTGCCTTTGACATTCTTCACTCCTCACTGATTTCTTTCCTGAAAACAGGGAGTAAAATAATGGTGTTCCCCACCCCAATCCCCTTATTTCAACCAGCCTTGCACATCTTCTCTATAACTTGGCTCTGATCATGTTATAATAATGTCCCTGGACAGAGACATCCTTAACGCCCAGAGAGAAAACCTAGGTTTGCTTTCAGCACCCTTCAAAATCTGAGCCCAGAACACACAGATAGTGGAGTAGAGTGGAAAGAGCGTGACCTCTGGAGTCAGACAGGCACATCTGTCTGCTGACCCCCCACCCCCAGCCTTGCCGGCCATCTGACTTGGACAACTCGTGCCCTTCTCTGAATCTCAGGTTCTTTTCTGTACGTGGGCATCATCTACAACGTGCCGAGTACCACTCCTGCTCATGAGGGATGCCTAGTAATGGGGAGCAGTTACTACTATACAAAATTCAGTAAAGGCCCATTTCCAACAACTTTAATGACCTTGATTTTGCCTTTAATTCTGGCTGAGGATGGTCCTCTGTGCCCCCCACTTCATGTTAATTGTACATGGGAATGGACATAGGCTTCCGCTCCGCCTCTCCCTGAAAACTCCTTCCAAGGACCTTGCTTGAAAATCCTGTTTCTCTCCTCCAAACCCCTAGGACACTGCTCAGTATAATATATACGCCAGTTATTCCTGAGCTGACCTGGGCCATGACTTCTATTGTTCTTGACTTGTTTTTCTACCTTGATTTCTTGTTTCAGTTTTCAGAGGTTTATGTATTACTTCCCTGACTTGATTGTAAATTCTTTGCAGGTAGAGAATGACCTTATAATTTATTGCATCCATAATTTGTAGCTCTTTCTTCTTTTCTTCTTTTTGTTTTTTACTTCTTCAGAAGACATGGTTTAGTAGGGAAAATGCATTACTGAGCATCCTGGATTTGAAATATTCAACAGGCAAATGAAGATTGTGTGACATGGAAGAGGTTACCTTTCCACTGTGAACATTACTTTCCTTGTCTCTAAAACTGAAAAAATAATAATAGCTCCCTCTTAGGGTCATTAATGGCATACACATTGCATAATTGGTCCTTAATTATGATGCCTTTCACCATTTTCTCTGCCCTTACTGAATAGGTGTACAGTAATGGATATTTCCATTTTGTCAGGATTCCTGTAAAAAATTTGCTCTGGGATCCTTTACATCACTTAGTCTCCCGTCGAAATGCCACCTCATCCATGCATCCAGCCCCTGTCCCATCCATCAGAATGTGCAATTCTTTCCTGGAGGTGTCTTTTGGACATTGATGACACCTTTGTTTATGAGAAATTCCCTTTTATGAAACTGTGTTTCTTCCACTGGCCTGGGGACCTCTTAAAAGGAAAAATTCCATCTTCCTCATCTCATCAGGGGAGCAACTTAGGTAGAGCAGAAGACACATAAGCAGAAGACACATAGAGAGGTGGAAACAAACATAGCTGCAGTGAGTCCTGGATGAATCACATCTTCTTATCGGCCGTGTGAACTCTGGGCAGGTTTCTTCACTTCATCTGCACAAAGTGAGGTCATAAATGCCATGCAGGGCTGGTGTATGGGCCCAATGAAAAATAATATATGTGAAAATGTCTATCACTGCACCTGAACATAGTAGGTGTTTAATAAATGGTGGCCCCGGAGTCCTGGCACAATGTCAGTTACATAAAAGATGTTCATAAAATGTTGACTGAATTAAACTGAAACAGATTTAATACTTATTTCTGTTTTCCATTGATCTGTTGTATCCTACTGTTTCTGAATGTCCAAATTTGTCACATATTTTTCCTGGAAATTTACCACAGTGCCTTAAGAAGCATTAAGATCACACTTGCCACTGCATTGAGATCTTTGGAAGGGAGGTGCTTTGTTGAAATCAGCAAGGCTGTGTAGGTATTCATGCTTTTGTTATCTGAGCAAAAAAGACCTATGTTTTTTTTGGCAGAAAAGGGACCAAAAGAAGTTGTTTAGGAAATAATTCACTCGTATATGTTAAATTCATTGAAAGCTAAGCCATTCAAGTAGACAAACTACAAAAATTGGACTGTTGAGGTCTGAGATCTTAGTGATAAAAGTGGGAGGGAAATCATCTAAACCCAAATTCTTTCTTTTTTTGTGGCATTATTAGCAGATAGGAAGCTGGGGAGAGAAAACTGAGCATAAAGCAAGAATTTCTGGGGCAGCAAGCTGGGTGCAGCCATTCACATCTTTTCTCCTCAGCAACCATTTGGTGACTGTGTCCCTGCCACCAGCAGTGGGCAAAGAGCCAGATAGACAGAAATTCACACCCATTATTAATGAAAGTCTTCTAGTTATAAGTAACAGAAGTCAACTTGAATGGACTTAAACATAACAGAGGGACATATCAATAAGGACTCAGAGGTGTCTCATGGAATTTAAGGAAGAGGATGGGTCTCTGGAAAGATGACCCAGGGATTTGGAATCAGTAAGGACCCCAAGAGTACTTTCTCTCTGTGGTCACTTCTTCCAGAATATCTTTTCCCTTTGCTTCTTTTTTTTTTTTTATGTATATATAAGATTGCCTTTTTCTTATTCAGGCAGGGAAAGATGGCTACCCAGAATTCTGATGTCCCATGATATGATTCTGGCCAGAAGGACAAACTGACTCCTACCCGTGCTTCAGTTTTCAGTTCCCAAGAATGAGGCTCTGACCAACCTGGCTTGGACCAAGTGTCCCATCCAGTTTAACCATAAGAGGCCTTGAGGGTGGGGTTATAAAGTGTAAATGCAGCCACTGTGAGGACATGCTATGTGGGGAAGGGCATTCAGCTGGGGCTTAATCACTGAGACTGGACAAACATTTCAGAAGAGGTGTACTCTTGATGAATCAGACAAGGTCTTGGCTCTCAGTGAGATAGAAACAATACAGAACCAATGAAAAAGTAAAAAAAAAAAAAAGTGCCCCTTTTGTATGAGAAAAATCATACTTGAGAAGAAACCATGGCTTTTCAAGCAGTTCGGTCTGAACTCTGGTGCCAAATTTAAACTGGAGGGAAAGGAACTTACGAGAGCACCAGTTCTCTGGGTAGGGCACCTGTTTACCAGAGAGGGCCCCTCTCGCTTTCCCACTTCCTTATTTCATTTGCAGACTTCAGGGTAGGTCTTGTCTATTTCGTGTTGTAAATAAGGAATTTACAGTGACTTAGTTGGGACCGGAGCCCTCGTGGTGGAGCAGGCACTGGGAGGTCGCATTTCCTAAATCCCACACGCCCTGCACACAGCTGGGATTTGAAAGGCCTTGAACGTTAAGTTACCAGGTTCCACTGGCTTTGTGGCCATCACTGATTAGGAGGACTTGGTATCAGGAGCTGACTGCCTCCCGCTCAGGTCCTGATGCCACAACTCAGCTGTTGGCTTACTTCCTCCCTTTTCCTGCTTCTTACATGGACAGTCTACGAGTAAGCCCTATCCGCCAGTCCTCCGTGGTGTATCTTGATTCAGCACCCCTCCTCCCTGTCTGCTGCCATCATTCTCATCCCGTCTCTCTCCTGGACCGCACAGGAACTCTGGCTTCGACTCTGCCCCCTTTTGCTGCAGGGCGTTCAGAGAAATTTTTACAACAGGTGAGTCACAAGCCTGCCTGATGGCCCCCAGTTGCCTCTGATGGCACTGGAACCAGATCCCCAGTGCTTGCCCTGCCTTCTAAGGCAGCACAGGAAGGAGCCCTCACTCCCTCTTCTTTGCAGCCACTTCCCACCTCCTCCCGCTAGACTGCTCTGCTCCCATCACACTGGCTTCTCTCTGTTTTGTAAACAGGCCAAACACATTCCCTCCTGGCATGACTGCCCTTTTCTTGCTGTTCACGGTTCCTTCCAAATGTCATTTCTTACAGAAATGCCTTCCTGGGCCAGCCCACGAATCCTTCCCGTCACTCTTCATTTCATCAGACTGTTTTATCATCTTCATAACACTTTTCACTATCTGCACCCATCTTGTTCATAATTTATTTACTGGCTTATTATCTTCCTTCCCCTTTTCGATCAGAAGCTCTAGGAGAACAGGGACTTTGTTTTCTCTCTCTTGTTCCTGACTGTACTCTGGCTCTGGGGCCAGTCCTACATCGTAGGCATTCAACACGTGTTTGTGGCATGGACAAACATTAGGCTGACTCTGTTAGAAACACAAGGGTGTCAGGGCTGGGCCCCTGCCCTTGCATTCATTACTAGTGATGTCGGGGGGCACTTAGTCACTGTCTGTTCCTGCACATTCCACTTAAAACCTCCATCACCGAGATCTATCTCTGAGTTTAATCAAATGTAATTTATACTGCAGCCTTCTCAGTAAATAATTGATTTGCCCTCTCTGTTGTCTTCATCACAAATACTTCTTTGTGCTCTAAAGAAATAATTTAATCAGTCGATAGTATACACAGCCCTCTTGTTCAGAAGGCAGGTGGAAGATAAAGCATGAGCCTTGCTCGTACCAGAATATACCAGGACCAAAATAACCTCCCTTAAAAAATAGTCTGCAAACAAGTTGGCAGCAGAGGCACCCAATTAAATCCTCTTGTGTTTTTCTAATGGAGATGACCCCACAAAAGTTGTAGCTGCTGCAGAAGGAAGTTCCTGGCCAATTGCAGGCTGCATGTGAAAATAGAAACCCTTGTCCAGCTGTGGTTTAATTAACCTCTGTCTAGGTCCAAGATCAGGCTTTCGCATTACGAGTGCTCACGCACATTGGGTGAGAACTCCAGCCCCGGGGTCCGGCTGCTGCGTGCTGCCCTGTGACCTCGGAATAAATCCGATTCTCCTGCTTCTCACTTCTTTGCTCGCGGTGGCTCGGCTTTCCGTGGGCACCATGTCCAGAGCTTACAAGGATTCTTTTGTAATCCAAAGCATACAGACAACCTTCCTTCGCCCTCCTATGTTGCTCCCAAAGAAAGACAGTGGGAGAGGTCAATTTTGCAGGTGTTTCCACACATTAGTCTATTGCGAGCCCACACTTCTCTGGAATGGAACAAGGGGAGGGGGACATAAAGAAGCATCCAGTCTGATATGTGTAGAAAGACTCCATGGAGGCATTCTCACAGGGAAAATCCATCTTTCTACTGTCTTTATGAGGAATTCTCAATATCGTATTTGTTTGCACTGTTTTTAACTGGAAACATAACCGTCTGATGATAGGAGATTGAGTCGATGAATCACGGATGCATCCATATGATGAGATATGCAGCCACTAAGAATCGTGTTACAAAAAATATCAATATGGGAGAAAATATATAATGCACTGCCAAATGAAAGAAGCAAGCTACAGATTTACAGCATGAATACATTTTTTTTTTGAGAAATGTATGTGTTCGTGTGTGCGTGTACACTTAGGAAAGTTTTGAAGAGTATGTACTCCAATGAAACCGTAGATATCCCTGGAATGCATCATGGGTGACTTTCCCCTTTATTTTCTCTCCTGCATTTTCCAGATTTTAAGGTTTGAGCATGTGTCACTTTGTAATTAGAAAGGGAAAAAAAACAGTTGTTTTAAAGAATGAAAATAGAAAAGGTTTAAAAATACATCTGTTATTTTTCACTTGACAACAAAGTCGTCTTCACTTGTCATCAGCTTCCAGCGTTTTGTAAACGCCTGTTTTGTAAACGCCTCCCTGGTATGTGCTATGAGGTGCATTTGCCAAAAGGGCGGAGGGCAAGTTGTGGATTTCAGAAGAGCAAACCCCTCAGTACCTCCCAGTGCCGGTGGTGGTGAGGATGCCCTTGGGTGGCCGGCCACTCCACTTGCCTCTGCAGACTCAGGTGCAACAGCGGCTGGCAAACACTCAACGCTTTTGCCGAGGGCCTTTGAGATACATCTGGTGAGAGGGTATTAGCCCTAGATTCACCTTCTTGATTAGGCTGAGTCTCATGGAACATCAGTATCTGTTTCTAGTAACGTGAGCCCTGGGTGCTGTTCCTGAGCCCTCCTACTCTCTCTGTTGGGCTATTGCAGGCACTTGCCGGTTTGCCTCTCCACGCCAAGACCCTCCCGACCCCCCATCTTTCAGAACGCTCTTTCTCAAATGCATTGATTTTGTGTGGGCTTTGATGAAGTTCCGAGGAAACCAATGGCAGAGACCGAGATTTGCTCTAGAAAGCTTATTGGGGAATGCCCCCAGAATCAGCCCTGATGGGGAGTGCAGGTACAGGACTCAGCAGAGCCTGGGGCTAGGCTGTGGTACAGCTGCAGCCAAGGGCATGCAGCTCTGCTTTGTCCTTCGGCCTTGAGGCAAGTCGGCAAGTCAAGGCTTGGGCCTTGGACTTTTACCCCCACCCATCTAATCACTCTGTCCTTGACTGGACGTGAGCTACAGGGGCAGTGGGGAGTGAGGTGAGAGTTACTCAGTTTTTTGGGTCTCTCCCACGACTACACGAGGTGTACGTGTTATTAAACTTGTGTTTGTTTTTCTGCTGCTAATCTCTCTTTTATTCCAGGAAGGTCTCAGCCAAGAACCTATAAAGGTAGAGAAAATTACTATTTTTTTTTCCTCCCCCAACACCCTGATGAAATGAAAGCATCGTTTCTGACACCATCAAGTAATAAAAATCAGAACTTTAGGCCATTCAGGTGCTCAAAGAAATACTGAAATCTGTATTTAAATGCTTCTAAAGAACTTTCAGGCTTTTTAAAAGTCGTACTTCTGTAGAGTCACAGAAGTTTGTGAGCGTTACGAAGCAAAACACGCCAGGGAGTGAGGTGAGGGGGATACAGCTGTGGGTGAGGTGACTCTCTTGGACAGAAGGAAAGTCCCTGAGAGCAACTCACCCAAGAGCCTTCCTGAGCCAGTATGTCACCACCTAAAACTGGGTCTGGGAGACGTACTACCTGTAGACTGCAGTCCACAGGAAAGGGGTGAAAGTGTTGTCATCACGTGATGCTGGCCAGGAGCTGCCCGACCCACCCATGTTGGATGCTTCAAATATGTGATGGCATTTAGTTCTTACAATAATCCTACAAGATGAGTGTTAACATCCTCATTTGCAGAGAGGTGAAATAACTTGCTGTCAGCTGAGAGGCTTCTGAAAGTCAAAGCCAGCTGAGAACCCAGGTCTCTCCTGGACACTGTTCTTCCCCTCTTTCATTTCCCTGCCCTGTCCCCACGCCTGTTGTATTTTTTACCTCAGCTTCTGCCTTCATCCAAGCCACACCACACCCAGGATAGGACCCTTTCAGTTGCAAGTGACAGAAACAAAAATAAAAACTGTGGCTGTGGACTCAGACTTGTGTCCTTCCCTGCCCTCTGTGATCCTACTTTTTGCCAGCCTAAATCTTCAGAATCTCTTCCTTAAAACTTCTTCTGATTAACTAGATTTATTTTTTGGCACTCCTGGCTCTCCCTTTTCCTCGCCCTGTTGTCTTAGGCACGTCTTTACCCTCTTGCAGCCTCAGTATTGTCCCCTGTAAGAATGGACAAATAACTTGTACCATTCTCAGTCACTGTAAGGAATAAAGGTGTGATAAAGAAGGACGTAACAAATCCTCTAAAGCCTGTTCTCTGCTTTGGTCTGATATTAGTGGCAACACACACTAGTTTTCCCCTTGGCCACCAAGAAAAAGACAGAAGCCTAGCCGTAAGTCACCTGAAAGGCCAGTGGTACGGGCCATCTTCAGGCTGTCAGTAAGCAGGCATGTAAAAATAAAGCTGCAGATTAGAAGCCAGACTGGTTAGTCCCAGACAGGCCCAAATTAGCAGGATATACAAAGTTTCTTGGTCTTCATGGAGGGGTTCAAAAGGACTCAACCACAGAAGATTACAGATTATCTTTACAATCTTAAAAACAGGAAATTTCTCCCTTTTTTCCAACAGGAAAGCAAGGAAGGAAGGCAGGGAGAGAGGGATGGAAGGAAGGAAGAAAGAAAAGGAAGAGAGAAAAAGAAAGAGAAGAAAGAAGGAAGGGAGGGAAAGAGAGGGAGGGAGAGAGAGAAAAGAAAGAGAAAGAAGGGAGGGAGGGATGGAAAGGAAGGAAGGAAGGAAGGAAGGAAGGAAGGAAGGAAGGAAGGAAGGAAGGAAGGAAGGAAGGAAGGAAGGAAGGAAGGAAGGAAGGAGAAAGAGAGAAATGAGTACGAGTAGACCTCAAATGAAAGGAAAGAAGAACCCACTATCAGAGCATAAGGATCAGGTCATCTATACAGAGTCACGGACGGACCCTGCTTTATACTGCAGTTGTCTCTAATCTGACACAGCCTCAGAGTCAGAGGGCCAGTCTTTGAAAATGCAGATTCCCAGCCTTTCGAATTAGAATCTTTGGAATCTTAGTACTTGGCTTTACACAGAAAGATGCCGGTGGATTCTAGATGCCCTTTATAGAGAGCTCTTTTCAGAAGTACCAATGAAGAACATCTTTTTAAGGGAATGTGTGCATGAATAATAGCTTGAATATTATTTTAGCTCCTTAATTAGTTTACCTTTTAGCAATAATGACAGCAACCATGTTCATAAAAGCACATTTTAACAGCCCCCTAAATGTGTTGTTCTCCTTATTCTGCTCACTACCCAGCTAGTTAATTACACAAAATCAGCATTCTCTCCTACGCAGCCAGGATACATAATTATTTGTCCATTGCAAATCAACACCTGGATAATTGCAAGATAGAATTCTAAGTAAAATAAGTTATCTCTGCTGCTGGGCTCAGAAATTCCCCCCACAATCTGTTCTTAAATTGGACAACATAACAGACAACAGAGCTCTTTCAGCAGTGGATAGAATCATGTTAGATGGGGTGGGGTGGAGGGGGAACCTCTTTGAAATTTTCTTATCATCAAGATGGATGGCCTGGTGATTCAGATAGATATGCAGAAGGAGGGAGGATGTCTCAGTTTGGGTATTTTGTTAATAATTCATAAGTTGATCTTTGCAGTTGCCTTCAGGAAGGAACGTCGTCCTGTTCCTAACTGCACACTTATTCCCAGGCAACCAAAAAAATTTCCCAAACAGCTGGGAGCATCACTCCTACTGCCATAGACTTTGCTAGGGTTAGCTTTGGGCCACTGGTGCTTAATGTGAAATATATTCTTTGGGGAGGAGGAAGGCAATAAATATTTACTGAATGACTGATGTGCCAGGGAGTGTGCAAAGAGGAAAATGTGTATTATTTCATATAACCCTTCTAACTGTCCTAGAGAGGAGTGCAGATAACTACAGTGTTTTAGAGATGGAGAAGCTAACACTCGGAAAAGTTAAATAACTTTCCCAGTATTAGATATACACAAAGTTACAGAGCTACTAAAACACCACTGGACTCCCAAGAGTTAGACATCATGCCCCTCACGGGCAGTGTGGCGTTATGCCAGTGACTTCGCTTCCTGTGCCCCAGCCTCCTCCCATCCAGTGGGTTGCAGTGTTTGTCTCCAAGGTGTTACGATTATTCACTAAGACAGTTTATGAAAATTGGACAGGCTTGTCTTCAGGTATCATCCAGCTTTTTACTCCTCCTTCCAAATTCTGGCCCCCTCATTATAGACTGCATGTTGGTGTCTTACCCTCCCCCCTAGCCATCCACCCAAGGAAATTCATACATTGAAGCCCTAATGCCCCATGTGGTGGTATTGGAGGTGGGGCTTTGGGGAGGTAATTAGGTTTAGATTAAGTCACAAGGTCACCCCTGTAATGGAATTAGTGCCCTTGGAAAAGGAAGAGAGATAGCACACTCACTCTGACCACCTTGATCTTGGACTTTCAGTCCCCAGAACTGTTGTTTAAGCCACCCCATCTGTGGTATTTTTGTTACAGAGCTGACTGAGACACTTCCTTAGATGTATAAGTATCTAAACGTAGAAGTGAACACTCAGCTCAGTATAAGAAATTTGTTGAAGTTGACCTCTGCTAGACGGGGAAATACTGTAACTGTCAAAAGCTAAAGGAATTCACAACCAGGCTGACCACATTAGGGAAAAAAAAAAACCCACTGATCTTGGCTCTTGTGTGAGTTTCTGTGGCTGTGCTCATTATAATCTGTGATGAGGGTGGGAGGGAGGTAAAGAGAAAATAATCTTGGCTGCGAAATATCTTTTATTTGACCATTAGCAGTCTTTAGTGAACAGCCTGGAGCAGGAGACAGAGACCGTTTATTACTCTAGTGGATTCTGTGGGCTGTCGGGCTCATTGTCCTAAAAAATGCTAATTGCCTGCTTCCTCTGGATCCTGACTTCTGACAAAGGTGCCTCATAGTTGAAGCTTCTGCCAGGTCATTCCCAGTGTGGGACCTCCACGTTGGCAGTGCCTTCTGTTCCGAGACAGGGTCTCAGTGTTCTTCCTGACGGCATCCTGGAGGGCTGTTCAAACCGCAGAATTTACTCAGTGCCCTGGGGACTGCCTCGATTTAAATTCTGAGGAGAGGAATTTCCTGGGTTATGAGGGGATCAGGTTGTGATGAGGTTGAGAAACGCTCTTCCTTAATGGCTCAAAGCAAAGGCAACAGTTAAAATAACTATGGGTGTGACATTTACGTTATCCCATTAGGGATTTTATTCCTTGGAGACTAAGCGCATCACACTCACAGAATAGCTTTGAAATAGGGTCTGTATGGAAGGGGTGTTTAGTGACCCCTTACACTTCCCCATAGTGATTCTGGCTCCAGGAGTCTACTTGCCTCTTTTGGATAAAGAAATAAATTCATTCATTTATTCAATTATTCAGGAGATCTGGGCACTGTGGGTCCACTCTGTGTCAGGTACCATGCTAGGTTCAGAAACCACAGATGAATCCGCCCCAGCCCCCGCTCTGGTGGAGTTCAAGTGCAGAGAAGAAGGCATGAAGATAAAGTCAATGAGGTGCTATGGATGCCGTGACAGATGCTGTGAGGGAATATTGTACAATTTGTGTCTATGTGTTAGGAAAATGCTGAGCTCTGGTACCTTGGTCAACAAGTCGAACACTGTGTTCAGTCTCTGACTTTCTGGAGTTTACAGACTAAGGAGAAGGCTGGATTTAAACAGGTTATTACAAATGAAATCATTAGTTGCAAGAATGCAAGGGGATTATCAGGAGAATACTGCAGATGCCTCTCAGAGGGGATCTCGCAGATAGACCCCTGGGATCAGAGGACCCCTGGGCACATGGTGCTGTGCTGAGACCTCAGGTGTGGAAGAGGAGGGGCAGGGGGTGAAGAAAGACAGGGCTGGGAAATGCCTTCCAGGCCCAGAGAACAGCAGGTGCAAAACCACAGAGCATAGCATGAGGTTGCACAGAGCAAGTCTGTTGGAGGATCTGGATAAAGGCCAGAATGTGAGAGAAATGGCAGAAAGGGGTCCAAAGTGAGGTTGATGGGTTCAAGAGGTGCCTTATAAGATACGTTAAAGATGTTCATTTTAGTCAGTGGGGTATGGGGGTTAGGAAAGGAGGAGTTCTTCAAAAAAAAAAAAAGTGCCAGCCCTCAGAGCAGACGATGTATTTGATTGGAAGGTATACTTGCAACATTTATCAAGTAGACAAGGCAAGTCAGAGAAGAGGAAATAGCATGGGCAAGGGGCATGGCGAAGCCTGGCCCGTAGGACTGGAGATTAAGCAGAAATGAGATGGGAGGAGAGGAGGCCACCTGTTGTGGGCAGGTTGAAGGCAATGACATTTCAAGGGTGGTAGTGTGGTGATGAGGTGGCATTGGGGCTGGATCTCTTTGGAGGCAGCATGGGGCAGGGATTAGAGGGTGACCCTGGAGGCATCTCTCCGGCGTCTCCCGGGTGCCTCCAGATGCTTAAGAGTAATGGATGTGCACCCTGCCTACCCCCACTGTCCATGAAGGATATCACCCCCTAGGGTTACCAGTTGTCCATTGTAAAATTAGAAATGGACCATTCTTGGAAACCCAAATGTTTTATTATGATTGTAGGCTTGCCGTGACTCCCTGAGGACTTTTCAAATTGTTACTTCTCAGAGAAATATGCAAGGAAGAAAGCATTATGAGATGCAGACACCCCCGGGGTATGCAAGATAATCTGCTGGGGATGTGGGAAATTATGAGACATCTATTTATATTTGGTTCTAAACTAAAACATTTTAAGACTGATGAGCTCTAATAATATTAATATGTAGTTTATAAGTGGTACATGTTTATACTACATGTAGGTAAATTATACAGAAATACACCTCTTTTTTTTAATTTATTTATAGGCTCAAAAATATTTTACTAAGAGAGACATGTGGTTAAAAATAAAAATCGTAACCCTGGAAATCCTGGTTCTGTGAACTGAGGCAGACCTTTTCTTAAATCCTGGCTCTGGCTCTGACCTAGATGTATCAGTTTAGGCAGTATGACCACTCTGAATTTCTGTTTCTAAGAAGGGATCCAGCAGACAGAGTTGATCCAGATACAGGAGACAGGTCTTCCTCAAAGACTACTGGGTCCTTCCCACTAGACTCAGAGTCTCGGTAGATACTATTTAGGAATCTACAATGTGGGATTGGGGAGGGGGGGGTCGTTGTTGTTGTTTTACAGGTGATTCTCCATTAGATTAGAATTAAAAATGTCTGCGGTATGTCCATGAGTGCAGGGGTATTTATGTTTTGTTCACTGCTGTGTCTCTAGCACCTTAGAACACATAGTGGGGGTAGGGGGGTGGCACCTGGATGGCTTAGTCGGATGAGCGTCTGACTTTGGCCCAGGTCATGGTCTCACGGTTCGAGGGTTTGAGCCCCTCATTGGGCTCTCTGCTGTCACCACAGAGCCTGCTTTGGAGCCTCTGTCCCCCCTCTCTCTTTGCCCCTCCCCACTCTCTCAAAATAAATAAAAAAGCTTAAAAAAAAAAAAGAACACATAGTAGGTAGTTAATATATATTGACTGAGTGAATTAAAGAATGCATGGTCAATCGATCAATCAGTGAGAACCTTATACTTCCCCCAATGTTGCCCCAGTGTTATTTACATCTAATCCTCAGAACAGACAGGGTCATGAAGCGCTCCTGTGGCCTAGAGAACAGAGTCCAAAGCTTCAGGCCTTCCAGGAATAGGCCCCCACAGCCTTGGCCTGCATCACACGAGGCCTGTGCTCTAGTACAGTGCTTCTCGAGCACATTAATGGGCCCAGGCTCGCCCAAAACCATTCTAACCAGAATCTGAAAAAAGTTCCCAAGGTGATTCTAAAACATAGCCAGGGCTGAGAAACACTCAGACTAGACTAACCCAGTGACTCACTTTCCCCCAAATATCATCATGCTTTTTGCTCTTCTGGAAGTTTCTCCCTCACTTATCTGCTTGATGAACCCCGCTTTCTCACCAAGCCTTCCTCAAATGACATTTTACCTCTGCCGCTGTTCCTAATTCCCTCCCCGCCAAACAAGTGATCTCTCTTCCCCTCAGCTCCCTATGACATTCACAGTCATATTTTGTAAAGCCATATGTGTCCCTTTCTAAAATGTGGCATCCCCCAAATGGGAGAGGAGACTCTTTCTGCATACCTAGGTAGCACATTGCCTAGCACAAAGAATGCCCCGGGGCAGTGTCATATACAAATGATGATGATACAATTAGGATGACCACACAATTTGTTATCCAAACTGGGATAATTTTGAGAGTAATAGGACGATAGGAATAATAGCATCAGGACAAAAGGTGTATACAGGACTGCCCCAGACAAACTGGAAGTATGATCACCCAGGTAACAGTGGTCAGTTTTGATTGAGCTCTGTCAGTCACTGTCCTACATTGCTGTCTATGTGTCGTTTCTTTGACCTACCCAATGACCCAGTATGGGAGCAATGGTTATTATTTACACTACACAGACAAAGACACTGTGGCAGACATGGAAGGGAACTTGCCCAATGCATCACAATTAGGGGAGTGGATGGGAGAGCAGGGACGAGAATGCAAGTCCTTTGAATACAGAGCTCTGGTTCTGGGCCATTAAACCCTATTGCCTCCGAGTGAAGATCTCAGGTCTTGGAATGGGACAGGATGAGATTCTATTCCCAGCTCAGCTTGCAGCAATTTTAGTTACCTCTCTGGTCTTGGTTTCTTCACTTATAGAATGATGACTATGCGTATTTCCAGTAGCCCTAGATTAAGAGGGATAAGGTCTGAGAAGATCAGGCATGGTATGTGTGTTTAGGATGTACTTAGTAAGACAGCTGCCAATTTACTGTAGGCTCCATAAGGCATCTACACAAATAGCTGTGACACAAAGTAAAAAGTCAAAGGGCTAAAACAGAGTATGGTGTAAGGTCAACTGAGGCCAAATTGCCTAATGGTTAAAAGCATGAGATTTTTCATAACACCCAGGTTGAAATTCAGGCTATCGGATTTGACCGTGTCAGATTTGAATAGACATTTCTCCAGATAAGATTTGCAAAAGGACACTGAGCACAAGAAAAGATGCTCGATGTCGTTAGTCCTGAGGAGAATGCAAAAGAAAACTGTGATATCACTGAACACCCACGAGGACAGCTAAAGCACAAAAGACACAAATATTTGCAAGACTATCTGGTAGAGAAACTGAAACGCTCGTACTTTGCAGGTGGGATTGTAAACTGGTACAGCCACTTTGGGAAAACACTTTGATAGTTTCTTAAAACTTTAAACATAGAGTTACCGTATGACCCAGTATTATACCTAGGAGAGAAATGGTATAATACTAAGAATTGAAAACTATGCCCACACAGTAACTGATACACCAGTGTCATAGCAGCGTTGTTCATAATAGCCCCCAAATGGAAACAGCCTAAATGTCCATCAGCTGATGTGGTATCTTGATGCAATGGAATATTATTCAGCCCCCCCTCCCCCAAAAAAGACATGAAGTACAGGCACATGCTGTAACATGGAAGAACCTTAAAAATGTGATGATGAGAGAAAGAAGCTAGTTACAAAGGGCCACACATTGTATGCTACCATCTATATGAAATGCAGTTTGCTTCCAAAATAGGCAAGTCCATATAGGCTGAAACTAGTTGAGTGGTTGCCAAGGTTGCCTTCTTGTAGAGATTGAATTGAATGGTATGGGAATTATATCTCAATAAAGCTGTTATTTAAAAAATTCAGGCTCTGCTGTTGGTGTTGGTCATTGACATTATCTTCTGTAAAATAGGGCAGGTGACAGACTGTAAGTTAAAGAGCAGGTGTGAGGGTTAAATGAGAGTTTGCATGTAAAATCTTGGCACAGCGACTGGTGTGGTAAATGGTCAATAATTGATAGTGACGATGATGATGTCGCTTAAACATAGGTCCTTTCTTTTGTCCATCCTGACGTCTATGGTCAGTGGTGCTTTCAGCAAAACAGTCTGGGGATGCGTGATGACTTGTGATGTGTGAAGACTGACCCTTTCCCTAGCACTCTCAAATCGTATGTGCCTCTGATGGAATAGCCTTATGGCTCTGATATCTGTTATTTATTTCTTAACTAATATAACTGAGACCTTGCTCAAGATGTGCTCATGAAAAATTACCCTTTTAATGGTGGAGCATTTAATGAGAAACTGGATTATCTACTGCATAAGTGCCCTTCATACAAATTAGCTTGGCCCTGGGTCCTAATCTAAATTGGGCTCCCTACTTTCCTCTAAATGGCCTAATATTTTCTTATTAATCTCTGCCCTTGTTCACCTGATCTGGCTCTGTCTCCTTATGAAGCGCCCTCCTTGGTAGAGCTCTGTGCTTTGATAAATGTTTCTTAAGGCTGTCTTTGTATCTGACTCATGGACAATTTGCGGGACATGATGTAGAGGCCGGAAGCTATTTGTTCCATTTTTTTTTAACGTTTATTTATTTTTGAGACAGAGAGAGACAGAGCATGAACGGGGGAGGGGCAGAGAGAGAGGGAGACACAGAATCAGAAGCAGGCTCCAGGCTCCAAGCCATCAGCTCAGAGCCCGACGCGGGGCTCGATCTCACAGACCGCGAGATCGTGACCTGAGCTGAAGTCGGACGCTTAACCGACTGAGCCACCCAGGCGCCCCTGTTCCATTTAGAAGCTGTGTCTCCAGTGGAATTTTAATGATGCCAGTGTATTGGGTGTCAACAGATTTGGACCAGGTGAGTTTGTGTATAACATAAAGATGGGGAAGTAAGGTAGAGTGAGAAGCAATTAATCATGGTGGTTAAGAGAACAGGCTTCAAAAACACAGAACACAAGCAAACCATGAGCCTGGGCTTTGGCATCAGACATATCTGGATTCAGGTCCCACTGAGTAAGTTTGGACAAGTTACTTGGCCTCTTAGATGTTTCATTTAGATTCTCATTTACTAAACCTGGGTAAAAAGCACATACCTCTAGGGTTACTTCTAAGGTTAAACAAGTTGGTGTATACAACGTGCTTTGTACAGAACATGATAAATACTACCTGGAATGGTTATTATAAGTAAAGCTTGGAGAAGTCCCTCATAGTAAAAGGGATTTGATTAGTGACTGAAATAATATCATGGGTTGAAAAGGCTGAGATGGTATTCGTGGTAGAGTAAGAAAACCTTCCCAAGGAACAGAGTAAGCCATAGGCCACTCCTACCCGACACCCCATGATAATGCAAGGAGAGGTAACTTGTCATACATGGCCCTGTTGTTTGGGTAGGTGTCTGCACAGGGTTTATACTGGAAAATGTCCTCTTTGTTCTTAGCTTTAATCTCTGACAATCTGCCCTCACAGAACCCTGGGCCTTAATTTTTATGTCAATTACAGATCATGACTAATTATGCATATGTTATATCTGCTTTGTGGACTATAATTCAAAGGCTTTACTATACGAGGAGTCAGCAAGGGTACAGGGGGAAAAAGCACCAGCTGGAAATTAGGGGTCTGGTTCTGCAGACATTCCTTTGTGCCTTCCTTCCTTCAGCATTCTGTCTTCTCTTCTTCATTCACTGGGCTGGTAATAGTGGTGACAGCTGCCATTTTCTGAGCACTCACCGTGTGAATCCATGCTTTGCACATACTGTCTCCTCTAAGTTACTATTCGCAATGAATCTGACGGTGGATATTTTATCCAACATCCGTCAGATGAGGAAACTGAAGCTCAGCGGACAGGTTAGTTGGCTTTCAAGTGAGAAAGCCATACTTTGAAATGAGGATGGCCAAATAAAGCCGTACTTTCTTACACAACCAGCGCAATGCACATTTACGCATTTTTTATTTTCGGTCACCAAACTCTTGAGCTTATAGGGGTGCAGACTTAGTCTCATACATTTGTTGCAGTGACTTATAGCGTCTGGCACAGAGGAGATGCTCAGTAAGGGATGATTGAATTGATGAATGAAATGCAAGTTGTGTTTCTTTCAGTAGGAAAGCATTATGCAGTGGTTAATCATTGCTGTTGTTTTCTTCCCCCTCTATTTTCAGCTGAAATAATTCTCAGCCCCACATTATGGAAAGGCCTTAGTTTGCACATCATATAGATAGAGAGAAGTAGGCTGAGTTAGCTCTAATGTGCTCAGCTCTGAGTTTCTGACCAATGATGGAAGGCTTGTTGGAGGAGGTATTGGAAGTTCAAGTTAATGATGTTCCAGGAGATGAATATCAGGAGACTAGGGTGCTCCAGGTTTTAAGAACCATATGTGCAATGCCCCATACTCTGATGAGTTATATGAAAGTTTGGTGATATTAGAAATTTTAATTACGGTATATTCATCTCTTTTTCTGACCATGTGAACTTGCACAAGCTCCTTGAATTTTATGACCTTCATCTTCATTGTCTACAAAATGGATATGGTTGAGTTTTTATGAAGAGTGGGGATAAAGTTTATAAAACATCTCCTGTGAAGCACTCAGTTAGCAGTAACTTTACTGTCCTTATTTTATATGGATGTATTTGAACTTCTGGTTGACACGTCTTAGCAAAATATTATGTTAGTAATTACTGAGAAGGGCTGTTGCAGGATATGGGCGCACCATACCAAGTAGCCAATTTCTACACACACATGAGTTAGCAGAAGAGATATTGTAAAACCATTTTTTTGATAATTGTCCCTGGGTCATTACTTGATACAAAGCAATTACTCTGGAGTCTCACTATAAAACAGCCCATGGAATTGGGTGTAAGAGGGTCTTGGACCCTGGCCAAAGTCATATTAAATGCTGGAAATGCCAAAGAGGCTCAGTGCTAATACTATTGTAACAAGAATGTCAGACATGAACTCAGTGGGTGATTATTACTTGTTGAATACCTAGCGTGTATCAAACTCTGTACTGGGTGCTTTACACATGTGGTCTGATTTAATTATCTTAATGCCCCACTGGGGTTGGTTATTTGTAACTCTTTTTTTTTTTTTCCCCTCTTGCCTGAGAAAACAGAGGCTCAGAGAGAAGTAATTTGCCTCTGGATTTAAAATGATAGAGCCAGACTTTGCATCCAGGAGAACTACCATTCTTTTCTACTTGGTCCAGTGATTTGACTTTCTCAGAACAGAAGTGAAACCAGAGACCGAATCTTGGCCCTGTGGATATTTAAAGACAGTGGGACCTGAATACTTACATGCCTGAATCATGCTTTTCTCTGTTCTCAGGTCAGGATCGCAGTGAAGCCACTTTGATAAAGAGGTTTAAAGGTGAAGGGGTCCGGTACAAGGCCAAACTGATCGGGATTGATGAGGTTTCTGCAGCTCGGGGAGACAAGTTATGTCAAGATTCCATGATGAAACTCAAGGTACCACACAGTTTACTTCCAATATTACGGGTTTAACAGGACTGAGGGAAGGGGTGATTATGATCATTATGGTAAAACGATTTACTTATTCATTTATTAGTAAACTACTTGTTTCACTGATGAATCACTGCATGTATTCATTGGGAAGAGATTTTAATCATTATGGAGCGACTGCTGGCAATTCTTTGCTGTGCCCAGTTTTGTAATTTCTGAGCATATCACCTTTTATTCAATTTTATCTTCATCGTGCAATGCCTGCAAAAATAAAAGTTAAATTGTCAAATTTTATAGTCCCTCAGATTTTTATGAATCTTAAACCCTTTGTTATTTTTGAATACATTTTAAATATTTTACTGTATGATAAATAGGTAAAAGATGTTCTGTTAAGATAAAAACTAATTTTACTCATTCTTATAATTTCTATTAATGTTGCCAAACACCCCATAAAAGAAACATATTTTTTAAAGTAATATGTAATAAGATTTGGAGATTTCGAGATATCATAGAGAGGTTTCTGATTATAAATGCTTTAAAGAAGGCTTTTTTATTGTGAAATCTAAGAAAGAAATTGGGGAAAAATACACAAAATAAGAAAATTATGTGATTAAATGACCTTTAAAACATATGAAAAAGCATTTTTTGTTCCCATGTTCTGGTCTTCATACAGTCTATGTTTCATTCTTTTAAAAAGTGATTACAATATTTGAAAAACAAATGATTTAGCAGGAAGTCTGCAAGATACTTGATGCATCTTGTACACGTAATTTAAGTATTTTCCTGATTGTAGAATTCACAAATGTTTATTGTAAAATATTTTGAAAATACAGACAAGTATAAAGAGAAAAATTGAAAACATCTATAATTCCACCACACAAAGAAAATCAGTGTGTAACTTACAATCTGTCTTTGTACTTTCATGTATATTATATGAATTATAAACACGTAATACAATTGGAATTACTATTTATATAGTCTTACATTTTTTTCTCATCTAATATTATATTATGATAATTTTTTAAATATCTTCAAATAGTTCCTCAGGACATAACTTTATACACACACACACACACACACACACACACATATATATATATATATATATATATATATATATATATACATACATTTTTTTTTAAGTGTAAGAAAGAAGGAAGAAAAGAAAAATAATATACAAGATTGGCCAAGTGCCTCAAAGTACAAACTAGGGCAGTATCTGTAAAACACCCTCTCCATTGCCTTTTCTTTCCTATTTGCTTAACAAATCAGAGCTATTATTTTTATTTATGTTATACAATTTTTCTCTGCAGTTTAAGATGTATAACAGATGCTAAGTGCCCCTGTAGTATGGCTGTAGGAATCATCCTTTTTAAAAATCTTAATTTTCTAAAATATGTACCAGTTTCTTCTCTAGCTGTTACATAAGCAAGCTTTATTTTAATAGTTACATATCTATTATAAGGTATCCTAGAAAAAGATACTCGAATCATGATTTCATAGATGCTCACCTTGGGAAAGGTTAATGTTTATGTTTTCTTTTTTCTTTCTTTTTTTCTTCATAATTAAGCAACATTATGAGATTGTTAGGGCAGTCCAATAATGAGCTCTCTTCTTTTGCTTAGCTTAAATCTGGTTGATAAGTAGACAAAGAAGTCTGACAGGAGGGAGCACCTGGGTGACTCAGTGGGTTGAGCATCTGACTCTTGTTTGCTGCCCAGGTCATGATCTCCGGGTTCATGGGATGGAGCTCCACATCCGGGTCCAGGCTGTCAGTGTGGAGCCTGCTTGGGATTCTTTCTCAACCCCTCTCTCTACCGCCACCCCACCTTTAAATAAATAAATATTAAAAAAAAAAAAACAGGCAGTCTGACAGGAGGAATTCTAAATTGCAGCCTTATGAGTGATAAATGCCTCGAATGGCAGATGTGGCGTGGATTCGTGGCTACAGTGGACTTCCTTGAAAGAGATGACTGTTCTGCTTAGTTTGTGGAGCATTTGGATAACTGTAGTCCTTCCTATTCCCACCAACCCCCATGCTGCACTAGAGCAGGACTTGAGACTCATACGTGCAGTCACACTAGAGTGCCGCCCCTCTACCGGCAGGCAGATTACAGAGAGAGCGCAGAAACGACTGAGCCCGGAGTCCTCAGCTTCTCTCCAGACTCATGCCCGATAGAGCCCTCCCTTACCAGGGAGACCCTAGTCAGTGGTAGGGCTGAAGGCCAGGATCTTCATTTTTGCTAAGTCCCCCCTTACTGACAAATGGAGATCTGCTTCTGACAAATGGTAGTTCAAGGACAGGACGAAAATCTCCAGTGACCTGGTTCTCACCCAGAGCCACAAGTAAGTCTGCTGAGGAGCCGATGCTGCTTCTCCCAGCATCCTGGTAGATAGCCGTTCACCGGGCATCGGTCACAGAGAGCCTCGCTGGCCAGCTACCTTCATGGAAGCACTGAGGTCTAAGTGGCTTTGAGCAGGAGTCTGCCTGTGCTCCCTGAAGGTTCTCTGTGTGGATTAATGCTGGGCCAAGCTAGCTGGACCAGGCCTGGAGATGGCTGCTGACCTGGTGCATGTGCGTGTGTTACCTGCATGGAAGCGCCCCATCTGTCACCCCTGATAACTGCGAGGTCCCCAAAGCCCTGAGAATTTGTCCTGCCATAACAGGCTCCTGTCAGATGCGCTGAACTTATTGAGGAGTTCTTGGTTCCTAGACAATTGTGTTTCATTGTTTGCAAGTTGCCACGAAGAATGCTGACGTTTCAGCTCCCAGTGGTTTTTCTTTAAGAAACAGAAACATAAATGATCGATTCTCCATTTGGCCAACTGCCCAGGAAAAAAGAGGCAGAGAAGTACAAAATGCCTGTGAGCCTTGCAAAAGGACCCACTTGTTCTCATTAGGCAATATGGGGGAGTCTTTTTTCCTTTGCTAGACTGTTTGAGGCTGGTGCCGTTTTCTTGCTTTAGGGAGTTTTCTCTTATAAAGATTTTAGGGGGAATTCAAATTTCGACTCTGAGTAGGCCATCACTGGTTCTCCAGCAAAACACCACCATCATCCTGTTTTAATTTAGAGTCAACAAAAGCATTTCCCCGTATATTCTCTCTTTTGATCTTGTGAGGTAGATATTAGTCTCTTTGTTTTACACACAAGAAATCTGAGGTTCATAGATATGACGGGATTTGCCCCAGAACCTTCATTTAATCTGTGTTAAGGCCAGAATTCAACCTAGATCTCTGGATTCCCCGTATTTTATAAGACATCGTTTAGTGCTTAATTATACTCTGTTTTGTATCTGCAGTTAATTTACCTTGGTTCCCCAATGAGACTTTAAGCCCGTACCAGTAAGTAACTACCCACACATCATTGGTTTACAAAGTAGTCAACTTTCAGAGACGTCGGGCAAGACGGTGGTGGTTGAAACTCCAGAAGGGAATGCAGTCTCCCAGAAGCACTGTCTACAGGGCTAATTACAGAGCTCTAAACATGTCACTTGGGGTCCTAATAAGAAGCAGAGCCCACCCTGGCTAGGTCAGATGAGGACACTTAATGCAAGAGGTACTTACAAAGGGTAGGTAAGGTTAAGTAAGGTAACAAGCGATGGTGAAGCTCCCAGAAACCTGCCACCGCACAAAGCTGTTTCCATACTAGGAAGAAATATATCTGCTGAAGCCCAGGGAGAGCCGGATGGAGGGGGAAATCCCCTCCTCCACCAAGCAAAAGTATAGTCACTGCCAGAGATGTAGCACAAGGAAGGAAAGGATGCGGGATGGAATACCCTGGCATCTGTCTCCATCCAGACTCTGATCTCCTGCCCGTCTTGCATTGGTGGAACCCAGCTGGAAGCCAGAGTTTCAGGAAGCCCAGAGGACCAGGGAATGTAGTCCATAGGAGCCAGGCTCTGGGCACAGAGCAGAACAGAGGAGGATACTTAAATTCTACCCGCCACCCCCTCCCCCTTCACTGGGAAAAATGAGACTTAAGGTGATTGTTTCCAAGGCTGTATAACTGATAACCGGGAAGGCCGAGATTGGAGACCAGCTTTTTTAAGTCACGGAATTTTCTGAAATAGCATCCCAGGTTTTCAGCCATTCGTGCCTGAGGTCCGTTGCATTTTCCTGCCTGCTTTCCAGGATGCGTTGAGATCACAGCCATCCCGTTACGTGCAGGCGCCACGCTGGGTGAGGTTTCTCAGAGCCCCTTCCTGTGCTTCACCTTATCTTATCCCCACAGCAACCCTGGAGCTGGACAGGGCAGTTAATCCTGCCTGGCATGCCTGACGCTTTGTGTGTGAATTCCTTCATGGAGATGCTACCTGTGCGTGACTCCCTTAGGGATGCCAGTGTCGTCACGTCACACGGTGCCTTAGCACATGCTATTGCTTCATAATAGCAAGAGTCGTGCCAGTAATAATTATTTACTGAGCTCTCCCTACATGCAGCACACCGTGCTAAGTGCTGTATGTGCAAAATTATTTTTCAATATCTTAACACCCTCATGAGTTAAGAAATGTGATTATTTTCACGTGAAGTTCCCCTTCACTATTGAGTCTGGGAGCTGGTGGCTGCACCTGGTTGCTTGCAGAACACTTTTGACCTATCTGTGCTTTGTTGTGTAGTCTTTTTGTGTGTGTCTGTGTTTTCCAAAAAAGCTCTTTGAAAGATTATTAACAGAAGGAACCCCAACACTGGAATCTGACAGATCACTGTTTGAATTTTCTCTGTCTTACTAGTTCCTTGAGGTTTAAGGCAATCACTTGAGCCCCCCTGGCCTTATGTTTCCTTATACGTAAAATAAGAGAGGTAATTTTTACTTCCCAGGATTATGGTATATGCTAAATGAGATGATGTATAAGAGAACTTGTAGCACATACGGTAGGTACCCAAGAAAATGCTTGACTATATTTTCCAGATTTCCAACAGCAACTTATTAAGTCCGGTGGCTAATGGGAGGCACAGTGCCCCAGACGGCACCTGCATCCACATCTTCTGACCCCCCAGTCCGAGCTGTCTCCCTGATCTCTGCTGGTTCTGCATACCATCAATGAATAATCTTGTCGGGAGATGAGACCCTGAGGCGTGCTCTCTGCTGGCAAACTTGCTTGGACTTAGTGCGGTTTTTCAGAGCTTGACTCAGGGTCCTGTCTCACAGGAAAAACATGCTTGATAAAATCGTAGCTTTATTTCCCCATAGACAGCACTGCATGGATAGTCCTTCCCTCCTTCATTTGTCATGTAAAGCTACCACCAGCAGCCCCAAGCATAAATGCTTCCGGAACATGTGTGTTTGCTCTTTCCATCCTTTTTTTTTTTTTTAGTCTACAGCTCTGTTCTACTAGGGAGTTCTTTGATGGCTGTGAGGAACCAGGAAGCAAAGGGCGGGGGGCATGATATAGTCAGCACTACTGTGTGCCAGGAATTATTGCTATTGGATGTCACAGTAGTTCTGAGAGCTAAGGACTATTAAATAGGACTATTTTGGAGATGGAAACATTGAAGCTATTCCTCTTGATCAAAGATGCTACCCTCTCTCCACCATGGGCTGTGATGTTCTCACCTAAGAGGAGTTAACCAAGAAGGAAGGGCTCTCCACTCCCCTCTGATGGTGTCCTTCCAGTCCTTCCATTTACTATTTATCGTTTCTTTTGTGTGTGTCCGGATATCTGAGGTTGGAGGTTTAGCTGCAGAGGGGTGGCAGCGTAAGTTAGTTTATTCCAAAGCCAGGCAAGAACACAGCATTCAAAGTGAAGTTTTCCTAGGTTCCAAATTTGGCTCGCCCACTTCCCGAGTGAGGGTCACTTCTCCTTTTGAGTGCCTGCTTGATGCCGGGCTCCATTCTCCATACAAGGCACAAAGGATGAATAAAACAGAGTTCCATGCACAAATGAGCTTTTGTTCCATCAGGCAAAGGTACAAATGAAAAAATATGTCAATGGCGGTAAGGGCCAATGAGGAAGAGCAAAGCAAGGAGAAAGAGTTAGATGCAGTTTGGCAAAGGGGGCAGAGCTCAGAGACGGTGTCTCTGATAGGGTGGCATTAGAAATAAGAATTACCACTGGGGCTACAAAAACATACTTTGGGGGTGCCTGGGTGGATCAGTCAGTTAAGTGTCTGAGTCCTGATGTCAGCTCAGGTCATGATCTCATCACGGTTTGTGCATTCAATCCCTGCATCGGGCTCTGTGCTGACAGCATGGAGCTTGCTTGGGATTCTCTCTCTCCTTCTCTCCCTGCCCCTCCTCTGCTCATTCTCTCTCCCTCTCTCTTTCTGTCTCAAAATAAATAAATAAACTTTTAAAAAATGTACTTTGGCTAATCCCCCATGTTCCTTAAAATCATCCCTCAGTGAATTCACAGGAAAGCAAGCTGCACACTGAGCACTCTAGAAACCTCTAACTAGGCAGGGCAGTTTTAGAGACAGAGGACTTGGCTTTGGGGGTGAGTCCCTCCCTTTAACTATTTCAAGGGCAGGCATTGACGGAGGGATCTTGGGTCAATGTGCTGCAGCCCGGAGGGGCTGAAGGAGCAACGCTGGGGTGGGTTACAGCGAGAGATTGTGGCTTGCTAGAAAGAAGACACCACACAGAGGAACAAGTGCTCCCTGTACCAGGAGTCTAGTCTGGAGAGCTGAGTTGTAGTCCCAGCTCTCTGCCCGCCCCCTGTACCACCCCAGCACTGCCCATCCCTGCCTCCCAGCCATCATTTTCCTCATCTTTCAGCTGGAAACATTAAGATTTTCTCCAGCTCTTACATTCTGTACGTCTGCAAGTGTGTACGTGGTGCTCGAGAACAAGTAGGTGACTCGGGGCGGGGGGGGGGGGGGAATTTCCTACTAGTAGGTCCCCAAACAGGAACTGGACCACAGAGTGTGAGGGACAGTCATCTATTTACAAAAAGAAGTAAATTTTCATGACCTCCCTGCATTATTCCAAGCACCGCGCTACATACTTGTCACGAATTTTCAATTCTCTCAACCATGCGAGGATAACGTTTACACTTGAGGAAGTAGAAGTGAGAATTAAGTACTTTGTCCAAGATCGCAGAAAGCCAGAAGCATAACCCAGATATTCAGATGGCACAGAATATTTCCGGTGCCCACACTGAGGATAACTGAGCAGCCTCAAGGGGACCCCTGGTCGCCGTGCCTCGTGGTCACCCTTGTTACTAACGCCACAGGTTCCCTCACTGAGGTTCTGGACGTGCTGTTCTGACTGCAGCACAAACGACTTTTACCTCCTGGAAACATGAAATCATTATTATTTAGACTTTTCTACTCCTAAAAACCCAGAACTAGAACTGCTGATAGTTGGCCTTAAACTTACAATCAGTGCAAGCTAATAGTGATGAAGGGGCTCGAAGCTTCAAAACACCTAATGCAGGGCTAGGAACTCCCCCACCCCAAGTGTAAATCCCTTGAAATGTACTTACCCTCTGAGCTGTACCCTAATATGAAGCCCCCGCTTACCTGTCACTGGCCACCACAGAAGCTAGTTTAAAAAGCAAGTGTCTTCACTCTTAACTTGCGTCTTACCCACTTTGGGAGAACTCTGGATAGCACATTCATCTCACAGTAATTTATGGCATGCCTTTTCCCTCCAGGGACTATCCTGGGCATCAGAGATAGTGCAGTGAGCAGAGTAACCTCCTGCCTTTTGTGGTATTTACCTTCTCGTTGACTCATATACATACAAAAGTTTGGAAAAGTGGGAAAACAGGTGTATTGATAAATGGAATGCATTTGGCAGTTCTTTCCTACCAAAAAGGGTAGAGGAAAAAGAAAATGTGTGTTGTTAAAATGGCAAACCATAAGCACATAACTATGATGATCGTATTTTTCTAAACAAAAATGAGACGTGCAGTCTGGCAATGGATTTTATTTTCTTGTATTTTCTTTCTAATCTCTAAAATTGTTTCCTATGAAAACTTTTCCCAGAAGTAAAAAAAAAATAAAATCACATTTAAGAATATATTCTGTGACTCATCTTTATTTAAAAGATTAAAACCAGGGGCACCTGGGTGGCTCAGTCAGTTAAACGTCCGACTTCAGCTCAGGTCATGATCTCGAGGTTGGTGAATTCAAGCACCGCTTCGGGCTCTCTGCTGATAGCTCAGAGCCTGAAGCCTGCTATGGATTCTGTGTCTCCTGCTCTCTCTGCCCCTCCCCAGCTTGTGTTCTGTCTCTCTCAAAAATAAATAAATAAACATTAAGAAAAATAAATTAAAAGATTAAAACCATATCCAATATGAAGCCCAGCAAAGTAGTATTAATAGCGGGATCATATTGTGTTTATCTTGGGGTTTTGAATTCTGAGCCAAATATCCAGGCATAAAGCAGGCATCCTATAAATCGTGGGTAGTGAAGTGAAACAGTGTTCAGGTATGTGTTTATCCAATGTTAGATATCATGTTAGGGTAAGTATTACCATAAAACATCAAGAAAGGGCAAGCACACTGGGCAGGGAAGCATGGAAGGGGCGAAGGGAGAGGAGCATGCATGATTGGTGGCATCAGTTGATGGTATCTGACATGCCTTTGGGACCAGAGGGAATCTTCAAATGAAAACACTCAAGTAAAAACCATGTCCTTCCTTTCACCAGGGCGTTGTTGCTGGCGCACGTTCCAAAGGAGAACACAAACAGAAAATCTTTTTAACCATCTCCTTTGGAGGTATCAAAATCTTTGATGAGAAGACAGGGGTAAGTAAAAGAATCACGTGGCATTGCAAAATTGAATCCATTGACAGATGTGCCCTTAAAAGCCTCTACTCGGTGGGCAAGAATATCAAACAAGCATAAAAACACATAAAGCGACTGACAAACTTGATCAACTATGATCGTCCATCAAAGGGAGGCTCTTCCCTGACTTGGCCTCAGTGTGACTGCACAATGTTTCTTACGGTGTGATTGCGATAAAAGTGTCACACAGTCCTGGTAATCTAATGGGAGATTGATGGGCTTTGAAGAGTGGTGGGTAATGTGACAGTTTACGTTAAATTTCTGTGTATGTTGGCAACGTTAATGACATGCATCCTAGAGGGAGACCCGTGAGCGTCTTTTGACTTGGTCAAAGCATCCAGACTCTCCCGAGTGTAACCTGTGCCACCCTGCAATTGCTGTAATCAAAAAGAATGAACGAGTTCTCAGTCTTAGACAAATCTGTCACTGCGTGACCAGGAAATGTAAGGGCTGATAGGTCTGTTGAACCTACCAAAGAGGCCGTGTGTGTTTCCGTCAGCCCCCAGCAGCAGTCAGCTCCCACATTCATCCCCAGGGCTTCCCTGACGTTGGTGGTCCTTGTTCATTGGCAGTAAGAGAAAAACAAAAATGTTCTAGGATCTGTTTTGTCCAGAGGGCAAGAGTCTAAGTGACGTGGTTTTTTCCTTTTATTCATTCAGCACTCTACAGCTTATGAAACACCTTTACATAGATCACCTCCTTTGCATTTCACTCGTTCATTTTCAAGTGTTGTATAAACCAAACTCGACCAGCCACGTTACTTTGCCTGAGTCATTTTGCGTTATCCTTTCCTCCCCTTCGTCCTGACTCCTATTAGGATGCCATAGGGTGGGAGGAGGATAATTCAACAGTAAAAATGGGTTTTGAAGACAAGTTACTTCTGAATAATTCTCAGTAGGACAGATATTTGTACACCCATGTTCATAGCAGCATCATTCACAGCAGCCAAAAGGAAGAAGCCTCCCCAGTGTCCATGAGCGGATGAACGGACATAGAATGTGGTGCATGCATCCAATGGAATGCTATCCTGCGGGAAGAAGCAAGCAGGTTCTCACACCTGCCAGTATATGAATGAAATTTGAAGACATAATACAAAGGGAATTAAGCCTTATTAATAGCAGAGTCATGTTGCGTTTATCTTGGGGTCTTGAATTCTAAGCCAAACATTGAGGCAGAAAGTAGGCATTTTCTCAAGGATACCACTTATATCGACATATCTAGAGAAATGAAATTCATAGAGACAGAAAGGAGATTGGTGGTTGTTAGGGCCTACAAGGAGGGCAGTACGCGATGAAGAGTCAGTGTTTGGCAAGTACAGAGTTACCGTTTGGGAAGAAGAAAATGGTGCTTGTGACGGATGGCTGGGGTGGCCGCACAACAGTGCGAATGTACTTTATGCCACTGAACTGTACCCTGAGAAGTGCTTATCATGGCAAATCTTTAGTATAAAAAATCACTAGTGATACTAAGTCCCCTCTTTGGGTTGCCTACTGTATACTAAGCTCATATGAGTCACTTGACATACATTATTCAGTTTTGCCCTCACAGCAGTATTATGGGAAAATAATAATAGCTACTTCACCAAGCACATAATATGTGCCAGGCATTGTTGTAAGCCCTTGGTAAGTAACAACTCATTTAATCCTCGTGAAGTCCCCATTGTTCTCTGTTTCGTACTTGAATATATAGAGGAGAGAAAAGTGTTGAGTAATTTATTGATAGTACGTGTTGGAGGAGACAAGATTAGATAGACCTCAATTAGTCTGGTGCACGAGTCTTTTCACTTAGCCTCTATACCTGTTATCTCTCAGAGTAAGTGACTTTCCCAAGTTACCCAGCCTATAGGAGGCAGAAGTGGGATTTAGCCTCCTGTTGGCCCCAGTCAATATCAGGGCAGTTGACCTCTGTATTAAAGAGAAAGGTGGGCTTACCTGGGGGGTGCCTTGGGAGAAGGGAGTTTAGAATGAGGGCACAAGCACAGGTAGTAAAGGAGCTTGAATGCAGCAAGATTAAGAACCTAATGAAAGCCTCTCCTGCCTTAATAAGAGTATGACTTCTGTAACCAGGGAAGCTTTTCCTTCTCCTGGGTAGACTATAGTTTGGAGACCTGTGCTCAGGTTAGAACTTCACACTTGAAAAAGGACATAGGCAAATCAAGGAGTGCAGGCAAGTGTGGAGTGAAGTAAGCCGGACAGAGGGCAGCTAAGACAATTGGAGGACTAGAAAATATGTTGAGCGAAGACTTCTCAACACAGGTGTAGCCTCATGGGATCCCGGGTGACACACAAGAGTCAGAGAGCTACAGGCTTGTAGAAACTTGTAAGATGTCATTGATCCCTTAGCATCTTTATTGGAGGGAGACAAGTCATGTGAGTCAAGCCTGACCGAGAGATTTATATGTCCCAATAGTACGTCATCATCTCTAGTCTTTTCCCAATATCCCATCTGCCTGCTACCATGACAGCTGGTATAACCAAAAGGGCAGGAGTGAGGCAGAGTATCAGATAATTCATCTCGTCCAGGGGCCATATTGTAGGGCATTGCTGTTCCATCATGTCACCCACCATCACATAAGCTGTGCCCAGATCATTAACATTCCAATCACCAAATTTTAACTAGTGAGGAGAGGTAGTTTGTATTCTTGACCTAGATCTAAATCCTCAGTCAAGGGTGGCTAAACTGGCCCCAAAGAAAGAGATCACCAAACTCTGTAATGCTATTTTTGATTCTTCAGCTGGATCCCAATCCTTTTATGAGTATGTTCAGTGAAATCATTATTTCAGCTCAAAGCCATTTGACTTTGTGGAAAAAAATGTCAGATCCCTATTGGAAAATCAGGGGGAAGGCAGAGCTAAATGTTTTCTGTCTGGCTTACTTCACTCCAGTCCTGTTTGATTCACATTAGGCTCCTATAGCCTCTGGCTTCTGCAAACTTGTTAATAAACCTCCACACAAGTCTAGGGAAAACGAGTAGAAAGGACTGAACATGTTAAAGCCTGAAGCACAGACAGTAGGGATCAGGACACCCCATATTAATAGTGCTCATCTCTCTAAAGAGCTGTGTAATAGAAGAAGGAGCTGACTTGTTTTGTGTGACCCAATAAATAGAACCAAGATCTATAGAAGTTTCAATGAAGCAATTTTGATTTCTGAGAAAGAAGAGTTTTCTACCAGTCAGTTAGATGGACCACCTTCTGTGCTGGTGGTCCAGATGGTGAGTTCACCATCACTTAGGGGGTATTCAAGCAACAACCATAAGATGGAGAAATTGTCAAGCAGAGGATGAACCATTGAACAGAGTCACATCTAAGTTGAATCCTGAGACTAGTTTCAAAATTCTGTTTCTTGGGGCGCCTGGGTGGCTCAGTCAGTTGAGCTTCTGACTCTTGATTTCAGCTCAGGTCATGATCCCAGGGTCCTGAGATCAAGCCCTTGGGCCCGTAGCCCATGTTCAGTGTGGAGCCTGATTAAGATTCTCATTCTCGGGGCACCTGGGTGGCTCAGTCGGTTAAGCGTCCGACTTCACCCGGGTCACGATCTCACAGTCCATGAGTTCGAGCCCTGCATCAGGCTCTGGGCAGATGGCTCAGAGCCTGGAGCCTGCTTCCGATAATGTGTCTCCCTCTTTCCCTGCCCTTCCCCCGTTTATGCTCTGTCTCTCTCTGTCTCAAAAATAAATAAACGTTAAAAAAAAACATTAAAAAAAAAATAAAGATTCTCATTCTCATTCTCTCCCCCACTCCCCTCCCCCCTCCCTCTGCTCCTCTCCCCGCTGGCACTTGTTCTTTCTCTTCTCTCAGAAAAAAAAGAAAAAAGGAAAAAAAATTCTGTTTCTTCCTTAAAGTCATCCCTGTTGATGTAATTTATCTTCAGATAAATGGAGGTTTTTCAAAGTCCATTGGAGATATGAGCAGGAACAGTTTACTAAACCTCTGTTGCTGCCCAGCATGGGACCAACTGAATTGTGCAGGATAAGAGTTTAAATGAAGTATTTTGTCCTACATATCAACGAAATGGAAAACTGGGTTTTTGTCATTTGGAATGACAAATTTTCGTTGTTTATCATATCTAAAGTATTCCTGCTCAAGCTGACGGCATTTTTTTTTCAAACCAAAAAAAGAAACATTTGCAGAACGTGACAATAGCTAGAATTTTAAAATCCAAAAGCTGTCAAAAATGTTTTGATCCCAATTAAAGAGACCCTTTCAGCAATTTACACCTTGTCTTGAATTTCAAAGGGTTCTTGATCCCAATCCGTATATGAGTATGTTCTGTTTTATTATTAGCACGTTGCAGGGAATAAATCAATATTGAAAAGCTGTTCATATTTTCAGATCTCTAGGTATTGATAATGTGTCAGAGGATCAGTGAGAACGCAGGAAACGCTGTATATAAACTCATTGTTATTGGTAACAGTAGAAACGGTAGCAAATCAGGAGTAGAAGTGGTTTCATGTCAGCATTACTAGGTTCTCAAATCAGACCAGTGAATACGAAGGCAGGAGCGATGTCACCTCCATTTCACAGATAACGAAACAGATTTGGGGAGTGTCTCTGACTTGGCTGTGGACTCCGAACAAACCTTCCCACCTCAGATCTTTCTTTCCAGAGAAACTCATGGACTCTCTCTCCTGATTCCATAGAGATCCCATAGTTTTATTCCATAGAATTATTATAATTTTATGCCATAAAAAAATCATAAATATTGCAGGACCCCGACAATACATCTGTTTCTCAAAAGAGAGGGTGGTCATCTGCATCAGCTTTTCAAGATGATGTAACATCGTGTTGCCATAACCACGTGCGAATTTTGCTTGTTCATTTGATTTAGCCAACACTCGGCACTGTTACGTGTGCCATTTGAGGTACATTACGGTAATTCTGTGAAGTAGGTGCCCTTATTTTCGCCATTTTCCAGTTGAGAAAACTGAGATCCAAATTCAGCCACACAATAAGTAAGTAGCAGAGCTGATATTCAAACCCAGGTGGTCTGGTCCAGAATCCTTGATGCCGGTAAGATAGCATGAATGATAGCATACCTGCCTTTGTCTGGGCTGCTAGAACAAAAATACCATAAAGGAGGTGGCTTGTAAATAGCAAACATTTATTTTGCATGGTTCTGGAGGCTGGGAGCCCAATATGACGGCCCCAACAAATTCAGCGTCTGGGGAGAGCCCATTTCCTCAGAGATGGGGCCTTTTCGCTGCATGTCCTTACATGGTGGAAGAGGTCAGGATGCTTTCTAGAGCCTCTATTATCAGGACACTCATATCGTTCATGAAGGCTCCACTCCCATGGCCTAATCACCTCCCAAAGGTCCTACCTCCTAACACCATCACATTGAGGGTTAGAATTTCAACACATGAGTTTGGGGGAGGGGACACGAACATTCAGACTGTAGCAATATCAAATTTTATAAATGACATTCTTTTATATACATTAGAGCCGATCCAGTATTCTCTCTGCTTTATTGTCACCATTATTCATTTTCATTCTGATGACCTTTCCTGAGGGAAGGTCCAGGGAGTGCAGTTACCGCTGGAAGAGTCTTATGGATGGAATGTTGGCAGTGTGACCGGCCTGTGGTTAGGCACGAGCAGATGCTGTGGCACGTGATGCTGTGTTTCCTGGGGATTCAAAGATGAAAGAGACGTGGTCCTTGCCCCTGAGGTGTTCACAGTCTGGTTTGGCCAGGCTCACAAAGTGAGCTGACAATTGCGAAGACGCATCGGGGAATGCACTAGTCGGTACTCGGGAGATTAAGAACAAGCTTTGCCTAGAATATTTAGGAATTTTTCACAGGAAAGGACACACTGGCTTGGTAGCAGAGGAGTAAGTTAGGACCGAAAAAACCCAAACAGTATTTATAAATGCACAAAGGTCTTAAAGAGAAAGACACATGTGTTCAGTCTTCCCTGTAGAAAGTAAGTATTGAGCACTTATATAAACCCACAGATGAACAAGGCAATATCTTTTTGTTCATCACTGTGGTCTACCTAGTTAGCATGACTCCCACATAGTAGGGGCTCAGTAATACTTACTGCACAAAAAATAAAGTGACTTAGTGATTAAGAATCAGCAAATCTGGGGCGCCTGGGTGGTGCAGTCGGTTAAAGCGTCCGACTTCAGCCAGGTCACGATCTCACGGTCTGGGAGTTCGAGCCCCGCGTCAGGCTCTGGGCTGATGGCTCAGAGCCTGGAGCCTGTTTCCGATTCTGTGTCTCCCTCTCTCTCTGCCCCTCCCCCGTTCATGCTCTGTCTCTCTCTGTCCCAAAAATAAATAAACGTTGGAAAAAAAAAAATTAAAAAAAAAAAAAAAAAGAATCAGCAAATCTACAAAGGATAACTAGGGCATAGCAAGGGAGAGGTGGAGTTGACCCAGGATTGAATATTGTCCCTCATAATATAGGGGAAATGGCATTTTAAATGCAGTGGTTGTGCTTAAAATTTAGGGCTGATTTAATAATTTTTTCTTCAGTGAAAACCAGATGCCACTTTATTTGTATCTCATCAAAATCAGGACTAATCCTCCTTCAGTTTGAAGTGGATGTTTTGCCAGGGTTTGGGGGGAGCCCCTGAGGGAGAGGAGGGGAAAGTCGTCCTGGGGAGGTAGACCGGGAAGAAGATAAAGGGGCTGTAGAATAGGATGCTGTGACCTGGGAGTCTGTGGGAGCATCCCTGTCACCCTGGGAGCCCCTGGAACAGTACACAGAATTCTCACAAGACTACTTACAAACTAGCCTGTAAGCAGGACCGTATGGTTTACAGCATGCTTTTGTGTGTCCTGTCTCATTTGACACCCATAAGTTCCAGAAGGTTTTATTGCCCCCTTTTACAGATAAGACTACTAAGGTACAGGTAGGATAGTGGCTTGCCCAAGGCCATTATGTGTAGCTAGAACTGAATTCAAATTCACATTTTATAATGCCTGAGCTTGTTTTCTTTCTTTTACTCCAGGGATTCTACACTTCACTGGTTCTTTCCCTGTACTGAGTGTTTTGGCACTTTATGTAGGCATTATGCGGTTTCGACTTTTGGGGGAGAAGGTAGTAATGCAGGAATGTTTTAGAAGCCAAGGACATTAGACATGCTACAGAGGACAGGCCAGTCACACACAACAAAAGTGTTCCTGTGCTATACAACTTGCAAATGTCTTACGATACATTCCTGTGGATAACAAGCCGATTTATAATTAAATGAATCTAAAACCTAACTCTACAAAAAAGCAAAAGCATTTTTGTATCATATCCATAAATACTGAATTTTCCAGAAATGTAACTAAACAGCAAGAGAGATGTACTTTGTTTCGTTGGAACCCCATCAAGAGTTGTTCATCGTTTTGGAAAACCATACCATTTAATGTTCTTCATGTCTGAATTACCGACATGGCACTGATAACCCAGTTTCAGGTGTACCTGTCATGTTCACTACAGCTCAACTTATTTGGCCCTTCCTTAAAAATGTCAGATTTCAAAAAAAGAATGTCAACAATACTGAATTGAACACTTCTTAAGCCCACATTTATTCATTATAAGAAAATGTAAACATACAGCAGTGTTATTATATTCTTCTACTATAGTTATAACTGAGCGTTTGTATGTAGACATTCACATTTTTTTCTTAGAAATCATCTTTCATTTTTTGTTATAATTTAGGACATTTTGATGTGCTTAAACTTTGTGTAGACAGATTATATAATCGTTTGCAGGTAATAAAGGAAGAATTACAAAATATTTATTATAAAAAGAAGGTGTTTAGTCAGACAAGATTAAGAACCCCTGTCTAGACCATGCCGCCATTTTCATTGGTTCGTATACTCATTCATTCATTCATTCATTCATTCCACAAGTGCTTATTGGGTGAAAGGGGAATTCTTCTTGGTGGATAGAGATGAACCAGCCTGAAACCTTTCCTTTGAGGAACTTCTGGCCCTGGAGGTAAGACATGTATAAATAACTAAAAGCTCAAAGCAAGAGTAATGAATATAATAAGAGAAAGATGAAAATTACCATGAGAGTTTAAAGGGAAAAAATGATTTCTTCCCTCTGAAAAATATATATGGAATGATTTAGAAAGAAAGAGCTGACCCTTGAAAAATGGGACAGGATTTGAATTTGGGGATATTAGAGGACTAGTGTCCAGGCTGAGGGAATTATAGGCAGTGGTTCCTAAGCCTGGGTGTCAGGAAAGTCATGAAAGAGGGTAGGCCTGGGGAAGAGTGAGATGTCAGTTTTTCTAGATCTGTGAATGTGTAATTGCTGTCAACGAGAGAGAAAATGGACGAGGTAAGCAAGGGCTAGACTGGGAGGCCTGGAAGGTCTGACCAAAGGGTTTTGGTTGAATCATGCCCATTATAGCCTCAGTTATTATTCATTGTACTCTGTGTCCCTGGAGCTGCTCTAGATATACAGAGAAGTAGGTACAGTGACTGTCGGGCCACCCTTAGTTCTGAACATGCCGTTGTGTAATTCAGGAAAAGGTGCCTTTATTTTAGACTCATTGCCAGTTGCCGGGAAACTGTTGCTATAATAAGTATATTCATTTTTGATGACTGTACTGTGCCTTGTTCCCCCGGAAGCTGCCCAGCTGTATGTGGCAGATCTGGGAGTGTCATCCATGGATGAGCAGAATGCTGGGGGTACCGTCTTGCCGTTTCCCGCACACGCCACGTGCTGCCCAGCTTTCGTGACTTTCTCAAGGCAACCCCTCCACTCGTAATGTCCTTTGCCCTTCTTCACATAGTTTTTCAGGGTCCGATAATGTCAACAGTGATACGAACAGCAGCACAGCACAACACCTAGAATGATCAAGACCTTTCTCTGGGCCAAATCCTTCCTTAAACTAAGTGCTTTATGCATTTCATCCTCTGAGCAGGATTCATAGCGGGTCTGTCTGAATCCACAGCCCACTCTCCTTGCGAGTGTGGTGTAGGCACCAGAGAGAGTGGACAGAGTGGAAAGAACATGGATTCAAGATCCATACTATCTTGGATTTACTCCTGACCAGTTGTGTGATTGTGAAGCAATTTTTCTTAATGACCTTGTGCCTCTTTCACTCATCTGTAAGATGGGAATGATAAAAGTACCTATATCTTAGGGTTGGTGCAAGATTAAATGAGGATTTAATTTAATCTCTTAAGACTTAGGACAGTGCCTGGTATCATACAAAGCTCTAGATATTAAATAATATTATATTATTACCCGCATTGCCCCTTCTTTGGTACGGACCTCCTTATATCCTCTTAGCAGAATTAAGAAATCCTTTTGTAATGCTCCTACAGCATCCGCTGCTCACCCTTGTCATAGCACACCATCATGCTCCCATCAGACTACCCACGACACGAGGTACCTTGTCTCATCCGTTGTTATAACTGCAGGGTCTCCAATAAGCCCTGGCATGTGACAGAAATGCTAGTCGGACACTGAAGGAAGGAGGGAAGGCAATCAGGGAGGAGTAGAACAAAAGGGAAGGAAGGAACAAGGTGATAATTGATAAGTGAACTTGAAATGCTGATCACCTGGGCCAGATTGTGGAGACAAAGATGCTACATACTAAAGATGCTCCTTTTACCATGCAGACAGTGAGTACAGAAAGACCAATGTACATGGTTCAGAGTTAACCCAATCCTAGGATGTCATGGGTGGAAGGTCCCTTGTACATTGACTAACTGACTCATTTACAAGTGAAGAAACCTAGAATGCAAAGAGAAGTGATGCCTGGCACCTTCCAGCAAATCGTAGGCAGGGCACCTGGGATCGAGCATCCCTCAGGGCTCACCAGGGTCACTCTCTGACACTCACAAAACAGGAAGTAGGAAATGTCCTCTTTCTTCCCTCTGCCTCCTTACTTTGCCTTTCTTTTCTCTCACAGTCTGTCCCGTGTATACCGTCTCCATGTTCTCTGCTCCTTCGCTTCAGTGTTCAGGCTCCCACGTGCCTGACAGCAGCCCCAGATCCATTTTAATATCAAAGAGACTGAACATCTAAGGGGAAAAATTGGCTCTCTGTATGTTTAGTGTCTTGTTGGATAATATTGGACTTTATCACAATAAAGAATCAATTTATAGTTCAAAACCAACATATTTTTAGAAACTGGTACTGTGAGGAAGCTGTCTCTGTAAGATAATTCCGACAGGGCATAATTCATGACAGGGAAGAAAGGATGTCCCTGTTACCCTGGAAAGTGAGACCATCAATGTTTTTGAGCAGATTTGGTAAACTCAGAAATGTAATATCTTTCCCTTAATGGATCCTTTTATCAATTTTAGTCTTTAAGGAGGTGAAGAGGTGACATTTTCTGTGCCACCTGCATGTGCATGATCGGTCTCCTTTCTTTCAGTCCCCTAAGAACTCACCTAAAAGAGTATCGTTGTTCTCATTAACCGGGATGAGAAAACTGAGGCACAGAGAAGTTCAGGGACTTGCACAAGGCCAAATATCAAACCAATTGCAGAGCTGGGAACTGACCCCAGCATGGCACAGTGGTAAGGCCCATGTTCTTTCCAGTTCCTGGTGTTGGTATTTCTCCCCTTCACGGGTGTAGTTAGGGCCTCTGGTAAGTAAGTGATCTCTCTTTGCTCTCCAGTGGGGGAAGTCAGACTGTGTTGAAGGTTGTCATCATGCAAACCGGCCCTGTGACTGAAGGGTCATCAGCCCTAATTTGGGCTCCTGAAGGGATATTTGAGCCCCTGGTCTCAAAGTTGCAGAGCCTAAATATGCACTGTGACCTTGGGTATGGCTCATCTCCTTGCTCTCTGGGACTCCCTTTCCTTACCCGATGGTCATTCCACAGACTTTTAATTAAGGGTCCAGATAGTAACATAGTGGGCCATATGGGCTCTCCCAACGATTTAATTTTGCCATCCTACTGTGAAAGCCACCTCACACAATATGTAAACAAATGAGGTTGGCTGAGTTCCAATAAAACTTTGTCAAAATAAGTTTCTAGTTCATGAGCCATACTTTGCTGACTGTGTTCCGGATGATTACTAAGGAGTCTTGTAACTCTCTCTGACGCCATGATGAGCCCTGTGGGAGAGCAGGTTGAGCACAGCAGATAGTCTCTGGCTCTTCCTCACTGCTCTGTCATGGCTGACTTTTGGGATGGGATGCAGAAGTGTTTGTTACAAACTTTGAAGATAAATATTCAGCTCTGCGGAATCGTATTACTTATTGCTACCATTTGTTGAGCACTAATTGCCAGACACTGTGGTAAGTGCTTCCATATATTTTTCTCATTGAATTCTTACAGTCCATCTGTTCTATTTTATTATCATTTTACAGATGAAGTGACTGGAATTGAGGGAGGTTAGGTCACTTAACCAGGACTACTCTTACGTTTTTGTCAATTTATTCATCCAACAAATATTCATTGAGTACCTACTGTGTGCCAAGCAGTATTCTGAGGGATGTGCATATATGGGTGAATAAAAGGAAGGTCCCTACCTTGTAGAACTTATGTTCTAATGTGGGGAGATGGAGAGAAAGCAATAGATATATGTGAATCATATATTCTGTTGGAAGGCAGTCGGTGCTATGGAAAAGGAAAAAATAGAGCAAGGTCAGGGCATTTCCCTACTGCACTTTCTTTGTCCTCGCAAAGGGGCCTGTGACATACATGCATTGTAAATCACCAATATTAACGTGCTCTGGGAGCTTCCTGTAGTTTTAAGGGTCAGCTGAGTAATGGAGAAAGACACTTCTGAAAATTCTCATGCAAATTCCAGAGGCCGTTACATTTGAAAAATCAGAGCTGTCCTTTTCGGTGTTTCTACTTTTATTTAGATGGCTGATTGCTTTCTGTGGGGTCTCCTGTTTATTGTTTTTCTCTCACATGCATTGCTTTTAAATTTTAATTTAAAACACATTTCCGTGACTATGCCATGGTTATTTAATAGTTACTTCTGTTTTTACAAAGACACTCCTTACCAGAGCCGTTTGTATTCAAAGGGTGATACTGTAATTAGGCTCAGCACTGATGTGATGGTTCTTTGTGCTTCTCTGGAGTACTTCTCAGTGGTGGCGTCACGCAGGGCAGCATTCATAGTTCTGGGAACAGTAAAGGAATGTGTGTCCTAGGAAGTGAGAGACTAGGTCAGGGTGGGAGCCCCACACAACCTCCCTTGCAGGGGAGAGAGTTCTGTCTGGGGGGAAACATACACAGGAGATCCTGTGGGCTACATGACCAGCAGCATGAAAGAACTCTGGGTTTGCTGTGAGAAGGCCTGAATCAGAATTGTCACCCGGCTACAGAAGTGCAGGTTGAACTGTAATGATAACAACAACAGCAACTACAATAGTGATACTAAGAATGGTAACGCTGTCGTTTGGGATGTCATTGTAAGTGCTTTTATATACATCTCCTTTCATACTTTGATAAATCGGTGAATCTCTTCCCCGCTCAGTGTTCTCCTCTGGAGTATGAAAGTAGTAATTAACTAGCCAATCTGGATAACAAGCCTGCAGAATAGAGGTATTATGTCTTGTTTGTAAAAGATGACACAGAGTTTTGGAAAGGTGCAGTAAATTGCCAAGATGTCTCAGTCAGTAAAGGGTGCCCTGTGCAGCACAATATGTAATACCACCCCGGGGTTGTTGCCCAAAATAAGAAGGCGGGTGTGTGAGTGGTACAGCCTTCCATTGATGGTCAGTTGTTACCTGGAACAAAACCCTTCAGTATTCAATAATATTCTGGTATATTTTTCATCATTTGTGCTATAGTTACTGATTGTGTGTGTGTGTGTGTGTGTGTGATGGATCTAATGTCTTCACATTTTTATATCTTATAGTCATTCTTTTCTTGTACCCTTCCCCACTTTTCTATATATTAGGAACAACCATGCTAGGCATTGGCATTCCCTGGTTGCTTGCCAATATGAAAAGTGGGGGGTAATTAAATAAAGAAACGAACGAAAACGTAAGACTGTGAGTAATTTGAAGTCAGGGCCCGTGATTTAGCTGTTCTTATATCTCCCACCTGTAGCACATAGTAGATAGTTGCTCCCAGTAGATAGTTGGAGAATTGCGCTGAATTCCTCATTGTTAAGTCCAACAGCCTCTGATTCACCTCCTTGTCTATCTGTGTCCATCTCAGACCTTTGGCCATTGTGGGTGGCATCTAAATTCTGTCAGCAGTTAATCTGGCCGAGACTGAAAATGGGATCTCCATCTGCTCTGGTGGTGGGCTTCAGTGAAATAACCCATTTTACTCAAGCCACATCTGTCCTTCTTGTGGCTTCTTGAACTTCTAGATGCATAGGAGGTCACATAAAATGTGTTAAAAGTTGCATGCAAGGTATTAAATCTCACCTTCTAGTGTTATTAATGACCTCAATGCCTAGGTACTTTGTTTCCCCCCATTTTTCTTTATCTTTCCCTGCACCTAATATACCTTTATCTTGCTCATCCCTGTTCTCCAGTGCTCATATGTATGAAAATATGTCACTTTTTTTCTACTGCCATAGACATTTCCAAGGACATTATCAAGTACCCCACTATATATAAGATATAAAGTATAACCTGCTATAAAAGAAGTAAAATATACAAATTGAGGGGAAGGTAAGATCTAATTAGGGGGAAGGAAAGGAACAAACATTTATCGAACACCTATTGTGTGTTTACCCCTATACTAATATTACAAGTTCCTGGGAGACAGAAACCGTTGCCTTCTTCTACCCATCCTCTGCTCTGCCAGAGCAGAGTTTTCCCAAAGGGAGGGAGCCCCTTCAAAGACATGGGAATTTTGATGCAGGGCACCCAGGGTCTTGGCACATGGACAAGTGCATTTTGCTCCAAAGGATGAGAGAGAAGGTTAGCAGAGCTGTGAGGTGGTGAGGGAGTGCTGTGTGTGCCTTGCTGAGTGAATTACACACACGGCCTCCTTCAGTCCTCACATTCACACTGTGAGCTGTAGGTGTTTCTAACGCTATTCTGCTGGATAGAGCCGTGAACCTTGGAGGTGGAGAAGGATAGAGGTGCTCTGTGCCCTGAGGACAGAGGCCAGTGACTTCACAGTTCTGACTTGAGCCCCGGGGCCTCACGGTCTGCTGACCCAACATCAGACACCGCATGCAGCCATACCGCGGCTTCCGCCCAGTATTCTATTGGGCTCACACCAGCACTCACCCTCCTGCAGCTGCCTCAGTCACGTAGCACAGGGATTTGCCTGCCAGAATGGATTTGACTTCCTCAACTATTTAGAAAATCAGGAGTTTTCAAATCTGCAAGAAATTACCAGGGAAGCATGGCCTCAATATTCAAATACAAAATGCCTGCACCTCCGGAGACTGAGATCTGAATTTTTCATGATGTCTAAGAGATGCACAGACTATTTTGAAACTATAGATTTCACAATTTTGAAGCTAAAGATTGTACCAGCAATTGTCTAAACTCAAGACAGTCATAACCTCCACTCTGGGAGGGAAGATACTTCATCTTCCCTGTAAGTGGGTCTGAGGCGGGCGTCTGAGACTCTGAGGTACGCAGATGCACTGTCCCGTGACCGTGCACTCTGATACATTCACCCACCTGCACAGGTGCACAAAATCACACCGTGAGCATTGACAGAGCCTGATCCTTATTTATATTTAATGCCTTTTCTATTTGCAAAAACAGCATATATTTATTGTAGAAAATTTCCAAAATATAGAAAAGCCATAAAGTAGAAAATAAAAATTATCTGAAATGCCACCATCTAGAAACAAACCCAGTTAGGGGGCGCCTGGGTGGCTCAGTTGGTTAAGTGTCTGATTTCGGCTCAGGTCATGATCTCAGAGTTAGTGGATTTGAGCCCCGTCGGGTTCTGACGGCTGACATCTTAGAACCTGGAGGCTGCTTCGGATTCTGTGCCTCCCTCTTCTCTCTGCCCCTCCTCTGCTCACATTCTGTGTCTCTCTCTCTCTCTCTCAAAAATAAACAGACATTTTAAAAAATTAAAAAATAAAAGAAACAAACTCAATATTTTGGTGTCTATGCTACCAATCCTCTTGATGCAAACAGAACGTTTTACACATCCAGAATCACCTTGTACATGTTGCTTTGTAACCTCCTATTGTGTTTATCTATATCTTTTCTTTCATTAAATATTTTTTCTAACATCTTCAATCTCTGTAAAGCTTTCTAGCATATGTGTGTAACATAATTTAATAAGCAACATATTGTTAGTACCTGCATTTTTGGGGCATGTCCTTTATATACATCTGTGAGTATTTCCTTTAGTTAAATTCCAGAATTACTGGTTCAACAGGTATGTATATTTTTAAAGGTTTGATTTTTTTTTTTGGTCAAGTTATGTTTTAGAAAGTTGTACCGCAAGATCTACAGATACTGTTTCACTCTATGTTTGTCAGCATGGTACTATTTATTTTATTTTATTTTATTTTTTTTTAATTTTTTTTTTCAACGTTTTTTATTTATTTTTGGGACAGAGAGAGACAGAGCATGAACGGGGGAGGGGCAGAGAGAGAGGGAGACACAGAATCGGAAACAGGCTCCAGGCTCCGAGCCATCAGCCCAGAGCCCGACGCGGGGCTCGAACTCACGGACCGCGAGATCGTGACCTGGCTGAAGTCGGACGCTTAACCGACTGCGCCACCCAGGCGCCCCTTTATTTTATTTTTTAAAGTTTATTTATTTTGAGAGAGACAAAGACAGCATGAGTGGGGGAGGGGCAGAGAGAGGGAGAGAGAGAATCCTAAACAGGCTCTGTGCTCTCAGCACAGAGCGTGATGCAGGACTCAAACTCATAAAACTGTGAGATCATGACCTGAGCCAAAACCAAGAATCAAACACTTAACCGACCGAGCCACCCAGACATTCTGCTATTCATTTTAAAATAGAAATTTTTAAGCTTTTTTAAAACTTTATTTATTTTTTATTTTTTTTTAATGCTTACTTGTTTTTGAGGGAGAGAGAAAGAGGCAGAGTACGAATGGGGCAGGTGGGGGGGGGGGGCGTGCAGAGAGAGAGGAAGACACAGAATCAGAAGCAGACTCCAGGCTCTGAGCATCAGCACAGAGCCCGACACAGGGCTTGAACTCATGAGCTGTGAGATCATGACCTGAGCTGAAGTCAGACGCTTAACTGACTGAGCCACCAAGGCACCCCTAAAATTTTATTTATTTGTTTGTTTGTTTGTTTGTTTGTTTTCTTCCAAATTTTTATTTATTTATATTTTAGTTGGTGAACATACACTGTAATATTAGTTTCGGGGGCAGAGTTCAGTGATTCACAACTTAAATATAACACCAAGTGCTCATGATAACAAGTGCCCTCTTTAATATTCATCACCCATCTAGCCCATCCCCCACTCTCCTCCCTCCATCAACCTTCAGTTTTCTTCTCTGTCTTTAAGAATTTCTCATGGTTTGTTTCCCTCTTTCTACCCCTACCCCCATGTTCATCTGTTTTGTTTCTGAAATTCCACATACAAGTGAAATCATATGATATTTGTCTTTCTCTGACTGACTTATTTCACTTAGCATAATACACTCTAGCTCCACCCATGTCATTGCAAATGGCAAGATTTCATTCTTTTTGATGTCTGAGTAATACTGCATTGTGTGTGTGTATGTATGTGTGTGTGTGTATGTATATATATGTATATGTGTATATGTATGTATATGTATATATATATATATGTATGTATATGTATATATATGTATATGTATATATGTATATATATGTGTGTATACACACACACACACACACACATACATACATATCTTCTTTATTCATTCATCAATCAATGGACATTTGGTCTCTCTCCATAATTTGGCTATTATTGATAGTGGTGCTCTAAACATAATCAGGGTGCATATTCCCCTTGGAATCTATATTTTATATTTCTTTGGGTAAATACCTAGCAGTGCAGTTGCTGGATCATAGAGTAGTTCTATTTTTAATTATTTCAGGAATCTCCATGCTGTTCTCTAGAGTGGCTACGCCAGTTTGCTTTCCCACCAACAGTGCAAGAGAGTTCCCCTCTCTCTGCATCGTTGCCAACATCTGTTGTTTCCTGAGTTGTTAATTTTAGCCATTCTGACAGGTATGGTATAGTATCTCATTGTGGTTTTGATTTGTATTTCCCTGCTGATAAGTGATGTTGAGCATCTTCTCATGTGTCTGTTACTTATCCGGATGTCTTCTTTGCGAAAGTGTCTATTCATGTCTTCTGCCCACTTCTTGACTGGATTATTTGTTTTTCGGATGTTGAGTTTGGTAAGTTCTTTATAGATTTTGGATACTAACCCTTTATCTGATATGTCATTTGCAAATATCTTTTCCCATTCCATAGGCTGCCTTTTCATTTTGCTGATATTTTCCTTTGCTGTGCAGAAGCTTTTATTTTGATGAGGTTCCAATAGTCCGTGTTTGCTTTTGTTTCCCTTGCCTCTGGCAACATGTCTAGTAAGAACTTGCTACAGCCAAGGTCAGAGAGGTTGCTGCCTCTGTTCTTCTCTAGGATTTTGATAGTTTCCTATCTCACAATTAGGTCCTTCATCCATTTTGGATTTATTTTTGTATAGGGTATAAGAAAGTTGTCCTATTTCATTCTTCTGTCCAGTTTTCCCAAAACCATTTGTTGAAAGACTGTCTTTTTTCCATTGGAAATTCTTTACTGCTTTGTCGAAGATGAGTTGACCATATAGTTGTGGGCCCATTTCTAGATTTTCTATTCTGTGTCACTGATCTCTGTGTCTGTTTTTGTGTCAGTACCATATTGTTTTGATGACTAAAGCTTTATAATATAGCTTGACATCCAGAATTGTGATTTTGTGGTTCCATACAAATTTTACAATTATTTGTTCTAGCTCTGTGAAAAATGCTGGTGGTGTTTTGATAGGAACTGCATTAAATGTGTAGATTGCTTTGAGTAGTATAGACATTTTAACAATGTATATTAATCTTTTTGATACTTTTTTTGGAAATAAGATTTTTTTTATTTGAGAGAGAGCACACCACAGACAAGTGAGGGGCAGAAGGAGAAAGAGAATGTTAAGCAGGCTCTACATTCAGCACAGAGCCTGATACAGGGCTTGATCCCATGAACTGGGATCATGATCTGAGCCAAAATCAAGAGTCGGATGCTCAACTGACTGAGCCACCCAGATGCCCCGAGCTTTTTGATACTGAGCTGTAGATATCACACTTCTGTCTTAGGTTTATTATCCACTCAGAATAGTCATAATAGGGCCAGAGTATAATTATAGAGACCATATTTTATGCTAATGAGACTAATGTTCCTTTGGCTGTACCTACAGATCTGAATGATAACATAGGGCCTTGAGAGTTGGCTCAAACTGGATTTCCTATAGGACTCAGCTTATCAATTCTCAAGCTGCTAACTGTCTGGACTCCAGTTATGCCCTTGGTCCTCCACTTTCTCTGGCCTATGAGTAGGGCAATATTATTGATTCCCTATGTATGCATAAATGTCACCAAGAAGAGAAAACTTGACAGTCTTGATAATTAGAATTTATGATTTTTCATCTTTGACTTTCAAGCAGAATCTATGTATATATTCACCCCTACACATGAAGCTCTACAGCCTTGGACAAGTTCTTTCACCACTCTGTGCCTAAGTGTCCTCAGTTATGAGATGGACATGGGATGACTTTGGCCTTCTTCAGAGGCCTGTTGCAATAATTCAGGGAAAGAGAATGCATGTTAAAGTTCTTTACAGATGAGTGTTCCTTGATTATATGCGTTATTTTTGTTACAAGGGAAGAATGAAGTTGGCATTCAACAAATGTTTATGAGTGAATGAACTTCTCCTTTGATGTTCTTCATTCCAATAACTTTGTATAATTTATGGAGAACAGGTTTCTGGAGCTAAGGATTGCAGCCTAGGTCTGTCCAAACTCAGAATTAGTGGGATCTGAAATAATGAGATTTTCTTTTGGCTTCCTTCAGGATGGTTCTAGTACCCCCATGGTGCTCATCAGTTTGGTTTTCTGCCCACAGTGCTTATATTCCTGCCACTAAGATAAGGTCTTCTAGAGAAGTGAATGTGCCTTATACCTCTTGGGGCCATTTATCTAGCCTTGGAGTACTTTCTGCACAAATCTGTCTTTGATTTTATCTCTTTTTATGGAACTATGTGAATATCATTGGGAGAGTTCAAGTTAACTATTCCATAGAGTATAAAATTGCATTCTTAAAAACCAGAGCTTCCATCAGCACCTTGGAGAAGTCATTTGTTTTCCTTTTCCCGATACTCTCATCTGTAAAAATTAAATTCTTATATCAAGTATTTACCACACACACACACACACTGTGTCCCAGGTACCGGGATACCAAGATGAATCAGAGAAACCCCCTTCCTCCACAGGACTCATGATTTAGCAGCTGGGAAACAACCCATTATATGACAGCGTGATAAACAAGGTCATGGTATGGTCGCCTCACTTCAAGCTGATACATGTGTGCTTCTGTATTAATGCCCTGAAAAGGAAAGCAAACAGAATCATTCTACTTAAACAAACAGATGATATTTAACCGATCCATACTGGCGATGTTGGTGAAATAGAGATACAATACAGAGATACTGTGCAGAGAACAGCCTTATAGAAGCGGCCATTGCAGGGGAGTAAACCCCTTTCAGCCTGGTGTCCCACCAACTCCCACAACCAAAAGGGAGCCACCGTCAGGTCAAATGTGCCTGTCTTTCTCGGCCTTTGCGTGTAGCGTGTTTTGGGTTTATTATATTTTTCTGCCTAGAACTTTCTTCTTCTGCCTCCCCACAGCCCACTCACCGTTTGCCCCTTCCTTTATTTGGCTGACTGTAGTTTATCCTGTAGACCACTATGCTCAGGTGCCTTTTCCTCAAGGATTCTTCCATGACCTGCCAACCTAGATTAGATATTTCTTGTCTGCGCTTTCAGGCATTAGCCCGAAAATTATAATCATTATTAAGATGCGTTTAGTGAGTTAATGGATAAACAAAAAATGGAAAATATATCCATAAAATGGAATGTTTATTCAGTCTTTAAAAGGGTAGGAAATTCTGACGCATGCTCCCACATGGATGAACCTTGATGATATTAAGCTAAATGAAATACGCTGGTGGCAAATACTGTGTGATTATCTTACATGCGCTTCCTAGAGTAGTCAAATTCATAGAGACAGAAAGTAACATGGTGGTTGCCAGGGGCCAGGGTAGGGGAGAATGGGGAGCACATGTCAGTAAGTACAGAGTTTCTAGCTGGGTACGATGGAAAAGTTGTGGAGATGGTTGGTGGTGATGGTTTTACAATGGTATAAATGCTCTTAATGCCACTGAACTGTCGACGTAAAAATGGTTAATTTTGTATATTTTAGCCCAATAAAAAAATATGTTAGAAGTGGGTGTGTCATCACAGTATACTTTCCAATACCTTATGCTCCCTTGAGAACAGGGACCATGGGTTTTCATCATTGTGTTCTCAGGACTAAGCACACGCCTAGTAGATGGTAGGTACTCACACACACAAAAGTTGAACGAATAAATAAATGTAGAAGTTGTCTACGCTTACCATATCTAACTAATAACACCCTGATTTGATTTTATTTCATTTAGTTTTAAAATGTTTATTTACTTACTTTGAGAGAGAGGGAGAGGGAGAGGCAGAGAGAGAGAATCCCAGGCAGGCTCTTTGATGCCGGCGCAGAGCCCGATGTAGGGCTCGATCTGACAAACTGCGAGACCACAACCTGAGCCAAAATCAAGAACCAGATGCTCAACTGACTGAGCCACCCAAGCGCCCCTAACGCCCTGATTTCATAGATAAGAAAACTCTGAGAGGAGCAGTAACCTTCCTAGGACCACACAGCTGGTCAATGTCCACGTCAGGACAGAGACCGAGATGCCACCAACCCCGTCCAAAAACATTCCTTCCTTCATGCCAGCCTCTATTTGCCACCAGTGTCTACAGACAGCTGATAGAGCCAGAGAGGGTAGATGCAGATAAATGAACCTGAAATGCCAGGTCTTAGATCAAAAATGATTTTAGAAGGACTGAAAAGAGTAGAAAAGGAAGAGGAGAAAAAGAGGCTGATAGAAGACTTCCCTGGCATACAGTCACTTTTCATTTGCTTTTTACTTTTTCCAGTCTCTTGCCATATAACCAAAAGAATTGGAGTGGGGAGATTGATTGAGCAATCAGTCGTTTCCCAAGGCCTGTACTGGGATCCCAGTCTCTTAGGTAATTTAACCTGGAAGGGGGTTTTGCTAGAGGGAACAGCCCACACGATTGGGGATGGACAAGATGATTTAATGGGCCTCTTCCTGCCCTAATTGCTAATCTTCCTTATGGGAACCCCCTTCTCCTGCTGCATTAAAGACTCCATTAATTTGTTTATATATAAATTCAAGCTACTTCGGTTCTGTCACACTTCTGAGAGGCTCCCCTTCAGGAGTCCCTGGCTTATACCACCCATTAGGATTTACTGATAAGAAAGATGCATTGTGCGTTTTATTACCTTGTCTATGGAGCACATGTAACAACTATAAAGTACGTTCATGTATAGTATGAATAACTGTCAGGGTAATTGATAAAGTAGTCTATAATAAAGGTAGTCAGAATGGCATTCCTAGATGCCGAGGTCTCTTAAGTGTTCAGGAGGAGCGGGGAATGGCACTCAATAAATCCAGTCTTTCAGAAACTGCTGGCATTCAAAAAATAATAATAATAATAGCCAACCAGAATCCTTAGGCCTGCATTTCACTTTCAAGTGTAATTATTTTATGTTGCATTTCATATCTGCTGACACATTGGAATCAACTCAAATAAAGGAATGCCATAAATCTTGCATTGTTTGGATTAAGCACGTGTCGGCCCACGTGCTGGCGCTGGAAGAAGTCTAGGAGGAGGCTGGCCGCCCCTGTGTGTAAATAGTTTTAGAAAACTAAGAGGCTGGGAAAGATGTCGATGCGGTTATGACAGATGCTCTACCAGCAGCCGTCCAGCGTATTTATTCAAAGAGGTGAGAAGCTCAGTACTTCCTCCTCGTTAGATGCATTGTAGCTGGCCATTAGGATAGTATCAGTGACAGTAGTAGCTGAAGCTGTCTGCCACTGGGCTTCTATTTGCGCCAGCTGCCTACGTGTGCTAACTTCTCCCTTCAAAACAATACTACATGGGAGGTACATCCAGCTGTGTTATCCAGTCCGTGCTATTTAACTTGTCTACAAGTTGTTCTAGATTATTCATTTGGAAATGGAAATAATTATAACAACATTCACAACCCTCACAGACATCACGGGGCCTGTGAGAGGATTTACATGACGTAATACACATAAGGTACCTAGAACGATGCCGGGCACACAGTAAGTGCTCAAGAGCGTGAGCTGACCTTAGCATTTTCATCTCACAGGCGAGGAAACCAGGCACAGTGAGATTAAGAAACTTGCCCAAGGGGCGCCTGGATGGCTCATTCGGTTAAGTCTCCAACTTCAGCTCAGGTCATGATCTCGGGGTTCATGGGTTTGAGCCCCGCATCGTGATCTGTGCTGACAGCTCAGAGCCAGGAACCTGCTTCCGATTGTGTCTCCCTCTCTCTCTGCCTCTCACCCACTCACGCACACACTCCCTCTCTCTCCCTCAAAAATAAATAAACATTAAAAAGAAAAAGAAAAAAGAAAAGAAACTTGCCCGAGGTGACTGATGGAAGATTTGGACCCGGGTCTTTTTAATTCCAAAGTCAATTCATTCTACACTTGCTGCTTTTCTACTGCATGTTCTCCATGTTAACATCACACATCGGTCCTTGTTCTGCCCTTGGAGCCTGGAAGGAGGGAGCTTTGTCTTTTCTACAGCCTTACTAGTCTCGCAGCCTGTCCAAAGCTGAGGGAGGTAATGGAGCAACCTTCCTGGGTAGAATCTTTCACCTTCAACTGGGAGCTGTTAGTACCTGAGTACATGTTGTGTCTTGCCCAAATGTGAATTAATGTGGCCTCTTCGGACTTCCAATCTTTTTTGAAGTATGAGCTCTACCCTTCTCCTCACCCTTGCCTATCTGTTGGTGTTGTTATAGCAGCTCCACACTCTTAACAGAGACTCTGTTTGATGACTAACCACCGCCTACCTCAACCACCACCATCTGTCTTTCTTCTACAGCTGTTTTGCAATTAGGGTGATCTCATTAGCTGGAAAAAGTGCTAGAGAAGGAGTCAGATCCAGGATATAGTCCTTTACCTCTGTGCCTCTACACCTTTACTTATATGCCTTGTATCAAGAGGAATGCCAGCTCTTTCTCTGACTGGCTGAGTATCCTTGAAAGTCACTGGACCACAGTTTCCCTGTCATGCCAGGCTGCATCCTCAGCCGAGATTTCTGGTCCACCAAGCCAGCAGAGCCGCGGGTCACAGAGAGATGCACCGAGAACATGGCAGGACTGGCCTGTCATCCCTCTTCCCCTAAGCCATCTTGAAAATCCTGACATCTTCATGAGGCTTTTATCACTTGTGCCAGAAAGGGAGTAGGGGCGCCTGGGTGGCACAGTCGGTTAAGCGTCCAGGTCACGATCTCGCGGTCCGTGAGTTTGAGCCCCGCGTCAGGCTCTGGGCTGATGGCTCGGAGCCTGGAGCCTGTTTCCGATTCTGTGTCTCCCTCTCTCTCTGCCCCTCCCCCATTCATGCTCTGTCTCTCTCTGTCCCAAAATAAATAAAAAACGTTGAAAAAAAATTTTTTTTAAATAAAAAAAAAAAAAGAAAGGGAGCAGACTACAACATTTTAGACACATTTTCAGTGTGAAGACACAAATAAAACAACATAGAAACAGAACTAGTGTTCAGGACCAATAAAGAGTCAGTGGGAGGAAATACAAGTTCAATCCCGGTCCCACTTGTGAGCTGTATTACCTTGGCAGATTATACAAAGGGTCCGGAACTCACTGTTCTTAAATTGTAAGGACTAATGTATACTGTGCTGCACAAAGGATTTAATTAGACTGTGCATGTCAGAATGCTTTGAAAACTGCAGAACGCCCTGGAAAAATGTTAATTGCTGCACAGGTGGAAAGAAAGCGGCATTTAGGATTCAGAGGTAGAAATTCACGGTGCAGCTCTACAACTGACCAGCTGTCTGATCCTGGGCACTGACCCTTTCTGAGCCTCATGTTTTCCATGTGTAAAATTGGCAAAATAATCTTACGACTCTACACCTGCTTCACAGAGTGGTTCTCAGGCTCCAATATGATGTCAATAGAAGTGTTGGTTTCAAAATTGAACTCTAGGAGAGCCTGGGTGGCTCAGTTGGTTAAGCTTCTCACTCTTGATTTTAGCTCAGGTCATGATCTCATGGTTCCTGAGTTGGAGCCATACTGGCAGTTCGCAGCCTGCTTGAGATTTCTCCCTCCCTCTCTCTCTGCCCCTTCCCCACTCATGTGCACTGTCTCTGTCTCTGTCTCTCAAAATAAATAAACAAACTTAAAAAAAGTTGAACTCTAAAGCACTCTGCAGATGTTAGCCACCATGTTTATGACATAGGATGTTATGACAGGGATGGCCAACCAGTGGGGTCTCATCTTTGTCCCTGTAAGTCCAAAGAGCATCTTTGTAACACTGGAGTTCATTTTTCCATGGAGAAACCCTTACTTTTCACTGCACAATTTCCAGCTTTCTCAACCAAACAGATCCCCCCTGTTCCTTTCCTTAATTGGAGAGAGAGAATAGAGAGGAAACAGAAGCCAAGCCAAGAATCAGTGGGCTTTTTCCTCATAGGTACGAATTACAAGAACTGTGGCTGTCTTTGCCTCTCATTTTGCTGTCTGCTGGACGATGTTTGCACAGTTCTGGGGATGAAGTAACTAAGATCTCTATTCAGGATAAATGCTCGTTCTGCTTTGTAGCAAAAGATATATGCCAAGACATAAAAAGAATTCTCTCCATGGTGTTCCTTTTAATTCATAGCAGTTATAGAGAGCTGTAAAAAGCTACCTAATTACTTCTTCTTGCTGTATATTTCAAAGATTACAGGTATCTTAGTAGATTCAAGGCAATTCTTGTATTAAAGGCACTGGGCCATAATCTCTCCTTTTTTTTACCCTCCCCCCACCCCCTTTGTAACCATCACTTCAGTCTATGAGTGAGAATATTGGCCTCAGGAACCGTTTTCATCCTTGGGCTCCCTTTATCCTTGTTGAATGAGCAAGACACTGGGATGTCACCTTTGCTTCTGCAGGCATCCATTCGGCCACTTGTAAAATGAGGGCAGTTATTGGAATAATGTCATTGATGTATGCAGTGTGACTGAAGGACCCTGCGAGGGTCCCGGTCTGTCATCTGAGCTGTCTGTGTACAAGTGCCCAGCCCTCCAAGATGAGAACATGTCCCTAAACAGGTTTTGCACATAGCCTGCTGAGTGATAGAAACAGTAGTTTCCATGTCCTTGACATGTTCATGATACATGAGATCATGGACGAGTGAGGGGGAGAAGGGCTAGAATCCCCATATAACAGCTGAGCTCTAGAGGCAGGAACTACTGTTTTTGTGTCCCCTTTTTCCTGCTAACACTACCCATGGCCCATTGAGGACCCCTCATTGACTTGGTCATCAAGCTCTTTAAGGAGAAGCTCCCACCCAACCCAAATTCAGATCCCTACCTTACAGACGCCTTAACCCTTTGGGAAATGCCCGCACCCTTATCACCCAAAGTAAGGCCAGGCTTTCAACTGTCAGACTCCATTCACTTTTAAGAGGCCACTCAGAGAAGACTCTTAGCTGATGTGGCCTTTCATGCCCAGCCCGACTGAAAGTCCTATCTTTCCTTCCTGGAGACCCAGAAGCTTCAGATCCTCCTTCTAGGACTGTGCTGTCCAATAGCGTAGCCTCTAGCACCAGTTAAAATTTAATAAAATTGTTAATAAAATTAATAAAATTTAAGTGAGTTCTTCAGTCACACCAGATACCTTTCAGGTGCTCAAAAATCACATGTGGCTAGTGGCTACCTGGGAAATAAGAGGGGGATATATATATATATATATATATATATATATATATATATATATCCATATGTATGGATATGGATATATATATATATATATGGATATCCATATATATATATATTCATATTCTGGCACCAAACTTCCCAAACCCTTGTAATTTCCTAAGCACTAAGAACACTAGGAGCATCTTTTGTCCTAATATTTGACTTTGACTCTGGTTCCTGACTTAGAGCTCCAAATCCCTTGGCATTTCCTGGATGATGGGGAGTCTTTTGTGCTATTGAGGCAATTTTTGGTGGGCTCCTGAATAGCTTCAGGATGGGGGCTGGTCCCTGGAAAGGCCACACCATGATTAGGAGCTTGGAACTTTTCAGTCCCATTCCCCTCCTGCCAGTGGGAGATGAGCTAGAGATGAAGTTAATGATGACTCACGCCTATGTGAGGAAGCCCCCATAAAAGGTACAGGGTGTGGAGAACTTCCAGGTTGGCGAGCATGTGGAGGTTTAGAGAGAGTGGCTTGCTCAGAGAGGGCATGAGAATCTACACCCCTTCCCACACTCCTAACCCTGGGCATCTCTTCCATCCGGGTGTGTCTGAGTTACATACTTTTTATAATAAACCAGTGAAATAGTAAGGAAACTGTTTTCCTGAGTTCTGTATGCTACTCTAGCAAATGAATCAAGCCTGAGGAGGGTGTCACGGAGACCCTGATTCTAGCCAGTTGTCAAAAGCATGGGTAACAACCTAGACTTGCTATTGGCATCTGAAGTCAGGGGGCAGTCTCATGGGACTGAGCCATCTGCGGGTAAATATTGTCAGAATTGAGTTCAGTTCCAAGACACCTGGCTGGTGTCGCAGAGAATCATTTGGTGTGGGTAACGCAATAACACATCTGGTGTCGGAAGCGTGTGAGGCTTGTAGTGTGGGAGTAAAGGAGACCTACAGGAGGAGGTTTCTTGTATATGACCATATTAGATAGTGAACATCTAGAACATTTCCTTGATCGTAGAAAGTTCTGCCAGACAGAGCTGGGATGAATATGCCCGCCTCATACCGAGTACCTACTCTGTGCCAACTCCATGCTAAGAACTTTATGATCCCCAATCCCCCATGATTTAACACATGAGAAACCTGAGGCTTAGTGGTGTTAAACTGCCCAAGGATGCATAGCTGGTAAGTAGCTAAGCTAGGACTGGACCCTGCATCTGTCTGCTCTGCAACCTACTCTCCAACCACCTTTCTCTGCTTACTGTTGATAATTGCTATGTTGCAATAGTTGCATTCTCTCCTGTGTTAGTTTCTGCTTAGTATCTTCTGTGAACCGGCAAGGTGGGGGTGAGCTACAGAATGGGGCCAGGCTGATAACTGCCGCTGCGTGTGCTGAAGACGATGTTGTCTGTCCGTTTTGCACATGTTTCTCTGTTAGGTACGTTCTTTTGTTATTATTATTATTTTTAATATTTACTGATTTGGGGAAGAGTGCAAGTGGGGGAGGGGAAGACAGAGAAGGATAGAAGATCCAAAGCGGGCGCTGCACTGACACGCTAACAGCAGACAGCCCGATGTGAGGCTTGAACTCACAAACCATGAGATCATGACCTGAGTTGAGAGGTTGAACGCTCAACCAAGCCACTCAGGTGCATCGTTTGTTAGGTACTTTCCGTGCATTTATCGCATGTAATTATGTTAATCACCCTACCACATACTTCTTTTATTATATCCACTTTATAGATGGGAAAAAAAAAGTTAAGCAACATGGTGGTGAGTTAAGTGGCAGAGCCTGAAATGGAACCCAGGTGATCTGGACTGAGGAACCCCTGTTTTGTCTACCCAGTCTTGCCGCTTTGGCTTACCTCATTGTGATTAAGACTCACTCCCAACAGAAGGGCTCTCAGCCTCTTCTCAAACATGGAGGACCTCAGTGAACCTTCTGATTGCTTTGGGAGAGTAAACAGAGTAAAATATCTGAGTGGAGTGGATGCCTGTGAGTGTAGGAGCTTATCTAGTCCCGGGAGAGTTGGCCCTGAGTAAAGCCTCGCCCTCTCCCTCCACTACTGAAGTGCTAATCGATGCAGCAAATACACCTGATTGACTTCTTGTCAGAGCCCCATTTCACAACAAAGGACAACATCTTCTGTAATTTGAAAACTGATTACAGACCTGCAATCCCGGTTTGCTTTTTTTTTTTCTTTTCCTCCTCTTCCTCCTCCCCCTCCCCCTCCTCCTCCTCCTTTTTTTTTTTTTTTTTGGGGGTTTTTTTTTTGTTTGTTTTTAACACAAATGGAGCTTTTCTTCAGGAGAGAGCAAAAGCTTTTCCAGTTGATTCCAATACATTCCCAAAGAGGTTTCTTTGCCAACCCCCTCTTAAGAATCTATTTAATTACAGTAACTGAACTAGAAGATGCAGCAAAGGAGAAAATAGCATTATCTGCATTCCATTTTCATTCATTAAGAATCTGAGCCTAATAAAAGAGATGTACCTTCATAAACAGTATTCAATCTTCTTGTAGATCTGTAGTGGTCTGCTAACAAATTCTGTCTATAAAGTCCGTGTGTCTGAAATCCCAAATCCTGAAGGGCTGGGGGGCTACCTGAGAACAGAGTGAGCGGCCCTCAGCTCTGCATCTGTATTTTGGTCAGGGAAGGGAATTTAAGCAAGGATCACCAAGGCAGGGAGACCCGGTCAGTTTCCATAGAAACTACTCCTTACCGTGACTCCAAGGCATCACCCAAAGCAGCAGGGAAGTGTTCCAGCCTCTAGTTGAAATCCACTCTCAAGAGTGTTTGCATTCTGAATTCTTTGGCCTTCCTCCTCAAATACTCGTCACGAGTGGTAGCATTTATGAGAACGAGCATGTGCCTTGGAATGCAAGACGTTTGGATTTGAGTCTGTGTTATATCCCTACCGGTGAGGCTCTAAAATCAAACCAAAGAGACTGACATCCCAGATCTAGAGCCAGAGTCCACGAACTACAGTGGCCTGTGGGCTGAATCCCACCCGTTGCCTGTTTTTGCATAATACTAGCTAAGAAAAGCTTTTACACTTTTTTAATGGTGGAAAAATAAAAGAAATAACATTTCATGATGTGTAAAAATATACATGAAATTTGCATTTCATTCTCCATAGAGAAAAGTTCATTGCCACGCAACCCCATTGATTGGTTTACCTGTGGTCTCAGGCTGTGTTCACACTGCAAGGACAGACCTGCATAGTTGGAGCAGAGACAGTGTGGCCCACAAAACTGAAAATATGAACTGTCTGGCCCCCTAGAGGAAAAGTTTTCCGACCCCTATTCTAGATTCGAGACCCCTGATCTAAAAAGTAAGGTTACTTCTTGGTACTTCAGTTTCCCCATTTTTGAAAAGCAGGGTCAGTGATTGTAGCCACATAATAAGGTGGTTGGACAGATTTGGTGTAAGTCATGGAGACCATGGAGCACAATTTGCCCACGTAGTAGACACACAATAAGTGCCATTAGGTGATTTTGGTCAACTTACTTGAACTCTTTGATTCTCAATTGCCTGACCTTAAAATGGAGATAATAATGCCTACCTTACAGGAGTTTTTAGAAAGGATTATTGGGGTAGGCTCTCCATGGCAATAATGGCCAATTTTTATTTAGCACTTAATTGACACATGTGGAAACTGAGACCAAAAAATGGTGAAGTGACTTGCCTTCCCCACCCAGGCAGTAAGTCACAGAGCTGGGCTGTGAAACAGGTCATCTCGACAGCCCATCAGTCTAAATTACTCTGTCATCCAAATTCCGTGCCTGACGGACCATGAGTCTCTTTCCATTCCCATCCTCCTCGTCCCTGCTCCCGCAGTGGCACAGTCTTCATGCCTATATCTGCCACTGCTGTCATTCTATCTTGTAACGTCCCTAGTGCTTCACACCTGTGTCTCAAGCACTCATTTACAAATGTATTATAATTTACCAACTGTGTATTTGTTGTCCTTTCTGGAATGTGGTTTTCTTAAGCTTTGAAACCGTATTTCATCATCCTTGTAACCCTGTTGTCTAGCACGGTACCTGGACCCTTGTTGGTGCTGAGTTCATGTCTGCTAATTGAATGAATGAATGAATGAGTGAGCAAAACAATGAATTTTTTGATACCGTTTGTGTGCTTTTATACACTAATCCCGTGTGGCTTCTTTGGGTGGCGTGTATTGTAAAACATTTGGCATACAGCTGGCACGAGAGCTCCCATGTGCAAAGGAATTCAGGAGGAGCCTATGCCTGACTGGCCCTTGAGCTGATAAGAAATTGGAGAAAAAATATGAGCTACCTTGTTGAAAAAGACGTTTTCAGCCTTGCCTCTACCTCAACTAGTTTCATTCAAAATTGCTCTTTCCTTTTTTTAATGTTTATTTGTTTTTGCAAGAGAGAGAGCGTGAGCAGGGGAGGGACAGAGAGAGAGAGAGAGAGAGAGAGAGAGGGGGAGACTGAGGATCTGAAGTGGGCTAGAGAGCCTGATATGGGGCTCGAACTCAGGAACCTTGCGATCATGACCTGAGCCAAAACCCAACGCTCAACCAACTGAGCCACCCAGGCGCCCCCATAATTGCCCTTTGAAAGCCCCACTGTATTTCTCAAGCAGCAGATGACATTAGTACCTGGCTCAGCCCACCATTGGACCACCCCATCTTGGCAATGATTCACCCACTAGATGTTAACAGAAGACCTTCATGGAGCACGACAGAGACCTTGGTAAGCAGCCTTGTGGATGTGAACTGGCTCAGGAGGTCTGGCCTGGAGATTCACAGTGGGGGTGACCATGGCCCTCACTCAGAAGCATGTCTCTGGCCCTCTGTCTGACACAGTTCCCTGAGGCTAGTCTGCTTTGTCTCCTAGACTGGAAGCAGACTTCCAGACAGGTGGGAAGGAATGCTGAACTTACACAGATAACCTTACTTTCTACTTGAGCCCCTAGGGCGACAGAAAGCATGACAGCAAGAATGTTGTAATGACGTCACAGACTTTTATGTATTGGAAGGTTTGAGTTTATCCCTAAGTGTTTAACAGGAGTATTATTACCCTTACTTGGCAGACACTGAAACTGAAGTTTCAGAGGTAGAGGTTGTACATGTGGAGCATTCCAGAGCCTGGAGCAGAATTTAAGTTTTTTGACCCCTGATCATTTAACCCAGCCTCACCACAAATGCGTCCTAAATTCAGGGTGGAGATGATTTTTGTCATATCTGTATTCAACAACAATTTATCGATCCCCTACAACAAGCACTGAGGATTCAGCCCTGAGTGAACCAGACAGATGAGGCCATGACCCTTATTACCTTCTATTTTATTGGAAAAGTCAGGCAATAAAGTCAGTAAATAAATAATTTCAGATAGTGATAAGTACTGTGATTTTTTTTTTTTTAATTCAGAACAATGTGATAGGGAATGACTGGCAGGGATCGCAGAATTAGATAGGAGGGGTCAGGACAGGTCTTTGAGGAGGGGACACTTCAGCCAAGACTTAACTGTAGAAAAAGGCATGGAGGGAACACGGGACACGGGAGGGAAGAGCCTTGAGGATGGATGAGAGTTGGCAGCTACTTGCACTAATGGGTGGAAACTGATAGAGGTGACACACTGTGTCATCAGCTCCAGTGAGACTCAGGGTCCAGATTGGTCAGCTTTTCCTCCCTCTTGGTCGCAATTCCATTTCTTTCCATCTCCCCCAGCCAAAGCCCACCCATCTCAGGTTTGGGCCAGACAGCTCTTGTCTCTGAAACCTGCCGGGGTTGCAGCCCCAGCGATTAGGCTTCCTTCTCCCATGCCCTGTATCGGCCCTTTCTTTTCTCTTACTCCACGCATCTTCTCTGTGTTGCCCACATTTCCGCTCTTTCATCAAGACCGTAGGGAGTTGGGGATCGGGGGGTGGATGGCATCATAATCAAGACCAGGGCAGGCCTGGGGTCCCAGCTTTCTAAGGTGTGATTTGAGGTGAATGCTCGATCTGCCTAGACCTCCTCACCCCTAAGTGGGCGTAGCTTCAGTGCTTATAGCATAGGGTTATTCAGAGGTGACAAGGAAATAGTATCCATAAAGTCCTTAGTTCATAGTAAGCACTCAATAGACACAAATTATCGTTGTCACCATTGTTATTGCATGCTTCACGGCCAGTTGTTCACACTGCTTTATTAGGCTCGGATGGGAGGGCAGGAACTGTAGGTCATAAAGCCGCATATCTCATGGCCTTGCCCACTTCCTGGAACACATTTGGAGTGAACGAATGAAATCTTTTTCTCTAGAGATATAACCATTACAGTGGTGTAGAACTTCAGAACCGGAAGGAACCTTAGCTGTTAGTGAATGCATTCAACTCCCTTAGTTAAAACAAAAGGAAACAGAGGCTGACGGGGGCTAAAGAGTTAAGCCCAGAGTTACAGAACTCATTGGTGATAGATCTGAGAATGGCATCTGGTTCCTTTTAGAACAGCCGTATACACTACGAGAAGTAGGTTATTGATAGCTCTGAGGGTAACAGAGCTCCAGTTCTCCGAGATGAGCCCCAGTTTAGAAGAGTTTGTCCCGTTAGAACACTTGCTTCTCTTGAAGAGGTTAGCCTAGTTTTTATTTGGAAATGGTGGCAGGGACTGATCTCATTTTTTTTTGTCATCCCTAGCAGAGCACAGACCCTTGGACAGAACAGATGCTCTATAAACAGGTGATAACTGAATGGACACCTGTGGCCACCTTACTGAGAGCTCATTAGTGTAAAAATGTTCGTGTGCAAACTAACCTTGGGGTCAGCCTAAACACAGAATTTGGAATTATGCTCCATGTGTCACAGAGTAACTTTTATAATCCCAGGCCTTGCCCTATCCACGTGGCCCGTCTGATGAGGGAAGCAGAAAATTTCCACCTCCCTGGGAGGTAATATCCATTGATCCATCCATGATTTGAAAGCTTGTGAGCATTTAAATGACACCTGGGGCTATTGATTTCAGAAGCACAGCAGATTGTATTTAGAAATCATTTAATGGGCTAGGATTCCTGTTCGTATTTATTCATATTCAACAAATCCTGAGGAACACCTACTGTGTGCCAGGTCCTTTTGCCCCTCCCCGTTAGGAGTATGTGAAAAAGAAGTGTCTTCCTCTTAGGCTCGTTGCAAGGAGGGTTGAGTGAGTCAGCACATGCAGAGCAGCAGACACAGTGCCCAGCATATTTGGGGGAGGGTGAGGGGTGTCCAGCACATTTTAATCCCTCAAAATATTAGCTAGCATTTATAAAACATATGTATTCCTTAAGGTATGACAGTGACCACAATGGTGAGGAAAAGCAGTGGCTACAGTATACATTGAATTTTCACATTGCAAAACTGCTTCTCTTCCTTATTTTTTCAACTCCCCTTCCTATAAAATCACCCTGTCTGTGAATCAGGGACCGCAGAGAGGTTGATGCCTAACATCCTTTCCAGCCTCATGACAGCCTGACCACCTCTATGTAGGTAGAACCCTGCTCCCCTGAGACTCTCATCGCATTGATCATTCTGACTCTGTTCCCTCTCCTGCTTTCTGTTTTTATTTACTGCTTTATAATGAATGCCCACATTTGCCTGGTTCTGTCCCTCTGTCACCTGTGCATCTTGAGAAGGAGAACAGCATCTTACCCATCTTGGTTTCCACCGAGTTTAACACAGAGAAGGTCCTCAGCAAATGAAGGATGAGTGAACACACTTCTTTATTCCTGTATCAACGTTACGCCTTTAAATGTATCCCCCTTTTTTGACCATCCAGTCGAAAGGAAGCTTCTCTGTATGTCTCAAGCAGTTTTATATCTTTGAAGGCCTCATACAGTATAAGCGAAAATTCAAATTTTTGTGATCTCTAATCCTTCGTGGCCCTCCCTAGACAAGCAACAGAAAGGAAGCTCCACCCCACCAACTGGATGGCTTTGGGACTGATCCAGACCCACATACATCAAAGGTGGGTTATGCTTGTTGCTTATAAAAGAGCCGTACACCCTGTGGAACGCGGGAAATGACCTAAAATTTGTGATGAAGCGTTTAAATTGGGCAAACAGAACACTCGCTCCTCCCAACCCCCATGTAGAGATGGACTTAATGAGCCTGTGTCTTGTCGAGATTAAAGGAACTAAAAATTCCCCCCATACGTTCATTACCAAGAGAGAATACTGGGGGAAAATAAGTGAACGGGGAGAGAGATTTCCAAACATCAAATAAAATAGCAGTCGCTCTCGGTGTCATTTAAGATCTTGTTTCTCTTTTAGAAAAGGTTAACCCAAATGCAAGGACTGTTGCCTGAGAGAAGGGGAGGGGAGTTATAGTGGGAAGTGAGCGCCTACTAGGGGCCGCGGAGGACATGACAGGCCAGCACGCAGCTTCCAGCCTGGATTTGGCAGAGCGGGACACAGAGGCTAAAGCAGTTAAGAGATCTGCCTGAGTTTCACCCACGTTAGGAAGCGTCTCAGCCTGGATTCACTTCAGGGTCCCAGCTCCACACCCAGGCTCTTCTGCCCCAAGCCAGTCAAACAGGAGCATGACGAGTAGGACCTGAGCCCTGCTGGGCTTCAAGTCCCACGTGTGCCCTGGAAGGAAATCAGATCACTGCTAAAAATTAGGATATGAAAATAGAAAAGGGGAAAGAAAGAAAGAAAGAAAGAAAGAAAGAAAGAAAGAAAGAAAGAGAAAGAGAAAGAAAAAGAGAACTTTAAGGAAAATCAAAGTGACACAGTGAGATCACGCTGGGTTTGGGAGGCCGTCCCTGCACAGACTGTTTAATTGGGGTTGTATTTGGAGAGTTAGATTAAAGGAAGAAGAAAAAAGACAGTGTTCAACCTGATTTACATGAAAACGAGAAGAAGGGGGAAAAAAATGGGGTATTAAAATGTGTGAGTTGAATCCTCAGATCTCTGCATTGTAAGTGGTGCTCGGTAGAAGTTTTAAATTGGCTACATTGCTTTAATTGAAATATAGAATTGTAATAACACAGTGTGACAGGCACCTACTGAGGGGGAAGGCGGCCGCTCCCACCTCTCCCTGGAGCAGCACACAACAAGGGGATGGAAAAAAAAAATACACACCGAGAAGCACTTGAAAGGGCTTTGTTCTTTTCCAGGCTCTTTGAGGTTTGCTTTTTGAAAACTGCATTTTTTTCCACATTCGCTCCAGGGTCCAATTAATCCATACCACCCCACCCCCATTCCCAGGATGTTCTAGCCATAAAGGTATTTTGTATCAATTAGGGGGTTGTATACTGGCCAAAGGAAAAGAATTTGCAAAATATCCAGATTTGCCTACAAAGACCCCAAATCGGTTGGTAGCCTGAACCAAACTGGTGAGTTGAATGGACATCTCTCTGTCCCCTGAGGTTTCCCGTCAGTTCCTGCGTGGCTGTGATCATTTTCAAGTGTGCCCATGGGGAAGCTTATTGCAAGGGTTCTTGACCTAGAGGCAGCCCCGGGAGATGGGCTCAGGTATCAAGGAAAGATGTTTGTGAGGGCAGGCAGTGACGTGACCTAGGACTGGTGTGTGGACCACCAGCTTTCTCTTTGACCTGGCCTCCCAAATCCTGGCTCACCCCTCTGGGGAGGACTCACACTACAGTTCGGACCATCGTCAACAGCCCACACCCCTAGCCCTCTCCCAGCTTTTTCTGTAACACATGCTCATGACCTCAGAATCTCAACCTTCTTCCCCTCCCCTTTCCTAACTTGTGTCTCAACCCAATGCCATGAAGTCTGGGTGTCTGAGTGCAGTGGTCACCAACCCCATCCTGCAGGTGCGCTGGCTACAGGCAACTCATCAGCTCTGTTCCTACTCCATCTTTCCCCATAAATCTGATGCCTGAAACATACATTTCCCCTGAAACACGCAGCTTTCCTCAACCGTAGGGTGTGCATTCAAAGAACGGCCTTCCCTGCCCTAGTTCCCAGCACAACTTGTTTTAATGTCGACCCCCTTTTAGTGTTAAAATTAGCAAAAAGTTCTTTGAAAAATTTTAAACTGTCAGGTATAGAGGACAGTGGTGTTCCTCTTTAACTGTTTGTAGTAAAGGACGAGCCATTTCCTTTTCCAGTCCTTCGAGGACCGAGATGTGGTTCTTCGATGCAGTGCCTGCTCTTTGCCACACGTGACTCACCAGGTCAGCTCCGCAGGGACTCAGCTCGTCCCTGCCCTGCTCAGTAAGACAGGTCCACTGGACACACTTTGGATGTTGCATCAGCATTGCCATGGAAGCCTCTAAACTACCATTTTCGTGCTTATCACAGACCAGTACTAGTTTCCAGACCATTTCCAGCCTGCAGACCCTAAAACGTGTGTTCAGGACATTATTCACTTCTCCTCACGGCGGTGCCTCTGGCACCACCGCTTGACCCCACATTTACCGGTGACACCTGTGGTCGGGTCTGCCCCCGTCGGTCTCTCACTTTCCCTCCCCCCCCCCATCCATCACTGTCATCTCAGCCCTCCATCTCGCCTGGACTAGTGTAGGTGCCTCCCACCTGGCCTCTCTGGACCCATTTCAATCCATTCTGCAAAATCAAGCCACAGCAACCTCTTTCATATCTATATAAAGACAGAGAGCCAGTTTCTCTTCTGCTTGAAGCCTTTTGGTGGCTTCTCTTACTCTTCTGCTCACCCTGTCCTCCCCAGCATGCCTGGCCTTCCTTCAGTTGCCCATAAGCCCTCTGCCTCCCCCCACAAAGCCCCCCAGGGCCTTTGGCCCTGCTCCGTCTCAGGATTCAGCTGTTCTCTCCACAACCCCAGGACACAAAGCTACTCTGCCCCGGGGTTCTGTTCTGGGAAATTTGCAAAGGGTGACCTCCTTGAATCCTCGCGTCCCAAAGATGTGATTAACGCTATTTTTAAAATGAGAAAGCTGGAGCTCAGAGAGGTTAAACAGCTTGCCTGGGATGGGAGGAGCAGCTAATTAGTGAGGTCCTCACCCAGCCTGTGCGGTCCAGGAGCCCGAGAGGTCTTTCCACATGGAGATTTAGGGAACCACACAGTCTTTCGGTATAGCCTCCTCACCACAGTGAGGACTTCCCTCCTGTGCCTCCCTCCTTTTTGCTTCTTATGGCCGCCACCCCCTCCAGCTGACGCTCCTTCTTCCCTTTTAACGTCTCATCTCATTTACTAGATAATGTTAGCATCCAGCTGTTAGCACCCAGGGATTCAGTATTAGGCAGAGCCTGAAGAACTAAAAATAGCCCTATTTTGTCCATTTTCTCCACAAAGGCTTGGGTCCGTGGGCTTCTGAGACCCAGTCGTAATCGTGGTGACCCCCACCTCCCCTGCTTGGGTCCTGCCATTTTGAGGAGAAAGCTGCCTTGCACCCATCCGGGCCGTAGTCCTTTTCTGCCGCTTCCTAGGAGCTTCCTTGAGCACTAGACAGAAAGGTACTGAGCTGACACCCAGTTTCCACCAGGCCCTCGGCATACTCTGGCCTCTTAAGCACACGTGAATATGTAGTTAAAAATCCATTTACATGAATAAATGAACTAGTCAGGAGATGAAACCCGTTCCCCCCCCCCCACACTTAGGAGAAAGAATCCCCTGAACTTTGCAACTTCATGATATCCTGTACTTTGTGTCATCAGCATCCCCTGGAAACAAGAAGGCTCTGAAAAGAGGAGAATAAAAGCCTTCTCGATGAACACAGTGGAACAGGCAGTGGCAATTGGAAAAATTCATATGCTGTAATTATAGATTTTTGTTTGTTTTAAATCCTGGCACTCAATCCGTGAGCTCAGTTTAATAATAAAATACTAGCATTATGCATGCAAGTGCAAATTTGGTATCATGTCAGTCAATTCCAAACACTATTTACAGAATGGAATCATTACAGTGCATTAATATAATGAAGACAGTACTGGAGCTTATTTCAGAGTAATATTCTTAAAACATCAGCACAGGATGGTGTCTGTAGCCCTTCTCAAGAGTTGAAGCTTAGCTCAAGCCATCTTAACACACTTTGAGCTTTGTTACTGACATAATGTGGCTTGGGTTCTGCTCTTAGCCATGCGTGTAGCAACTGTAATGGCAGAGAGTGGGAAAGAGAAAAGGGGGAGGGGGAGGCGAGAGAGAGAGAGAGACAGAGAGAGAATCATCCCTGATGGGAAGATCCTCTGGCCACGGTTTTCTGTAGGCATGCTTCTGTCACTGCAAAGAACACACTGCTTTGGCATGTGATCGATCACATGTCTGTTGCCTCGCTGGATGCTGAGCTCACTGAGAGCAGGGGCCCTTCTTTATTTATCTCTGAAATAGTAGGCAGTGCGGCATAGCGATGAAAAGAACTGGCTCTGGAGCCAGACGGCCTGGGTTCAAATCTCATACTAGCTCGGTGGCTTTGCATAAGCAGTTAGTAAGCTCTCTGTGCCTCACTTTGCCTGTCTCTGAGAGTTGTTACGGGAATTAAATAAGCGGAACCGTAGAAAGATGTCTGGCACATAGAAAATGCTCATTGAATGTTCCCTCTCATTCTCACGTCTGTACCCCTAGTACCCTGCTCGGTGATGGTGTAGAGTAGGTGACCAATCCACGTGCAAGAGGTGGAAGAATGAGTGGCTGGATGGGTGAATAAACAGCGTGGCTGTGATCCACAGCATGCATTGCTTATCTGAATCTGTAGCATTCTGTGTATTTCAATGGCTCTGCCAGAATCCAGGCCTCTTCTTTGTTGGAACTTGAGGCTGCCCGGAGATGATTGGACTTGGTTCAGATAGCTATCGGGCGAGACAAAGAGGTTTGCACATCAGGGACTAAAGTTGAGGCTTTGCGAATGTGCAAAACTGAGAATTGATGCAGAAGTCATTATTAACTCACACATTTAACAGGATGTTTGCCTTTCAACAAAGGGTGACTAATTAATGTAACAGTTGATTATGTAGCTCCCTTAATTTGTTACTGGTTTTCAAATACCAAAGTAATTACATCACTAAAGGAGGGGGGACAGTTGCTAGCAAGTCAGTGTATAAAAGAGATGCAAAAAAGGATTGACTGTTGGTTTTCAAATCCTGCTCGGATACAGACTGTGTGGAGTCTGATGAGGTAGCAGCACACAGGTCCCTGAGTGAAGTCAAACCCTATGCTCTGGCCAGGGTGAGGATGATGGAGTCTGGCCTGGGTAGACGTGGCGTAGGGTTTTCAAATCGTGACTCTGCCACTGAGCACCTGTCAACAGTGCCCGCCTCTGGAAACGGTGCAGCTAATGGTGTCTCCCTCATGGAGTTGTTAGGAAGATTAAAGTTTGAACCGTGTCTGGCATGTGATAGGGGCTGAATGTTATTTTATAGTTCATGATCTCTGTTATGCTTTTCTCTCCAGCCTCACACCCTCACACTCGCCCCCATAGATGCTATGTCTCAGCCCATGCCTACTTGTGCTTTCCCTGGGCCTCAGATACCTGGGCACCCTCCATACCCACCCTATTCCCCAGCCCAGCTTGGCAGCTCTTAGCCATCTTGCAGATCCCAATCTAACCAGGTCTTCTTCCACGAAGCACCTGCTTCTGCCAGACAGAATTGCACACCCGTCCCCCTGTGCCACTGTATTCCTTGAATGTATCATGTTTCGGTGATTTTTCAGATAGTGGTTTTTTTGTCCCATTGTAACACCTCTGCAGTGAGGACTGGCTTGTAGTCTGCAGCATCTTGATTCCATGCGGTACAGCACCTCCATTATGCTTTGTTCCATGGCTGGTATCATTGTCTGCGTGTCTCAGCAACCTAAGGATGGAGACCATGGTGTATTATATTTGTGTTCCCCAGCGCCTAGACAAAGCACTCAGTCAGTGCTGCTAAACAAATAGAAGAAGAAATCAACATTGTTGCTAGGTGTCTGATTTTGTCGAGTAGCAGGATGTCTTTGGATATGTGCTAACATCTGAAAAATAACAACAATAACAGCAATAATATAGCACTTTCTTTGCAGCAGGCATCATCAAAGTACATAGATTACTTCCCCTTCATGATACTCTGATGAGGTTGCTTCTGTTTTCATCTTCATTTCACTCATGAGGAAACTTAGGTTCAAAAAGGTTAAGCAGCTTGCCCAAGATCCTGTAGCTAATGGTGACGGAGCTGGGATTTGAACCCAGGTGGTCTGCCTCCACAGCCTAAATCTGCCTCTTGACTGGTGACCTCTTATGGCTTATGAAGGACTGGTTTAAAACTCTCACCAGCACCCAAAGGCTTTCCCACTCTATCATTCACTATCGGCTGGAACAATCTGTGTAATCCAAGACAGGTGCCAGGTCTATGTATTTTGCTCACATGATTCTTCTACCTTGAACTGCATCTGCCTTCGATTTACTGTCGATTGAAATACAGAACTGGATTCAAAGCCCATCCCATTCCAAACCCCCATGATGTCTTTGGAACCCATTCCACCCTATAGGAAAGCCCCTTTCCTTCTCACTCAGTGTCTGTAGCAGGTTTTGAAAGCATTTATGGGCCAATTTATGCATGTCTAATGCACTTGTGTCAGAGTTTATGTTGTCTTGGCCTGTGTTAACCCCTTTTCACCATAGGCTACCACCTGCTTGGAAGAGGGCGCAAGTCTTTTTTTTTTTTTTTTTGAGGTTTATTTTTGAGAGAGAGAGACAGACAGACAAACAGAGCACACGTGGGGGAGGGGCAGAAAGAGAGGGAGACACAGAATCGGAAGCAGGCTCCAGGCTCTGAACTGTCAGCACAGAGCCCAACACGGGGCTCAAACTCATGAACCGTGAGATCATGACCTGAGCCGAAGTTGGATGCTTAACTGACTGAGCCACCCAGGCACCTTGAGGGCCAAGTCTTAAATATCTTTAGGGTCCACCAAAATGCTACCTACTCTAGACCCCTGAACTAGTAAGGACGAATAAATAGATGTTGATAGGTAGATAGTTAAAGATAGATGGATTTCTTATGAAATACTACCTCTGTAGTACACAACCCATTATATTAACATTCACGTATCATTCAGCAAACATTTATTGGGTACTCATAGTGTTCTAGAGAACTGAGCTAATTGCTATTACCCCTACTGCTGCTATTATTACTAATAATAGCAGCTGACACTTACTGAGCACTCAGTTTTACTGAGACATCATGCTAAGAAGTGACCTGTGCATCATTTCTTTCCATCCCTACAACAGTCCTATTATCTCCGATTTACAGATGATAAAACCAAGGCTTGGAGATATTAAATAATATGTCTTACAGACACCGTGAGCACAAGGACTGCATTTGTCTTTATTCATCTTTGTATCCACCCAACAGTTTCTGGCCCTTATAAGGTCCTCAATGAATATTTATCAATTGAGTAAATGGATGAACCAATGACTCCATTTTTTAAATGGCAGTCTGGCCCCAGAGTTATCAGTTGTAACCATTATGCTACCCTGAATTTCAACCTAATTTTAGAAAGGAGGATACTTAGACTATGAGAAATAAAATAATTGTCCTACTCCATGCATCTGAGAAATAGCAGAGGGGAGAAAACACCCACATCTATCCTACTGTCCTTGTTAAAGAACGTTTAGCCCAAAGTTAATTTTACCATGTGAGTTATCTATAAGGTAGAGTTAGAGTGTGTCCTTTTTTCTTTCTTTCTCAAATAATATGAGCCTCAGGGCAGGCAACACTAGATATATTTAGTATATAAGCCTAAGAATTGCCCCAACTGTTGTTGATTATTATTTTGGTTTTCTGAATGGGCCCCATGATTGCTCAATGTGTGATAGAACATCCGTCCCTAATTTGTAATCCTCCATTTTTCTTCCCACATCTTTAAACAAGGAACAAGCCATAATTTATGCGTGATAAATCAGAGGTCTTTTTATAAGATGCCATTTGAATTTTTTTTTCCACTATGGCTTATAAAATGTTTTTATAGGATGTTAGAGGTCAAAGGGACAGTAAAGGAATCTTTCCCAGCAAATCACTTCCTTGTCCTCCAGACACACTGGGCTCCAGTTAGATGATAATGGGTTCTGTGAGTTGTTTTCCGAGAGACCTGAGTTCCAATTCCAGTTGAATCCTTATGATTCATGTGACCTTGGTCAAGAATTTTAATCCTCTTGAGTCTCAGTTTCTTCATTTTAAAAACTGGAATTGTAGTATTACCCTGCATGGTTGCTGTAAGGATTAGATATTGTATAAAGGACCAACCACACTGGCACGAAGTAGACTGTAATTAGATGGGAGCCATTATTTCCCAAAGCCTGAAAGAAACTATATTTACCTTTAGAAAAGTTGTAAAGAATAACCCAATGGAATTTTTTTTTATAGGTTGGAGTTACATCAACTCCTTGAAGTCATATTCGACAACATATTCACGAAAAGCTCCAGTTGGTAGTTAACCATGTCTTGGACAAATAAATAAAAATTAGACAGTGATGAACTTAAAGTCATTTGGTGACGTTTCTTAAAACCTGGAGCACGTGGAAGCCTTGGTGGTTCTCATGACCTTTAGTTGTTCTGTGACCCCCAGGCATGGAAGAGACATGTGCTACCCACCTCGTAGCCATGGTTCCTCCATATGTCCAGCCCCGGCAGTGAGGAACCACGTGACCGTATCTGGCTGTGAACTGAAGTGACGTCACTTCTAGGCCAAGCTCACAAGCACCAGATGCAGCCCTCCATTCTTTCTTCTGCCTTGACAACTATAAGGCTATGGGTTGGGATGTGGAAGTGAGCCCCTGCCAGCCCAGGTGGGACATGCAGCTTGAATCAAAGATGAGCCCGTGTGGTAATAAGCCACTGAGCTTTCAAGGTTTAATGTAACCCATTTCAATATATTAGGCCATAGGTTTTAGAGGGTACAATATATCAGGCAGTGTTTATAAATTTTAATTTCCACAGCTGAAAAAATAAATCATTGTCCGTTTACTCTTAATATTAATTTATCCACCCATACACACATCAGCCCATATATTCAACAAACATTTTTTAACACCTATTAATTGCCAGATACTAGACTGGGTTTAAGGTTATAAAACTAAAAGGCCCTGACACCCCTACCCTTATGGGGCCAGGATCTAGCTGGAGAAACAGACAGGAAAATTCTGTGCTGACAGCTCAGAGCCTGGAGCCTGCTTCGAGTCCTGTGTCTCCCTCTCTCTCTGCCCCTCCCCCACTCATGCTCTCTCTCTCTCTCTCTCTCTCTCGCTCTCGCTCTCGCTCTCTCTCGCTCTCTCTCTCGAAAATGAATAAACATTAAACATTGTTTAAAAAGAAAAAGAAAGTAGGGACTTTAGCTTGGGTTTGTTGGGGAAGGCTTCTGTGAGGAGGTGACCCACAAACTGAGTTTGTCAGGGTTTAAATGGGTTTAAGTGCCAGGGTTTAAACTGGAGGGTTTAAAGCCCTGAGGAGACATGGTGGAAAAATGAAGCTCTCAGAGTGGATGGGGATGTGGAATAGGGACATACAGGTTTAATTTTATGTCAGTATTGCTGGGACACTCAATTTTTCTATTGCTAGATTTAATTCTTTAAGTTCCTTTGCTTAAAATGGGGAGCTTAAATATATCCCTTGTGGTAGAGGTATATATTATTGGACTTCCGTATTTTTATTTTAGGCGTTTCAGAAAGCAATACTCTGAGGAGTAATGCACAGTAAGCTTTTGAAGCAAAGAAGTTGAAACAGGATATTGTTCGACTCTGTGGACTTGGGAAACACACAGGACCTGAGGTTAGAAAGTTCCGGGTATGAACCCCAGCTCCGCTACTTTCTCAGCTTCCTGATCTTGGGCAAAGGACAACCTCTCTCCACTTCAGTTTCCTCACGAATTAACTGGAGACGATAATAGCACCCATTTGATAGGCCGGTTATGAGACTGAAATGCCATCATACATCAAAGTTCTCAGCAGGGAGAGTGGCACAAGGAACACTGAGTCAACATTCAATCAACAGTATCAGCTGTCACTGGTCCGATTACTATCATCTTCATCTGTGTTTTTATTGTCATCATCATCACTGTATTTATTTTGGTAGGAGGCATTATTCCTCCCTGTATTTGCAATGATTTTTATGAGAGCTTTGCTTTCATTTGACAAATTACATGAGACCATGGTCACTGGTATACCAAGTCCCAAATTCTCCTCCTGGCAATTGAGGCCCTTTTCCATTTGTTTTTAACCAAGGTAGTTCTGCCTCACCTCCCACTATTATTAGCCATGCTCTCCCCTCTCACTCCCCAGAGTTCTCTCCTCATATTACCTCCACACTTTTACTCAGTCAGGTTTCCACACAACATAGAATGTCCTCTTTCTTGAATGTAGTGAAATATGTAGTTCTTCTATCCTGTGCCAGCCATACCCTCCATATGCAAGCTCATTAATCCTCACCTCTAAAACAGCAGCTGAGACTAGAGGAGGTGAGTTTCCTGCCAAATCCAGCCAAGTAGAAAGTAGAGGAGGAGGATGGGTGTTAAGTATGCCAACCCACTCAACCCTGCAGGACTGGACTGAAAAACTCCCTGCGTCTTTCTGATCCACAGTAAAGCATCCACAGCCTCATGGGCTTCGGTCCATGTTGTCATAAGTAGGTAGATAGAACCAAGGACAGATAAACCAAGGGCAGAGGGACAAATCAGCAAAGCACTCTAAAGAGACAAAGAATCTTGTCTCCGTGAGTCGCACCCACTCTGAAGAGCTATTGGAGGTTACCGTTGAATTTTCTCCGCTCCGAACAGTATCCTTCCCCGTGTCCTTGCCTTGCTAAAACATGCAGGGTAAACTCAATCCATGGGCACAAGGGTTTTCTCAGAGCCAAGTGAGTCAACCCAGCCTGAGGAGAGTGTGAATTTTAGTAGATGGAGGAATTCATAGTTCAGTCTTGGAAATCTGTGCGCAAAGAAGGGCTTTTAATAGGAAACTGTCAATTGGTCCAAGTGAAGAAAACTAGGATGAGGGAGGAAACAGAGCACAGATCATTCAGGGCCAGCAATTGAGGTCTAAGGCTGTGAACAACGCCTTCCAGGGTGGTTGGCAGGGACTTCTCCGTGGCACAGAAGCGGGGCAGCTACTCTCCCAGAAATCAAATCCGTAAAGCCCCATCTCCTGACCTGCAACCCGCCTGGCCTCCTGGGAATTAGCATCCAGTGATCGTGGTATGGTCTGGGGACAAAAGCCTGCACTGAGCACAGGCAGTGGAAAGGCCCTTCAGGAGATGCTCTCTGAGACCAGCTTCAGAAACATTTGAGGAGACATAAGCAAGTGCTCAAACTAAAATCCAGCTTACCGTACGGCAGTGAATTTATAGTGGTGACCTAGGGGTGGGGCTGGCCGATTCCAAGTTCCCCCACTTCTGCCTGTAACCACTCTGACCTCAGGCCCTCTGATGGTTATGTTAGGCAACCGGGAGGTATATCTGAGAACCAAATCTCCAGCGTGCATGTGCGAGAACAAAGAAGTTTGGATTCTGCTGTTGGAACTGCTCAGACTCATGTGGATGGGAAAATGTTGTAAAGGCTCGCAAGCCGAGGCTGGGCTCTGTCCCTTCCCTTAAAAGTAGCTGTGGAAGAACAGACACAGCCAGAGCTGTCCTGCTGTGTGCCCGCGTGACAGCAGGGCCTCAGGAAGTACGGCTGAAGGGAGGAAAAGGTCAGGAACAGGTGAAGGAGAGAAGCTACACTCAAAAAGAGGGGAAATAAAAGGAAAAATAAAACTTGTAAAGGTATCAACTTCAAGGTTTTTGGCATTTGAGCCCACCTGACATTCTGGGCCCTCTTCTAGGTGCCTAAAGAAATCATCATATTCGACTCAAAACTTTGTGATGTGCAATTTATTATCCACATTTCACAGACCAGGACACTGAGGAAATTCAAAGTGCAGTCACTCACTGCCCAGGACCATACTGATTATTTGAAGACTGGGATTCACTCGCCACCACTATTTATTGGAAGCTTATTATGAGGCTGATATTGTGTTTTGTATGCGAGATCCATTTTATATGCAATATCCTCAAAGTCACCCGGCAAGGAAAGTGTTACATTAACCCCCTCTTGTAGATGAGGAAACTAAGGCTCGGTCTCACGCTGCATGTCAGGTGAGTAGAGATTGCTCCAGTGCTGGCACAAAATGATTTCAAGGCAGGACTTGGATCCCAGGCATTAGTCTGAACTGGGTTCTCTGGGCATTAGATTTTTTTTATTAATTTATTAATTATTAAAGAGAAAGAGAGCACACACATAAGCAGAGGCAGAGGAAGAGAGAGAGAGAATCTGAAGCAGGCTCCAGGCTCAGCGAGGGGCCTGACACGGCTCGATCCCACGACCCTGGGATCATGACCTGAGCCAAAATAAAGAGTTGGACGCTCAACACATTGAGCCACCCAGGCACCCCATGAGTATTAGAAATTTTGCCTTGTAGGGTAATATATGTTGTTTCGGGTGCTGAGAAGGCTCAGAGCCAGTTAGGGACCATGGCTGTTGACCGGGAGAACATTACCCTCCACTGCACAAGGTGCCCAGGCTCTTGATCTCAGGTTCACCCCTGACACAAAGAGGGAGTCCATGGCGAGCCCCCACCTCAGCCTGAACCTCTAGCTCACTTGTGCCTTCTGTGCTGTTTACCAGCAGCTTCAGGAACACGCCAGAGAAGGAACAAGCTGGACCTGGAGCCCAGGCCCGACTCTGGGCCGGCCTGGCAAGCCCACAGCTAAGACCTGGCAGGGTTGCCTTGTCTGCCTGGCTCTTTGCATCAGCTCGTGAGGACTTTCACCTGCGCTTCCCTTCTGCGAATGACATGAGTAAAGGTCCCTCCACCCCCCGTCCCAGTCACTCCCTTCCTGAACAAGGAATGAACTTCTCCGTTCTGTGTCTGGGAAAGAAAGGCCCAGGAAGGATTTAGTTACTTATTTTTATTATTTTTTTTTTAAAGCTGGGGAACTAAATTGTGTTGTTTCTAATTGCTTCTCTTCATTGTCAGAATGTAGGCGCCTAGGATGCAGCCCCACCCCTGTGCCCGTCAGAGGCATCTCCCATGGGTTCCCCTGTCACCCTGCACTTTACCTCTCAGGGCGCCTAGCACACCACACTGATGTTTGCCACGCAGGGCTCCCCACTACACCTTGAGCTCAGGAGGAGTGGGGGCCATGTCTATGTCAGCATTGTGCTCCTACGATGCAGTACAACGCTTGACATACAGGAATCATTCAATGAGTAACTTTGTGGCGTGAACGAATACATGTATACAATGGCAATACTAACATTATCCCCCTGAGGGTATGTCCTCATAACGACGTGGTTCTCCCAGGCACACTTGCTTATTCCGGGCCAGGATAGAGAGAATCAGCCTGGGTCCTTTTCTGCATCTAGCCCATGTTACAGAGGGAAAGGGATGTAAATTGAAGCCTTCTTGACACAGCTGAAAGAGTCAGGCCTGGCTTCAAATCCTAACCCTTCCACCTCCTAACTAGGTAGTGTTGGGCCAGTTACAAGGTCCTCTCAACCACAGAAGGACGTTCGACAGTAAGAGAAGGTATATGTTCCAAAGGAAACAAAACCCAAATAAACAAAAACCCGATACTTATACAATGTTGACCAGGTGCCAGACACTATTTTAGGGGTCCTGAATATTATAATCTACTTAATCATCACAGCTCCCATGAGATGTAGGCACTATGGTGGTGCTCATTTTACAGATGAAGAAACTGAGGCACAGAGAGGATACATATTCACCCAATGTCACATAGCTAGTAAGCGGGAGAGCCAAGATTTGAACCCGGGCAGTCTGGTTCCAGCGTCCGTATTCTTAACCTCTCGCAGTTAACTGCTTCTATCAATATGATACAGGAAGAGCCTGCATTTAGAGTTTGGAAGGTCCTTGAGAGTGCCGATTTCAGGTCTGCTGCTTACTGGATGTGACTTTGGGCAGATGACTTAGCCTCTCTGGGTTATGTAACATCCTCATTTTATCATGAGGATAATAAAACAAGAGAATGAATGAGATAATAAATTAGACAGAGCTTTAAAAGCTATAAAGCTCTTTGCACATCGAAGTATGAAGTGGCTATTAACTGTTAGATGCCAAAGAGCCTTGAGTGATAAAATGAGGTGCTTGCTTTATAGGCTTTGGGCCTGTGAAAGCATTGGGAGATTTTTATCAAAACAGGGTAGCAGGAAGGAAGGGATGGATAGATGAATACATGGATGGAAGGAACGAAGGAAAGAAGGGGAGTTAACCAGTATTTTAGAAGACATGCTTCAAATAAAAGACCGCTCACGAAAGAAATGTATAAGAAGCAGTATATTATCACCCTCCTGGATTTGGGAATTAGACATTTGGGGTGGGAGTAGGGGGTCCAGTCTCAGAACTTCCTCTTTCTAGCTCTTTGAGCTGAGGCCTGCAACTTTATCTCTCCGTGCCTCAGTGTCCTCCTTTGTCAAATAAATGAGAATAAAGCCTTCCTTATTGGCTTGTAATGAGAATTAAAGTCGATCCTATAGGAAAAGCATCAGGCTCGCAGGAGACGATCCAAAGCGTCAGCGCCCCTCCCTGCTCTGGCTGAGTCCCTTGATGTTTCCCATTGTATCCACATGATATAAAATTGCGAGATGTCTGCTTTAGGGAATTAATTTCCTAAAGTAGGGAGAGGGCATTCATAATAAACACTCTGCATTTTCATCCTGTTGCTTACCTGCTTGCAGGTGCAAACCGGGAGGGAAACATCCCCTTCAGCAGGGGCCTTTGTTCTGCAATTAAAGACGCCTTGCTAATCCTTCTGCTTCCCAGATGCTCTTGGATCGGCTGTATTTTTAGCTCGTCTCTTTCATATGCCTCACTCCAAAGACATCTTATTATTCATTTCAAAACTTGACAACTCCTATCACTTTGTTCCATTCTGATACACAAAGAGAGAATGAAATGTAGGAGTCTCCAGCCAAGTTTTGCTTCTGCTCAGTTGAGTCCAGAGCAGCAAGGATGTCTGCCGGCCCCGTCGGCTCATGGACCTGCCCGGCATGTCCGCTGTGTATCACGAGTTCTCACGCACGTGCTCGTCTGCCCCGTAGCATAGACCGTGCGGGTATCTATGTGTGTGCATGCGCTCAAGAGCAGCACAAATGCCGTCATGCAGACACAGACCAGCAGCCCCCGTGCATTTCTGGGACCAGACTGAAGAGCGTGCAGGAGAGTGTGTAACGGCAAGGATACACATTCCCAGCATTCACTTGTTTACTCAACAAACCTTGATGAATGGTGTCTGTGCACCAGGATGTGTGCTAGGCAAGGGCATACATTCTGCAAAAAACAGAGAAGATACCAGCTCACGGCATACCCTTTGAATGACTTTGAAGTAACAGTGTCACATTTATGAAGCACTTGCTGTGCTCTGGGCACCAAGCTAAGCATGCCATGTATGTTAATTCAGGGAGTTCTAACAGCTCTGGGAGGTGGAGACAGTCATTCCCCATATACAGGCAAGAAAGCGACGTCACAAAATGTTAAGTGCCTAACCCAGGCATCATAGGTTGTGCGTGAAGAGGCCAGGCTTTGACCACTGACTCCAGAGTCAGTGCTCCTAACCACTGTGCTGTACAGGGGCTCCCCAGTCTCTGCCCAGATTGCCTCCAATTCCAGCATCATAATAAATGAGATAGTGTGCATCATCCGCTCAGCCCAGGGCCTAGGGCTTCATACTATAGGTGGAGATTGTGATCACCTATATGGTATCAAAGATAAACAGCCCTGGACAATCAGGTAGTGAAAACATTTTATTCAGTGACCATGGACAGTAGAGCAGGAGCTCCATTCCAACTGACACAGCAGTGACTGGGCATTTTAAAGGGAGAATGAGGGAGGGGGACTAGTCGGGGTCTCCCAGAGTCAGCTCAGAGTAATTTTGGGAAAATTGCAAAACGTGGAAAGAGGGGCAGTTAGTGCATGCAAAGCAAATCTAGGTTTGCAGGCTGGTGCTTTACCCAAGTTTGGGCTCTGACGCTCTTGTGCCTAGTGGGAGACAGGGGCCCGATCTTGAGGTGCTGGCTGGAACAAACAGGAAATGCTTTTGGCAGCCTCGAGTTTTCTGAGGTAGGGACTTTAAGCGGGGTCATCCTTGGGATGCAGCCCTGAGCTGTCACAAGCTACAGGCATATCTCATTTTATCGTGAATCATTTTATTGCACTTTGCAGGTACCATGTCTTGGGTTTGTTTTTTGGTTTTGGTTTTGGTTTTGGTTTTTTAGAAATTGAAGGTCTTTGGCAACCCAGCGTCAAGGAAGGCTAGCGGCACCATTTTTTTCCAACAGCATCTGCTGACTCTGTGTCTCGGTGTCACGTTTTGGTAATTCTCACAACATTTCAGACTTTTTACTATTACATTTATCATGGCGATCTGTGGTCCCTGACCTGTGATGTTACTGTAATTACTTGGGGCACCACGAACTGTGCCCATAGAAGACGGTAAACTTAGTAAATGTTGTGTGCGTTCCGACTGCTCCACAACCAGCTCTTCCCCTTCTCTCTTCCCCCCCTCCTCGGGCCTCCCTATTCCCTGAGACAACAGCAATACTGGAATCAGGCCACCATTTTAATAACCCTGCTGTGGCCCCTGGGCGTTCAGGTGAGAGGAAGAGCTGCACGTGTCTCCCTTTCGGTCAAGAGCCAGAAAGGACGAAGCTTAGTGAGGAAGGCCGAAAGCTAGGCCTCTTGCACCGAACGCTTGGCCAACTTTTGAGTGCAAGGGAAAGTTCTTGAAGGAAATTGAAAGTGCTACTCCAGTGAGCTCCCAAAGGATAAGAAAGGGAAACGGCCGCATTGCTGATACGGAGAAAGTGTGAGTGGCCGGGATGGAAGGTCAGACGAGCCGCAGCATCCTCTTAAGCCAGAGCCTGATCCGGAGCAAGGCTCTAACTCTCCTCACTTCTTGGGAAGGCTGAGAGAGGTGAAGAAGCTGCAGAAGGAAAGTCTGAAGCTAGTAGAGGTGGATTCACGAGGTTTAAGGAAGGAAGCCGTCTCCATGACGCGAGATTACAAGGGGAAGCAGCAGGTGCTGCTGTGGAAGCTGCCGCAGGTTCTCCAGGAGGTCTGGCTCAGAGAATTCATGAAGGTGGCTGTACTACGCGACAGATTTCGGTACAGATGGAAGACCTTCTATTGGAAGAAGATGCCATCTAGGACTTTCCTGGCTAGAGAGGAGTAGTCAGTGCCTGGCTTCAAAGCTCCAAAGTGCAAGCTGACTCTTGTTAGGGGCTAATGCAGCTGGTGACTCTAAGTCGAAGCCAGTGCTCCTTCACCCCTGAAAATCTTAGGGCCATTGGGAATGATGCCTAATCTACACTTTCTGTGCTCTATAAATGGAACGACAAAGCCTGGATGACAGCACATTTATTTACAAGATGGTTTACTGAATATGTTAAGCCTGTTGTTGAGGCCTACTGCTCAATAAAAAAGATTTCTTTCAAAATATCACTGCTCATTGACAATGCTCCTGGTCACCCAAGAGCTCTGATGGAGATGTACAAGATGAATGCTGTTTTCGTGCCTGCTGACTAACACAGTATCCATTCTGCAGCCTGTGGACCAAGGAGCCATTTCAACTTTCTTATATTTAAGAAACACATTTCCTAAGGCTATCACTGCCATAGTGATTTTTCTGATGGATCTGGGAAAAAGTAAATTGAAAACCTTCTAGAGAGGATTCACCATTCTAGATGCCATTGAGAACATTTGTGATTCACGGGAAGAGGTCAAGATAGCAACGTTAATAGAAGTTGAGAAGAAGTTGATTCCAACCCTCATGGATGACTTTGAGGGATTCAAGACTTCAGTGGAGGAAATAATGACAGATGTGGTGCAAGCAGCAAGAGAACTAGAATTACAAGTGGAGCCTGAAGGTGGGACTCAGTGCCGGCGATCACATGATAAAATTTGAGCACGGGAGGGATTGCTTCTTACGGATGAACAAAGAATGTGGTTTCTTGAGGTGGAATCTACTCCTGGTGGAGACGCTGTGCAGATTGTTGAAACGACAACAAAGGATTCAGATGATCACATAAACTTAATTGATAAAGCAGCGGCAGGGTTGGAGAGGACGGACTCCAGTTTCGAAAGCTCTACCGCTGGTAAAAAGCTATCAAACAGCGCACATGCTAAAGAGAAGTTGTTCGTGAGAGCAAGAGTCCATCGATGCAGCGGTCTTGGTTGTAGTCTTATTTTTAGAAGCCGCCACAGCCACCACCCTCACCGTCGGCAGCCACTGACATCGAGTGAGGACCCTCCACCAGCCAAAAGATCACGAATCGCTGAAAGCTCCGATGATGGTTAGCATTTTTCTAGCAGTAAAGCGTTTTTTAAATTAAGATATGTGCATTGTCTTGTTAGACATGATGGTATTGCACCCTTTAATAGACTGCAGGATAGTGTCAGCATAACTTTTCTATGCGCTGGGAAATCGGAGATTCATCTGACTTGCTTTATTGTGATAATCGCCTTGTGGCAGTAGTCTGGAACCGAACCCGCCAGCGTCCGCTAGATATGCCTGTATGTTAGTGTTTGTTCAAGTCTTTACAGGCTAAGGTTGAAGCTTGGTCCAGAAGAGGCTTTGTCAGGGGAAGCTGGCTGGAGTTTGGTGAGGTGGACTGTGTCAGTGGGGCATTTCACGTTCTACCACTGGTCTCCATGATGCCTGCACCAGCTCTGCTGGGTGGGCAAGCCGCTGACATTCTGATGCAGGCCCACGAAGGGACACCCAGACAAGTTAGAGATAGGGGTGTAGATAACGGGTCACTGCAAGTTAAAATAGCAAGTGTTCTGCACACAGGACAGCAAACAAGAGGCTCAGGAGACAGAAGGGGGATGGGTAGCTAATCTAGCTGGGAAAGGAAACCCTGTCAGGAGTCCCAGGGGCCGGGTCCTCAGTGGCACATCCCTGCAATCTCAGTTGAATCCTGAAAAGGCCATGACAGGCCTCTGCATTTTGGTCTTGGCCTATCTCTCCTTTGCATCGCACTGGGAAATTGCTGTAGAAAATGTGCACAGAAGGGAGATACAGATGACCTCACACCCACACCCTCTGAACACCCAACCCCAGAGCCCCTCAAAATGTCTTGAGGCCACCTCGAACATACAAACAGAGCCCCCAAGGTCTGATGCAGGACTAGGACCTCCTTAATTCATACAGGAGGAGACAGAAGCAGAGCCAAGGAACGATCCAGACCCATCTGACACTGGCACACACACCGCGCTGACTCCTAGACTTCGTCATAGGTGACATAAAGCCATTTGCCACCACATAGGAAACATCCCGTTGTTCCCCCGAACTCCCAGCTCAGCTAAGTAAATAAAGGCACATCGCCATCACCACTGCTACCACCAGCACGGCCGTTCGGTTTTTCGGAAGACAGAATCCCTGTCCTCTGGTGCCAGGGAATTTTGAGTGAACTTCCATGGGTCATGGATTGGGGGCCAGGGAGCAGGGGTTGGGGGTGGAGGAGGGTGGGTTCCATCTGTGGCTCACAAACATTTGGCTCGACTGTGACCGGTGCAGAAAGTCTGCTGCTCTGCTCATACAGTCCCAGCTGCCGGCTGGCCAGGGCCCTGGAAGTGGCCCCCGTCCCACGGCAGCCAGCTAGGCGAGGCTGCTCATCTCATCGTCCTTCTCTAGCCTGAAGGAGGACTCCATCTACAACCAGCTGGAAGGGTCAGCCAGCTGTCACTGTCGTCAACAGCAGAGTCGAGGACAAAGGAGCTGACAATTCTAGGCACCCCAGTTTTTTTAAAGTGGCCTTCAAAGTCCTCAATCCCCTGACCCCTGCCTACCTTCTCACGCTGTCACTCTTTCCCTAGCACTTTATGGCCTAATAATCCCAAACTGATTGCAGTTGGGATTATCAACTCAAAGCTTATATAGCTTATATTTTATAGCTTCCTGTCTCTCTGTTATCCATCAGGATGGAATATCTCAATCCCAACTGCCCCCACAGTCACTAGCTTTTACCTCATCAGCTCCTACCAGTCAACTCAGGCTAATTCCTACCCTGTTCTTGCCTTCATAATGGTATGGACACAGTGTTGTCTTATTCGTTCAGCAGATCATCACTGATTCCCCAGTATGGATCGTACACTTCGCTGGGTGCTGGGGATGCACGTATGAGCCAGGAACTGATACAGAAGCTAATTTCATTGTCTTCACAACCTAATGGAGAAGATACACATTAACCAGGTGATCATGCAAGTGACAGGGTTATGACAGACTGTGCTAATATGCATTAGGAAGAAAGGGAATGGTTTTCTTTGAAAACACTAAACAGAAGCACCTGACTCCCCGTCTCCCCAGAGACTGTGAGCCCCTCAAGGGCAAGGATCTTGCCAGGTCTATCATTGTGTCCCCAGCACCCAGCACAGCACCTGACACAGAATTTATGGGTCAAACAAAATGCCCGTTCTGGAATCGAGTCATGGGGATGAGTCAGAGCGGGGCCAGCAGCTCGTGGGTTTTGATGCAGGAAGCACTGAGTGACTGAGCTGGTCCTCCCTACACCTGTCTTCATTTGCATACACCTGTCTCCAAGTCTGGCACACAGACACATGCTGGAAGGTGGGGGTGGGGGGAGGGATAAGTGAGCAGAGAGCTGGGCAGAACCTGATGATCACAGCTCTTAAGGAGACAACCTGATGTAGTAAAATGGGCATGAACGTTGCCATCGCACCGACTTCTCGCACCAGCTCTGAACTTCACCATTGATTGAACATTGATTGGGCAAGTTCTTTCATCCCTCTGAGCCTTGCTTTTCTCATCTCAACAGGCAAATGACAGAACCGAGGGTTAGAAATTTGTTAGTTCATGTCAATATTCCCTCTAAAATTTTAAGGTGAGTTGAAGAAGATAGCTACAGGGTGGCCTTTGGTGCCTTTCCAATGAAGGGGACAATTCCATACTAATTTCTTCTACTGACAGTTCATTTTCCAAGGCAATAGCCTAACAAATCATGGGACCAATTAGTGTGAGAGAACCAATTGATCCTGGTACTCATAGAGCTCAGCCCCACCACCTCAGTGGTTTGGCGGTGTATTTGGGGGAAATGCCGCACAGTGCTAAATGGGAAATAATTGGACAGATGCAGCTGTAAATTGCACAGCACTGCACTCCTCTCAGCTTCTGATTTAAGCAGCAAGGTCTGGCGGCAATAGGAAAACTGAAGGGTTGGCTCTCCAGGATTGAAAAGCAGAGCAAAGCTAGCAGGAGCCAGGCCTGCCCCCTCATTTTACAGATGGGAAAATTAAGGCTTATTGAGGGAGCAGTTAAGACTGGATGCTTAAGGTTCTTTTGTGTGACCACTGTATCCTCTTGGGGGAACTCCTCAAACAAAGGAGTGTGGGTGTGGTCATGAAATTAAAGGAATGGCTGTATTACTTTCCTAGCCACTCCCCCGCCCCTCCCGTAACAAACTACTACAGCTGAGAGGCTTAAGCACCAGAAATCTATTGTCCCATAGTTCTAGAGGCTACAAGTCTTAGATCAAGATGTTGGCAAGGAGGCTTCCTCCTGAGGACTGTGACAGAGGGTCTGTCCCAAGCCCGTCTTCCAGTTTCTGGTGGTTTGCTAGCAATCTTTGGTGCTCCCTAGCTTTTAGACACATCACCCTCATCTCTGCCTTCATGTTTTCATGGTCTTCCCCCCCATATGTGTGTCTGTGTTCAAATCTCCCCTTTTCATAACAACACCAGTCATATTTGATAGGAGGCACACCCTATTCTAATATGACCTAATTTTAAGTGATTACACTTCCAACAACACTATTTCCAAATAAATTCACAGTCTGAAGCCCCAAAGTTTAGGACTTCAACATGAACTCTGGGAGGGCACAATTCAACATGTGACAATGACAAACAAGTCACATGACAGAATCTTGGAGCTGGAGAGGAAGTACCATTTCTTAAGCATCACTAGGTGCCAGGCAGGATACTAGGAATTTTAACAGAATGATCTATTTTAGTTCTCTCACCCAATCTGATGGAGTTATAGATGAGAGTGCCAGGTTCAGAGAAGTGAGGTGATTTGCCCAAGTTGACACAAATAGTCTATAATGGATCTAGATTTCAGAGGCCAACCTGTGGCTTTTCAGTCATGTGTTGCCCTAGCACCCAGGTGTCTTAGCAAAATAGACTTTAGAAACCATATTACCCACCACCACCACCAGTTACCCATCTCGGTTTATAAATGAAGATACCAGGACCTGAAATACAGCCATCTCACTGCCTCCTGATCTGGTGTTCTTTCCATTGGCTGCATTTTATTTAGTCAACGCGCCCTTTTTTGTAAGTTTCTGTCTGGCATGCAAGATTTCATTGTGACCAAAGCAGAGGTTAATTTCAGACTGGTTACAACACAAAAAGTAATTTTCCATTAAATATAATGACCTCATTTCTGCAGTGACTTGTAGCAAAACATGCTGTTTCATTTCCATTCATCCACACTCATTTACCTACTTGCTACAATAATTTTACACCATAAGCTAAAATGTCGAAATCATTGGTTATATTACTAAACACCTACCATGGTTATTAGGCCTCTTCATGCAGAAAGAAACAGAAATAAAAATAAGAATTTTAGGAGAATGAGAACATAAGCAGTTAAAGTACATCCAAAGTTGTATTTAGTGCACAGAGGCTGCAGGGGCATACAAGCCGTAATCCAGGGTCAGTCTACCTTAGCCGTGTGACCTGGGGCGAGTTATCCAACCTCTCTGTGTCTCAGTTGCCTCAGCAGTAAAAGGAGAAGAAACAATAGGGAAAGTTGTTGAGTGGAGTCAGTGCGGATTTCGTGTGTCAAGTGCCTGGCAAGGTGCAGAGCACAGAAGAGGCCCTCAGAGTAGTACCTTTTCTTTTTAATACAATGAAAATAAAATCTGAATTCCTATGCGTATTTAGAGGATCTTCTAAGTTTGGGATTTTTTTCCGCAGAGTTTCAGAAGTATAAGTTGTTCCCATATGTATTCAACCTGAACTTTTGAAAATGTTGTTAAAAATAGAGAGGTACCGGCTGATGTTCATTTATGCGGGCCCGTAGGAAGGCAACAAGGAACAAAGGGACTGGGAGCTCTAGCTGTGAGCACTTCTAAGAGAGCTAAATGGCCCCCTTATGTTTTGGACCCACCTGAGGTTGACTTGATAAAGGCCTTTTGTCTGCAGCCTACTTTCAATTAAGCTCTTGAAATGTCCAGGGCCTTGGTTTCTCCTGTTCTGAGAGGGAGGGAGAGTGGGAGGTTCCGGCATGTTAGGAAGCGTTCCAACAAACAGAACATTCCCCCTTTTGCCATATTTGCTTTCTCTGACTCTTTCTCTTTAGCTAGGTTAGAGATCAATAGATAACTAGATCGCAAGATAATAAGTAGCCACATTAGGCGTGTTCATTGCTGCTGGGGTTTCATTGCTTCTGGGCCCTTTACGTGAGCGGTGGTAGGAGTCTGCTTTTAAAGTCATGAGTTCATAGTGATATTTCCAATTCAAACTTAAAATTGTCTGTTTATTTCTTTCGTATTTGTATCTCGTTTTTCTTGCACTGAAAATCTTGCTTTCTAATAACACTATACTTATGTATTTGTTTTATCCTAATATATACCCAAAGCAAATTCAAAATTGCAGTTCCAGGATTAAATACTACTAACCATAAACCAGGCATAGACTTGAGTGTCAATGAGACTTGCTAAAAGCTCATGTCAGCTGCCGTTCCTTGGGCACATCACTTCTTTCTGAGCTTGCTTCCTCCTGAGACAGGGAAATGATGATCACTATATTGTTCAGAAATCTTACTTGCAAGTAATACAAAATCCACCTCCAACTGTCTTGAACCACAAAAGGAATCCACTGATTTATATAACTGAAAACTACAGAGTTAAATTTTCCAGGATGGCACCATCTGGGTTCTTCGACATAACGTTTGAAACTCTCCCTGGGGCGCCTGGGTGGCTCACTTGGTTAAGTGTTCGACTCTTGATTTCGGCTCAGGTCAAGATCCCAGGGTCGTGGGATCAAGCCTGCATCAGCCTCTGCGCTGCGCATGGAGCCTGCCTAAGGTTCTCCCTCTTGCACTGCCCCATGCCCCACTCACAGGAAGGAAGGAAGGAAGGAAGGAAGGAAGGAAGGAAGGAAGGAAACAAGGCAGGAGGGAGGGAAGGAATGAAGGAAAGGAAGGAAGGAGGGAATGGAGGAAGGGAGAGAGAAAGAGAGAGAGGGAGGGAGGGAGGGAGGGAGAGAGAGACTGACTCTTCCCTAACTCTCAGCTTCTCTTGCTCTTCTGGTAACTTGATTTCCCAGTAGACTCTGGTTCTCACCAGCCTTTGTATACTCAAAGACTATTATCCTGTCAGCTCTAAGGAAGTCCTTACCTGAGGGAAGCATGCTTGGTGACTGGACACTGTGTAGTCCAGTAGATTGAGAATCTTAAACTCAGTTGACGGGGGAAAATAGCTGAAGAATTAAAAGTCCATCATCTACTAGATATACTGTTAGGCATTTGATGTGATCTTCCTCATTTCCTCCCTATGAGGAAGCCATCATTCCCATTTTACAGGTGAAGAAAACTGAGGTTTGGTGACATAAGGTGACTTGCCCATGGCCACAAAGCTGAGATTCAGATCCTTCCACCACACTACGTGCCTTTTGGAAATGAGAATAGGACAACGCAATACGCAAACTACTCTGAGTGCTTAGCAGAAAAGGAGCCCCTCCCTTCCACACACATGCACTTATTGTTGACTTTTGAGAGCGCAGAGTGTCCCTTGGTCATCCCAGAGTGCCTGGTACCGAAGGCCTGTGGGGGACGGATGTGAATTGAAAGAGGACAGTAGTCTAATCCGCTGCCAACCCTGACTGTCCTTAGTTACGGGAGGTGGAATTTTGATGGAACCCCAGTGTTAGGAAACTAGTGTTTCACATGGAAGCCAGTTTCCTGTTTAAGGTGGTTTTCATGTCTTTGGAACAGAAACCTGCTTCGTTGTCACTTTTGTGATTGCTAATTGATTAGGCACACCTGGCTCCACTTTGCCTCTTAGACAAATTTAGGTCCAAATCATAGGTCTAGAATGCTCTCAGTTAACTAGTTCATCTCCCCATTTTTAGGCAAGGACTTCATTCACATCTTTCTAGAGCTGTGTATTTACTGGGTGTTAATTCTTTTGTGCGTAGCGTGTTCTTTTTTTAATTTTTATTTAAAGCCCAGTTAGTTAGCATACCATGTTGTATTATTGTCAGGTGTATAATATAGTGATTCAACACTTCCATACAAAACCCGGTGCTCATCACAGCAAGTGCTCTCCTCAATCTCTATCACCTATTTCACCCATCCCCACCCCCACCCATCACCCATCTGGTAACCATCAGTTTGTTCTCTATAGTTAAGAGTCTCTTTCTTGGTATGCCTGTCTCTCTCCCTCTCTTTTCCCCCCTTTCCTCATTTGTTTTCCTTCTTAACTTCCATATATGAGTGAAATCATGTAGAATTTGTTTTTCTCTGACTTATTTTGCTTAGCATAATACTCTTTAGCTCCATTCATGTCAGTGCAAATGGCAAGATTTCATCTTTTTTATGGCTGAGTAATATTCCATTATAGATATATAATATCATATAATATATAAAATAATAAAATAAAAATAATATATATAATATATCCATATATATATATATATATACACACACACACATATATACACACACACATACATATATCACATCATCTTTATGCACTCATCAGTCAGTCAGTGGACACTTGGGCTGCTTCCATAATTTGCCTATTATAGATACTGCAGAGCTGTGTGTCTATAACATGTTTTGAGGCCTAAGAAGAAGCTGCCTTTTATAGATGCTGTGTTGTTATAAAATTTAAAGAGGAATTGAAGAAGTGTCTGGAGCAGGGACACCTAGGTGGCTCAGTTTGTTAAACGTCCAACTTCAGCTCAGGTCATGATCTTGAAGTTCACGAGTTTGAGCCCCACGTCGGGCTCTGTGCTGAAAGCTCAGAGCCTGAAGCCTGCTTCAGATTCTGTGTCTTCCTCTCTTCTGCCCCTCCTTCACTCATGCTTTCTCTTTCTCTCAAAAATGAATAAACATTGGGGCACCTGGGTGGCTCCATCGGTTAAGCGTCTGACTTTGGCTCAGGTCATGATCTTGTGGTTTGTGGGTTTGAGCCCCACATTAGGCTCTGGTGCTGGCAGCTGGGAGCCTGGAGCCTGCTTCGGATTCTTTGTCTCCCTCTCTTTCTGCCCCTCACCCACTCTCACTCTGTCTCTGTCTCTCTCAAAAGTAAATAAAATGTTAAAAAAATTTTTTTTGATGAATAAACATTAAAAAATAACAAAATTTTAAAAAGCGTCTGGAGCAAAACAGGACCTGACTACTTACTGCATACAGCCTCCTCATTTTAACAGCTAAGGAAGTAAAGTCTTAGTGAGGAAGACATCCCTAGAGGCAGTGGGTTAGAGTGGGGGGTTCAAGGAGAGACTTGGATTCAGAGTCCTGCTGACAGATTCATTCAAGTTATTCATTAAGAATATGTACTGACAAACTCATAGAGATGGGAAGGAGAAGGTAGTTGCCAGGGGCTGGGGGAAGAGAGGAGTGGGTTAGTATTTAATGGTACAGACTGTCAACTTGAGAAGATGGCAAAGTCTAGAGATAGGTGCTGGTGATGGCTGCAGACCAGTGGGAATGCACTTCATGCCACAAAACTGTACATTTAAAAATGGTTAAAATGGTAAACTTTAACAACAAAAAATATATATGTACTGCTTGCTTGCTCTATGTCAGGCACTGTATTTGATGCTCAGGATGAGATAAGGAAAAAATGGTATCGTTGGTGCCATCCTGGAGCTATTATGTGTATGTGTCCATGTCCATAGTGACAAACTCAACAGCTACCCCACGTGGAAAAGTCCAGCAAGCTAAGAAGACATGTGGCATGGGAACCAGGTCCCTACTGGAAAGTCAGGGAAGACTTGAGAGGGGAACAGGCATCTCTGCTGAGATCTGAAGAAGGAGGAGTTGAGTGTCCTAGGTGGACAGAGTAGCCTGTGCAAAACCCTGAGATGGGAGGGCAGCACTTCCAAGAGTCTGAATAATGGCCGCCAGGGTTGTAGGAAGCAAGGGAGCATGGCGAGACACCCCGGGGAGGTAGACAGAGGCCCTCGCAAAGATTTTGGTCTTTACCTGAAGAGCCTTTGGGCAGTCTTTGATGTATTTTACCTATGAGATAGCCTTGATCAGAGTTGCCAAGATTTTCTCTCAATCCCTTCATCTGTGGTGGGATGATCGTAGCAGAGGTTCTCAGAAGTGGATGGGTGGGGACTGAGGTTGCCGCTTTTATCCAGGCTGGAAATAGTAGCTGTGACCTGGGTCTGGTAGTGGAGATGGAGAGAAATGGAGAGAGTGAAAGACATTGGGGGGTGCACTTGACAAGATGCAGTTGTGGAGGCGGAGAGTGATGGAGGCTGAGTGGACTCCAGGACGAATGTAGAAACCTATAGATGGCAGTGCACACATTATTCACTGAATCCAAATAAGAAAGAAGCATCTTATGTTCTTTCTTTAATACTTATCAATATTTTTTTAAGCTTATGTATTCATTTTGAGAGAGAGCGGGAGAGGAGCAGAGAGAGAAGGAGAGAGAAAATTCTGAGCAGGCTCCATGCTGACAGTGCAGAGCCTGACATGGGGCTCAATCCCACAAACAGTGAGATCATGACCTGACCCAAAATCAGGAGTCAAATGCTCAACCGACTGAGCCACCCAGGCGCCCTTGTATACTTATTAATATTCTAATACTTATTTAACCCTTAGTATTTATGTAATTAACTGAAGTGTAATTTTTTACTTAGTATAAATAAGCAAAAAGTCAGATTCTGAAAATCACTGGTAATTCCACCACTCAAGAGAGAGCTCTCATTAAGATTTTGTTGGGCATACTTCTAGACGCTTTATACATATATATGGGTATGCATGCTCTTTTTCCAAAAACAGAATCATATTGAACATACTATTTTGCAAGATGTTTTCTCTAATTCAACAGAATATCGTGACTATGTTTCTGTGCCGAAAATTCCTAACATTTCTCCAGATGATTTCCAGATACCGCGTATTCTTTCATCGTATATCACAATGCAATTTCTACAACCAGTTAGTGCTCAACCTTTCAAACATTCCTAATTTGTCACTATTTCTTATAGCACGGTGGGGAATAGCTTGTGTCCGAGCCTTTGCCCACACACATCTTACATTATTTACAGATAATTGAATCCCTGCAAGAAGAATCATGGGTCAAAGTTTATACATGTCTTTAAGGCTTTGAAATATACAGCCAGTCTACCCTCCAGAAAAGTTGCACCAAATCAAACTCCCACAAACAATAAAAGTAACCATAATGGCCAAAATCTACACAGCCCTTGCTACGTGTTTCACACTGTTCCAAGCCCTTTACCTATCCGTAAGTCATCTATCCTCCTAACAGGACCATGAGAGAGTTATTATTATTATCCCCAGTGAACACATAGAAAACTAGTAGCCAAAGAAAGTATATTTCCCCACACTTCTGTCAACACTAGGTATTTTCTTTTCTTTCTTTCTTTCTTTTTTTTTTTTTTTCCATTCTGGTGGGGGAAAAATGACATTTCATTTTTATCTGGTCTGTTTTATATGAATTAGTTTAATATTTCCAACAAACTTTCAGGTTCTTTATCATTCTGCATGTCATACAAAAAGACAAAATAAGGCTCAGAAAGTTAGAAAGAGGTGCCTGAAGCTACCCGTCTGGTAAATGATAATGCTTAGATTTGAATTGTGTTCTCTTTGGCTCCAGAGTCCATATTCTTCCCTCTGCTATCACAGTGCCCTTGCAGCTAGAGACTAAATGTTTGGAAATTGGGTTTTGTCCTTGAATTACACCTTCTAGAAGATTTCAGGGTGGGACCTCAAGGAAGACTTTACTCTGACCAGCTCCGCTGAGCATTTCATGATGGGGTGCCTGGGGGTGGTACAGAGGTTGCTTCCCAGCCTCGTTGGCACTGTGATGCAGCACACGCATCCAAAAATATGTTAGAAAAGAGAAAGGCCTTTATAATGAGCCTGGGCCTGCCTTTGTCTTGTGAGGTTTTAACTACTGTAATTGTCTGTGGTGTGAAGCAGTGTATTTTTCATGTATCTATTTTTATTCTGTGTCTATCTGTGTATCTGCTTTTCTGTTTTGTTTTTGTTAACTCACTTGAAGCCTGGTGTGTATTTTCCCTGTGACTGATATTGCCTCGAGAAAGCACACACTCCTGTACACACACACATACACACAAATAATATGAAGGCTAAATAGGGTAGAATTTATTCTTTAAAAAAAAAAGCTAGTGGTAAAGTCTGAGTAGATGACTTTCCAATCCATACTGTATTTAATTGGTTGTATTGAACCGTACTACAAATTAAGTCTCCTCTGTAATTTATTCTGTCAGATGGTAACCCTCCAAACAATTTGATACTTCATTTAAACATTGGTAAATGGCTCATAGAAATGCTAAGGAAAAAAAAAAAAGATTTAATGATGATCAGATAAGAAACCTTCTGTTCACAGAACGAGTCTTGTGTGAAATATCATGAATTAAACTGATTCAGTCATTCATCGAGCATTTATTGAGCAACTACCTCATGCAGTGCGTGTCTTCAGATGGCGTGGCTCTTCCTTCCTTCTTTCTGTAGTTCATCAAATGTTATTTAGCACTTACTGTTCAAAAGGAACAGTATTAGGAGCTGGGAGGAGACTGAGAAGAATTAGACATGGATCTTTCTCTCAACAAGCTAACAACGCCAAAGTAGAGAGAAAACAGGTGCACAGAGGTTTTGTTTTGTTTTGCTTTTTTTGTTGACTCCCCTGAGTCCTGGTGGGTATTTTTTCCTGTGAATGTTTGGTTCTTTCTGCCTAGACTGCCCTTTCCCATGATTTTCTGGGGACTTGCCCTTAGCCTTTGAGATTCAGTTCAAGGCCAGCTGCTTTGTCAAGTCTTCCTGACGCCCTTCCCCATCCCTGCTCTGAGCCAATGTAACACCCTATGCACACCTTTAATATAAGCTCATCTTATTATATTGTGGTCATTGGTTTCTTATCCTGCGTGTTTTTATGAGATTGCAAGGTCCTCAGGGAAGGGACTGTGTTTTAAGAATCTAGATGGATGTAGGACTAAGCATGAGACCTGGAACATAACAGGTACTCAGTAAATACACATGGTATGAAGAAGTGATGAATGGGTAAACGTGAAACAAAATGAAGCATCCTAGATAGAAGAACAAATACAAGGCACTGAGGTCTAGGGACAGGAATTATCACTGGGAAATGGAGGGAAATGGAGGGGTCAGGGAAGGTTCCCTGGACGAGCACGCTGTTGGAACTAGCCTGGGAGCATATGTATGATTTAGTTACATGGAGTCACTGAAGGATTGGTGATGGGGATGAAGAGGGTGATCGACAGGGAAAATGTGAACAGTGGCATACAGGCCCAGAAGTACAGAACCGAAGGCGGCAGGGATGGGCTCTTCAGACTGTCTGTAGCCTGGCTCCCCTGAAGTTCAGTGATGGGAGGAAGATCAGACCAGACTGAGGAGTCTAGTCTCTGGTCTATCTTTAGAATTCTTCAGTAACAACTTTCATCCGTAATACAACAGGGAGGGTTCCGAATGGGAGAAGAATAAAGTGGTAGCAGAGAAACAGGGTGTCGTTGAAGACTACTTTTAAAAGCAAATACCTGCTTAGATTTGGGGCAGTACCTCAATATCTAGACTAAGTTTTCCTAAGGCAAACTGTTTCCCTAAGGAAATGTGGAAGAAGGAAGACCAGACTCTCCCTTTCCTCCCTGCTCCCTCGTCCTCTGGCCCAGTATTCCCTATGCCCTCCAGAACAACTTGTGATGCCCAGGACCTCCCCACAGAAACCCTCCTGGGATGAAACGATCTTTATTTCTCATGGCCAAGGGTCTCACCACATCTTTCCAGCCTGACTGCTCAGTGAACATCACAAATAGTCACAAGCTCATGAAAGCTTGCTTCCAGAACATGCTGTCTTGACCTTTTTCTTTGAGATCCTTATAGCAAACCAGCCTCTCTTCCAAACCTTCTGATTTATGACCCTCTCTGACCTCAGATACCTGCAAGAATCTGGAACAGCTTCAACTCTGCCTCCTTGGCCAACTTTCCCTCCTTGGCCAACTCTCCCCTTCCTCATCCAGACTTTTCAGGGATCATGGCTTTGTTGTTGGACTGGGGAGGCAGGAGTCTAAGGAGTGGAGACCTCGATTCTACATGATCTTGCTTCCTCTTATCAATGCTCCATTATCCTTCATAGGGAGAATGAGGGCTGCATTCAGGACTGGTCCCTCCAGAACTCTCTGTGACCCTGGGTCCTTTCATAAATGCAGCCAAACAATAGGATGTTCAAGGTTCCTTTGGCTTTGACTGTGTTCATAAAATCTCCTAGAAGACATGGAGCAGTTTTGAGCCTCAGTGAACAAGTATTTGCAAGATTCTTGCAGTTGCCACGATGAATGCAGTAATATGACCAGAGGGATTATCAGGATTCTGATGTGTTTGTATCTCCCAAGTTATCTGTGCTATATCTGCACAGTTGAGGTTGGAGAAAGTGGAGACATATCCCCTCAATGATGCTTGGTTTCCAAATAAATGAGCCACTTTCACAGCGATCCTATTTAACATAACATAAAATTAACTGTAGGAAAAGATCATGTTACAGACATCTTTAGGCACTTCAGGCACGCACAGAGCTATATTTCGCGAGGCAATATTAGGTATCATCAGGCGTTAGAAATGTTTTGATTTTAAAACACTTAATGAGGATTCCCAGATAAATTAAAGCAACTCCATCTGCTGTCTTGCATAGTAGGTGATATTTTACCCTTGCACAGTCATCTCCAAATCTAATTCCACCAGGAAGACTTCTAATCACAGTTTAATTTTAGAGCAATATTCCACTTGGCAATCAATAAGGTACTGTCGTCAAACTTTGATTTAATAGGAAACGTGGATAACATTCTCCACGTTATGCAGAGAGAGAAATACTTTGAGGAAAGGGGGAGAAAGAGAATGTCTTTGTCTTCCACTTTCCCCTGCTGCATACCATTCTAGTTCACAAAAGCCTATAAATCAATACACCCATGTGGTGTGAATATAAATCTCATCAATTTTACATCATTAACACTATGAAAAAGCTACCACTCTTTGAGCAATTTTCCTCCACTAGCTAAGCATGTCCACTTAATAAAACAAGAATAAATGGATTCTCGGTCTTCCACTAACAAACATTTCCTTCCCTGCCAACTTTATTTGGGTCAGAATTCAGTAGAGTTACACAGTTGTCTTGTGGCCAGTTAGGTGACTAGACAGTGACACCACCCACCAAGCATGATGTGCAGCGGTCAGTGGACAACCTGGGCAAGGCACAACCTGAAGGGAGAGTCACAAGAGCAGTCAGAGAGGTTAGTGAGTGATCAGAGTCTAGAAGATCAAGGTGCAACAGCAAATTCTACTGCAGAAATGATTCATGAGGTCAGAAACCTAGAAAGGTCGCAGCAGTGTGGGAATCGGGTGTTTTGGAAGGCCACGGCCAGTAGTCCGGAACTAAGGTGATGACCATCATGAGACTAGATGTCCACTGACCTAAGAGACTGGCTGTGTGGTTCAAGGTCCTAATGGCTAAAGGATCTTGGGTGATAGGACCAGACCTTCCAGAACATCTACTCCAGTGATTCCTACCATGTTCATGATTAAGTTCCCTTTGTGTTACATGTCTCCCTCCTTCCGTGGACTTGGTAACAGGGAAGATTTTGTCCAACCAAAAAAAAAGGGTATTTATAATCATTCACTTTCCTACTTGAATTATTCAAACCCATAAGTAAATGCCAAAGAGAATCTCCTCAGAGATGATTCTAAGGAGTACAACATAAACCTGATACATTTCGAAAAGAACTTGGCATTTTCATTTGCATGCACATGTGTAGTCTTAAATAAGAGTAGTTACAAATTTCTGCTTAGCTTTTTGAAATGTTGAAAACTGCTTAGGACTTCTTTTTATTACCTTTAATGAAGCAAGTAGACCCAGGGCTCTGAGTTAGGAGCCATTGATCTGGTACAAACTTCTCATTGGATAGAAGAAGAAGCAAAGGTCCAGAGAGGTGCAGGGAGTGCATTGTGCTCACAAAGTGGCCAGAATACAAGGTTCTTAATATGTAATTTAATGAAAAGGCCCCTTATAAGGACTTTAAGCATATCATATAATGCCCAGCTACCTGCGCAAGCCTTTACACAGAGTACTAAGTGTTGCTTTGAGTAGGTTTAATATAGGAAAATGGTCCTACAGATGGCCATCACCAATAGGATGGCAAGCATTATTTGTTGAAGCTTAGATAATAAAGGTGGGAAGATCAGCTTCAAAAGATTACCAAATTACTGATCAACTATCCTGATTTACTTGAGTTCAGGAACTATGGGTCAAACATAGCACAAGGTTCTAGGAAGACAGAGTTAAGGAAGATGGATCCTGTGAAGACAGACAAGGAGCCAGGTAAATATATCAGAGTAGGAAGGTCTGGAAAGCAAGAACCCAGGGAGCTGTGTGTGAGGACTCCATTAGGAATTGCCGTATCAGTAGAGACCGAAGTTCTATGGAATTATTTCTGCAGAGGAGGAAAAGCAAGCCTCATTCAGGGAAGATTTCACAGAGGTGGTGCTATTCAAATGTCTTTTTTTTTTTTTTACGTTTATTTATTTATTTTGAGAGAGAGAGACACAGTGCGAGTGGGGGAGGGGCAGATTGCTAACGAAAGCAAGAGAGAGAGAGAGAGGAAATCCCAAGCTGGCAGCACAGATCCCAACCGGGGGCTCGAACCCACAAAACCATGACCTCATGACCTGAGCCAAAACCAAGAGTTGGACACTTAACCAACGGAGCCATCCAGGCGCCCCTCAAATGTCCTTTTGAAAGGGAATAGGAGGACTCAGGCAAATGGGTAGAAGAATGGGCATGGCAAACAGAGGGACCAGCCCAGGAAGAGCCTGAGAACTAAGGGCATCTACCTCTAGCCCAGATGGTGACTCTGGACAAGATAGAAGAAGGTGTTGTTCCCCGAGACACTCTATCACCATCGGTCAAATAAGGGTTGTAACCATACAAGTGCATAGTTCTGTGACACTGAACGGTACTCCCTGTACTTTTCCACCACGGCAAGCAGAGGCCCTGGGGATGGAAATGTATTAAATATCAAGCCGGAACTTCAACGGGGCTGTGTCACAAAGAGAGCTGTCGCAGAAGCCTGCACCTTGAACTAGACTGACTGGCCCTGGCAAGCTTAATGGAAGCCACGGCCACAGACGCTCATTCAGCATATGAGCAGTCCTGTTTGTGTGCCTGGTCACAGCACTAAGACCATGGAGGAAAGCCTCCACCCCTCAAGGGCAGGCGCAGCTCTTTTTTCCTTCCATCTGGACCCAACAGCTTTTCCAAAGCCCTTCGGGCCTGTTCACACGTAGCTGAAACGCATCTCTTATTGATCAACAGCTCGAAGGGAAAGTCCCATGAAATATGTTCTTCCTTTTGTCTCTGATAGGCCCTTCAGCATCATCATGCTGTTCATGAAATTTCCTACATTGCAAAGGACATCACAGACCACCGGGCCTTTGGATACGTTTGTGGGAAGGAAGGGAATCACAGATTTGTCGCCATAAAAACAGCCCAGGCGGTGAGTATCCCCATCCAAGGAGGGCGCCTTTCCTGGTAGCTTTAGGGGACAGCACGTGCAGTCACGCTGTTGGTGTTTGAAGGCCGCCTCTGATGTAAGACGGAGCGATGCTGATGCTCAGATAGCCTCGGAGCAAGGAAGCTTGCTCCAGCCCATCCGGTCGTGTTTCTCCCTAATGGGTATTTCGTAATGACTAATTATTTTCCTTTCTGATTAAGCTGGATGGAGGCACACTACACAAATAAGTTTGCTTGTGTTCATAGCCTCATTTAAAAAGAAAATAAGAGAAAACAAATAGCTGTTTTGCATAAGGCCTACCCTAATTTTATTGTATTTAGAATTACTAATAAATAAAAGCAGTGCCTTTTATGCTTATGATTATTATGAATTTGCAAATATAATTAGTCGAAGAAATGAACTTTAGCCTAGATGCAATTTGCTAAACCAATATAAACAAGGTAGAATTAATTAAAGACGGAATGCTCTCAGTTTAATAGGAAAAGGAAGGGCTGCGGGTTGTACCAGGCAAAGGCAAAAGTGGGCCGGGCTGCTTCTGCCTTTATACCATTCCCTTACTAATGCGCTTCATCCCACCTTCTACTCCAGGCTGAACCTGTTATTCTGGACTTGAGAGATCTCTTTCAACTGATTTATGAATTGAAGCAACGAGAAGAATTGGAAAAAAAGGCACAAAAGGATAAGCAGTGTGAACAAGCTGTGTATCAGGTATACCTGTGAATTTACCCGAGTACCAGGGAAGACTAGGACTTCAGATAAACAGATGTGAAAACTGACAGTCAGGTCCTGTCCTCCCGCTGCCAAGTAGAAATAAACAAAGATGAAAGGTTCCCGTGTAAATTTCAGGCACCGAGCGCAAGCCATTAGAGATGATCTTTTATTCTCTGAAATCCTGAACATGTGAGAGAAAGTGAAATCTTGAATCCCGAGGAAGATTTCTGGGCAGGAGAACAGAAGAAATGCAATTGTTTTTGCTGTTGTTGATAGTGGGGGTGGGGGTGGCTGCAAGAGTTTTCTTTTCCTTTTTTTTTTTTTTTCCTGTGTGTTTTCTCCCTAAAATGACCCAGCAGCCTGTCCTACCCAGAGCTGGTTTCTGTACTGTCCTGTGATTTCTGAACACAATCTCACACCTCTTCCTTTATATCTTCTGCTTTTCAACCTCCCTTCACTCGCTCTGCTGTAGACAATTTTGGAAGAGGATGTTGAAGATCCTGTATACCAGGTAATTTCTGAAACCCATCGGGGTTTTAGGGTCAGGAATGGCGAGGCCTGTGCTACAGACACTTTGTCAGAGCCCTGAAGAATCCCCTGACGGCAGAGCCTGGAGAAGGGACAGAGATTATTTCCAAGGGTGCGGGCTGCCAGCCTCTCCAGGAGTGAATTTCCATAAAAAATGAACAGAAGTTTGGCTGGCATCCATAACATGGGATCTTGAGATAGGTTTCCTCCTTCCTGCCCCTGCCCCAACCCCCTCCACTATCTGTAAAAGTTTGATTCTCAGAACTGGATGTTTTCAGGAGTCTCTTGTATATTCCAAGTTCGTGTGGAGGCTTCTCTGAGTTAGGAACCGGGGATGGGGAGTGAGTTTGGGTGACATTTGAGCGCAAGCCCAAAGGGCAGTCTGTAAGCTTTGGGAAGCCTGTGGGGAGAGATCTCTCTGGCCCCTCTGATTGTCTGGATCGTGCCATAGGGGCTGTTGGGAGGAGAGTAAGGGAGATCCTAGAGATGTCCCAGGTAGTAACTATCCCTGGACTCTCAAGCTCGCAGCCCAGGTGTGGCTAGAGAGATGGCTTCCCTTGGATCCAAGTGTGTGCTGTGTACAAACAGATGCAGAGAAAAGGGAAGAGGATGCCTCCCACCACCAACCCCAGCCCACTCGTACTTACTCCCAAGGAGAGAAAAGAGTGAGAAAATGAACTTGCAGGACATAAAAGAAAACCTGAAACTTACGAGTTATGTGTGTGTGTCACACATATCTGTTTCCACACAAAAAGCTGGTACAGCTATGACAAAAATAAAACCGTATGGATAAAATGAGTAATATAATATGAGTAACACAAAGTAGAGGTTTCTAGCATATGTGACCAAAAAAAGCCAAAGATACGCCTAACGGCATGCCCTGGCTATAGAATGCTGAGGGCGAGGATTTGTCTAGAATGTGAGCTCTGCCCTGGCCAACTGGCTCACAGGGAATGAAGAATATTGCCCTATTTCAAATGGCTCAGTCCTTTAAAGTCTGAAACGTGCACAGGGGAAAAGAAATTGAGTTTCAGTATTTAAGAATGTAAAATAAGGTGCTATTTATGGGATGTGGAGGTTTGGGGTTTCTGAGCACTTCAAAGCTGAGTTAGGAGCTTTAGGGAAGCAAAGGTGGGCAGCAGATGTCACCCAGATTATGAAGTTGGGATCCCAGATGTTCCCAGGAGATGTCATTCCCACTCAGTAATGAAGCACTTGCAGACCTTACTGAGATAAAATGCCATTGAATGAAGAAGTTACATCTCCCCAAAGATGTGCAGGGGCCTGTGCAATCACTCCTCTACCACTGACCATCAGACCCTTGCCGTTTTTGTAAGAAAAGGCAGAGGTGTGCAAGGCACCCGTAGTGTTTCTGTAATCCACTTGTCTCTTGAGGGTATTTTCTGTTGTGACTGTTTCTTTAATGCTCACTGAGATTTGTATCCTGAATTCCAAATGCCTTTTTTTTCCTCTCTCTCCTTCCCCTCTGACCTTTCCTCTCTGGCCGCTCCGTAATAGTACATTGTGTTTGAGGCTGGACACGAGCCAATCCGTGATCCCGAAACGGAAGAAAACATTTATCAGGTATAAAATCGCTTCTCTCTCTTACCATTGCACCGATACCAGTAAATGCTCTGAAGGGTCTGCAGAACCGAGGGCGCTCCCTTCTCATGGTCACATAGCTCTTTCTGTCATTCAGGCTCATGGAAGACAACTTCATGTGGTTGGCGTTTACCAACTGACCAGAAGTTTTCACACCTTGCTGTGGAAATGCTTAATGGCCAGTTGAGTGCGTTGTTTTAATTGTTAATGGATCTTAACTATGTTCAGTTGACTCAAGAATCAGACATTCCATTTTAGTAAAGTAACCCATTGGAGGGTTGTTGTCCATGATACAGAAGGGTCCTTCGCTTCTCAAAAGAATGTGTTCATCACATTTCTTTTAAAAGCACTACTGAAAATGAAGGACAAACTCCAAAGCAAACACCTTCGGAACACAGCACTGGAAATATTAACTGAATAAAAGAAAGTACAGCTCCAAGTCTTACCCCTCCTGAAGGGAAGGTAAATTAATATTCTTCAGTGTCTGCTTCTGTGAAAAACCCCACACACACATTTTGACTCACTCCATTCTCGCGCACATGCTATAAAGTAGGTATCTAATCCCACTTTTATGAGGGGGAACTGAGGCCCAGAGAAGCTGAGTAACTTCCCGGGGGCTGTGCAGCCATTTAGAGCAGCGATCAGACCCCACGTGAGTGAAGGCACAACTCACCGGACCTCCCCCTTGCTTGCCCATCAGAGTTAGAGAAACTGCACCATAGCCACACATCAGATAAATATGACAGCATCCAATTTGTCACTAATTAGAAATTCAGCCTTAATTTGAAATATAAACATCATGGAAGAAGGGGAAAAAATTTAATGTATTTAATAAGTGATTTTAATTTCCTTAACTCACTCAGTTATGTGGTCTGCTATTCTGCCTTGGGCACGCATTACTTATGTAATGAAAGTAAAACAGATTTTCAGTTTCCGTCAAATGCACAGAATTGTAAATGACCAAAGTATAACATCAGCTCTACCAGTAGCTCAGTGTAAACCAGGCCCATGGAGTGATCATCGTGTTTCTCTCCCCTGGATCTGTCTAGATTGGATGCAAGTGTAAGGTTGTGCTCTGAAGTCTTGTTTAAAGTCCACTCACACAGTTTCTGTCTTTAAATGGAAAACTTACATTTTTGTTCTCAGATTTTATTTTGATTGATTGATTGATTTTTAATGTTTATTCACTTCTTGAGAGACAGAGACAGAGTGTGAGCAGGCAGGGGCAGAGAGAGAGGGAGACACAGAATCTGAAACAGGCTCCAGGCTCTGAGCTGTCAGCACAGAGCCCAACGCGGGGCTCGAACTCACGGACCATGAGATCATGACCTGAGCCAAAGTTGGATGCCCAACCGACTGAGCCACCCTGGCCCCCCTCAGATTTTAAATTATTACAACATTGTGGTGTCTGAATATGAGGCCAAAAGAAACCATTAACCAGTCATCCCCTGAAGAAAAAGCACCTTGTAAGACAAAATGGGGCTTTTCAGTGCAAAGTTTCTGAATCCCAGCCAAGCAGTAGTTAGTGGCACCTGCAGGCCCCCATGGGGGACGGCTGGGGGTGTGGGACATCCTGTGTGTGGGAAGAACTGGTTGAGGTGAGCAGAGAACTGGGTTCCAGTTCTGGCTGTGTCACCAACTATCTTTGGCTGAGTGGTAGTGTGCAAGACACTTGCCCTCTATGAGCCTCAGTTTCCCCAGTGGTAAGATAGGGGACTAGTTTCCCTGTAACTCACACGTTGGCATGAGAATGAAGCAAGTTCGTGTGAAGGATGTAGAGAAGAGGCTTCATCCTGAGTCACACAGTGTGTGGATTCGGAATCCTGGTCCAAGTACCAACTCAAGTTCTTTTCCTTCTCTGAGCCTCAGTTTACTCACCTGTAAACTGAGCGATTAAGACTGAAGAGTCTCTTAGGCGAGGTCCTTTGCTGCCTTTTGCAGCTAGTGCCTATCAGAGGACAGCGATTCTTTAGAGAAACATGTTCGCTTGCTTTACAGGGCAACAAGACTCTTAGAAATTGTGAGGGGGGGGCGGGGAGGGGAGAGGGGTAACATTTATTGAGGGCTCCATGAATGGGGTTTACATGCAATATCTTATCTCTCACAACAAGATTGTGTGGCTTGAACCCTCATTCCCACCTTACAGATGGAACCCTGAGGCTCACACAGATAAGATGTCTTGCCCAAGGTCACAGAGCTCCAAGAGGCAGAACTCCCACTCCCAGCCAAGTCTCTCTGACCCCGGTAAATGCATGAATCCCCGGGCTCTTCTCAGCCGGAATATCCTGATGCAGAGTTTCACGATTAGATTCTGCATAGGCTCCAAGTCACTATCTAAAAATCACACTTGTTTTAACAGTTGTGACCTCCGGATCTTTCCGGCTGTCCATCATTAGCAGGAAGGTACCGTTTAAGGGAATGAATATTTTATCACCCTCTCTTCTCCTCTCTTGCTTTGCCAGTCAGCTGGGCCTCAATTTGCTCAACACAAGATAAGCTCTTGGGCCCAAAGATAAAGCTGAGCTTTTAAGGAGCTGTGATTAGGGAGCCGCACTCTTCTTTGTGTTTTGAGGGCCTCTGATTATTCCACAGCTATTCATCCTGAGGAGACTACAGTATCTCCAAGTCTTCGGCTTGGCCCAGGGTAGTCTCAGATTTTAATCCCATCCCCTGCTTTCCAGAATGAAGAATGAGGCAGACAGACCTGGGGCCTAATCCTTTAGCCGTTTTGTGGCCTTGGATCAAGTGCATAACTTCTGTATCCCGGTCTCCCAGGCTATAAAATTAGGAATGCTGCATTATCTGCCTCTAGAAGTGATGTGAAGGTGTAAAGCTCTTGGTACGTAGTAGGTTCTGTGTAAATGTTAGTTCCTCTACTTCCTGAGAACTTTGTCAGTATCAGATGCTGTTCACGAGGTCTTATGATGTTATCTTAAGTGAAGCAGAACATGACTTGGTCGCCTCATCTTGTCAGAGAGCCTAGCGGAAAGTTGCAGCCTCACTTGACTTTGCTATTTATAACTCCGGCATGAGGGAGGGAGAGACTCTTGAGTAAGTGGAACCTCTCTTTGAGGATCAGTAGTCTCATTTTCCAAACCGGATTAATAATAGTAATTGTCTTTCTTTTTGCGCGCATCAGAAAAAGTTATCAGTCATCTTTCTAAAGCAACACAGAACCTTGCAGTACAAGGGTTTTTTACACCTCACCTGATTTTGACCCTTGCAGTAACTCAGTAAGATAAGCACAGCTATGATGGCTATCGTTTTAAATGGAAGAAAATCAAGTCCTCCAGTTTGAGTGCTGCGCCCAAGGCCAGAGCCTCAGCTGTAAACCTGGTAATTCTTTAGTACGTTAACGTTAACACACGGGCAAGATTGCGGCTTTCCACACAGACATTCTCTGAGTCCTTTGGTTTGAAAATCATTTTTAATCGCCCGTGAGGTGTCAAGTATTGTTATTTTAAAATGATAACTCTCTGCTCCGATGTCACTCAACCCTGAAACTGCCTCTCTAACACTATTAGTATGTCACTGAGCTAAAATGTCTTCTGTACATATAGTGCTTAATGTATAGCTTTTACAGTAGTTTGACATCTATTAACTCCTTTCTTCAAGAAGCAATTGTGTATGGAGCACCTAGTGTGTGCCAGGCACACGGGGATGTGATAGACCACAGCGTGGTCCCCACCCTCAACGCGTGTCTAGGCACCCCCTGGCCTGCCCACCACAGCTACATGAGAAAACGGAGGCTCAGAGGACAGAGGGGCCCTCTGAGGACTCACAGCCTGTGGCGGAGCCAGGATTAGGAACCAGATCTCCCGCTTCCTGGGGCGCTTGGGTGGCTCGGTCGGTTAAGCGTCCGACTTCGGCTCAGGTCATGATCTCACGGTCTGTGAGTTCGAGCCCCGCGTCGGGCTCTGTGCTGACAGCTCAGAGCCTGGAGTCTGTTTCCGATTCTGTGTCTCCCTCTCTATCTGCTCCTCCCCTGTTCATGCTCTGTCTCAAAAATAAATAAACATTAAAAAATAAATTTAAACAGATCTCCCGCTTCCTTTTGGTTGAGAACTGTCATCACTCTACACGTCCTATTATTGAAATGGTCTGCGGGCAGAGTGGACCAGCCAGGCAGGGGTGAGAACCAGCACACGAGGCACATTCTGGTCTTTGTCCCTTAAACACTTCTGCCCTTAGCACATACATGGTAAATGTTCAGTGCTTAAACATTTCCTGTGTAACCAGTATTTACGGGATGAGGAACAGGTTAGCAAAATGCCTGCCCTGCGCTGCACAGGCTCATGGGCAGCTGCAGTGTGGGTTGATAGCTCCTATATAAGATAAAGCACTTTTGACACTCGTGTGAGTAACCCAATTACTTTCTCAACTCCTCCCAGTAAAACAAGGAGCTCCATTCACTCAGGGCCTTATCCAGCTTGTTTGCCATCACTGTCCCCGGCAAACCACAAAGCCTGATACATAGTAGGTTCTTGGCCACTTTTATTTTTTAGTGGAAGAATGTACCAGAGCTTACAAGAGTCTAGAGGAAGGCTCCAACCAGGTAGAGAGCCAGGCAGGGCTCCCAAGAATGTATCCTGCCCGACATAAATCTTTAAGGACAAACAGGCAGATTGATATGTCACCCATGGGAGAACCAAGTAGCAAAGCTTTTTCAATTATGCACAGTTTGGGTTTATCCATCCTGCCGCTTCTCCTCCATTTGCAGGGATAATTGAGAGTCAGCTGCGGTTCAACTTGCTAAGTGCCCATAGTGAGCAGTGAATTACGAGGAACAGAAATGCTGTTCGTGTCGCTCAGGAAAGGGTGAGCCAGTAAAAATACAAGTGCGGGCTGGTAATTTATTGGCCCTTGTTAACAAGGACTCCGTAGGCATTCTTAGAGGATTCCTTTTAGAGGGAGCTGAGTTATCGGGAGCAAAGAAATTACATTCGTCATTGGCTACCTGCAAACTAGGGTTTGCGAGAGCAGCTCAGGAAGCGCATCTTTCTGCATGGTCCGTGCTCCGCCATGGACCTCCCGTTTTCTGCAGGAACGTGCACAACCTTCTGCAAGTGTAGAATGTGATGTCAGAGAAAAGGGTGCAATCAAAAACAGCTAGGGAATGGTGGGACCAGGGGTGGGGTGCAACTGTCTATACCGCGTAGTAGTTAAAACACGAACTGCCGGAACTCCAGCTCTAGCCACCCCGCTTACCTGCAGGATGCTCTCTGGGCTTCATTTTCCTCCTCTGCAACATTGTGACAGTTGTCATCCTTACCCGACTGACTTGTCTTGAGGACTGCATGCAAATACATGTAAACACTCAGAACAGTGGCTGGCACCTAGGAAGTGCCCTGTCAATGTCAGTTCGGGCTGTTAGTAATAAATGTTTTGTCCGGTAGCCAGAGAGAGCTGGGTTTGAATCTCACCGCTTAACTAGCTTTAAAGCTTTGGAAAAGTTTCCCTGACATCTCTGAGCCTCAGTTTTTCACCACCTAAAAGTGAAGATTCTAATACCGAGCTCTTAGGATTGTTAGAAGGATTTTAATCTAAGTTGATGAGTGTGGAAATAGCACAGGGTCTCGAGGAATGAGCCCAAATTCTTCCTTCTTGTTAATGGTATAGTTAGCTGGTCCAAGCCTAAAAGACACTTTTTCTTCTCCTTCACTGTTCCCCACATTTCTTATGAAACATTTACGCAGCAGACATCTACCAGATGCCTACTGAGCGTTGGGCACTGTGCCTGCTCTTAAAGAGCTCCCAGTCTGGTGAAAAGAAACACAGATTAGCAGACAGAAGACCACTGCAGGCTGATGCCTCAGATGGGGGTAGGAGCTACACTGTGCTAGTTCCTGGGAAGCACACATGATTGCTCTCAATCCGGAATGTTTCAGGGTAACACCCTGACTGGCCCATTAGAAAAGCGTTCAACCTATCTACTGTTGTTAATATTATAAAATACATGCTGATCCTTATTTATACGATGTGTCAGCAATAAAAGAAGCTCTCATTCTAACACTTCACAGTATCACAGCTCCTAATCGTCTGTATTTACTGTCTACTTTGTCGTTGGATTCCCACAGTAACCCAAATCAGAAGCAGAGCCAGTAACACCCATTTTAGGATCGTGACGCTCCGAGGGGCTGTGGCCTGTTCAGGGTGTGACAGTTACCAAGTGGCCCGATAAGACCAGATGGAGGAGTACGAGGAGAGAGGGAGGAAAGAAAATACAGATACATATTAAAAAACAATTGGAATTTTCTCGACTCTTGTCTTGCGCTTTCCCTGCCATTAACGGTCCCTTTTCTTGGAAGACACTTTGGGTAAATATCAGACGGCTTGTCCATGATCCCAGCAGAAGCCGTTCTTTATGCTGAGACCTTGATGTTTGCTATATTGTAAATAACCTGACTCTCAGCTTAAACTCAGCTGCAAACTAATTTTAATCACTTGGGACAAGTCAGAGCACCTCTCTGAGGCTCATTTCTGTCTTTGGCGAAATGAGGATTATTTTTTCCACCACATGACCTCTGAGGTCCCTGCAGCCTCCTGTCCTGTGATTCCGTGAGGAGCCCGATGGCAGAGACACCCTGCACTCATTTAAGTGACTCGCACACTCCTCCCTCATCCAGCTTTCCTCAGGGAAGGAGCCTGGCCTCCTGCTTCTACACTTGCGGAAGCCCCTTTGATTTGGGACCCTCGGTCCTCAGAGGCCATTCTCACACACACTTAAGCCAGCTTGAAGTTGAAGCGTGATGGCTTTGTTCTCTGAAAGTGGAGTATCAAAGTGTTTTGACTGTGTCGAATTTGATTTTTCCATAGGTTCCCACCAGCCAAAAGAAGGAAGGTGTTTATGATGTGCCAAAAAGTCAACCTGTAAGTGTAAGTAAATCTTCTCTCTTCTGCCAGGCTCCCGTGACCTGCGCTCCTACGAGGCTGTGTTCTACAGCTTGAGGAAGGGAACCCCTCTTCTGGATAGGCGTTATAACTTGGAGAGCTTTGCCAGGGCCTACATGGCACGGACTCCTCAGTGAGTCAGAGGGAAGGGGGCATAAGGCAGAAGTGGTGAGGCTGAGGAAGGGTTGCCAACCTGGACCGAGGTCTGGCCCCCCGCGTGGCAGTGAGTTGAACTGCACAAACCACTATGTCCAGGGGTCTCAAGGTCTGAGTTGTTCCATGACAAAAGTCTCCGGCCAAAGACTTAATTATACCTGATCAAATAGGGGGCAGTGTCTCGATCCTGGGAAGAGTTGCCCATCCGATTTAAAAGTGGTTGACAGGTCTCAGAGGGATCATAGAAGAGCCGGCCAGGGCTCTTTATACACTTTAGAGTGTATAAGGGTCCAGCCAGTGGACAAGACCACCAAGAAAAAGGCCACGTGTAGTGGGCTTGCAAAGAACCCGGCAGGTCCATTACATCTGGACCCCATCGGCCAGTGGGACTCCTGGAAATGGAAAATATCAAGCTGTGTGACACTGCCACAAGCCAGTGCTAGGCCAGGCCCAGATTTCGGCCCCCCATCCAGTCGGCGTGCGGAAGGCAGCCTCTGTACGTGATTCAGGAGCACTGGGGAACTCTTGCCCAAGGGGACATCAGACTTCACCGCGGCCTGTGTAAACAGAACTAGGATGTTTAGTCACCGCTGATCTCATTCAGCTCAGTGATGGGTACAAAGAGCACAGGCTTTGAAAACAGACCCCCAGGAACTCCAGCCCTGACCCTAACAGGACTGTTGTGAGGCTGGATGACTCTCTGGGCTGTTGTTATTGGTCCTGGACCCCACCCTGTGAGAGACACAAAGACACCCCCGCATTTTTCAAGGTCAGATTGATAGGGCAGTTTGAAACCCCATTCCCAGGGCAGCAACTGAAGGACCTAGAAATGCTTGGCCTGGAGAAAAGGAACCATAAATGTGGAGATGGGAGTCCCCAGGGCTACCGGTTGGAAGAGGGCTTACAGTGTTCTGTATTGGCCAGCCCAAAGTGACGGTGACCTTCCTGAGCAGTGGTCAGAGCTGTTAAGAGTTAGAACAGCTGGCACCTAGGGGAGTGAGCTCCCCATCACTGGAGCTGGTGCAAGCAGAGCCTAAAAGGCGCCCTGTCAGAAAAACTATAGGAGGATTCAAATGTGGAATGGGCAGAGGGGAAAGAGGAGCTCCTGTTGTCCCTTTCAAACCTGACCTTCTGTCCTGAGTTGAGAGTCTTTCTGGCTCATTCTTACCCTCCTCTGCCCCTGTTGTCTTTTCACCTGGTGAAATTTCTTCCTTTTCCTATCAGCGTCCATTCCTCTTCCCAATATCCTGCATCCACCAGACCCCACCTAAATCCTGCTCCCGAAAGCCAACGCATGTTAGGTTTCATGAGACAGCATATTTGAATGGGGTCCTCAAAAACTTGAGTCTACGAGGTAGTTGAGAACGTGAAGTGGAGTGTCGCTCAGAGAAAAAGCCGTTTTTCTCCTTGAGGCCTTTGCATTTGTCAGGCCTTCTTGTCACGGAGACACTGGTCCATTCGTGTTTCCGTTTGGTTCAGCTCCCATCACACAGCTCCCTACAATTCAATTTGTGCCTAAATTGCTTCGCTTGCCCCTAACAGGTTTAGATACGTGAGGAAACATGCTCCATTTGCTGCCTTGGTTTTCGTGAGTTTATTAACCAGTCTAGCCACACCATCTCCATGCTTAATAGCTGGGAAAAAAAAAACCCAACCAAACAAAAAAAGCCCAAGCTCCTTAGCCTGACATACACGGCACTCAGATGCCAGCCTCAGCCCGGATCTCTGGTCTACCTCCCCCTGGTCCAGCTCTACTGAACTCTGCAAGCTTCTGAAGGAGCCACATCCTCCCCTAATAGCCCAGCTTAGCTTCAGGCTATGGGGACTCAGGGAGACTTTGTGGTCTTCTGCTAAGTGTGAGCAGATCACCCCTACCTCTGTGCCCGCTCCGTATCATTCCTCTGTTAACAGCTCTTAGCACATAGCATCCCAACTCTTCTCCTGGCTCCTTACTTCCAGGAACTTTCTGAGGTCCTTGGATTACCAGAAGCAAGCCCGGGGTCTGGCATGTGAAAGGCAGGGATGACACAGCCGCTCAAGGGGTGTTTCATAAATATACACATGACTCTGCCTGTAGAAAGAATTGAAAATCCTTACACTTTCTTTTAAAGGGAATTTCCTGGTTATCTGACTCTGAAATAGGCATTAAGTAAACATGCTCAGGTTTTGCTTGGGAAATATCTGGGCTGCCTGAACGGCCAGCAGTAGCTTCCAACCCTCTGTTCGCATAGAGTCCTAGAAGCATCTGGGCTTTTCCGTGAACAATTTCAACATTTCTAAAAGCCAGAGAGAGGTAGCAAGTCAAAAGTATCAACTCTAGTGGAGGGGCAGATGCTTGCGTTTGGTATCTCAACTCCTGTTCTTACTACCTGTAGGACTTCTGATAAGTTCCCTTGTTTCTCTACACCTCCCTGCTCTCATCTATCAAAGGAGTTACTAAACCCAACTTACTGAATGATTTTGAGGAGAAAACAGCATGTGTATTGGAAACTTGATCCCACTTGCCTAAACTTCCCAGAGGTACTTTAAATATCCCACAGCCCACATCCCTCACTGTTCTGGGACCTTCCTGTTCTCCAGGCTGGCCCCTGTAGACCTGCCTCCCTGATGAGTGCATATTCCCTGGGATACCTCTGTGCCCTGAAAATCTCTGCTGTGATCTTGCTGTTTGCTCCCTCACCACCTGCTCCTTAACCAGAAAGACAAATAAACCAAAGACAGCCAAGTCAGTGCATATTAAGCAGCTTCAAGCCAGTTTGACAGCTTCCACAAGTTTCCCACAAGAAGGGAAACTGCCCAGTGGCCTGTTACTCTAGGAACCACCGGTTTCTTCTTCTTCGGGTCCAGAGCCCAGTCTGCCCAGAGCCCAGTAAGAGACTCAGCTTGGGGCCGTCACTGGGGAAGATCACACATCAGCCCCAGAAGAAATGGCCTGATCTTCCGCATCAGACTTGGGTATGCTCTCATCCTGGCCACCCGCTAAGGGTCCTTGAGCATCTTTTTCCATCTCTAAACCCCAGTGTCGTAACCTGCAAAGAGAAAGGGATGCCAGCCTTGTAGCTTTGTTTGGAGGACTAAAGGAGACATTTATGTAAAACCTTAACAGGGGATATGGATTAGATTAAACGAGAACATTACCGTCGGTTGTCGGCACGAGCAATCCACCAGCCAACAGTTCACACTGAGGCAGGGATTGCAAGTATGCTAGGTGATTGCACACCTCCTCTAGGAAGCCTTTTTTTTTTTTTACCCCAGAGTAAACAGCTCCCCCGGGAGACCTCTGTGCTTCTCTGTGCAATGATCACAATGCACTGTTACCTTTTCTTAATGAATCCATGTGAGCCATTGGACTTTGAGTTTCTTAAAGGCCTTGGCTTCGGGGTTAATGGTACCTGCCTTAGAGTTTTTTGTGTTAAGGACTAAGTGAGCTGAAGAATATGAATCAACACAGTGCTTGGTGCAGAGTAGGGATTCAACAGCTGTGAGCTGTTACTGTTCGGCTCTGTGAGCTCCTTGAGGTCAGGAATCGCTTTTAATCATCACTCTTTCTACAGTAACTCCTCTGAGGATTTCTGCTCCCTTTGAGCTTTTGATGGTATACTCTTTCCCCGTGGGTGGCGGGAATCTCATGTGCCCAAGTAAATTTTTATAGGCCTTGAAGCCAGTGGGATCCTTGATTGTAGCTCTAAAACCTCTGTCCTGGAGTCTCAGTCCCCTGGACTAGGGTGGCTCACTGTCACCCTACATGGCCAGAGGTGTCCTCATCAAGGTGTCACGTTTGGTGCATTGGGTTCTAGAGTTTGAGAAGTCGTGGCATTTCTTCTGGGTCTTGCCCACCCCAGTGCATCACCTGATGGGACACAGTTTTGTCTCCGTCACTTGGGCTGTTGGTCCAGACAGAGAGCCGGTTCTCTGTCTTCAGTCTCCTCTCTGACATCATGCATCCACGCCCTGGTTTACACCACCAGGCACCATAACCTTGGGGAGCCAAGCTCTACCAGCCCCTTTCTTGTTCCCTTTTGCACAAATAATGTGTTAGGATGCTTTGTCCTAATCCGGACCTATAATGTTACCTTCCTGTAACAGATTTGTTCTTAGGGTCATACTACACTCCCCTCCACTCTTACCTAGGACTCTGAGACAAGATAAGGATTAATCCCATTTGCTCCGAGAAATATACATTTCCTCTCTTCCTAGTCAAGGCAGCTAGAAGATTTGTACACAGGCTTTATTTTTATGCCAGGGTCTCCAAACTCTAATAGAATTGATGCTTGCTGATAGGGAATATTAGCTGACTAGAGAGGCAGGGAGGAAAGAGCGTATAACTTGGGCAAAGCCTTGAAGGATGAGCAGGACTTGGACGGGCACAGCCCCTTCTGGGCATATCATTAAGGTCCTTCTGACTCCTGAGTGTTTATTTCCTCTACTAGGTGGTACTCAGAACTGATGAATTTATCATCAGTTTCCTTCTCAGAAACGGGTAGCCTTTCTTTCTGCCAGATGATAATGCTTCTGGTGTTCTTTAGACAAATATCCTGGCCTCTTTGGGGCTGTCGGGAAGGCACATCCCTGAGTGGAGAGGAAAACGTCAGCTAAGTAGCCCATTACCGCATCCATTATTTAGTGCTTTTTGCACTCCGTTAGCCTTTGAACATGATTCTGGTTCTACAGGGGGACCCAGTGGAATCACACATTCACAGTTTGCTCAAGTGCCTGTTTTGGACCCTGTCACGCCCCACAACGCTCAACTTGGTTGAGGCTTAACCTTCATAGGTCAACAGACCTAAAGCTCAGCATGTCTTATGTCATTGTCACATGAGAAATACCAGCACTTGTCTTCTCCCCTCCCCTCCTTCCCACCTGATGTAATAGACTTATGGCTGAGGGGTACCTGGGTGGCTCAGTTGGTTAAGTGTCCAACTCTTGATTTTGGCTCAGGTCATGACCTCGCCGTTCATGGGATCAAGTCTCGGGTCAGGCTCAGCGCTGACAGCTCTGTCACACTCGCTCTCTCTCAAAATAAATAAATAAACATTAAAAAAATATATTCTTATGGCTGAAAAAGATCTTTTACCCTTCACCCTATAACTGCCTGGTTTTAAATCCTTTTATGTGGATGTACTAGACATAATTATCAGTACTAACCCGTCAGTGGATTCTAGCAGAACTTTCTTCGGCCTTTGAAAGAGAGTCTTAAAGGTTTGGCTTAGCGGCAAATAGAAAGGACGCAGGTTGTGGAATTGACCAGCTGGACTCCACATTCAGTTCTGGGGGACAAGACATGGATTCAGATATTGAAAGGAATAATCAGACTCCCCTGAGATTCTTTTCTCCCTTTGGGTGTGATCTTTGCCAATCTCTTCAAGTTTCTGAGACTCCTCTTCAAGTGGAAATGATGAGCATCCTATGCCAACATCTCAGGGCTTTTGTGAGACTCATGAAGCAACGTGAGAGCATTGTTGGTGAAGACGAGGGGTTGCTTTCATGGTCTCTGGGGACATAAAGACCAAGGGATGGTGTGCACTTATTCCTCCAGCTATTTTATAGACTCTCTTAAGATTACGAGAAAGGCTCAAGTTTTCTGACAAGAGAGGGCACATCTGGGCTCACTGTCAGGAAGAAATCTGAAACCATCTGAGCTGATTTTCAGAGGGAAGGACAGCTCTCAAAGAGTAGTGAGGTCTCTGGCTCCTGGAGTATTCAAGCAGCAGGTGAATGGTTCTGCAGGGGTTCTTATGTGGAGAAGGTGACCACACTAGCGGACGTTGGAGCCATCTACCCACTCTCTCATCCACTTTCCCCCGTGTTTATAACATCTAGCGTTGACCTCACCATCTTGTTCCTGGTGTCTCAGCTGCGAAGCCAGGCACCCCAGAGGCCCCGTTACTGTCTCCACCATCCTCTCCCTGGCTTTAGAGTTGCCCACGGTGAAGCGTGCAGCAATAAGTTATGGCATTGCCCCGTGAGGTCGGTGCTCTGTATGGAAACATGTTTACTATGCGCTGTAATCAAGGCACCACATTGAGCAAGCCCTGGGCACAGAGTAGGTCCTTAGAAAATCGGTCTCTCCTTAGTTTCCTCCTGGAGAGCTGGACGACAGTGCTCTGCGTCTCTCTGGTGCATCCTGGAAAAGAGCCACACTGGGAGAATCGGGTAAAAACCCCAGTGATCACATGTGAAGTCCAAGGCTCCCTTCACTTCCTTTCTTTGCCTTATAGTGCTAGGCCACCAGCTCTGCACACTGAGAGTCTGAGCTAACTTAGCTGGGGAAAAAGCAGGTAGACTTTATTGAGTAGATACTGTGTGCCATGGACAGCCTAGACTGTGGTCGCAGCCTATCTCATTCAGTAGTCACACCTGGAAGGTAGATGTCATTTATATATGAGGAAGCTGAGGCATTCCAGAGGTCCTATACAGTCACAAAGCTGGTAAGTGACAGAGCCCAAAATTGAACCTTCAGCTGTTCTGACTCACACAGTTTCCACTAAAACACACTGCCTTTAGGATTCAAGAAAATGCCAAGCCCCCATCTCCTCTTCCTCACCATGGTTGGAGTCAGTACTCACGCCAGTTTCTGTCTCCCATTACTTGTTGCTTCTGAGTCCTTATTAACAACGCTGAGGCTAGCCCCTGGGGGTGGCTATGAACACCTCTCTCCCCCTTCAGTCGGAGTCTCATGAGGCACACCCATGTCTGACTCGTTCCTGACCCCTCACTCCGCCTATGCACTGCACTCTGTATCCTGACATTGAAAAAAATATCTGTGAGTCCCAAAGAACAAATCTCAAGGAATCAAAAATCAGAGAGCTGCTCATTTGGCCTCCCCTGCCTCCCACCCTCCAAACATCTATGTTTCTGTGCAAGACCCCTGTCTCCCAACAATCAGTATTCAGTTGATTTTCCTTGCCTTAGATTTAATTCAGTTTCCCTGCTGCAAATGTAGGAAGAGTCAATCCATTAAAGTGAAGAATTACAGAAATTCTCTGGACAACTGTTCCTAACCACCCCCACCAGCCCCCGTCTTTCATGGCAAATAAATTTTCATTCACAATTCAGCAGTTGGTTTTTCCTTTAGTCTGAAATCTGGATCAAGATGTTTCATAATTGAATTAAATCTAGTCTGAACATTTGTCAGTTTCACTTCCTCATTAAGCACCACATTGTAGAGAAATTATAATTATCGGAATGCCGTTAACATAGATGTCACACAAGAGGAGGTCTTCCTGAACTAAGGGAAAGGAATCTGCATCGGCATATTCCACAAAGGAAATAGAAGCTTGCCCTGTCTTGCTTTTCTTAGACAGGCTTTCGGTTTGCAGTGCTTAACAAAACTGTCCTCAGATAGAATCCTAAATCCCTGGAATCTCAGAATTTGTGAGGACATTAAAAGCTGCTGGGTCAGCCTTCTCACCAACGCAGGGATCCCTCCGGAACATTTGTGATGAGCACAGATGAACGTGTCTGACTCTGGCTTTGGCCCACATGCCTGCAGTGACAGACCTTCATGACTTTTGTGATCCCACAGCTCCATTTGCTGGAGAGCCCTCCTTGTTTTCAAGTTCCCTTACAGCTTCTATTCATTCATTCATTCATTCATCCATCCATCCATTTGACAAACATTTACTAAGGACCTCCTATCTGCCATAAAGTGGCCTACTCACTAGGGATATAAAGATGAATAAGGATGGCTGCTTGAGAATTTTAATGATCACAAGAAGGTAGATGTGTAAAAATGGTTGCAATCCGTGTAATCCTCTAGGCCATAAGAGCTGTCTACAATATACTCTGGGAGCATAGTGGGGAGGCAGAAAACCTTGTCCAAGGGAGTTCAGTGAGGTCTTCACCCAGGAAGTAGGGTCTTAAAAGATGATAGGAACTTGGCACAGAGAAAGAGTGGAACGGGATTCAGGAAGAGGGAACTGAATGTGTAAAGGCACTGAACTATGGAAAAGCATACCATATCCCGGGGGCTGATGAAGAGTCTGGGGTGGTGGGACTGCAGGATGCCTTCATGTGAGCAGGTGACAGGGCATGAAGGGAAGCCATCCCCACGGAGTGAAGGACCTGGAATGCGATGCTCAGAAACTCAGATTGGCTGGGAAGCCACTGGTGCTGTCGGGTGTTGAGTGGCACTATTAGAGTTGTGATTCTCAGCATCACTTTGGTGGCCTGCGACAGGTGGCTTGGCTATTGGAGAGACCGTTAAGAAGCTAATGGGATTATCCATGTGTATCTATCAGGATGAAGTCAGGAAAACAGTGCCCACACGAGGTAATTTCATAGAGGGAATTTAATGTGGAGCACTAGTTACAAAGGTGTTAGGAGAGCTGACAAGCCAAACAGAGGGCAGTGGAGCAACCCAAATTAGTAACATTCAGAAGTTGCTACCATCCCCAGGACTGGAAGGACAAAGAAAGGGACCAGGGCTGCCAGTGGGCACTGTGACCGCAGAGGGCGCAGGGACCTTGGCAAGAGGGGCTGGCTGTCTGGTGGAAAGTAGAGCCATGAGGGAGACTCACGGCCAGGTTCACTGCCAGAATACTGCATAAAGAGAGCCAGGGAGAAATTCAGTGCTTCTCCCCTCTTTCCACCATCCAGCATCCAACTACCCCTTTTGTTGGCCAAACCAAAGTGAAAGTGGGTTGACAAGGGAGCTCAGGCAATGTAATTTACAAGGCCACCCCCTGTCCTACTACACAGAGCAGAGGGAGGGCAAGAATGGGTCTGAGGGGCAAAGTGGTCAAAGGGTAGGCAAGTAAGGATTACTTTGGGTCTGGGCTGCGGGTGACACCCTGCAGACAGGGAGAGGAACGGAGGGAGGGAAATGTGTAAATTGGAATGAATGACATTCAGATCTAGAAAGTAGGTCTAGAAAGTAGTAGGTCTAGAAAGATCTTGCTGATGTGGGGGGAGGGGGTAAGAGAAACACAAGGTCTAAGCTCCTTCTGAAGTGGCAAGCCTTGGCAGGTCGGGTAAGCAGGCAATAGGGACTGAATGCTCTGTCTCCTCTCCTATAGCTCTGCCATTTACATACGTGCTGTTTTACGTGTCCAGGTTCTAAGGGTGTTTGTAGATCAGCCTTTCCATCCACTCTCTTCAGGTCCTTGCCAAAGACAGTAGTAATCCCTTTCATCCTCCTCTCTGTTCTCAGTCCATGCCTCACATTTGGGCAGTGTCACATTATCACTTTGAATGATATCTGGCTCTTTCTTCCCCGTTTCTGTCATGAATGGAAGGAATCAAGCAGAGTTGTAGACAGCTCGCTGTTAAATCATTCCCGAAACTTGTTTTCTACAAATGCAAATGTGGAAGGGGATAAGTGCTTGCATAAGCAGTTGCCTGGTGTCCTGTTTGCTCAGTTGTGTGTTGGCAAAAATCACATCTCGATAAAACAATGATCAGTCCATCGCTGTGCTCAAATTCCTGCCACCGGTCTCCTGCAGGAATGGTCTCCAAACTTTTTATAAAATCCTGGCACCATTATTGCAATGAACTGTGCCCAGTAGCCTTTTATATAAACAGATGGGAATAGGAGTTGTGGTTGAAGCTGGGTTGAAGCCTCAAGGCCTACCCACCTGGAATCCTTTTCTGAAGCACAGAAGATTCTGGAAAGGAAGAGATCCAGAGAAGATAGTGTGAAAACCACTGTCAAAAGAATCCACTGGCTAATTCCATGGGTGGGAGCAGTGGGTGTTTAGATGAAGAGATTCTTCACATTATTTCCATTAGAAGCTTTGTTCTTCTATAATTGAATTTGCAAACACAGACTGGGAGCCTGCTCTTTGGGAGGGAGTGAAACATCACAAAATTTGAAGTTTGGGGCACCTGGGTGGCTCATTCGATTAAGCATCCAAATTTGGCTCAGGTCATGATCTCACAGTTCGTGAGTTTGAGCCTGACGTCGGGCTCTGTGCTGACAGCTCAGAGCCTAGAGCCTGCTTCAGATTCTGTGTCTCCCTCTCTCTCTGCCCATCCCATTTGCTCTCTGTCTCTCAGAAATATATTTTAAAAACATTTTTTAAAAAGTTGAAGTTAATCAGAGCTTTATACTTCTTAGCTGTATGACTCGGCAAAGTGCTTTATGTTTTGGATTCTTCTGAATGACCAGTTAGCATCTGGGGAAGATTACTTGGCACCAACATGGAATCACAGTTAGAAGTCTGAGCCTTTTGGAACACCTGGGGGACTCCATTGGTTGAGCATCTGACTCTTGATTTCGGCTCGGGACGTGATCTCACAGTCATGGGATTGAGCGCCACATTGGGTTCTCGTGGAGCCTGCTTGGGATTCTTTCTCCCTCTCCCCCTCTCCCCCGCTCATACGTCCTTGCTCTCTCTCATCCTAAAATTTAAAAACAAACAAACAGACAAAAAACAGAAGTGTGACCGTTTCAGCCTGACTACGTAGGCCTTAAATTTTTTTCCCTCAATTACCAGCTGCGTGACCTCGGATAGCGTGTTCACTCATAAAACGTGGGTAATGACTGTGGTGCCTACCTCATAGAATTCTCCTGAGGACTAAATAAGGTGATACATGTATAACTCTATATGAGTAGCACCTGGCACATAGTAAGTGCTCAATAAATGTTAGCCGTAATTATTATCGTGAGCTGTTATATGGGCATAGGACTATACCAAGTGCTTCAAGAGATAGGAGAAGGAATAAGATGTGGCCTAGCCCCGACGGTGCTTGTGGCCTATGGGTGGGAGTGACTTCAGTATCTAGAGTGAGGGGCTAGAGTGCCTTTAATTCTCCATGGCTAAGCAATGTCAACAAGATCAAGTGTAACCTGAGAGTCTGGGGTAGGGCTGAACCTACAGGAGAGTTTCATGGCTATAGGGCAGGGATAACCAACATTTGTAACTACCAAAGAAAGCAAAGTACGTAACGAGATAGGCACTTAATGCACTATTTCAGGACTCTCCCAAGCAACCATAAGAAGTAGGTCTCTTCTCTACGGTAAAGGTTATTAAAGATCAGAGAAGTTAAATCACTTAGCACAGCTAGAAGAGGCATCCCTAAGAATGTAAGCTAGTTCTCTCTGAACTTAAAATGAGGGTGACCTAGTTTATCATCCAAAGTGGGTCACTTTTGAATGCAAAAAAGGGGTGTGCTATTAACAATGACATCAGGACAATAGACATGAACAGGAGCTGTCTTAAGCGGACCAGGATGTAGGGCCACCTTACCCAAAGCCAGTGAATGTCCTTCCCAACTGGGCTACCCTGTCTCAAAGACCACAACACAGGAGATTTCAAACAGAAGGCAGGAAGCATCTGTCCATCTTGTTCTTGGCACTCCGTACCAGTCTTGTCCCCGTGTGGAAACAAGCCCAGTACTGCCCACGAGACAGAGGTGCCCTGGTACATGCTCGCTCCTTCAGCGGGCATAATAAATCAGATTACTTGGAGATCTGTTATGTGGTGAAAAACTGTAGTCCAGGGTATCTGTTCACTGCCGCTGCTGTGAGTCTATCATTATTCCTCTAATACAGACCATTAACATTCACAGAACCTTAACTACAGCATCTCTAATGAGCACAGCTATAATATACAGTTTCCCCATAAATATCCATTGATGCTGACACTCATTCTCTCTTGGTACAGTAATTCAGCTTTTCTGGATAAATCATCATGCAGAGGCTCTTTCTTTCTCCCTAACTGCCATTATTAGTGGTTACACAAGAATAATGAGCAAACTCTGGTTGCAAAAAAGAAGAAAGAGATGAATGATCATGGAGAATACAAAAATATATGTTGGTGACAGTACCCAGCCATGGCAAAACCTGATTTTGCAATGACTTAGAAAGGAGGCAAGAAATGAACATTAGCTGAGCACTTACTGGGGGCTGGGGAGTACACGCGTTGTTTGGCCAGCTGTATGTGGTTCAGTGAATCCCAACATTGCATTGCCCAGCAGTCATTTGTGATGCTTTTAAAAAGGCAGCTTCCTCGGCCCCACCCCCTAGATCTGCTTTTGTATGGCTCACGTGTGCATGTGTATGTATGTAAAGGGAGATTTATAAAGCTCCCCAATGCAGTCTGATGCTCCACTAAGTTTATCTGGTTTAATGAACAAAGCATCTATGATTTGCCCCCACTTGATGGACCAGAAGACTGAGGTGGAGACGCTACGGGGAGAGGGAAATAAAGTCTGGCTCTGAAGGAAGCATCCCTTGCTTCTGACTTGTATGCGAAGAATGGCTCCTATTAAGATGACATTGACTCACTTGGTACACGTTCTCCCTGCTCCAGCCCTCGTTCCCACCTCTCATGGGGCTCTGTCAGCGCCTCACCGTTCTTCTCCCCAGGATGTTGGCAGCTGTCCTTGTCTCTGTTACTCCTCTTTCCCACCATTGTATGCTGCCAGCCCAATACTCTTGGTTCGTTCCCACTTTCCTATAGTTTCCAATCTCCTAGCCTTGTCTTTCTGGCTATTTTTCTGTTGTTCGTCCCATAGTCACCTAGAAGGTTCTACCCCTATGACCCCAGTCAGAATTACAGGGATAACACCTGCAGTGTGATCTGACCAGGGTCCTCCAGAAAAGATTGGGGTGCACTGTGGTGGGGCGGGCTCCTAAACTGTGGTTGCTCCTTCCAGAGCCCTTACCTCTTTCCCTAGTCTTAAAACACAGATCGTCTGACACCCTTTGTTCTCCTCACCATAGTGGAGTAGTTGAGAGCACACACTCCAAAGCTAGCCCACTTTGGTGAACATTATAGCTCTACCATTTACTAGCTGGATGACCTTGGGTAAGTTAATTAATCCTTCCATCCCTCAGTTTCCTCCTCTGAAAATGAGGATAGCAATAGCACCTGTATCTGTTGCAATAATTAAATGAGTTAATAAGTAAAAGCACTTTAGAATAGTGTCTGTACATACAGAAGAAGCTCCATCTGAACATTAACTGTTGTTATTATTGTCCTGCATGACCCCTGCCTGGCCAAGGAGGGATGAGGTCTTAATACTAATATTAAAACCTTTCCTTCCTCTTCAGACCAGAATGGACTGCTTGGGATACGTTCCAGAGATAGAATTATCATTTCTTAATGAATGATTGTATGTCAGGGTGTGGGAGAGAGAGGAGTCAAGAGTCACTTGTACATTTGGGGGCTTTATGGATCTACCCAAACCAGAAAGAATGATCTCAACCAGTTGTGACCTAATCCAGAGTATCTTGACTAGTTTAAATTAAAAAGGTCTTTCCTGGAACGTAGCCAACATGCAGGTAAAGAGGGTCTCTGCCTGTGAGGTCACTGTAGGATCTCCTCACATATGCCACATTTACCCTAGCTCCCTAGTCTTCAGAGATAGGGTGTCCACCACCGGAAAACAAACAGGAAGTTTTTTTGTTGTTATTTTGGTTTTTTTGCTGTAGTAGTAGGCACAGAGTGTCCCTGATGCTTTCGGCGCATCGTTTCTGCAATACTGGACGGCACCTGCTAGAACCAATCTCTGGTCACTTGTGCGTTGCTGTGTCCAGGCATCCACTCCTCACCCATTTCACTGATAGTTGTCTCGTGTCACCGCGTGTTGAGCGCTGTGCTAGGCACAGGTGCTGTACAAGTCAGACCATGTCCCAACCCTTGCCCAGCTCACACCCCACAGGGGAAGGCTGCCAACAAACAAGTTAAAATACTAATAGAGCATGAGTGCGAGCCATAAAACCAAACAGGATAATGTGGTGAGAGGTGGGGCTGCTCTTTTACTTGGGGAGAAATGGTCAGAGGAGGTCTCCCTAGTGACGTGACAGCTGAGCGGAGATCTGTATTATGAGAAGAAACCAGTGAAACAGGAACAGGAGAAAGCACGGGCAAAGGCATGTCCCAGCGGTCCATGAAGAACAGAGGGAAGACCAGTGTTGGCCAGAGCACAGTGGGAAAGGGGAGAGTGGAGGGTGAGCTCAAACACAGGTGGCAACTAGGTGTGGACAGTCCTACAGGCAGTGGTGCAAAGTTTGGGTTTTATTCCAAGTATAATGGAAGACAGTGGAGCGTTTTAGGCACGGAAGTAAGCCTGATCTGGTTTTTTAATACCATCGTGACTGATGTATTAGAGATTAACTTAAGGAGCAAGAGTAAAAACAGAAGTCTAGGCAAAAGAGAAGGCAGCAGAAAAGACGAAGAGAGGCAGTCAGAGCCTGGAGACAGCATTTCTTAGTGAATGGTTGGGTGTCCGGGTGTGGGAGAGGAGGTGTCAAGTGTACCTTGTACATCTGAGAGCTTAAGCATCTAAGCATGAGTTGGTGGCCTTTACAGACATCGAAAGACAAGGAAAGAATGTGTTGGAAAAGATCCAAAGTTCTTTGGACGTATTAAGCTTGAGAGGCCAAATAGTATGGGATACAATTTCTAGCAACTAAGGGGGAGGGTGATAAGATCAGATATTGGCTCAACTTCAAGTAGTGAGGAATGTCACAGATTGACATTATTAGTCAATGTCGATTAGTGGTGAGAACCAATGGATCTCACTAATGGGGAGGACTTGAAGAATTCAGATAAAAATGCCATCCAGATTCTAGAAGGGCTAGAAGGATAGCCTCTTGTTTTATAACTTTTTCTGGAACATCTCCTTACTATTTCTTTGAAATCAGAACAAAGGCCATTTACCCTGACTGCAAAGCCTCACTGGGTCAAGTGACAGAGTGAATATGAGATCCTTTCTAGAGTTTATAATAGTAAATGCCAAGTCTTTGTGAGCGAGCAAGTGTGTGTATGTGTGTGTGCATACATGTGCACACACATACATGCCGAGCATTTGGAAACACCATATGGACTACCATACCCTCTGCTTAGTAAGTCATGCTATAACCAAGTTTCTTTCTGTTCAGTTTCCTATTCTCTTATATAAACAAGTTCATCCATTCCCTCATTCTGTTTTTTTTTTTTTGTAATTTGTCAATTCAGTATAATTTCCTGTTGTGTGCTAGTCACTGGGCTATCTAGATCTTAGGAATACAAAAATGAATAAGATACAGTTTCCCATAAAAGGAACTTAGTTTCTACAAAGTCTTAGTCTATAGTGGCGAAGAGAGAACCAGTGAAACTTGACACATATGATGCCCAGGGGAGGATCATCTAATCACCATCCTTAGGACTTTGGAGGAAGGTTTGGAAGAGGTAACTAGACCCAAGTCTCTAGGGATGTGTTACAGTTCTCCTGATGAACAAAGATGGGAAGGGTAGCCAGTCGCAGAGAATAGCTTGTACCAGAGGCTGAGGGTGAGAAATATACTGAGAGACCTGTTAGGAGGGCATGTGAAATTATGACACAAAGTTGCAAACTGTTTGTATGTTGGACAATCAATCAGATAGTCGAGGATAATGCTCTTCGAGATTTCCTGACTCCAAACCTTTGGGCTGCCTTCCATGTCTATTCTATAGGTGAATACTGCCTCACCTGATCTTTGGAGATCTATGAAGTAGCCATTTTCCTCGCTGTTTTACATATGAGCAAGCCGGGCTTTCCTTGAGGCCTTAGTTTTCTTGTTGTAAAATGTGCGCCAGGTTTCTCCGCTCTGATTTACTGTTTTCTCTTAGTGTGCACACCTAGGAGTGGAATTGTGCTATGGTAGTAAGGAACTAGGTTAGGAGTCAGAACTTGGGGTTTCATCTCAGCTCTGCCATTCACATCATGATTTTGAAAAAGTTGGAGGCCTCAGTTTCTTCATCTGAAAAAAAAAAATACAGGGTTAAGTTGACTCAGAGATCCCTTCAATGTCTTCTAATTCAACTACTCTGCAGTTCTTCAACTCCTGAATCTATTCAAACTGCCATCCAAAAGGTGCTACGAATCATCATATTCCTAAAGAATACTCCACCGAATTGTTGACTTCCTATTTGACCCAAAGAAGCAGACACATATTTGGAGGTCTTACACATATTTGGAGGTCAGGTGCCATGCTAATGACGCTATTACCTGAAACCTTGCCCCGGCTAATCTTCCCCTAGTCTTGTGAGATGGATATTTCCCAAATCTTACAATGAAGAAAATTCAAGAGATGAGTAAAGAGGTCCAATTCCATTCGCCCAAAAATAGACGTCGGGTTTTGGTTGCTTGCCATGTCTTCAGTCCTGTGAATGGCATCACAGCAGTGAAAATGGTACACCCTCTGTGAGATTGTTCATTGTGGGGTACCCCTGTTGTGACACTCCTCATGCTCCAGCCTGAATTGGAAGCCTCCAGTTTCCATAGCTTGGCTGTTACAGCTCAGAGAAGGGACAGCATCTCAGTCCTTGCAATGTTGGCACTGGGCCTTGCTCATAGTGAGCAGTCAGGAAGTTTATTAATTATTAAATGAATTCCTTGAGGATCGAATCCAGGGATGAAGACGTGAATAAGGAAATGAATGCCTAAGCACGTAAAATCTGCATTCTTCCAGAGAAGAAAAGGAAAAGCATGTTGCACGGAACGGCTGTCAGAGCAGCAGGCAAAGCCCTCCTGACTATTTTTTCCTCTGCTGTGACATCTCTCCATTTGTGATTTCCTCTGCACTCAGCCTGAGCCTCCGCTACTCTCGCTTGATTTCAACTGCATCCAGTATTTCTTGTTACAGTTTGGGTGCCATCTGGATCCTGGGAGTAGCCTCTCCAAGAGACACACACCAGCAAAGAAAGAGATGACTGACTCTCGGAGAAGATCCCCTGCCCTCCTCCCCACTCTCGTGTTGAGATCCTGTCATCCTGCTGACAGGAGCCAATTTCGCATGACTGTGATTCTAATTCACTCCCTTTTTGATGCCAAATCTTGTTAGGAGTTTTGAAAAATCCTTGAGTTTTTGCTAATGTAGACCTAGAATAATAGATTCTTAAAAGGAGATGCCATAAAGGAAGAGATCATTAAAAACAAGTAATTACCAGCTTTGGGAAATTGTTCCCCTTCGGTTTTCGGTTTTCTCTGTACCTCTCTACCTACGCAGTTGTGTTTGCACTCTGACAGCCGCTCAAGTACTAGCCATCTTGCAGCCTAACAAAGGAGCTAAAACAAGAAAGGGGACTCCACATTCTAAAATTCTCCTTGTCAACTATTAGAGCTTTGGGATGAGGTCCTGGGTCAGGCCCAGGAAGCTTCCACAAGTGTAAATTCATGAAGTCATCGCAGTGCTCTTACAGAAACTTAATGGCCAGGGTGGTGTTTTCAGCATTTCTCCCTAATGCCCATCTCTGGCCCCATTTTGGCTATCACCAGACACATTCCTGTACCATCATCTCTCTCTTTATGATCACTAATACTGTCAAATCCCCAATACCACCACTGCCTCCATCTCAAAATGTCGGCTGCCTCCAGTTTCCCCGACCCCCGAAGATTGGGTCGGATGCCATGTGTTTCCTAATAAAGACAACAGTGGTAGCGGTTACTGGCACGAATCAGTTCGTTATTGTGAACCAAGCGCTATATACTGAAGGCTTTGCATGTTGCACGTTACCCCATAACACCAATCATTTGATAATTGTCTGTTTTCTTTTCCATCTCCCTCAGATGATATAAGGTCAAGGACTGTGACTTATCCTAGCTGCTCAACAAATAGATGTGGAGTGACTTAGTGACTTCCTATCAGAGTCTATGACAAACACCACTGGCATCACCACTGCACCCGCCATTTTGTAGGAATCACAATCCATGTCTCCTACCCATCATCACTGTTACTGAGATCAAACTCACTTAGCTATGAGTATCTTATTGTAAAAGCCACCCTCAGCCTACAACTCATGCCACCAGCCCCATCCTTATGCATTTTCTCAAGAAAATAATGGCTATGCTTTAGAATATCTGGGCTTGAAACTGTAGTGTTGCCAACTGAATCCTGAAATAGAGATGGAGAAGGAGAGAGGAGAAGGCCATGCGGTAGGAGGGATGAATGATGGGGCTGACCCCCAGAATGGTCCAGCCTCCCCAGTGTTAACACTGGAGGAAAGGTGCCGGAGGAGGAGCCCGCTGGGGCTTTGTCTGTTCTAGGAAGGCCATGTCGCACCATCAGCTCCTCGAGGTGACTTTGCCCCTTCCCAGGATCAGTATTACCAAACCTATGCCATGGCCTGGAACCTGTCTACCCTCACCTACCAAGCAAATATCGCATGGCTATCCTCCCTTGCTTGCTTGCTTGCTTCCCTCCTTCCTTCCTTCCTTCCGCCCTGCTCCCTCCCTCGGTCCCCCTCCCTCCCTTCCTTGTCTTCATCCCTTTCCTTCCTCCCCCCTCTTTCCATCTCTCCCTCCTCTTCGTCCCTCCGCCTCTTTCTCCCTTCCTCCCTCCAATCATCCCTTCCCTTTCTGTAGTTTTGTCATCCATTGAGATTTTACTCTGGCAGCTACTGTGCTAATATTATTCATATACATCAACCTTCTTGGTGTTTCCTCTCAGCAACCCTACATTGGCCTATGTTTCAAGGAGAAAACTGAGGCTTGGAGTGAGGAAGGATGTTTTCAGGGAAATGCCAGTGATGAGGCAGCGGTTTGAACTGAAAGCTGCTGTTTCAGACATCCCTCTTTCCATTCCCCCATGCTACCTGGCCTAAAAACATCAAACTTCTCACCCTAGACGTGCCTTTTATTTTCAAATGCAAGCAAATGGGTTTTCTTGACATTAGGGTAAAGTTGGGAAGCTTAACGGTCAAGAGTCAGATTCTGGAGCCCAGCTGCCCCCTGTTTGTGCACATTAGCCTGGTCAGGTCAGCTTAGCACACTGACCTTCCAAGAGGTCCACCTTTCTCATGCCACCTGAATAAAGCACTAGCAAACGCCTTTCACCTCCAGTCCCCATCCTGAATTTCTCCTTGCATAGTCAGTCCATTTCAAACTGAATGTCCACTGATGGATGGATGGAGGGAGGGAGGGGTGGATAGACAGATGAAGACAGTATGGTACATAACACGCAATGGAATATTTTTCAGCCTTAATAAGGAAGGACATGCTTCCATATGTGGCAGGTTGGCTGAACTTTGAGGACATTACGCTAAGTGAAATAAGCCAACCACAAAGGACAAATGCTGCATGACACTACTTATCTGAGATCTATAAAATAGCCAAACACACTGAAGCAGAGGGTAGAATGGTGGTCACAAGGGGCTGGGGGCAGGGGAAAGTGGGAATTGCTATTCAGTGGTATAAGTTCTAGTTATGCAAGGTGACTAGGTTCTAGAGCCTGCATTGTGACGGTAATTAAAAGTACTGTATTATACACTCTAGAACTTGTTAAGAAGGTAGATCTTACATTAAGTGTTCTTGCCACAGTAAAAAGAAGTGGGGGTGGGGAAGGCTGTTTCAAAGACCAACTTAATTTCTAGGAAGCCAGATATAGATATTTCATTGTCCAAGGATTTACAGATGTATTACGCTGGGAGGCACTTCCAGGAAGACGTAACTTTCATCGTAAGGTCTAAGCATTTCTCTGCCCCTCTAACCTTCCAGACAACCTCTGGGATGCTCCTAAAATGGTAGCTGTGGAAAGGAGGGCCATTACCTGCCAAAATGAGTTCCAACTTTGAGTAATTAGGCAATTTTTTGGTCATTACAGAAACATATCCTCAAAGCAGCATGATTCTTCTATTAGATTAAGACATTGGGTCCAGAAGACCACTGGGCCCCAAATCTCAGTAGGCCTGGAAAATGTTGGCATTAAATGGCACTCCATGCTGTTGTAATGATAACGAACCTTCATGAATTTCCTCTTGAAACATGAATCTTAATTTCCTTTAAAAAGCCCCACAAATATCTAGCTCAGTCAATGAAAAAGTCCTTTACACCAGAAGAAGGCTGCTGTTTTGTGTAAAATGCATTTGTTTTCATGGTACCATCTAGACAGTGTAAAGAATTCAGTTCTCCAACAGAATCTTTTCAGTTAGTACAAAAGTAGGGATATTCTTTAAAAGAACAGAAGAGACTGTGTAAGGAAGCAATATGTCCAGGATTTAGAAAGTTCTCAGTCATCCGGAAGTTGTTTTTATAAATATATATTCTCTGGGGTGCCTGGGTGGCTCAGTCAGTTATATGACTGACTCTTGGCTTCAGCTCAGGTCATGATCTCATGGTTCATTGGATCGAGCCCCAAGTTGGGCTCTACACTGACGTGTGGAGCCTGCTTGGGATTCTCTTTCCCTCTCTGTCTGTCCCTCTCCTGTTTGTACTGTATACTTTCTCTCTCAAAAATAAATAAATTTAAATAAATAACATATATTTAGAGAGAGAGAGCTAGCCGAACTGTAAATACAGTAGCCACTAGCTACATGTGGCTATTTATATTGAAATTAATTAAAAATAAATAAAATTTAAGACTCAGTTCATCAGTCCCAGTAGCCATATTTAAAGTGCTCAATAGCAACATGGAGCTATAGGCTACCATATTAGATATTGCAGACATAGAAATTTCCATCACACGGAAAGTTCTATGGGACATGGCTGCTCTTGGGAGAAATCATTTATTATCATCAAATTTTCCATTCCCTATCTCAACTCCACCCCCACCCCCACTTTGTTCTTCATTTGCCAAACAGAGTGTGTGTGTGTGTGTGTGTCTATCTATCTGCCTGTGTCTGCCTGTCTGTCTGTCTGTCTGTCTGTCAGGAAGTAGGAAAACAGCTGTTCACTCTTGGCTAAAGGTGACAAAAAGCTAAATCCCTAGATACCACAGCAGGAATTCGTCTTCATTAGCATGTGTCTTCCTTGTTAGCTCACTCACCAGGAAAAGGCACATGCATTCGAATGCCTGGAATCACTAGGTGCCTTAATAGTAGTCACTTTGGTGCAGTTACAACTCACTTAGGTTAATCCATTTCTCTTGAGCTTTCTAAGTGGGTAATTGAATTCATTCTTTTGTAGCTTTGGCCTGAGTTCTGAGTTTAGATCTAGATACCTTGCACCCTCCCAGTCCCACTCCTACCCCACTCCCAAACTAGAATGATTATATATTCTTGCTCTGCTCAGAGCTTCAGAAGAACAAGGACCATGTATTATTCGTCTCTGTATCTCCAGTGCCTAGCCAGAGTTTGGCATGTGAAAAGTACCCGGTGAGTGTTTGTTAAAGAAATTAATTAATCAATTATATAATCAATCAAGATGTGTTCAGTTTTCCCAGTAGGACTTTCACTAATTATTCCTACAGAGAGTTCATTCCCCAGCACAGTGATTCCCAAGTCTGGCTTCACGTTAGAGTCACCTGGGGATCTCTTAGAACCTACTGATGCCAGGGTCCCACCCCAGACCATTACCACCAAATCTTTGATGGCGGGGCTCAGGCATCATCAGTAGTTTGGAGAAAGCTCCCCTAAAGGATTACCTTGTGCAGCCAGGGGTGAGAACCACACAAGGTTCTGATTTGGCAGCCGTAAATATATTTGCATCCTTTTTCACGTGTTCACGTCCCATCTCATCCACTGTCACGTTGGCTGTAAGATTAATAATGTGAGTCTGGTCTTAATAGTTACTTTACTCAGTTATGGGACAACAGTGTCCCCACTGCTCCCAACAGAGACTCTGGGAAGATAGACTCCCGGTGGAGGCTTTACTTCCATGTCTTCATGAAGATTCAGGCTAGAACTGTCTTGAAACAACACAAGAGAGCCTCTTCTGTTAAATCCTCACTGGAAGTGGATGGTTTGAGTAAATGTGAGCTGGTATTGTGTCTTGAAAAGTAGAATACAAAGCTGCATGCCTGCCACCATAATAAGTGTGAGAAATCTGTCTATAAGGTGGGGAAAAGACTTGAAGATGAATGAATGAAAACTCTAATAGTAATTGTGGGTAAAGCAAGCTGTGAGTTGGGAGGACTTGGGAATGGACTCCAGGTCCTGGCCGTGAGACTCAATGGGGAGGAAGTGCATGGATGGCACGATCTCCCCACTGGCCGGATGCAATGCTCTGGCTATCCCTGAGGCTTGCCCCAGACGGGAGGAAAGGGGTCCAAGGAATGACTGAGCCAGGATCACAACAGGAAGGTGCTTGTGGTGACAGGACAGGAGGATGATCAGGCAAGACTGTGGCCAGAAAGGAGATTCAAGGAAGAAGGCAGGGTCAAGAATGGACTGAGGGGATCAGGACGAGGGCCAGGACGTGTGGGGCATCCTTCTACATGGGATCTGGTCTGGGCTCTCAGGCGGGGGTACTTTCTAAAGAGGGGCCTCCCTTAAGATTTTTCTTCTTCTTCCTCTTTCATTTTCCAAATGTCATATAATAGTCGTTTCCTAACATTAAAAAATGTGTGCCTCTGCATGCCAAAAGCGGGCCAAATGACACAGGCTGAGACGACACTAGGAACGGCTACTGTTTATTGAACATCTACCATGTGCCAAGCACCAAACGAGACCTCACACACACATCTCAAGTAATCCTCTCGATAAACCTGAGGCAATGTTAGCATTATCATCTGCACTTTAAAGACGAGAAAACTGAGGCTGACGGGTTTGTCCAGGATCACACAGCCCACGTGTGGCATGGCCAGGGTTCAGCCCACATCTGCGTGACTCCTGACAGATGCCTTTGCTCACCTCACACGCCCAGACCGAGCTTCGTCTGAATGGATAGAAATGGCCTCCTCACACCGCAGCCCCACACCTCACCAAAGGCCACCTCTTCTGTCACCAGGAAAGTGACGGACTCACACCAGTGCTGGTTATCCTCACACATTTTCATTATATGGTGGGGGTTTTATGAGAGTCTACAACAGGCTGTTTTTCAAATTTATTTAATTCATCCATCATGCTCTGAAGCCATTTGCTTTTTTATATTGGACAGATGTAATGAGATTTTGGACACTAAAAAATGTTTTTATTAAAAGTTATGACCCAGAGCTAGATGGTAGGGGCTGTGCCATAAATCCCTAGAAGTGTGTGAATTTATAAAGGATGTAGCGACATAACCTTAACCTTTTAGGCCACACCATAGATTACAGGATCACTTAGGCTAATACTGTCTCACTACCTCTCTCCACCTCTGGCCAAATAGAATCATCATCACAATAATTTATGTGGTTATCTGATGTGGTTGCCCTTCCTCTCCTCTTTGCCACAGTTGACCTCTGGCAAGCCAGGGCCTGATGGAAGCAGGTGGTTGAGGACAGAACTGGTGGTGGCTGTGGGAGGCACGGCCACGTTGGGTCTTTGGCCCTGCTTCTCTGTAAATGGGGCTGACTGACCTAACAGTCACCTTTTCTGCAGACAGGGTGGAGATGATTATGGGGGATGGTTTCTCCACTCCTTCATTGCCAACAGGAAGCTCTCCTCCAAAGTGGGAAACGATTCAGTTCTTTCTGTTCATGCTATAATAACTCCATTTCAGTGTTAATATTGTCAGATTTATATTAATGCTGCACTACTTGGATATCATCCAAAACGTAATTAGCTTGTACATAGTGACCAAAACATGATGATTAAAAACATATATATAATAGATGTTATGTATATTATCTATAATATATATTATCACTGCGACTTTGGTAATTAATATTTGTTTAGCAGACCACCAAGGTATCAGATGGTGAGAGAACAACAAAAGACTGAAAGGAAATTGTACTAGAGAAGTTTATTACTATAGGTCCTGGAGGAGGTACATAGCGCACCTCGGGAGATCACTTGGGAAAGATCAAGGCAGGGGGCAGGTAGAGAAAGCAGGGCAGGACCGAAGACACGTGCCTTTATTAGGACCCACAGTGAAGTGCTTTGGGTTCCCTGGACTGAGGCCAGAGTGGTCCATTTGCACCAAAAAGAGCAAGGTTTTGGTAAGCTCTACAGGGACCTTAAGGCCCTGGGAAGCCAGAGAGACTGCCAACCACAAGGCTACTCGGGGAGGCATTCCAGGAGCTTAGAATTACTTGTGACTCTGCAGGGTGTTTATCTAGAGCCTGCCTCACAGCCTCATGGGAGAGGCTCGTGTCCCTTCAAGGCCCCTGCAGCTGAGCCACATAAATGAATGCCATTGCAGCAGTATCAGGTGGTTTAGCCAAATTCTCAATAATCGTAAACAGTAAAATGAGAAAATTAACAAAACGATTAGATTTGGTCACCTGCCAGCTACTTCTACAACGTGCATTCATTCCTGTATTCTTGAGCCATGGCTATGTGCCACTTCCTCTGTGAGCAGCCAGGATTCAGGAATAAATACAGCTTGGTCCCTGCTCCAGGAAGCGCAATGGATGTCCCATCCCTCTGATCATTTTCAGCTCAGAGGATCAAGGAAAGCTTCATGGAAGAGGTGGCCTTCCAGCTGGGCTTTGAGCTTGCAGAGGTGAGAAGAAGAGCATTTCAAGCATAGGGGGCAACATGCAGCAGGGCACTTGCAAAACCAGCTGGTCACAGACTGCTCCAAAGAGTTTGACTAAAGCACATGGTAGTGTTTTTAATTTGTAAAACCAAAATGTTGAGCGTAAACATCGTGCTCTTATCCGCTGCCCCCCGCCACCCAACCATGGAGGCTGGCTGGGTAATGTCTGTAATCGCAGGAAGATAGGCTTGAAACCTACACACTTACCCTTGCTGTGTTTCCTAATCAGGCCCGTGTTGTATCACCCGCTTCTGCTGGGAACACGTCCAGGGCTTTCCTAGTACACTGGCCACAGCTCCTTCCTGGTGTAACTGCAGATGCCATCATCCTCACTCATAAATCCATGCCATTTGTGTGTCATGCTCTTCGTCCTCATTCATCATCCCTTACCCTTTCAGAACGGCCATTCATTCGAGGATTTTGAAGAACGGTTTGCTGCGGCCACCCCGGTAAGAAGGAGAGGGCCCTGTCCGGTTAACCATTCCACGTCATCATCCCATTGTTCATTTCATGCTCATAAGTCATGCCTTGTGGTTACAGAACAGAAACCTGCCGACCGACTTTGATGAGATTTTAGAGGCAACAAAGGTAAGGCCTCCGGGCTCTTGTTAAATGAGGGTCGTTCTGGCCATTCTCATGCCTTCCATATTCTCATCCAGCCTGCGTGAATGGCAGGTGCCGGCTGTGCTCCGGGGGTGTCTAGTCCAATGTTCACAGGTGAGCTCTGTGATGAGGTCACATGGCATGTGTATGTTGATACGTGTGTGCGTGCTGAGCTTGTGTTGCAGAGGAACTGACACGCTCTTGTTTTCATCCAACAAATATGTTTCAAGCTCCCAGAATGTCCCAGGAACTCTGATAGATGCTAGAGGTTCCGTAGAGCAGGAGGGCCCAGACTCTGTCCTCAAGGAGCTCACACCGCACAGCATAGGAAAGACGGGGCAGGTTAGCTTGGTGTAGTGTGGTACAATGTAGTATAGCAGGGGGTCAGGCACATAAACAGGATGTGCAAAGTGCACCCACTTGAATAAAAACCAGGTGAGGCTGCTGTTCAGTTGATACACCCTGGACTAGGGGCACTGGTCTGCTGCCAATGTTTGTTCAGACCTGTTGATACATAGGCCAGTGCATATTATCACCCCTGAGAATAGGGTGTTTGGGAAGCCTGTAGGACAGGGGGTCCTCAACCGTGGCTGTCACTTAGAATCACCAGGAGAGAGTTTAAAGTCCCAGTTACAAGGCTGTACTTCACCTAATTCAGAATCTCTAGAGGTAGGAACCAGGCATCAGTATTTTCCCCCGAGTACATCCAAGGTTGAGAATCCCTGCCTGACCTAAGAGTGTCACATAAGCCATTCTGGATGGTGGGACGGGGTGCAAACTGAGTTAGGAAGCACTTCCCAGAAAAAGAAGAATCCCCTAATTTGTGTCCGGAAGGATGGGTGGGAAAGGCAATTGGGGAAGGAATTGAATGTTCTCGGTAAAAGGAAGAGCATGTGCAAAGAGCCTGAGATGGCCCCTCCTTTTGTGACCCTGTATCTGTCCTCTCCATCACACCGCCCTGATTTTGTCCATAGGTTTGTCTTTCCATACAACCACCAGCCCCTGAGAGTAGGGATGGGAGCAGGCCCATATCCCCTGCTCTCAGTACAGCAGCTGATGAACAGTAGGGGCTCCAAACTTTTCCTGCATGAAGGAGCTCCTGATGCCAAAACATAAGGAGTGTGTCTGTGAGAATGTGTTTTGGGGGTCAGCCAAGGACATCTCCGCCTTCATCAATGGCGCTTTCAGAATCTGTCTGCAGGAGGGGCCTAGGAGTCTGCTTGCAGCCATCTAGTTGAACGAGGGACCAGGGGACTCCTCTTGAAACAGCAGTGGCACAGCACTCTAGATACTATTCGGAAACCATTGCTTGTTCATATCAAAGAATGGCTGTGGAGTAGCTGGCCCACGGGAGATATCGAGGGGCTTCCTCCTCAACAACCGAGTTATCCCTGTCCCCTTCACTGGGCTTGGCAGCTTCCAGTATCAATCTGCTTACCCTGGAAAATACCCGGGACCTGAAGACCGCAGAATCTGCCGTCGACAGCCACATCTCTACCTGAAGATGTCTAAAGTGCTGGTAATGGAAAGGGGAATGGGCATATTGAGCTGGCCTTCCAGTTGAGAGCCCTTCGGGCGGATGTCCATCATGGCAGACCTTTTAGGAACCGCAGCTTCTGGTTAGAGAACATTGTGGCCACACTCCCATTATCTAGGATGCCACCTAACTAGGGCTTGTCAAGTGACAGACAAACGAGGCATTGCGTGGCCTGTGGGTCAAGCCTAGCTTCTTTTAACTCCCACATCACAGACGAGTCCTGTCACCTCCTGGTCTCAGCTTACGTGCAAAGTGCAACACCACGGGGCTCACTGAGCGTCAAACATGATGGTCATGTATTGGAAAATGTATTATAAACTATAAAATGTTTTACAAATGTGAATGGTTAGTTTTAATTCTCTTGAGGTCATTAAAATGATTAATTACAACAATATTATCAGATGGAACATGGTTTGTTAGGTTACAAATTAAAAGGACTGGGGCTAACATGGCGGGGGGGGGCGGTGAAAATAGATATTATTCCAGATCTCAATCACATATGGTTATTAGAATTATTTTTAATTTTATGGTCATAAGAATCCCCCTTTTCTATAAAATTTAATTAACTCAAGTTTCTATTTAAACAGCAAATCCAATGGAATGAAATAACAATCTATGTTTTATGCCCATGCATGTTTTTCTCGTTTAATCCTTGAGTGAAAATCATCTGGCAAGAGGAAAGTCTATATCGCAAGACTGAAGGTTATTTTAAAAGTTGTGCTTAAGGAGAAAATTAGCCAATAAATTATATTTATGATGTTAGTAAAAGTGTGCCACGAGTTCAAACGCATTTGAAATGTAAATTGTGTGACTTAATTATTAACTTCATTTTATTATTTTCCTACCACTGAAAATAGTTGTAGGCCATTTTAAAAGCATTGAGCCCCAATTGTGAGGAAGCCCAGAAGCTTCATTTGAATTGATTAAACACAAGTATTTCTTTTATGAATCTGGGAGGGAACATAAGGATTGGCATAGTTTCGCCAAATAACAGAAAATATCGTAAACATGCTAAAGCCTCTTTCCCAGAGACAAGCAAGTGTCTAGGGTCTGGCCGGGTCTGGTCCCACCACAACGTTACCCCTGTCCTGTCCACTTCGCTGGCCTCTTCCCTGCTGCTCTCCGTTCTCACACTCTGTACAAATTGCTTTGCTGCCCACCTGCTCACACCTCCCAGGCCCCTCTCCTTTTCTGCTCATATACTTTCACCTGCCTGGATTATCCTTTCTCATTCAGATGGGGTCTGTTCCCTTTAGAAAACCCTCCTTAAGCTTCTTTGCCAAAAGCTAGCTGATTCCCTTTCTCTGCTCTCCCACAGAGACCCCTGTCACTGTCCCTGACACATTACCTTGAAATTATCTACTTCCTTGGAACATCCCACCAGACTGCAAACTCCCTGCAGTCTGGGACTTGGCATTTCTCATCATTCTGTTCACAGCTCCCAGCGCCCAACAGGTGTTTAGCGTGTATGGACAAAGCACTGTGTCATTGGGAAGGAGATGAGTGTGTGTGTAGGGCCCTACTATGTGCCCAGCACCATTATTCTGTCTGAAAGCTTAAAGGGAAGAATTGGAAGTACATTAACCGATCTAAGCTGCTTTCAGCAAAAAGAGCCTTTTGTACCTTTTTTTTTTTAATCTTTATTTTTGAGAGAGAGAGGAAGAGACAGAGTGCGAGTGGGGGAGGAACAGAAAGAGAGAGGGAGACACAGAATCGGAAGCAGGCTCCAGGCTCTGAACTGTCAGCACAGAGCCCGACGTGGGGCTCAAACCCATGAGTCACAAGATCATGACCTGAGCTGAAGTCGGACGCTTAACCGACTGAGCCACCCAGGTGCCCCGATGTACCTTTTTAACCAGGCTTAGACAGACTTCAAACAAAGTCTTGTCAATAGTATTGTCAATAAATCCGCAAAGGAGATATTATCATCTCTGCCATCCAGATGAGGGAACTGCAGCTCTGTGGAGTTGCAGAGGTTGGAAGTGAATATACCTCCAGATGTGGGGCCTTTCCCAATGCCCAGAGCTCACTCACTCGTCAGTAGGAGAGAACTATCCTTTTTTGTACTAAGTGTAGAGATCTAGCCATGCCTGGTTACAGAAGAATTCAAGTGCAGGCTTCCTGCATGGCAGGCAGGCAGACTCCTCCTGTCCTTTCTGTTGAGTGATGTTTTTAGGTCCCTCAGTCACTATCACTTAAAATCCAGAGAGAAGCCAAAAGAGTTCTTTCCTCAGTGGGCAGGTTTTGCACAAAGCATATGATTATATACTTTAAGGCAGGCCGTGTGGTTCCTGGCCACAGACTCCCTACGGTCTCTGAAGCTGGAAGTGTATGCAGATTAATTTCTAAGCATATCTTAAAGGGTTTCTTCTGCCGCTGTGGCTGGCCTTGCTCAGACACTCCTGTATGATGGATGAGGATATAGATGATACAGTGTCTACAGTGATGGAGTTGGTAGCAATGATTAATAGTGTATATACTAGGCTGTTTTCGATGCCCTTCCTGGTATTAAATGATATGTTTTCTTTTCTCCCAACTACATTTTTTATCCTAAAGGCTGACTCTTTCAGGGACCGTCATTTGACCGCATGCTCTGTCTGCACAAAATTCAAGTCCTGGCCCTGGCTGACCCCGGGGTCACCTCTGTGAGACTCAGCTGAGTCATCAGTAAAAATGGGGATGATGATTTGTACCTCTCAGGTTAGCGTTTGGGGGAACATTTGCTGAGAAGTGGTCACAAAGTCATGTCTCACTATCCTTAGCACATTGAAGGCACTTTGTACGTGTGTGCACTCATAAAAGACAAGCACTGAGGGTACTGCCTTCTTGCCTTTATCTCCTGGAGAAGAGAGAGAGCGTTGCACTTGATGGGAGGTCAGCGTGAGGTGGTATTTACTGGTAATGGGAGGTGCTAAGCCTGAATCTCCTTAACTAGCCCCAGATAAACTGCCGGATACCCTGAAGCAGGAATTGATTCTGGCTACGTCCCAGACATTGTCTTTAGGGTCATGAGGTACTGTAATGACCAGCTGGATTTACTGTTGATATAGCCGCGATGGAAAATGTCATACCATTTTAAAGCAGCGCCCGGCAGCATTGGCTTCCCTTGTGGTGACATCATTCTCTTTTTATCTTTTCAGGCTGTGACCCAACTAGAACTTTTTGGGGACATGTCCACCCCTCCTGATATAACCTCTCCCCCTGTAAGTATGCACAGCCACTCAGCCCTACGTCCCTTCCCTTCCCTTCTTCAGCTGCATGGTGAGGAGAATATGAGCTTTGGGTAAAAGAGGGCCACAGGTGGGTTCCAGCTCTGATTCTTTCTGGCTGTGTGGTTTGGGAAAACCAGCATTTCTGAACCTCAATTTCCTCTGCTGCTTTTTAAAGGACTTATGATACATGCGTCTATTTTGAGAAATAAGTGAAACCATGCATCAGCGATTACAGGACACCCCCCCCCCCCCCCCCCCCCCCGCGCGTACTTGCTGCCCTGCGGGGCAGTGGAGAATGACGTCAGTGTCAGCGGGATGAGTCCCTGCCTGCACGGGGCACATGCTCTAGTTGGGAATGCGGGCAAGAAAGGCCACAGGACTGCACACACAGTGAGGCATTCGTCAGCGCCAACCCAGAGCCCGCACAGCCCGGTGGTCAGCCCAGTAAAAGAAGCCCCTTCTGCCCTGGCCCTTTCTGTCTTTTCCTGTCTCTTCCTTTATCGGCTCTCCCTCTTCTTTTCATCCCCCGCCCCTCCACTTCCCACCTGCCTTCTAGCTTCCTTGAGCTTCTCATGAAGCTTTGGAGTCCCAGCTCTAGTTTCAGCCAGGGTGTGTCTCCCATTGCTTGTCACTGCTTACAACAGGATAGAGACTGCTGGGAACCCTAATTTGAAAATGAAAACCTAAGCAAAATGGAATCCCAGTGCTTTGAGAACCGGTTGCATTCAAAGGCAACCCTGTGGCCATAGCAAAGAATAGAGCTGAGATGGCCCCTCCAGAGCCTCCCCTGCCCGCTCCCCGGAAGTGGGAGGTGGGCAGAAGGCAGTCGGCCGCAGCTGCACCAGCAGCAGCCGCTGGGAGGGGGCAGCTCCTCTCGGTGCTGCTCGGTCATACAGCCGGAGGGATGGTGCTATGGTTCATTGGCAAGATGTGCCTCAGAGAAGAGGCTGTATGTACCCTCATGACTGAGGACAGATGGCATGAGACTCTGCTGCCCACATCTGCCACCTGGGACTCTAGACACAGCTGCCTTGCTCCCGATACCTGATGTCCAGAGCAGCCGTGACAGTGGGGACAGCAGCTCCTGTCTCCAGGGAGGCAGTCTCCTCTCCTCCATCCCAGGGGCAACAGCTGCATCTTGGGCACTTAGAGACTCAAGCTGTGGAGCCGGAAAGGTCTGAAGAGATCTTCTAACCTCCCTTCATTTTACAGATGAGCAAACTGAGTCCCAGAAAAGACATGTGACTCGCCCAGGGTCACGTGTGGGAAACAGCAGGGCGTTGATTGTGTTCAAAAGTGCTTACTGCAGCAGCTCATGGCTATGTTTCTGGCCCCGAACCCAAGTGCGTTACAAATGGGTATTTAAAAATCCTCAGAACAATGCCATTCCTCCCCCAGGCTGCTGCTCTAAAAATGGCCTTGTCTAATTGCTGTGGTTTCAGGATTAATTGCTTGCCCCAGTCTATTCCAAGGGGAAAAGAAAAATAAGGATGTCATGGCATGGAATAGGCATACTTTGTAGGCAAAAGGCTGCGGTAAATGGGCATGGACCTTTAAAACCCTGAGGGCTGATGCTTTTCTTTCAGTACCCCTCAGTACCCCTTTGATTTACTTGATTCATTTGATTTATTTCAGCACACCTCACCTTAGCCAGCAGCTCATGCGCCAGACCTCTCTCGGATGCCAGCATAGGCTGGGCACTTGAGCATTTGCACCTCCTTAGGCGTTGTTGTTGTGGGTTTTTTGTTGTTTTTTTGTTTTTGTTTCTTTTTTTTTTTTATCATCTTCTTGAAAATGTTTACTTCTCTTTACACGTGGAGATTCAGGCAGAATTCTGAAAAGGCACCAGCACACAAGGGTCTCTGCTCTAGTCGCTAAGCTTGATTGTTCGTTTAGACAAGCTGTTTATTTATCGTGTATTAAGTGACAAGCCCCGAACGAGACGCATAGCAGGTTCTGAGTGGACGCGTGTCAATTTACATTGACCACCCCTAAAGGATGAAAGCCAGATATTATGACTAAAGGGTCATGGTACTGACCACTCTTTGCTGAGCACCTGCTATTGCTTCAGCATTCAGTGACTTAAATGCATGGTCCCACTTAATTATCACAGTTGCTCTATAGGTAGGTATCATTTTTCCTGTTCTGTGGTTGCTACGTACAACCACCTCGTGGTCTGCATACCATATGCGTGGCTTGGACCGTGGCTTGCTTCTGCAGCATCCCCTGCCCCTCATTTCCTGCACCTGCTGCTCCCCATCCTTGATGGCCGCTGCACCAGCGTTCCCGGGAGCCTCATGCACCTTCTGCCTCTCTCTGTCTGACAGACTCCTGCAACTCCAGGTGATGCCTTTATCCCGTCTTCATCTCAGACACTCCCGGCGAGTGCAGACATGTTTAGTTCTGTACCTTTCGGCACTGCTGCTGTACCCTCAGGTAAGCTGTCTTCCACCTGCTTCCTTTCCTTCGGCCTCCACTCAACAAGAAAGAGAAAGGGTTGACTTGAACAGCTGCCACATCATGCCAGAACACCTGTGGAACCACCGGTCTCTCTAGGTGACATTGAGAGGCTGCCAGTGGGGGCTGAGGGAGTGTTTACAAATCCGCAGTCTGCTGTAGATGAACTCACCTGGAAAGGTCAAGCTTCTAGGTGATTCACGTATGTAGCGCTAGGGAGCCCTCTGCACACAGAGCCGTGCAAATCAGTACAAGTTCATTTCCTCTTATCCATCTCAGCCAGAAAGAGGAAAGTGGCAGGTGAGGGATATTAGCTCTCCACAGACCTCTTGAGATCTGATTGATAGGTGTCTGCCTCTTTTGGTAGAGACTCAAGAACCAGGAGGTTCTCCACGTATACAGGACACTGAGGGGACAGAGCAAACTGCCAACAGTGAATTGGGACGGTGATGGAGCTTTTAGTGATTTTGAAAGTATTTGTTCTGTTTTCCAAACATTCTTTAAAATATATATACTACTTTTACAACAGGGTAAGATATATATATATATAGGAACAGTATTGTAGGTATGGTATGAACTGGTGGGATCTCAGACACCTTAATTTGTTTCCATGGCAACAGGTACTCCACGTAGCCAGGGCAGTATACTTGAATGTGGCCAGAGATGATATTCTGCTCTTTACATACATGAGAGCCTTAAAGACTTTTTTTCTTTCTTTAGCTACATATTTGACATCTGGGTGGCTTCAACTTTCTAGTTCATTCTTAGATATGGCAAATAGAGCCTGAATATTTTCAAATACAAATCTTCTTGCATTTTTTTCTATAAATAATTTTAATTATATAGTGTTAGAAGCAAATTCTTGCCACCGAATGTGAACCTTGCTGCTACTCAAAGTGAAGTAAAAATTCACAGTCTCTTATGAAATAGTTACAGTTATTTCCCATGAGCCCAGAGGTCGTTGTATGAAATTTTCAGAAGCAACAGAGATTGGTACTAACTTAAAATGTAGAATATGCAAGTAACCCGGAAACATATTGAATTGACCAGCTTCCCAATCAAATCTCTTATCCTCCTCTCTAAAATGGGACTGTGGTGGTGACTAGTTTTCCTTACCTCAAATAGATATTAAAATTTCCTTGGGAATAGTGTAATAGAATATGTCATCTTAAATAAGAGTAACAGTTTTCCGTAAGAAACGTATCGCCTTCCTATGTCGAGAATCCCCATGCTTTGTCCTCATTGTTTGATCCGTGAAGATGTGCTGGAACAGGGAATGGGAACTTTAGGCCCCAAACTAACAAACTGGCAGAAATGTTCACTCCACAAACATTCACTGAGTGCCGACATGAGCCGGGCCCTGTTCTAGGTGCCTGGGGTGTGTCAGTGAATGCACCAGACACAGGTCCTGCCTCCAGAGAGCTTCCTTTCTACTGGGGAAACAGGCAACAACATAAAAATAAGTAACTTATGTAATATGTTCAAAAACGGTAAGTGGTGCAGGCAGAAGAAAATGTTGAGTGAAGTGTGGGAGCTTTGGAGCATGTGGAGAGCAGGTAAATGGAGGTTGGTTATGGTCAGGTGGGGCTCATGCAAAGGTGAGATGTGAGCAGACTAGAAGGGGTGAGGGAGGAAGCCAAGAAGATGTCAGGGTGCAGAGTATTCTAGTCAAGGAGTCTCCATTCCCCTCTGTGTAAGTGAGAGTGGGACAGAATGCAATCACACGTCTTCCGATCCTAATGTTTCAGTAAAAGCACCTAAGGACCTGCCCAGGTCTTGCACAGGACTGCTCTGGGCCTTCTCCTGAGCCTGTGTCACATTGGGGCTTTGAAGACCTGGGTTTTCAACTTGCAAATTGACCAGCCGTGTTGCAAACTATGGACAAGCCACATCACATCCAGATTCAGTTTCTACAGCTGCTAAAATAAAATAAAATAATATAAAATTAATAGATTATGTTCCAATTTTCAATTTTTAGAATGGAAGTGCAAAATTAATTTCAGTGAGCACATTTTTGCTTCTTGAAGTGCCTGCTTCTTCTTCAGATATGCTGAGGAACAAAAATAGACTTCAGTTGGTGGTCACCTGTCAGCCTTTTCCTCCTTTAACTCGCCCAAAAAAGAAAAAATCTCTGCACACATTGGGTCTCCATCTGCCTGTCCCTCATTGTCCAGCCAGTGGTAGGGAGCCGGGGCATGAACTATGGTATGCAGGACAATAGATGGGCTGCTGGAGGAATTTGCGTCCGATGGGCTGCGTTTGAGTCTTGGCTCATCTATTTATGTATGTGTTAGACTCCTGAGCGAATTACTTAATGTGTCAGAGCCAGAGTTTCTTCATCTATATACCTGAATTGAAAATAACACTTGCCTTGCAACAGTATCTTGAGAATTAAGTGAGAAAATAAAGTTAAGCGCCTTGAAACTTATTAGCATCCTAATGCTTCACATGGAAATGCAGCTGTTTTTGCTGCTATTATTATTATTATTATTATTATTACTCTTATTTCTAAAGCAGAAGAAAATGTCTTGTCCTACCTATATTTTTTCATTTACCTTTTTGGAACATTTAGAAAAACATCCCTGCAATAAAGTTTAGGTCTTTGGCCTCCTGTGTGTGGCAGAGCTGGCCTAGGGGCTCAGAGAATGTACCGTGTCTGAATACAGGCCCTGCCACTAGCCAGCTGTGTAATACTCAGCTAAATGTCTTCTGAGCCTCAGGGAACCTGTCTGTAAAATGGGGACAGTAATTCCACCTTACAGAGCTGGTCTGACGATTGCACAAGTTAATACATGTACTAGAACGTTGAAAACAGTGCCTGGCAGCATTGGTATGAGTAAGCAGTCAGCACGTTTGCTAGCCTGTCCATTAGGAGCCCTAGCCCTGGCCCCCACCCCCTGCTCTGTGACAGCTGCCACCAGCCCTCCCCTCAGCAAGCTGCAGTTTCTCGTGTACGGGGTAAAGAGATACTGAAAACAGCTATGCCAGAGGCTTGTTGCTAGGATCAGTAAGCTCCATGAGGGCAGGGATGTTTTTTTAACTGTTTTGTTCTTCACTGCATCTCCAGAGACTGAAATAGTGCTTAGCGTCCAATAGGGCTACTTTTGAATGAATGAATGAATGAATGAACGAATGAATGAATGAACGAACGATTGTGCTAATGTAAATAAGCATCACCGTACAAGTTCTGCATAAATGTTCAGGGCGTACCTTCGTTTCCTGTATTTTTCCCATATTTTAGTCTGTTTTTTTTTTTTTAATCCAAATAATGAGGTATCCCCAGGTGCAAGCATCTGGTTGTAAATTGCAATTTTCAACACTTCTTAAAAATCTAACTGGAAGGCAGTAATGCAGGTGTTTCCTTTCACTTCACAGTAAGGAGATTTATGATTGATCTGCACTCCGTGGCATAAACAGATGCTCCATGGCCCCTCCTCCCTCCACTGTCGAACATTAATGACTAAATGTTACTAAGCAGTTAAGTGGCTGCCGTGGCACACACCAAGTGGCTCCCCAGGTCCACTGCTACCACAGTCCTGCTACCGAGGTGTGCCGTCGGGCATGCACAATGCCATGTGGCCTGAGAGCCTTAGCTCACAGATTTGGGGAGAGCCCAGGCTGCAGAGACCACCCCCCTCCAGGAAAAGCTAGTCAGACCTGCAAGTTCCCAAACATGATACCCAATTACCCCGTGCTGCTTTTTTTTTTTCTTTTGAATATTGTACTTTGGTCTGAAGCAGATGGCATGAAGCCAGGGAGACATGCTAATAGCTCTCTCCAGAAAAGTGTGCACAGCCCATCTGTTGGTTCCTTGTGGGGGAAAAAAAAAAAGACAGAGTGAAAGAAAAACCTGCCACCGACAGTAGAATCTTTACAGATCACAGTACTTACAGATCTTGGAGTTTAATTGTACACTTAGAAAAATACAGTGGAGGCATTTATTCCACTGTAACTCATTCACCTTTATAAAGAGACTTTCTCCAGTCTCCAGCATTTATGGGGCCATCGATGTGTGCCCACAACTGTGGTAGACACAGAGGAGGTGGAGAGAGAAAATAAAGGGTTCCTGCCAGCAGGTGGTTTCTTGTCTAATGAGGGAGGACAGAGTAACTGGGCGATAACAACACAGTGTGACAAGTGCCATAACGGAGATGAACACTGAGGACTGCGGAAGCCCAGAGGAGGAGAACCAGCTGAATCCCCAGAGCAGGGAAAGCGCCCAGCACAGGTGATGCTGAACTGATTCTCAGAGAGCATGAAAGGAGTAACCACATGAAGGAGGGGGTGGCTTTCCGGGCAGAAGCACCAGCAGAGATGAGAGAGAGCAGGTGGAGTTTTGTTTGCAGCTGCTGTGGGGAAAGGTACCAGTGAAAATGGGGTGGAGAGGTGGGAAAGGGGACTGACCCCTAAAGGCTCCTGAGCCAAGCTAAGGCATCTGAACCTTATACTCGAGACAATGAAGCACTGTATTTGCATTTTAGAACAGTCCTCCAGGGGCAACGAGGGGGGCGGAGCGGAAGCAAACTGAAAAATAGCCTGGCTGGAGGCTGAAACCTTCCATCCCTTCATCAAGATGGCCATCAAGTGGCGCCCTGGTGGCTCAGTCCATTAAGTGTCCGACTTCGGCTCAGCTCATGGTCTCATGGTTCGTTGGTTTGAGCCCCGCGTTAGGCTCTCTGCTGTTAGTGCAGAGACCACTTGGGATCCTCTGTCCACCTTCTCTCTCTCTCTCTCTCTCTCCCTCTCAAAAATAAATAAACATTTAAAAATAAATGGGCAGCAAGTTTGAGGTAGTTGAAAGATCCATGTCTCCCCCATGTCAGACCCAGTGCCCCCTTTTTATGACAAATATTTGTAATGTCACCTTTAAATTCTTGAAATTCATCGATAATATAACTTACCTACACAGCTTTTTAAAAAGTCAATATGATGCCTGCATTATAAGGAGGAACTTCTCAAAAGCTAACTTATAATAAAAAGATACGTATCTGAATACGGAAAACGCCCAGATCCGAGCACACTAGGTGTCCTACTAAGCGGCCTGGTGTGCATACCTATAAAGAGCGGCACTGCAGGTGCAGACAGATGCATGAACGTGGTGTTGGCTCAAACACCAGAAGTGTTTCTGTCGGGACCACAGCTTTCCCAAATGGGGAGCAGCTCTTAACAGTGTTTCAAACAAAACAAAATACAGTCTGCCCTCAGAGTACACAGTTGTGACCTTCCTAGAAAACTGTGCAATGAAACTTTGACTTTCCATGTAATTCAAAGTCCAATCCATACTCAGTTGTAACATACACTGTGGTGTAACTTGCACACATTGGTCTCAGACATTGTAGGATATCCACGCTCGCCGCCTCTTAAATGCGGGTAGTGTCTCCCTCTAGCAAATTGCCCTGACAACCAAATACACCCCCCAGATATCCTGGTCACCTCCTAAGGGATGGTAGCCCTCCAACTGAGAACGCCTGGGCCCCACCAAATAAATCCGAAAGTAAGAAACACACTTGCAGAATTCTCAGTCTGTTGGTGGGCTTAAGTCACAGCCTTATTAGGTGATAGGTGAGGTGAAACTCAACGTAAGCGACTGTCAGGTGTGGAGTGTCAACATCATTGCGTCTTCGCCCCTCTTAGTTCAGTGTGCTAGGGCTCAGGGGATCTCATAAGGATATTGTCTGTGTTGCTTCTTGATGCTCCATAAGTGCATTGCACACTGCTGGATTAATCAGCAAGAAGCCCATGTGTCCTGTCTCTGACTCTCTGGCACCTCCTGTCACCTTGCAAGGAAATGGCTAGACTTTCAATGCCGCCCCCATTCCTTATCCATCATTGAAGGGATCTGAGGCTGGAGCGTGAGTGACGCCCTCTGCACGCGATTTCTCTGGGCTCCCCGGGGTCATTGACATCACCCATGACCCGACCAGCACCACAGCGCCTGCCTGCCTTCCCTTTGGAAGTTGCTAGGATACCCTGCATCCACTCCTCCTTTCCTGGCTTCACTGCTGCACACCTGCAAACTCCTTCTGACAGCCATGAAAAGGCTGGTTTTGAGAAGTCAGGCCAAGTCGGCGTCTCCATCCTCTACTCCGCCTGGCCGGGGCATCTGTCTCCAAGGCTCAGCGGCACATGCATATGGCCCCTGGGCCCCCTGAGAAGGGCAGGGACCACCGGAAGCACGTGGGAGTTTCTCTGGGCCCGCCCACACTTTGCCGAAACCCTGGGTGACTGTACCAGGTGTACTGACTGTGCGAAGATCAGAAATTGGTCTTGGCCATCTGCGTGGGGCACTGTGGTACAGAGGGAAGAACATTAGCTTTGGGGACGGACGACCTCAGTTCAGATCCTGATCCCACTTGATGCTGACTGTGTGACCCCAAGCACAGTACTTTCCCTCTCTGAGCACCAATTTCCTTATCCCTAAAATAGAGATAATAAGAACACCTCCCCTGCGAGGATTTTGTGAAGATGTAAAGCATCTATCTAATGCTGTACCTAGAATGTTATAGTCATTTCATAAGTGGAAATGATTCATGTTACTTTTGTCCATGTGAACGTATCAGTTGTGCTGCTTTTAAAATGGTTATATCTCACCTGAAAGGACTTAGTACGGCCAACAATTCTCATGGCAACCTACGTGAGTGGACGCCCTGGAGTTTCACAGTACCCAACATATGCCACTGTATGAGGTGCCCCCGAGTAGACAGTCACCTAAAATTGACATCGTCATCATAACACAGAAATCATGTGTAATAATACCTGTAGCTACCATTTATTGCATGGCTGCTGTATACAGGCAAGGAATTAAGTACTTCAAAGGCTTTATCTGATTCAAATACTACTAACTGCTAACATTTACCAAATGCTCACTCTGTGTCTGGTGTAGTACTCCACCTCACATACATCATCTCCATTTATCTGTAAACCAGACCTGTGTGACAGAAGGTATTCAACGTCCCCTTTTCAGATAAGGAGGCAGAGCCCTAGAGAGCTTGTGAGTGCTCCCTAAATTTCAGAGATAAGAAATGGCGGTCTGAATTTTAACCCGTGCCTCGCAAACTGACACTCTGGTTCTTCTTGTCTTGGCACACGGCTTCGATGCCTGGAAGGAAGATCTTCCTACCTGGCTTTCCAACAAGGAGCCTGACTGAGCTTAGAGAACTGGCGCGATTGAGAATGTCCCAGGCCTAGGAAGAAGGGGAGGCAAGATTGAAACCCACATGTGCCTGATTTCCAGTCGTCTGCCTTTTCCCGTGGGGCACACCGGCTCTCGAGGCTCTGGTGTCAGAAATCTTTAGCAATTCTAGCAATATTGTCATTATCCCCCAGATGTCTGCCTGGCTTGCTCTCTCACTGCATTCTGGTTTCCTCTTATGAATCGCCTCCTCGGAGAAGTTTCCCCTGACCATTGCTCTAGACAGAACGCTCCCTGAGAGTAGGGACGTCTGTCTTACTCATCTTTGTGTCTCCAGTTCCTTGCACACAGCCTGACACTTAATGGTTGTTCAGTTATCTTTCTGCTTATCCCTTGAATCCGTGGATTGTTCTTTCCTGGGGTGCCTAACTATTCTTCTACCCCCTTCCAGGTTATGTTGCAATGGGCGCTGTCCTCCCATCCTTCTGGGGCCAGCAGACCCTCGTCCAACAGCAGATCGCCATGGGTGCTCAGCCACCAGTCGCTCAGGTGATGCCGGGGGCTCAGCCCATCGCATGGGGCCAGCCGGGTCTCTTCCCTGCCACTCAGCAGCCCTGGCCAGCTGTGGCCGGGCAGTTTCCGCCAGCCGCCTTCATGCCCGCACAAACTGTTATGCCTTTGCCAGCCGCCATGTTCCAAGGTCCCCTCACCCCGCTTGCGACCGTCCCAACCACGGGTGACTCCACCAGGTCAAGTCCGCAGACCGAGAAGCCCAGGCAGAAAATGGGGAAAGAGATGTTTAAGGATTTCCAGATGGCCCAGCCTCCACCCGTGCCCTCCCGCAAACCCGACCAACCCTCCCTCACCTGTACCTCAGAGGCCTTCTCCAGTTACTTCAACAAAGTCGGGGTGGCACAGGATACAGATGACTGTGACGACTTTGACATCTCCCAGTTGAATTTGACCCCCGTGACTTCTACCACGCCATCAACCAACTCACGTGAGTGCCTGTCTTTGGAAACATAAATCCAGTGAGAGCGACGCCTTGCTTCTGGAGTCAGTGAACTCCTTTCGGTTCCCATTCAGCAGGCTTCCTTGTTTACATCACTACTAACAATAATAATAGCTACCTGGTACGAGGTACCAACAATAATATACATACCTACTTCGTATAATGGCTTTGATTACTTTTATACTCATAACAGTGCTTATTACAGGTTTTGTTAGACCTTTTTGGCCAATAAAGTGAAGTTCAAAAACAGGAGGGTAGGCAGAAGGGGAGCATCGAATACAAACCTGTCGCTTTTCTACCATGTCACTCTGCTGCTCAAGTTTTTATTTGTTCACATCCATTCGCTCATGATCCCTGCTTATGACACACAGATTCCTGAAATGGAAATGCAGGGTGAATGGGAACCGCAGACGTTTGGGGGACAAGGACAAAAAATTAGAACAGAAAATTAAGATCAAGAGAAAACTTAGGGGAGAGAAAGAGCAGCTGTAAGTCTCGTCCAACTAGTATAGTAGAAGCCAGATTTGGGCTTAAGGCTTTGGGTAGGCAAAGAGAAAAATCGGTAGCATCGCAGAAACCTCTAGACTGGGAACCAAGGAACAGGTTGATCACTTTGTAGTTTTGTGCCTATGGGTGAGTGATTTTATTTCCATGAGCCTCAATTTCCTCATCTCTCTTAGGCTAAGGGATATTAAAAGGATTCAGTGGTACAGTTACTGAAGCCTTGTATACATCACGGAGTTTAAAGTCTTTTTATCACCATTATTGTTGCATAGTGAGTGGTTTTCTGCAGAATCCCGACCAGGGTTCCAAACCTTGGCTCTCCTACCACAAGCTGTGTCTTTGGGTAAACGTATGACTTTTCTTCTTCACCTCAGCTGTATCATGGGTAAAATATGCAAGTTGGCTTGGATGAGCCATGTGCCTCCTAGTTCATGAATTCAGTGATTCTGTCCCAGCTCACTTTTCTACTGCAAGCATCCGGAAAACCATACCCACGTATCCAATCAGAATCCAGACACACTTGAGCATGGATATGCTTGGTCGACACCGTTTGCAAACGTGTCTGGTGATTCAGCCTGCGCCTTGACAATTGATAAGGGAAAAGAAAAGTCTCATGGAACAATGAGTTTGGCGTTTTCATTACTGTCATAGATGATATGGATCACTGCTTGGCCAATATCGTGAATTGTCGAAAAAATCTAATGCTAACACAATTAGATAGTGTCATTTCAGCCAGGTTTGGAAGGCTGTTCTAAAAAGGAATGTCTTCAGTGTGTATAAACAACACGCTTCCACTCAGGCCATATGATCTACATAGCAGGGGCCTCACTATTAACTCTAACTCATAGGGTTTCAATGAAGAATAATGAATAAAAAATGAAATGGTCAAAGAATGAGAGCCATGCATAAATAAGCTTCTCTTGATGACAAGCGCTCTTTTTCAACAGGCTTGTGTGCCAGCCACAAATAAAAGGAAAGTTTCAGTTCTTTGAGGACAGGAAATGTGTCCTAATCGTTCGTACCCTTCTCATAATGCTAGCATAGCATCTCGCCCGTGGGAGACATTTGCGAAAGGTCATAGAGATTGAAATGAAGGAAACAAAGGCCGCTCAGTTACTGTTGTGTTTTAGAGCAAGGTTCTGCAACCTTGACTCTGTTGGTATTTTGGGCCAAATCATCCTTTGATGTGGGATCTGTGCTGTGCTCATAGGACATTTAGCAACACCCTTGCCCTCCACCCATTAGATTCCAGAAGCACCCATCCTCTGCCCCTAGTCGTGACAGTCAAAAATGACCCGAGATATTGCCAGACGTTCCCCAGGATTTAAATTGCCCCAAATTTAGAACCACTGTTGTAGATTATAGAGGTATTCTAGAAAACCTTCTGCAGCCTGAGACATGTCAATAAATGCCTGATTATGCTTCCAATCAATTTCATCTGGTAAGTGGGAGCAGTCTACCTCTCAGACAGCAGCTCAGCCTGGGTTCTCAGCCTTTAGTCAGCAATGAGCCACTTCCAAACACAATTCAGAATCCAGTTACACTAACATGTATTAAACAGCTATCACACATCAGGGTGTTTCCAGATCGCTCATCTCACTTAAACCCACTACAACTAGTTTGCTCCATAATCGTCTCACAAAACAAAACAGATTTCCTTTTAAATTAAAAAAAAAAAAAGTGTTTTATTTCAAAGAAAAGAGTGAAGCCAGTCTTTATATCCTCTTATGCAGAAGCATCACCTTCAGAATGTTTTGAGTGGAGGATCAGTCGGACCAAAAGTAAACCGCAACCTGAGATAGAGCGCACGGTCTGACTTCAGCTCAGGTTATAATCTAGCCGTTTGTGAGTTCGAGCCTCGCGTCGGGCTCTGTGCTGACAGCTCAGAGCCTGGAGCCTGCTTCAGATTCTGTGTGTCCCACTGTCTTTGACCTGCCCCCCACTCACGCTCTGTCTCTCTCTCAAAAATGAACAAACAGGGGCGCCTGGGTGGCGCAGTCGGTTAAGCGTCCGACTTCAGCCAGGTCACGATCTCGCGGTCCGTGAGTTCGAGCCCCGCGTCGGGCTCTGGGCTGATGGCTCAGAGCCTGGAGCCTGTTTCTGATTCTGTGTCTCCCTCTCTCTCTGCCCCTCCCCCGTTCATGCTCTGTCTCTCTCTGTCCCAAAAATAAATAAACGTTGAAAAAAAAAAAAAATTTAAAAAAAAAAAAAAATGAACAAACATTAAAAAAAGAGGGAAATGGAGCACACAGTTGGCCGCACAGTGGAGACCGACCCGTGTTGAATCCCAGCACTCCTGTTTCGTGGCGCTCTTAACTCTGAGAAAGTCACTTCACCTCTCTGAGCTTCAGTGTTGTCATCAGAAAAGAACAATAGCTAAACAGCACTTTGCAGCATTCACATTAGAGAACGCCGTGAATGCGGTGCCCAGCTTGCTGGCACAAAGTAAAGAGCATCATTATTCTAAATACATATCCATCAAGGCAAAAGGCACTCACCAAGTTTGAGAATCACTCACTATGTGACAAACAGCCAGATTTAGTAAATTCTGGGCAGTTATGGTAGGGAGGCCTTATCCGTGTCATTTGGAATTTAGCTACTAAATCAAGCCATAACCACTTCCTCATTTGGGGCTGAGCCAGTGACTGGTGTTTTCCAGGCCAAATTAGAAATCGCTGAAAGAAGAATAGCTTCAACTGGCATATTTGTTAGAACCTCTGGAACAAGTGAGATGAGGAAAACGTGGGAAGGCTGGGACAGAAAGCGCAGAGCCTTACGCAGTGAGAAGTAAAGTGCTAGTTGTCAACCTGCCAGCAGCTCCATCCATCCCCCCACCTCACTGAGGCTATCTTCGTGCAACATGTGTTTATCAAATACCTGCCGCGTGCGAGGTTCTACCATTCACCAACTGTGTGGCCTTGAGCAATTTAGCACCCTCACTTCCCTTATCCGTAAAATCAGGATAACTCCTACCTCAAAGAGGCTTTGGGAGGGTTGGAGATCCTGTCCGTGAAGTTTCTGGCTGCATCTGACACATAGAGGGCACTCGATACATGTGCATCACCATCCTCTGGTCTATTTATTATTGAAATAAATGCATGACGGTAAGGAAGAGAGAAGAAAGAAAAATCTGGTAGGTGCTTATCACCTGGAGTGTGTAGAAATGCAGAGTTTCTGAACCAGTAGGTCTGGGGTGGGGGTCCAAGAATGTGCATTTCTGGCAAGTTCCCAGATACGCTACTGCTGCTGAGCCAGGGACCATTCCTTGAGAACCACTGCTCGACCCGCCCATATGCACCTGCTCCTACCTGATCATGAGGTGTGTGAGAGGGCCAGGATAAATACATACAGAGAAGATGTTCGCTTGTTCAACCGGCCTGACTTAGGATAGAAAGCAGAGTGCTGGATTTGACTCGAATATAAGCCGATCCCTGAGGCCCCTGTGGGATGTAAATGGTTGCAGCCAGACACTTAATGATGTTCCCTCTCTGTGCATGGTCTCTGTGTAGCTCCAACCCCAGCCCCTAGACAGAGCTCTCCGTCCAAATCATCTGCATCCCACGCCAGCGATCCTACCACAGACGACATCTTCGAGGAGGGCTTTGAGAGTCCCAGCAAAAGCGAAGAGCAAGAAGCTGTAAGTGACCACCTTGTTCTTTCTGGTTTTGTTGTTCCTTAAGATTAAGACCTCTGTATCTGAAATGGACAGTGGGCAAGGAGCCCTGCATAGACTCTCAAGTTCTAGGCGGGGTGCGAGAGGGGCTTTCTTTCACGTTCAAATGAGCAGCTGAAAGCCATGTTCCTTTCATGAAGTCCTTCCCTCGAGTCCCGCATTTGTGGGTGTGGCACCCGCTAACCGCAGGTGCTGCCTCCTTGAACATAACTGATTATATGTGTGCATGAAAATGTGCCCAGCTGTCTAATGCTTTCCGTTGTTGAAAAGAAAAAAAAAAAGTGTTATCTTCTTGTGTTCTAGCCTGATGGATCACAGGCCTCATCCAACAGTGATCCATTTGGGGAGCCCAGTGGGGAGCCCAGTGGTGATAATATAAGTCCACAGGCCAGTAGCTAGATAGCACAGGTCTGGGTAGGTATCTGTTCTTTTTATCTCCTTCACCCTTCAGCTGTCTGCTTTCTGTTTTGCTTGTTCTCCATTGCTGAAGTCACGTCTCTGATGTTTGCACCCTTTCTCCCTGCCTGAGCATATTCCTGATGTTTGCACCCTTTCTCCCTGCCTGAGCGTATTCCTGATGTTTGCACCCTTTCTCCCTGCGTCGTGTCTATTTGCCATCTTGTTCTTCCTCATGGATGCATGACCTTTGACACATACTGCTAGGTAGGGGTTAGGGTGAGGAGTGGGGATCGGTCCCATTCTTTTAGTAATGATATGTTCTGAGTGGATGGCGGTGATAGAATGAGGCATGGTCAATATTAACACGGATTCAGTTTCTGAAAGCATCAGCATTCTGAGATGGACGCATCCTGCCCACCCTGATAATTTCTCACTCTAGTGGGATCCAAATGCTTTAACCTTTGAAGCAAAGTGTCCCTGCATCTGCCTACACTCCACAGACCTAAAGAGGTCACCAACCAAACATCCGGTGAAGCCAGGCGAAGAAGCAAGAACAAGCCTTGGAATGAGATTGATAGACGTAAGCTCACAGCAGCCCATTTAGTGTTGCCACAAGGGACCCCCTCGCCCTTCCTAACGTAAAGGCAAAATGCGAAGCTCAGAGACACATAGCATTCGCTTGAGGCACTGCTGTTTGCACCTGTGCTACAGCATGTGGTTTGCTACTGAACCACTTCAGATTCCATCAGCAGCTACTTTGAGAGAAGTGTCCTTACATTCACTAGAAGTGGCTTCTGGCACTTGAATCTCAATACATCTGATTTGGTCCCAAGAAAGAGGAGCTGATGAAGCAAACCTTCTCAGGAGACAGAAGTACACCTCGTTGCCCAGACGTGGTTTCTCAGGTCACTCCTTGACGAATGTGTTCGATTTTCAGATACCTGCCTAGTTTTCCACAAATGTGTAGGGCTGCAAGGCTGTACCCACAGAGTTCCTTTCCTTAGTCCTGAATGCGTGGTCAGCACCATTAAAATGGTAAATAGTTTTCACCATTCATAACTCGGTGCTGAGGCTCAAAATCCTCAGTTCGCATGTAAGTTATTTTGACAGTTATTGAAAGCCAAAACAGTGTTTAGGAAGTGCATTTTGTTAATAGATTTTATGATGAAAGAGCTCAACATGCTGTATATTTTGCTACATTTTGTACCAATACAGTAGCATATAATAACACATATGCCATGCAAAATACCCGTCTAAAAATTCAGCCTTGCAAAGCTCTTTGGGAAGCTGGTGAATTTAAGGCAAAGTCAATGTTCCAGGAAAGAGGAGAGCTGAGGATTATGGGTGGATGGCTTGGAAAGATTCCCCAAGAGGTTTCCTACCCCCTTGTGTATGTTTTATTTCACGTGCTCAACCTTTTTGAAAAATTTGATGCATGAACCAGAGGTGACAAGAGCCATTCGTCAGTATAACAGCTAACATCATCCTAAAATTGAAGTTCTTCTAGAAAACAAAGATGACTTACACCATTTGCAGATCAATGTATCAAACCCTCATCTTTATGAGCCCGCTTAGCTTGAGACAGTCCAACAAGCTGAACCGGGTCTTGGGGCTTCAGTCTGTTCCGTGTTTGATGCTCCATCCAGAACCCCATGCCATGGGAAAATGTGATTTCTTAGTTCTCTGGCTTCCCCAGTCCCATAATCAGAATGATGCCAGCTGGGGGCTCACAGGCCACCTCTCACTTCCAAAAAGTAAGCAGGCTTACATTCACATATAAATTATAATAAATAGCTCCCAGCCCCAAAAGGGCTGGACTGTAATCTTCGATGAAACAGTTTTCTCCCTTTGAACACTTCACTTGGCATGATCACAATTGCCTGTTGAGAATCCCAAGCCAAGAGGCTGATGCCAGCCTTGCAGACATATCCCCTAAGACACCCACAGTTGAAGTCCACATGAGCCTTTCTGGGCCCCTCCATCAACAGCAATACAAGCTGTATGTGATCTTTCCGCCCCTGTCACATCCGCTCATCTGCGCAATTAGAAATCTACTTAACTGCACCAGCTTAGGGCCTTTCCAGACATTTGGAGAAGGGACACTGTGAAGAGAAAGTTACATCCATGGCTCTATTTAACCCTCTATTTTTGTACAGTTGGAAAGGAGGAGTCTTGTCCTTCTTATCACCCTTGCATTTTATCTCCAGCTGCTTCTGATTAGAAATACCCACACGGTTCTTAGTAGGTGGGGGTAACATCTGTTAATAAGTGAAAGCCATATCACACCATCACACCATAGTAAGAGAGAACAAATGGACTCAGTCCTCGCAGGTGGAAGCTTCAGTACCAATCTCAAACACCAGTTCTGTTTTAGCAGTAAAGGGAAATATCTTCAGTTGTTTCATTTTTCCCCTTACCCTCCCGTCTGGGACAATCCCGTGTCTTGGAAAGACTGGGTCAACGGGGGGGGGGAAAAAGAAAAAGAACCAAAATAATATTGTAATGGCTGGTGTGGGAATGGCAGGTAATTTATACTTCACTGATGTGTTGCTGGAGCAGTTTTAAGGGCGAGATGTTAGCTTTTGAGGAGATGAAAGGAAAATGAAAACATTTATTTGGTTAAATGGCTAAGTAAATAAACTGCCTATCAGACTTTCCCAGCTGTCAAATCGAAGTTGCATCTGTAACAATGGGGAATTGTTTGGTCTGTCTCCCTTAGTAACAATAGATATTGCCATAAATAATAAGTCGTTGTCATGTTTTTAATACCGATCTTCATAGTGGGAATCCAAGACATGTAAAATATTACCTGATGGATTTCTAGTGTTCAAGGGAAAAGAAAGCTGAACTTCAGATGCTTTAAGTGGAAGAATCTTTAAAAAAGAAATTAAAAAAATAAAAACACAATCTTTGTAAGAAGAAAGAAAGAAGTGCATAGAGTCAGGGACTTAGGTCTGGATTATGGTTTCAAAGCTGGTGACCTTAGGCAAGCACGTAACCCCTTTGTATCCTGGTCCCTCACGTGGATAAATATGGGTAATTAGTTATAACAGCTCCTTCCCCAGGCTGCCCCAGCATCAATAATCATGACCATGAAAGAGCTTTGTCAGCTTTGGAAGTAAAATACATGTATTTGGAATTATTGTTATTATTCTATTTTTAAATACAATGAAACAACAGAGCCTTGAACCAAAGAACCATATAAAACAGAAAATAATCTGTCTGTCTCTTGGACATAACAGTCAGAGGCAAGTCCAACCCCAAGGCGTTGGAGTCATGCAGTTAGGAGATGGGAAGGGCCCCTCTGAGGACCATGTCGGCCACGGTGGAGAGGTGGGCTGGGTGCCCAGAAATATTTAAAAGACGAAATCAGGAGACCGTTAAGAGTGAAGGGAAGTGGGAGGTGAGGACAAGGACATAACCAAGGACAACCCCCGCATTCCTAATTTGGGGAACTAGACAGGACAGCATGCTTGAGCAGAGAGAGGGTGGGTTTACTTTGGAACTTGAGTTGAACTTGAGATGCCCATGAGACAGCCAAGTAGAGATGCAGGAGGCTGCTGGATTCAAGAATCTGGAGATCAAAAGAGAAAACCAGACTAAACAGCAAGATTTCGAAATGGGTCCAAGCCACTGAAGGGATGGGCACACGTAGAATATGTTGATCGTTTAGACCAGAGGTCAGCAAACTCTATAAACGTTTATGCTTTGGGGCGCCTGGGTGGCTCAGTCGGTTAGGCATCCTATTTCGGCTCAGGTCATGATCTCACGATTTGTGAGTTCGAGCCCCACCTTGGGCTCTGTGCTGACAGCTCAGAGCCTGGAGCCTGCTTCGGATTCTGTGTCTCTGTCTCTCTCTGCCCCTCCTCCACTCATGCTCTGTCTCTGTCTCAGAAATAAACAGACATTAAAAAAAAAAATTAAACATTTATGCTTTGTGGGCCAGGTCTCTGTCACAACAAGTCCACTCTACTGTTAGAGAAAGAAAACAAGAGATAATGCATAAAGGAATGAATGTGGCTGAGTGCCAATAATACTTTATTTAAAATACTTTATCAAATTAATTATTAAAAACAGGCAGCCACCAAAATTGGCCAACGGGCTATGGTTTGCCGACCTCTGATTTAGATCCCACTCACTGTCTCTAGAATCATTCTGCAGAAGGTAATCACCATGCCTTTCATTTATTACTACTAATAAAATATATTTCAAAATTACTAGCATGTTTATAACCCTTCCAGAAACATCACCTAATTCAATCCTCAGGGTCACCCTCTTAAGTATTTTTATTATTCCCATTTCACAGATACGACAAGTAAGACAAGTAGACAGGTTAATGGCTTGCTAAAATCACAAGATTTACACATAATGGGGCTAGGATTTGAACCTACATCCACATTATATAGCTCCAGAGCTCTCAACCCCACCAGGACCACATGGGTTTTAGTAGCTTCTTTTTGACTTAACAGCTGTGTGACTGGAGCTAGATGGCTTCATTTCTGACCTTTGGTCTTCTCTTCTGTAAAACAATTCCCATATCCTTCCAGCTGACATTCTAGAACCTTCTAACTTGTCCGGCTCACCCAGTTAGGGTATGGAAGACCCACTCCTCACACAAGATCTTTAACAGCACCCCTCCCCCAGGCTGCCTTATTCTAACAAAGGACAGGACTGAAGCCCCTTAAATATGCTGACTTTATTAGGGTTCCCAGAGACTATTGGCGTGAGATCCAGTACCCTCTCCTGATGACCAGGACTTTACTCTGGACAGGACCCTCTGCTCATGGCAGAGAATTGGTGTCAACAACCTCAGCGACTTCATCTACTTTGTGACAACAGCAAGAAAGATGATGTACATGTGCAAAGCAGATTAATTTGTGTCCATCATTGTTGGAGAAATGTAGAACTGATCAAAATGTTTGTGGACAACCCCCCCCCCCAACTCAGATTTTGCATCTCTGGATTCACCAAGTGTATTTCAACATCCCAAGATCCCAGGGAGCAAGTGCATTTGGGCAGCAGTGTCCATCTCTGAGGTATTTGTCTTAAATCCATCCTGTATTTTAAAGACTTTTCTACCCTGAAAGGCAAACATGCAGCCTGAAAGTGATCAGAAAACTTTGTGGGGTTTTCTTTTTCCTTTTTGTTCAAAGACTCCCAGCATTTGTTAAAACATTTTATGTTATCTGAGCTCATTTGTTACTTGTTACAATCCCTTGGGGTAGATATTACAAGCCCCATTTTACAGATGAAGAAACTGAGGCCCGGGTAAAATGCTTGCCTAAGTTCGTACAGGAAGTTAGGATTGCTAGGGTCTTTCTGGCTCTAAACCCATGCATTTTTAATGATTCTATTCATGTCTTCAGATAGGACTTGATTCATTTCAGCCTCATTTCCACTCCCTGGCTACCACCACCTTTTTCATTTGCAAAGCCAGGAAATGTAAAAACCCCACTTAGCTGGGCCCCGGTGTTGGGGCTGGTTATTGCCTCAGCAGGGTGGTGCTGAGGGGCTCAAGCTTTAGCTCCTATCTGGCTCCGGTCTCACCCCTGGCTTGGCTAAGTGTTGACCCCAGACATAGACGGGCTTGCTCAGCAAGCTGATTGCATGGTGCACATTGACCTCTCCTCTGAGACCACCTTTCTCAGCATGCCCTGTCTTCTCTCCACCCATAATTTTTTCAAGGGACGTATCCTTTGGTAGATGCAGCTAAAAAAGGTTTCCGAAAATAAACTTAATAAAAATTAAATGGGTGCAAAGGACTAAGCATAATTTAGGTGGCTTCAGAAAGAGGCTCATCGTAAGGTGGGATAGGAAACTTCAAGCCAAAATGGTGCGGCCAGCTGGGGGAAGCGAGGAAGCAGACACAGAAATGAGAGACCACACCCTGGGCTGCTCTCCTCTGTTTCCGAAACTTCAGGAAAAACAACCCTCAAGCCTGAGGCCTCAGCTTCTCCCTGTAGGCGAGAGGTGTCAGGCCTCAAGCCGTTCTTACTTTGACCTTCCACAAGAGGGAGCACATGGTAGTGGAGAGGACAGTGGGCATAAGGATACCTGAGTCCGTTTCCATGAAACTCCAGAAAAAGACAAATCTGCTGATAGTGGTCAAAAGCAGATCAGTGCTGGTGGCTGGCACTGGAGAGAGGGGTTGACTGAGAAGGACACAGGGAAGGTTGTGGAAGTTCTGTAGCTTGATCGGGGTGACGAGGGCCACACGGGTGGATATGTTTTTCGGGACTCCTCCAACTGTACACTTAAAATAGGAACATTTCATTGTCTACAAACTACACCTCAGTGAAGTTGATTTTAAGATGAGAATAGGTGAACTCACAGAAATGGAGAGCAGATCAGAGGTTACCAGGGGTTGGGGCTATGGGAGACTGCTTAGTAGGTGCAGTCTGTTTGGGGTGATGACAGAGTTGTACAACGCTGCAGGCATGATTAATGCCACTGAGTTGCACACTTAAAAATGATTCCAATGGCAAATGCTTTGCTATGCATATTTAATTGCAATTAAAAAAAAAAAAAAGCTAAAAAACAAGCAAGCAAATAAACCTGGTTCTATCCCAGCTCTGCCCTGTGCTGCCTGAATGACCTTGGGTGAGTCCCCAAGGTCTGAGAAACTTGCTTCTTCGCTATAAGTAGAGATAGGAATATCCAGGGGACAGCCTCACTATGAAGCCCAAGTGAGATGGTGTCTGTGAGCTAAGGAAGTCCTTGCAGACTGTATATGTTTCTGTAAACATAAGCTCTTACCGCCCTAATTCTGTGATTCTCCATGGCTACTGTACATGAACACATAATTCGTATGGGGCATCGTCTGCAAACATGTGGAAGTGTCTTCTCCACGGGACCCTGCACCCAGATTCTATAGATTTAACCCCACGTTCTTTCCGCACAATTTCCCTGGACTAGTCCAGTGCCATTATTACATTTCCTAACAGAGCCCCGTTACAGTGGCTCCTATGTGCTCTGAAGGAGAAGCCACCTACAGGTGATTGTGAGGCCTAAAACTACCTTCTACAAAGGAGGGATAAAACCACATCCCCAGGCAAGAGGGACCTAACCTTTTTGGAGTATCTCTTACGTGTCAGGCTTTCTGCTAGGTAATCAATGTATATTTCCTCCTTCGATCCTCACCGCACCTCTCACAGAGAGGACTTCTAGGCTCATTTTACTAATGAAGAAACTGGAAATCAGAGGGGTAAAGTAACCCGCACAGAGTCCTCCATTCCTAGTCCCCTGCCGTGACCTGTATAGACCTCTGTCCGCACTGCATCATGTTATCTTCTAGTATGTTCTACACAGTGAGCTCCACTGTGCCCAAATTCTGAGTGGGAGCAGAGTGGCCCATGTCACCTGCAGAGTCCAGAAAGTCTTTCTACTGGAGCTGGGTCTGAAAGTAGAAACTCCCATTGTAGGACAAACAGAGGCCCCAACAGCAGAAGAAACTGCCTGAGCAGAGTCTCAGAGATGGGAAAATCCTGTCATGTGACCAGGGTGACCAGAAGAGCAGAAGGTGGGGCATAAGAGAGAGCATGGAAATAGATGAGGCTGGATAAGAAGGTGGAGCCATATTGGAAGGGTGCCATCCTGAGGGGTTTGCATTTTCTTTGGGGTAATAAGGAGTCAGGAGGATTGTTTTGAGCAGGAGAATGGCATGACCAAATCCATTGCAGAAAGATCATTCTGGCAGAGGCATAAAGACATTTAAAAAAAACAAAAAAAAAAACATGATTTACGTGACCTGAAGGTTGGGTTTTGATTCACAGTCTGAAAGGGGCATTTATTAGCTCTAATGGACTAAGAGACAAATGGGTCTCGTGTGCCCAGCTAAGGAGCTTTGACCCTACCCTGTGGGTGACTGGGGAGCCTTTGAAGGAGGGCAGAGATGTGGTCAGATCTCCCAAAAGAAAACAAAAAATATCAATGGTGTGCTATGTTAATGTATGATTCCATTTAGGCTTTTGGAATATTGAAAATAGCCTGAAGACCCCACCGTGACCTTGCCAGAAGCCAGGTCAGAAATTTCTGGATCAAATGATTTCTTACTCCCCTCCAGCTCTGACAGTCTAAGATTCTGTAACAAGGAAGTTAAAGCTATTGCCAAAACGTATAATGCATCACAGTGTCAGACTTTGGGATTATCTGCTGCTTGGGGTTTTCCACACCACTGCTCCCCTTCATTAGTGGGGATAATTGAGAGTTGACTGCAGTCCTTACCACTGTTGTGATGGGTATTTGAAACTAAATTCCGGCAAGCAGGAGATGTGTGAATATTTATCTCAGCTGCGGAAAGTTAATGCAGTGTGGCATTAATTACCCTGTCTGGGCCTGCTGTCTTCTTCTGTTTTTAGGTGTCATTCTCTGTTGAATAAATTAGTTTCCAAAATTAGAATAGAGCAAATTGTAGGGTGAGATCAAGGCGGCCTGAGTTCTTAGGATATCCAAAAAGAAGAGTGGGCAGAGCAGTTCTACCCAGGAATGATGAAGATACATCCTATAGCCCAGCATAGACAGGACATGTTTTTTCCCCAGAACTTGTACTTGACTTCACTACTTCTCCCTTTGCTCCACCCCGCCCACCCCCAAAACACAAACATGGTAAGGTTGCATGGTTAGCCTTGCAATAGGTATTTGAAACATTTCAAGGCATTGGTAGGGAAGAGATGAGGTGCGTAACAAATCCTCTTGCTATAGATTTTGCTGGGTTAGAGTTTGAGAGAATTAAGCCAAACTGGACTGTATTTAGGACAAAGTGATCAGCACAGAGGAGAGAGTAGAAGCTGTATCATAGTCATTCATTAATCCAACAAATTCATTCATTGAGCACCTACTGTGCTGGGTCCGCACGTGTAAAATAGCAGAAGAACTTAGCAAGCAGTAACCCAGAGGTAGGATACGGAATAACGGGCTTCCCTGTTTTCTGTCATGAGACATTTGGGAGAAAGATTACACTTACTCTGTATGTTTCTAAGGGCAGTATGAAGTCCCATGGGTGGGAAGCATGGAGGGACCAATTGGTATTCTCTCCTGTTACAGAATAGGGGGTCTCAAAGGATAGACGATTGCTTTTTCCTGGAAGAATACAGACGTAGTGAGGTCTAGAAGAAGACATCTTAGATTTGACAGCAGGAGTCCTGGATTCTGTTCAGGATGTGGTTTCTAAGTAACTTTGTGATTCTGGGGAAACAAAAGCTCCCTTCTCTAGGATTCACATTCTTCACCTATAAAATGATGGATCTGAACAAAATTATCTCCTAGTCCATTCCCACCGTACAATAAAAGCAAGCAATTGTGATCTATTAAATGCATGAGGTGCAGCTCGATGACCTTGAGATCACGCCACTTCTATGACCTTCAGATTTTATCTGCAAAATGAGATGGAAAGAATAAAAGCCACTCCCAGGATGGTTAAGCAGATAAAATAAGACAGGAGGGTGCTTTGTAAACCCCGAAGCACTCTACAACACTACAGATTGAAGGACTGGTCTTTTCTGTCTCTCTCTTTTTTTTTTTCATGGCAATTGTTGTAGTAGCCTAGAAAAAGCACTGGACCCTACTTTCAGGTCTCACGTTCCAAACTTCACTAGCTGTAGGAGGAAGGAAAATTGCTTCACTGCTTTGTACGTGATTTCCCATTTGCAAAACAGATAAAACATCTGCTTTACAAGTCTGTTGTGATAAGCTAAAAAGACACCGTCCTTAAAGATACCTAGCATGGTGCCAGACGCATAGCCAGGGCTCACAGAATATCAGTTCAATCTGATGGTTGAAGAAAATAAGCAAATAGAAAGGATCTATACCCACATGGCAACAGGCAGGCTAATAGAGAAATATGACAGAATTAAGATGTCACCGTTTCCTTTTAACTCTGGCGCAAATATCCAAGAGTGGACAGCAAAAGGTCAAGTGTAAAGGAAGGGCCTGTATATGCCTAAGACCAGTGTCTTGATCTGATCTGCTTGGCCAGTGCACCCCGGGCCATCTCAACATGAAGTCTCTAGTGTCAACAAGGCTAAACACCATTTCCCATATACCTTTGGACTGAAGGTTTGCTTTGTCACATACAGGTCAAAGTCCCTGTGTGCGTCTCAGGACAGCCAGTTCCAGGGTGCAGGCGGAGGACTGGTCAACCCTGAAGCAGGAGATTTAGTGGAAACGAGTCCCAGAAGCTCTTCACTAAGAGCTAAAGGCATAATCGCTGTTTTTCCTGCTCAAAAGTGTACTCAGTCCTCACTGCCTGCAGAAACCAAAGACAGTTTGAAATAGAATTTCAGTGGTTTCAAGTAGGCATTCATAAAACTATGTTGGAAAATTTTCAACTCGACTCTTGATGATTATTATTTTCTGAAGACCTCTTACTGCCAAGCACTGTGCTTGGACGCTTTACATATAGATTATCTCGAATTCTCTCAAGAACCCTATAGGATAAACAGTATTATTCCTATTTAATGGTTGGGAAAAGTGAGGCTCAGCAAGGATAAGTATCTTGCCCACCTCACACAGGTCGTCCAGCTCTCTCCGCTATACCATCCTTTTCCCCTAATGGGCAACCAGTCTCAGCTTGAAAACCAAGGACAGACCTGGGTGAGTAGTTATTCTTAGTGATTAAACAAAGTTGCCAAAATGACATGCGTCATGATCAAATAATCCAAAACGTACCTAAGGTCATCCATCATAAACTGTCATCTTTCTGTTCTCATCCCAAACCCTCTTTCCCAAGCTGTGTCAGGAAATCCTAACTGGAAAAGAGCAGGTCTCACTTTGTCCTTCTGTCCATAGGAGCTGGAGCCTCTCTATGCGCAGATCAACAGACCTAAGAAATAGCATCGATGTGGGCTCATGGCAGGTGCTTCAAGACTGGCATGGAAATCGGCATCGTGACAGGCTCTCTTGTATTCTTTCACCTCACCTCATCCCATGAAGAAATTCATGACTGCCCAACAGAACTCATTTGGAAGAGGGAACTAGGAATTCATGGCAACAATGGCAGATAACTATGGCAGCACAAGAGAAAAAAAGACACAAAAGTATAAAAAATCATACCCAACATTAAATCACAAGTCAAGCCAATGCTTACCTGACAAATATTCTGAGCTCTCTCAGCATGGGTTTAAGATGACCCAGTACGCAAAATCATAATTCTCTTTTTATTTCTCAACCTGTTGGCCACTGTAAAGACATCAAATGTGGAGTTACAGGCCTCAGAGAGTGACAGCAGCGTTGGCACTGACTTCTTTTAGACATGAGCAAGATGTCCTCGTGACAACAGTATCGTCATCCCTTTGCCTTTTAACGTATGATGATGTATTTTCATCACTCCACAGGGCCTGGTCTGCCATTCTGTCCCCTTTCCTTTGTCATGTTTAAAAATTAATGGGTGTAAAGATTTTTGTATCGCTTTTGACTTTTTTTAGATATGGGTGAGGAAATCTAACTGGAAAAGAAAAGCCTCATATGAAAGGAATTCACTTGAAAATCACAAGACAGATAAGTGGTTGATTATGATCAAGAATGTTGCCAAAACACCCCTTTAGCTCTTCTGCACTCTGGTGAAGACAGACAGCTTTCGGTTCGAATCTTCATTCTGCGAGTAGGAAAGGACATCGGAATCCCATTGATGAGAAAGACGAAAAAATGCATCTGGTTTTCTAAGAAGCTCTAAACTCTTAAGTACAATAAAATGATATTTTTTATTTTTCCGATATCTTGCTGCTGTGATGCTATGCAGACAAGTGTCTTCTCCACGTGCCATTTTCAAAGAAAAGTCATTTGCCAAATAATTCTGGTACAATCCTGGTTATGCAGTTTTGGATCTTAAAACCGACTTTCTAATGGAACAATGGTGACACGAATATTCGGAATAACAAACTGATTCCAGGATCACAACTGTTCATCGCTATCTCTTTTTGTACATCAGAAAATTCAAATGGGATTTTTATTTTATAACTTGAAAAAAAAAAAAAAACCTTACCATTAAACTCTTTAAATATTTAAGGGAAATGGCTTTAAGGAGTTCTAATGAAAAAAAAAATGCCAGTTTTTTTTTTTTTGTAAATATAAATGTTAATGAAAATGCTTTTTAATAATGCCATTACACTGTAGAGAAGGTAGCAGATTGAGTGCAGGATGTGACAAACTTGATGGATGGGGCTCCCTCTCCAGATGTTATGTGGAGCAGATGGGGGAAGGCTGGAGTTCAGGGACAGCTGGCAGAGCAGTTGGCCAATCCATAGCTAGTGAGCAAGAAGGGAGCACGTGACCCCACCGTCTACTCCAGCCCTTCCACAAGAACACCCGCCCTCGGTGGAGAACACAAGAAAATGCTCACATTTTGAAGGCCTGTCCTTTAGATTCTGAAACTCCCTCCCATCTCTTCACGCCCACCGACCCCCATAGAGATCATTGAACTGTTTGTATGTGAAACAGAAGAGTTTAAGCTTCCTTTTTTTACATTGATGAGACAAAAAGTACAGTGTTCAGTTCATACATTTAGCACATGATTTTCATAAAGAATCTCTCTATTTTTGCCCTACAGAGAATTGTGCTACAGGTCAAGTGTGTTTTCCCGATGTTCCTATGCAGTTCCAGTATGTTGAATTTAGTGGTTTAACACTAAGGAGAAAACTTTAGAGGACCATGCGGTTAACTGGATTTGGGGTTAACTATCATTACTTGCTTTTAAACCTTGGAAAGTAGAATTGGCATTGATATGATTGACTTCAGTACCTGTGTATCTTGGTTCTTCATATGAACAGAAACAAAAGTGATTTGAAAGAAGGTAATACGTGGCTCACAAAGAGAAAATCGAAAATCAAGGTAATTGTCACTGCTCAAGGCCCAAATTTTACACTGATAGATGGCTGGAACGTAATTTTTTCCCACTTAGGTAAACTGACCAAATGTCCGTGCAGAATATATGTCAACGCCATCCTAATGTGGGAGGTCCAAAGAACCAGAAAAGCGAAAAGGGCCGTTTACCCCCCTCCCCCCATAGCTGTCACCTATCGGTCCACATGATTTCTCCAGGAATGCACGTCCATTTTATAATTAAATAATCCTTTCACACAAAGGGGAAAATGGGAAAGGTCTGATAACCATGAGAGTCGTCTTAAAACCGGTTCAATCCTGTTTTCTGGGGATTTGATACACTAGGCAGTTCCCATGGGGGAAATGGCTTAAATTGCTCTGTTGTCCATGATTCTGATTCTAACAAGTGGTGCTATATCTTCTCCCTCAATATGGCTGTCTTGACTTTGTCTTGAAGCACGACGCCATTACACTGATGCTTTGGGCTGCCTGTGACACGTTCAAAGTGAACGCTAGCCTGGCCAGTGTTGCTGTTTCAGTTACACCTTCTGGAGTTCATTCCATAGCAGGGAGTGACAGCCCAGTGGACCTGTCATCGTTCACTGAATGTGACCCAAAGTGTAACTGGCTCTGAACTTAACAAAGAGGTCCATGTGATGCATTGCAGTGAGGGAAATAAGGTCAAGATTTTAAACTGCCATCCACGTTGTCATTGGCAGAATTCTGTCTTTTAACAAGCACTGGTTGGTGAGCTCAGAACCACCATATCCTATCCCAAGAGTACAGTGGAATTTCCAAATAAGAGCCGAGGACCAAAACCAAAAGGCCCTGGAGAGTCTGCCCAGTTCCGGTTAGACCGATAGAAAATCCGTGTGTACAACTGTTAATTCCTCATCCTTCACTAGCACTAAATTTGTCACTTTAAATTTTGAAACCAGGGAAACGCCACCTGTCCTTCTGTCCCCATGCCCCGTAGCTCTACAATCTTTCCATGCCGCAAGACTTTTTTTATAATTCGTCCTCATCCCAGTGTCTCCTGAAACCCCATCCTGTCATGTACCGGGCACCTTCTTTTAAAAAAAAAAAAAATGTTTACTCTGTGGGTTTGGTTTATTTCAATTTCTGCGTTCTGACACATATTTTTTTAATAAAGATGAGAAAGAGAAAGTGACTGTTTCAGTACATTTCTAGACCTACTTTAACTTTACCTCAGATGACAGTTTGTTAACATATATGGACACATTATTTTTAACTTTATGTACAATACATTCAGCAACAGTGAAATTTTTAGAAATTTTCCATTAATTTCTGTAACACGCCATGTATAACTGTTAACAAATAAACATGTTTGAGAACAACAGCTTAGCCTGGTTTTATTCTGCAAGTTTCTACTGGATACTCAGACGAAGGATTGGAAGACAAAACTGCTTCTATCTAAGCATCCACCTGACCAGGCAAAGGCCTCTGTTTTCCTGGTGGAAAGAGGAAGAAAGCTTCATTGAGGAGTTAGATCATTTACTTCAGGCACTTGTATGCTTGGAGAAGCAGTCGCAGCGAAGAGAGAGGAGTGTGTAGTCAAAAAATTGGGAAAGACCCCACGACTAGGTCTGTGAGTTGTGTCTCCCCCTTAAAAAAAAAAAAAAAAAAGCCTGATAAACTCTCGGTTTGAAAACCAAGGTTCATCGACACCTTCAAAGAGTTTGCGTAGTTCGGTGTAAGGTCGTCTGCTTTAAGAGATCCAAAGAGGAAGCATTTATCCTTCTTCACATTCCCCCATACAGTCCACATCAACAAACATGAGACAACATAAGACAAAACTCAGGTTTGGAGCTGGGCCTTGACTTGCATGTGTATTAAAGAACAGAAAATGTTTATGTGTGCATATCGATGTTTATGCATGTGTGTGTATGTATGTGTATATATGTGTGAGATTCTCATTTCATTTTACAACTAAATTAGTTGGTCAGCCAGATCACAGATTGCAGTTAGATCGTTGACATGACAAAAAGTAACACCTCCGTGTAGGAATGGTTCTGTTAATAATTGCAGACCCACGTGCCCTCGTATGACCTCATTATACAGAAAGTATTAAACAGATGTTATTGCCACACTGAGACAATGAAGGAATGGGCTGAAATTCCAGCACAATAAATTTGGGGCATATAGAAGACACAACTTTCATACAGTAAGAAATGCTCACTCCTGTATCAAATTGCTAGAAAATATTATACAGGCTCTTGTGAATAATAGCTGTGGCTCACAATTATGTGCCCAGCAGGTGCTATAAGCTTTTTGTCCATTGCCCCAGTTAATTTCCTTAACAAATGGGTAGACATATTCCCCAACTTATAGATTAAAAAAGACACAGATTGAATAACTTCCAGCCAGCAAATGGTAGATTTGAGACTTGACTTCTGAGTCTCTTTACTCATAGTTGTTTTTAATTGTTAAAAAAAAAAAAATTCACTTTTTTTAATAGTTCTGCATAAACTCATTGACAGCTTTGACTTTCTTTCCCAGACCTCTAGTTGATCTTTGGTAATAAGGTAGATTTCTAAGTTCCTCCAGTTTAAAGTAAAAAGAAAAACCCATTAGATGTTATCATATTAAGTATGTGGCTAAATACATAGTTTTTTCTTTAATTGGCCCTTTTAAAAGGGTACGTATCTGAGAGGTAAAGAATACACCTTTTAGTCCAACTAGTTCAAGTTTACCTGAACCCAAGCACTGGTGCTTTACCTTTCCAATCTAAATGAATCTTAAAGAAGTGGCAAATTAAAAGGTGTCCTATTTAACTGCTAGGCGGATGCCAAAATAAATCAGGCAGATATATCTGCTTTCATTTTGTGCTTGAGAGCAAGCCCTTGTTGTTTTGACAGTAAGTGTTTTTTTGTTTTACTGAGAATGACAGTAGGAGAAACGCCTCGAATAAAAACTGATTTCATTGAAATCAACCTTCAAAGCCTTGAAAGCTTTTAAAAGGTGTTTCAATTCAAGGCAAATGCGAGCAACAGTGCCTGACGGATTAAAAAAAAAAAAAAAGATCTCAATGGCTTTTAAGCCATTTAGTGACTTGTTCTCAGTATTTATGTTAAAATATGAATGATGGCTGCCATTCTTGTGTTCCTACTCTGTGTCACCCATTTTCCAACTCCTATCTCTAAATCTTTATGCAACCCGCATGAAGAAGGAACGCGGTCCACTTTACAGTCTAGGAAACTGAAAGTCCTCAATGTTATGGAGTAGCTATGGACTAATAGAGCCAAGAGCTCACCCAGAGGCTGCAAGGGTGCCCAGGACCCAATTCCCAAGTCTCTCCTCTAGTCCATGGCTGCTTCTGGCTTCAGGATTTCTGTGATGTCGAAATGCCCAGGCACCAGAGATGAAATCCTTGGAGCCATTCTGTATTCAATTCTAAGTAGTGACTGTTCTATTACAAGAATCACACCATGCGTTACCCTGACTGACGCAGTACGGAAATTGATTCTTAAAAGTGAAATGACTGTCGTTGTTTTCAAACAAAGGAAAAATTCAGTTTTATTCTCAAGAACTGTAATGGCTGTAACCCAAGCCAATGAATATTTAATTTCAAAACAAAACCCTAGCATTCACTTTATCTTCCAGGGTACCAAGATCTGAAGAGGGAGCCTTTTTGAACAGGTTTTCTGCTTATCGTTTGCTGGAGAATATTAATGACTGCCAAGTGGAAAATGTCTAAATATTCTTGCGAGACGGCATCCTCTGGTGACTTGGGCCTTTAATCTTCTGAACACCTCTCCCCACTCCTGTCACTCACGCTGGGGTCGCAGCCTGGAGTGGGGAGCAAGCAGGCGTGGTTGGAGATGTCCACAGTAAAGCGCTAAAGTCCTCTGCTTCTTGTTCTGCTTTTAGCCCTTCTGTGGTGCCTCCGCTTTGGGGGTGGGGAGAACCCTGAAATCTGTCTCATTTCAGATTATAAATCACAGTCACTCACCCATAGCTCAAGGCCATGAGCTTAAGAATCCAGGAACTTGGGGCGCCTGGGTGGCGCAGTCGGTTAAGCGTCCGACTTCGGCCAGGTCACCATCTCGCGGTCCGTGAGTTCGAGCCCCGTGTCGGGCTCTGGGCTGATGGCTCGGAGCCTGGAGCCTGTTTCCGATTCTGTGTCTCCCTCTCTCTCTGCCCCTCCCCCATTCATGCTCTGTCTCTCTCTGTCCCAAAAATAAATAAACGTTGAAAAAAAAAAAAAAAAAAGAATCCAGGAACTTAATTATTTAAATAATTAAGGAAAGTTGTCTTCTCTTACCTGCCTTGTCCCCTTCATAGAGGGAAAAAGAAAGGTGGTCCCTGATCCCAGGGTCCAGCAGATGTCCTTTGGGGAGAAAGCAGCATTGTAGCATAAACTGAAAAGTAAAGGGAACCTTACTCGATGGCTAGCCCCCTTTCATCAGAAGAGAGGCAAATGATAGCAAAGGCAATCGGGTAGATACTCTCAATAATCTGTTTTTTGTGTTTTTCTCTGTTGTGCACTAAACAAAGGTAAGCTGAGGAAGTAGAGAATTTGACGAAATCTTCGCCCTTTGCTTATCATTTGTCTCTTTTCTCACGTAAGTGGAGCACGTTGTCTTTACTGATGAGTCCAGATAGAGCATCTTCCGCAGAGTGGACCCTGAATTCGGAAAGTCTGAATTAAGGTTCTGGCTGCCGGCGTGCCCGTTGTTTGACCTCAGACAAATCATGTAAGCGCTCTAAAATTCGGTTCGCTCCCATGTAAAATTGAGACAATAACATCTACCTCATTGGGCTGTTATGAGAAATAAATTTGATAATCCCGTACCTGGAACATAGTAAATGCTCAGTGCACGTTACCTTTTATTATCAAAGACGGTCTGAAAGCTCTTGTGTATTTTTGTACTTAATTCTTTGACTTTATCCTTTATTCTTTCACATCCATTCTCCCAGCACAGCGCTCTGCTAAGTGTCAGAATGGCAGTGAGTGATTATTATCTCTATTTTATTGTCAGAGAAAAGCAAAGGAGCATACACATACCTCTTTGAAATTTTTTCACTGGCAACATTTGAAGCAAAATGTATCATGGGTGTATTCATGTAACAAGGAGTTATTAAGCACATGCTGTGTGCCAGGTCCTGGGATAAGCCCTGGAGATTCAGAAATTTCTTTTTTAAATGCATACATGGCTGTCCCTGCTTCCAGAAGCTCAAAATCTGATGGGAAAAGTAGGTTAATAGATGAGTAAATTATAGTAGGGTTAGTGCTGGAATAAAGGCACTCGGTAACATTAAGGGAGTGGTGGGGCAAGTCTGTATAAAAGTGTCGATGGCAGTGTTGTGTCCTAGGAAATGAGTAGGAGTCCATCAAAAGGCATTGGCAGCAGATGGAAAGTTTTAGAAGAACTGGCAGGGCTGGGTGCCTGGGTGGGTCAGTCAGTTAAGCATCCAACTCTTGATTTCAGCTCAGGTCATGACCTTACAGTTCGTGGGGTTGAGCCCCCCATAGGGCTCTGTGCTCAGAGGGTGAAGCCTGCTTGGGATTCTCTCCATCTCTTCTCCCTCTGCCCATCCCCCTCTCACATTCTCTCTCCCTCTCTCCCTCTCTCTTGCTCTCGCTCTTGCTCTCTTTCAGAATAAACAAACAAACAAACAAACAAAAAGAACTGGCAGGGCCAATGAGCATGGGGTGCCTGGAGTGGCTGCAAGTGAAGGGAGAAAATGACTCACTATTTAAGCTGTTGAATAACACAGGGGGGAAAAAAGCAGCTTCTCAATTCATATTTCAAAGCTCGAATAATAAAACATCAAAAAGTAGGGTAAATTATAGCCTAATCTTACTAATGAATAATCAGAAATTTCTAAATTAAATATTAGCAAGTTAAACCCAGCTGTAAACCATGACTAAATAAAGTTGATTCTTAGAATGCAATTAATAGGTCAAAAGAGCCTGTCTCATCTTAGTGGATGCCAAAAAGGCATCTGATAAAATTCATTATCCTCTGCCATTGGGAACTAGAATTAAAGAATTCCCTTCACATGATAAAGAACATCTACATCAAACCAACAACCAATATGAAATGTAACGGCGAAACCTGTAGTCATTCCCATTAAAATCAAAGGGAGGTCAAACTGTCAGCTTCTATCACCTCAATCAGTGCATGCGTTAATATATGAAAAGGAAATCAAGTATTAAAAATGAGGAAATTATCAGTGTTTGCAGATTATACTTTCTAGTGAGAAATATCAGAAACGATAAGAAACTAATAGAATTAAGAGGGTTAGTTTAAAAATAAGCATATAAAAATCAATATTTTCTGTATTGCTAAAAATGGCCTTTTAGAACACTTCATGGTATGAATAGATCCCATTACCCAAGAATAAGTTTAATACTGAAGATATAAGGTCTGGGTTTTTAAAAACTACAAAATGTTGTCAGCGGGCACAAAGTAACTAAACAAACTGAGGAAAGAAGGTTCAACATTATAAAAATGTCACTTCTCCCTGATTGCAGATGGTGCCTGATTTCTGATGGGTCGACCTATGGTTGTTCAAGCTTACCATGGCGAGAAAGCAGTACGCATTCGTTAGCAACTGTAGCTGGAGGTTTGATCTTTTCTTGGGCTGGCGATAGGTCGGAAGATGCTCTCTCGTGATGTTGGGCAGCTCAGCCATACAGTCACCAGGGTCGACAACCAATACACGTACAACCATCCTGTTTTTCGTGTCCAGCATGTTATGTAATAAATTACATGAGATTTTGAACATTTTATTATAGAATAGGCTTTATGGTAGATGATTTCTCCAGTTGCCAGCTGCTGTGAGTGTTTGAGCGCATTTAAGGTACGCTAGACTAAGCTATGATGTTCCGCAGATTATATGTATTACATGCATCTTTCACTTACGATATTTTCAACTTAAAATGTGTTTATTGGCGGGGGGGGCGCCTGGGTGGCTCAGTCGGTTGAGCGTCCAACTTCAGCTCAGATCATGATCTTACGGTCCGTGAGTTCGAGCCCCACGTCAGGCTGTGTGCTGACAGCTCAGAGCCTGGAGCCTGCTTCCGATTCTGTGTCTCCCTCTCTCTCTGCCCCTCCCCTGCTCATGCTCTGTCTCTCTCTCTCTGTCAAAAATAAATAAACATTTTTTAAAAAATACTTTTTTTAAAAAATGGGTTTAGTGGTACGTATAAATGAGGGAAGATCTGTAATTTACAACACTGCAATTCCAAACATAATCTCAATTCTGTATCTCCAATCACATATTCATGTTCAGTCATATTCTAATGTGTCTCTGAAAGAGAAAAGCTAGTGAGAATATTCCAAAAAAAAATTAATTTAATGGAAAGAAACTCATACTATCAAAAAGATCTCAAAATATAAAGACAAAATAATTTTAAATTATTGTTAAAGGGCCAAAAAAATAGAATGATCAATGAAATGGAATGTAAGACACAGAAGCCCAAGAAATTAAAGTATAATTAATTAATGTGTAATTGAAAGTATTTGGATCAGTGGAGCTAAAGACTTTTCAAATAAATGAACAGGGGTAATAAAAACTGCTAGAAAAAGATTCCTACCTCACACCATATTGTCAATTAAATTCCACATAAATGAAATATCAAATAGATATGAAAGTGTATTTAAGGGGAAAATATTAATGAATGTTTATGTAGGTGTAAAAAGCCCCCCCATAAATATACAGAAAATACATATTTCTAAAAATTTGGATAGATTTAATTTCATGAAAAGCTATATTTACATAAAAAATGCTACAAAGAACATTAAAAGGCCTTAGAAAATTAGGAAAATATGTATAGCATACCTTATAAACAGAGCTTTACTATCCTGAATATACAGAGAGCTCCTAAAAGCTTATAGACAAAGTTTGTAGAAACATTAGTAAACAATATGAACAATTCCTAAAAGAGAAATACAAAGTGCTCCATAAATAATAGCTCCATACAAAAAGTAACAATGTTTCATCGATAGGGAGTCCGTTAACTAAATGATGGTATTATGTGGCATTTAAAAAAAAAAAGGAACAAGTCTAAATAATTTAAATTAAAAAATATCAAAGGTACATAAAAAAACTGGTTTTGGTAAGTTCCTGGGGTTTGTTTAATGTTTTTTTTAATTTTTTTCATCTTTATTTATTTTTGAGAGAGAGACAGAGTGCGAGTGGGGAAGGAACAGAGAGAGAGGGAGACACAGAATCTGAAATAGGCTCCAGGCTCCAAGCTGTCAGCACAGAGCCCGATGTGGGGCTCAAACTCACAAACCGTAAGATCATGACCTGAGCTGAAGTCAACTGGTTAACCGACTGAGCCACCCAGGTGCCCCTTTAATGGGCACCTCTCTCTTTTGAGAGAGAGAGAGACAGAGAGTGTGCGCAGGGGAGGGGCAGTGAAAGAGAGGAAGACACAGAATCTGAAACAGGCCCCAGGCTCTGAGCTGTCAGCACAGAGCCCAACGTGGGAGTTAAAATTGGGACCGGCAAGATCATGACCTGAGCTGAAGTCAGATGCTCAACCGACTGAGCCACCCAGGTACCCCAAGTAAGTTCCCATTTCTATTAATAATATAAAAAGTATGCATCTAGGTGCTTATGTATCCATAGAAAATGTTTATTATGGAATTCAGGAAACTTCCCATTCATTTAATAAATATCTATTGAGTACCTGCTATGTGCCAGGCATTGTTCTGTATGCTGGGGAAGCAAAGTCTTTGTCCCCATCCATCGGTGTTAGGCACATGCTAACCCGGGGCAGGGGGAGGGGGAGGGAATGGGGTGAGAAAACAAACTTCTCATCTAAACCTAATTGCACTTTTTGAAATGTTGCTGCACACTTTATATTTGCAATATTGCTAGTGGCCAAACCTATTTTTTAAATGCATACATTTTTGTAATAAATTCACATGAAAACAAGATAATTTTTGTCTCTCAAATTAGCAGTGACAAAAATGTATTTATCCCCAGGCTGGTAAGGATATGAGGATGCGGGCACCCTCAAATACTTGGAGTATTTGATTCAAAGATATTTTTAAATCAAAATCTCTTAAAAGGTGCATAATGTTCAACATGGTAATTCCATGCCTAAAACTGGAATTCATAAGATGAAAATTCCCATAGTAGTGAACAAATAGATATTAATATGCCCTTCACTTATATAATGTATAATACAGAAATACTGGAAGTCTAAATTACCACTGCTATGAGAATGTCTAAATGTTATATCTGTAGAATGGGATGCTGTTCCCAAATGTCCAATGATAAGCTCCTTGAAGACAGGGCCATATTTCTCATATTTATCTTGACCAGCAATAAGTAAGATTTATGAATGTGAACTATGCAATCATTAAAATAATGTTGTAGGGGTGCCTGGGTGGCTCAGTCGGTTGAGCGTCCGACTTCGGCTCAGGTCATGATCTCACAGCTTATGAGTTCGAGCCCCGCGTCGGGCTCTGTGCTGACGGCTCAGAGCCTGGAGCCTCTTCAGATTCTGTGTCTTTCTTTCTCTCTGCCCCTCCCCTGCCCACACTCTGTCTCTCTCTGTCTCTCAAAAATAAATAAACATTAAAAAGAAAAATTTTTTTAAATAATGTTGTAGAACCTGTATTTTATCCCAGGGTTTCCTATGCCAATTTTTTTTCAAGTTATTTATTTATTTACAGAAAGAGAGCACGCATGAGCAGGTAAGGGAGAGAGAAAGAGAGAGAGAGAGAGAGAGAGAATCCCAAGCAGGATCCTCACCGTCAGCATGGAGCCCTACACAGGGCTTAAACTCGTGAACTGTGAGATCATGACCTGAGCAGAAATCAAGTGTTGGACGCTTAACTGACTGAGCTGCCCGGGCGCCCTATCTCCGTGCCACATTTTTATTAACAATTCAGTATAGCAGAATGTAAAGTCATCTATACATTACGATTCTAATTTGGTTATATAAACATATGCATTCACATACATTCATACAAAAAACCTACCAAAACCCAGGGAATAGGATTACATATGACTTCCATTTTATTCTTTGTGCTGAATGTTATTTTGTTTTAAATTTTCCCTATGATGAATATCTATTGACTATTTCATATTTATTTATTTTTGAAAAAGAGAGAGAGCGCACAAGCAGGGGAGGGGCAGAGAGAGTGGGAGTCACAGAATCCAAAGCAGGCTCCAAGCTCTGAGCTGTCAGCACAGAACCCAACATAGGGCTCAAACCCACGAACTGTGTGAGTCATGACCCGAGCCGAAGTTGGATGCTTAACCAACTGAACCACCCAAGCGCCCTAATATCTATTAACCTTTTTAAGCATAAAGAAATAAACTTTATTTTAGGAAACAAGGAGCTATTAGACACATATGTCCAAAGCAGATAGCATCATAATAGATAATATTTGTTGAGTTTTTAATTTGTGGCCAGATACTGTGTGAAATGCTTTACTTAAATCATTGCAATTCATCATCCTCACTACAGCTCTGTGAGGCTCCAACTGTTACTGTTCCCATTTTGCAAACTATGACACTGGGTTTTGAAAGCACCCAGGTCACAGAAGCAGCTGCTGGAAGGGCCGAGATTGACACCACGGTCTGACTCCAGAACCTGGGTTCTTACTTACACCAGGTTGACTCCGCATTGAGCATCAGTACAGTGCCCACTGAACCTTCCAGAGGTGATTTGGTGATGTTGGATGACGGAGAGAGAGAAGAGGGTTTGCAATGAACACAACGGGCTCAAACACGTAAGTAGTGTTTCCCTCTATGCTTCAGACGACCCTGGTGAAGCAGTCGCTAGAGATCTCTTGATCCCCTTCTCAGAGGAAGCCAGTCTTTGGACCCGTTTTGAATGAGTCGCTATCATCCTCCAAATAGGTTCACAGAGGCCTTAGGAAAGACCCGGCACCCTGCCCCTCATGCATTCTTGGAAAAGGTGGGAACAGCGTGGGGAGGCCTGGGCCACGGTGCATCTTGCACAGCCAGTGCGTGCAGGCTCAGCGGGCACGAGGTTCCTCTGGGGAACACCAAAGACGTTTTAGAGATGGCAGCAGCTGGGGAGTGGAAAGAGGGCCCACGGGTTCCTGTTCCCAAGCAGCCGCAATCTGCCTTTCTTCTCACGGCTGCGGCAATACCATCACCACCCGCCTCCCCTTGCCTGAAAAAGCCATGATCAAGGGAAACCGTCTAAGTCAGTCAATGAAACCCATAATTCATGATTCACAATTTCTAACGACACTTTCTTTATTTAGCATATACTTCTTATGTTAGCAAATATAAAAATTAAAAACACGGGGGGGGATAAAATATAAAAGGTAGAATATATAAATATAAAGCTTTCCTAAGCTTGCTTCTAACTCTGATATCTCTGCTACCCCGTTTTGCCATTCGTTTTTGGATCATCTTGCTATGCTACGGCGATTATAAATACATTTGCTATATTTATATTTGCTATTTATAAGCACAGCTTGTATAGCTAAGCTATAGCATAGCACTTATAAATAGCAATACCATAGCAATTATAAATACAGTGTTAATATGACAACTTTAACATTACAGAGAAAACTAAGTCTTGGCCATGCCCTTCCGTCCTTGTTCCTTCCCTAGAGAAAACCAATGAGGCATCCGGGCTACTCTCCTAGAGTCTTCTAGGTATTGACACTCACAAAGGTTTACTACAAGAATACATAGTTTTATCTCTTGGTGTTTGCTTTTTTAATACATAAATAGTATGCTGGGCATGTAAGTTGTTTGTCTTCACTGAACCATGGATTTGGAATATCACCCCTCATGTACACGTAGATCGATATAGATAAATGTGTACGTACGTGCGTGTCTCTAAAGCGGAGGCACAGTGTCCCTACAGTAAAGTGCACAAGTCTTCAGTGTGCAATTCAAATCCCAGCTGCTCAGTTCTGTCACCTCCTGGCTCTGGGACATTGGGTGAGTTAACTTCTCTGAGCTACCATAGGCTCACCTGTAAAACACAGATGAGAATATCTTTGTAATGAGGAATAAATGAGCCAGCATTCATAAAGTGCCTAGCATGTGTAAACTCTGCATTCGTGTCTGTTAAGTGTTAATGACGTGTTGGAGGTCCACGGCCAGCGAGGAGCCGAGGCAGATTTCCTCTGGCAGGCCTCCGTGGCTGCTGGTGCTCTTTATGCTCCATTAAAATCCTCTTTTGGAAGCAGGAGTGGTCACCCAGCCCACCCTTCCAATGGGAAGCAGAGACCCGACAGACAAGTGGCTTAAAATTCAGCTCTGGAATGAGCTGGTGGGACTTCTCCTTCCCTCCCTTCCAAGGCTCTGCCTGAGCCACCCCACATGGCTAGAGTGTCTCACCCTTTCTTTCAACCCCAGTGGGCTTCTCCATTGCAGGGAAGAGTAAGGTGGGTGTAGTATCCCGGCCTTTCTGCCGTCGAGTACCTGACTCGAGGGGCAAGGGAAGAAGTGCCGCACGATCCATCGTCCAACCCCCCCTCCCCAGCCTTTACAAGACAATTTTGACAGTTCCACCTTGAGCACATATGTCCCTTCTTCTCCATCCCACTGCTACTGCAGGTTAAGCCTTCTAAGCGGTCACCTTGACTTTCCTTTTAAACAATGTCTGATAAATATCCAACGCAACTCTGCACTTACTCCATTCCTCTAAGAGCTTCCATGGTTCCATGTTACCTGTAGAATTAAGTCTGGATGACTCGAATATTTACCCCCGGGGCTTTCAAACAGACAAGGAAGGCTTAAACTTACAATGAGTGGCAAGGTTTCTAGAATTTCATCATGAAGCTACACCCTGAGTGGTTGCTGAGTCTCCTCCAGAGGTCCCAGAAGCCTCCTCAAAGTCAGCACCACCCTGTTCGGCCCTGAGCCAGGTGTGACCACAGAGGCAGTTCATTAGCAGTCACATCCCCACCCGCAGGCGGGGTTCCGAGCTGGCTTTGCTGTCCCAGTCAGAATGGATCCCCTCAGCCCCTTTCTGGTTAGATCCTGGCAGGGAGCACCCAATCCCAGTATTCGGGTTTTAGTTCCAGTATTTGGTGGCTATCCCAGTGCTGCAAGGAGACTGGGGTCCTGCCACAGTGCCAGCAGGCCTGCTTGGGGTTCTGACATGCTTACCTGAGCCAGGCCTCTGATTCCCCCCTGAGATTCTGGATTCCATCCTATCAGGATGGAGGCCTGCTTCAAGTCTCTCCTCAGTCTCCCAGAAATCTCCCTTTGACTCATTACTGAGCTAGGGCACACCCAGTTGCCCACTCCCCCTAGACATGGTTATTTGACCTTGGCCACCAGGCCCTTCGAGCTCCTCCCTTTTCCCCAGGCCCCCCTTCTCCACTTCTCCTATGACCAGGTCCTTTTCATAGATGCTGGTGTTTGCGGTGGGGGTTAGCCTATCCGCATGTTTGCTTTGTTGTCACACAGCCCTGTGAGATAAGTATTTTCACTAGCATTTTATGAAGAAGAAACTGAAATTCAGGGGCAGGAAACACACTCTCCAGGTAAATAGGGCAGCCAGAATTGGAACACTGACCCACAGACTCCAAATCGTGCTCTTTCTCCACTCTCTGCTTCCTGGAGAAAGTGAAAGTGGGGTGACTGTCCTCCCCTTTCCACTTGGGACCCACCTGACTTTCAGGAGGCTCCTAGGCCATAGTTGGCTATGATACCTTTCTCTGGTTCTTTCCCTATTTACTTGAACAGAAGATGGAAAGATAATTATCTGTTACATTAGTGTGTGAGACTCACCACTAACAATGCCATGTTATCTCAATGGGAACATCTGGCTTATGGATCACGAGGAACAGGTTTTTATCAAGCTCCGTGTAAGCTTACCCCAAAAAATAATATTCTACAAAGCCATCCATGCTCTATACTGATGACATTTTCGGTAGAGCAAGGATTGCAGTTTGCAAACGGTGCAATAATTTGCAAACCATCATCTCAAGAAAAATGTGCTTTAGCAGATTTGTTCTCCACTAAAAGAAAGCTAGCATTGCCAGAGGCCCCAAGAAAGGGGCCAATAGAAATATCTCTGTAATTGGGCCAGATTCAAGTTAATTTCATTATGGATGCTAGCACTAACCCAACGAATAGTGAGGAGTGTGGCAGCGGGGATTTGTGGGCCGGGAAACTAGAGTAGGGAGTCTCTATCAAGAAAGCAAGAGACAGATTGAGAAGAGCCTCAAGATCACACAGGAAAGCCTGAGGACAGGGGCGCCTTGGCGTTTCGGGCAGTTAAGCATCCAACTCTGGATTTCAGCTCACATCGTGATCTCCCAGTTTGTGAGTTTGAACTTGCGTCAGTGCAGAGGCTTCCTGGGATTCTGTGTCTCCATCTCTCTCTCTCTCTCTCTCTCTCTCTCTCTCTCTCTCTCTAATAAATAAATAAACATTAAAAAAGAAAAAAAAAAGCAGAAAGCCTGGGCACAAAGTGCCAGGAGGAAGAGTCAGACAGACTCCAAAACAGGGGTGAGCAGAGGGCAGAATGTGGACAGAAACAGCTGTCAAAGCCAGAGTACAAGTCGTAGGTTTCAGAATCAGGGGCATAAGGCAGCTCAACGCAAGTGAGAACAGAGCAGTGTTCCTGAAGGAACATTAGTTGGCCATCTGTGACCCGTTCTCAGGAGATGGTCGGTAAACTAGTGAATCGGTGGGGCTTATGTTCTCATGGGTGGTTTAGATGATGTGGATAAATGTCTTTGCTTTCCTACTCGGACTGTAAACCCCTGTAGAGCGGGAACCATGGCATGCTAATCCCATTTCCCTGCATAAAGCACAGTGCCCAGCACATAGTTGGTGAGGAGCAAGGCCTTACTGAACAACTAGGACTGAGAGAAAAGCACAGGACCGAGGTAGGAGTCCTGGAGTTGAGTGGGTCTGCATTGCTGGGTAGCCTTGGGTACATTACTTTGCCTCTCTGAGCTCCAGTTTCTAACTTAAGTGAAGAGGCTGGATGATAAACGTAATGTCTTTCCTATACTATAAAATAATACGAGTCTATGAATAAGTAAATCAGTGACTAATAAAGGCTGTTTTAACAGGATTACTACCATTCTTACCAATAAGGCAGTATCCAAATAGGACTTCTCTACAGGTGTTCAGGATATCGAATGAATAACACAGCCCTCCCCTTGAAAGGGTGCACACTGGGGCGCCTGGGTGGCTCAGTCGGTTAGGCGTCTGATTTCGGCTCGGGTCATGATCTCACAGTCTGTGAGTTCCAGCCCCGCGTCGGGCTCTGCACTGACAGCTCAGAGCCTGGAGCCTGCTTCAGATTCTGTGTCTCCCTCTCTCTCTGGCCCTCCCCCATTCGTGCTCTGTCTCTCTCTGTCTCAAAAATAAATAAACATTAAAAAAAAAAAAAGGAAGTGTGCACAGGTGGAGGAAGATGAGGGAACAGGTAGCCAAGGAATTATAATTCGGTGTCACAAGTTCTGCCGTAGAGATAGTGCTGTGGGTCCAGAACAGGAAGTGGTTTCTTTTCTTGGGATAGTCAGGGAAGGCTTTGCAAAGGAGGTGACATTTGAGGTGGATCATGCAGAAATGAATGTAAGTTCCCCAGACAGAGAATGAAGAACTGAGCAGAAAGTCCAGGAATGACATGTACCCGGTACTACAAGTCAGGAAACGTAGGATTTATCACCGGAGACCCAGGATTTGACCCAGAAGATAATGCCTTTCTCATAGAAAGAAAGGAAAGGAAAGGAAGGGAGGGGAGAGGAGAGAAGGGGAGATGGGAGGAGGGCAGGGGAAAGGAAATGTACTTTGAGGCTGGGGATACATCTGTTTCTGACCCCCGTTGTTGAGTAAGCTTCAGAGCGGATACAAAAAGCTGTGAGACAGCATGGCAGTGGGTTTCAGCTCTGGAGTGCTACAGCTATAGAATGGGAGTTCCAGAAGAAACTTTAGAATCATCCAAACTAAGATTTCCTAACATGAGCATTTCTTCTATGCGTCCTCCTGCTGCTTCCTTCTTCCCCACTCTCGTTTCTGAGATTGGAAACGGGGTATGGAATTTAAATTGTTTTTTTTTGTCTTTGTTTTTGTTTTTTTTTGTTTTTTCTTTTTTGTTTTTTTTTTTTTTTTTTTAGTTTCTAGCTAAATTTGGGCTGGGAAACACAAATTATAGGTGAACATTCTCATTTTATGTCTTTTAAATTTTATGGGGCGCCTGGGTGGCGCAGTCGGTTAAGCGTCCGACTTCAGCCAGGTCACGATCTCGCGGTCCGTGAGTTCGAGCCCCGCGTCGGGCTCTGGGCTGATGGCTCAGAGCCTGGAGCCTGTTTCCGATTCTGTGTCTCCCTCTCTCTCTGCCCCTCCCCCGTTCATGCTCTGTCTCTCTCTGTCCCAAAAATAAATAAACGTTGAAAAAAAAAATTTTTTTTAAATAAAATAAAAAAAAATAAATTTTAAGTTTGTTTATGTACGTATGTATGTATTTAGAGAGAGTGCAAGGGGGGGGATGGGCAAAGAGAGAGGGAGAGACAGAGAATCCCAAGCAGGCTCTGCACTGTTAGCACAGAGCCTGATGTGGGGCTCGAACTCACAAACTGTGAGACCATGACCTGAGCCGAAATCGAGTCCAGTGCTTAACCATCTGAGCCACCTGGACTTCCCTGAATGCTCTCATTTTAAAAATGAGAAAGCTGAGGCCCGGGTAAAGGAGATTACTCTCTCAAGGCCTCAGAGCTAGTGAGTGGCATGGCTGGAAATAAAGTCTCAGTCCCTCCGCTTTCTGGTCTCAAGGCAAGTACCCAGGTAACTTTTCCAAGCTACAGTGAGAACATCTCTGCATGCCCACCCATCGGCCTTTCATCAGCAGGACACAGGTATGGGCAGGATGCCTCCAGGGTCTGGAACTGTACCACCGTGTGCCAGTGGTGTGGAATCCTGCTCTAGAAAGACTCAAGAGTGCTGCTATCATGAGGCTCCCACTCTTTACTCTCAGCCTTAAAAGAGACTTCCCAGTGTTCACCTGAACAGCCTTGGTTTATGTGTCATTCCCTGGGATTTTAAACTTTAGAGAAAGAAACGAGAGAGAGGGAAAGAAAAGGCAGACTCTAATTTTCCCACCAGCAGAGGAGAACTAGGCTTGACACAAAGCCCTTGGCGTAAATCTTCCCTTTATCATATAACTAAGATTATTGTTAATTATAATAGCTAACATTTGTTAAACCTTTCCTTGGTGCCAGGCACAGTTCAGGGGCTTTACCCACCTCATCTTTAATCCTTACAAAATCTCAGGAAGGTTGCATCATCTGTTTTGTTTGTAAAGAAAAGGACCGTGGGGTGCATACACCCCTCAGCCAAGGTTACACAGCGGCAACTTGACCACTTCAGGATTTAAGTACAGCTCACCCCGACTCCACACCTTATTTTTAAGAGTTGTGTGACCTTGAGCGATACAGGTTCCTCATCTGTGACACAGTGGGTAATAATAAAAATTCATGTTGTGGAAAGACTCACAGAATAAATAAATCAAAGTAAATAAAATAACTCCTGCCTATCAGGGTTGCTGTTGGAATTAAATGAGTTGATATGGGAAAGTGCTTTGTAAACTGCAATACACCATACAAATTTTATCATTATTATTATTTCCAAAAAATATGGCTTCTCCTATACAATAAAACAGTCCCTGGCATGTATTTATGACAACATGCCTAAGAAACAATTTCCATTCTGATGGGTTGCCTCCCTATCATGTTATTAAAAGGTTAAGGAAAATGAACAACGGAGGATTAAGATTAGATCTTTCACACATGAAACCACAAAATCAATAGAGCCCCCGTAATCCATCCAGTGATAGGAAGAAATATACCTGAGGCGCCTGGACCGATTACTCAGAGAAATGTCAACAGGTATTGACAAGAAACCTGGCAAGGCAGCCTTGGCCGGGACTCAGCCGCTGCCTCCCTCACTCTAGCGCCCTCCTGGCAACTGGAGACTGGAATTCGAGAAGGTGGAGCAGTGAGGGGACTTGGGGGGAGCAGAGAGGGGGTTCGGGAGAGGGGTGATTTTCCTTCTGCCAAAGTTCTGCAGCACCAATGTTTCTGCAACTGGGTCAGAGCTGCTTGAAAAACAATGATAGCCTCAGAAGCACTGTGGGGACCCCGTGCGATTATACCTTTTTGTAGTCAACACGAAGCCTAGTTTTTGAAACCTGCTGTGATTATCCTTACGCTTTGTTGGTCACGATCACTGTCATTCTTCTTCAGCGTTTATAGGATGCCGACTCTCTTCCCGGACACCTGTGGGATTGGGAGCCATGGCTGGAGACTCAAAGCAGTGAGTGGGTTCTCCTCAGAGGGTTTCTTCTTCCTGCCCAGCTGGAAAGGGATGCCTCGAGATGTCAGGAGAAGACACGGTTCTGGTGAGTGTTCTGGTCAGGCTTCCTGACAAAAGTTTGAGATTTGACTCAGGGCAGATTGAAGCCTGGCCCCGGGGTACCCTAAGATCGAATGACCTATTGATTAACTTGCATGGTTTGATGATTCCACATCTGTGTGAGTGCCCTCCCATGGCCCGGCCATGGACAAGCTACAGGCATCGTGGAGGGTGAGACAGTAATAGTTCCAGGGCACCAAATGTCTGCCGCGTGTAGAGCATTTGTGCAGAAGTTGACGCGTATTGCCTCTAATCCTGGCAACCGCTGTACTTGTCCTCGCTGCTTTATAATGGAGAGGGTCAGAGACACAAAGAAGCCTGCCCACAGTCAGTAAGGGATAGAAGTGAGGTTCAAGCTCAGACCGCTGTTCCTCCGAGGCCCACCCTCTGCCCACTCTCTGGCATTGCCTCTCAAAAGGACAGATCCTCAAAACAGAAGCAAGGGGGCCGCCTGGGTGGCTTAGTCAGTTAAGCGTCCGACTTCGGCTCAGGTCGTGATCTCGCGGTCCATGAGTTCGAGCCCCGCGTCGATGAATTGTTCCAAATGTGCCATGAATTGTTCCAAATATTTTCTGCAATCTTAACTCATTAACCCTCATAAAAGCCCTATGAGGTAAATGCAATTAGCCCCATATTCCTCACTGAAGGTGAGGGGCATAGCTTGTAAGCTCAGGAGCCCACTGCCACAGGCAGAATGTTTGTGCCCCCCACCCCCAAAAAGTCATATGCCGAAAGCTAATCCTCAGTGCAATGGTATTTGGAGCTGGAGCCTCTGGGGGGCGGAGGGGAGTTAGGTCACGAGGGTGGAGCCTTCAGGAATGAGATTAGTGCCCTTGTAAAAGAGACCCCAGAGGGTTTCCTTGTCTTTCCACCACGCGGGGACCGTGAAGCTGGAATATGGCAGTCTGGGATCCAGGAAGGGGGCCCTCATCAGCCCCTGAATCTGCTACCACTTGACCTCAGGCTGTAGTATCAGCGTAGAGCAGCCCGAATAGACTAGCCCCCCCCTTCCTTTTGCACCAGGCAGAGACCTGCCCCTTCCTTTTGCGCCAGGCAGAGGTACTGCAGAGTCTCCCATCCCCCTGCCCCACTGACGTCCCTTGCAGGAGACAAGAAATACCCCCAGACCTGGCTCACATGCAGAGATTGTGACATCATTGACCAGGATAAAGAGATCCTAGAGCAATTGCAGATAAACTTATTAAAAAAAAAAAAAAAAAAAACATGGCTCCAGAACTCAGAGACTAATGCACTCAGGATACCTAGAAACTTGCAAAGTAATATCTTGAATAAAAATCAAAACTGTCTATCTGCGTTCACGTAGGACTCCTAAAATACCCAGTTTGGACATCAAACAACATAAAAGATGTTTCTTCGTGGGTTGATCAGTCAGTATGACTTAGATACCCAGGTGATTCAGCCTTGACATCGACGCTGCTGTTTATCAACCCTGTGCAGCAAGCCAAGCTCAGGAGGCCAGGGTTTTCCTCTCCAGCAAAGGCCACAAGGTTGTATACTGGATGCACATTGACAGATATTAACGGTCCCTCCTGGAAAGAGGGCTATTATTCTCTTTTTGCCCCTCTGGCTGCCAAAATGCTCACATCAGTAGGCAGATACGGTAGCCCGTACCCAAGCCAAATATCGAGCTGGAAAGATGTATAAATGGGAAATTATGAAATTAACAATACGAGCAAGAGCATTAACGATATTAATAGTTGACGTTTTCAAAATCCTCGTGCATATGCAGTGCTGTGCTAAGTACCTTGGCAATCCTGAACAGAAAAGTTAAGTAACTTGACACAAAGTAAGGCCACTTTTCTAGCACGTAGAAGGGACAGACATCATAATCAGACATTCTGACTGTAGAGCCTGCTCTCTTAACATGTATAGAAGCTGAGCCTAGTGTCATATTTTTTTGCCTGCCACACAGTTAAGCCGAAATATGTAGAGCAAACTATGGGAATGCTAGGCTGGGGTTCTGATGTCAGAGTTGACATCTTCCTCGGCCAAGGGGATAGTCTCTGTCCAGGTAGGACCAGGTCTCCTGCCTTGTTTTGTTTGCAATCTGTGGATCCACTTCTGAATGTCCCTGTTCTTCTCTCTCATGCCCTGTCTCAAAATTGCATCATTTCCACGTATCGTGGTCTTTAAACCCTTTGAAGGAATATCTTGGCCTTTGCACCTGCCACTTCTCGAAGTCCATTGTAAGTCTTGAGGCTTGATCCCAAATGAGGCTGGAGACGGTGCTTCCCTGTGGGTAGTACTACAGTGATATACTTAAATCTCTAATCAAAGTTCTGCCTATCTCTGTATTTTTTTTAGCTGTATTTTTTTTAGCAGCAGTGGTTAAAGAAAGGTACTTCCAGACTCCTTTGTGGGGAAAGAGGTTCTTCCTGAATAAGACTTTTGTTTAAAAAAAAAATCTCATTAAACAGTACCACTTGCTGAATATCGTAGCTGATCTCCAAAGATGGTTCCCAATGAAACACACCTCCCAATATTCATACCCACGTAGAGCTCCCCCAACACTGAATCTGGGCTGGCCCCGTGGCTCACTTCAACCGGTAGAATGTGGTAGAAGCAGCACACTCCCGCCAGCTCCAGGCTAGAGCCTGAAGGAGTTCTGGAAGCTTCTGCTTTTGTGCTCTTGGGAGCCCTGAGCTGCCATGTAAGAAGTGCAGCCACCCTGTGGAGAGGCCTTGTGGAGTGACCACCTGGAAAGGAAGAGGCCCTGTGGAGCACCAAGGTGGCAGTCACAGGGTCCCAGCCACCCCCGAGTTGTCCAGCTCTTCAGCTGAGTCAGCAAACATCTGAGTGGTCATCTCGGCCATTCTTATTGCGTCCCTTCAAATTCTTGTGAGTAATGGTAACATAATTGATGTTTTAAGCCACTAGTGTTGGGGTGGTTCTTTGTGGCAACACCAGATAGCAGAAATGCTGCGTGATACTGCATGGCATCGGTATCGCATTAGCAACTCAAACGTCTGACAGTTCAGTCGCTTCACCCTTTGATTTGGGACGTTCTTTTCTTTTTATTTATTTATTTTTTTACTTCTTTTTAAGTTTTATTTATTTATCCTTGAGAGAGAGAGAGAGAGAGCACGTGCACACAAGCAGGAAAGGAGAAGAAAGAGAGGGAGAGAAAGAATCCCAAGCAGGCTCCACCCTGTCCACCACCCCCAGAGCCCGTTGTGGGGCTCGAACTCACAAACCGTGAGATCATGACCTGAGCCGAAATCAAGAGTCAGATGCTTAACTGGCTGAGCCACCCAGGCGCCCCTGGTTTGGGGCTTTCAAGCGCAGGGGAATTTCCCTGCCCCCAGCCAACCCCCAATGACCTCAGAATAGTATATGCTTTTACTACTTAAAGGTACTCAAATCATCATGGTAGACAGAAGTGTAATTGATTCCTTGTGTTTATTTCCTCTGGGAAACCGGAAGCTCCACATGGACAGGGAGCCAAGAGTTGTATTTACTGCTTGCTGTGTCTCCCACGTTAGCACACTAGGCATTGAAAAAAAAGAAAAAAAAAAATATATATATATATATATTTGAATAAATGAATTGCTGTGAAGTTCAGAGTAGCTGAAGCAGACAGATTTAGAAATCACTTATGTAGCAGGGTGAGGAGTCTACATGTGATCCACTGCGAGTGAATAAACAGATGAGCAGGGTGGCTTAGATTTCCTGTTTGCCACAGTTAATCCACAATATCAATGGAACTACATAATCCATCAAGTTGTTAAAAGTCCCCCAGGTAATTCATTTCCTGGCACATTGCCAGGTGGAATCCCATTTCCCCTCCTCATGCATTTCTAGTGTTCCTGGAAATATCTGACATAGAAAAGGAATACTCAACATTTTTATTTCTGAGGAATTGCCTGTACTTTAATGTAAAAACATTTATAAAAACGAGCCGCTCTGAGTTGAACTCCAGATGTTTCCTTGCCTGTGCCAGTGATGATAATGAGCATCGTGAGGTCAGTAAAATATCCTAAGACTGTGGGAACTCAAAAGAGTCTAAGAGAAAATACAATGGGGGCACCTGGGTGGCTCAGTTGGTTAAACATCCGACTCTTGATTTGAACTCGGGTCACGATGCCAGGGTCGTGGGATCGAGCTCCACCTCGGGCTCTGCGCTGAGCATGGCGTTAACATTCTCTCTCTCTCTCTCTCTCTCTCTCTCTCTCTCTCTCTCCCCCCCCTTGCCCCGCCCCCTCAAAAAAAAAAGTAAAAATAAAGAAAGAAAAAATATGATGTACTATGCTCCATTATTAAACAGGTAATTATGCACAGACCCTGGGAATCACTGACTGGCCTAGAAGTCGTCTTCCTTGTCCACATGTGAGTCCTCAACACGCTGTTGCTTCATGGTCCCTGTCTGAAAGTGTTCCCAAACTGGGGACTCCCCTAAAGGCATAATTTTCCTCACTGCCATAGCCCATCCGTCTTCTAGCATTTCTTCTTTGCCTCCTCTCACACACACTGCCGGGTCCTCTCTGATTAGCACTCTGGTCAATGACCAGGAGCCGAGCAACATGCCCACTCTCGGCCCTAAATTGCTAGAACCAAATCAAGTTGTTCCTAAAGGGCTCTCCCCCTGGTCTCCTGGTTGTATTTGGCGATTGCGTCCCAAATAATGGAGGCAAAACCCGCAAAGTCACTTCTCCTCTCGGCACACTGGCTGACCATCACCTTGGAGCACGCCGTGGGCCACATCTGCCTACCTGCTCTTTGTAGCACTGGCCTTCATCATTAGTGTTGCCCAGATGTTCTTGTTATACTTCCTATGTACAGTAACAGGAAGACACTGGAATCTCAGCAGCTGGAACCCAAGAGAAGTTTCCTTCTCACTGAGGCTTAGTGTAATCAGCAGGGCGTGTGGAAGATTCTGCTCCATATGGCCACACGGGAGCCCAGGCTGCCCACTGTGCAGCCCTCTTCAACAGTGGCTTCCAATGTCATATTCAGCGGGCAGATGCGGGGCAGGAGAGCGGGTCAGATTGCACATGGGACGGTGTAATGGCACGCCTGTATTCCATGTGCCTTTAGTCACAGAGCCAAGCAGGGTCACAAAGGTGCTGGGAAGTGCAGCGTAGCTGGGTGCTCCGTGGAGGGCACAGGGATCCGTGAACAGCTGGTCTCTTTGCCACAAAAGGATGAGACTCTTCATTTTGCTAGCTTGCTTTTTTCCCCTTCCTTATTCTTCTAGTTAGAAATAGAGCCATCTCCGTTTCTCCTTCGGGTGGTTTGTCCCCAGGCAGTCCTCCAGAGACCTCACTGCCCACTCAGCCCAGCTGCACTTCTTTCTGGTCCACCTTTGAACCTTGGTGGGGCTCCTACCCTGCCGTGGGGAAGGAGCTCCAGGGAGCGTAACCTCCTCCAGGGATGCAGTTCCCACAGATGTCTGCCAAGGGTCTTTTAAATCAGGCCTCCAGGGCCTCAGGGAAAACCCCGGACATCGGACACTGATTAGGACTCTGGGACAGTAGGACAAGATAAAGTCTTCCTTCCCCCATCCCCAGGGTCCAGGGAAGGTGAGCCTGGAAGACAAGGAACTCACCTGATGGTAGCCAAGCGTGCGCCCTTGAATCCACAGGACCATGAGTGATAAAGAAGGAAATGGATGCCGAGTGGAGCCAGGGCGCTCTGGGCAGCTGACAAGCTCAGCCCAGGGGACTTAACGTACCTTCCTTAACACAGAACCATAATCTCCATCATAATGACCCCACCTTGTGCCCAGCAGCATGGTTTACAAAGCCCTTTACAAATAGTGTGTTATTGGGCGCCCGGGTGGCTCATGTGGCTAAGTGTCCGACTCTTGATTTCAGCTCAGGTCATGATCTCACAGTCCGTGAGTTCGAGCCCTGCATTGGGCTCTGCGATGACAGCACAGAGCCTGCTTGGGATTCTTTCTCTGTCCCTCTCTCTCTGTTCCTACCCCCCCCCCACCTGTGCTCTCTCTCTCTCTCTCAAAATAAATCAACTTAAAACTTAAAAGTAAATAATGTGCTATTTACTTCTCTCCACAACAGAACGCACACACTGTGTCCATGCCTCCTCTCTGACTGTTACCACCGCCCTGCTTCGGGCGTCCGTCTCTCTCAGTGGACTGTTGGAACACACCCCCGGCCAGACTCTCTGCTCCAATTTCCCTCCCACCGGTCCATCCTCTACACTGCAGCGAGAGTAATCTCTCCCACAAAGAAAGCTGTCCTCTCCCTTCCCCTCCAAAGCCTTCAGTAGGTCCCCTTGCACTTAGGACACAAGTCCCGATCATTAGCACTGCCCACCAGGCCCTTCATGATATGACTCCTGCCTGCCTCCAGTGCCATTTCTTCCTACTACTCATGCTGAACTCTGTGCCCCTGAAACACCCAATGGCTTTCAGTTCCCCAACTTCTGTGTGGGGTCCCACCCTTGTATCTTGCTGCCCTCTCCCAGTGATAGCACGTGCTCTCCCTTTGGTCCTTTGGTTTCTTGACTCCTCCTCACCCCTGAGGGGCCAGCTGGAGCATCACTTCTGAGAAACCTCTCCCAATGATCACACACACACATGCACACACACACCTGTGTGCACACTCACACGCATGTGCACATACACACACGTGTGCACAAACTCACACTTTGAACACACTTGTGCACACACGCACGCACATGCAGTACTCATATGCATGCACATTCACACATACACACTTGTGCACACTCACGCATGTGCAACACAGAATGCTCACACCCACACTCTCTTGTGCTTGCATGCACATGCTTGTGCGAATGCACTCACATGCACACTTGTGCACACACTATGCACACACACGCATGTGTGCACACTCGCAGCTGCACACAACTGTGCACATTCATGCACACACACAATAGTCGTGCGTGCACACTCACGCATACACTTGTGCACACACTATGCAATACACGCATGTATGCACACTCGCAGCTGCACACAACTGTGCACCTACACGCACACACACAATACTCATGTGCGTGCACACACGTGTGTGCAACAAAACAATGTGCACCCTCTTGTGCTTGCGTGCACACGCGTGTGCATACACACATACACACACTTGTGCACACACTGTACACACACATACTTGTGCACACTCTGACATGTGCATGCACACATGTGAACACTTACATGCACACACACATTTGGCTGTGCCCAGATTGTGCTCTGAAGGCTCCATCACTGCACTCACCACACTGTACTGCCATGATGTATTATAGTGTCTGTTTATCTCACCAGATTGTCCGCTCTTATTTGGAAGGTTTATTACACATTCATCTTTAAACCCCGGCACCTAGCATTGTGCCTGACATGTAGTAGGCTTGCAATAAATGATTATTGAAGCATTATTTCAACAAGCCTGCATTTTAAACCCAGGAAACAACTGCTCGGAGGGCTTAAGGGATTTGTCCAGGATATAAACTAATAAATGGGAGAAATGAAATGCTAATCTAGGTCTGTCTGATGCCTCAGACACTTCCAACTACTCCACACCACCTTCAAAGCGAAAAACCCAGAATTCTGTGAGCTGAAAAAGTTACATCTCCTGAGGGAATTTTTTTCCATTTCCTTTTGTTTTTACTTCTTTTGAATCGCAGATATTTTTTAATCTGAGGGGAAATATGGGCTTTTTCCCCAGAAACATGTACATACACAACAAATTTTGTGTGAAACATTAGAACATAATTAGTCAGAATAGAGTAGCTATTGCTGCAGTAACATATAAACCACAAAATCTCAATGACATAACAAAAGTTTAATTCTTAGTCATATAAAGTTCTCTGTGAGTCCACAGGGGCTCTTTTTTTTAAAGAATTTTTAAATTTATTTTGAGAGAGAGTATGAGCAGGGGAAGGGCAGAGAGAGAGAGGGAGAGAGAGAATCCCAAGTGGGCTCCATGCTGTCAGCACAGAGCCCAATATGGGATGCAGTCTCATGAACCATGAGATCATGATGTGAGCCAAAATCAAGAGTCAGACACTTAACAGACTGAGCCACCCAGGAGCCCCAGCAGGCTCCATCCAGCAAGTCAGAGCCATAGGCTCTATCGACCATAAGCCACTGTTATCTCAACACACACTATGAAATCACAAGGACAGGAGAAGAGAGAAATGAAGGAGGCACACTGAGTTTTAACTGCTTTTGTGAAAGTGGCGCATATCTGTGGTAAATTCCAAAATATCCACAAATTCCTTGCAACCTTGTACACGCACCCGTTTGCAAAGTGAATCTGCTGTTCCTTCTATCAGTAGGTATGATTTGTGTCTCTGTCTCTTGGGTGTGGGTTTGGCCATTGCTTTGGCCAGTGGGACATTAAGAAACATGATTCAAGCAGAGGCTTAAAAGGCACTTCTGCCTTGGAGCCTGTCCTTTCTTGCTGTTCTTTGGAACAATGAAATCACCGTGAAGAAGACTGAGTCTGTTTGGAGAACTGTGGCCCACTGACCCCATCGCTTCAGTCAACAGTCAGCACTGATAGACAGACAGAATGAATCCTCAAGTAGACAAGGCAATGCTGTATCAGCCAGCCCCCTCCCAACCCACCAGCTGGTTGAGGTTGCATGAGTGAACCCAGCAAGACCAGCAGAATGACCCAGCTTAGCCCAGACCTATTTGATAACCCAAAGAATTTTGAGTTAGTAAATGACTACTAAGTTTAGGAATTTTTGTTATGCAGCAAAAGCTAACTGATACAAAAATAGGTACCAGGGGGAGAGTATTGCCGTAACAAAACCTAAAATGTGTGGGATTAATTATGGAAATGGAGGATAGAAAATTAATTATCAAAGACTGAAAAAAACAATGAACTCTTGGTGGATCCATAAGCATACAGTTATGAGTTTCTTTGTACAATTTAAAGGCCTGGAGACATATGATCATTTTCTAAAACCTACTCTTAGAGAAGAGAGCTATGGCCAGAGAGTGGTGAGGTGTGATAATTGTGCTATACCTGAATCCACCCTGGAACTTCTAAAAGGAGCGTAAAGCCTTGGAATTACAAACAGAAGACTTTGGGAGTCAGGAAAAAACAAAAAAAATAACAACATAAAGTCCATACCTGATCATAGGTTTCCTCGTGGACTCAGTTATGGAACCCCATGTCAGAGGCATGGAAAATGACAGTTATTAGCTTATCATCAAGATCAAACAAGATGACATATGGGAAAGCCTGTTAAATTGCTAAGAACTCCCCACGAAAAATCTGTTTTATCACTGCTGCCTGAGGCCGCCATCCTCCTGCCATAACCTCAGGTGAGCAGCACTGTAAGCCACCAGGGGGCAAAGGACCCCAGGAGAGTCATTTGGGAAGGTGACATTAGTATGAAACACAAACAACGAATTCTGTTTAACCAAGTGGCACATATTCTGGGTAGAGAGAACAGCATGCACAAAAAATCTGGCGAGAGAGCACCTGAGTCATTCATGTAACTGGCCGCTAAAAATTGCAGGGTCCTCCATGAGTCCATCGGGTTGAGGAGGTGGAAGGGGAGCCTTGTCTTGCAAGGATGTGGCTTCTCTTAAACGCACGCCGGCGCGCGAGAGAACATGGATCTTTCTTGAAATGCAATTTTCTGCTTGTTTACAAATGATTAACTACCACAATCAATTGTGGCAAAGTTCAGGTCGCTGCATCCTTTGGGACAACAGCGAGATAGTGCCTTGTGCTTGGGATAATGATAACTGGGATGCACACAGGATGGTCTGACAGCAGAGTTTGTGTTCTGTGTTCTGGGCCCAATTAACGCGAAGGGGTGGCCTCCCTCCATGGCCTGCCATCCATCCCTTTGCCGCTCTTGCTTATCTGCCTTCCCAGCCCTAGCCCGGCCCCTCTGGCACATGTGGCAGGATGGGGTGCCGGCTGGCACTCAAGAGTACACCCTGTGAGGGGAGCTAGGTTAAGGGCTTAATGTGTTCTGTATCCACTCCCCAGAATAACCTTGATGAGTTGTTATCTCCATTTTTCAGAATAGAAAACAGAGAAATGAGGTCGCTTGTTTAAGGAAATGCTATGCAGTCTTCCTCCCAGCGCGTCGCCAAGCTGCCTGCTGCCTCCCCCCACCCCGGGCCTCATCAACACCTGCAGCATCAACAGCAACAGGACCGTCTTCCGCCATGTTTGTACAGCCCTTAATGCCCTGCAGGTTGGTTTCATAAATGCAAGGTTAGTGCAGTTTGGACTTTAATTTGTTGATTCTGAGGAGCCAGTGGTGGTTTGCAGAGAGGTGTGTTTGGGATCCTTGGCCACTTGCACATTGCCTTTGAGTCTGTGCTATGCTTCCTCCAACCCCATGCCAGTGCCCCCCACCACAGGGACGGCAGGTGCCGTCTCCAGCTGAGAAGTGGGGCTGACGCTGTGTCAGCCAGAACTGAAAATGTGAACACGTCCATCCGACACCTAGTCACAGGTCCTCTGGGAATCATTTCTAGACGTATTGAGGTGAACATTTGCTTGGATTACGCCCCTGCAAGAGAGTCTCATGTGACATTTTCCTTTAATCCCGTTTAAGGGGGACGCCACATTGAAATGGCAGGGCAATCGGCGTGCTACTCAGAATAATGAAAAGTCGAAGGAAAATCCCTCTTCCAGGCTCAAGTTTATTCACCATACATGAGTGGCACCTGCCTTTGCTGGGTTCACCCCCAGAGGAAAGAGAGAGTCCCTCTGACCTGCAATGTGGGAGACATGGTAGGTGGAAGGCAATGGTGTTGACTGAACTCTTTTCAGGTTGCTACCACGTGGGGTGTTGTAGAGTCACTAGCAAATATGGGAGACACATGTTCAATCTACCACTACCAGTCACCTAGTACGCTTTCTGGCAAGGTCAGGAAAGCTCTCTGCTTTTCCCCAAACCATGGTGAAGTTCCATGTAAGTTATATAATAACAAACAACCCAGATTTGGATAATTACTCTTTCACAGTTATTTTTTTTTTAAGTGTATTTGCTTGTTTTGAGAGAGAAAGAGAGCACGCAGGCAGGAGAGGGGCAGAGAGAGAGGGAGAGAGAGAATCCCAAGCAGGCTCCTCACTGTCAGCACGGAACCCGACGTGGGTCTCAATCCCACAAACTGTGAGATCATGACCTGAGCCGAAATCAAGAGTGGGATGCTTAACCAACGGAGCCACTCAGGTGCCCCTACAGTTACTGCTTTTATGATGCCTTTTTATGAAGCACTTTCACAGTTAGTAGCCCAGTGACTCTCCCAACGCTGAGTGACGGGTAAGACTAACTCTCCAAATTTCGTGGACGAGGGAACAGAATCAGAGAAAGTAAAAAAAAAATGGCAGGTCACTTACAGAGAGGGCACGTAGAACGTGCCAGGCACCCTTCAAAGTGTTTTAAATATTTCAGTTGATTTGGTCTTCACATCAGCCTTGTGAGTTGGGCACTATTATTCTCGTTTTATAGATGAGGAAAGAGGCTCCCAGAGGTTAATGATTTGCCACGGGTCACACAACTAGTGAAACATACCAAGAGAATTCTAACTCAGGTAGACAGGTTCTAGAGCTCAGCAGCTCCTCATTGACTTGCTCAAAGTCACACGGCTAGAAAGAGGCAAAACGCAAAGCTTGGTTTGACTTCCCACGCTGCCTTCCACTTCGTAGTAATAGCTCCCACGTGTGAGTGTTTCCCATGGGCCTGTCCTCGTCGCCTTACTTAGGTTACTTTCCGTAAACCTCACCACCTTGCAAGCGAGGAAACCGAGGCCTAGAGGTAAAGTGACTTGCCAAAGGTGACAAAGCAGAGAAAGGATTTGAACCCAGGCAGTCTGGACCTAGAGCCCACAGGCCCCACTGACAGCCTGTCCTCTTGGCTGCTTCCCCTGATAGTCTGTGTCGTGTGCTGCACAGTTTTCCCCCGTTCTCATTGGTGTCTGGGGTCACAGGCACGGTTCTGTCCGTGCAAAGTCTAAGGGGTTTCCAGGCACCACTGGCTTTCTGTTTACTTTGCTGAACTGTTTGCTCTGTGGGGACAGAAACTCCCTGTGCAGACTTTTCATGGACCTCGGAGCCTCAGCTGAAGCTCCATCACGTAGAGACAATGAAGATATCGGTGCCGTGGGCTCGGAGGACACCATCAGAACTGATGCTTCTCTCTGCTGCCCTGGGCTGCCTCAGTTTGCCCGGCTCCAGGTAAGTGACGGTGACAAGTGATTCGCCAGTCAATAATGTGACAGGGAGTACGAAGCCACAAAATGCTGACCGCCTCTTTGTCGTGCGTCTATTGAAGAAGGAGCATCTCCTCGAGCAATTTGCATGCATTTGATAAAATAATATCAACAACTGTCTTCAGATTATTATGGAACCAAGCGTCTGACTTCAACACAAGTTCCCCTGAGAAACTGACATGTTTAAATGTATTTTGTCACGCTGAGAATAGGATATTTGTTCTGTGTTCTGAACAAAGCTTCTTTGCGCAAAAGAAGGCCTGTCATGTATGGAAAAAAGAGCCAATTCACATCAGTGACTTTAATGTCTGAGTGGGACCCACTCTACCTGCTCATCAACCCAAATTCTGTGGGTTCTCAGGTTCTCTCTCTCTCTCTCTCTCTCTCACACACACACACACACACACACACTCCTGTATGTTCCCAGCAGTTAAGTTCTAACTGATTTATTTCATTATTTTTGGTATTGTTAATAGGATACAAGACAGGCTAAAGAAAATATCTTAGTGAAAGCTCAAACGTGGGCTCCGGTGAAAGATGCGCCAGTGACTTGGCAATTAGGAGATCCTCCTGGTACATGAGAAGCCCTTCCATGACGCTGAAATGCTCAGGTATCCCAGGCCTCCTTGTGAGCAGACCTTCCCTGTGGGAAGAAGGGCTGTTCGTGCCATTCCTTTTGTTGATTCCATAAATGCTGTCTGAGCACAACCTCCCACTTAATGTGAGGAGCACCAGTGCCCATTGGACACACCCCCTGGTCTCACCTCTTCCCAGCACTCAGCTGCCACTGGGCACCACCCCTAAGACCAGAACAGAGAGGTTCACTACCCATTGGGCACTCAACAAATAATAGCTATTATGATTATCAATAATCTCAACTTGGCCCCACGAAGAACCAAGCTGCCAAGGCCTGCCTTATATGCGTGTACTATGTATACACAGAGAAGGGTTAAAGACCCAGGGATATGTGTGTGGAATGGAGGTTGAAGGGGCTCATAGCAACCCGACCCCCTGCAAATAGGAGTGACCCCTTTGCAAGACCCCTTGTCAGGCTCTAAGGATACAGAGATGAGTAAGACACAGAGAGCTTGTGTTCTCATGGAAAAAGCCACCATGTGGGCACACACTCTAGGTACATTTGCAAGAGATGATACAGGGACAGGTGAGAAGCAAGAGAGGGAGTGACCAGCTCTACTGGGCATTCAGTAAGTCTGGAAAGTCTTCTAGAAAAGGACGGTATTTGAGCTGAATCTTTATATAAGAATAGATGTTCGCCAAATGGCCCAGGGGGTGGAGGGTGTTCAAGGCAAAGGAAGCATCACAGACAAAGGCATGGAAATATGAGAAGGCTGGCTTGTTCCTGAAGCTTCAAGTCTATTTCAGGAGGACTCGAGCACGGGCCAAGGCGAGGCACTAGCAAAGACGAGATCAAGTGGGAGTCAGCATGATCAGAGTGGGTGGAATGGAGGAGCACTAGGGTGGGAGCTAAGGACCTTGAACCTTACCCTCTAGCAATGGGGAGCCATTGCAGGGTTCTAAGCCAAGGAGCTGCACGATCATATTTATATATTCGGAAGTTCACTCTGACATGGAAAGTGGAGGTAGGCGTGGTGGATAAGTAGAGTGTCTTATTTAATCCTCCAGCCATGCCATGAGATGGATATTCTCTCTTATTCACACTATGTAGAAAAGCAAAAGGGTCCTCAGAGAGGAGAAGAGGTTCACTCACGTTGTCAGTCTCAAACCCCCACCAGGTTTGGTGTTCTGGCCTCTGCCCGTGAGTTCCACGGGGCGGTCCCGAACACAGCAGGTATTTGAGTTCCATACTTGAAGTGGATGAACAGCCTTCAGTTCTGGCACAGGAGAAACTGAGACCTCCCTCATGTTAGCTCCCAAGAAAGGTTTTTGTTTAGTTCTTATAATCATGTCAGATGAAATAATCACATCGTCCTAAGACCTATTGTTTATTTATCGCTGCTCTGTGCCAGCCACTTGGATGCATTAGCTCTAAGCCCTCACAGCTATTGGAGGTAAGTTTTATTGCTTACAGTGTTGCAGAGAGGGAAACTAAGATTGGTAGATAAGGTAAATGTCACAAAGCTACTCACTTAATATGTAACAGAATATGGATTCCAATCCAATTGTTTTTTTTTGTTTTGTTTTGTTTTTTTCTGGTTCCAGAGCTCCTTTGTATCCCTGTACTATCCTGCCTCTCAAATGCATTATCCCCTCTCCAGCTGCATTGTGTATCTGACGTGCTGGGCCCCCATGTCATTTCTCTATCTCTGGGCCACACATTTGTTGCCTTGAGATGTTGCTTTAAATTTCATGTCTACAACAGCAAATGACAGAGAGAGGAGAAATTGAAACTCTGCCACCCAGAAGCTGCCTCTTCCAGCGAAGAGGAAGGATGCTATTTGCAAAGGGAATGTTAGCTGCCTAACAAATTGTGTGTGACAGAGAGTTGTTGTGTCAGGGCATTTCTACAGAAAGCCAAAATATATTGACACACCCCATCTCTGTAAGTTGATGGCTTGCAATTTACTGCTGACCTAATCCTGCCTTCCTCGATGGATCCATCTTTATTTTGATCAGAAACTCCTGTCAGAAAGAGAGTAGGAGACAGGGACCCAGTGAAATATATCCTGATGTTGGCAGTTGCATTCTGTACACCTCAAGGAAAGGCACATCCTTGCCATTCCTTATGTAGAGGGATATGTTACAAGGACTTGTAGAAGGGTATTTATTGTAGCGTTATTTGCAATTGCAAAACATTGGGAAAATATAAATGTCTTTCAAAAAGAAAAAGAATACATTGAATGCAACTTATGTCCTCTGATGGGACATCAGAGGTAAAGAAATGAACTAGATCTCTCTATGAATCAACATGGAGAGGGCTCAGAAGTAGAGAGTTGATTGACAAAAGCAAGTTGCACAATAATATGCATAGTGTGAGTAAAGCACACAAAAACAATGTATGTTGTGCGTATATAATATGTAAAAATATTTAAAGGGCTCAAGGGATACATGTAAATCCCCAACAATAGTTCCCTCTGAGAAGGAGGAGAGGGAAATGTATCTGGGGCTGGTATCCAATGCAGATGTGTAATGTATAGGGTTATTTTCTATTAAAAAAAATTGAAGGAAATATACCAAAATGTTAATAATTGCCAATCATGGGTTATGACTACATGAGTGTTTATTATTTTACTTTCTGTACTTCTCCGGGCATGTTTAAAAACATAGAGAGGATTTTGAATGACAGAGTCATTTCAGTTGGTCAAAAGGTCCATCTGGTCTGTTTCCGTAAAAATCCGTGGGCATGAAATGAATGTGCTGTATCCCTACACAGAGGCCAGGATTTAAAGATGCAATTTAATGCCAGCCTTTCTTTCCAATTTGCATTTTGTAGTACTAATAAACCACACACATCCTAACTGATGTAATTTACAAACATACTATTTATTCAGCTGATTACTTCATTATACTGCCACCTCCATAATGAAAATGGGGTGCAAAAATGAGAGACCTGGTGGCTATAACTACTTTTTACCAAGTTCCTTCTGTAAACGATCATCTCGCCTATTAACAGGCTTTCAAATCTCAGAGAAGAAAATAATTGTGACTCTTAATACAGTGCGTGTACATTACCCATCCACTCAGTCTCAACTGTGCCCAGAATTGCCTTGATAGTTGCTAAAAACACAATGTAACCGTTTCTTAGTTGAAACAGGAAGAGGGTACCCTGCCGAGCTGTCAAATATATACTTAGGAGAAGCCGAATCACAGACAATATTGTTTTGTCAAACCCCAGCAAATTAGTAGATATAAGAACACATTCTGAGCCCCGCTCCTGGGGTGCAGCATCCTGCCTCAAGTAACCATTTTAAAAGTATCCACCTGTGGTTTCCAGGAGAGTCTTTGACCTTTCCTTAAAGATCCAACTTTACTAGGCAATTGATTTTTGCTGGTCTCTGGGGCGGTTTTGGAGATGGATTTCACTGTAGTTAATATTATCCTCTTTTTAGGACTTTTGCCAAGTGAGAATGTATTGTTAATGCCCTTGTCTGGAGTGATGTACTATGTATTTGAGACAGTGGAAACTGTGTGATGCTCTCCCTAATGACTCAATCTTGGACACAGAGATGAAAGAGACCTTGCATAGAGACAGAGGGCACTGGTAGAGTGGATGCTGTTCCTGGCACCCTTCCAGGCACATGGGGGAAATGGATAAAGAGGCATTAGAGTCCAACAGACCTCAGCTCAGACCCCCAGGACCACTGCATACCAGCTACGTGACTTTCAGTTATTTCCCTCATCTGCCCAAGTGGCAATGTCCTCTCGCATTGTCATGAGGATTCAAGGAGATGGCCCAGGTAAAACACCTCACACAGAGCTTGACATGTCCTGGGTGCTCAGAAAATCTTTGTTTTTCTTTCTCATCTCCTTCGCCTTGAAAAGGAACACAGGTTGCAAGATTATGTTCTCGCCGGTGGAGGAAGGGTAAAATCTAAATGCACCCGTCATGGTTTTTTTTGTTTGTTTGTTTGTTTTGTTTTGTTTTTTATTTTTTTAATTTATATATTATTTATTTTTTTTAATATATGAAATTTATTGTCAAATTGGTTTCCATACAACACCCAGGGCTCATCCCGAAAGAGGCCCTCTTCAATACCCATCACCTACTCTCCCCTCCCTCCCACCCCCCTCACCCGTCATGTTACACACGGAGTTAACTGGAGGCCTAGACAGATTCAATACCACATTTGTTTATCCACTCTTTTACTGAATATCCCACCGAATGCCAGGAACTCCACAAAAAGCGTCACCTTACTTTCTAGACATAGTTCACGTTGTTTGACAGCTCTATGGATGCGACACTGTCTGCCCCTTCCGTCCACCCACCCTGCCCTCACCTACATCCCCTTATATGCTCTGTCTGCTCTGGACTGGCAGGGCACCATTGTCTCTTGGACTGCTGGTGGTGTTGCTGTCCCTCAAGGACTTCTCTCTGGCCTGCTCCTCCTCTCAATAACAGTCTTATGCTCTCCCATAGCTTCTCAGGATCAGCTCCGTATCTCTAGCGAAAATCTCTCTTTGGAGTACCAAACCCACTTAGGAACTAGTTGCTGAATACTCTACATAGGTGTTCTGTGAGCGCCTGGGACTCAGCATGCCCGCCCACATCCTCTCCAACAAGCTCTTTTGCTCCTGTGTCCCTCACTCACGCACACACGCAAACTAGAACTAAGCATCAACCTGAACCCCTTCCTGTCTAACCTCTTCCTCTCATTTTCTATCCGTTCCACTGGAGCAACATCTCGTATACCTGCCCCCCCCACTCCCCGCCATGTGCTCTCCCCTAGACATTGCCATGGTTCAAGTTCACATCACTCACTGATGCTACTGCATGAGCCTCCTGCCTGCTTGTCCCACCTCCAGGCTCTCCTCACCCTGGCCCAGCCTCCACACTACAGTGACGTCCTAAGGCAAACTCTGGCCCTGGAGCCTGCGTGCTTACAAACCTTGCCTACTGGATGAGTCCCAAAGAGCTAAGATATGAGACATGTTTCTCTTCTCCTGTTCTAAGATAGACGTGAGCTCCAGAAGGCAGAACCTATGTTTTTTATTTCCCTGTATCCCCTGTAGCACAGTACCCTCAATGTTGTTCATTCTCAGCAAATGTTTCATGCACTCTTAACATGGGAGAGTGCCTTAAAGACCATCTAGTCCAAACCTCTCCTTTCCCTGGGCATAACACAGAGGCCCCCAGTGAGGAAGGAATTGCTTCAAGTCGTACATCTAGCTGTGGTTGTATTCCCTGCTTATCTGTAGCAGTTTAGCATTTATCAAGTACTCTCACATGTACTTTCTCAGTGAATCCCAGGAATAGCCTTGGGAGGGAGGCATGATTCTCCCATTACATGGATGAGAAAAGTGGAAATCACACAGGTCGAAAAGGCAAGTCAGATCCCCCAGGTGCCGATGGACTGTCTTCTGCTCTTGAGTTCGGTACTCTTTCGACGATAGCTGGCCAAAATGGAAGGCACTTATGGGTGTTCGATAACTGTTTGCTGGATGAATTAACCTATACTTGAATGATAAACTAACAGCCTCACGCAAATGAGCAAATATATATATATATATATATATATATATATATATATATATATATATATAGAATGGATGGGTAGGTGGTTGTATGCATACTTAATTCTTTTTTGACACTTGATTCTGTTCTCTCATGATGGCCATTTAGAGGTGAAAGGCCACAGTCTCTTGAGTCAAATGCAGTCAATGAGAGCCTCGCCAAGAGCAGACACACACGGAATGTGGATGTCTCACTGATGCCTATTGATTGTGAACTTTCCAGCTGGTCCTCCTGGACCACGTGTGATCCCTGTCAGAAGAAAAGGGTAAGTACTCTGGCCTTGGGGGAGCTCTAAGCTTCCAGAAGCCCTAACTCTCAGCAAGAGTGGTGAAGGCACTGCTGACAGTGCCTGGCACATAGTAGGATCTCATTGAACGTTGGCTCACTTGATGAAGTCTGTTCCTCAGTGTTTCCAAGTAGTAGATCCTTTCTTCAACCTTCCAGCTACTTGCCTAGCATACTTATCCTTGCTCAGGTTATAGCTTCCTAATCAGACTTCCTGCCTCCAAACTTGCTCTTTCAGTCCATCTTCATGGTACAACCAGGGGAGCTATTGAAAATGCAAGCGTGGCCTGTCTTTTCCCAGCTTGAAACCCGTTCAAAGTCTACACATGGCTCTTGAGATCAGATCCAGACTCACGGTCTTCAAGGCCCCCATGACGTTGACCTGGCCGACATCTCCATAAAGCATCCCCCCACTCTGGCCCACAGAACACTTGTCTCTCTCTGACCATTTCACACTCTCTCTCTGCCTTTATTCATGCTGCTTTCTGAGGCTGGAGTGACCTTTTCCACTTGCATTGCTGGCGAACACCTACTCATTATTTGAAACTCTGCCTACAGGCTACCTCTTTGGAGCCCTTCGTTGACTTCTCAGCCCTATGTGCTATTAGGTAGCCAACCTTCCAACACCTGTAATAGCTCCCTGTTCTTCCTGTCACTTACTTTTCCTTAATTACTTACCTTTCCATTAAGTGGTAAGCTGTTGAAGGTTTATTCAATTCTGTACCTACAATGTAGGCCAACTTCTGGAACATAACAAGAGCGCCATAAATAGGTATTGTTTGATCGTGTGATATTTTCTGGCACCTCCATAAGGAAGGGAAGGCAGAAGTGGCACTTTCTGTTAGGCAAATAGGTAAACAGAGACTCAGAGCGGGCAGTTTGTCAGGTTCACCTAGCAGCAGATAAAGGCCTTGAATTTGGGCCTCTGGCTTCTTGTCTAGTGTTGTCCCACAAACAAACAAACGAACGAACAAATAAACAAACAAAAACCACCATAGTCCCTGCCATATTTGTGCTTCAGGTTCCCCTGTCATACGAGGGCTGACGCGGGATCCCAGCTCTGAGAACAGCAGGTATGTGAGAGAAAAGAGAAAAGAAGAGGGTTGCCATTTCCCCAGCTCCTCAGGATATCAAAGCAGCCACGGGCTAAGACCCTAACGAGGCTGTAAAAGTGGACCCAGGACATTTACACAGTTAACTGGATCTTTGTGGAGAGCCAAGCAGGATCATTCAGTTCCCAAAGTGAGCTTTATTGCTGAAATTATCAGCATTGATCCAATTATCTGTACAATTGTTTCATCTGCAGCATACACCAGGAAGACTCAGCATGAGCCAGCCAGCCAGCCAGCACTCTTCACTCAGAGTTAGTTACGCACTGGCCCTCAGTGGACAGCATCACTCTCTGCAGGGTCACTGGCTGCAGGGTTATCAAAACCTTTCAACCGGAATTTTGAGATGCCTCTCTCCCATCATTTCCACACCCCTCAATCCCATTTTGTCTTTGGTGCCTGGGGCTGGTCTTCTAACAATCTTCTTTGCAGACCTCATCCCTGTCCTGCCAGTCTCTGCCTTCCAGGACAAAAGACCCTCTGGGGTCCCATGCAAAGGAGCGTGGGTGAATGGTTGTATTTTTTTTTTTTTTTTTTTTTTGGCAGGGAGAGGTGGGGAGGGGTGTCCAGATGCCATACAAATAATAACTATGGTTGGTTAACATGTCATTCTGCAAAGGGGCTGCTACCCTGGCTTGTATGATTTCGTCGCACCAAACTCTTGCCTACAACTAGTATTTGGAAGCCACCCAGACGGGATCACTTTTCCCCCTATAATTGTTTCTCATTGCCTCATAGTAAAATACTAAATCTAACCTGAGACCTGGGGGGCCCTCCCTTACTTGCCCCTGGCTATGTCTGCCTCCAGCTCTGGCCACCGCCCTCCTGTATTCTTCTCTGTGGCCAAGATGAACGGCTTTTGGTTTTCTGGAACAAGGCACGCTCTCGCTAGTCTCTCAGGTTTGGTAGAGCAACTTTCTCCCCACAGATTACTCTTCTCTGCCCTCCTCACGCCGCCTCTTCCTGTTTGCCTGACATTTCGTTTCACCTTTGGAACCTCAGCTCGCTTGTCACTTACTGGCTCCCAAGTTTGTATCAGGGAGGCCTCTATCAATTCACAGAGCACTGTGTCCTTCCTCAATATGGCGGCCATCACACTGCGTTGTCCCTGCCTGGCCCTCACCATCACCACCCCCACCATCTGCAGCGACCTCCTTGAGGGCAGGCCAGAGGGCACGATTATGATTAGAAACACACAAGCAAGCCCTTATGGAGTGAATAAGTCATGGGGATGGAGGTACAGCCTGGGGAATATAGTCAATGGTATTGTCATCTTGTAGTATGGTGCACTTGCGGTGAGCACAGCATAATGTACAGAGCTGTGGAATCACCGTGTTGTGCACCCTAAACTAATGTAACACTGTGTCACCTGTACTTTGATTAAAAAAGAACCAAGCAAGCATCAGTACCGACCTTGTTCAACATCGGGTGGCTCAGTGTTTTGGAAATCCAATATTTCTGGAATAAACGAATAGGAAGTTAGAGATAGAGGAATATTGCCTGGTAAAGATTAAAAATAAAGAAAAATACCACTATATGTCAACCAATGGGAATTTAAAAGTGATAACAATAAAGAAAAATAAGTACAAGAAATTGTGTGCCTACTAGGTACCGGACAACATGAGATTTCATATTTAGATCCTCTATATAGTTGAAACTCCATAACCGTACATTTAGGTTAATTCATTACCCCTATTTCATAGGTTACCAAATTGAGATCACAGAGGTTAAGTAACTTGCCAACATCACATAACTAGAAAGTATCAGAGTCAGATGTGTCTCCAATGTGCTTGCTTTTTGATTTATAAGATAGTGAGTAAATGAGAATAATTGAATCAACCCATTGGAGTAATCAAGCTGAGAGATTGTGGTGTTGTGTTACTGAACTGGCCACATCAGTCTACTTAATACCTTTTGACTCTGAAGCCCGAGCTTTTCCCACATTCAGCAAATCTTTATTGATCACTGCAGCTGCAGAGATCAAAGGCCAGGTCTCTGCCCTCAGAGAGCTCAGAGTCTAGTTGAAATAGTCGAGCAAACAGGCACTTGCAACACGGACCCTTCAGTGAATATCCCTCAGTTCCCGAGGTCCCTGAGGCTCCGCCCTTGGTTCACCTTCCTCCTCTCTGCCACAGTACAGACATGCCTACTTGCTCCGGCCCTCTCAGTTCAATGGGGAACCATGTAACTTCTCTGACAAGGAAGTTGAAGACTGTGTTACCAGCAGACCATGCAGAAGTCAAGTGCAATGTGAAGGCTTTGTGTGTGCACACACAGGTATAAAGGGATGCAGGAGTGGGAGGGGATATCTAGCAAATGGGGTGATGGGGGCACTGGCCATTGTCTGCTGCTCAAGGTCAGGGTCATGGGTCAGTCCGGGAGCCCTCCTTGTCCTCTCTTCCCATGTATTATTTCACAAAAACAGCCCTATGAAATAGGCATCAATATTATCCCCATTTTACAAATTAACAAATTAAGACTTGGGGACGTTACTTGCCCAAGATCAGAGGGATCAGAACTTGGGATCAGAAACCTGGAGCCAAGTCTTATTTTGACTTTGTGACCTAGGAGAAGTCACTTAGCCTTTCTGCATGTCGGTTCTCTTAACAGAAAATCAGAAGTGACGTTAATACCTTACAAGCATACTAGAAGCATCAGGTGACACAGTGGGAATGAAAGCTCTTTGCAGACTCTGAGCCCTGCTGGCTCTCTCAGAGGCCTGGGGCTGAGGACAACATGGAAAGCCTACAGCCGTTCCATCGGGTGTTTAGACCACTTACCTCTGAAAAATGTTTGCAGAAGTAGCTCTTGACGTTTGCATTTCTGCATAACCAAGTGTAGCGGAACCCCTAATGCATGAGAGTCAGTAAAAAGTTTTGATTAAAGGAATGAAGGGAGGAGCGTACAATACTCATCTACTGCAGAACTAAGTAAACACTTGTCTTTTCAACTCACATCTAGTTCATTCAAGCAAGCACATGTCTCTCTATTTTGCCACTTCCCCAGCAAACGTAAGAGTATTTTGACCCAAGATGATCTAGATGGGAATTGCAGCCTCTCTACGTTCCCTGTACCCATATGGACCGGGTGTGCTTCACGATTTTTCAAGAAAGGGTTAGAGATTTTCAGAGCGATTTCCAGGGCTTATTGCAAATGCAAGAATTCTGTCTAATAAATCTGAAAGACTTTTATAGTGTGTCCATGGACTCATTATGGCCAGTGTTCCATGATTCCGACCAGAGCCATAATGGTCATTCAGGCAGGCTTTAGTTTAAGTGCCTTGTAAGAAACATTTGAAGACCAAATTGAATTCTTCTGCTTTTGATATTGGTTAAAAATGATCAGACATCTCTAAGGAAACAGGGTCACCTGTCTTATAGGCTTAACCCCTAAGAATATACAAACAAGAAAGGGAGTCAAGTCAGAGGGGAAAGCATTCATAGGAAGCAAAAGTGCCAACAGCCCTGGAAGGGAAGGGGAGATGACTTCCCTGTTTTAGAGACAAGAAGATCGAGGCAGGTTAGGTAGCCCGTGGAAGGTCACACAGCTAGTGCTACTCACAGGACCCACCAAACCCACCTCTCCTCGCCAGCCTCACCAGGGAGAGAAGTCTAGATTTGCCTCCGGTCTGGCCACTTCGACCCCGGCCATGTAGACACTTTCCTTTTCCCCACCCTTAATAACCTCCCCTCAAAGTGGGTTCAGAAATACAACACTGGCCTCTTTGGGGGAATAAAGTGTTTACGCCAGATAAAGGCCCAGCCAAATATCTGGCACATAGTAGGTGCTCATCCCCGTTGTTTCCCTCTCGGCAGCCACGTGACTAACGGTAACAGCCTTTCTCCTTCCAGGGAGGTGTGTAAACCGCAGGCTTCTCTGCAACGGGGACAACGACTGTGGAGACCAGTCAGATGAAGCCAACTGTAGGAGGATTTATAAAAAATGTCAGCATGAAATGGACCAGTACTGGGCAATTGGCCGTCTGGCCAGTGGGTGAGTTACTGTCCTTCTGTTGTGTAGATGGGACGGCACAGAATTCAGTGAAATTCTGGAGGAGAGGAAGGGAGCTGATATTCACAGAGTGGCTCCTTTCTTCTTTTCCGAAAAAAAAGACGTAGTGTAAGTGGATGCTTGTAGCTACTCTCTGAACACAGCTCCGGGGAGCTCCAGGGACATGTCCTGTGGCTAGACACGGGCCGTGCGGAGGGCTCAGGAACACTAGAGACGGAGCTGTGCTCGGAGACCACACGGACCTCAAACCAGGGCTGGGGGTGCATGTTTACTCAGCACCTGCTGTGCGACTGTGCTCCGTGCTTTCTCGGCATTACCTCTGAATCCTACTGACAACTTGTGGGGGAGGTTTAGCTTCTTCTCTAGCTCTAGGCCCCAGCATAGGGCCTGGCCCAGAGGGTAGGCTCCTAAGTAGTTAGTGAAAAAGTGGGTTTCTGAGGGTGCCTGGGTGGCTCGGTCGGTTATGCGTCCGACTTCAGCCCAGGTCATGATCTCACGGTCTGTGAGTTCGAGCCCCGCGTCGGGCGGGCTCTGTGCTGACAGCTCGGAGCCTGGAGCCTGTTTCAGATTCTTTGTCTCCCTCTCTCTCTGCCCCTCCCCTGTTCATGCTCTGTCTCTCTCTGTCTCAAGAATAAATAAATGTTAAAAAAAAAATTAAAAAAAAAAAATCAAATCTCGCCCCCCAAAGGTTGTCATTAAGGAGAGAGACTTCTCACGCCAGGAAGACTTGCTCTCAGCACCACTTTATAAGCTGGTTATTATAGTCCCCGCCTCCTCAATAAGGAAACTGAGGTCTGCAAAAGTTAAGAGAGTTCCTAAGGGTCACAGGGCTAAGAGGGTGACCGAGTAGACATTGCAAGCCAGCAGTAGGGCCAGACTGGACCCTGTAGGATGGGACAGAATGACAGCTCACTGGTCGTGGGACCTCCGGTGAGGCACGTATCTATGTGGGGCTTCAGTTTTGTCATCTGTAGCAGGCAGTGAATAATAACTTTCTCTCGAGTTCTGTGAGGATCAAATAAGCTAATATGATTATTGAGGACAAGCCAGTAGGGGGCAGCTTGTGTGGGGGAAGGACGCAGGCTGGCAGTGAGACCTTGGGCAGGTCAGTTACCCTCCGTGCCTTGCTTCCCTGCTCCGTAAAGTGGACATCATCACCATGATAGCTATCTCAAGGATTAATCTTTTTAAGGATTACATGAGCCAATACGTGTAAATCGATAAGAAGAGTCGCCTCCGCAAAGTGAGCACCACATTGCGTTGGTTAAAGAAAATAAACACTTGGGCGTTCTTATGATGCGTGGACCTCTGTCACAGGACAGAGAGCCTATGACAATTCTGTTAGGAACAGAACCGAGGCCAGTGACAGAGGCTGAGAGAACACAGAGGTCCTTTCAACAAGAAAAGAGCTTTCAGTAGTCGTCAGAGCCGGTCAGGAACGGAAGCCTGCCTTAGGAGGCAGTGAGAAATAAGGCTACACACTGATTTTCATCCCTTCTAACTACACACAGTGATATCTACTGCCCAGGGATTGGGGGGCGGGGGGATGCTGTAGAAGGTGATCCGTATGTGGAGTCACACCCTGCTCTGTTTCTAGACATAGTCTAGACATAGTCCGTCTCAGCAAATGACAATTATTTGGTGTCTCGTGATGGAGATCATACGGAAATTAAGAATAAATTTTCCTTGTCCCCATTTTACAGATGCAGAGACCAAGGTACAGAGAGGCGAGCTGGCTTGCCTGAGATCGCATTACTAGTAAATGGCAGAGCAGGGATTTGACCCCAGGCATCTGACTCCAGAGTCTATTTTCTTATCTATTTTGCTAAACCATTCTCATAAGGTAACTGTGAAAATAGAGAACAGTAGCTACTTGAGGGGCAAGCAAGGGGTCTTCGGAGGGCCTCTAGCTTAGCATGGCAAATGCTAGTGAAGGCTTCCCACAAAGAAGATAAGGAAAAAAGAGATACAACAGTGAGTGGCTGGAATGGCATTCTGGGCACAGGGAACAGCACTGACACAACAGAGAAGGAGCAGAGTGGATTGGAAGAGGAACAAGCATCTCCCAGTGGCTGGGACTAGGTATATGATTGTGGTCCGGAAGGGCCACAAAGGAAGCTGAAAAGCTGGTTTGGACCAGGTACTCAGGTTCTTGGACACTGTACCCAGGAGCTTCGGTTCCACTCCTTAGGGTCTGCCAGCTGGGCTTACGTAAACTGATCACCCTAACCTCTTCCCCCTGTCCCTGCCTTCCCTGCAGGATCAATCTGTTCACAAACAGCTTCGAGGGCCCCGTCCTCGATCACAGGTATTACGCCGGTGGATGCTCCCCCCATTACATACTGAACACGAGATTTAGGAAGCCATACAATGTGGAAAGCTACACCCCACAGGTATGTGGCAGGCAGGAAGCCACTGCAGGGCAACGGGGGAACTCACACTAAGGAGCCAGCCAGCACGGAGTCGAGGCCCAACCCTGTGAGCCGCTGAAGCAGCTTGGATGTATTGCTGTTTTCTCTTCAAGCCTCAGTTCTTTTTTTTTTTTAATTTTTTTAATGTTTATTTTTAAGAGAGAGAGACAGAGCATGAGCAGGCAGGGGAGGGGCAGAGAGAGACGGAGACACAGAATCCGAAGCAGGCTCCAGGCTCTGAGCTGTCAGCACAGAGCCCGATGTGGGGCTCGAACCCATGAACCATGAGATCATGACCTGAGCCGGAGTCAGATGCTTACCCGGCTGAGCCACCCAGACACCCCACATTTTTTTATTATTTTTAATCTAAATTTTAGTTAGTTAATATACACTGCAATATTGTAGAATTCATTGATTCATCACTTACATGTGACACCCAGTGCTCATCCCAACAAATGCACTCCTTAATACCCATCACCCATCTAGCCCATCCCCCCCACCCACCTCCCTGTGTCAACCCATAGTTTGTGCTCTGTCATTAATTATGCAGTTCCAAGGGCTAGGTTACGACCTTCTCCTCCTCCTCCTCCTCCTCCTCCTCCTCCTCCTCCCCTTCTTCTCTCCACGCGTACGTATTGGCTAAAAAAGAAAAAATAAAAATAAATGAGCCGTGGACAAACACAACCTCCCCCGTGGTGCCCACTGGCACCCCTGGGGCCTCTGCCTTCGAGGGAGGATCTCAGAGCAGCTGAGTTACCATCCCAGTTAAAATAGCCCCTGACCTGGCAGGACATACATCGTAAGTCTCCCTGCATAGCCCGTGCTTTTGGAGTGCTGTGTGGTGTTGTATCCATACAGACTCAATCCTCAGAACAAGTCCAATGGGAGGGACAAACATTGTCTCCATTTGACACATGAAGAAACTGAGGCAGGGGGGCCTGGGCGGCTCAGTCCATTAAGCGTCGACCCTTGATCTCAGCTCAGGTCATGATTTCACAGTTCGTGGGTTCAAGCCCTGCATCGGGTGCTGGGCTGACGGCACAGAGCCTGCTTGGGATTCTGTTTGTCTCCCTCTTTCCCTGCCCCTCCCCTGCTCGCTCACTTTCTCTCTCTCTCTCTCTCTCTCTCTCTCTCTCTCTCAAAATAAATAAAAATGAACTTAAAAAAAAAAAAAGAGGGGCACCTGGGTGGCTCAGTCGGTTAAGCATCCGACTTCGACTCAGGTCACGATCTCACGGTCCGTGAGTTCGAGCCCCACGTCGGGCTCTGGGCTGATGGCTCAGAGCCTGGAGCCTGCTTCCGATTCTGTGTCTCCCTCTCTCTCTGCCCCTCCCCCGTTCATGCTCTGTCGCTCTCTGTCTCAAAACTAAATAAACGTTAAAAAAATTTTTTTTTTAAATAAAAAAAAGACATTGAGCATACAGGGGTTCAGCCTGTTGTCGAAGGTTGCTCAACTAGAAAATGGCAGGGACGCGTTCCACCTCAGGCAACCTTACCCCAAGGCCACAGTTGGACTCACCGCAGCTCCCTTCCTCAGCAGCTTAGTGTTATGGGAACTGCAGGCAACCAGAAGCCAATATGTGGGGGCAGAGACCATTGGGACTGGTCCCTCCAAGGACATCGAGGCAGTACCTTGGGCACAGAACAACGAGAACGGATTTTTGAGCAAACAGTTCTTCTAAGTTCTCCGGGAGGCACTTCCCTGCCCCTGTCACTTTGTCCCCACTGCGCCGCCTTTGACCACACCTCATCAGCTGTCAGCTGCTCTCCCCTTACAGCCTTCTCACCAGCCTGTCTCTCTGACTCCAGATTCAGCCCTTCCAGTCCAACCACCGTGCTGTCCCAAAATGATCTTCTGGAGGCTCAGCTACATCCATGTTGGCTCATCTTGGATTGAGTCCAAATTTCGGACCAAGTAATACAGAAACCTCAGTGTTTTGATGACAGCACATTCCCTCACGACCCCTGTCCCTTCCCCTCACTGTTGCTTCTTCGTGGTCAACTACCCTAGAATCCCTTTACTTCGTAGAGTACATCCCGTTCTTTTCCACCCGTGTGCCTTTGCCTAAGCTGAGTCCCCAGTCCAGAATGCCCTCCTGCATTTCTGCCAGTTGAAACCCAAATCACGCACTCACCTCTGAGTATCACCCACAGTCTGACTCTCCTACTGGATTAGGAGCCCTGGGGCTGGGCACACAGTTGGCTCTGAGATTCCTGTATGCAGAGGCTCCAGTTGAGAGCCCAGCACATGTTAAGAGTTCAGTGGGTACCTGTTGACTTGTACGGAACGGAGGTGAGTCAAAGCAAGTAAGAAACCTTTTCTTTTTTCTTCCCTTAGACCCAAGGCAAATACGAATTTGTGCTGACTGAATATGAGTCGTACTCAGATTTTGAACGTAGCATCACGGAGAGAGGAAAAAGCATGTCTAGTTCCGGCTTTGGTTTAAAAATACCTGGAATATTTGAAATTGGCATTAGCAGCGCAAGTGCTAACGGCAAACATTTTATTCGCAGAATCAAACGATTCTCTCACACCGTAAGTACCCTTTGCTGGCCTTCAGTTCCCATGCATCCATTTCGATTTTCATGCCCTGCTGTGTCTGTATTCCCCACTACTGCTAGGCCTAGCAACCAGCCTGTATTTCCGTGGTCCTGAAAATCTGTTCACCAGGAAACAGGGTGGTCTTCCTTGAACTGACTTCTTAGAAAGGCCGGGCCGTGTGGCATATCATTATTTTCTTCTTTTATGTTTATATTCTCTCATTTTCCAATGAGCTTTATCTTGTGGTTTTCACTAAGCTTGAGCAGGTAGCTTTCCCAGACCATATCCACTCTGGAGACGTTTCAGCCTCTAGCGATCTAACTTCTGTCCTAAACATTCAGCTGAAGTTCCCCCTCCAGGATGTCACCCAAGACCCTTCTTGTTGGATGGCTTGGGGCCTCCGCTGGAGTCGGCCACACCATCATGCACCTGTTCCTCCCACTTGCTTTCTGCTCCTCATCACTTTCCTTTCTGGGGTCTAATCTCCCCACCTGTTCTTTATTTAATTTGTGGCCATCTTCTCTTCTTACCCTCCAGCTACCCCAGTTGACCTCTGTTCATTCTCCCTCCCCACCCCCCCCCACCACCCCCCACCCTACCCCACCACCAGGGCAAGCCACACACCTTCATTATTGCTTCTGACCTTTCTGTTACACTTTGTCCTGCACAGCACACTCTTATGGGCATCATTACCCGGATGCCTTGCTGACACTCCAAGCAGGCTCTTCCTCCTACATTTTCTGTGCTAAATAGCATTTGTTTCCTTCTGGTTTTCCAACCTAAGCATTTCAGAATCCTGTTTCGCTCTCTTCTCATCTCCACATTTTTTGGCCACCAGATCCTTCAGTGTCACATTCCAATATTTCTTAATCTAACTCTGATTACATCTTAAGTAGCCCGGACCCTTGCACCTCCTGCATGGCCCCCGCCTTAGGGGTCTCCTCTGTCTCCCAACTTGCCCCTGAGATTTATGTGCTGCCAGAAAGACGTTTCCATGATACTAATCTAATCATGTTGCCTGTTCCCCCTGGCCCGTAAGATGAAGGTCAAAGCCCGTGAGTTGGTAGAAGAGGAGTAATTGGACTGGGAAGTATTGGGATATGATGTTGGAGAAGCAGGTGACAGGCAGCCTTGAGGAACCTTGAGTTCCCGAGCAAGGAAGGTGCATTTTATTCTCTAGCCACTAAGCGTTTTCAACTTGGGTGAAATGTGTTAGAAAATTAATCTGAGTGGAACCTGGAGACCAGGTCGTCTCTACTGATTCATAGGAGGAGAAAGTGGTGAGGGGCTCAGAAAGGGCTCTGCTGCTGAAATACCAACCAGGAGAAAATGAGTAGTAAATGCTAATGGGTCTGTTACTGTCTTTGTTTTTCCTTCTAGGCTCTGAGCAACTTGGAGGCAGAGGCTGTTTCTTCCATCTTTAGACTTAGAATGGCACCTAGTAGGTGGTTAAGACTGAAATACAGTGATGGAGGGTGGTATTAATGAAAAGGATCATACTTTGTTGGGGAGAAAATGAAGAAAAGAGAAAATGCCATCTGTTTACTCCTTCCCTTTCTCCTGCTTAGCCCCTCCCTCCCTGCCTCCCTGACTCAAATATCCAGTGATAGCGTGCTTACAGTGTTCTGGGCACTATAGTAGGCTTGGGGTCCAGAGACAAATACAACCTGATTCTTGCCTTCGAGCTCACAGTCTAGGGGGAGAGGCAAACGTGTATGCAGTCAACTAATTCTTAATTTTTTTATATCAGTTGTAATGCAGCCTGGTTTGTGCTATAAAGGAAATATAAGCAAAGTGCAATGCAGTCCTGGAAAATGGTGTGTGTGTCTGGGAAATACAGGATGGTGTCACATAGGCAGCAACAGCTAAGGAGTATTGAAAATATTAGTAGACGCGTGTCGAGCCGAAAAGGGAGAGAAGAGCATTTCAGGCAAAAGGAACAGCATGTGCAGAATTGTATTATGAAAAGAACAGATTTGGCAAACAGTGAGAAGTTGGATTAGGGCTGAAGTGTGGTGTGGGGGGGCAGAAACTGGTAAGGTATGGGGAGGAACGCTTCACTACCAGGGGACAGGGTGTGAGTTCTTATATTCACCGTAAGGGAATGGATTTTATTCAGGAGACAATAGAGAGCCAATGCACAGTTTTGTTTTAAGCCCAGAGGGGCATTATGATAGAGGCATCCCTCAGAGCTATCGCAGGTTTAGCTCAAGAACACTACGATAAAGTGAATTCACAATAAAGTGAGTCCTATGAATTTTTTGGTTTCCCTGTGCATACAAAAGTTATGTTTACGCTATAGTCTATTAAGCGTGCAGTAGCATTATGTCTAAAATAACAATGTACATACCTTAATTAAAAATACTTTGTTACTAAAAATGCTGACCATCATGTGAGATTTCGGCAGGGTGTAATCACTGATCACCATAACAAATATAATAGCAATGCAAAAGTTGAAGTATGCAAGAATTACCAGAATGGGGCACAGGCACACAAAGTGAGCCAATGCTATTGGAAAACGGTGCCAGTCGACTTGCTCAACGTAGGGTTGCCACAAACCTTCAATTTCTAAAAATCACGGTGTCCATGAAGTGCCATAAAACAAGGCATGTCTATAATACCATCAGGGTTTTAAGACGTCAGCTCTGATTGGAACATTGACAGCAGGCCAGAGAACGGAGGGAGATGAGCGGGAAGGTTTTATCCAAACCCGAGCAGGAAAAGAAACCTACAGTATTAAGAAAAATCGTGAACAGAGCACTGCTTAGCTTGGAAGGGTAAGGAAGAAAGGAGAGTCATGAGTCTCTGGGGCAGAACTAGAATGAGGTGAGAGTAAGGCAGGGAGCAATCAGGCACCCAGACGTTTGGCACAGTGGGAGCTGGCATGACATTCTAGGGCTCATAGGTCAGACTGGCTCTGAGTTTTAAGATTGGGGACAGAATATGCCTCATGAACACTTCCCACCCTTTTACCTTTTTCTCCACATACACCCCAGGATAGGAAACTCTCACCTCAGATTATTCTTGCACATCAGGATGTTTGCACATCACCTCCCATCGCCATCTCTCAGCCTATCCCCCACACCAGGGGTCACCAGACTTTTTCTGTAAATGGCAAGATAGCAAGTACTTTAGGCCTTGTAGGACCATAGGGTCTCTGTCACAGGTGCTCACCTTTGCCGTGGTAGGGTGACAGCAGCTATGGACAGCGCACGAACGACAGGGCGTGGCTGCCTCCTAAAAAAAAGCTCTATTTATAACACCAGGCACCTGATGTGGCGTGCAGGCTTGTAGCTGGCTGACTCTTGCCATGCGCTGTAATGCCTAGCCTTCCTAAGGCACCACTTTCTCTCTTTCTTGAGCGGCCTTTCTTTGGAACTTAAAAAGCCCAAACAAAGAGGCTGCCTTTGCAGGCAGGCAGACCCTGTATCCCACCAGGGTGGCCCCAAAGGAGGTGAGTTAAGAGCAAACTCTCCCAAGCTGAAAGGACGTCGGAATATTTATGAGAAATGGAAGCTTGTCAAAGAGACCGTCTTCCCCCAAGTATCCTAAAGGAATCATAAGAGTGACGACCCCAGGCCAGGAACATCGGATGGTATTTGTAAAGTTCATCCTCTCGTTCCAGATTCCTAACTTTAAAGGTCTGCTTTTCCCATGTTGGTATTTCATTTAGAAAAGCACATTTCTGCACGCGCGCTCTGACCTTGAAGTAGCACGTTACAAGCTGAAGCCCAGAAGCCTCATGCTCCATTACGAACTCCTTCAGAGAGTCAAGCTGCTGCCCCTGGAGTACAGTTACGGGGAGTACAGAGATCTCTTCCGTGATTTCGGGACCCACTACATCACAGAGGCCGTGCTGGGGGGCATTTACGAATACACACTCATTATGAACAAAGAGGCCATGGAGAGAGCAGGTACGCTGCCCAGGGGACTATGGCTCTCTCCTGCCGGGGCACACACGAGCTCTGTGAAGTGGTGGGAGGAGAGTTACGGGCTTTGCTCCTAGTTCCCTTCTCCCTCCCTGGCTGTAGTGTCATTTGCAGATCTCTCCTTTTTATAACCTGTTAGTGGGTCCTCCTCCACCAAGCCCTCTGTCTGGGCAGTCCTCTTTTCTACAACTGTCTGGGCAGTCCTCTTTTCTACAACTATTTCCTCTAGACAACAGCATCCATGTCTCATGGCTTTAAATGTCTTCGGTATGTGGAGAACTCCCAGTGTATGTTTCCCCCTGGATCTCTTCCCAGCACCCAAGAGCTCTCATCAGAATGTCCCCTTGATATCACCGTTTGGATGCCCAACAAACATCACGACCTTACCGTGTCCCGAAAGTCAGCTTTTGCTTTCCTTTGCCGAATTTGTGTCCTCCACGGTCATCCACATCTCAGAATGGTTTCACCATCCAACCAGTGGCTCAAGCCAAGAACCTAGGAGTCAACCTCGACTGTATTTTTTTCCTTCTCGTTGATTAGCAAGTCCCCTCAGTAACTTTGAGGCGAAACCCAAGATTCTGCACGAGCTTTGACGTGACGTCATTGCTGCTGATCCGTGAACCCCATTTTAAGTAGCAGGATCGCAGATTGTTACCACAGCCGCCTAACCGACATCCAGCTCCTGATGCCCCTTGGCAATCTCTTCTCCCTGTGGATGTAATTACAGGACTTACCACTTGTAACCATCTGCAGGCCTAAGGTGTGATTCCTGCTTCCCAGTCCAGGGTTCTGGCACTTGCCACGTTAGGTGACCTGCCCTGGGTCACACCGTTCACAGTGGAGGACCCAGGGCTTGGTTATAAGGCCATTGCACTTGCAAGAGGACACATGGTCTGTAATGTATGTAAATTTATGCCGGTGTGGCTTCATTCTCACTAAGGCCAAGGATACCTTCCTCCATACCACTGGTTTCCAGAGCACTTTTCTTATTTCCTCAAACTGCTTCCTGCAAAAGGATTCTGTTATCAAGCAAACTGGGGAAACATATAGTGGATCCCACTTTTAGCATCCCACGAGGCTACTGCCATAAAATGACCTGTCCACCTCCTCTGATACAACGCTGGTCACACTTACTTGACCACGGAAGCACATTTTCTTATAATACTTACTATTGCAAAAATTACAAGAGATGTTATCTTGAAATTCATATTTCCAGGAACATGCTTGGAGGGAAAACAGATATACGCTTAACACCACTGGAGAACTCCGTAGTCAGGACTGCTCTCCTCTCCTTGCCTGGCCTCAATGTACCGCGGAAGGTGCTGACCAAGTCACATCCAAGTTTGAGCAAGCCCAGGAGGAGAGCTTGCCTTGGGGAGAATTAGGGAGAAACAAGTGGGGAATGAGGCAAAAATGAAGAAGAAATAAGAGAAATCGGCCCCTTCTCTTTGCCAGGTCCTAGACCAGACACTTTAAATATATCACCTCAATTAATTAATGAACTTGCCCTCTCTACTCCAGCAAAGATTAAAGAAGAGTGGGTCAGGGGAAGGCGGACACACTACAGCAAACTGTACTTACTGGATCGACCCCTAGAGGCTCAGAAAACAACTCTGAGCACTTCCACTCTCGGGAGGGCAGCAAAGACCCTCAGAGCCTTTGAGGACCCTGAAAGGGGAAGGTTCTGTCGCCCTCTCATGAGGCCTCCACCCTGATGTCATGGCTGCCTGCGTTGTTGGTCGTCAGGCTGGCCACCCGTTGATTTGAACCTGAGTCACGCGACATGACATCCAGGAAGGGCAAGGCTTCTGGAATCGATGACAGGAAAAGGTGACAGGGTGAATGACCTTTAGGTCATGGGCCTCTTTTCTTGCTTCCTTCAGATTACTCCCTTAAGGATGTCCAAGCCTGTGCCAAGAATGATTTCAAAATCGGTGCTGCCATCGAGGAGGTCTACGTCAGTCTGGGTGTGTCCGTGGGCACATGCCAGGGTATTCTGAGGGAAATAAAAGGTAAGTGGCAGGGGCATGTGAAATCTGTGCTCATTATCTTTCCCTTCTTAGCATTCCCCCAAACCGAATCTTTCTTCAAGCTAAAGACTGGATATCCTAAGGAATTTCAATTAAAATCATAATTCACTCAATAAAAACTTACCTAGCTCCTACTATGTGCTGGGCATACAAAAGTGAATGAAATTGTGTTCCCACCCTCGTGGCGCTCACATGGAAGTGGGCAAACAATTAAAGAAGCAATGGCACCAAACCCAGTTTGGAGAATCAGGACCGGCTTCCTAAAGGAGGGCACGTTGGAATTGTCACTCAGGGAGTAAAGCGGCAAGGTTGTTTTTAAGGCAGGAAAAAAATGGCAATGGAAATTTACTCTGGGAGCCAGGAGCTGGCCTGGCTGGAGGCCGGTGGAGAAGGCGGGGGAGGCAGGGGAGGAGGCTGGTCCTTCCGAGACAATGGGTGGGGTAGAGTCTGGAGAAGCAGGCAAAGCCATAAATCATGTAGCGGAGTCCGCACGGCAGGGGAGACCAGACTGGAGGGGGCAGGTATCAAAGCCGAGTGTCCGGGAGCAGGGAACCTGGAGGTCATTCCAGGGAGCTGGGAATCAACACAGCAAGTAGAGTAGGAAAGAGGGACCAATCAGCAGGGCCCCAGGCCCCGGCCTCTGCTGTACCTCAAAGAGCAGTCCCCACCGACTCCACTTTACTAAGCTTGCACCGGGGATCGTACGTGGAGAAAGAGTTCCAACACCTGAAAGAAAACAAAATAAAACAACGACAAAAATGAACTGCTGGTCTAGAACCATCCCTTGCACTCTTGACTGATGTGTGATTGATATTGTTTATTTGCTCATTTTGGTGGGGCTGGGTTGGAAGATAGGTCCCATAAGGGAGACATGCACAGAACACAGGTGCTCTTTAATTTTTTTTTAAGTTTATTATTGAGAGACAGAGACAGAGCATGAGCAGGGGAGAGGCAGAGAGAGGGGCAGACACAGAATCTGAAGCAGGCTCCAGGCTTTGAGCTGTCAGCACAGAGCCTGACGCGGGGCTCGAACTCACCAACCGTGATATCATGACCTGAGCTGAAGTCGGACGCTTAACCGACTGAACCACCCCGGTGCCCCTAGGTACTCTTTAAAGAAGACTCATAGGGAGCACCTTGGTGGCTCAGTTGGTTAACGTCCGACTCTTGATTTGGACTCAGGTCACGATCTCATGGTTTGTGGGATCAAGCCCCACATTGGGCTCTGCATTGACAGCACAGAACCTGCATGGGACTCTCTCTCTCCCTCTCTCTCTGCTCCTCTCCCATGTGCACATTCTCTCACTCTCGCTCTCTCTCTCTCACACACACACAAAAATAAATAAACTTAAAAAAATAAAAAGGAGATTTGTAAAGTGATCCCTTGCACAGGTCACTAGATGGAATATTGGGCAGGACCCTCATCACTTGCCAACTCCTCCCTCCCTTTTGGAGATAACACCATCCTTGCTTCTGTGTTAAACACATCCTTTCTTTCTTAATAGTTTTACCACCATGTGTATCACTAACCAATACGGCTCAGCGTTGCTTGTTTTTGAACTTTATATGGATGGAATATACTCTTTTCAGTTCTGGGTGGTGGTGGTGTTTTCGTCCACTATCATGTGTGTATAACTACAGCTAGTTGCCATTGCTGCCTAGTATTTTAATGTATGAATATAATACTTTGTCCATTCCACTGTGGAATTTGAGTTATTTCCCGTTTCACGCAAGTGCAGTCGCTGCTGCTAGAGCATTCTTCTGTGCTTGTCTGGCACACGCATGCAAGTATTTTGCAAGGAATGCACCCGGGAGTAGAATTGTTGGGTTGTAGACCGTGTACTTTTTCTGGACTAGTGAATGCAAAGCCGTTTTCTAAAACGGTTGTACCGCTGTCCCCCTACCAGCAGTATACAAGATTCCTTTCCATGGTGCACAGGGTTGCGGGCTCAAAGCTAAGTGGTCACTTGACACAGTTCTTTTGGCATGGGGTGAATGGACAAATTAGAATGGGAAGGACTCACTGATATGATTGAGGGCCTTCTGGGAAACTACATAGATCAAAACAATAATCATATTATAGTAGACGCTCTTTAGTGGGTATCTATCACACACAAAGCCCAGCTTTTACAAATTTTCCTGCCTCTGTTATCCCATACAAAGAAGAGACGTAGCTTAGAGCTTCAGCAAGGCTACCTGGATCAACCTTTTCACCCCTAGTGCCTGAGATTTCTTATCTGCAAAATGAGGATTATATAGTTCCTATTTCATTGTGAAGATTAAGTGAGTTAATACAACACTTAGATTACTGGCTGACACATTAATGATCCATAACCTATCTCCCTATCAACCTATTTATGTATCTATGACCTATCAATCTCTCCATATATATGAATATCCATCAGGTATCTATCTTCCATAGACTCAGTGACTGGCATTTATAGATGTCCCCTCCTTATCCTGCCCCCAACTTGTGTCCTATTTGATTGGGTGAGTTGCCTTTTGCCCTTTGCGTCGTGACTTCTTTGCTGGCGGGATTGCATCTTGTCTACTGGCACCTCCAGGATGAGCTTAGTGAATATCATGGTAACTAGGTTGGGTTGCAGCAAATTCCAGGGTGCCGAAGTGGATCCCCTGACATGCCAGGTCTCTGTGTCGATTCCAGACAGAAACAAGAGAGACACCATGGTGGATGACTTGGTGGTCCTTGTGCGAGGAGGGGCAAGTGAGCACATCACCGCCCTGGCGTATAAGGAGCTGCCGACCGCGGACCTGATGCAGGAGTGGGGAGACGCCGTGCAGTACAACCCAGACATCATCAAAATTAAGGTATATCTGGGGAGCTGCTCTCTCCACCCTTTCCTCTATTCATTAAACAGCTTATGAGGGGCTACTAGGAGCCAGGCTGGGGGATACAGAGCTCAAGAAGACCCACACCCTAATCTCAAGGCACACACATTATAGTAGATAATGTATCTGGAGTGGACCGATTACAAAATAACTGTTGGGCACCAGCTGGAGACCCCTGACTCCCTCCCACTCAGGCCCCCAAGTTGCTAAAGGAAATCAACCATCAGCTTCTAGTTCCAGCCTTCTTAAATTGATACTGTTTCCATTTGGTCAGAGACTCTCTCCAGGCATTATTTGCGTATTTTAACGTTCATTCAACCAACAAATAGTTGCTAAGTTCCTGCAGAGTGAGAGGAACTAAGCCGCTGGAGGAGAGGCAGAGAGATGCAAGTGTGAAACATACACTCTGTGCTAACCGGTAAGACCCGGGCAGCCATGACCGTCGTACAGGACAGGGTAATACTTCACGGTGATCAGTGACGTTTCGAGCACCTACTATATTCTTGACACTCTGCCGGGGTCTTTGGGCATGTTATTGCATCTAATCCTCAAATTGCGTGTGCTTACCTCCGTTTTGTGGCTGATGAAAATCGAGGTCACAGAGGGAGCATCCATCTGTGGCTGCTCAAGAGTCTCTGTTAGGTCTGGGCCCGAGACTTTGACCTCTTCCCTCCCCTCCAGACTTTCCTGTGGGTTTGGTGAATAAAAACTAATGATCCCAACCAACTGTCACCCACACAAGAGCAGTTTTGCAACCTTAAAGTAGGAGGACGTTTGCTAGAACAGGACTGTCATACACATCAGCAGTAGTAGGTCCTTGCCTGTGGGGACTTCTGCACGGGGTCCGTGCTCCATCTCGGGCCATCCTCTCCTTGCTGTTGTCTGTACACTCACTGGTTGTTTGGCATCCACTCCACCCCACCCCCGGGACTTCGTCTTGCCGCCAAGGAGGGGTGACGAGGGACCGGAGCTCTTCACGTGATGCTCTGCAGCTCCCAATCCTGGCAGTTGCCCAGTGTCTTAATTTGTATGTCAAATGCATAGTTTCTGCAGAACAGAAGGCTGCCATTCAAATCCTGTCCTCTGCCGTTTTCAGTAGTGACACTTAGGGTACAGCTGCTGACACGCATCAAGGAGAATAAAGTCAGCTGTAGGTTGTAGGCAGCTCCAGAGAACTCTGGGGTTGGCTGATGGTGTGGTGACATTGCTTGGAATCACGGATGGGCATGGGAGTGAACAGAGCTCAGGGGAAAATAGATCCCCGGTCTTTACTTGTCACTTACACCTTACCTGAATTTTTTTTTTTTCCCCCAAAACCGAGAATTAATGGAGTTTTCCCTGGTCACCTACCTGAATGGGTTGGATGTGCCAGACCGGGCATTGGGAATGTCAAGTGTCAGGCATGTGATGTGATCTGGTGTGTGTGTGTGTGTGTGTGTGTGTGTGTGTGTGTGTGTGTGAAAAAGACAGAGAGAGGAAGGAAGAGAGGAAGACAGGTAGGGCAGGCCAGCATGCTAAGCATCTCAGGCCTGAACACGGTCTTAGGCATGCAGCACTTTACCAAAGGCACAGAGGCCCAGCATGTGTGTGATGTAGTAGAAAGTATCACACTGTCGGGTGTGTGGGCTGAAAGGGGGAAAAGGTGAAGGAAGCAGAGATGTTTTCGGCAGTTGGGGAGGTGAGGTTACTGAAGACTTTTAAGCCCTTCCTTTTGTAAGTCCCTGCCGTGAGTTGGAAACGTATGTTCTGGACATCCCACTCTTCCATGCACTCTTTCCAGCTAGAGAAAACTGCAGATGCCTCCACATTATCTCACAATAATTCTTCTCTGCAGAGTCAGCCCGCCAGGTAGTTAGAGCGGCGATTGTTTTCCAGGACGGCAGAAGCCACTAGACAGGCGATTCCTAGACAGAGTGTTGGCCAGGGGTCGCATGCATAAAGCATTCTTGAGGATCAAGACCTGAAACACGATTGGCGTAGGAGCCAGGTGGGTGGGGAAGAAGAACACCGAAGAGCCCCCTCGCACCGTTCACTGATAGACTTTCGACCCAGAGAAACGGCTCTTTGCCCAGAGTTAACAATAGCCGTGGACACAGAAAGAGAACTCCAAACGCAAAAGATTGAAATTACCTTCAAGATTCAGAAGACAAGCCTACATCTAAAAGTGGAAAAATAGAAGTGAATTTTGGAATGCATTTGCCTTTTTATCGTAAGATTTAAGCAAATGAGGAATTCAGGAAAGAAAAAAGAGATGCTGAGATATTAGACACTCATCAGATGAAAAAGGAAGTGGCTGACTACACGGAACCAAAGGCACAATAGCAGAGGAAAGCCTACGTTGGAAACTGTAAAGAACAGAATTGACACTGCAGAAAATTGAGTCAGTGATGTGGGAAGGCGCCATAAAAACGTTCTCATAATGTAGCAGCGAAAGACAAAGAGATTAAAACAATGACGTAAAAGAAATATGATGGAAGAGAGTACAGAAGGAGAAATCTGAAACTCAAGGACTTCTTCCTGAGAAAGAGACAAGATTAAATTTGAAGATGGCATTCATCATGGACATAATAAGGGAAATGTCCCTGAGCTGATGACACAAAATGCAGAACTCGTTGAAAAGTGGGCAAAAGTACTGAGAGCAAAACGATACAGAAACACATCCTATGATGTGATTTTTTTTTTTTAACTTTTAGAAACAAACCTATTCTAAAAAAAATAAAGGTGGTTCTGGTCTTAGAATTCTTTGCAACATGAAGTGCCTGAAGGCAGTGTAGTGACAATGTCATGAAGGAGAAGCTCGGGGCCCAGAGAAACGGTCGTTAATGGATTAAAAAAATCCCAAAGACACTTTGCATTATTAAAGGAGTCACATAAAAATTGCCAGGTTTGGCAAATGGAAAATATAGCATGTCTAGTTAAATTTGGATTTCAGACGAATAATGGATAATTTCCTAATATAAGCATACCCCAAATATTGCATGGGACATACTGATATGACCAAATTATTTGTTATCTGAAATTCAGCTGTAACTGGGGAGATTCTGTATTGGACTGGCAAACCTAGTCACAAACTCAACCACTCGTGAGCATTTCTATAAGTAGCCAGGGTGGCTAGGTTGTCGTCTGAGGTCCAAGCTGATGGAGAAGCTACTGTATAGAGCTCAGGCATTTCCCAGAGTAGAAGGAAAAGATATAGTTGTGAATGGTGTTCCCACAGAGGTCAGGAAGGCATTGGTTATGCTGCAGTGAAAAAACTTCCCAAGTCTTAGGGACTGAGTACAACACAAGTTTATTTCTCAATCACACAACATGCCCAAAGTATATTGGGGAGGGGGCTTTTCACATTGCCACTCAGGGATCCGGGCCACGGAGGCTTGATGTGGTCATATGCTCCGAAGATCACCGCTGCATTGGTAAGGCAAGGGGATATGTCCCTTCACTCTGTCCTGAAGGCTTCACCCTGGAAAGGACGCCCCCTCTGCTCTCTTTCCACTGCTCAAAACAAGTCATGTTGCAAACCTGCCCTTTAGAACGTCAGGGAATTGCAGCCCTGCTATGTATCCAGAAAGAAAAGCGGCTGATCACTTGGTAAGCAGTGATAATCACACCTTTCTGAAGGTGTGACCACCGTACCTTTCTAAATCGCTGTACTCAAAGATTCTCTAATGGCAAATTACTCTGACCAAGAGAAGGGTTAAAATACAGATGTTGTGGTAACATTGCCTGGTAAGATAATGTCAGACTCAAGCCATTGGAGCTCACCCCCCAAAATAAATTCTGGATGTCAAATAAGGAAACCATGAATGTAATTAAATGACAGGTAACACCCCCACAAGATAATTTTGCCACAAACAAAATCCTAAATGTATAAAGAATGATACAATTTCTAAGAAAGACACATTTCAAAGGAAATAGACAACTCTTAGCACTAAGATGACGAATAAATATGCAAAATGTTTAACTTTCCTAGGAATAAGAAATGAAAAAGTAACAACATGATATTTTTTTACCTATCAAATTGACAATGATTAAAAATCTATAATATTCAACAGGGCGCCTGGGTGGCTCAGTCGGTTGAGCATCCAACTCAGGTCATGATCCCCGGGTCATGCGATCAAGCCATGTGTAGGGCTCTGTGCTGAGAGTGGAGTCTGTTTGAGGTTCTCTCCCTCTCTCTCTCTCTTTCTCTCTCTCTCTCTCAAAAAAAAAAAATTGTAATACTCGATATCATTGAGAGAAATGAGATGGGCACTTTCATAAAATGAGATGAGAATATAAATTGAAACAACACTTTATATAACCATCTATACCTAGGAAAAAATTTGTATCAAAGAATATTGAACAGCATGGGGAAATGCCTATAATATGCTATTAAGTGAGGCAAGTGGAAAATAAAACTGCACTTTTCTTTTTTTTTTTTTTAATTTTTTTTTTTAACGTTTATTTATTTTTGGGACAGAGAGAGACAGAGCATGAACGGGGGAGGGGCAGAGAGAGAGGGAGACACAGAATCGGAAACAGGCTCCAGGCTCCGAGCCATCAGCCCAGAGCCTGACGCGGGCTCGAACTCACGGACTGCGAGATCGTGACCTGGCTGAAGTCGGACGCTTAACCGACTGCGCCACCCAGGCGCCCCAAAACTGCACTTTTCTCATGCCACTGCTTTGGTGTAAATACCTGTCCACTTAACTATCCAAAAATATTCACTGAAAGGACACAAACCACAATGCTAACCATTCGATTCCTTTTCTGCCACTTACTGACTGTGTGACTCTGGTCCATCTTTTTAACTTTTCTGTGCCACAGCTTTTTCATCTATCTGTAAAATGGGGATACAGAAGACTGCCTGTCTCAATAGGATTGTTGTAAAGATTAAATTAGAGAATGTATGTATTTAGTTCAGCACCGGATTACTGCTACCATTCCAGTAATTATTCATTATCATTAAGAATGGTGATCACCAGGGTCCGTCACAAGGAAGGGCATGGAGGTTAATAAATAGCGAGGACCATCTCTTTGCAGCAATATGATAAATAAAAGGGCATGTTCACAAGGGCAAGTGTGCGTAGGACCCAGTGGTCAATATGAGTAGTTAGGACTGTGTTTTGGGGGGAGAAATAAGGAAGACAGACGGGGGAGAAAGGAAGAAGAGGAGAAAAGAGAGAAACGAATGAAAGAAGAACGGCCAGGGAACGAAAGAAGGGACAATCATGCCATATTAACTTAGAATTAAAAGGGAGCTATAGAGTCCTAGGAGTTGCTGCTCAGTTCCAAGGCAAACCCCAGTCTGCAAAATTTGGGGAACGCTGGTATAGGAATTGGAAAATGGGAATAATGAAGCCATTTTTATCAATAATTATCACGAGCTCGTAAGAAAAACAAAAGCTTTGGGTTAGAATCCTGGAAATACTATTAAAGAGCTCTTTGACTTTGTTCAGGTCACTTAACCTCATCTGAAAACGGGGCTGATAATTGCTACCTTGTGAGGACGGAGTGGGCTCACGTTTGTGAACCGTCAGCAAAGCTTCTAGAACACAACACATGGAGGAGGTTTATTCGGGTTCTGCCACTGACTTGTTCTCTGTCCTGGAGCGCATCTCCGCGCTGGTAGGAGAAGGCCTGGGGGGTTAAAGGCAGCCTTACAAGGTGCTCTGACAGGGAATACGGATTGTTGGAGGAGCTCATACTGGTATACAGCCAACCCCCCTTCCCTCCCCCACGTGCGGCCAGCAGGCTGGACGCTTCTGCAAACCGCCTCTGGATCAATTCATTGACCACAAAACGGTGAGACAATGGGACCACCGAGGGGCCTTGCTTTGCCCACTGGAGCGAAGGTCAGCATCGGACGCATTAAGAAATGGAAGCAATTTTCTTCCCACTGGAGGCTTCTATTAGGTATGATTGCCTGCATTTAGACCCTAAACTCTCCAGAGCTGGATTAGGGCAGGAACAGAGACAAAATCTGGAGAGGAACCTGGCCCTGGAGCTGAAAGTAGGACCCAGAGGCTCCAAACATTTTTAACTACCTCTTTGCACTTCTTCCCAGGCTTTTCCTAGCCCACAGCCATCTGTGGCTTCCTCTGGTCGCACACTGCCAGGTTCGCTGGTGACCAGCGGCTCGCTCTCTGTGGCTAGGTTTCTGTTTTCCGCCCCTCTCCTCCCAGCCAGCTGCCTTTGCCCTGATGAAGCCTCCCACCCCCTTTTGTTGACCATCCACTTTTATTAGCTGTTCTCACGAAGCTTGGGGCTAGACCCTAGACCCCAGACCCCAGAGCTGAGCAGTATAAAGTCCTGATCTCCAGCAACTTACCTTCTTAATTCAAGAAGGAAAAGAGATTTCAACACATAAAATAATAATAATAATAATGAATGACCACAAAGGAGCAAAGAGATGGAATTTGTATTGGGTAAAGAGACTTTGTATCAGATGAGCACTGGACAGTATTCTGAGCACTTCATAGTGGGAAGATATTCTGTGAACTTGGGAGCTGGAGAAAGGCTTCGTGATGGTGGTTCTTGCGTGACGTGAATGGTTCTTGCCAAGTTGGGATGGGGGAGCCATGTTGGGACGAAACTTCTAGAACAGTTTCAAAGAGCTGCTTGAAAGTCACCTCCTCTCCCCAACCACAGGCAGGTTAACCAGCTGCTCCTCTGCCCGCATTCCACGTTTCCACCGTTTCCGGACCTGCTGTGCTGTAAGAATCTGTTACCGTGTCTTTATCTCTGGACTCTGAGTTTCTTGAGAGTGTGGATTTTATGTTACTCATTACTCATGCTTCATGCCTGGCACTTAGGAGGTATTCAGTAAGAGTTGACCTGATCTCAGATGAGTTTATCTGTGGATATTGGATAGGGTGGTTCAAAGAGAGGATGGGTCATCCATCCGGTTCCAGATGAATCCACCCGTCTCCGTGCACCGACCCCTTGCTCATTCCTGCGGACCCCTGCGTTATCCTTCTATTTGGTGAATATTTTCTGTTGAAATACATCCCTTTCCTCTCCCCAGGCAGAGCCTCTGTATGAACTGGTGACGGCCACAGACTTCGCCTACTCCAGCACAGTAAGGCAAAACATGAAGCGGGCCCTGGAGGAGTTTCAGAAGGAAGTCAGCTCTTGCCACTGTGCTCCTTGCCAAGGGAATGGAGTTCCTGTCCTGAAAGGTACCGTTTCCAGGCAGCTGGTGTCCCTGTGAAAGACATTATCTGGAGGGGCTGGTGCTGTGGCCAGAACACATCATCAAATCCATATGCCCTCCAGAGTATCTCAAGAAGAGTTCTAGATCAATCCCTGGTCCTCTTCCTGAGGCCCCACGGTCTGTCATGAAGTCCTCTTTGCTTTCTCAGGGGACAAAAAGAGCCCCCTGGCCATTTGGAGCCTCGTAAACTGAGCTTCTCCATGTTGAACAGGCATTCAAGAGACCCAGAGCTACTGATGCTTGGGCCCCCACCTGGATCCTTGTGTGAGAATCTGGAGAAAGCTCCTCATCAGGAAGGGTAAACCCTCTCCAGGTAGTTCTAATCTGCAGCCAGGGTGTGGCTCACAACTGCTGAAGTCTCCGCCTCCTTGGAGCACAATGAGGTGGGATTGGACAGAGGCCCCCCGCCCCGCCCCGCCCCCCCCCCCCGCCCCGTCCCCCCCCCCCCCCCCGCCCGAACTCAGGTGCACCTCATGGGCAAATAGCACGATGTTCCTCTAAGGCAGATCTCAGCCCGAGCTGCATGTGAGAATCACCCAGGGTGCTTTGCACAAACACAAAGCCCTGGGTCTCAGCCCGAGCTAGTTAAAGTGAATCACTGGGGATCGGCCTTTGAAAAAGCCTACCAGATGTTTGCACTATGGCATCAGGGCTGCGAAGCTGATCCACAGCTTAATCCGCTGGCAGACAGGATCCATGATTCCACCAGCTTACAAACCAGTGGGAAAGCTGGACTTTCCCGCTGAAGTGTACTGACCAGTAGGACAAGGGTTAGCCTGTTTCCCAAGAAGTCAGAGTGCAGGCAACTAGGTCATCTACCCTGGCCGCCGGAATGCCTTGGTTCCAGCCACAATGGACATGGCAGGTGGCAACATCACGCAACTGAAGTAGCAGGCCTAGGCTGTGCACGTCCTGACCAACGCATGGTGAGAAGATGGGGGGATGGGGGAGCAGCAGCAAGGATGGGCCCCTTGAACTTGATTCCTAACTTCAAGGGCCATATCTGGGGCCACTGCGATCAGCAGGGCAAATTTGGGGTTGGCTGAGGCCTGGGATCTTGTGTTCCTGTCATAATGGCCAAGGAAGAGTCCAGTCCAGCGTGAAGCCAAAAGAGGGTGTCAGGTGCAGTTGGGTCCAGCAGATCTGCACCCAGGGAGGGAGCCAGCTGGAGTTAGGGCAGAACCTCTGTGGACAGAGCCAGCTCAACCGGGCAGAGACAGGAGAAGACCTGTTCCCAACTGAGGTTGGAGAGTATGTGTCTAGCTTCTTGGACAAGGTGAATGGGAGCAACGGAGACATAAGTGAAAGCCTAAGGCTGGAAAGTTCTGCTGTCAGGACAGAGACAGGGGAGGAAGTGGGGAGGAAGTCAGCAAGAAATGGGATCAGCCCATCAGCTCAACGTCGTGATCCAGGGTTGCTGAATTCCCCTTGCCTTCATGTGAAATTTGGACCTGGAAACTGGAACCCACCTAAGGATGTGCACTAGTGTGAGAGAGAATGCAAAGCCAGAGACAGGGTTGTTCATGGGCCTGACTTCTAAAGGATAATCCTGTGAAGGGACTCTGTGTGATCCAGATGTCACTCCAAGGTGACATGTTACAGATCAACTTAAGGAATAACTTCCAAAGGGCCAGAATTGGCCAAAGGTGGGACGAGACATCTGAGGACAGTGAGTTCCCAATCACTGGAGTGTTCGAGCAGAGGCTGGAAAATTAGATGGCTCGGGGTGAAATTGAGCACCAGTGACCCTTGGCTTCCGCGACCACTAACGTAGCTTCCAACACTGGAAACTCACATCACTGGGTCAAACATGAGCTCACGAGTAATTCCCCTCAGCAACTCCGTATGGTTCCCCGTGACAGGCAGTAACCACCCTTCAGGAGCACAAGACCCTCAGGGAAGGAGTAGGTATTCTTAGCATGGGACCTTCTTATCTTAAACCCTTCAACTAAATGTTTCCCCTATTTTAACCTAATGGCAAAGTGATGTGGAGGGCTGAACTCCAGGAATTGTGTTTCACACTCTGTCTGCATTGTCTTTTCAGAATCCCGCTGTGAGTGCATCTGTCCTGTTGGATTCCAGGGCCCAGCCTGCGAGGTCACCAATGAGAAAAGTAAGGAGTCTTGAGTCGGTTGGAAAAGGGAAATCTGGGCAGTTCTAGAGAATAATTGAAAAGGGCAAGAGCACAGGGGATGCTGGGTTGGGGGGCGGGTGCTATGAAATTTGAGATCCATCCTGGCTCCTGACTTTATCTTTCATTATTTTCACACCTGAGAATGCTTCATGTTACAGGACTGTTAATGCACGGCATTTGCAAGTCATTTCTTTGAATCCTTCTGGAATGCTTACCTTCTTTCTTTCTTTTTTTTTTTTTTTTTAACTGAACTTTTATTCAGTCCTCAAAATCCAGCAGGGATGCCCCTTCTTCTGTAAAAGTTCTAAGCCTCCACCCCTGAGTAAATTTAGTTAACTCTTCCTATGTGTTCCTGTAGCACTTTGAACATATACCTATTATAGCTCTTAGCACATTATGTTTTGGGTTGTGTGTGTCTTTCTCCCCAACGTGTGTGAGCAGAGATCATGTGCCATTTGTTTCTGAGTCCCCATGGCCCAGCCTAGTTGGTGCTCAGTGCTCTGGTCTGAATTAACAGAGGAAAGACTAGACTATCATTGGGATCCTTTCCAGCTCTCAAATTCTTTGGCCAGTTTATTACCTAAGAGCTCTGAATATGCCCCCACCCCTGACTCCTCCTTCCCTTTCCTTTCCTCTGTGTGGCTTTTGGATGATATCATTAAAAAAAGGAAATGGCATGGGGCACTTGGGGTGGTTCAGTCGGTTAAGCGTCCGACTTCAGCTCAGGTCATGATCTCACAGTTTGTGGGTTTGAGCCCTGCGTTGGGCTCTGTGCTGACAGCTCAGAGCCTGGAGCCTGCTTCAGTTTCTGCGTCTCCCTCTCTCTCTCTCTGTCCCTCCCCTCCCTCCCTCCCCCCAAAGAATAAAAATAAAAAACAAACAGAAAAACAACCAGGCACTGTACTACGTATCAGGCACCTTGATGAGTGCTTGGACTCAGCTTGTGCTTGAGTTTCATCAGTAACTGTGACCTTGAGCAATTTACTTGACCTCTTTGTGCCTCAGTCTCCTCATCCGTAAAATGGAGCTGGTGGTATTAACTACCTCCTAGAGCTGTCTTGAGTTTCTCATGAAACCTCAAAGCGCTTGGAATAATGCCTAACACATGTAGGAGCAAAATAAGTGTTGGCTAGTTTGTTTTAGAGCAAAATAAAGTGCATTTTACATAACACTAAATCTTTTTATCCTCACAACAACATGACAGAGTAGGTACCATCAATATCCTCATTTTATTGATGAAGAAACTAAGGTTCAGTGAGTCACTAACTTGACCAGAGGTCACACAGTAAGTGTAGGAGCCCAGGTTCGGGCTCAGTGGATCTTGCACTATCCATTCTCCTCCCCGGTGAAATGCTCACCTCCCACCACCAGCACAAGCTCACACGGTCCTGTGCCCAGTGAGTGTGTAATCGCACAACCACAGGATTTCTCCTGGTTGGAGGAGACACTGGACATCTCCTGCTGTAGCCTTCTCGTTTCACCAGTGGGGCAGGCCCAGAGATACTAGGTGATGTATGCAGAACTATACTGCCCATCGGAGGCTCGGCCAGACACCTGATGTATCAGGGTGGATGGAATCGGTTACTTGTCAGTCTCATCAACAACCACAGAATCCTCATGGGAAAGGCAAATGTCAGGGAGGGGAGAGTGCATTATTTGTTATTATTTCATAGAACACGCAGTGCTTACGGTATATAACAGAGTTCCTGCTTCGTACTTTGACAACAAGTAAACTAGCCAGCATCCTATACCTGGGAGGTGACCCAGCTGGGAAGCACTCGTGCATTCATCCAAAGAATGTTTACTAAAGACCCCCTGGGTGCCAGCTTAGGTGCTAGGGTTCAGTGGCGAGCAAATCATATATAGATCCTGTCATCGTGGAGATTACTCTTTAGAGAGAAAGACCGACGTCATTTGAATTGTCCCAGAAATATATTTAAAGCTGTAATTGTCACTGCTATAAAATGCTCCAAGAGCTTAAAATATGATGGATTGGTGGGGAGTTAGAGGTCAGGAAAGGCTTCCCCACAGAGATAATCCTTCAACTGAGATCCGATGGGGAATAGGATTAACCAGATAAACAGAGGAGGGAAGAGTATACTGGGCGAGGGAAACAGCATCTACAAAAGCTCTGTGGTAGAAGGGAATATAGCGAGTACCACGGTTTGCAAAAAGGACAGCTGACTGGAGAGAGGAGATCTGCGCAGACTCACCAAGCCTTTTGGCTTATACACCCCACCCCCAACCCCAGAGGGCACCAGGGTGTAACAAGGGTTGATTAACGTTTGATGACCTTCTTCCTTACAGATGTCCCCATTGATGGGAAATGGAATTGCTGGTCAGACTGGTCTCCGTGTTCTGGAGGACAGAAAACAAGACAAAGGCAGTGTAACCATCCACCTCCTCAGAATGGAGGCAGCCCCTGCGTGGGCCCTGCTTCAGAAACACTTAACTGTTAAGGAAGGAAAAGCTTCTAGCACCTACTACTGTGGGCTGCACACTGCGAGAGCTCTGAGCCCTTAGGAACTCAGGCCAGGTTACCTCATACCAGCTCCCAGCTGGGGCCATCCCAAGGGTAGAGGGCCGTGCCACTCAGAGCGTTTGAAATAAAGATGTTATTTGCAAAATGCACATTGATTTGAACAAACAGCTCAACGTCAACTACACGTTGCTTAAGGGCTTAAGAATCTCGGTAATCCTCCCTTTGCTCATCTGTATAATTTTATCCCATTCACGCGTATTATCAGCCAGAAACTGTGTTAGCAGTTGTTCACACTGAAGTCCCACTGTGTGAGGGGCACATAGTAGGTACCCAATGATGAATCAGTGACTAGCTATTCAGTTTTTCCTCCCTTGAGGACTGCATGGTCTTATTCAGTGACAATAGCAGTGAATATGTATCGAATGATTACTGTGCCAGCCTCGGTGCTCAGTGTGTTAATTCATTCCATCCTCATGACAGCCCTACGAGGTGGATGCCATGTTAGCCCTATTCAGCAGCTGCAGAACTGAAGCTTAGAACAGTTAAGTGGCTTGTCCAGGGTTGCACAGTTAGGAAGTGGCAAAGCTGGGCTATGAACCTGGGCACTTGGGCTCCAGAGGTTTAGACTCTTAACTGTGATGCTCCCTTCCTCTCCGTACATGGGCATTTCTTGACAATGAATTTTTTTCCGAAATTAAATGTAGGAGAAAGTGGGATGTGTGTGTGTGTGTGTGTGCACATGTGCGTGCCTGTGTTATTGAGTCTCCACCCCCTGCATCCCGCGGAGAGTGGATCCTGGTTCCTCAGCTCCCTTTGATGCTGAGCAAAGGAGAGGCAAGGCTGTGCTTGTCAGAAGCAGAGTTCCGGGGCGGAGCTGAATTGCTGTGACATGAGCAGGTGCCTAGAGAAGGCCCTGAGCTGGAGAAAAGAGCAAGGGAAATTGATAACTGAATGAGAGACAGACAGAGGAATGCAGGTAGGAGGTGGGGGGGGGGGAGGGAGGGAGGGAAGGAAGGAAGGGAGGGTGGGAGGAAGGGAGGAAGGGGAGAGATATTATAGTGGCTAGGAGAGAGAACACGGAGACACATCAAGAAGTTCAAGTTAATGGCTCTGGGGCAGTGTGCAGTGTGAACCTTCCCCGACCTCTGTATATTTCACTTTGCTCACTCATGATTTTGTGCAAATCCCATCTGGAGCGTGGGGGGGAAGTTGCTTGAGGGCAGTCAATTGGTCTTTAGGTTACTGAAAACCAGAATATTTGTATTGTTTAGATTGAGTCAAGTGATCATTTAGGCTCTATCGCTCTCATTCATTCCATCACATTAAAACATCCCTTTGTATTTTGTTTACTCTTGGATGCTCCCTCTCTTTGCAGAACTTCCTGTGAATTTGTTGAGATCACATTGGGGCGGGGGGGGGGGGGGGGGGGTGGGCGGAGGGGCCGGAAATGGTTGAAGGTGAATTGGTTAATCCGACTCATTTTCAATCAGTTTGTTTCCGGCCACGTCATCTGCTTTGAGTTTGCCTCTGGGCTAGGCGTTGGGGCCTAAGACCTTTACACATTCATGACACCAAAGCATGGATCAGCACCCACCAGTCGGGCCTGACCAGCTATCTGGAACTGAGTCAATGGAACAAACACCGGAAGGAGCCGATTCTCGGAAGGGGGTTGTTGTAGCAAGCGTGGTGATCCTGCCTTGCCCTCTCGCATCCCTGTGTCCCTGCAATTGAGCTGACGGCTCTGGGCCCTTGTTTGGCTTGATATTATTGCCTTACCGTCTGCTGTTATTTCAACAGGCTAATCCAATAATGTTTTATCTCTTTCATTATACCGAAGCTGTATAATTTTCTTGAGTTATAATCTATCTTCTTTTAAGATTCCCCAGAGACGGGAAAGAGTGGTTCTGTCTTTGGTTGATGGGAAACTCCCAGGAAGCCCACACTAGCACATTGAAGCCAGCACCGCCAAATTAAATTCTGAATCTCAATCACAGCCACCGCTTCTAATGGGAAATTTAAGTTGATTATGGAGATGACAGCCCAGGTTCACGTTTATTGCATTTAGCAGAAATTGTTTATCCTATTAAATATGGTCTTGAAGGAGAAACAATTGAATTTCGGAGCACCGGTGAATACCCAGGTGACGCCTAGGTACCGCTAAACTGTGTAATAATTATATTCTTATTCGTGGGCTGAACTTCCCCTCGTGACTCTTCTTGCAAACAAATGCATTTCGGAGGAGGCTGAAACATAATGTAAGAATTAAACAAAATAAATGCAAACTGTGCTTTTGGCAAACCTTGGCTGCCATAGCCAACACGGACATACCTGTGAAGGAGGCATGAGATCCGTGGGGCCCAGTCCGGGCAGGGTAGTTTGGCAGTGGTCCTGGAAGCTGGAACACAGCACAGTATACCTGGGTGTGGGAGAGTTTTGCATCCAAGAACGTGAATCTCTGAAACGCTGGGAGCTTCACCGAGCGCTAGACGTTGGGGCTGGTGGGGGCGGGGGAGGGGTGGCTCTCGGGCTCTGCTTCCTCTCTGTGTGACCTTGGGCTAATAACATAACTTCTGTGGGAATAATAATGATGATAATTATCTTAACAATAGTGATAATAATAATAGCTGCCAATTATAGAGAGCTGCTCAGTTTATGAAGTCTTTTAACCTACATTATCTCAGTTAATCTTTATCTGGGTTTGATGGGGTAGATATTAATATAATCATCAGGTGACAGGTAGAGAAAGCTTCAGAGGGAAACAGGATCCTTACCACGAATGGGCTGCCTGTGGAAGTCAAGGTGGGTGGCTGAGGCTGGGAGAAAGAGCATCTCCTGGCACAGAATCCAGAGGAGAATGCCATCTTTGTTTTAAAGAAGAGAACTTTGGGCTGTTCCCAGGCACTTATTCGAAAGAAAAGCTCTCAGGAAAGAGTGAGCCTGCAGGAGAAAGCCCTTGGGACACCAGCCAGGACTCCCTGGGGACATTCTGATTAGCATCTTGAGGGGGAAAGATTTTGTTTTACGGACTGAAGATGTCCTTAATGACACCACGTCTACTTGCCAGCATGTCTAGGCTTTAAGGACATTGTGTTATAATTTACTCATTTACCGTCTCCTGTTCCTCCTCAAATATAATGTCCATGAAGGAGGGATGGTGCCTACTTTTATATCTCAAGAACCCAGTGCAGTGCCTGGCACAGCAGGCAAAAATAAATAATTATCGCATGAATTCATTAACCAACGAAAAGGAATGGGAGTGGGCCAGAACCTTCCTTGGCCAGTGAGAAACTTTCATGAATTAGTGACACGTAATGGTAGCCTCATGAAAGTTGGTACATCCCTGGGATAACCCACATGGGAGTGGCTGGGGGAGGCGCGTTCAGCCAGCTTTGTGGGCAGCGCTGCAAAAAAGATGGAAATGAAAGAGGCAGAGAAATAGTCAATGTCAGATGGGGGCTGCTGGGACTCAGGTAGGGGTATTGGTGACACCCACTCGCGACCACCAGAGACCTCCGGGAAACCTTTACAGAGGAAGGGAGTGGGAAAGTCTGTAACCCTTGGTGGGGGCAAACCTGAGAAGCACATTTCCAGGTGGCTGTCCAAGCCAAGGCTCCAAAGGGTTAAAGGCCCGCGCCCCGTATGTGGCAGAGGCAGACAATGAACAAAGAGTAACTAAAAAGAAAATACATTATCTTCTAGCATTCTGCCTCTACCTCATTTTTTTTCATCTATGGGTTCGTTTGAAACCTAGAATGCCCACCTAAAGCCAGCAACACACTGGGGGCGCCCGGGTGGTTCAGTAGGTTAAGCGTCCTTCTCTTGATCTAGGCTCAGGTCATGATCTCATGGTTTGTGGGACTGAGTCCCATGTCGGACTCTGTGCTGACAGCACAGAGCCTGCTTGGGATTCTCTCTCATTCTCTCTGCCCCTCCTCTCTCTCTCTCTCTCTCTCTCTTTCTCTCTCTCTCTCTCTCTCCCTTTCTCTCTTTCTCTCTCTCTTAAGAATAAATAAACTTAAAAGAAAAACAGTAACACATTGGCCTAGCATACCATACGTCTTTGAGATTCCCTGTTTAGCGAATGCTGTCGTGAAGTCAGATTTTTCTGTCTGGTGTTTTCCTCTTTGAGTCATCTTTCCATATTGAGGTGTTTGGAAATTCAGGGTTCACTGAGATACCCAGGGAAAGTCCCAACCTCGTAGGCGGAGATGGAAACACAGATGAAGAGAAGCCGAGTAGTGTAGCTGTTAGAAGTGTGCACTCTTGGTGCCACACTGCCTGCATTTGTGACATTGTCTGGCTCTGTGGCTTATTAGCTGTGTGGCTTTGTGCAAGGCTTTGTGCAGTGCCTTCATTTCCTCATCTGTAAGATGGGGATGGTCACAGTAGCAAACCTTCTGGAGTTTGGGGAGCATATGTGAACGCCCGGACAAAGTCAGCACTCCATAGTTAGCTGTATCGGTGACATTGTTATTTCTGGGGATTCTCAAAACATCAACAAGAACAGTGGTTGGTTTGTTTGATTTTTAAAAGTAATTTAAGACTGTTTTAAAAATATTTTAGTGCTGGGGCGCCTGGGTGGCTCAGGCGGTTAAGCCTCCAACTTTGGCTCAGGTCACGATCTCGCGGTTTGTGAGTTCGAGCCCCGCGTCGGGCTCTGTGCTGACAGCTCGGAGCCTGGAGCCTGCTTCGGATTCTGTGTCTCCCTCCCTCTCTGCCCCTCTCCTGCTCATGCTCTGTCACTTTCCGTTTCAAAAAAAAAAAAAAATCAAACGTTAAAAAAAATTAAAAAAAAATATTTTAGTGCTAAACCTACCATAAGCATGAGAACAAGAAAGACATAAAATAGCTTAGCTCCTAGGAGATGTCTTCATAAAGGACATGGAAGGCTTTTATAGCCCAAGCTCTGGGTTATTAAGGGGAAATGTAACAGCATAATAACTAATATTTGCAGAGGGCATTACCAGCTACAAAGAACTTTCACATACCTAATCCAGTTTAATCCTCTCAATGGCTGCAAGAGGAGGATGTATTATCTGCCTGACAGGTGGTGAGAAGGAGCCTCGGAGAGACTGAGCAATTTGCCTAAGACCACACAGCTCGAAAGTGGCCAAACCGCCCCAGTCCCAGGGCTGTGTCCGCGTCTCCCTCTGCAGCGGAAGCAACGGCACTGGCATCACATAGCAGGTGCCTGCCTGCCTGTCCGCTTGCATAGAAGAGGCAGAGAAAGGCCCATGGTCTGGCATCCTTGCAGTGAAGAAGCAGCCCTGCCTTCCAAAGGGCTTCTGGGCGGGACACCTTGGTGGCTCCCTCGTCGAAGCCTCTGACTCTTGCTTTCGGCTCGGGTCACGATCTCACAGTTCATGACTTCAAGCCCCGCGTCGTCTGCGCTGACAGTGTGGAGCCTGCTTGAGAATCTCCCTCTCCCTCTCTCTCCCTGCCCCTCCCCTGCTTTCTCTCTCTGTCTCTCTTTCAAACAGTAAACAAACGCAAAACAAATTTCAAAAGAAAGCAAAGGGCTTGCAGGCAGGCGGACAGAGATGTAGGACCCAATGCCATCACTTCCCAGCTGAGTGACCCCGATCAAGTCACTTACCTCTCTGTGCCTCAGTGTCCTCATCAGAGTCTTGGGCCAGTCGTCTTGATGGCACAGTGTGAGGATTGAACGGCATGACATATGCAGAGGGGTTGCCGCCGTCCCAAGTGCCTGGCACATGCTGGCTACTCAACTGCCTTTCCAATCTTGGGTGCAGAATGAACCAGCACTGCCTTCCATCTGCCTCTTCCCCCCCCCCCCCGGCCTAGCATCTGTCTCTTTGGGGGCATATCGACCGCATTTTACAGAAAGGAAAAGGAGAAGGAATAGGGATTGCGTTTGCAGGGGGAAATTCTTGGAGGATTGTCAGAGGGAGTCGAGTGGCTGGTCTGACATTCACCTCCGGGCAGGAGCCCACTCCAGAGCCCAGGCACTGCCATTATCACTGGCTGCACCCACCCGTTATCTCACGTCTCCACCTTGCAACCCCAAGTGTTCCTTCATCCATCACTGGCCATTGTCTGGTACCCACTCCCCCTTCCCCCCGCCACCTCCTGCCCGATGGACCTCCTTGTTAATAAGCCGGTGTGTTCGTATCCTGAAAACTATCTGATTCTGGTCCCTTTTATCCCAAACACCATCCATCCATCAACCGCTTGCTCTCTATGCTTGGTTAGGAAAATGGGAATGGGGGAGGGAGACAAATCATAGATAAAACTTCTTAGCTGCTATCTCTAAAGAAATAGAATGGATAAATAGATCCATCAGGCATGTATCATGCCACTGGACAGCAAAGTCCATTTGTTAAAAACTGGTTAGGCGAGAGGATTTATCTCACACTTTAAGCTGCTAATGTAGAAGGGAAACATGTTTTCCTTTATCTCTCCCAGGGGAGGGAGAAACCCCAAGGCCACTAATGCAGAATTTTTAACTCCATTTGATGGGCTTTCCTTCACTAAAGTGGAAAAGGTGGTCTCTCTTTCTGAAGTTTACCCAGCCTCGTGGGATGGTGTGGGCTCTCCCTTGATGCTCCAGGAAGCTTGCAGGATCCGGAAGTCCTGTGAAAATGTCTTCTATGGGGTTCTCTCTCACAAATTCCTGACACGACAGCACAGAGGGACCAGAGAGAGAACAGCATCCAACAGGCTTTTACTAGGAAGCTCCTCTGTGTCCAGCACTAAGCTAGCCAGGTACAAGGGCTCCAAAGGTAAACATGAGTTTCCACCTGCCCTGCAACCAGTCACTAGTGTGGGGAGACAGACGAGTAAGCTACAGTTATAGCCTGCAGAAAATGCTGGAATATAGAGCCATATGAAGGAGTAGCACCCAATGAAGTGTGGGCTAGTGGAAGAGGTCAGGGTTGAACCTAACCTCCACCCTGAGAGTACTGGCAAAGAGCCAGGAGAAGAGGGAGCTGGCGGGCAGGGGGCTTCTGGGCAGCGTGTGCAAAGGCCTGGAGACGACAAAGAGCCTGGTCTGTTTGAGGAACTAAACTGGACATCATTCATTCAACAAATATTTGTTGACCCCCTATTAAGGCCAAATACTATTCTAGGCACTGGGGGTCTAGCCATAAAAAGGTTTGCATCGTAATGGAAGGAGGCATACCAAGAAAAATAGAAGACTAAATGAGTCTATTTAGTAGTAGTACTAAGTGCCATAAAATAAGAATAATAAATGAGGGCAAATGGCCCTTGGGGAGGTAATACTTCAGCAGAGACTTCAGTGAAACAAGGGCATGAGTCTTGGATGAGCTGATTTAGGGGATGAGCATTTTGGGCATGCTCATCCTGGGGCATGAGAGAGCTTGACATGTGTGAGGAACCACAAACAGGCTTTCATGGCTAGAGCAACGTGATTGAGGGAAGGAGTGACTAGAAGGAAATGAAGTCAGAGAGCCAACAGTTAGACATATAGGGCTTTGTACATCCTGTTAGGGGCAATAGATTTTATTGAATGTTTATTTTTGAGAGAGAGAAAGAGAGCAAGTAGGGTAGGGGCAGAGACAGAGGGAGACAAAGAGTCCAAAGCAGGCTCCAGGCTCCCAGCTGTCGGCACAGAGCCTGATGCAGGGTTCAAACCCACAAACTGCTAGATCATGACGTGAGCCCAAGTTCAATCCAGTTAACCAACTGAGCCACCCAGGTGCCCTGGGGCAATAGATTTTTAGTACAAGTGCCTCATAGAATCTGAAAAAGGAGTCGAAGATGGAGTGGTACGTTGGCATCAGATAATAGAGAACCTTGTGAATCCAGTTAAAAACGCTTGAGCTATACAACAATGGCTGTGGGGTGTTGAACCACCAAGAACACTGGAAATGAGCTGAAAAGTGGCCATCTGTAGAAATTTCCCCAGGACCAAGCACCAGCTGCCTTCAGGAAAGGCTCAGTGAGCAAACCCAAGGTCTGATCTCAGCCATCCCCAGCCTAAGAAGGACCAGCACTCAAACCAAGGAGCTGAGCAGTAATCACCACCCCCACCAACCCACCTCGTGGGTTCCAATCCCCGTAGCTTTGTTGCATGCTATTTCCTCTGTGCTATTCTGCCCCTTCTTGACCTTTCTTTCCTTGTCTAATCCACACTCACTTCCTAGGTTCCGCTGGCCATCCTCTCCTCCTCTAGGCTGTCCTCTCTGCACCCCCTCACCAGCTGGGCTAGCCCCCACAGCCCTCTGGATATCCTGCTGGCATCGGACCTATTGCCATTGCCGGCTTCCTGCACCCGGCCAGCATTCTTGCAGGGCTGGGACCACATCTGACTCATTTCCGTGTCTCCAGCACCTGGCTCAGGGCCTGGCACAAGAGCTCGCCATGGTGCTTTGCCCATTTCCCAAGTGCAGGGGTAGCAGCCCTGAATGTCTTTATGGAAGAGAGGCATCCTTCCGCTAATGCACATCACATCCCCTTTTTACCATGGCTCCCGACAGCTTCCTTCTGCCATCTCTCATTTCTGCAGCGTGGTTTTTGAAGCCTACCCTTTCTCTCTGTCCATTATCTTCACCCTAAAGGCATACAGTTCAGAAGAGATTCATTGAGTCAACTCTTTAGATCTTCCTCTATCTCAAAGAAGAAAAAAAGCCCCTCCTTATTGCTTTTCATTCTGTCATTAATTTACTTTCCAAAGACACCTTGTCAGGCTGAAGATTATATCTTTAAGCCGTGTTTTTACATCCACTACCTATAAAGCCTTAGATTATGGGTCTCCTGAAAGGACCTGAGGTAGAATACGTTTGATAAGCTTTATGCCCTTTGCTTGGCAAGAGTCAGGCATTCTTGAAGAGGGAAAGGCACTGATCTGGGGGAGGGTCGCTGCTTCTGAAACCGCCCCTGCCTTTGTATTGTGATTTCTGAAACTGCTGGGGATGCGGCATCCTCCGAGGAGCAAGGCAGAGGCTGGCCGTGGTTCTCTGGCTCTGGTGACCGAAGACAGCATTGCTCAGCTGGTGGTTTGGGCTCACATGTGATCCAGGCAGGTGCTCAATCCCTGTATTGTCATCTCCCGCCTAGATGCCTACACTTGCTCCCTAAGGAGCTTCTTTGCCTCTCCCCATGCCCCCGGCACCATCCTACAAGTCTTTGCCTTGTCTTAGCAGTCCCTGGTAGACAGCATAGAGCAAAGGTGGGGGGCGTGGGCTTGATGTAGCACATTCAAACCTTGGCTGACCATGAGGCTCAGCCTTGCCAAGACTCAGTTTCCTTAGCAGTGAAATGGGACTCCTAAAACATATCTGAAGAGGTCCTGGATAAGGCTGAATGAGATAACAGAGATAAACCGTATATTGGCTGTCCTTTTATTATATGCCTGTTCCCATGAACATGTGATGAATCCTTGATGTTCAAGGATTCTCAGCCTTGACTACTTTCTTCTTTCTTTTTTTAATTGAAGTGCACTTGATAACAGCTTAAAAACTACTGATGTCTGGCTCATGCCTCCAGACATTTGGATTTAATGGGTCTGGGGGCGCAGCCTCTGGACAGCAAGGTTTTTGAAACTCCCCAACTGAAAACTACAGCTTTCAGACCAACTTTGAATGTCCTCTTGTAAATTGCCCCCTCGCCCTCCGTCAGGTGCTAGCGGGTAAGCACCGCTGCCCGGTAAGTAATGAATAGAAACTAATTACTAATGTAAATCAACTTTGAAAGAAAAAACAAATTCATGACAGGATGAGGAGCAGTAAAGGAGTTGTCTTCTTTTAGATGGAAGATCTGATGACTTTAGAAATGAAACTGCTAAACTATAAATTTTAATGAACACTGGTAACAATAGTAATAATAAGGGCGTTGCTAATAATTCCATATATGACAGGCACTGGGCTGGGGTTTTTTAAATTTTTTTAATGTTTATTTATTTTTGAGAGAGAGAGAGAGAGCATGAGCAGGGGAGGGGCAGAGAGGGAAGGAGACACAGAATCTGAAATAGGGTCCAGGCTCCGAGCTGTCAGCATGGAGCCCAACGCGGGGCTTGAACTCACGAACCATGAGATCGTGACCTGAGCCGAAGCTGGACGTTTAACTGACAGAGCCACCCCGGCACTGTGCTGTTTCATATGACATATTTATCTTCACTTTCTCCCCCATTCTCCGTTCCCAACTCATGTGCACACACCCCCAAGGTTCTTTCTCACCTTCAAACTGTATTACATGCTGAGCTTCTATCTTAAAGGCCTCTTCCCTCTTTGCCTCGTTCAGAAATCCTTCAAGGTCTGGGTCAAGCCCCATCCCATATGTAAAATACACACCAGGGAACATAAACCTCTGTCCCACCTGGCCTCCTTTGGCCCTTCCTTTGGCATTAACTCAACGATTAATTCTCTGTATCCCTAAAGTCCCTTCTAATTGTTTCATGTATATGTCTTATTATTACCCTAAAAAGATCGAGGATTCTGAAAAGATAGAGAGCACTAGGATATATCAATCAACAGATGCTTTTGTCCCTACTAGAAGTTCAGATTCCACTGCCAAAGAGCTAAACCCACCTCTAGGAGAAACTTAGAGGTAAACAGAAAAGTCCGTGCAACACAACACATTCTGTATTTGAGACATGACTAGAGTATGATGGGGATACTGAGGCAGGCTGGTGTGATTGGCTCTCCTGCAGGTGGTCAGGGAAGGTGTACTGATCAGCATTTGTTGGCTCCATTATCCAGTCTGGGGAGCTCACCCATAGGAACCACATTTTTGAACTGACTCTTGAGTTCAGTCCCTCCCCTCATCCTTGTTAGGTCTCCCCCAATTCAAGGAACAGCATTGGCCTCTGGGGATACATTGCTGATCCAAACAAACCTAATCCCTGCCCTCACAATTAGCATCTCAGGGGAGACAGATCATAAATAGTCACAGGAGATATGGCAGCCAGTATACAGTTATTAATTGTGAAAAACACCATGAAGGAAAAGGATAGAGTGCCCTGAGAAGATAACTGGGGGAAACGTGTTATTTGTGGGAAGAACCTGAACAGAAGAGATTAATTGAGGGAATGAAAGAAAATAATGTTGAACCCAGATCAAGGAAAATTGACAGAACTCAAGTCAGTCTTCATTTTTTTTTCTCATTATTTCAGTGTATCTGCTGCTTCTACCAACTAGTAATGGTTCTGTGAATGAACAAATATTGTGATCAAAGAACTGAGACCATTCTCATCATACTTTGTTTTATTGGCCATTGATCTGCTTGCCTCCTACTTCTAACATCCTGTAAGTCCCTCTAAGGCATGGATTGAAATCTCTCTGTCCCTCCCCCCCCCCGCCTCCGCTCTCTCTCTCTCTCTCTCTCTCTCTCAGATGATCTGAAGTGCTGTGAGCAGGACTGAGGCCCTAGTTGACATTCAGTGCCCAGTTGTTGAATGATTGCATCTTGTGGGTAATAGGACAGTTAGTTGTAGACGGCACAGGCTGGTCCTACTCCTGGAAGTTGGCAGGACAAAGAAAAAGTCCACGTTGATTTGCATTTCCCCTCAGCTGAAAGGAGTCTTTTTCCAGTGGTCAATGCAGGGGGTGCCATCCGCTGCATCTGTGCCCAGAGGCCCTCAGCAAGCCTGGGTCTGCACTTTCCACCCTGGACAGGAGTTGCCTCCATTCTGGGGTGCAGGGTTATTGCACTCTCTCCTCCTTTCCTGGGTGCCCGCTCTGCAAGCAGACCAGGAGCTCCAGCAGCTCCAGCGACCATCCGCCTTGGCTCCTGCACAGATAATTTCCCAGGGGAGGAGGAGGTTAGCATACAAGAAGCAGCTCGGATTATAAGGAGGGAGGCCCATCCCGTTGCCCAAGAGTGGTCTGCAATCTCTCCTTGGGGAAATGCCTGGCGTAGCCAACCAAGACCTCTGTGCTCACCACCTTGCACTTAATTTGAAACTCTGGATGGAGCGAGAGCCTCTTCTGAGAGCCCATCTCATGAAATTGGAATCCACAGTTGCATGGAAGATAGATAGCAGAGTGAAGCAGGAAGACACGTTCCTCCGGAAGAATGACACGGAGCCACTGGAGGGTGTGAAGAGCAGGGAGCACAGCCCAGCCAAGGATTCACAGACAAGGGCCAGCCTGACAGCCCTCTGGAGGGGCTCGAGGGCTTCTGACTGAGGGTCTGCAAATCAGAGCCCCTCAGACTCTGATGCTGGGGCCACGGTGGGTGACAGGGTCTGCACAGAGCATCAGAACACAGGCACTGATCAAGGGTTGCCTCTGGAAGTCCAGCTCATGCAAAATCCCCTGGCCTGGGGCTGCTGCCTCCTACTGGCTCCGGGTCTTTGGGCAGACCCTCTCTCAGCCTGAGTTTTCACCTCTGTAAATGAAAACGATGGACTAATCCACTGGAGTTTTTCCATCATTTTTTTCATTCCTGTGTTTTTTTTTTTTCCCTTAAATGAAATCTTATGTGAGCCCCAATATGGCCACCAGATGAAAGTAGAGCTGTTTTATTTGAAGCTGGGGTGTCTATCTGGGCTTGCCCTGCTCCCCCGGGGCAGCCCCTAAGACTCCCAAGTTTCCTCAGATCCCAGTGTGAATATCATTGGCTTAGATTATCTTCAGGGCCCTTCCAGCTCTGTAATTATACTCCCCGGTGGGACAGCCACAGCAGGCTTCTCTGTCTCTATTTTTCCCACCTCTGTGACTTGGTCTCCACAGGCAAAGGTTTGCTGGGAAAATACTTAGGGACCAACGTCAGTGGGTTCCCATGGGGGCTGACTTCCCACTCTTAGATTTCCTTACCAAATTAGTCTTTGTCAGGCTGAACGTTCAGTCTGATGTCCCCAAGGCTACCTGATGTCCACACTGTGCTTGTGACAAGGTCAGTGGGGTACCTGTGAACTGCCTGCAATTGACTGAATGTAATATTGTAGGTTAAATGGGCTCTGAGGAGGAGGGTCCATCCTCTGGGTCCTGCCACCCCCCCCCCCAGATCATTGGCATCACGCCCCCTTTCTCCGGTGCCCATTGTCTGTACATATGACTCAGCACGGCCACAACTGAGCCTGGCATTGGACCATTGAAGAGGCACATCTAGGTAATCCACACTCCCTGTCTCTCTACCTCTGTAATATTGGACAGGGATGCAAGGGATCCAAATGAGTCATTCGTTTGGGGGCCCATGCTGTAATTGTGATTACCCGGGCAGGACTCACGTTTGGCCCGTTAAGCCAGGTCAGGCTGATAACCATGAACACATCTTCCCTCCCCGCTCTCCAAGATAATAGTCAATATAATCATCTCAGACTCTCTGCCCTCATTTCTGAAACTTCTTGACTCTTAGTATATACATCAGTAGAATGTAACAGTTAAGAGCTTGTGTCCTAGGGTGGGTCCAAACCCCTAGATCCAAATCCTGGTTCTGACACTCCCCAGCTGGGTGACTTTGAGCAAAGTATGTTACCTTCCTCCTACCCCAATTCCTCATCTGTAAATTGGGGCTAATAATGGTACTTCTAACATTCTTTGGGGGGAAGAGATGAATTCATGCCCATGACGTGTTGAGATAGTGTCTGGCAAAGAATAAGGGTTAGTTACTCTTCCTGTTCACTGACCTTTGGTCCCCCTGGAAAAGCTGCTTAGCCAATGGGGCAAATGAGGGTTGAAACCCAGTCCACACTCTGCTTGAAAAGTCAAGAATTCCTTGGGCCCTGGAGCTTGTCCGTATCAGCCCTAAGAAGTTTCTCTCTTTCTCCCAATTTACCCACCTAGCGGGCAGTGCCTTTTTTCAGTTTACAGAAGGAAACTGTGCCTGTCTTTGCCCTGGTAACCAGTCTACTTGTTTTCTATTCCCTGCATCCTCCTTCATAAAGACCCTGGAATTCACTCACCATATTGGCTCACCCCTGTCACAATTCCTCCTGCAGGATACAAAGAAGCTTGCCAAGATTTAATTTGTGCTCCCTTCAGCAGTAGAAGAGGGTTTTAGAGAAGACACCAAACCAAGATAGATCCTCTGCCAGTAGAGTGATTTCCTCCTCTTATTTATAATCATAGAGCCTGCCTCATGTTAGCTAGTTTAACATCAACACAACCTGTGATGAAGGTACTGCTCTTATCCCTCATTTTATGGGGAATTCTCACATGAAAATTGGCAACATTGGCCTTCAAAGGCCTCTCTGCCACCAGAGCTCTGCTGTCCTGCTTCCCCTTGAGAACTACTCCACCAATGAGGTGATTATAACCCACCATCAGCTCATTTTCACAACCAGGCTCCTACCCCACCTACCATGGGCATCAACGGTTTGGGTTAAGAGTAGTGCTACCGTAGATGTACCCATCCAGACTTTCTTTTTTTCTCCTTTTCTTCGTATCATCTTCACTGCAGTTGCCAACTGAGGTTGATTTATACATTGATTTGGTAGCCCATGTGTTTTGGACATCATTCCATGTGTAATATAAGTAGTTTTGTATGTGCAGAAAATTGGAAGCTTGGGGATTTGAGCATGTATAGAGATTCTTGAAGCTCAAAGGAAACTCAAGCAAGAAAGATGAACCCCAGAAAAAAGAAATGGCTAACCAGTGTCTCACGGTAAGTTAGTGAAGTAGTTGGGGCTCATATCCAGGTCCTCAGACTTCTTATCTTTAAGGGATATGGATTTCTCATCCTTGTCTCAGAGCCCTCTTCCCTGGTACCAGTGAGTTCATGCTGTGCGACTATACACTTAAATCTTACCTGCCACAACCCTTTTGTTTGTAGTCATAGCTCCTTGCACTGTAATGACAGTGAGTAAACTCTTGTAGTTGACCCCCAAAGATGTGCTCAAGTCCAAACACCCATTACCTTGTAAGCACGAACTTATTTGCAAGTAGGGTCTTGGCAGATTAAGTCAAGTTAAAATGAGATCCCAATGGATTAGGGTGGGTCCTAATCCAATGACTAGTTTTCTTAGAAGAAAAGAAAACGGATGTAGAGTAGAGAACACCACGTGAAGACACACAGAGATTGGAATGACACATCCACAAGCCAAGGAATGCCAGGGATTACCAGCAACCGTCAGAGGCTAGGAGAAAGGCATAGAACAGATCACCTTCAGAGCCTCCAGAAGAAACCAACCTGGCCAATACACCTGAATTCTGGACTTCTAACTTCCAGAAGTGTGGGACAAGTTTCTGTTGCTTTAAGCCCCCCAGCTTGTGGTAATATGTTGTGGCAACCCCATGAAACTGATATATCCCTCCTGAAATGAATTGTCCTGTCCATGTACACCTTGGCAAAACAAAACAAAATAAACAAACGAAAATAGTTCTCATCTGAGAGAGGGTCTTGATAGCTGGGAGAAAGCGTAAGAAGCATTGAAGGGGGAAGGACAAGTCGCCCATAAAGCTCAGAGTGCTGTAGCCAGAGTAGTGGGCAAGAGGACACACAAAGGGGGGTGCTGGGAACCCCAACAGTCCCTTCTGCACTGGCGCCTCTGAGCTGGGTCAGGCTTGAATCTGAGTGAGGGTACGTGGGTCTTACCCTTCTGCTCCATTTGCTCACAGGCAAGGCCCCGGCGACCCAGTGGGCACTGGCACTCACAGCTGGTGCCCTTGAGGATGGGCTCCCCATTGTTGAAGCAGGGTCCACAGTGGCAGGCATTGAATTCCATCAGGTACTGGTCCAAGGCCCGGCGCAGGTTCTGGCGCTTGGCCTCCAGGGGCCCCAGGTTTGTATGCCGCAGCACCTCGTGGATGGGCTGCATCTATGGGTTCAAAAAAAATAGAGAGCCCTTCCCTGGGTTTCCAGCTTCCCAGAGCCCACAAACCGGCCATCAGGCCTTCCCAGGCCTGCTCCATGCGAGGCACAGACCTAGAACTCTATCTCACTGCATTGGACCCTCACAGCCACTCTGCAAAGCAGGTACTAAACTCCAGAGACCCTGAGTGTTCGAGGGACTAGCTCAGGATCACCCAATTAAGTGCAAGAGCCATTCTGAACATGGGCCTCCTTAACTCTGAAACCTGTGCCCCACCCCCACCCCCAGTCCCAGAAGAAGAAGAGAACTCAGCAGCTATCTGCGCCAACTCATCGGCCCCCCTCCGGCACTTTTAAAGGAAGCAGGAAGAGTGTAAAGTATTATGTGTGTTTAGCGTGTGTTTGGTTTGGTTTGGTTTTGGTTTTGGTTTTGGTTTTGGTTTTTAATCCGTCACCTCCAAAGCAGGAATTATTAAAGTCCTTGATAGGTAGTTGGCCTCTAGGTAGGGATCCTTGGCCTCTGGGGCCACCTATTCCAGGAATGACTACAGGCCAGGGTTTCTCAACCTCAGCACTACTGCATTTCCAGCTGGATAATTCTTTGTTGGCAGAGGAGGGCTGTCCTGTGGGTTGTAGGATGTTCCGAAGTGTCTCTGGCCTCTACCTATTAGATGCCGGTCATAACTTTAGGTTGTGAAAATCAAAACTGTCTGCTGACATCACCAAATATCCCCTGGGGGGCAAAATCGACCCCTGGCTGGGAAGTAGTGGATGGAGGTGAGAGCCCTGAATCTGGAGACAGAAAATCTGTCTTCGGATCTTGGCTCCACTGGTTCCAGGCTATGTGATCTGTCAGGTGACACGGGGAGCCTGCCTTCTTTGCCTCTACAATGAGAACAGTACTCTTGCCTTCCAGGTTTACTGTGACGATGAAAGCTGGTAGACTGGAAAAGCCTGTCGCAGAGTACAAGTTCAATAAATGCTGCTCACACCCTCGTTATGCGGCCTAGAACTCTTTTCTGTCCATCTCTAAGCCTGAGCCCCATTATCTATGAAATGGGAATAATAACCTTCTTCCTAGAATTCTTATGAAGATCTAAAGAAATAATGAATGAGAGATGCCAGCATGAAAGGGAAGAACAATATAAAGTAAAGCACCGTTTTTATTAGTTAGATGGGATGGTAGGGGGATAAAAGCTGAAATTTTTCAAATTGCATGTACCTATGGTGGTCGTCAGCATGCTTTTAAGGCTATATATTTTAACACACAATCAAAAAGTGAGAGCTTCTTTACAGATCTCTCATTTTATAGGACAGTAACCTGAGGCCCCGAGAGAGGAGCGATTTGCCAAGGTCGCAGGGCAATTCAGAGGTAGGGACTGAGCCACACTGGGGCAATCTCCCTCCTCCAGAATCAAAAGTCAATGGAGGGCACTCACAGTGGCCTCGAATGGGTTCCTGGAAATGTGTACAGAAAGATCAGTGACAAACAGACCTTGGCTTGTGGTCACAGGCCGCAGCTGAGGTCACCAGGCTGGTCATGTCAGGACTGGCTGGGCGGCCAGCCAAGGGCAGGCGACCACTTACTGGAAGTTCAGAAAGTTTGGCCCCATTGTTAGGAAGTGCATGCAGGATGGGCCACCCTGTGGCCCTAGTTAAAGATGACTAATTTCAGGGAAGGTTAAGACCATTGGGCCACTTCCCTGTGACCTTCCAGCGGGACTCAGCACTCAGCCCCCCATCTCTCACTTCTCAATCCCAGACACTTCAGGGAGAGGAAGGGACTCCTTGGGAAGGGCAGGTGGGGACTGAAAGAAGGGAAGAAGGGTGGATAAAAAGAATCTTTGAGCTTGGAAAGATATTGGCCATGATCTTCTTCCCATTTTATAGGTAAAACAGATTCCGAGAAGGCAAGTGGTGTGATATTAGCAACATGATGTAACATAACACATAATAATATGTAACATAGCATCATAACATAACATAATTCCCATATTCACTCAATCTCAGTACCTGCCATAAATAATCACCGCTAAGCTACCATGGAGATATGCAAATAAGACACTGTCTCCTCTCTGAGCATCAGGTTCCAAATAATCCCCTGGCTAACCTCCTTATCTGTAGTCTGTCTCTCTCTCTTCCCAGCCCTTCAGTTCATCCTTCATGTATCTGTAAGCATCCTCTTTTTAAAATACAGCTCAGGGCACCGGGGTGGCTTAGTCAGTTAAGCATCCAACTTCCGCTCAAGCCATGATCTTGTGGTTCTTGAGTTCAGGCCCCACATCAGGCTCTGTGCTAACAGCTCAGAGCCTGGAGCCTGCTTTGGATTCTGTGTCTCCCTCTCTCTCTGCCGCTCCCCCACTCATGCTCTCTCTCTTTCTTTCAAAAATAAACACACAATAAAAATATAAGTAAAATATATAAAATATAGCTTTAGCGCTGTCACCTCCCTGCTCCACAACCTACCAGCTCCTTAATGCATCAAATCCAAACTTCTCAGGGCCAAAATGTGTTGTGAAGAGATTGTGAATGTTAGAGTCTGTGGGACAGAGCTCAAGTTGGTCTCTGCCATTTACCAGCTATGAGATTTGGCCAGCTTACTTAGCTTCCATCAGCTTGTTTCTTCAACTGTCATTCACTAAATACTCACTACTCTCTCCCTAACCTTGTGATGTAATATGTTACTATCTCCATGTTATAGACCAGGAAACTAGGGCTCAGAAAATGAAGTAACTTGTCTAAGGCTATACACTGAAAAGGTGGCTGAGCCATGATCCAACTTATATCTTTCTCATCCCAAACCTAGGCTCTCTTTCCCCCAAGATGGTATTCGGTCTTCTCCAAATCATTAACATCAGACTTCCCCTTGGGAGCTTTGTTCAAGGCAAACACAAAGTTCACCTCTTGTCCGTGAAAGTTTATATATTGCTCCTGATATCAATTTTACACTTTTTGACCAAATGACTAATAGCTTGATGATAGCAATTTTCAGACCCTATGTGAATTACAGGTGCGTGAAAATGGTCCCTTACTTATTGGAGAAGAAATGAGATCAGGGTTAATCCATCTGACCTCTTTCTTCATAGAGAGCAGGGTGTTATAATAGACTTTTAGGTTCAACTGTTGGTGTATATTTTAAGAAGAGAAATGTATCCATACCCGGGATTTTAAATATATGTAGAAAATGGACAAGAGTCAAGAGAAAATGGGTGAGAAAGTAATCATAAAAACCCAAAATACAACTCTTTTCTTAATGGACTATCCTTGCGTGTGAATAGAAATAGTTTGACAACTGGTAGACCAATCCATTTCCTTTGCAATTTGAATACAATTTTACTGCCTTTCCGAAGTTAATGATTTAAGGCAGGGTTTCTCAACTTCAGCGCCGTTGATGTTTGAAGTCAGATATTTCTTTCTTATGGGGGCTGTCTGTGCATTGTGAGGTGTTCAGCAGCATCCATGGTCCCTACGCACGAGGTGCCAGTGGCACCTTCTAGCTGTGACCACTGAAACTGTCTCCAGACACTGCCAAATTTCCCTTGGGGAGCAAAGTCGCCCCCCACGGTTGAGAACCATGGCTTTAAGGAAGGTGCTAGGGTAGAGGGATGTGAGAAACTGGTCATGAAGTCCAAAGGTCTGAGATCAAGTATTGCTACATATGAGCTTTGTGACTATAAATGGATCACTAGTTCCTTGGAGCCTCAGTTTCCTAATCTTTTAAATAGTGAGACTCACTTCTGGACCAGAGGTTCATTGTGATAAGGGGATGAGATCACTTGGAGCAAGGGCAGCAAATACATCTTGGTACCACAGCTTGTTCTTGTATGGCCTTTGAGCTGAGAATGGTTATTACATATGTAAAAGTTTGTAAAAAAGAAGGAGAAGAATTTGTATGAGAGTTTGTCTGTGGCCCACACAGCCTAAAACATTTACTATCAGCTCCTTCCCAGAAAAAATTTGCCAACCCTCGACTGAACGAATGTGACTTTAAAGTCTTTTCTGTATAAATGAAAGTTCTTATTTTTAATGTGGCCTAATTCTGAAGAAATTCTGGGACCACGAGTGTAAAACTAGGCTCTGCCCAGATGTTAAGCTTCTGCTCCCGGAGGTCGTGTGGCCTGGGTTTAAAGTCACAGGCTCCCTGTAGTCAGGCGGCGGGAAGGCCACCAGATCAGTGTGCCGTTACATTTAATCTTGTTCTTTGATGGGCTCATAATAAGAAATATGAAATGATCTGGTCTGCTTCACTTTCATTCCTCATGGACGTAGAGTTTCTTCAAGTGCGAAAAGACTTACCTCAAAATCAATAACGACAGGATTATACTTTAATGACCTCCCCCAGGAACGATACGTAATGGTGCTCCCGTTTTGAGTCAAGCCACCGCCCCAGCCAGAATTGCCACCTCGCACTCGAGAAATGATGTCTTCCACAGCCATGGCCAGCCTGTCTTTGTCTGCCAGCAAGAAGATAAGTGCATTAGTTCAGTTTCCAAGAAGCCAAAGGACTGGTTGGCAAGCTCCACTGATGAGATTCGGGACAGTTTATATGCTCCCCTTACAGCTGTCTCCCGTTCTTCCACCTTGCTCAGTGAACTAGCAGGACAACCAGAAGGGAAGGACCAAGACCTAGAACTAGACCCATCCTCTGAGTTAGAGCAGACACTGGGAGGACAGCCCAGACCAGACCCGCATGGCGGAGGGACAGGATGGGGAAACGGATGAGGATTCATTCGTGCACGCATTTATTCGTTCATATGCCACATGTGTACTCAGTGCCTGCTACCTGCCAAGTAGGTTCAATTAAGTATCATAGGTGCTGTGACAAATGTCTCTATGGGGCATAGAAGGGGCATAGACAAAAAGGCAGTTAGATCTACAGCGGGGAGGGAGGATTGTCAGGACAAAAGGTGAGTTGTCTAGAAAAGTGAATGACCAGGTAAATGGAGAGAGGAGGGAAGGGCATCGCGGAGAAGAAAGTATTTGACTTAAGGCCCCGAGGCATGAGTAGCCAACACAGTGGGAGTAACCTGAACCCCAATACATTTGATGAGTGAATGAATGAATGAATGAATGAACACTCACTGCCTTATTCAGGAAATGCCAAAAATATCCGTATACAAGTTTCTCTAATAATTGTTCTTTGAGCTTGGTAACTATATTGTCCTCTCTCGGCAGACTATGACCCAGTGGGCTTTTATCTCAACAGTCAACTGTCCAGGTTCTGTCTGTACATTCCCTTCATCCCAGTTCTTACTTAGATCTTTGTCTAGTGCTCGAAATCTAGAAGTCACATATTTCTAAGGTGATCTCAGTACATGGTTAATTCAAAATAGAGCCACAACCGGTTATTGGTTTGGGGTATTTAGCAGCTGTACAGCATGACCATTGACTGAAATGGAACCAGTTGAAGGGGAAAAGAGTGTCTGTGCCCTGAGTGTGTGTCCAAGGAAAAGTCTAGCTTCTCTTTTAGGGACCCATTACTAAATACTTACTAGTATTGCCACCTCCGGTTTTTTCACAACGTTCTGCTGATAAACGTCCTTCAGTTTTTATGCTGTCTGTGTAATCATAGTCAATGCCCACAAAGCCTCCGAAGCATTTCTTGATATCTGTGCTGGTAATGCCTGTCACAGGGAGACAGAGAGATACAAAATGCTGAGATGCTTAAAGACTGTGAATACGTAACAACCAGCTCACAGCAGGAAAAGCTAGCTTTGGTTTTGGAGCCTCAGAGAGCTAAGGTGAAATCCCAATCCTCTAACCCAATCTCAGTGTTCCCTTGTGTGTGGTTCAAACCCAGATAATTCTGGTAATGAGAAGGAATATGTATTGCACATACTAGCTGCTCAAAAGTGCTAGTTCCCTTTCCTTTGCACATTTTCCACTGAGCCTCCTCAAGGCAGGGATTCTGTCTCACCCATCTCCATAAATGCCTGTGCCTCACACAGTACCTGGCCCGTGATCGGCACCATTTTCGTGCTGCCATTTTGAACTCGTTGCTCCTTCCTCTCTCTTTCACCATCTTTCCGAAGTCTACTCAAGCTCCAGTTCAAATGTCATGTACTCCATGAAGCATATTTGGATCAGAATACTTCCCTCCTTCTTCAGAGCTACCAGTGTGTGTGTTTGGGCAGGAATGATCATATTTGCACAATTCTTTTTGCCCAGGTCTTCCTCCTACCCTGGAGAGGCCAGACTGCCTTTAGAAGATGGATAGATCTCCACGGGAAGTCGGGCCTGCCTTCTGACCCCACGAGAACTGTGAGTCCCACATTAGCTGTCTCCATATTTGTTTACATCTGAGGACCCACGGAGGAATCTGAGTCTTCTAGATGAGGCATATAATTCTCAAAGCACGAAGGTCATTTTGTCCCCAGCCCTCGATCTGTAAATGAATAGAACTGAATTTCCAATCCTTGGTCGGGCTGGCAAGGTAAGGCTAGAAAGGTCAACTAGAGCAAGATACCGGCCCTCGCTACAGAGTCCAGCTTTATCTGTGGCTAGAGGTCAAGGATTTGTGCCTTATTCACCACTCTCTTGTCGGCATAGTGGCACAGTGTCTGTTGTGGACGAGGCGCTCAGTAACTACTTTCAGAATAAGTGGTTGATGGGTGAAAAAGGTGAGTAAATAAATAAATATATGCCATGAGTCCTTTGGTATGGGCTTCTGACGGAAAGAATCTCAAAAGTCAGGAATCCTGAATTTATTTTTTTTTTCAACGTTTATTTATTTTTGGGACAGAGAGAGACAGAGCATGAACGGGGGAGGGGCAGAGAGAGAGAGGGAGACACAGAATCGGAAACAGGCTCCAGGCTCTGAGCCGTCAGCCCAGAGCCTGACACGGGGCTCGAACTCACGGACCGCGAGATCGTGACCTGGCTGAAGTCGGACGCTTAACCGACTGCGCCACCCAGGCGCCCCAGGAATCCTGAATTTAAATCTCAGTCACTTAGATGAGTGGATAAGGAAATTATGGGGTATGTATAAATATGCGTGTATGACTATTACATACATCTGATTATCATATGTGATATATATGATATTCAGCCTTAAAAAAAAAAGAGAGAGATCTCGTCATTTGCAACAACATGGAAGAGCCTGGAGAACATTATGCTACATGAAGTAGGCCAGGCACAAAAGGAGAAAAACTGCATGATGTCGCTTATATGTGGACTCTAAAACAACCAAATAAATATATACAGAAGCAGAGGTAGAAAGGTAGTTGCTGGAGGTGCAGAGGTGGGGTTGGGGGTGGGGGGGGGGACACTGGTCAAAGAGAACAAAGTTGCAGTCCTGTAGGATGAGTAAGTATAGAGATCTAATTGCAGCCTGATGACTATAGTTAATTATACATATGAAATACTGAAAAATTGGAAAGTGTGGATTTCAGGTGCTCTCATCCCATACACACAGGAAAAGGTAACTCTGTGAGGAGAAGATATGTTAATTAGCTTCAGTGTATGGGGCGCCTGGGTGGCTCAGTTAAGCGTCCGACTTCAGCTCAGGTCATGATCTCACACTCCGTGAGTTCGAGCCTCGCGTCAGGCTCTGTGCTGACAGCTCAGAGCCTGCAGCCTGCTTCGGATTCTGTATGTGTCTCTCTCTCTGCCCCTCCCCTGCTCATGCTCTGTGTCTGTCTCAAAAATAAATAAAAACATCAGTTTCACCATGGTAATAATTTCACTCCATATATCAAATCGTCATGTTGTATGCCTTAAATACGTACATTTTTTTTTTTAAGTAAAATGAAACCAATCCCAGTCATAGGCACCCTGTGTGCATTGAGAAAAGGCCGGTGATGGCACTGGGCCTCACTTTCCCGTTTGCAGAGAAAGCGGCTGGGTTTGCCCATCTCCGGGCCCGCCTGAGCCGCAGCCCCCTGCCTGTGGGCACGTGTTTCTGAATCACGGCTGAGCTCCTGGTGCCTGGGAGGCTGGACACTGTGAGCACCAGCACGCAGCACCAAGCACAGGGCTTCCTCGGCCACTTCTATTCAAGCACTTTTAATTGTTGATGCATTATTAATTGAGGAAGATTTAGCATATTTAATTGTTTTGATTAAAAAATGCTTCCCCAGTGAGCAACAAAAGCGGGGGAAAGGAATTCACAGGCAGAAGCCAGAGTGATTACAAGTGGGGGATGGTGGAGGGCCGTGGGCTTACAGTGCCAGGGCAGGCTGATGGGGCGGAGTGGGGGAGGCCGGAGGCTGTCTGCAGGGCCCTTTTGCTCATGCACGGTCTGCCACAGCCTGCCATGCGCAACAGGGGAAAGAGAAATCCAGTTCGATTTAAGCGGCACCGCCTCACTGCAAAGATTTGCCTTCCGGGGACACCGATGTAGGGTACCAGCCAGCAAGGGAAGGTCTGTGACTTAAGGATCATACGACGTGAGAGCTGAAAGCATCCTTGGACACCTAGCCACATTCTCTTTTCTGGTTGAGACGCCCTTGGTTCATACAGGTTAATTATCTTGCCTGAGGTCATACAGCTAAGAAATGGTGGAGCTGAGGGGCGCCTGGGTGGCTCAGTCGGTTGAGCGTCCGACTTCGGCTCAGGTCGTGATCTCGCGGTCGGTGAGTTCGAGCCCCGCGTCGGGCGGGCTCTGTGCTGACAGCTCAGAGCCTGGAGCCTGTTTCGGATTCTGTGTCTCCCTATCTCTCTTTGACCCTCCCCCGTTCATGCTCTGTCTCTCTCTGTCTCAAAAATAAATAAACATTAAAAAAAAAAAAGAAATGGTGGAGCTGAGATTCAAACTCAAGTCTGGCTCGCTTAGAAGCCGGTGGTATTTTCACTAATTCCAATTATCGCATCAGACTAAAGAATTCTGCTGTTAGAGAGAAAAATTTAGTAAACACCAACTGCGTACCATCCCCGGCACACCGTGTGTTGGGCAGTGTAGGCACTGTGAGCTAAAGTAATAGGAGTATGATACAAATCTGAATAAGTAAGCCTTTGTCCTTGAGAAGCTAGCAGGTTTGGGACAATATACCAAACAAAAGCGAAGGTGTCTCCTGAGAGTTGCGTGTTCCAGAACACGAGGGCTGGGAATGGAGTGCCTCATCGGCAACTGTAGGAGCTGCTCAATCAGAGCTATCTACAGAACACCCATGGGAAACCACGCCCAGTAAGCTGGGAGGTGGGGGGCAGAGGAGGTCAAATGCAGGGCCAAAATCCAGGACTTGAAACCACTCGAAAGCCGTATTGGGAACTGAGACACAGGGCCAGAGGTGTCTTGCTTCCGTCAAGCAAAGAACAGAGGAGGGAGAGGGGAGAAAGAGCAGAAAAAGGCCTGGAATCGTGCGGCACTTGCCCAGATGGGTGTGGGCACGGGTGGCCTGACGACGCAGCTGGCTCTTGAACAACATGGGGCTTGGGGGTGCTGACCCCTCACACAGTTGAAAAGCCAAGGGTAACTTTGACTCCCCCAAAACTTAACTACTGATAGCTTACTGTGGACGGGAGGCCTTACCGTTAACATAAATAGCCAATAAACACATATTTTGTGTGTTGTCCATATTATAGAGTACATTCTTACAATAAAGTAAGCTAGAGAAAAGAAACTGTCGTGAAGAAAATCATAAGGAAGAGAAAATACATTTACAGTCCTGGACTCTATTTACTGAAAAAAAATCCACCTAGAAGTGGACCCACACAGTTCAAATCCATGTTGTTCAATGGCCAACAGTATTTATGGAACCAAACAATGATGTGCCATGGCTTCACCCCATCCCATCAGGCTGGACTCCCTAGATACCCACTTTGGACCGTACTGGCATTTGTTACGGTTTTGGAACTTCAGGGACCCCTGGAGTTGATGTTTCCCAAACTGGACTACATAGTGACATGGTTTGGAGTGCTTATTTAAAATACAGATTCCTGGGGCGCCTGGGTGGCTCAGTCGGTTGAGTGTCCGACTTCAGCTCAGGTCACGGTCTCGCGGTCCGTGAGTTCGAGCCCCGCGTCGGGTTCTGGGCTGATGGCTCAGAGCCTGGAGCCTGCTTCCGATTCTGTGTCTCCCTCTCTCTCTGCCCCTCCCCCGTTCAGGCTCTGTCTCTCTCTGTCTCAAAAATAAATAAACGTTAAAAAAAATTTTTTTTTAAATAAATAAAAAATAAAATACAGATTCCTGCGTCCCACCTGTATCAATTCTAATTCTGTATTTCTGAGTAATTAGCATTCTGTCTTTGAAAAAATAACCCAGATGATTCCTATTCAGTGCATCTGGGAACAGATGTTGAGTACCACGGTTTTACAGAGAACTCTGGTGGCCTGTCACAGAGCGCTGGCCTGTGCCCTGTCTCAGTCAATGCCTTTGTCAATGCCGTGGATGTGGACTTGGCAGCCAGGGTCATCATATGTACCCAGAAGAAGTAACTATGAAAAGCCAAGGATCATTCAGATAAAGAATCAGGATTCAAAAAGCCCTCGGAAGGTTTGGAAGGATAGACAGACCAAGCGTAGTGAAATGAGACTCAGTTGAGAAAGCTGGGGAGAAAATACCATGCACGAGCACAACAGGGAATGGGAACAGCTTAGGAAAGCAGAAAAAGGCTGTAGAGTTTTGGATAACTTCCAGCTCAGGAGGACGACGAAGCCAGGTGAAATGCCAGGTGAAAATTATAATCAATTAGGTAAAGGAGGGGAGCATCTCTGTGCAGCTTAGAGAAACCCAGAACCTGGCACAAAAGTCTGGGGTCCACATTTTAAAGGAAATAAGAAAATATGACATTCACTGAAGATAATTCAGCCTTAAAAAAAAAAAAAAAAAGGAAATCCTGCCATATGCAAGAACATGGGTGAACCTTGAGGACATTATGCTAAATTAAATAATCACAGAAGGACCGATATGCATGATTCCACTTATATGAGGCATATAAGATAGTCAAACTGATAGAACCAGAGTGTCGAATTGTGGTTGGCAGGAGTTGGGAGGGGGGAAATGAGGCATTTCTTTTTCTTTTTTTTATGTTTATTTATTTTTAAGAGACAGAGAGTGAGTGGGGGGAGGCAGAGAGAGAGAGAGGGAGACACAGAATCTGAAGCAGGCTCCAGGCTCTGAGCTGTCAGCACAGAGCCCGCCGCGGAGCCCGCTGCGGGGCTTGAACTCTCGAGCCGTGAGATCATGACCTGAGCTGAAGTCGGACGCTTAACCGACTGAGCCACCCAGGCACCCCAAGGCATTTCTAATCAATGGACATAATGTCTCAGTTATGTAAATTCTAGAGATAGAATTGTCTCTATAGTTAAGAAGACTGTATTGTCCACTTGAAATTGTGTTACTTTGTTAAAAGAGTAGATCTCATGCTAAGTGTCCCTACCATAATAAAACGAGAAAGGAGGAAAAATGAGATAGGGAACATCCTTTGGGAATGTTTGAGGGGATTGGGGATGTTTACCTGAACAAGAGAGGAAAGGTCTAAGATAAGTAGAACAAGATTCAGCTCACTGGAGGGTTATCTTGAGGAAGAGGAAGTAAGCTTATTTGTGTGGCTGGAACGAGGGCCAAAAGGACAGAAGTTACAGGAGGACAGGTTTAAGCTCAGCGTCAGGTAAATCATCATCACAGATCAAGGAGATAGGAGTTGTTTCATAAGGCAGTGAGCACCCCATACCAAGAAGGTACCAAGCACAAGCTGACTATTTGTAAGGAGCACTGTGGAAGGGCTTGAAGAGTTGACCGGTGGTCTTTTAAGGTCTCTTCCAAAGCCACGATTCTGAAACTTTAGGAACATACCAGAACACCTAGGGAACATCCGAAACAAGTTTGGTAAGTACTTAATGACTCCTTGCTGTGTGCCAGGCATCTGGAAATAAGGAGGACTCAAGAGTGTCTACTCTCAGTGGGCTCACAGGCAAGGGTGAAGAAATGGAAGGAAACAGTTATTGCCCTGTGGGATGAGGGCCGCAGAAGAAGGCAACAGAGTCAGGACTAAGTCTTGCTTGGAGGTCAGAGGAAGGATATCGGAGGCCAGTCCGAAAAGATGAGTAGGGATTAGCCAAAGTGGGGACGCGTTGAGAGTAGAGGGAGACCGTGTGCAGACCTTGCATCCCCAGTAGCAAGATTCCGCTCAGAAAAGCCACCCTGACCTAAAGTCCAGAGTAGAAAAGAGAGAGAGGTAAGGTCAGTGTAGGAAGTACTGGGAGCCCCTGGGTTCCTTCCCGCTCTGATCTGGCCTCAAGAAGAGCTGTTGTGGTGACCTCCTGCAGGCCAGGAGCCCGGGGGACATGTCCCTGGCCGCCACGTCTAGTGTGTCTTCCCAGCCTGGTCTTGACTGTGGCCCAGGCGTGGGAGCTGCTCTCACACCTCCACGGAGAGGCTGTAGCACTGTGGCTCAAAGGCAGGGCCAGGCAGCTTGACTTCTGAGGTGGCAGAACACAGCAAGTCTGTCACTCTTCAGATGGAAACCATCAGGTGGAAAACAGCAGGTGTAAGACATTATTTATCCCTTTGCAACAAACAAATGCCATTCAGGTTGCGGTCGTCTGTCTGCTGTGTTGCTTTGCTACATCGGTTGTCCCCAAAGACAGCCTCGGAAGGAAAGGGGAGCCTCATAGGGTCCAGTTCATGTGATAATATTGGAAGAGATGATTGTTTAGCTGGGAAGGATAGGCTAACTTACCTGCCCCCTCTGTGCTGTTTATCCACTGAAACTCAAGCTTCTCCCAACCACCTAAGAATAATAGTGTAAGTCCCTCTGTGCCTTTCACATGCTGTTCCCTCTCCCACTCGACTCTAGAAAGCCTTCCTTCTCTCCCAGGGATCCAAATCTGTGTCTCCACTGTCTCCTTGTGTGTCCCCCACGCCAGCCCAGTGCTTCCCTCCAGCATAGTATTTAGCGAATCCTAGCAATTGTCAGTTTCTTGGTCTGTTCTTCCAATTATACCGCAAACTTGTAAAATTGTCTTCTGGGTTTTACAGGTCTTGGCACAGACCCTGGCATGTGACAAGCCCCCAGGATTGCTCAGGGATGGGCTGATTCCAGCCAATCTAGACAATACCTCTAAAACGTTTCGGTAGTCACAGATCTTCCTTTTGGTTGATGATACACACGACATCTTTGTAACATCTCACACCTGATTAAGAGATGATATTTTATAAAGCACTTTCACTCTGTGTTATCCCATTGGAGGCTCACAACAGTCTTAGGGAGCTGGGAGCATTTATCCATTTTGCAGGCTCGCTGGTTGGAAAAAGCAGTAATTGTGGTGAAGAATGTGAACTCTGTTCAGATATGTTACTTGAACCTCTTTGGGCTTTATTCTCCCCGTTTGTAAAAACGGGGGTGATCGTTTCCGCACATGAGTCCCTAAAAACAGTGTCTGACACAATTAAGTGTTCAACAGATCTTAGCTACTATCATTAGGTTACTTGCCCCAAATTCCAAAATAAACAGGCCCAGGAATCAGGGTGTGATGTAACGTGTGTTACCTCCAAATGCGGTTGCATTTGGATGTTTCCTTTCATCACATTAGTGTTAACTGTGCAGAGAAATGTTCCTCATGTGGTGTGAGTAGCAGTGGCCTTACCGAGCCCCTCATTCCCTGAACACCTCATTCTACAAAGTGGCAATCTGTGCTCCCCATGGGTGTTGTGGGACTACAACCTCAGGTCTCTCTCCTGACTGGTAACAGCTATCTTCAGGGACTCTGGCCCTTCTAGATCATTTTGGCCATACACAAGAGGCAGTATGGCGGAGGGGGCTGAGGTGGCCATGACGAGAGTGAGTATAGCAGAGATGTTCCGTCTCTCTGGAATGGAGACCACCTGAGCTAAAATTCACCTCTGCACACCAACTATCTGAGCAAATTGTCGAACCTCCGTGTGCCATGGTTTCCCATCTGGAAGGTGGGGGCTTTTGTAGAGTCTGCCTCATAGGGTTGTTTGTGATGGTTAAGTGAGCGAAGCTGCACCAAGTACAATTCTTGGGATTGTGCCTGGCTCAGAACCAGCCATCATGGTCAAGTGTTCCTGTGATTAGTATTGCAACAAATGCTACAGCATACCCAGACTGGGCTCACGGTCCCTGATGCTAAGCTTGGAAAATCAGAGAATGATGGAGGCCGAGGCGTTTGTCAAGACAAATTTTCTTAATCAAGCTTTCTGCAGTATAAACTGTTCTGAATGAGTGAAGACCGAGAGAACGCCCACATTTGCTAAGTACCTGTTATGTGCTAGGTAAAGCTTTCCCATGTGTTATCTTATTTCATAACCACACATCTCTCCACGACAGGCACAATTATTCCCATTTTTTTTAACGTTTTATTTATTTTTGAGACAGAGAGAGACAGAGCGTGAACGGGGGAGGGGCAGAGAGAGAGGGAGACACAGAATCGGAAGCAGGCTCCAGGCTCTGAGCCATCAGCCCAGAGCCCGACACGGGGCTCGAACTCATGAACCACGAGATCGTGACCTGAGCTGAAGTCGGAATTATTCCCATTTTTAAGATAAGTAAATAGAGGCTTAGATAGTTTAAGTCACTTGCCCAAAATTCTACAGTAAGTAAATAGTAGAACTGGGGTTGAACCAAAGTCTATGTCCAAAGCCCATGTCCTCCATGCCACATTATGTCACCTATGGGAGAGAGAGAGCTAAGGGTGGCACTGGGGAGTAATTTTGACATCATCACACCTTTTTCCCCTTTAAAGCTGGGGCTCTTTCAAAGATAGAGCTAGAAATTCAAAATCAGGACAAGATCAGGAGAATGGTGCTGAGGGTCTCTTAGGTCCATGTGTATGCAAATGACTTGGGGGGATGGGGACAAAGCCAAGACACCAGGAGTCTGTCAGTCAATCAATACCATCCATCACTGTGCAGTCTGGTTGTCATGGTAACTGGGGATAAAGCCTGGAGCCTGTTAGAATCTCGTGCCTGTCTGTTCAGGGTGACTGGTTGGTTAGCAGGCACAGCAAAAGACCCTCTGGACCAGCCCAGACTATTTAGCCATAAAATATAAGACACTTCACCATCAGATTCCTGCCCACCTCACCCTCTGCACTGTCCAGTCCAGCCCAGACTCTTTAGGAATCTACCCCAACGCTGCAGAGTAAAGGAAAGCTCCAGAGGAGGCCCAGCATATATGGGCTTGGATTCTGAACCTCTCCTGCTGGAAAGACACTGAGCCTCTACTGTGCACCAGCTTCAGCCTATGGACAAGACTCCGGGAACGCATCATTAACAAGATGCATAACGGAAACAGGCAGCTGCAATGGTGTGATGTAACTAGTAAATCCTAGGTGCACTGGGGTTCAGCATCTAACAAGACGCCCAACCCAGGGGCGCCTGGGTGGCTCAGTCGGTTAAGTGGCCGACTTTGGCTCAGGTCATGATCTCGCGGTCCGTGAGTTCGAGCCCCACGTTGGGCTCTGTGCTGACAGCTCAGAGCCTGGAGCCTGTTTCAGATTCTGTGTCTCCCTCTCTCTCTGACCCTCCCCCGTTCATGCTCTGTCTCTCTCTCTGTCTCAAAAATAAATAAACGTTAAAAAAAAAAAAAAAAAAAAAAGAAGAAGATGCCCAACCCAAAACTGTGGAGACAGAAAGACTGCCTGGAAGGGTCCTATCTAAGCAGAGACCAAGAATGGATAAGCAAGAGCCAGGCAAAGAAGAAAGGGTATGGGGAGGGGAGCAGAAATCCAGGTAGAGGAAACAGCACGTTACTTCTTGTAAAGCCCCAAGGAGAAAGGGGGTATGGTTAAGTCGAGAGACCAGCAAATAGTACGGCACAGCCCAGTGGTGAGTAATGGGCTGAGCAGGGCCACACAGCATGCTCCCTTGAAGGCCAGCCATCTTATCCAGTGGCAGGAACCCTCCCATTCTCAATGGTCACCTTTGCATGGCTCCAGCAGCTTGCCATTCTGCTACTTGTCATCCTCTCTGTGGCTCCCTGGAGGCCAATACTGACTCCATTTCCAGGTTAGCGTTGTTATCACTCTTCCTGCCATAGCTCAGCCACAGGATTGCTCTCATTAATGCACTGGCCTCAGGGGCCAGCCCTCCACATCAGAGTCTGGCCTTTGGGTGAACCTAGACACTCATCTCCTACCACTCACCCTCACCCGTTTGCTGCTTCAGCCACTGTCATAAGAGGCCCTCCACCCAGAAAGCCCTAGCTCCCTTCTCCATCAGGCAAGCTCCTATGCCTGATTTTTAGAAGTTCAGAGTCTAGAAAAGGGGAGGGTCAGAAAGGGTGGCTGCTCCCTCCTTTGCGCTCCTACTATATTTATTTCTATTTGAGCATTTTCACGTTGTATTATTCTCAGCCCCCAACTGACTGCACGTTTTTCCAGGGCATGGATTTGTGTGTTTCATCTCTGTGTCCCTGGAAATCATGGGTTCTCAGTGAGTATTGACTGGATGAGTGGTTGGAAGGATGAAAGGATGGATGGGTGGATGGATGAATGGATGCAGATTAGATTATGAGAAGTGTTTTTCTCAGAGATTAAGTGTTTCCTGCCTCCTACTTTGGGTAACAAGGAAAAATGTTGTTTTCTACTCAGTACCTTCCTAAAGGGAATTATAAGCAACCAACGGCAATAATATATAAATGTGATGGAAAGTATGAGAATTTGAGGGACTTAAATTACACATTCATCCCACCCCAATTACTCTCCATACACAGCTTAATCATCTGGGCTGCCTCTGTCTCATTCTTGTAAAGGAATAAAAAATGCACAGCCCAGGGGCCCTCATTCCTCTATTCTGCTGCCTCTGACAGACATTACTAATTGATCACAGCACTGTCGGGCTGAGCCCCTGTCTCGTGTCATAATCTGGGTAGCATTTGCTATAGAAACCACTTGCCATCACTGGCTCAGACACTTTTTCTGACCTTCAAGCTTCTGAGGTTCACCTCTTTGAGTGCCGTGGGTGCCAGCTCATCATGCTGGTTCCTGGCTCTGTGACTGCACCTAAGTTTCAGAACAGACAACCACAAGCTGGGCAATTTGACCATTAACAATTCTCCCAATTACAGTGCCCAATCAGTGGGTTGAACTGATCCCAGTCTTCATTTAGAAAAGAATATTGAGTATAATTCTCGCTTAGTTATTTTTGAAACCTGACTTAGCCACCTTCAAAGCTATCACCAGCGGTTTAATTTTTTTTTTTAAGATCATAAGTTCTAAAAAATAAAAATAAATAAAAAGATAAGTGAAATAAAATAGCCAGATGTGGGGCGCCTGGGTGGCTCAGTCGGTTAAGCGTCAGACTCTTGATTTTGGCTCTGGTCACAATCTCTTGGTTTGTGCGTCCGAGCGCTGCATTGGGCTCTGTGCTGACAGTGTGGAGCCTGCTTGGAATTCTCTCTTTCCCTCTTTGTCCCTCTCCCACTCTCTCTAGTGCTCTCTCAAAATAAATAAATAAACTTAAAATATATATATATATCCAGATATACCCCAAGAAGCACTGAGCTGGGAGTTAGAAATCCTTGTGTCAAACCTCACCCTGCTTCTAGCCAATGCCTTCACCTTGGACACACCATTTTACCTGTCAGTGCCTGGTTTTCCTTGTTTGTAAACCGGGACAGCCATAGATGGTTCACGGCAGCGCTGAGAGGCCTGAGTACCGTGATACGCACGCAAGCACTCAGCAAGCTGCCTGCCACAGAGCTCAGGTAGAACGCAGTGAACACTCCATCTTTCATTTCCATTTGGATAAACAGTTTCATTAGATGAGACTTTCCAGGCCAGTCTTGGCAGTTATCAATTACATTTCTCTCTAGCTTTCTACCTTGTCTGCCCTGCTGTGATGGTTAATTTTATGTGGCGATTTGACTGGGCCATAGTCGTGTCCAGATAGTTGATCAAACACTGTTCTCGGTGTTTCTGTGAAGGTATTTCTGGACGAGCTCAACATTTAAACCAGTAGACTTCAGTAAAGTCTATTGTTCTCCCTAATGCGGGTAGGTCTCATCCAATCAGTAGACATCCCAAATAGAACAAATAGGCTGACCTTCTTCTGAGTAAGAAAGGATTCTTGCTGTCTGGCTGCCTCCAAGCTGGGACTTGAGCTTTTTTCCTATCTTTGACTCATACTGAACTATCAGCTCTTGCTGGGTCTCAAGCCTGCCGACCTTTGGACTGGAACTAAACCATCAGCTCTCCTGGGTCTCCAGCTTGCCAACTGCAGATCTCGGGACTCGCCAGACTCCATAATTGTGTGAGCCAATTCCTTATAATAAATCTCTATATCCTATTGGTTCTCTGAAACCAGTTAGTTAGAATACCAACTAATATACCTCCAAATATTTTCCTTATGGCAGCTGATGATTTTTCCTTTATTTAAAGTGATGAAATACATATCTATATTCAGTGGAACACACTGGATGGTATTTTTAATACTTTTTTTACTACCCCCCCCAAGCTAAGCAATAAACTTTACTCCATGATGCAGCCCACACACATCCAGGTAAAATCAGTTTCCATACTTCATCATACTCTGTTTGATGCACTCTGGTATTTTCCATCTTGTTTTATTCTATTTCATTTTGTTAAATGCTGGTCATGACCCACTAACTTTCTTTTACAATCTACTAATGGGCCATGCCCTGTAGTTTGGAAAATCCTAAGAAACACATCTCTAAGACATTGTAGCAAGTGGGGCAAGATCACGTGTTCTTGAGTTTGACCCCTGGCTCCACCAGTTAATAGCAGCGTGATCTTGAGTAAGTTATTTAACATCGCTGAGCTTCAGTTCTTAATTTGTAAATTGGGGAGTATAGTGTCTTCTTCCCAGGTCTTTTTTTTAAAAATTTTTTAATGTTTATTTTTGAGAGAGAGAGAGAGACAGAGCACAAGTGGGGAGATGCAGAGAGAGAGAGAGAGAGAGCGACACATAATCTGAAGCAGGTTCCAGGAGCTGTCAGCACAGAGCCTGACTCAGGGCTCTAACCCACGAACCGTGAGTTTATGACCTGAGCCGAAGTCAGACGCTTAACCGACTGGGCCGCCCAAGTGCCCCTCTTCACAGGTCTTTCTGGGGGATTAAAGGAGATAGTATATTTAAAATGTTTAACCCAGTGTCTGCCACATAGTAAATGCTCAGTAAATGTTGGCTTGTCTTGCCATCTCTGCTAGACTAAGCCTGCAATATATAATATCAGAACGAATGACGGAATGTGGGGAAATGTTGGGGGGATAAATACTTGGACAATACACAAACTCCGCAACAGAAGATATTGATTCAGTACTAATGGAATCGTGTTGAGCAATTTACTTAGGCTCTTTGGACCTTAGTTTTCTCTATATAAAATTGGGGATATACTAATACAACTCCTCATAAGGTATTACAAAGATTATCTGGAATATTAGAGGTGAATGCATTGTACATGAGCAATATTAGGAGTTACTATAGGCAAATATATTTTATTAAAACCAAGTATTTCCGTTATCTTTAAGTACAGTGAATTTTAAAAATTATTCATTTTAGGTGGTAACAGACTTGGTTTTCCACATAGTAAATCATTCCTGACTATTACCAGATGATTATGGCAAAGAGAACCCCTGTTACTTTCCACTCCCCCTCAGTGAGAGGAACCACACTGTTACCTAGACGGTGCTGACCGTGTTTCTATTTGTTGAATGAAAAGCTGAAGGAATGAATGAGTAAAGGAAGGGAAGAAAGGGGAAGGAAGAGAATGTAAAACTATACTTGACATCAACTTCTCTGAGGTTTTAACTGTGTTCCTGTGGCTTTTTCTACCCTGTGTGTTAGGTGGTAGCCTAGCTGGTCCAAGGACCCTAGCTGGAAGGTGATGATCGATGACAGGCAGAACGTACCATGCTCTCGCTGGAAGGGTCTTTCCCAGGGTCACTTTTATCTGGCATCCATCAGGGGGAGGAATGATGGAACACAGGCACTGATTTGGGCAGAGTTGTTAACACTTTGAAAGATAGTGATGAGAATTCACAGTGACCTTGATAAATGGGAGAAGCAGTCCCTCCAAAACTGGATGAAGCTCCAGGGACAGAAATGAATGACCTTGATCAATAAAATGGGCAGGTGGGGGAGAAGGCATGATTGCTGAGGCTCCAAGTCTACAGCAAAAACATTGGCCACTGCAGGCCGGGCACAATGGTAATGATTTCCTTTCCATGTGAACATTGTTTCAGAGCTGACCAATTGCAGAGCCCTGTGAAATAGGTTGTCTGGTTATCCTCACTTTACAGATGAGAGGGCAGTTAACATTATAGAGTTAATAACAGAAAAGCTAAGAATAAGACATGTGGTGATAATAACACAAGCATAGTGCAGCAACGGCAGGTAACATGTTTTAACTCTTAATACACGCCAGGTACTGGGCTACACGCTCACATAAATAGTTTCATTTCGTGTTCATAAGACTCCTATGAAGTATGGACTCTCGTCTCATTTAGAAGAACAGAAAACTGAGGCATGTAGAGGATGACTAATTTGCCTGAAGGTCACTTCGCTAATAAATGGTGGAGACGAGATTAGAATCCAGGCAATCTGATTCAGAACCTTTCTCAGGAAGTGATATTTGTTGGGTGCTAAATATTTTCTGTGGATATGTCCGCTTATTCCTTATAACCACTCTGTGTGATGAACGCCGTGAATACTTCCAGCTTCACAGGTTAGGAAATTGAGACTTGAAAAGATTAAATAACCTGCCCGTTATCACACAGGTAGTAAGTGACACAATCCTTGTTTTCAACGGCTGTGCTACATTACTAATAGCTTGCATTCAAGGGGAAAAAATATCTAAACATTTACCACACAAGATGCGGGTGAATTATTCCCAAACAAAACTTGGTTATTGTTCCTACTTGGGTCTTGAGGAAGCTGAGCATTAGAGAAATTTAGTACCCTGATCAAGGCCCTGTAACTACTAGATGGTAGAGCCAAGATGAGCACCTTTTGGGTCTGACTCCCAAGTTTGGATTCCTTTTTACCACATCACTAGCATATATCTTCATTCTATAGTCCTTGTTTCAATGATTTTACAACCTACTGACCCCACCTAAAACTGTAATCCATAATAGTAACTGCTGTTTTGACAGTGTTTTACCTATCACAGCCCTTTAAAAAAATATCTTGGTTAATTCTTCTAACAGCCTTTTGAAGTAGTTTATTATCCATATGTTAGGGACGGGAAAACTGAGACTCAGAGACATAAAGTGCTAGTTTTTAGATGGAAGCATCTTCACGAAGAGCAAAGATATCTCAGAAAAAAATATTTTTACCCCCCCCCCCCACTGCCTGCTGGTTTTTATGCGACCACACAGTGCTTCCTTCACAAGCGAAACATCAATAGCAATTATTTTCTGTAAGGTCTTCACAGACTTCTTTCAATAGGGCCAAAACCCATAGAATCATGAACCTTTGGGGTCTTCAGGACCATTTGTTTACTTTCTATTCCATGCATGGTTTCCATTGAAGCATCCCTGATAAAGGTATCCAGTCAGAGTTACTTGGATTCTTAGATTCTGATAGGAAACTCTATTTTATGTTGCACTGTAAGAGACAGAGGGCCCAGAAGCTGAAACAGATGTGTCAGGATTCGTCTACATTAGCCCAAAACCAGGCATCCGGAACAGGCCAGTACCATCTTTGTCCTAAAGATATTTATGGAATATCCACTAGCCTCTGATACTTTTCTCATTTTACATGTCAGTGTGGCTGGAGGGAACCATCAGTGAGAACACGGCACAGCCTGGTGAGCAATAGTCATGGGAATGGAGAGAAAAGCACAGATTGTAGGTACAGACTAATGAGATGTGTGGGGAGAGGGAGAATAAGTCAGAATTATTCCCAGGATGTGAGTCCTGACAAAGGCAGCTGGGATAAAAGGGGAAGAAGCCTGGACTGTAACTCAGAATGTATTGTCTATTTTTCACTTACTAGTGATAGGGCTTTTCAGCCTCCGTTCTTTCATCTGTAGAAGTAAGGAAACATTTCCTCTTGCACAGATCTTTGGAAGATTAAGTAATAAGTTTCACAAATGGCCAACAGACATGTAAAGGTGCTCAGCATCGCTAATCATCAGGGAAATGCAAATCAAAACCACAGTGAGACACCACCTCACCCCTGTTGGGATGTCTATTATCAAAAAGATAAGTGATCACAAATGGTGGTGACGATATAGAATAAAGAGAACCCTGTGTGCTGTTGGCGGGAATGTAAACTCGTACAGCCACTCTGGAAGACAGAATGGAGGCTCCTCGAGACATTAAAAATAGCACTACCACATTATCCAGCAATCTGACTTCTGTGAATATATCCAAAGGAAATGAAATCACTCTCTTGAAAAGATATCTGTATTCCCATATTCATAGCAGCATTATTCACATTAGCCAGAGTATGGAAACAAAGTAAGTCAAAAAATGGACGAATAAAGAAAGTATGGTATAGATATACAATGGGATATTATTCACCTTTAAAACGAAGCAGATTCTGTCATTTGTGACAAAATGGATGAACCTGGAAGGCATTATGATAAGTAAATCAAGCCAGACATAGACAAATACTGCATGGCAGAACCTCTTCCCCCCATAAAATCAACTTCATAGGAACCGAGAATAGAAAAATGGTTACCAGGGGCTGGGGGAGGAAGAAATAGGGAGACGTTGTTGAAATGGTACAAACTTTCACGTATACGATGAATAAGTTCTGATGACCTAATGTACAACATGGTGACTGTAGTTGATAACACTATATTATACAATTGAAATTTGCGGAGAGAATAGAACTTAAATGTTCTCACAAAAAAAAAAAAAAGGTAAATATGCAAAGACAGTGTGTAGGTTCCTCAAAAAAATGAATATAGAACAATTCCACAGCTGAGTATCTATACAAAAAAAAATGAAAATACTAATTCAAAAAGATATATGCACCCTTATGTTTATTGCAGCATTATTTACAATTGCCAACATTTGCTATCTCTTGTCTTTTGCTAGTAGCCATTCTGACAGGCTTAGGTGATACATCATTTTGGTTTTGATTTGCATTTCACCAATAATTTGTGATGTTTAACATCTTTTCATGTGCTTATTGGTCATCCGTATGTCTTCTATGGAAAAATGTCTTCAGATTCTCTGCCCATTTTTTGACTGGATTGTTTATTTTCTTGTTCTTAAATTATATGAGCTCTTCATATACTTTGGGTATTAACCCCTTATCAAATGTATCATTTGCAAATATCTTCCCCATTCAGTAGGTTGCCTTTTCATTTGGTTAATTGTTTCTTTCACTGAACAGAAAGTTTTTAGTTTGGTGTAGTCCAAATTGTTTATTTTCATTTCATTTCCCTTGCCTTTGGAGTTAAATCCAAAAAATTGCCAAGACAAACTGCTTACTGCCTATGCTTTCCTCTAGGAGCCTAATGGTTTCAAGTCTTACATTCAAGTCTTTAATCCATTTGAATAGATTTTTGTATATAGTATAAAATAGTGACCCAGTTTCATTCTTTTGCATTTAATGGTCCAGTTTTCCCAACATCGTTTATTGAAGAGACTTTCCTTTACCCATTGGATATTCTTGCCTCCTTTGTCATATATCAATTGTCCATACATTTGTGGGTTTATTTCTGGGCTCTCTATTCTTTTCCATCAATTAGTGTACCTGTTTTTATGCCAATACCATACTATTTTGATTACAATAGCTTTGTAGTATAGTTTGAAACTAGGGAGTCTGATGCCTCCAGCCGTGTTCTTCTTTCTTAAAAATGTTTTGACTATTCGAGACCTTCTGTGATTCTGCAAAATTTTTAGAATTATTTGTTCTAGTTCTCTGAAAAATGTCATTGGAATTTTGATAGAGATTGCATTGTATCTACAGATTGTTTCAGGTAGGATGGACATTTTAACAATATTCTTTCAATTCATGAGCACAAAATATCTTTCCATTTATTTGTATCTTCTTCAATTTCTTTCATCAGTGTTTTATAATTTCAGAGACTTTTGTAAGGTCTGTACACTGAAAATTATAAGACATCCTTTTATTGTCAATGCATGGTTTCATGCTGTCTTTTAGGGAGAAGCATTTTATCTAAAGGACACGTTAGAAGAAAACAGCCTTGGGCATCCTCTGAGGTGAACCCAGAGAGGATCTGAGGCAAACCCAAGGACAAAAAATTCCTCCAGAGCAAACCAGCCAGTGCGTTCATTTAAATCATTCCTTACCAAGGTCAGCTCTTTGAGGATATGAACATATACAACACGGGATGTTTCTTAGAAATAAGCACTTTGTAGAATATAAATATTATTAAAGTTATATGGATCAAAGATACATAGAAAAAGATAGTAACAAAGAGGAAAGAGAGAGAAAGAAAGGCATCCAAAGAGAAAGGGAGAGAGAGACGATGACAAAGAAGAAACTAGACAAACATCAAACGTGGAGAGAAGGGTGTGCATGATTCTATTTGTCAAAGGGAAAGAAGGTAGATATTTTTGTTCTTTGTAGGTTAATATGTAAATGGAATTCTGATTTATTAGCGGTCTCCAGCAGATGAGGTGATGATTAGCACATTTCCATATTTATAGAAAAGCAACACTAACTTTCCGGATTTATAGAAAATCAGCTCTTCACAAATAGCAAATTGTGCTATTATCGACATATGGTTTTCTATAAACAGAGCTGAGGTAATTATCCCTGGGACAATTTGTTGGTGGGCTCTTTTTGAATATTAACCACATTGGAAGCCCATTTCTGCCTCACAGATTTTAAAGAGGAGGGGCCATGAGACACCCCAGACAATTAATTAGTAATCCAACACCAAAGACAGAGCCCAAATGAAAGGCTTTACCCAGGACCACATGGTGGAAAGACCATAGGTCCAGGGCTCTGACGCCAGCTTCCTGTAGCCCTAGGCAAAGTAATTAACCTCCCTGAGGAGCCTCAGCATTTCTGGGCTAAAACTGGGATGATACCAACCTCCAAATTGGCAAGAAAATTAAATGATGTTGTACACAACAGGACCCGGAACCCAGTAGGTCGTCAACAAATATTAACTATGTTTCCATCCTTACATTATTGAATGATTCTAAAAATACCTGCTTGAATTAAGCTTTTCAAACTCCTTTTTTGTATTGACCTATCTTAAACTATTTGTTTTGTATCATGACTCCATATGTGTATGCATATCTTTGTTTAACTGGAAAAAAAATTTATCGAAGCAATAACCTATTTTCACTACCTATAATCCTCTATGATATTTTCTATTCTCTCCTTTGTTGTTGTTGTTCAAAATGTTGTTTGTGATCCATACTATGGGGTTGCAACTTGTAGTTTATGAAGTCCTCTGCTGCAAGAGGGTAGGGACCATATTTAGATTTATTTACTCACCATTGTACCCCTAGCATAAACACACAAAAGATACTCAATAGATATTTGAAATTATAGAAGAATGGATACATGGATAAATGGATGAATTAATGAATGGCCCTCACCAGGAATCTAAATTAATGCCCTCTTTAAAACTCTGTCTCGGGGCGCCTGGGTGGCGCAGCCGGTTAAGCGTCCGACTTCAGCCAGGTCACGATCTCGCGGTCCGTGAGTTCGAGCCCCGCGTCGGGCTCTGGGCTGATGGCTCAGAGCCTGGAGCCTGTTTCCGATTCTGTGTCTCCCTCTCTCTCTGCCCCTCCCCCATTCATGCTCTGTCTCTCTCTGTCCCAAAATAAATAAACGTTGAAAAAAAAATTAAAAAAAAAAAACAAAAACAAAAAACTCTGTCTCGTTTTACACTCTCACTACATACTGAGCGTTGTTTTGAGTGCCAAAGAGATAACATGTCAGACATGATACCTGCTTTCAAAGATCATGCTATCTAGGAGGAAAATATTTGCATTTGGAAAATTATATTTTGAAGACTAAATAAGTGTGGAATTTATATGAATGTGCTGAAGAGATGGCCAGCCTGGGCTGGCGCAGTCAGGGAAACATCTTAAAACTGGGTGAATTTGAACTTAGTTTGGAATATGGATAGATCTCTCAACCCTCTACTCGCTCACTCATTGAGTAGGTTGGTGGTTCTCAAACTGCAGTGATCATCAGAATCACCTGGAGGGCTTGTCAAACTACAGACTTCTGGTTCCTTTACCAGTTTCTGATTTGGTAGGTTTGGCATGGAAGCCTGAGAAGTTATAATTCTAACAGGTTTCCAGGTGATGCTGATGATACCAGTTGGAATCCACACGTGGAGAACCCACTGTTCTAGCAGCTTTTGGAGTGAGACCATGAAGGTTGTTGACCCCATGCTAGGGAGTTTAGCTATTCAGGATTTTAGGCAAAGAAGGTATATCAGTGTTTCTGTAAAGTAGAGGGATTATTCTGGTAGCAATTGTTGAGCATGGATTGGAGGGGTGAGCCTTCCCCTAGAGACCCTTTAGGAGCCAATGCAATAAGTGGAAGATGGAAACCCAGCCCACCACTGTAGCAGTGCAGATGGAGGAGAGTGGCAGGATGAGGGCTGGTCAGGAGTCAGAACTGAAGGTTCTTTGAGATCTCCAGGGGTAAAGGAGGAGGAAGAATCTGGGATGACTCCAGGTTTCTAGCATCACTGACTGATTATACGGCAGTTCCATTAACCAAGAATCTATATTTGTAATAAGTTTTAACATTTTAAATAACAAAATCCCAGGGGCACCTGGGTGGCTCGGTCGGTTGAGCGTCTGACTTCGGCTCAGGTCATGATGTCACGGTTGACGAGTTTGAGCCCCGTGTTGGGCTCTGTGCTGATGGCTTGGAGCCTGGAGACTGCCTCAGATTCTGTGTCTCCCTCTCTCTCTGCCCCTCCCCCCGCTCATGCTCTGTCCCTCTCTGTCTCAAAAATAAACAAACATTTAAAAAATTTAAGTAACAAAATCCCAAGTATTATTTATTATCAAAGAGTAACTGGAATGTAATAGAAAACACATAGTTTTGGGGAGCCAGACAAGTCCGAGTTCAAATCCTGTTTGTGATGCTTCTCAGCAAGTGATTTCACCCTTCTGGACCTCAGTTCCCTGTAAATAATAATACTCTCAAATGGGTTGGTGACTACAATGCACTTCACCTTATTCTGCCCCCAGTCCATTGTCACCTCCACACGTCTCCCTGCTCTAATTACAGCCCTGCACGATGCAGCCTCCTCCCTGAGTATTAGGTATGTTACCTTATATGGTTGTCACAAACAAGATCGTACGTGGCTCATAGTCAGTGCTCAGAAAAATGCAAAGCCCATCCTCGTGTGTGCATTGACCACTGTGCGCATAAAGCTTCTGTTCTACTTACCGAGCGATTCCATTTTTTCTTTGTCAAGCACCAGGATGTATTCATAAACGCCACCCATTGATCCAGACGTTATGTAATGAGTGCCATAGTCGTTGATGAACTTGGAATACATGCCGTAATTGTACTGCTCCGGAAGCTCCATTAATGACTGCAGCATGCTTTCATCCAGCACAATATTGTCCCTTCTCATCTTAAAATGAGCAGTCTGCACCTTTGTGGAAATTCTCATGAAGTTATATTTCTGCCAACAATCACCGCCGTCGAGTAAGAGAGAAGAAAGAGAATACACATTTTACCATATGACATAACGCGAAAGATCAGCATTTAGTAGCTGTGGGAGATACGTGTATTTATAAACGTGTGAGCATCAATACCCACAATGGAGTGTTATTCTATTTTACAGGCATGTATAAAACACCCGTGTGTGCCTGACCGCCTCTCTCATGCCTGCATCTCTGTTCCCACTGACCCTGTTCAGGTCCTGTTTGCCTCAACTCTCAACTGGGTTGGTTACTACAATGTGCTTCCTAGTACTGGTGACTGTGTTCTGCCCCCATTCCATTGTCACCTCCGCCCATCTCCCTGCCCCAATTATAGCACTGCATGATGTAAGCCTCTTACACAAGTATTAGGTATCCATTAAAAATTATGTTTGGGGGGGTGCACTTGGGTGGCTCAGTCGGTTGAGCGTACGACTTCGGCTCAGGTCATGATCTCACTGTCTGTGAGTTCAAGCCCCACGTTGGGCTCTGTGCTGACAGCTCAGAGCCTAGATCCTGCTTCAGATTCTGTGTCTCCCTCTCCCTCTGCTGCTGCCCCACTCACTCTCTGTTTCTCTCTCTCTCTCCCCAAAATTAATAAACATTAAAAAAAATTTTTTTAATGTTTTTTAATTGTGCTTGGGAGTAGTTTTGATGACATGAAATTCTAAGATGAGTTATTTATGTAACTTATTGAACACATATCTGTAAGAGTCTGTAGTCACTGGCATTATGCTTGGAGCAGAGGACACAATCTTGGATGAGACCAGCCCCTGCCATCATGAAGCTTACATTCTAGTGGTAATCTTGTACTGTTAAGTAATGAGGTAAGGCAGGCTCCTGAGATAACAGGGGTCATACTGGATTGGTTTAAGAGGGAGAGGATCATGTGTGGGCATTACTTCACTTGCTCTGAAGCAATAGTGAAATTTTGAAAAGGCCACCTGCTTTGAGAAAAGTCCACATGACCATGTGATCGCCAGATCTCAGAGCAACACTTTCCCTTCAGAGCAATAGCTGACTTAAGGCAACGCTCTGGAATGTACCTTGTATTTGCTGAAGAATTTTTATAACTGTATTTTCATCATCCAGAATAATTTTTTGAGCCCCAACTAAATCGCCAGTTCTGGTATCAGGGTTATTGAGGCTTTCTGGTAAACTTTTAACCAACTCAAATACTTGGCCAGAGAGAGAGTTCTCTGGCCCCTGATGGTTTCTCCTCCTTAGACCCTACTTTTTCCCTTCCCACCCTGTGCCGGCTGAAGTTCTGGCAATCCCAAATTTGTGGGAGGCAATCTGCCGTCTGCAGACCTTTGCACAATGCTGTTTCCCAGGCCCGGAGCACCCTTTGTTCACTTCCATCTCCCTTCGTCGGGACAACCTGTTCTAGTCTTTAGAGCCCCGTTTAGGTAGATGTCCCTTGCTCCAGGAAGCATTGCCTGGCCGCTCAAGTTCAAAGGAAGCTAGCGGTGAATGTTTGATGGATAAATGAATGCTTGCGTGTTCCAGTCCTCTGATCTATTCAGAAAAGCAAGGCTGGCTTTCAAATTCTTCCCAAGCTAGTTTAGAGGGCCTGGCTGTTTCTCTTGAAGGCATTCCTATTCTAAGTATTCCCATTTACTCCAGGTAACCATGAAAAAGAATGGGGTGAAGCGAGAAGAGTTCGAGTCTTATCATTCAATTTTATTCCCTTTGTGGTGATTCTGCGTGCAAAAGTGTAATAAGAAAAACAAACATGATTACCACTGATCAGACATTTCCAATTACACAAGCAAATGAAGATTCAATTACTACTGTACTTTTTTAATGCAATTAAGGTAATACATGTTCAGTGTAGATTATGGAATACTGTTTGGCACAGGCATTATGCTTTAATACCTTGTTATTATACTTGTTTAACTTATTCACGAACGAAGAGTCTCGTGACCCGGATAAACCCACATCCACTGTTGTTTCAGGGCTGCCCGCGGGGCCCACACCAACAACCACTCCTGCCGACACAGACCTGTCATTCTTTACTTTAGAAAGAAGTTCATTTGCATCATTGTATAACTCTGAGGAGAGTCTAGTATCTGCCAGGGCCTGAAAAGAAACAAACAGATGTTAGCTTTGTGCGCCAGAGTTGTATCTCGATCTGTACTTAATATTGAAGTCTTTGCTCCGTAAAATATTTCAAGTTGCAGAATTTTGTTAAGTTTGTTTATTTTGAGAGATGGAGCGTGCGGGCACGTGCAAGAGTGGGGGGAGGGGCAGAGAGAGAGGAAGAGAGAGAATCCCAAGCAGGCCACACTGTCAGTGCAGAGAGGATGTGGGGCTTTAACCCATGAACCATGAGACAATGACCTGAGCCAAAATCAAAAGTCGGGCACTTAACTGACTGAGCCACCCGGGTGCCCCTGCAGATTATTATCATTATTTTAAAAGGCTACTCCAGGCATTAGATTGATCCTCGCTCACTAAAATTCTGAAAACATAGCAGTTAGTTTAGTTATTATTTAGTGGTTGTGCTAAATATTTCTTTAAGGGGCACCTGCATGGCACATTTGGTTAAGCGTCTAACTCTTGATTTCTACTTCGGTCATGATCTCCTGGTTTGTGAGTTCAAACCCCGCCTGGGGCTCTGCACTGTCAGATTCTCTCTCCTTCTCTCTCTGCCCCTGCCCACCACCCACCCCTCAAAATAAATAAATAAATAAAAATAAAATATTTATTTAAGTATGCACACACACTCATGATTCTCATAACATGCTGTATTGTTCTGAGTGTGGATTTTTTTTTTCCCACCTGACTTTTCCTCCCTGTAGAAGAGGCTGCCTTTCCCTACAACAGGGACACCCAAAAAGCCGCATCTGGGCCTGGATCTGGGAGGAAAGGGGCAAGGGGGCCCAGCCGGTGGTAGGAGTTCTAGGCAGAGGTTTGCGTCCACAAATGTCAGGTTACTTCACTTCAGGCACACAGCACAGTGGCGTTTCTCTGGCAACTGGAGCAGAGTCATGACTCGCGCCTTGCCTGAGCCGAGAAAGCAAGGGTTAAGAGCACGTGGGTGGTTCACTCCTCAGTCACAGGAGCACGTATGTGTCGCGATGGAGTCGCTGTTAGTTTGGGTCCCGCGTGTCTGTGACAGACGACTTAGGGTGGACGGGTGGCATAGGGCATTATTTTCGAAAGCCCAGAGATTTCAGAATCCTTGGTTGCCACAGCATAGCCTAGTCTGTCTGGCCGGACACATAAGCCCCACACCATCCTCGAGGTTAGGAAAATGGCATTGTCTGTGTCTTCCGGCTCGGCTTCCCATTGGCCTGGTGGCATTGGTGAAATTAGTGGGGAAGCGGACGCCATAAGCCTGGCCTCATCCTGCCATCAATACTTTTCTCTTGAGGAAGTTGGGGGAGGAGGATGTGACCAATAATGGGTCAGAATCCCTGGATCCTACATCCCTCTGTAAAGACAGAATGCATAGGACTATATAGATAGAATGTGTGTGATCTGTCTTGCCTTCTAAATGACATATAGCCGGGCTTAGTTCAGATAGATCTGGGTTTGAAACTCGTCTCTGCCACCTACAGCTTTGGGCCTGACGCTTTATCCCTCTAAGTCTTTGAGTCTTTTTCATATCTAATGGGGCGATGATACTATCTACCCCTTTGTGGTGTTGTGAGGCTTAGGTGAGAGAATTTGTGTGCAAGCCTAAGATCTGATGCATGGCAAGCATCCAGTGAGGTGCAGACATCTCACCCAGAGGGTGAAGGGTACAGAAATGAATGACCTGGGAGTAGGCGCTGGGGCTGGTCATGAGCCATGTGGTGCTCCAAGGGACTGGGGAACCACACAGTTTTGGAGGTAGAGAGAATTTAGGGATCGTCAGCATTTTGCAAGCAAGCACTTTTCAACAGCAGAACCCTCTCCGTACACAAAATCACCTACAGAAAATCAAGACAGGAAAACTATCAGAAAAAGATAAATACCATATGATTTAGCTTATATGTGGGATTTGAGAAACAAAACAAATGAACACAGGAAAAAAGAGACAAAAAAAAAAGATTCTTAAATGCAGAGAACAAATTGGTGGTTGCCAGAGGGGAGGTGGGGGTAGGGGGGAAATTGGTGAAGGGGATTAAGAATACACTTATCATGGTGAGCACAGGGTGATATATGGAAGTGTTGAATCACTATATTGTACACCTGCAATGAATGCAACACTGTAGGTTAACTATACTGGAATGGAATGGAATGGAATGGAATGGAATGGAATGGAATGGAAAGAAAAGAAAAGAAAAGAAAAGAAAAGAAAAAAGAAAAAAGAAAAGAAAGGAAAAGAAAAGGAAAGAAAGGAAAAGAAGAAAAGAAAAGAAAAGAAAGGAAAAGAAGAGAAAGGAAAAGAAAAGAAAAGAAAAGAAAGAAAAAGAAAAGAAGAAAAGAAAGGAAAAGAAAAGAAGAAAAGAAAGGAAAAGAAAAGAAAGGAAAAGAAAAAAAGGAAAAGAAAAGAAGAAGAGGGAGGGAGGAAAGGAAAGAAGGAGGCAGGGAGGGAGGGAAGGAAGGAAGGAGGGAAGGAGGGAAGGAAGGAAGGAAAGCAAGAAAGGTGATCAGTGAGTAGCTGCCCCTGGTGAAGCAGGGGCCTTGGACTCAGAACACTGCCCAGCCACCTCCTGTCCTGACCTCCAATTTACATGGCAGGAAACTGGGCCCAGGGAGAGGCAGTGAGCTGTTCAAGGTCTCAAATACTTACATTCTAACAGATTACAACCTGGTAATAAGTCTTTTGACTAGCAGCCCAGAGAAATGGACCTCGAATCTGTTTCATTGGTTTGGGAATGGAGCCAAGATCTAGCAGGTGGATGGTCACACTCATGTTGTGCCTCTTTTTGGCCCTGCCCTTGCCTGTCCGTGCCCTTCAGCACAGAACATGGGTGGGGGCAGACGTGAAGGGGCCTTCGGACACCAATGAGCTCTACAGGAAATAGAGTCTTCCTAAGCAAGGCGTCCATCCCCATCAACAGGCCTCTCCCTCCCTACCCCACAGCGGCCTGTGAGCACCCTGTTCAGACTTACTTCAAAGTGGTACTTGAGGAAGTTGTAGGGTTTCCGGAAGTACTTCTCATCTTCTCCGTAGTAGAGACGCTCACAGGCAGGGTCATAGCGAAGCACTCTCCACTCCCCGTTGTATACTGTCTCACACTGGCCCCCGTAATACCTGGCATCGTACACGCTCTGAGTTTCCTGCTGGGTCAGGATATTGTACCTAGAGTGAAAAGGCAGGCAGCTGCTGGGAGAGAACACTGAAAAGGCAAAGAGAGCATAAAATATCCCCTGAAAGACGTTGTTGCTGGTCTGAGCAATGGTTTCACAAACTGTGTTCTCTGGAGCCCTAGGGTTCCTCAAAGTCTCTTAAGGGCTACTTTGCGTGACACGGGGAACCAGAGTGGGCGGAGCCGGGCCCCCAGGTTCCCTTTCACCAGAGCAGCTGAAGGTTCCATCAACACCTAGAATAGGGCGCCCCCAGAGAAGGCACTCCTAAAAATCGGGTGTTTGAGTTAAAGAGTAATATGCACAGTTATCAAAAATCCAGGCACAGAGCCGGAAGCCTGAGCCCACTTCCTAGCTCTGCCACACCTAGCTGTGTGATCTTGGACAAATCACTTAACCTCTCTGTGCCTCGGTTCCATCATTTGTAAAGAGCAGTCAATACTACTGCCCTCAGAGTGTTAAATATGAGCTGCAAATACAAGGAGCCATAAAGTACTTGGCATATATTAAGTAGCAAGTAAATGCTGCCATTGTGGGTTTTGTTTGTAGTGTTTCAGGAAAAAGGCTTTGCTGGTAGAAAAAAAAAATAGACTTGACATATTGGGTGTAACTCACGTTGCTAAGTTGAGAATCTGACCCTCAGAAAGGTCATTGTTTTCAGGGCGGCCTGGAATGTCAGAGGGTACAATTTGAAAATCATGGAGACTCCTGTTGAATTTCCAGTTTGATCACCTACCAGCTCTGTGAATTTGGATACATTATAGATGGCTTTCTGAAGTTCATTTTCCTCATTTGAAGAACCGACAGAATAAAACCACTTCTCATGGTTTTTGGGGCGTCTAAATGAGAGCATTAAAGTAAAATGGAAGTCCAGTTGAGAGTCCATACTATGCACTCAACAAGGGATACTTCCTCTCCCCTAGCCCAGTACCCTCCCAGAAATACTGTCCTTTGCTTTTCTCTCTGGGGCATTTCACATCCATCCGCCTGGGCACTACATTTTAAGCCACAGACGGTGGAACCTTACATAGGCATAAACAGCGTTACATAGATGAAATACAGCTTTAATTTTCTAGAAAAAGAGAAAGTTAATGGAACAAAAACATTTCACTTTGTCTAAGAGATCCAGGACCTAACAATCGAAACCTCTTATGATATAGATAATAAAATGATTTCTTGTCTCTGCCTCTCAAACTCCTATTCAGCCTTTAATACCCAACTCAAACATTGCCCCCTCTATCTGACCCTCTTTGATTATCCTGGACAGACAGCTATTCCTTCCTCTGTGTTCCCATGGCAGTCAGTGATTACCTCTGTCATAACATGTGTCATATTTTTTCATTCCCTCCATGAAAAGACACAAAGGCAGAAGATGAGCAGGGGGTTCACTATGAATAAAACCTGTCTTGAAGAAATAAATGGGTAATTATAGAGCACCTAGCATATAGTAGAAATTCAAGGTATGTTAACTTCCTTCTTCCCTTCCTCTCTCCATCTCTTCCTTCATATTAATGGAAGTGATGTAATAATAGCTATGGTGAATTGAATACACATTCTACCAGACGTGTAGCATGTGTTAACTTTCAACCTCCTGACAATTTTGCAAATGCAGAAACTGAAGCTCAGAAAAATTAAGCAATTTGCCTATAGTCACAGATAAAATTTTTTGATGCTAAAATCTGCGTTCCTTCCCTTTACTTCTCTGCTTACTTTTCTATCTTCTCGACCATTGAACATGTTTCTGCCTTTGGCTTATAAATATAGGCTCTCCGGTGAGCCAAACAGAAAGTCAAAAGAATAATTAGTTTTAAGACGTACTATAACCTCTAAGCATAAGAGGTTACTAAGACTACTTGTATTTAGACAAGCTGGTTGCAGAAACCCCAATGAAAATAAAAAGATATAGAGAAATGCCACTTTTTGGAAATCTATGCAGAAATACACACATGCACAAAGATACATGTACAAGGATGTCCACTGCAGCATTGTTTATAATAGGGAAAAAATGGGAAACAATATAATCATCTTTCAATAGTCAAATAAATTTTCATGTAGTGATACTATGGGAGAAGAATCAGCAGCCTTTTTTTATGAAGGGCCAGACATGAACTATTTTCGGCTTTACGGCCCATAGGTCTTTGTTGCAACTGCTCAACTCCATCACTGTAGGGTGAAAGCTGTGTTCCAATAAAACTTTATTTACAAAAACAGACAACAGACCAAATTTGGCCTTCAGGCCATAGTTTGCTGACCCCTGTTATGGAACATTATGTTGCTTAGAAAAAGACAATAGAAAATATGGGGGGAAATCTTCCAAATATATTAAGTTAAAAAGGCAAGTTACATACAATATGTATAATATGATCACATTTATGTAAAATATGCTTATGTCTATCATGCACAATACGTATAGGCACAGCTTCCATACAATGTATATTTTCGGTGCATTTTTTCCATGATCTGAAAGTCCTACACCAAACTGTTACACAGGGGTCAGTTCCAGGGAAGGAAGTGAGAGAGGGTGATTGGGTGGGATGCGGGTCGGGGAGGGTGAAGGAAGACTTTCATTTTTTTTACCTCAAACATATTTTCTTTCTGTAGCAATAAATTAAAAATGTAAAAACTGGGAAATGCTTAAATTAAAAAAAAATAGGTATCAGGATAGGCTTCTGAGATCTTGAACAGAATAAAAAACCAGCTGTTGGGAGTGGGCGTGGGGCCATTCTGCTGGTTTCAGTGTTCTGTGTAGGTAAAGCACACTCGTGAAGTGTATTTCAATGCTCCTTTGAATCACACGACAGCAAGGTCATGGTCTGTGATCTTTTTGCCAATAAGCAGGGATTCATTTTCAAGTTAACACCTCACTATTTCATGCTTCCATTCTGTTTATCCCACAGTCATGATCAAAATCAATAAGAATCCCCTTTGATGAGTATTAGGGGCTGAATTGTGTCCCCCTGACATTTATGTGTTGAAGTCCTGGACCTCCGTACCTCAGAAATTGACTATTTTGGTGAGAGGGTCTTTACATAGGTAATTAAGTTAAAATGAGGCCATTAGGGTGGGCCCTAATCTCGTATGACTGGTGTCCTTATAAGAGGTGGTTAGGACCCCGACACACACACAGGGAAGGGCAATGTGAAGACACAGGGAAATGGCAGCCATCGACAAGCCAAGGAGGGAGGCCTCAGAGGAAACCAATTCTGCCATCACCTGGCCTTGGACTTCCAGCCTCCAGAGCTGTGAGAAATACATTTTTGTTTTGTATAAGCTATACGTTTCTTTTGCCATTGCAGCCTGAGTGGACCAATATGCCACCTTAGGGGGACAGAGTTGCCTCACAGGACACTCGGCAGAGCAATTCTCCTAAAAGACCCTCTTGTGTTGCTAAAACTAATACTCGTGATTGAAGAGAAGCCATTCCCTGGGCCCAAGCAGTCAGGAAGCAGGACTCACCCCAAGGCCGCACTCTCTGACCCTGGAATGGGGTCATACAGGCTGCAGTCGCTTTCCATGACCCTGACATCTTCACAGTCATCCTCGTCAGAGCCATCAAGGCAATCCTTGTCTCCGTTACACACGAGGTGGCGTTTCAGGCAGCGACCTGAGAGAGGAGAGGCTGTGGATGCTTCCAGAGCCTCCCAGACTCCTCCCTCTTCCCATGACCCGCATCCAGAGTCACCAAGCCCCCCCTACTTCTGAAACAGCCCCTCCCCCGCCTTCATCATGTCCATCCTGTCTCTGTCCTCACTGCCTCTGCCCTCCTAGCAGGCTCGCTGTCTCCCACCCGTAGCCCCCACCCCCTGTTCAGGCCCTGCAGCAGGCTCCCCTCTAGAATTCATCGTCCATATGCAGCTCCAGTGACCTTTCTCTGTATCCTTCTGTGGCTCCTAAATATTCCCATTCTTCCAAATGCCACGGTCTAGCCCCCAGTTCCCCACCTGGCCCAACCTCTACCTCTCTTCCCAAAGCCCTGACCTGCAATCATTCTGCACTATCGCCAGCCCTTAAATCCCTGTGCTTTTGCATATTCTTTCTCTTAGCAAATCCATTGCTCCTTTCTAAGTGCCCTTTTGAGGCCTGCTCTGACTTCCCAGCACAGGTTTGAGCATCCCCTGCCAGAGAGTCCCCTTGGACCATGAGCAAACACCCATTACGCTGGCTATCATACAATATTATCATCACTCCTTATAGGTCTCTGTCCCAAAGAGACTAGGAGTACCTCGAGGTCAGGCACATCATCTTTTCATCTCTGTATCCCCAGCAGGTAGAACACTGCCTGGGACATACATGCCCAGTCAATATTTATCCAATGAATGGATGAATGAGTGAATTGTACCTTTTCTAAATGAATCAACAGATGTTCCTACAAACTTACATCAAAATTACTTGGGTTACTCGTCGGCTTAAAATGCAGATTCCTGAGCCCCATCCCAAACCTACAGAATGCCAACTTCTAGGGGAAGCGCTCAGGAGTCTGCATCTTCACAAGCTCGTGAGTGACTGTTTTTGCACATTAAGTTTGATGGGCGCAGCTGTTATCTCACTGGAACGCTACTCACCTGTCTCCTTACACTGGAAATCCTGTCCACACTGCGCTTGCTCTAGACAAGCTGTGGGACTCTGACAGCTGGCTTGATCCCAGACATCACCACTGCAGATGGTTCCCCCAAACTTGTTTGGCTGCAGGAGGCTCCGGAATCGGTACTAAATCAGATTTTGAACCAGACACATTCATTGTCTATCAATCAAACAAGATTTGTGCAGGCGGGTGTCAGCTCAACATAAGGAATAACTGTCTCGTGATTGAGAGGTGCCTAAAAAGCTGTCTTTGGAGGGGATGTTCATAACTGGTGGTATTCAGCCAGAGGTGCCTCAACCATCAGCAGGGATATTGATGGGCCTTCAAGCATCCAATGAAAGACTCAAACAAAATATTTCTGGGGTCTTTTTACTTGAAAGGAAGGACCTTCTCCCCTCCCTTTTCTTCAACCACTTAGTACCTATTCATCTTTCATGATTCACAGTGTACCTCCTCTGAAAGCCTTCCCTAAGTAACATATTCCATAGTTCCCTGCACCTCCTTCTCTCTTCCCATTTGTCATATAAGGTCGTGATCCCTTGTCTGCTTATTCATTTACCTTTCTTACTAGTTTAAGAATCTTTTGCATGGTGAGGAGGAGTGGTGAAGGAAGGACCACGTCTTATTTGACTTCATACACTTGGCACTTGATCTAGGGTCAGGTACACAGGAGGCACTTTTATGAGATGTCTGTTGCTTTCCCTCTGTACCATTTCTTCCAGTCATGGCATCCTCTCTTTCCTTGGAACATATCGCATATGGCTCAGGTGGGGATGATCTCACCCCCCAAGTCACAGGAGTGTGTGGGTATGAACCAGGCCAGGTCAACCAGGGTACCATATGCCAAATTACAGTGATTGGTTTAGAGATTGGTTCATGGCTCAACCTTAGGGCAATCATTAGTCACTCTGAAGATTTTCTTTTAGAACTATTAGAAAAGACCATTTCTTTTTGCCCAAGTTGCTGGGAACTGTGGGCATCAAGTGGTCATCTAGCCTACTTATGTTAAAAGAGACCATCCAAGAAATGAAGACATCATCTCAGTCCCTGGGTTCAGCTTTGACTGCATATGAATAAATCCTTGTTGAAGGAATAAAATTCACACCAATCTTGGAGCTCTATGATTTCATGATACTGCTTTCTATATGGTGCATAGCTTTGGGCACTAGTGTAGAAAGAGGAAGCTGAACACTAGGATATTCAGAGAAATATGAGGTTCCATTCCGACCTTCAAGAAGCTTAGAGTCTAGTTGAGGAGACAAAATAGATAACAATAGAAAACATGCTGTATGGAGAGCTCCATGCAAAGTGTCCAATAAGAGAATGTGCAGTGCCATATTTTCTGCTGCCTCTTGCCTTGGCTCAGCCCACAGGCCCCTCCTTCAAGAAGGTTCATAACTAAGTAGGAAAGCAATGGTTTCAGCAACAAGAAAAGTGAGTTCCTGGCCTAATTCTTCCTTCCTGCCTTCCTTCTTTCCTTCATCTTTTTCTTTTTTTTGTTCTTTCTTGTTTTCTTTCTTTCTTTCCATCTTTCTTTCATTCCTTCTCTCTTTCTGTCTTTCTTTTTCCTTCTTTCTTTTTCTTCCTTTTTCTTTCTTTTGTTCTCTCTCTCTCTTTCTTTTTTCTTTCTTTCGTCCTCTTTCTTTCTTTCTCCCTTCCTCCCTCCCTTTCTTTCCTTCCCTTTCTTTCTCCTTCCTTCCTTACTATAGCTAATACACAATATTACATTAGTTTCAGTTGTACAACAGAGTGATTCAACTTCTCTATGTTACACTCTTCTCACTACAGGTGTAGCTCCCATCTGTCACCATGCGATGCCATTACAATAACACTGACTACATTCTCTGTGCTGCACCTTTCATCCCCATGACCTACTCATTCCATAACTGGAAGCCTGTACCTCCCACTCCCCTTGCCCATTTTGCCCATCCCTCCACCACCTCCCCTCTGGCAGCCATCAGTTTGTTCTCTGTATTTATAGATCTGGTTCTGGTGTTTGTTTTTTATTCCTGAATCTCTTTCTTACTTGCTATGTAAAGTATCAGTGCCTGGTACTTTGTGCCTCAGTTTCCAAATCTGTAAAATGAGGTGGTTGACCTAGATGACCTCACTAAGTATAGCTACTAATGATTCTTTCACCTGTGTTCATTTACCTTTGAGTTTCTATTTCCTAATATGTAAAGTATGATGACCCCTCACTTTGAAAGGGTGTTGTGAGAACTGAGAGAATGTGTGAGGAAATCACCTGGCTCTGTGTCTGACATATCATTGGTGCCCATTAAACAGAAGTGGTTCCACATCATTATCAATGGAGTTTTTCCAGAAGGTTCCAGTGGGTACATGTGGAGCTGCAGCTTCCCCCTCCCTCCTCTTGTCTACTTCTGCCTCCACAACTGCTCATTGGCAAAGAGACAGAGGTAGCAAAAAAGGTGAAGAGTAAATCTGTCCATTTGCCTTTCCTACCTCCCAGTTAATAACAGTGATAAGGGATTTATAAACTCAATGGGAAGAGAGTGTGATGAACAATTGGTTTGGAAATATGAGGACATTTTCTTTCTCTTCCAACCTCTTGCCCCACAAATCAGTACATAAAGAAGTGCTTAGCGTACCAACGTACAGCCAAATCTCCTTCTCACTCTTTAAAAAGTCCGTCAGAGTTTTAAGACCTGCAGTTACCAACACAACGATGATGATGGTAACTACCATTTATTGAGTGTTTGTTGGCTGGACACTTCATATTCTTTATCTCATTTAATCCCCACAACTTTAGGAGGTCAAATACTATTCTGAATCCCATTTTAAGCTGGGTTAGAATTCCAGTTCTGCTACTTACTGTGTATGTGTCACTGGGTAAATCACTTAACATCTCTGACCCTCAGTTTTCTCATCTATAGAATGAGAGATATGGGGGTCTTGTGAACATTAGCAATAATACATGTAAAGAAGTCAGCACTTTGCCTGCTGTCTTGAATATACTCAGTAATAAGAGTTACCACATCAATATCATTTTGTTAGCCTGCTGTTGGGCTACTCCAGAAGGATTTATGACTGAATGGGAATTGGATTAGATGGCCACTAATATCGCTTATGACTCTCCACAGAGTGGAGGGGGAAGCAGGAGAGTGAAGGGATCAGGCACATGGGCATTTTGGAATCAGACTGACCAACTGTCAAATCTAGGCTGTGCCTCTTTCTTTATGGGTGACCTAACCAAAGACCGTGGTATCTATCCGTCACTTACGGTGGCTATGAAAGTCAGCTAAGAATTTATTAAAGCATCGGCACAGTGCCTGGTATATAGAAATGATTTAATAAACGGTAACTGTAAATGACATTATCACCTTCCCCTGGTTCCTGTATTGGAATGATGGTGCAGTCATGAGGTTCATTCCCACTGACTCCCCATTTTCTAGGTCGTTATCAAATAATGAAGACATTGTGTTGCCGAAAGGTTGGTGCAGAAAGTCCCTTAGGGATTTCTCCATGGTAGTGCCTGTGTTGGTATCATTAAGATATCATTTTCTTTTCTAGCTAGTCGATAATATTTCTTTCCAGAAATGCACATCTTTGTTTGGGTGATTTTGAGAGGAATAAAAACCATATGAATAAGAAGAAACTAGGATGGTCTTTCCCTTACATAATTAACAGAATTTGTTTTAAGGATTTCTTTAAAGACACATATGTCTTTTTGAGTCATTACTTTGAGAAGTTCAATTCTAATTTGAATAGCAAGTCATTCACCTGTGCTCTCTGCTGTCTACACAGCAACACATGAGGGGACAACGCAGTTTGGGATATGTAATAAGCTAAATACTGGCCAGGCAAAGAAAGCAAGTCCTCGTTCTTAAAAGTTGTAAATGGGGGCGCCTGGGTGGCGCAGTCGGTTAAGCGTCCGACTTCAGCCAGGTCACGATCTCGCGGTCCGTGAGTTCGAGCCCCGCGTCGGGCTCTGGGCTGATGGCTCGGAGCCTGGAGCCTGTTTCTGATTCTGTGTCTCCCTCTCTCTCTGCCCCTCCCCTGTTCATGCTCTGTCTCTCTCTGTCCCAAAAATAAATAAACGTTGAAAAAAAAATTAAAAAAAAAAAGTTGTAAATGTTACCTTATTTGGCAAAGGGGTCTTTATAGATATTATTAAGGTTTTTGAAATGAGGAGATTACACTGGATTATCCAGGTAGGCCCTAACGGTCATCCTGGTGTTCTTATAAGGGGAAGGCAGAGGAAGATTTAACACAGACACACAAAGGAGACACACAGAAGAAGAAGAGGTAATGTGGCCACAGGGGTAGAGAGCGGAGCCCAGAGATTGGCCCCAAGTCAAGGATTGCTGGTGGCCACCAGAAGCCAGAAGAGGCAAAGAACAGATTCTCCCCTAGAGCCTCCAGAGGCAGCATGGCCCTGTCAAACTTCTGGCCTCCAGAACTGTGAGAGAATACATTTCCGTCGTTTTTAAGCCACCCAGTTTGTTACAGCAGACTCAGAAAAGTGACACAGGATATCAAAGCAAAATGAGATTCTGGGAGCCAGATATCTTTGAACGGGGCAGTCTGGGATTCCTTGGCATATCTCAGAGACAGGAGAGGCAAAATAAATAATTTCAGGCTTTGAAGCTGAATAAATGAGGTCCCAATTGTGTTCCCATCCGTAATGATTTTGAATTCCATGTGATTTTGAACAACTCATTCGCAAGGTAGCCCTGCGTGTCACCGAAGACTGGGTCTGGAGGCCCACTCTTCAGAAGCTCAGGGGAGAGAAGAACAAGTCTTGATTCAGGCAGTGGCAGCTGGTTGGAGAGGGAGGCATGTGTAGTAATCATACAAACAGCTAACATTTACTGAACACTTACTATATGTTAGGTGCCATGGAAAGCACTGTGCATACCTTACTCATTTAATACTCATAAGCCTATGCTGTAAGTACAATTCCTACTTCCATTTATAGATAAGGAATCAGAGGCATGGAGAGGATAAAATATATGCCCAAAGTAACATAACAAAGAAGATGCAGAGTCAGAATCCGAGTGGTAGAATCAGAGCTTAACCACTTTGACTTGACAGTAATGTACCAATAGACAATGTTCAGGCAATGGTGTTCCAACTGGGAGAGGTGGGAGCCTGGAGACATCCTACCCTGGGTACATCCAGTAAAGTCACGTGTTGTCTGTAGAGATTTTAAAATAGTAATAAAACAGAAGTTATTCTGCCTTTTATTATTACCATGAGCCAGTAATTATGAACAAGTTCAGAATTTTAATACTCCGCCCTAGCAGAGCAGGTGCTCCCAAAGTCCCCCTTTCTTTGAGATGACACTGGGTTTAGTGACCATTTTGGACCATTCAAAACCACTTAGGTGGGCAAGATAGACTCTTGTCTGTTGATTGGGTGTGTCAGCCTTTTTAAGCCATGAAAGTAGAATCTTCAGGAACATTCTCTGGTTTATCTCAGCTCCCCACAGGTTATTAGCCCCTCTAAATGACCTTCATCGGAGGGCAACAGGTTGACCAGGATCCAGAGAGGCACGGGGATCAGTGTGCCTCTGTCTGAATGGCCCCCTCTCTGCACATCAGCCATTAACATATACATCTTATGTAGCCTCACCCCATAATGACCTATAAACAAAAGCAGAAAATGTTCCACCATCTATGTGCCCATGGCTTCCAAATACCTATTTCTAGACCTGATTTCGACCCAGACGTCAGATTTATAGACCTATTTATCTCCATTTAAATGCCTAGTTCACCATTCAAATATCGAATGCCCCCAACCTGGTTAAAAATGTCTTACCTTTTTGTCCTGACATGGAAAGCATTCTGTCCACTCTGACCAGGTGCTCAGCTGGCAGTTAAGTGCTGTCAAGGTGGAACTCTGAACAGCCCGACTTACTCTCCTGTAAAGAGGAAAGACCCTTACTTCAATTTTTAAGATTTATATTACGGTAATTTTTATTTTTGTTGTAAACTCAAAAAGGTCTTTTCATAGGAAGATATCTTAATAATATGAAAACAGATTAATTCTTCCTCACCTGTACTGAGATATAAATTTAAAAAATTGTATATATTTTAAAGGCACAATGTGATGGTTTGATGTACATTGTGAAGCGATCACCACAATCAAGCTAATTAATACATCTATTCCCTCACATAGTTATGTGTGTGTGTGTGTGTGTGTGTGTGTGTGTGAGAACACTTAAGATCTACTCTCTTAGCTAATGTCAAGTACACAATACAATACTATTAACTGTAGTCAACATGTTGTACATTAGATCCCCTGAACTTATTCATCTTATAAATTTGTACACGTTGACCAACTCCTCCCCATGTCCCCAGTCCTTTGTAACCACCATTGTACTCTCTAGTTCTTTGAGTTACACTTGTGTAGATTCCACATAGAAGAGAAATCATGCAATATTATCTTTCTCTGTCTGGCTTATTTCACTTAGCATAACGTCCTCCAGGTTCATTCCATGTTGTTGCAAATGACAGGATTTCCATCTTCTTTAGGGCTAAACAGATGTTAATTTTTTTTATCTTTTTTTAATCATTTTAAAATTCAAGTATAATTAACATACAGTGTTATATTAGTTTCAGGTATATAAGTATAATAATTCAACAATTCTATGCATTACTCAGTGCTCATCAGAATAAGTGTAATCTTAATCCTCTTTACCTATTTTACTCATCCCCCTACCCACCTCCCCTCTGGAAACCACCAGTTTGTTCTCTGTATTTAAGAGTCTGTTTTTTCCCTTTTTCTCATTTTTCCTTTGTTCATTTGTTTTGTTTATTAAATTTCGTATGTCAGTGAAATCGTATGGTGTTTGTCTTTGTCTGGCTTATTTCACTTGGCATCGTACTGTCTAGTTCCATCCACATTGGTGCAAATGGCAAAATTTCATTCTTTTTTTATGGCTGAGTAATATTCCGTTATATATATATATATGCCACATATTTATCTATTCATCTATCAGCAGACACCTGAGTTACTTCCATATCTTGGTTATTGTAAACGATGTTGCAATAAACATAGGAGTGCACATATCTTTCTGAATTAGTGTTTTCCTTTTCTTTTGGTAAATACCTAATGGTGGGATTCCTGGATCCTACGGTAATTCTATTTTCAGTTTTTTGAAGAAACTCCAGTCTGTTCTCCACAGTGGCTGCACCAGCATGTGTTCCCACTAACAGTGCTTGGGGTTCCTTTTTTCTCTACATCCTTGGCAACACTTGTTAGTTCTGGTGGTTCTTATTTCAGCCATTCTGAAAGGTGTGAGGTGGTATCTCATTGCGGTTTTGATTTGCATTTGCCTCCTTTTAGTGATATGGAGCATCTTTTCATGTAGTCTGTATGTCTTCTTTGGGAAAATGTGTGTTCATGTCCTCTGCCCACCTTTAATAGGATTATTTGGTATTTTGATGTTGAGTTGGTGTTGGATATTAGCCCTTTATCAGGTGTATCATTGGCAAATATCTTCTCCCGTTCAGTAGACTGTGTTTTGTTTTCTTGATGGTTTCCTTTGGTGCACAAAATCTTTTTATTTTGGAGTCCCAATAGCTTAATTTTGCTTTTGTTTCTCTTGCCAAAAGAGATATATCTATAAAAATGTGTCTACAGGTGATGTCAAAGAAATTACAGCTTATGCTTTCTTCTAGCAATTTTATGGTTTCAGGTATGGCATTTAGATATTTAATCCATTTTAAGTTTATTTTTGTGTATGGTGTAAGGAAATGGTCCAGTTTCATTCTTTTGCATGTGGCTGTCTAGTTTTCCCAACATCATTTGTTGAAGAGACTGTCTTTCCTCCATTGCATATTCTTGCCTCCTTTGTCATGGATTAACTGATCATAAAAGCATGGGTTTATTTCTGGGCTCTCTATCCTGTTCCATTGATCTATGTGTCTATTTTTGTGCCAGTACCATACTGTTTTAATTACGATAGTTTTGTAGTATATCTTGAAATCTGGGATTATGATATCTCCAGTTTTGTTGTTCTTTTTCAAGCTTGATTCAGCTATTCAGGGTCTTTTATGGTTCCATACAAATTTTAGGATTATTTGTTCTAGTTCTGTGAAAAATGCTGTTGGTATTTTAATAGGGATTGAATTAAATCTGTAGGCTGCTCTGGGTAATGGACATTTTAACAACACTGATTCTCTTAGTCCACGAGCACGGAATATCTTTCCATTTGTTTGCGTCACCTTCAATTCCTTTCATCAATGTTTTACAGTCTTTGGAGTACAGGTCTTTTACCTCCTTGGTTGAGTTTATTTCTAGGTACTTTATTATTTTTGATGCAATTGTAAGTGGGGCTGTTTCCTTAATTTCTCTTTCTGCCACTTCATTATTAGTGTATAGACGTGCAACAGATTTCTGTATGTTAATTTTGTATCCTACAACTTTCCTAAATTCATTTACCAGTGCTAGTCGTTTTGGGGGGGAATTGTTCAGAATTTCCATACAAACTATCACGCCGTCCGCAAAGAGTGAGACTTTTACTTCTTCCTTACCAGTTTGTATCAGATGCTGAATTCTTTAATTTGTAATGTTTGCCCATTGATTTGGGCATCTAGGTACCTGCAGAATGTACAACAGTGCCACCCTATATTCCCTTACCCTTCAGGTTACCTGGTGGGAGTGGGGATAGAGCAGGAAGGGTGTGTCAACAAACACAGGGATTCTTACTTGGAAGGCTTGGCAGTAAGGGCGCTTCCAACATTTGCATGATCGTATCTTCCTTCTTAAGAATTGCATGTACCGGGGCGCCTGGGTGGCTCAGTCGGTTAAGCGTCCGACTTCGGCTCAGGTCATGATCTCGCGGTTCGTGAGTTCAAGCCCCGCGTCAGGCTCTGTGCTGATGGCTCAGAGCCTGGAGCCTGTTTCAGATTCTGTGTCTCCCTCTCTCTCTGACCCTCCCCTGTTCATGCTCTGTCTCTCTCTGTCTCAAAAATAAATAAACATTAAAAAAAAAAAAAGAATTGCAGGTACTATTTTTTTAAATTTATATCCAAGTTAGTTAGCATATAGAGCAATCATAATTTCAGGAGTAGAATCCGGTGATTCATCCCCTAATACAACACCCCGTGCTCATCCCAATAAGTGTCCTGGTTTTAAAATGAAAGATATGTGGCCTTGTGCCCTTTCTCTGTTTTTCTATTTTTTTATTGAAGTAAAATACACATTATGTAAGTGCGAGTATCCTATTCATTTTTACATGTGCAGTTCAGTAACATTCAGTACGTTCATATTTTTGTGCAACCATCACCACTGTCCATCTCCAAAACTCTTTTCATCTCCCTGCATTAATTTTGAGATGCAAAATTTAAGCAAAAGAAAAGGCTGTACAAGTTTTCCTTCCAGCCAATCACAGTTTTGAGAAATGAAGAATGAAAATTTATTGTGTTCCTACTGTATGCGGGTGTGATGCCGGAGGGTTTATATAAATTAACTCTTTTAAATCTATATCAGTCCTATGTGGATCAAGTTATTCTAATTTTAGAGAGACAAGTACAGAGGAGAGCTTGCAATTTTGTACATTAATGTTGCATCCTACAACCTTACCGAATTTATTTATTACTTTTAATAGTTTTTTGGTGGAGTCTTTAGGGTTTTCTATGTATAGTATCATGTCATCTGCAAATAGTGACAGTTTTACTTCTTTCTTGCCAATTTGGATGTGTTTTCTTTCTTTCTAGTGTCAGATTGCTGTGATTAGGACTTCTATGATCATGTTGAGTAAAAGTGGTAAGAGTGGACATCCTTGTCTTATTCCTGATGTTAGAGAAAAAGGTCTCCGTTTTTACTGTTGAGTATGATGTTAGCTGTGGGTTTGTCATATATGAACTTTATTATGTTGAGATACGTTCCCTCTAAACCCACTTTGTTGAGAGGTTTTATCATGCATGGGTGTTGGATTTTGTCAAATGCTTTTTTCTGCATCTTTTGAAATAATCATATGATTTTTATTTTTCATTTTGTTAATGTGGTGTATCATGTTGATTGATTTATGGATATTGAACAATTTTTACATCCCTGGAATAAATCCCAGTAGATCATGGTGAATGATCCTTTTATTGTGTCGTTGAATGTGGTTTTATTCATATTTTGTTGAAGATTTTTGCATCCATGTTCAGCAGAGGTGGCTTGTACTTTTCTTCTTTGATAGTGTCTTTGTCTGGTTTGGGTATGAGGGTAATGCTGGCCTTGTAGAATGTATTTGGAAGCTTTCTTTCCTCTTCTAGTTTTGAAATAGTTTAGGGAAAATGAGTATTAACTCTTCTTTAAATGTTTCATAGAATTCACCTATGAATCCATCTGGCCCTGGACTTTTGCTTGTTGGGAGTTTTCTGACTACTGATTCAATTTTGTTACTAATTATTGGTCTGTTCAGATTTTCTATTTCTTCCTGATTCAGTTTTGGAAGAGTGCCGATTTCTAGGCATCTCTCCATTTCTGTTAGGCTGTTCAATTTGTTGGCATGTGATTTTTGTAGTAGCCTTTTATAACCCTTTGTATTTCTGTGGTGTCAGTTGTTACTTCTCTTCTTTCACTTCTGATTTTATCAATTTTGGTACTCTTTTTTTCTTTTCTTTTCTTTTTAAATATAATTTGTCAAATTGGTTTCCATACAACACCCAGTGCTCATCCCAACAAGTGCCCTCCTCCATGCCCATCACCCACTTTCCCCTCTCCCCCACCCCCCCATCAATCCTCAGTCTGTTCTCTGTCCTCAAGAGTCTCTTATGGTTTGCCTCCCTCCCTCTCTGTACCTTCCACCTCCCTTCCCCTCCCCCATGGTCTTCTGTTAAGTTTCTCAAGATCCACTTATGAGTGAAAACCTATGGTATCTGTCTTTCTCTGCCTCACTTACTTAACTTAGCAAAATACCCTCTAGTTCCATCATCGTTGCTGTAGATGACATGTCATATAAAGGGCTAATATCTAAAATCTATAAAGAACTCACCAAACTCCACACCTGAAAAACAAATAAGCCAGTGACATGGACAGAAGACATGAATAGACACTTTTCCAAAGAAGACATCCAGATGGCCAACAGACACATGAAAACATAGTCAGTGTCACTCCTTATCAGGGAAATACAAATCAAAACCACACTGAGATACCACCTCACGCCAGTCAGAGTGGCTAAAATGAACAAATCAGGAGACTATAGATGCTGACAAGGATGTGGAGGAAGGGGAACCCTCTTGCACTGCTGGTGGGAATGCAAACTGGTGCAGCCGCTCTGGGAAATGTGTGGAGGTTCCTCAAAAAATTAAAAATAGAACTACCCTATGACCCAGCAATAGCACTGCTAGGAATTTACCCAAGGGATACAGGAGTGCTGATGCATAGGGGCACATGTACCCCCAATGTATATAGCAGCACTTTCAACAATAGCCAAATTATGGAAAGAGCCTAAATGTCCATCAACTGACAAATGGATAAAGAAGACGTGGTCTATATATACAATGGAATACTACTCTCTCTTTTTTTCTTGATGAGTTTCGCTAAAAGTTTACCAATTTTATTTATATTTTCAAAGAACCAGGAGAACTAACTTTTTCTGAAGAGTCAGAGTAGCAGAAAGCCCAGTGGTTAAGAACATGGGGTTCAGAGTAAGAGGACTGACTTTGAATCTTGCCACCTGCTGACTTTGAAAATTTGAGCAAGTTACTTAACATCTCTGAGCTACAGTTTTCCCATCTGTAAAACTTGGTTAAAAATAACATTGCTCAACGGTGTTATTGAAAACATGTTAAAATGCTTATGAAGTATTTGTTAAAGGTTGGCTTTTGTTATTACATGCTAAGATGTCCCATGGATTATCTCATTTAATATCTATAACGACCTTAGGCTGTATATATTATTAGCCCTACTTTTATAGAAGAAAGTTGAGATTTCTAAGACCTAAGTAGCCCCAGAAATCATAGCCCAAGGGTGACAAAGGCAGAATTTGACCCAGTTTGATGGCAAAGACCATGTTCATTTCCCCATAATGCAGCTGCTTCCTCATTTTATAAATCAGCCAACAAAACTGAGACAGTCAGAGCCTTGCCTGGAGTAACAGAGGTAAAAGGTAGACACTGGCCTATCTACAAGGCCATGTTCTTTCTGTTACCCTCTGCTGCCTCCTCAGAGGTTAAAGAGCTTACCCGGGTCACACAGGGTAAGGTGGACAAGCCACAAGCATGCCTGGCTCCAAGCCTGAGCTTCTTCCCAAAGCGTCATTGCTTCTACCACAGTGTCACAGCCTGGTCAGCCCACTGAGCAAAGTAGGAAGATTGTCTGTTACCACCAATATTATCATAACTTCTGAGAGTCAGGCAGCCTCTACAGTGACAAAGGGCACAATTATCACCCTAGTATAGAAAAAAAAAAAAGGTGCTCCAAATCTGACGCTAATCATTCCATGAGCTACTAGTCAGAATGAATGATGGCGTCCAGTCTGAAACCCTAGACAAGCATCCAGGGGATAGTCAGGAAAGTGATGTTCATCTTTAACAATGGTTTCCAAACTTAGATCCCAGGATGCTTCTACACTCTAACGTATTACTGAGGACTCCGAAGAGCCTTTGTTTAAGTGGGCTATCTACTGATTCAGAATTCAAAATCGAAACAGAAAATATAACAATATGTCCTTATTTAAATTTATCATAACAAACCCATTACGTATTACAATATATGCCATAATTTTATTTGAAAACACACTTCCAAGAAAAATAATTGGTGAAACGCGTGTCATTGTTTTACACGTTTGCAAATGTCTTTAATGTCTAGGTTAGTAGGAGACACTTAGATTCTCCTTTCTGCTTCTTCACTCAGTCTGTCGCTTTACGTTGCTTTTATTGAGGTTTAGGAAGAAAAATCAGCCTCATATATTTATATATTTATGGAGCTGAAAATTCTAGATGGGTGAGGAAATTTTCATACTCCTTTTTAGGTAATTGTGGGTGTTCTTTCATACTACACTACAACTTGACAAGTTGACAATTTCTTTTTCTTTTTCTATTTTGTTTTTTTAATGTTTATTTTTTGAGAGAGAGAGAGAGACAGAGTGTGAGCAGGGAAGGAGCAGAGAGAGACTGAAACACAGAATCTGAAGCAGGCTCCAGGCTCTGAGCTGTCAGCACAGAGCCCAACGCGGGGCTCAAACTCATGAACCGCGAGATCATGACCTGAGCTGAAGTCAGATGCTTAACTGACTGAGCCACCCAGATACCCTGACAAGTGGTAATTTCTTAAATGTTAGTTGCAATGTGGAATCTGAAAGCATGTCAATGAATTTTTTTTTTTTGCACCCCGTTGCATTAAAGTCCACTGGTCTGTGTGTACCTTGAATGGACCTGCCACTCACACATGATTTTTAACATCAGGCATTGGAAACTTGGAAACTGATGGTTCACTATGCATATCTTAAAAATAGTAACACATTTCACTCTACAGTATAAAAACGTCAAATTTATTAATATCACCAGTGATCTCATCAAGCTCATAGTAGTGGCTATGGTTTCCAAGTTTTTTTTTTATTTTTTTTAATGTTTATTTTTGAGAGAGAGAGAGAAAGAGAGAGACAGAGTGTGAGTAGGAGAGGGGCAGAGGGAGAGGGAGAAACAGAATATGAAGCCGGCTCCAGGCTCTGAGCTGTCAGCACAGAGCCTGACGTGGGTCTTGAACTCATGAACTGCGAGATCATGACCTGAGCTGAAGCCAGACACCTAACCAACTGAGCCACCCAGGCGTCCCTCCAAGTTTTTAATTTTTGTTGGAAAGCTCACATGTTGTTATTTGGTTATTTGGTTTCCGTGAAGTGATGGGCTCCCTGTTCAATGTCTACCAAATAGCTAAGCCTGAATAACCACAGCCTCGCAGCTATCTTGTCAGGTAAAAACAATGTTCCAGGAAACAAGTGGCTACTCTGATGGAACTATTCCAGCAATTGCTTTTTCTCAAGACAATCATCATACTTCAGTGCAGTAGTAGTTCTTAATGCATTCTTCCCATTTTGTCACGTAGAACAGCTAAATAACATGTATTCAAAGATTGAGGTTTAATAAAATTAATAACTTTTACTGTTTCAGGGGGGACTTTCTTAAGGAAAACTTCATTTCTTTCCTGTGAGTTTGCTGCCACTGCCTTGATTTGTACCACGACCAAAGTAGTTTTATGCACCATAACTTTTGCACCATCAGTGAAAGTATGAGCGCGGTGAAAAGGCCAACTGACTTGGTATTATTGTGATATTGTTTTGAACTCACAGACGCCCTCTGAAAAGATCCTGGGGACTCCCTGGGGCCTATAGACCACACTTTGAGAAACTCTGGTCTATCAAATGACACTAGTGTGTAAAACCAGTGCTACTATCCCTCCAAAGAAAATTTCAGTGCTCAGCTCACAATCTTTCCCTCTACCGCAGTTCCTTCCATCACCGTGGGAGACCTCATCATCCCCATAAATGAGCTATCCAACACTCTGCCCCTCAGTCACTCCTTGTCCTCATCTCCAGTGACCTTTTCCTCACTCCGCTATCTTCTATGGTCACATCCTGGTCCTTCTCACTCTCTGAAACAGCTCCTCCTCCAAATCACTAATTCGTCAGTCATCTGTGAATAGTTATCTGGGGGCTTCACAGCCTCTTCTCCCTCTATATTTTATGCTCGAGGATTCCCAGTGCACTTTTATTTGGACCTCTTTGGGGCTTTTAGTCTCTTGACACCTAAGCGTTCTCTCAGTAAGATCCTTTCCTATTTTCATTTCTCTTTATAACGAGTTTTGATTCCATGGTCTGTCATTTTGAAATCATAACTGTGCCCTAAATTCCTGGACTCCACTGTTCCCTTGATCACACCCACCTGTAAAACCCAACCCTGAATGAACTATCGACCTCATTACCTGGTTAACTCAATCTCATAATAAATATCAGTTCCTAAGGCAATATTTTTCAATACCCAGATAAGTTATATACCTGCCTTCATATGATGTGGTCAATCTCTGCCCATTTTCTCAAAACTTAATTATCACACTTGTAATATTTGTACAGTTTCTGTCTTCACCAGATTATAAGTTCTATGAAGGCAGATATTGCCTGTATATTTGCTGCTGATGTTCCAGCACCTATTATGGTGCCAGATACAAGGAAAGTATTCGGTGAATATTTAGGAAAGGGGGGAGGGGCAGAAAGAAGGGAGAGAAGGTGGGAGGAAAGCAGGGACGATGAGGAAGAAAAAAGGAAGAGAAGAAGGAAGGGGGGAGGGAAGGGAGAGGAGATGGAAGGAAAGAAAAGAAGGGAAAGAAGGAAACCAATTTATGGGAAATAGAATGACATTGTGTAGAGACTTGTTTGAACTCGATTTCCAGTTAGAAGCTAAGTAAATAATTCTGGTAACTAGACGTTCAAATGGCTCAAGGTTCTGCCCATCTGTCATTTTTCTGATAGATTTCCTAATAATAAAAGCTTGAGGTATAGGAACATGGAGAAAGACAGGGTTCTAATCATCAAAAGGTGGGAGAGAAGGTACAGAGTAAAGGTTTGGGAACAGAAAATGACTCCAGCAATAGTTTGCTTCTCACTGTGGAATTGTCAAGGTAATGTCAGTGCAAGCCCACTGAGACTGCATTATGATGTCAAAATGGAAGGAAACAGTATTAATGGATGGGAGCAAAAGCCTAGACAGAGCAATGCTGTGTTGCTGTCGTTTTAAAAGCTTTGTGACATGATGTCTAGACAGAAGCACATACAGTAATGCTATCACTGAAGCAAGAGTACAGAAGGTACACAGAACCATTCATTAAGTCATTACAAGGCTCCAACCTTTTAGCCAATATCAATATGTCCAGCATTTTCTCTTATCAGCCCAGCGAATCTTTAAATGTAGTTTATTTTTTTGCTTATTACAAAAGTAATACATTCTCTTTAAAGAGAACATAGAAGAGATTATAAAAGAAAAAAATGCCCCCAACCCTGCCACCATTAATATTTTGTTCTATTTCATTTCGCTTTATTTTCATAATATAATTGAGGTCATACTGAGTATTACATTTTACATCCTGATTTTCCACTTAATATCATAGCAGAAATGTAAACTACTTATGATGACTACACATGGTTCCATTCCTCTAACATCAAGCAATTAGATTATTGGGCACCCAATGTTTCCATATCCTCTTATTTCCTGAAGATCTGTCCTGTGGAGTGGAATGGCTAGGTTGAAGGATACAGGTGATTTTAAGGCTTATGACACTTACGGCCAAATGGCTTTGCAAAATAATTGTATCATTTTTCAATCACTTAGGGAACCATGAATAAATCTGTGGTCTAGTAAATCTTGGCAAATAGTTTTAACCCGTCTCCAAAAAAATAAAAGAAGCATCTCCTAGCTGCTGAGAATCTACTCAAGCAATAACACATTTCATACAGGGCACTGGGAGTCAGGAGTCTTTGATTCTCGTTTTTAGTTTATATCTACTTTTCTATCTACTATGAGCAAGTTTCTTTAACTCTCTGGCTTTTAGATTTTTTAATCTATAGAATCACCCCCGGTCAATATAGTACTATTGCAGGATTTCTCCAAGTGTGCTCTGTGGAGTGCTCAACCTAGGGTTGAGAAGGAAGAGAAGAAAAATGACATGGTCAAATACGTTCAGATAAATTGCATACAACATGCTACTCTCAGAAATTTAAACTGCAACATATTAAAGGCCCTGAGAAGTCCTGCATTCTAATCTACCCAACCCAGCATTTCCCCGATTTTTTGAACACATCATTTCTTTTTTTCAGGTAACGTCTGTAAGATTGTGTGACACAATTGAGGAAACACTGATAGAACACCAAGTGATTTTGAGTCTACCAAACATGCACTGCAACCCAGTTTCTGCCCCTTACTGAACTTTCATTTTATTATAACTGAAAAATCGTATAATAACCTATGTTTTGAATATGGAGTAAAATCATGTATGCAAAGCCCCAAGCACAAGCCTGATGTACATGTCAGTTTCTACTCTCTAATCTTCTCAACCCTGTACATGCTCATCAAAACTGTCCACCTTCATCAAAAAGGTATTGAATGTCTACTCTGCATAGGGCTGTGGGTTAGTGAGATGCTACCCATCTGCTTTTTTAAATAGAATGGCACATTGGGCAAAGGGCCTGAAACCTAGAGTTAAACGTGGAATCTGCGAGTCAAATGCCTAACCCCAGAATGTGGCCACCCCAGCATCTGAAATCAAAAAATGATTAATCAGCTCCCCATTTTAGGCTAGAAAATTAGAAGGCCTAACCCCGATTATTGCCAGAGGATCATCCTAATAAATTGGCTCAGCTTATATTTAAGGCTGATTGTCACTGATTGTATAATCTTGACGCAGATCCATTCAGTTCTTACAGGGAAATCACATCATGAAACTGAGGTACTTTAAATGGCCGTTGAGAGTTTGCTGAGTCTCCAGCGACCTCCATGTTGCTAAATCCCATAGAAAGTTGTCTGGCTTGGTCTTAACTTCCCCCTCTGTTAGCCATTGTTTCCTTCTTGAAATCATCCGTTCTGGGATTTCTTCAGCATCACACTTCCCTGTTTCCTCCCTCCCTCTGTTGGCCCGTTCTCTTTGACTTCTCCAAAAACTGGAATGTTTCAGGCCCCAATGTTGCATTTCTTTTCTCTTCCTGTTTCCCTCACTCTTAGGACGGTGAGATCCATTTCCTTGGCTTCCCTTGCCTCTATGCTAATACCTCCCAAATGTAAATCTTCAGCCTAGACTACTCCTCTGAAATCCTCTTTTCTTTATCCAGCTGCCCCACTTTAGATCTCCACTAGGTCGGTGCCCCTGGGGCATGGCAAGCTTAATGGCTCCAAACCTCAACTCTTCCTTTTCTACTAACCAGCTTCTCTGGTTCACCCACATCCAAAAGTAGAGCCATCATAACACGCAGTTGCTCAAGCTAAATACTTAGCAATGGTCTTTAATTCCTTCCTTCCGCTCGCCCCCGTATCCAGTGCTTTGGAAATGTCTGTCCATTTTACTTTCAAGATATGTCTCAAATATCTTCCCTTCTGCGTACTTCTGCTACCAGCACCCTAATTTAAGGCACCATTATCTATCATGAGATCACTGCTGTGGCCTCCTGTGGGCCAAGACATTCCACCTGAGCTTCCTCCAATCCCTTCTCTGCACAGCCACCGGGATGATTTTTCCTCCCCTGCACTCCCATTTTTTAAGACCCTCCGGTGTTTTTTGGTTGGTTGGTTGGTTGGTTGGGTTTTAGTACCCATAGACTGAAGTTCAAAATCCTCATCATGATGTCAAAGTCCTCTGTGATCTTTTTTGACATCCTGTCAGGGCACAATTCCCTGCTCTCACGCTGTTGCCATCCTTCAGTGCCATGAGCATGATGGGCCATTTCCCACTGGAGGGTCTGAGGACATGCTGATCTCTCCATTCTCCCTTTTCTTCACATGGCTTCTCCTGACCATCCTACATCTCTCAGGTTAAATACCACTTCCAGAGAAACCCCACCCACCAGGCTGTCTTTCAATTGCTCTAATATCCTCTGTCAAAAGGATCTATTTGTTTCCTTCATAGTACTTATCACTGTTTTTTACTGAAATGTTTTGTTTACATGTTAATCTACTCTATCGCTACACTGTAAAGTCCGTGAGGGCAGGAACATTTATCTGTTTAGTTCACCACCTAGTACCTAGCATACCTGGAGTATGGAGAGGAAGGAAGGAAGGAAGGAAGGAAGGAAGGAAGGAAGGAAGGAAGGAAGGAAGGAAAGTATTTCCTGTGTGCTGGCAACACACAGAATTCCACACAGAACTTCTAGCTCTAGGAATGTTGCAGGCTTTCCTACAGAATGTGCATAATACTGTTTTCTCCACACAGAATAATCGCACCTCATTCATCTGGCCAAAACTTCCCAGTTCAGCTAAGGCTTATTATTCTTCCAGTTAGCTTTCCTTGACCTGCCTGCCCTATGTGAACATCTTGCCACCTACATAGAGCTTCTCATACTTTATATCCATTCCTACATGGCACATTCTGCAAGGCAGGCATCATGACTACATTGTTCACCATTATAGCCTAGTGCTCAGTATAGTACTTTGCATCTAGTAGGTTGCATCTAGTAGGAGCTCAGTACCAATGTTGAGTATAAGTATATTATCTCATTTAATCTTATATTATCTCATTTAAGTTTTATAAGAACACTGTGGGGTGGGAACTATTACACCCATTTTATAGGCAAGTAAAACAGATTCATGGGGAGATGAAATAAACCTGCTTAAGTTTATATAGACAGTAAAATGGCAAAGCAAGGATTCCAACGAAGGCTGTTTAACACTAAAACATATGCATTGTTTTAGCATTCCAAGATATACTATGAAGGGTTTCTGACAAAAGGGAAAGAGAGTAATAAAAACAATATTCTAAAAGCTTACCATGTGCCAAGTTCTGTGCTAAGTACTTTATATGAACTCTCTTACCTCCTGTAAAGTGCTCAATGAAATACATATCTCTGTTTCATAGATGACTAAGTTGAGCCTTAGAGAGTTTATTGTCCAGGTTCTATAGCCACTAGGTGGTGAAGCCAGGACTTAAACCCAGGTTGATCTCACTCCATAGCCCATACCCAATGCCATTTGAAGTATAGCTAATAGTTAGTTACCCTGGACAAAAGCGTCCACATTCACAAGACTTGCTTCTGAGTCGAATCCACTACTCCAGTTATTCATATGAGTTAAAAATTCATGTAGCTCTAATACATACTGATTTCCAGTTATCTGGACAACCTTTGAAAATATTCACATGGTCTGGCCCAGGATAGTCGGGTAAACACACTGAGATGCCCATGAAATAGGCAAAATAAAGAGGAGAATCGTGATTTAAACTTCTTAGGGTCCACTGCCTGTATGACCTATTTAACCAAGGAAAGGAACAAACCCTTGTGGTCATTCCATGTTTGGAATCCTCACTCGTGTTTCATCAGTCACCCTAAGGAATTTTGTCCATTCTCCATCAATAGATATTTTTGGTTGAAAATGTTATATTTGCATTGCTTATCAAAATATGTGTTTAGTTTTGGAAAAAAAAAAACCACTTTTTTTTTTCTGGGGGGCAGGTGTAGCAGCAATGGTGGTAATAACACTGATCTGGCCGTTAGAAGACCTGACAATTCCACTGGGTGGCTGAATCATGTAGAGCATGTCAAACTGCTTTGTTTCCTTTCTGGCTCTCAATCAGGGAATAATAATTATAACAATCTTAAAGGGACATAATGAGGATTAATCGGTCAGTATTCTTAAAATGCCTGGCAGAGAAGTCTGGTTGTTATGTAACATGCCCCTTCTCTTTCTGGGGCTCAGATTCGTTACCTGCAACACAAGTGGATTAAACCAGATGTCTGAGTCAGTCCTAATTCTAAAGACCTGCGATATAGAAATGAAGGAAGCAGCCAACAAGAACTTTAGAAGAGTTACTGCAAATATATCCAGATATGTAAGGAGAATCATGAACACGATGATAAGTGGAAGATGTAAAAGAATACCAAATGAAACTTTTAAAGCTGAAAATCATTACAACAGAAATGAAAATTCATTGAATGGTTTAACAACAGATTAAATACTGCAGAAGAAAAGATTGGCAAAGTGGAAGATACAGTGATAGAAACTATCCAAAATGGAACAAAGAGACAAAAGACTGCCAACAACAATTAAATAAAGGACAGAGTCTCAGTGACCTGTGGAATAATATCAGCTGTCCAACCTATCTGAAATTGGACTGTCAGAAGGTGAAGAGAAAGATTATGGGGCAGAGCACATATCTGAATTAATAATGGCAACACTTTTTTTGCCAAATTTTGTGAGAACTATAAACCCACAGAACCATACCAAGGTACATCATAAACTGCTGAAAATCAATAATAAAGAGAAAATCATAAAAGCAGTCAATTTTTTTTAATGACATATTACACAAAGAGGAAGAAAGCAGATTTTTCCTCAGAGACTATGCGAGCCAAAGATAATAGAACAACATCTTTAAAGCAATGTAGCAGGAAAAGAAAACTACTCCCTTCGAACTTAATTTTCAACAAAGATATCCTTCAAAATAAAGGCAAAATAAAGACTTTTCCAGATCACTAAAAATGGAGAATTCATCACCAAAAGTCATTCTGCACTGAAAGAAATGTCAAAGGAAGTTATTCAGGCAGAATAAAAATGATATCAGAAGTGGTATGATATTACCTGAAGGTAGGCTGTGATAAATTAATGATGTATGTTATAAATCTTATAACAACAGCAAAAAAAACAGTAGAATAGCTACTAAATTATTTGGAATTAGAAAAAAAAACATTCAATCTAAAAGATAAAAAATCAGAAACAAAAAACAAATGAGACTAGTAGAAAACAAATAAAAAGATGATAAATCCAAACATATCGGTAATAACATTTTATACAAATGGTATATGTAAACACTATGATTAAAATATAGATTGTTACCCTACCACCCAGCAATTGCACTACTAGGTATTTATCCAAAAGGTACAGGTGTTTTGAAAGGACACATGCACCCCAATGTTTATAGCAGCGCTATTGACAATAGCCAAAGTATGGAAAGAGCCCAAATGTCCATCGACAGATGAATGGATAAAGAAGATGTGGGTATATATATACAACGGAGTATTACTCGACAGTCAAAAAGAATGAAATCTTGCCATTTGCAACAACGTGGATGGAACTGGAAGGTATTATGCTAAGCAAAATAAGTCAATCAGAGAAAGACAAATACCACATGTTTTCACTCATATGTGGAATTTAAGATAAAAAACAGATGAACATAAGGGAAGGGAAGCAAAAACAATATAAAAACACAGGGAGGGAGACAAACCAGAAGAGACTTTAAAATATAGAGAACAAACTGAGGGTTGCTGGAGGGGCTGTGGGTCAGGGGAAGGCTAAATGGGCAAGGGGCATTAGGGAGGACACTTGTTGGGATGAGCACTGGGTGTTATATGTAGGGGATGAATCGCTGGATTCTACTCCTGAAATCATTATTGCACTATATAAAACACAAACACACACACTAAAAAATTAGAAATAGAAAGAAACTTTTTCAACCTAACAAAGAGCATCTACAAAATAACTATAGTTAAAATCATCCTTAACAGTCGAAGCCAAAAGTTTTCCTCTTAAAATTAGGAGTAAGACATGGGGCGCCTGGGTGGCTCAGTCGGTTAAGCGTCCGACTTCGGCTCGGGTCACGATCTCGGGGTCCGTGAGTTCGAGCCCCGCGTCGGGCTCTGGGCTGACGGCTCAGAGCCTGGAGCCTGCTTCTGATTCTGTGTCTCCCTCTCTCTGACCCTCCCCCGTTCATGCTCTGTCTCTGTCTGTCTCAAAAATAAATAAACGTTAAAAAAAAAATTAGGAGTAAGACAAAGATGTCCAGTCTTGCCACTTCTATCAGCATAGAACGGAAGGTTCTGCCCAGGACAATTAGGCAAGAAAAAGGAGTAAAAGTAATCCAGATGGGAAAGGGAGAAGTAAAAGTATCTCTATTTGCAGATGCCATAATCTTGTACATAGATAATTGTAAGAAATCCACAAACAATATTATAACTAATAAATTATTTCAGCAAGCTGCAGGATATAAAAGCAATGTACAGAAACAATTGTATTTCTATATACTAGCAATAAACAATCTGACAACGATATCCAGGAGTCAATCTCATTTACAATAGCCTCAAAAATATTTAGGAATAAATTTAACAAAGGAAGTATCGGACATACACTGAAAAGTATAAAATATCATAGAAAAAAATTAAAGAAGACCTAATTACATAAAAAGAAATCCAATATTCATGGAATGGAAGACTTGGTATTAAGGTGAAAACACTCCCCACACTGATCTGATCTGTAAATTCAATGCAATGCAATTTCAAAATCCCAGGGGTTTTTGTTGTTGCAAAATTGGCAAACTGATCCTGATACTCATATGAAATTGCAACCCAGAATAGCCGTTAAAAATAAAGAACAAAGTTGGAGGATTCATACTTTCCGATTTCAAAACTTAACTACGATCGGGTGGCTCAGTCAGTTAAGTGTCAGCCCTTGATTTCGGCTCAGGTCATGATTTCACAGTTCTTGGGTTTGAGCCCGAGTCAGGCTCTGTGCTGACAGTTCAAAGCCTGCTTAGGATTCTCTCTCTCTCCCTCCCTCTCTGCCCCTCCCCTGCTCTCCCTCTCTCAAAATAAATAAACTTTAAAAATAAATAAATAAAGTATGACGAGTCAGATAATTTAAAATAAAATTTGGGGAAAAACTCACCACACAAACAATAATCATAAGAAAGTAAGAATATGATATTAATAATAGACTGCAGACCAGAAACAATTGCTACAGATAATGAAAGTCTTTCATAATGATAAGGGGGAAAATCACCAAGAAGTCATACTAATTCTAAATATAGATAGATAGATAGATAGATAGATGTAGATAACAGAGCTTGAAAATACATGAAGCAAAAATTGGAGGAACTGAAAGGAGAAGTAGACAAATCCACAAATATAGCTGGAGATTGCAATATCACTTCCTCAGTAATTAATAGAACAAGGAGATGAAAAGTTGAGCAACATTAACAACCAACTTGATTTCATGACTTAGCACTACACCCAACAACAAAGAAATATACACTTTTGAGCACACATTATATATTCACTAAGAAATCCTATTTTTTATCATAAAACAAATCTCAATAAATTAGAAGGATTGAAAATTGTTTAAACTTTTTAAAGCAACACACATGCTAAATGTATTATTTATATAAAATATTTGAGGTTGGATATTACAACTTATTTTCATCACCATTGTTTTAAAATGTTTTTCCTCAACCCCATTTTTTGTTGTTATTCTTTTATTTGTTTGTTTATTTTAATATATAATTTATTGTCAAGTTAGCTAACATACGTACGACGTGCTCTTGGCTTCAGGAGTAGATTCCCATGATTCATCACTTACATGAAACACCCAGTGCTCATCCAACAAGTGCCCTCCTCGATGCCTATCACCCATTTTCCCCACCTCCCTACCCCACTTCCTTCCATCATTAGTTTGTTCTCTGTATATAAAAGTCTCTTACAGTTTGCCTCCCTCTCTGTTTGTAACTATGTATTTTTTTTCTTTCCCTTCCCCCATGGTGTTCTGTTAAGTTTCTCAATTTCCACATGAGTGAAAACATGTGATATCTGTCTTTCTCTGACCGATTGATTTCACTTAGTGTAATACCCTCCAGTTCCATCCACGTTATTGCAAATGGCAAGGTTTCATTCTTTTTCATTGCCAAGTAGTATTCCAGTGTGTGTGTGTGTGTGTGTGTGTGTGTGTGTGTGTATACCACATCTTCTTTATCCATTCATCAGTTGAAGGACATTTGGGCACTTTCCATAATTTAGCTATTGTTGAATGCTATCAACGTTGGGGTGCATGTGTCCCTTTGAATCAGCACTCCTGTATCCTTTGGATAAATTCCTAACTATTGCTAGCTCATAGGATAATTCAATCTTTAATTTTTTGAGCCACCCTGTTTTCCAGGGTGGCTGTACCAGTTTGCATTCCCACCATTAATACAAGAGGGTTCCCCTTTCTCCATATCCTCACCAACATCTGTTCTTTCCTGAGTTGTTAATTTTAGCCACTCTGACTGGTGTGAGGTGGTATCTCAATTTTTCTATTAAGAGTTAATAATAGGGGCACTATGGTGGCTCAGTTGGTTGAGCATCTGACTTCAGCTCAGGTCACGATCTCATGGCTTATGAGTTCATGAGCCCCTGTGTTGGGCTTGTACTCATGGCTCAGAGCCTAGAGATTGCTTTGGATTCTGTCTGTTTCTCTCTGCCCCTCCCCTGCTCACACTCTGTCTCTCTCACCCCCAAAAAATCAACATTTTAAAAAAATTGTTTGAGTTTATAATAAGCAAATGGTAAAGAAGACCTTATAAAAATAAAAGTATAAAACTGTATTTAAAAATATAAAATTTAAGAAGTATAATTTATTTCAAAGTATAAAATGTATTTTAAAAATAAAATAAATTTTACTGAAAAAATTAATTAAAGTGTGCCATTAAAATACAAATGTATAGTATCTGTTTTCGCTGTGAGGGTTCACATAAGATTTTATTGGGGGCAAAAAGCATGCCACTGTTAAATTTTTTAAATGTTTTGAAATCACTGACCAGTCTTGAAGATCCATGCCAATTGGCACATTATACCTTTGTTCTGTCTGACTTTTGTCAACCAACAGAGAGAATGGACAAAAACAAAATGTGACCATAACAATCACACAAAACTGCTCGCGATAGCCAGCATTGAACTGAGTGCCTCCTCAGGACTAGGCGTTGTCCTAAGTACCTTCATCCATTTTTTTTCTCTTAATTTCCTCCCATTTTACCGCTCAGAACACTTGCACAACTTGCCTGAGATCACACAGACAGTAAATACCAGGGCCATAATTTGAACCCAACAGAATTATTTCACCATGTAGTTTTTCCATTTTCAAAGCGAGGGTCAGATATACTGGCATTAGATACAAAGACCTCATGATTTCCTACTTCAGCACTCTGTAAAGTATTTAATTGGTTCTCTTTTGCCTTGACTTCAAATTTGCCTCTTCACTGGTCTGTCTTGTTTGATAAGTTCATCAAACATCAAGACTCTTTGTTCATTTTCAAAAAGGATTACAATGAGAAGCTTTTATAATTAAGAGTATCTCAGCAGAGATTTCCTTCACTACCGTTCTCTTGCCTTTATCTCCTAATTCTTAGAGGTAAATTTTCTGATTTTTCAAAGGTGTTTTTGCTTTAAATACAAATTGCAAATTAAGTGCTTATAAAAATGCCTTTCCCCCTTCTGAACTGTTATGTAAAGGCAATCGCTCTTGCTCTAGCATTTAAAAGCAATGATTCAAAATTAAATCACTCAATAAGAATTTGACTAAAATAGCTCAACTTAAAATCTTCAGTGTTTGGGAGACAAAGACTGCTTTCATGCTATCCCAAAGCTGAAATAAGGGGCCCTTTAAGCACCACAAAATACTTGATGTTAAGATATAATAACCTGAAACCGGGTTGGACGATTCAAGGAAATGAAATGGGCAAAATTGCAATGTACATATGAAAATATCAGTTCCATCCATTTCCCTACAGCAAAAGGTAAACTCATTGTAAGAATGAAATGACCCAGCATCTCTACAGTTTTGGCTTTCCCAGGATGAGGTTATTAACATTATCTGATTGTATCCTCCCTGAAACACTATGAGAGGGAATTTGTAAGACTCACAAATGGATAAGTAGAGGTTCATTGTCCAACATTACTCAAGAGGATTATTATTTGTTAAGCTGAGTATATTTTATATCTAGGACCTTATTTCATATTCATTGACTCTTATAGACAAGGCAGTATTACCCTCATTTCCAGATAGGAGAATTGAAGTTCTAAGAGATTAAATGATCACTCCAGATTACCCAACTCTTGAGTATTAGATCGGTGGTCTGTAGACCGATCCATCTGACTCCAAGGGCATGTTCTTTTCACTGTCCTGCACTCCTTCGCCGGATCCGTGATAACATGAAAAGAAGTCACATTCTATCCTAGAATAACTTGTTGCAAACATGGAAGTGCCTTCGCTCCCCACCAGGTGATCCCTCTGTGCAAATTTTGCAGATTTAGGGCCAACTCACCGGTTCACCTTCTCCTGGATAGTTGCCCCAGGCTGACAAGTCGTCAAAAACAGGATGAAAACAGCAGCAGCAAGCATCTCAACCACCCTGTATCACTTAGAAGGAATAAAACTAGTCAGAGAGTTGGAGTGAAAGATGTCTTTGCGCCGGGACCTGTAAGAGCCATCGAATGTTCGGAACTAACAGAATTCACTCAATTCTCATTGAGATGTGGTTAATTAGTGACTAGGGTATTGATTAGCCAAACACCCTAAAATCCAGGACACCAAAGGTCACTGTTTTTCAAACCTTTTGAAAAGTAATATCCATATGGTTGAGGAAAGGAGGATTTTTGGCCAATACCAGTTTAGCAAGGAAGTCTTCTTTTCGGAATGAGGCAAAGCCAAATCAAGATACAGTTGCAGAATTCATGGGTCTTTTTGAGTGGCTCTTGGAACTTGTGAAGTCAGATCAATTTGTTTTGCAAGACTTATACAAGGATAATACTGCTGTATGAACTTGTTCGTAAACAGCCGCCAAAACATAGGAGATGCTGATAGTTACATAAAGATTCTACAACGTGTTGCCAAACATCTGGAGCCTGAGAGCTGTGGTAATTGAATGGACCTTCCGCTTTTCATCTAGACATTAGATATCATTAAGATCCGGCATATTTGTGTCTTGAGGGGACCAGATGTCTTCAATAGACATCTCCAGAAGCATTCTCTAGAATTATAGTAACAGCCACACATCTGCACTGATATCATACCTATATACATCCTCTTACTCTTCCAGACATATTCATAAATTAATTAAAAAAGTAGAAATGGAGAGACAGAAAATAACTGAACATGTGGCAGGCATTTCATATGTCTTATTTTACTGAATCCTCACAAGTCAACAAGGTAGAAATGATTAATTTCATTTTGCAGTTCAAATGGAGGTTCAGAGAGGTTAAGTAACTTGCCAAGGATGTACAGCTGTCTTTTTTTTATTATTTTTTAATGTTTATTTATTCTTGAGAGAGAGACCGACAGAGACAGAGCATGAATGGCGGGGGGCGGGGGGGGGGTGGGCAGAGAGAGAGGGAGACGCAGAATCCGAAGCAGGCTCCAGGCTCTGAGCTGTCAGCACAGAGCCCTCCGCGGGGCTCAAACTCACCAACTGCGAGATGGTGACCTGAGCTGAAGTCGGACGCTCAACCGACTGAGCCACCCAGGTGCCCCTGTACAGCTGTCTTAATATCTTTGGGAACACTTAGATTCTCTCATTAGCAGGAGAGAATTATTAATCTCAAATTATTATTAATCTCAAATACAGTTATGAAAAGTTTTAATGAACAAATTGTATGCTTAAGAAATATGTATCTGAATTAAATGTGGAGATATTAGTAAGGTGCCCAGTTGTTACTGCCTCTATTTTTTTTTTTTTCAGAGACTTAAGTTAACATTTGACAAAAGCAAAGACTGATTCTGGATCCTAGAAAGTCTCTGAAGTCCCTGATTTCTGTGTTCCCCTCCCCCCTATAAAAGTGGCCTCCACTAGGGGTGATTCTGCCCTTCAGAGGACATTGGCAATGTCCAGAGACATTTATGGTTGTCACAACTTTGGAGGTTGTGACACTGGCATCTACTAGGTGCTAAGCATCCTACAATGCACAGGGCAGGACCCATTCCCTCCACCCCCCCCCCAACAAAGAATGATCTAGCCCAAATATCAATATTGCCAAGGTTGGGAAGCACTGCCCCACAAAAAAGCTGGTCTGCCCTCCCCCGATGCCTGGGATTCTGGTGAGTTAATTTCCTTCTTCTTTTTACATAGAGAGAATATCCTCTTCCTTCCTGGTCCAGCTCCTTCTTGAGATTTCCCTGATGCCTTTTCTCCTCATCCAAGACATTAGTGGCATTCAGGACTCTTCCTTAACCTCAGCTCTCTCACCCTCCACCCACCCCTGACATGGTCCCTTAAATTCTATCATATTTGCTCTCTAATATTTTTCCTCCTTAATTCTCCCCTTTGAACTATGCAGGGTCTGGGCTTTTTCTGAAACTGTCATGACGCACTCCTAAGCGGGCCGGCTTCTCAGGCCAAACCTGCCTGTGTATTACCATTGGATTCATCTTCAAGAAGACAGCTTCTGACCATATAAGTCTCCCGCTCAGAAGCCTTCTGTGGCTCCCCCATTGTCCACAACATCGTAAGTCCAAATTCCTCCACGAGTGGGTCCAAAGCCATCTTTGCACACTTCATCAACCACAACCCTCGAATGATCCCTGAAACTATAGCCTAGGTTCCCTTATCTTCTCACACTTTCTCAGTGCTCTGACTTCACCCCTGCTGGATCTTTACCTCAGCTACCTTTATCCATCATCTCCTACCCTTCTGCCACGTGTCTTCTCAAACAGCAAGTTCATCATGGATCCTTGGCCGATGGCCCCATCTGGAAGGTCCCTCCGTGTTATCTTTGAACCTTGTAAATACATACCAGCCCTTTGCATTTTTGCCTCGTACTATATTTTTCTGGGGGAATGGGGTATATCTCAGTAACGGAAGTTCCTTTAGGGTAAATTCTGTGTCTGATTCTTCTCTAAATCACCCATATCAACATAGACTCTTTCATAAGAAATATAATCTGATGGAGTGAATCTGTGAGTGAGCTAACTAAAAATAGTTTACTATTTCATAATACTTTCAGGTATATTTTCTCATTTCATCTTTAAAAGAATCTTGCGAGATAAATATTATCCTGAAGGGAATCCTGACAGTCAGAGACACAGTGATTAAGAGGGAAGATGGAAACAAGGTGTATAGAGTACCAAGCCCTGTGCCTGCCACTTTGCATGTTTTTTTTTAATCTTTTTCAATCTATTTAATTTTCACACTGATCTTGCAAGGCCAGTAGTCATAGTGCTATTTTGAAGATGAGGATATCAAGTTTCAGAGTGGTTAAGTGTTTTGCCTGCAGTCACACAGCTGGTGAGTCTCAGAGTCATGGATTGGTAATGTGTCCAACTTCAAAACCTGAGACCATTTTTGGTCTGGTCACACATATACCAAAGCGTGTCAAGACAGGGCCTGGGTCTTCTGGCTCTGGGTCCAGTTCTCTGTCCATTATGCCTTAGCTGAGAGAATGAGTATCATTTCCCAGGAACAAAGAAAGCAAAATAGAGTGAATGGAGAGGTAATCACAGAATAGAAGCAAGAGAGAAGCTACGTCATAAGGGATCATGTCGTGCCCCTGTGACTGTGTGTGTGTGTGTGTGTGTGTGTGTGTTAGACAGGGCCCTCACCTGCTTTCAGCCAAAATGTCCTAAGGTGAATGGGAAACACCAAAATTTTGTTATATTTGTCTATGTGGATTTCACCTTAATTATGGCATTCTATTATCAAAGATGGATAGTTATAAAATACCATGCAGAAGAGAAAGCAAGATGGCGATTCATTCTGAAGACACATTGCTTATCTCAGGGGAAACACTTTCCACTATCTAAATCAGCCTGTGAGTTACGGCCTCAGAGTGGAACATGTCCTGTTCCCACTGGTTGGCCCAGACTGCCACCACAGGGCGACACCCAGGTCAGTGCTCTCTGAAAAGCTTTAGAAGCTCAGTGCCACATTGCCCCTGTGCTGGGCCTGCGGCTTGCCCAGTGCAGATAGCAGCTCAAAATTCTGCGAATCTCATGCAATTGGAGGCAATTTGCTAGCACAGGAAGAACACAGTTGTAGGTCACAAAGTGCCACTGATCGGTTACTGTCTCCTAGCCTCAGTTTCTTCATCTGTGAAATGGATAAAATAATACTGACCAGGATAGGGTTGGAGAACTGAAGACTAAACCAGGAAATCTAGCCTCGCCGGGGAATTTTGAACAGCTCTGGCTCGTGTATTTCAACAGTGCTTCTGCTTCTATTTCTCCTTCGGAGCATCTGTTGGTCTCCTCTCAAAAACATGGAAGGGGAAAGTGGAAGAAAGGAGGGGCCTAGCAAGGAGAATAATGGAGGAGGGTAGAAGGTGGGAGACTCCCATTCAAGTGCCCTGGGCTGATTTTGAGGCCTTCTGGAAGGAGAGCCCAGGTGACAAGGTGGTAGAAAGACCCGCTTTCCCATCTCTGCCACGGTTCCTACGCCATTCCAGCAGCTCAAAGGTTGAAAACTTGGGGAGCAACTCAGAGTAGCAAGTTTAACTTGGATATGCCCAATCTTGAGATGGCCAGAAGCAAAGGAAGCTTCTCCCAGCATCTTACTGTTTGACAGTCCATATGGATGGCACAGCAGATAGTTTTGTGAGTTTGTGGTGTCTCTTCAGAAGCTAGTGTCTGTGTGTGTGTGTGTGCGCGCGTGTCTTTGTATGTGATCTTCCCCCTACAAAATGTTCCTACGCAATATGCAGCACAACACAAGGCACAAAGTCCACAGACAGTAAATGAGCCTCCCCAGTCCAGTGCATTGCCCTCCCCTACTTCCTCTCTCAACCTTTTGTCTGTGATGTTGATTTTTCCTACTGATAGCTTCATCAGGCCTCGGCTGCAGCCAGCAGACATTAGTGGTGGGTTTTCAGCTGGAAATGAAGTGGGGCTGGTTTAAGTAATTGATCTCAATCAGAGGCTTTACAACGGATGGGTTAATGCACGCCTACTGCTCCCCGCTTCTCGTTGAAGCTCTGCATTTGCATTTAAGGGGTAGGATGGGAGGGAGCCAGCTTCGGGCTCATTAGCATAGAAATGTAAGACCTTTTCTCAAAGAAGGCATCCTGCATTAGAAGCACCTCAGGCCAAATCTGGGTGGTCCTTTGGGAAATTCCTATTAGAATTTGGCTGCAATAAAGACCAGAGTCCCTGTTACACCTGAGCAACTTCCCCAGGCTTCTTTGATTGATCCACTGTCCTCTCTCTGATGCCTTCACTCACAGAGTCCCACAGTACCCTGGCCACCTCTCTCTCTCTCTGAAAGACCACCAACTTGGTGGTTGGGGATTTATCCCACTTGTGATTCCTGTGAACTCTGGAAGACAAGGCTGTGTTGGTCCAGAGTCTCTGTGCACCAGATGTAAGAGTCAGTGAGTGGAACTAGCTTTCCACAGCCAGGCCAAGTTCATGTGCCCCATGAGCAGGCAATAAGGGACCGCCCTGTGTGCACACATATTAAAAACGATGCTATTCTCCATTCCCCGACAGCATCACACTGAGATATCGGGATACTTTCTATTCCCCCACTACACTGGGAGCTTCCACGGGGGCAGGGGCCAGTTTTAAGTGACTTGTACTCCAGTGCTGGCACATAGTAGGTGCTTCATACTTGTTTTATCAAGCCCAGTAGGAAAACTGCAGCTTTACACCTGTCATACCTAACATACGTATACACATATCATACCTAACAAAGATTTGTTGAATTGGCCTGAATTAACAGGTATTTGCAGGCAAAATCATCATGTGCACTGTTTCTCTTTGTAATCCCCTCACTCCCTGCCCTCTCATGGCCTGTGCTCCACAAACACTCTCCTGTGGCCACTCAGGAGCTTGCTCTCAGCAGGTGGGCATGACCTCATTGAGGAATCAGGAGTGGAGGGAGAGCTCGGAGACTGGCTCCCGTCGACTGGAACTCCACGCACCTGACACTCAGGGGAAGTGACTGAGGACAAAAGGGAGCAGTGAGAATTCAGAAGCTCCGGAGTCAGGCCTCTGATTTGTGTGCTGGCCTCTACAGGATCACACCGCACGACCTTGGGACAGTCCCGTGACTTCCCCGGGACCTCCGTGTCCAACGCCCGAGGGCCGGCTCATCTCTACTGCCTCCTCCAGGCTGAAATCTTACGCAGGTATAGTCCTCATCTAAGACACTCCCCCTACAACTGCAGGACTAGGAAACGAATATATATCTGTTTCCAAACCAGTCAAGTCTCTCTTAATACTTGTATTCGGGACTTGTCTTCCCATGAGACACTCCGGGCTGTCAGTCTGTAATTAGACTCTCTCCTGCTCATAAAGCCAGCCTGTGTGGAATGAGAGACAGAGCTGGATTAGCCCACTGTAAACAAATGTGGTCAGTCCCCTTCTCTCCAGTCTCGGTTCCGCTTGAGTGGATTTCAGCAGCTCCTGGGCGAATGTTAATGCCTCCTGCGTACACAGTTGCAAGAAAACAATCACGTGTGCCTCCCTTTCTTGAGAACGCTTCTCGAGCATCTCGGTGACATAGCATGGGGCACCTGGGGGCAAGAGGCAGTGCAAAGAAACCAGAAAGAGCCTAAGGCAGGAGATGGGCACCTGGGTTTCAAGGGAAGCTCAGCCACTAATTTTCTTTGTAACCTTGCAAAAGTCACTTCAGCTCTCTGAGCCTCAGGTATCTCAACTGTAAAATGAGGCTGAGAACACCTGCCTCGCAGGCCTGCTGGAAAGAGTAATTGAGATAATGTACATGAGAGCTTTCGGTAAAGCTCTGCAGGCGAGGGGCCAGCGTCAAGGATGACTCTCCCAGCCTTCCGGCGCAAAGGGTCAGGGAGTCAGGGTAGGTACAGAGCATGCAGGAGAGCCAGGTTCCAAATTCTCATCAGCATCAGAGTCCTAGAGGACAGGGGGGTGGGGGGTGGGGGGTAGACCCAATACCTCCTGAACTGCCCTTTGTTTAAAATTGCCCTGGGGCGCCTGGGTGGCGCAGTCGGTTAAGCGTCCGACTTCAGCCAGGTCACGATCTCGCGGTCCGTGAGTTCGAGCCCCGCGTCAGGCTCTGGGCTGATGGCTCGGAGCCTGGAGCCTGTTTCCGATTCTGTGTCTCCCTCTCTCTCTGCCCCTCCCCCGTTCATGCTCTGTTTCTCTCTGTCCCAAAAAAAATAAATAAAAAAACGTTGAAAAAAAAATTAAAAAAAATAAAAAATAAAAAAAAAATAAAATAAAATTGCCCTGAAATTGGATGTAGGTTTTCACTTTATGTGGGGTAGAAGAAAGAGTGCTAATGTTTATGAGCATTTATGCTCTCTTATAATCTTTCCGGTAGCTCATAAACTTGGGGCTGACACCAGAAAAAAGGGATGGGAGGGAGAGAGGACTTGAGGACAAGTTGCTCTGACAGTAAGTCTCCCTAGGCTCCCTGTTTCTAAAACTATAAGCAGCTTAGAGTCAGCTTAAAATGGGGACGGGGCACCTGGGTGGCTCAGTTGGTTGAGCGTTCAACTTCAGCTCAGGTCACGATCTCACGGTTCATGAGTTCGAGCCCCACGTCAGGCTCGCTGCTGTCAGCACGGAACCTGCTTCAGATTCTGTGTCCCCCGTCTCTGCTCCTCCCCTGCTTGTGCTCTCTCAAAAATAAATAAACATTTAAAAAAAAAATAAGTACATAGAATAAGTAAACATTGTTTAAAAAATAAGGACAGACATGTAGCAGGTTATTAAAAACACAAATGATATATTTGGGGGAGAACCACAAATATTTGGGGGAGTATTTTCACAGGGCATAAAGGAGGATCGGTCCACGTCATGTACCGTAAGCATCATGAAGGCAGAGGCCATACTCACTACAACATCCCAGCACCCGGAATACTGCCTGGGATGGAACAAGCCCTCTGCAAATACCTATCAAAGGAATGCACCACCCGCATGAGGCTTACTGTCACCCCTTGGCTTTTCTGGCTGATCACAAACAGTAAGAAAGGGAAAGCAAATCCTTCACGGAAATCGTCCAAGGAATTTGCTCACGTTTGTTGTACCGATTGTTTCCAGTTTTTTTTTTTTCTTTTGCAATTGTTTCCACTTTTTTTTTTTTTTTTTTTTGGGACAGAGAGAGACAGAGCATGAACGGGGGAGGGGCAGAGAGAGAGGGAGACACAGAACCGGAAGCAGGCTCCAGGCTCCGAGCCGTCAGCCCAGAGCCCGACGCGGGGCTCGAACTCACAGACCGCGAGATCGTGACCTGGCCGAAGTCGGACGCTTAACCGACTGCGCCACCCAGGCGCCCCGCAATTGTTTCCACTTTTATTGCTGTGTAGCAAACCACCCCAGAACTCAGCGGCTGGAAACAACGTTGGTTTGTTATTTTTCAGGATCCTGTGGGAGGTCACTTTTGGGGCTGGAACATGCAGGATGGTCTCTGATCTTTCCGGATTTTTCTCTTCATGGCCTCTCATCAGGCAGTAGTCTAGCCTAGGCTTCTTTCCAGCCTATCAGCTAACTTCCCAGAGAGAATGCTTCTGCTTCTGTCACGCTTGCTAACGTCCCATTGGCGAACAAGTCCCATGGCCAAGTCCAGATCGGTGCAGGAGGGGACCACACAAGGCTGTGAATAGCAGGAAGTGAGGTTCCTTGGTCACACCAATCTTCCTGAGCAGCACTTGATAATGAACTTATATATGTAAAGCAGCACTTAGTTTGTACTACTTAAGTATTAGTGATAGCTAATAATTATTAATCTTAATTATAGCGTATTGCCATAAGTATTATTAAATTCCTTGCTGCCACTACCTTTATTTTTTGGAGAATGAAAAAAGAACCCCATGCTAGGGATGCTTTGGTATATCCTTCAAACTCCGAGCATATTAACCCTCTGTATTACTGAAGCTGCACAATCATGTGTGAGTAGTTGAGGCAGCAACAAAACATGAGGATGAATCCCTCTTTCTCCCCTTCCCCTACTCCTTTCTTTTTTCCATGGTATCCCTGAACCCAAGTATACTTTGCACTTATTCCTAAAAGCGATGTTGGAATGGAAAGGAGAATGACTCGTCTCTGTAAGAATCCATTCGCTCAATAAGCATTTTCCTAAGCCCATCACAGCACTCTCCTTCCCTTTCCCAGGGATTCATTTGGAGGTGGACGTGGGACCCAGTTGGGGCAGATGAGATGCCAACGAGCAGCAAATCAGTTGGGCGCCTTCTGAGGAAGACTCTCTATGCTTGATCAAAAGAAAAAGGTATGCCAGGGTAATCCTTGTTTTCCTTCCTACTTTGGGACGTAGTTGTATGAAGACATGATACCTGGAGATGCCTTTTACACCTGTGTTGCCATGGCATGACAAGAATATCCTATCAGTAGCCCTCTAGTCCCAGAGGAAAAGAGGCCCATCGACTGAAAAACTCAAGCAGCCTATGGACCTTCAACTTGAAACCGACTCGTTCGGTCAGATTCAGACTCCCTTTAGCTGCTACAGCTTGAAGCAGACCTTCTTAGCTGACCTCAGATCCATGAGAAAAACACTGAGTTTGGGGAATACCTGTTATTCAGTGTCACTTGGCGACAGCTAACCAGCAAGGCATCGTATTCCCCAGTCTGCCGTCACCTGAGCTGCAGAATCTAAAGTCTCAGTCCAGGACCACCCTGATACGGAAGAGAACATAATAAGGAAATTTTTGCCCCTGGTGTTTGGGAACCAGAGTAACCCACATAAGCAAGGTTAAGTAGGGGCCGTGGAGCAGTATGGTTAGGACAAAAAAGTTAAAATTCTGGATGGAGTCTATCCTAATTGCTGAAATGGACCAAAAAGCTATAGACTTACCGATCAATCAGATGCGAGAAACTGTATCTAAGCGGCACTTAGCTGAAGGCAGGGATGGGAAAATAGGTGAAAGTATACCAGGTTTATACCTCAAGTTCCAATTGTTCAATAATTCTGCTCCACTCAATATTTTTCTCCCTTAAGAAATCAATGTCACCGTCCAAGTGGCAATTTTGTGCCACGCCCTTTCATCTAAACCATATATAAAAGTGTGGACAGTGGTCTCACCATGGCTCCCTTTTTGTTTATATCTTATTGTCTTATTTTGTGTCCATCTATTGTGTGTATAGCTGGCTTTCGTGCGAGAAATCTTCCAAATGATGTCTGAATGTATACATAATGTAAACCTGGTCTCCAGGCTTGTAGAAACTTTCAAGGAATACTAGGAATTTATTCAAGGGCGATCAACACCGTTATTGCTAACATAGAAATTATTAGTGGCTGTAGTAGCACTACCATTTCCTGAGCCCTTTTGCAAGCCTAGCTGTGTGGAGATGTTCTGCACACACGTTCCCCAATCCTCCTACCAGTTGATTAGGTGGGTACGGTTATCCCGTGTTCTTCCAGTAATAATAAAGCAACATGGTGGGTGCTGCTTCGGGCGTGGAAGTGAGCTCTTCACGTGCGTTGCCTCAGTGCCTTCTCACAGCCCTGACAGCGGGAAGGGTTATTTTCCCATGTGTTAGATGAGGAAGCCGAGGATCCGGTGGCTGAAGGGACTTTCTCACATCACACAGTCGAGAAGAAATAGCGTCAGGCCTTGAACCTGGCCTGCCTGGTTCTAAACCCCTGTTTGCTCTGCTTCACGATGGTCTCCCAGAAACAGAAACCATGTTGCCATTCCTACTACTCTGACCCGTCGTCCCCAACCCAGATGGGTTTGCTCATCTACTCCAGAAATCTTTTCCAGCACCAAAATCGGCAATGCCAAGATTTGAGTGGAGTCCCGTGTAGATGAAATCTGGTGACACCGGGGCAAAGGCCAGCACAAAAGGCGAGGAAAAGTCTAACAACTTTTAGCTGCTGTCCGTCTGGCAGCTCCGTCTCCTCGCTTCTGCCTCAGAGACCAAACTGCCACCAGCCTCGAGGCAGAGGGGACCCACCCTGCTGATGGGAGACCTTTGACTGGGAAGCAGCCAATGGGTGCCAACCAAAGAAACAAACACACATTATTCTTTCCTTCACAAAACTTGAGAGTTTACAAGTGCCTTTTATACATTTTGAGTCTTGCATCCACTGTGTGAAATAAATATCATTCTGCCCAAAGTATTTGTCATCTCAGATGTTATATTCTGCTCTCCTTTAGTGGAGACCTAGAATATGCCAGGGACCTTTCTGGGCAGTTTCTCGTACAAGACCTCATTTAAATCCCACCAAGTGCCTCTGAAGTAGAGATCGTTATTTCCACCTTGAAGAAAAGGAAGTTGAGGATCTGGGTGATGGTGTGACACATTCATCCCCACCCAGAAAGTCAGTGTGTTTGAGCCCAGATCATCCTTCATCACACCTGTGCTCAGTCCACGGCCCGAGGCCACTGTAGGACGTTGCCCACAGGCTCTGACCCAGCAGCCTGGCCTCTGCTGAGCAGTGCTGTGCTGATGGCTTCAGTCTGTCTGTCTCACTCTTGTGCATAGAAGTAGACGACTTGTCTCGTGCAGTTGACACGACTTCTGATCGAGAAGGCGCCGCATCTGAGGAACTGAACCCAGGAGCTTCACTGACATCTTGGCGGATTAGATGTTAAGGCCCTGAACGTTGAGCCCAAACCTAATGCCACCATGGTGTAAGACATCAGGGGGGTGTCAGGACGTGCTGGGTGAAATTAGTAAATAATTTGTTGCCAGCAGGCAGAGCGTGGCGTGGCCGTTTTTAAACCTAATCCCAATGCTTGTTGAGATTCTTCCCTTAGGAGTGGGTAGAGTCTCTGTCCCCTCCCTTGAATCTGGACTCTGGGACAGCTTGGCCAATAGCCTATAACAGAAGTGGTGCTGTGTTAGTTTCAGGCCCGGGACTTAATGAATGGATGGTTTTCCGTTGCTGTCTCTTGGGTCACCTACCCTTCAAACCTAGCCGCCACACTGTGAGGAAAGCCAAGCCACACTGCGGGGAGACCCACACGGGGAGGAGCTGACGAGAAGCTCTCGTAGCCATGGGAGCGAGCTGTCTGGGAAGAGGGTCCCCCAGGTGAGCTGGCCCAGGCAGTGCAGCATGGAGCAGGGGGTGAGATGTCTCTGCTGAGCCCTGAGCAAACCACAGATTCATAAGCAAAATAAATGACTGTTGTAGTTTTATACCACTGTGTTTTGGGGTGCTTAGATACACAGCAATGGATAACTGAAAGAGAGGAACCTGGCCTTTCCACCGACAGTCACTTTGAATCGTTACAGCAATCCACTTAAACAGATGGAGAAACCGAGGCTCAGAAGGGATTCATAACTCGCTTGAGATCCCATATCTAGTAAGTGGATCAGCATGGATTTGGATTCATTCTAGATAAATCCTCCAGTCCCCTAAACCATGGGGCGGTGAGACAGAGACAACCAGTCTCCAGATCCTAACCGCCTGTTTATCCTAACCTTTTTCTAGCAAGATCCTGCGGGGACTCTGAGTGTAAGACAAGCATACCAGCAAACTCTGCCTTCAGGTTATGCGATGCCTTCTTGGGAATAACAAATGCATCCAGGTTTGAATTCCAGGCACAATTCCAAGGAGCGCCTCCTGGGGTAGGGGATCAGCTGAGCAACTTTCTGCCTGTGTGACCTCAGGGTCATCACCTAATTTCCGTGATCCTCAGTTTCCTCATCCATAAGAGAAGGACAAAAATATCAGCCTCACCGAGTTGTTTTAAGGATCAAATGAGTACATATTGGTAAATAACAGTACCCGGCCCAAAATCAATACTCGATACATTGAGTGTCCCTAACTTTGAGGACTTAGAAGAATTTTCTTTGCTTATTCCTCCCTGACCCTAAAGAGAGAGCTCCCTGGGGTCACGATGAAACAGATGCATCCCACCCCTGAGCCTCATTTATTTTAACCTCCTCAAAGATTCAGCCCTTGTGCCTCCACTCCGGCATCCCCTGTGGACAAGAATGAAGCTCAAGCCACGGCCAGTAAGCTTTGCTCACAAATTCCTCCTTCACGACTGACTGAGCCCCGAAACTGGAAACAAACATTCTGTTGAATCATGTAAATCCCCGCTCATCTCCAAATTGGGTGCTGGAGTGCCTCGGGGAAGTGATTTTACAACCTCACTGACTTCAACCAAGGTAGACACCAATTGCTTTTGCAAGATAATTCAGCCTGCGCCTGGCAACAAGAGCGCGCAGGGGCTCCCTCCCTTCTCCCCTGGACTGAAGGGGAGCAGTCTCTTCCTTAGGGAGGGAGAGGAGAGAGATCTTAAGCCTCCCACCCCAGGAAGCCTTCCCCCAGACCGCGCAGGTGGAATTCAGAGACTCATCACTTACTCACATTCTCACTTGAAAAAGGATCTCAGATAAGGGGCAGGGTGGGGGAGGGCCATCTTGAGAGATGGCCTCTGCAATATGAGGTCAAGGTCACCTGCGCTTTGCCTCACAACCTCCTGGATTTCAGAGGCAGGGTAATGCTGTAATGGAGCTACCCTTACATCTCCGCGCAGGAAAATGCTTTCTAGCCTGTGGGCCCCTGGGGAGAACTGTTATCTTTTCTTGTACCACTGCCTTTTTAAAAAAAGTTTATTTTCAAATCTAGGCCTCGCAATAGATCATTCAGCCCACAGCCAACAGCCCTGTCTATCCTGAGATGCTGTGGCTGTGTTGTCACAGACGACAATTCCCCATGTTGGTTTGAAAGATTACTTTCCTCCCAGTGGCTCGAGTCCCATCGCAAATGTTAGAAAACAGGTCAGCAGCCCCACCAGTAATCATAATCAGAAAAATTACTATCTGTTTTTGAGAGCTTAGTCTCCAAGGACTTAATAACCGCTATATCGTGTATTTGTTGCTTTGGCTCCAAAAGGCAGATCTTATTGTCTGTATGTATTTCATATATGCAGAAACAGGTTCAATAGCCAAGTAAGTTGTCTAAGGCCACGCAGCTAACATGTGGCAGAGTTAGAATTTTTTTTTCTGAAGAATAACTTACCTACAATATTGTATTAGTTCCAGGTATACAACATAACGATTCGATATTTATATAGCTTGTGAAATGACCACCACAAGAAGTCTAGTTACCATCTGTCACCTTACAAAGTTGTTACAGTGTTATTGACTGTATTTTCCATGATGTACAGTATATCCCCGTGACTTATTTAGTTCATAACTGGAAGCTTAGACCTCTTAATCTCGTTCACCTCTTTCACTCATCCTCCCATCGCCCTGCCCTCCAGCAACCGCCAATCTGTTCTCTGTATCTAGGAGTCTGTTTCTGGGGGTTGGGGGTTTGTTTTATTTTTAGATGCCAGATAAAAGTGAAATCATATAATTTTGTCTTTCTCTCTCTGACTTATGTCACTAAGCAGAATACCCTCTATGTCCACATTGTTTCAAATATCAAACTTTCATTCTTTTTTATGGTTGAGTAATATTCCTGTGTGTGTGTGTGTGTGTGTGTGTGTACCCCTCATCTTCCTTATCCATTCATCTATCAATGGACACTTGGACTGCTTCCTTACCTTGGCTAATGTAAACAATGGTGCCGTGAACATAGGGGTGCATATGGCTTTTTGGGTTAATGTTTTCATGTTCTTTGGATAAACACCTAGAAGCAGAACTTCTGGCTCCTATGGTAACTCTGTTTTTGATTGTTTGAGGAACCTCCATACTGTTTTCCACACTGGCCGCTCCGGTTTGCCTTCCCACCGACAGTGCACAGAGGTCCCTTTTCCTCCACATCCTCGCCCACACTGGTTTCTTGTGTTGTTGAACGGGTGTGAGGTGGTATTTCATTGTGGCCTTGATTTGCATTTCCCTGATGATGAATGTGTTGAGCATCTTTTCATGTGTCTGTTGGCCATCTGGATGTCTTCTCTTGGAAAAAGCAGAGTCAGAATTTCAGTCCTGCCATCACTGACCGTTGTTCAACTCTTTGGGGAAGGTTCTCAGATGTCTTTCCACACTCTAGAGGAAGATGCTGTCCAGACTGGTTAAGCCTTCCCCAGCCATGCTCAGCTGAAGGACTTCCATCCAAGGCTCACTTTCTGCATGTGCTGAGTCAGTTCAGAGCAGGCCAGAATCCTGCTCGGTCCTCACCAGCAGATGGCGTCCATTGTTTTGCAGCCTCCAACTCACTTTCTGGTGGGTTTGGAGACCAACGACCTCACCAAACTCAAATGCCCACTGTTTTGTCCCAGGCTATGTTCCCTCCGCTGTCGGGGTCCTGCGTGGAGGCTATAGTAGGTCAGCAGAATTCCTGACAGAGGATCGAGCCATGATAGAGACTCCCAGGGACCTCAAGGGACCGAAATACACAGATGTTCACGAATCATCCACAAGGTCTTTATGAAGAGCAAACACGATTTACAGGATTTTCCTTGTTCACTGTCCTCTTCTAAAGGCAATTGCCCTTGGGGCGCCTGGGTGGCGCAGTCGGTGAAGCGTCCGACTTCAGCCGGGTCACGATCTCGCGGTCCGTGGGTTCGAGCCCCGCGTCAGGCTCTGGGCTGACGGCTCGGAGCCTGGAGCCTGTTTCCGATTCTGTGTGTCTCCCTCTCTCTCTGCCCCTCCCCCGTTCATGCTCTGTCTCTCTCTGTCCCAAAAATAAATAAACGTTGAAAAAAAAAATTTTTTTTTAAATAAAAAAATAAAAAAAAAATAAAGGCAATTGCCCTGCCCACACACACCACAGCCCCTGAGCTAGCATGTGACTCCCTGGGAGGCCCAGATTGTGCTAGGTGTGGACACCTGATCCAAGGCCAGCTATAATGTGGTCCACCATGAATACCTCTGTCCAGAGAAGGGTGAACTAGACAGTCAGATTTCCACTCAGGGAACTTGAATTAAAAGATGTAGGAGGGGCACCTGGGTGGCTCCATCGGTTCAGCATTCAACTCTTGATTTCGGCTCAAGTCATGATCTCACAGTTCATGGGTGAGTTCAAGCCCCACGTTGGGCTCTCTGCTGACAGCACAGAGCCTGCTTTGGATTCTCTCTCTCCCTTTCTGTCTGCCCCTCCCCTGCAAGCTCTCTCTCTCTGTCTCAAAATAAATAAGCCTTAAAAAAGAGATGGAAGGAAAATCCGGTTATTTGTAGCAGAAACTGAAGCTGGTTGGGTGCCCAAAGAAAGGCTTTAAAATAGACTAGAGAGCCTGAATAAATTAATGTGATGTGCAGACAGAAATAATGACCGTATGAAAACCCAAGCAAGCAGAAGTTGCTTCTTAGGGTGACCACATGAAAACCCAAGCAAGGAGGAAGATCAAGGTCATGTGAGGAAACCAGTTGTTGATGGCAAGAGAGGCAGAAAGAAGGCAGTGCTTGTGTAGAGCTCAGCTGTGCCAGTCCCCGACGCTGGGAGGGAAATTCAGCAAGCCCTTCTGCCCTGGACCCAGCTGCCTTGACTGGGAGGCCCGGCCACGCTCTGGTTCCTGTTCTTGGACTCCTGGGATAGCCCCTTCTTGCTCACTGCCAAGGCCATCCTTATGGTGACACCCTGCCCTCCTCCTTCTTTCCAGTGCTGTTTGCATAAGTCTCTTTCACCGCAACTAAGTGACTCTCACCAAGACTTCATCTGCACACATTTGTGGTTGTGGGAGGGGGAATGGGCTTATTTGTATTTTATAAACTCTGACCTTCATGGATGCCCTACTGCATCTGCAGACATTTGGAAAACAAGGGGCTTACGTGTGTGGCCTGTCAGTCATCAGGTGCAGAGGTTGTGATGCTGTGGAGTTTTCTTAGTTCTATCTTTGATGCCATTGCATATATTTTTGTTCCCGTTTTTGTTTTTGTTTTTCTTAACGTTTATTTATTATTGAGAGACAGAGAGAGATAGAACATGAGCATGGGAGGGGCAGAGAGAGGAGGAGACACAGAATCTGAAGCAGGCTCCAGGCTCTGAGCTGTCAGCACAGAGCCCGGTGCGGGGCTCGAACTCCGCAAACCGCGAGATCATGACCGGAGCCGAAGTCGGACGCTCAACCGACTGAGCCGCCCAGGCGCCCCTGTTCCCGTTTTTTAATTCCACTTTTACCTTTGGTGATTTCACATTTGATATATCGTGATAAGCTCCTTTCTAAAGAAGATAACGTATACATAAATTTTCACACAGGGATCAGTCAGGGCCCCTTGGGAAACAGAATCCCCCTCCGGTGGATAAAAGGAGAGAGTTGAGCACAGGACCTCTCATGGAGCTATGCGCGAGGTTGAAGGGACTGATCAGGGATGGTGAGAGGCCCAGAAGTGAGCAAGAGCTCATTATCATCCAGGTGGTTGGAGGAACAGGGAAGGCAAGATGAAGACTAGAGCCCGGTGGGTATTGGGCCACGAGGGTGATGGGAGCCCAGCGATGGAAGGATACAGCTGCTGCCGGACACATCACTCCAAAGCAGGGAGAGGGTCAGGGGAGAAGTTCCCGATCCCTTTTTCATCTCCCCTTGGGACTTCCTGCTGGTGCTTTGCAACCTGAGCCAGGCAGCAAGGAAGTCCCCTGGTACAGCCTGGATTGGTGGTGGAGGGGTTAGGATAGCTGCCTTCCAGGCGGTGAGGTGTGTGCGGGGGGTGGGGGGGGTGGGGGGCGCTTCCCAGGGCCCAGAGAAAGGCTGCGAGAGGCGGGGCATGGTGTGTGCAGGCGAGGGATTGAGAAAAGGCAGCAGCGATGAGCACAAGGTTCCGGGCTTGAGCCGGGTCGCTGACAGGGATCAGACCAGCATTGGCGAGAGGAGACCGTTCAGGCCCACCTTCATAGATGGAGGGCTGACGCTGAGCTCCCCATGTGGCTCAGTGGCAGTCCTGGAGGCAAGAGGCCCGCAGTCCACCCTCCTTGCAAGCCTTTGCGCTTCCAGTTCCCCAGGTACTGGGGCCCTCCACTTGATCAGCTTCCGTTGGTCAGCTTTTCACACCCTCAGGGAAGGGTGTGTAAGTGGTCATCGCCGCTGATGGAGAGCTCGGGGTTTGCGGGTTCTCGTTCCCGCTGCCCCCCGCGTTGTCCCCTGTCGTTGAGAAAACACTTAGCCCGGTGAGGTGCCCAGGTTCTCTGGAGACCACGCACCTCCACAAACAGCCTGCCTGTTTCAGGGCTAAGGGACGCAGTGAGAGAACTCCCACACCCACGTAGGCTCGCCATCACCCACTCCTCGTTCCTGCCGTGGGTGCAGAGTACCTCCTCCTGAATCCAGCCTCGTGGATTCAGAATTTCTGAACGTGTAGACCCAGGCTCAGTTCAAATGCATGTGTGTTGCCATCTTCGGCAAAAGGAGAACTTAACCAAAGAACGAGGCTAGCATTTATTGGCTAGCCGTGATCTGCTAGGTACTCATGTATACCATTTCATTTCATCTCGATGTTCATTCTGTGAGATGAGGATCGTAGACACCGAATAGCAGAGAGGTTAATCGGCCCACACTCTCACATTTAATGCTTCACAGAGGCAAGATTCGGGCTCTGACTCTCTGGAACCAGGCGCCACGCTTGTCCCATGATACCATGCTGCTGCTTGGCAAAGAAAGTGCCGCTTGGTGGACCAGTTGGGGAGGGCTGAAGGGCTCTTTTTAAAAACACAGCAACCCCGGCGATGGCAGCCAGGATCTTCTGAGCCCCAATATACTGTATGTCTGTAGAGCTGAAAATAACAAAATTATACTTCCTAAAATAATTTTATAATGTTCATTATTCAGTTGTTTGGGCCAGATCATTCTGACTGACCGCCCTCGGGCTGGGGAAAGGCACGCACAGGCACACAAGCCCCCTTCTCCAGACACCTCGCCCGAGCCCATCACATTCCACGGCCTCAGGGCAAGTATCTCATGCCCACCAGAGCCAGAATTCACATCCTCTGATTTGGGTTTTAAAGACAGAGATTTACACAGGATTACAATCTTTTTTTTTTTTTTTTTTTTTTGGTTGTGGTTGCTTCCAGTTTCCATTGTCTGAATCATAGCCATGGAATAAATTGAATCTTTTTCTAACGTAGAATATATTACTCTTGAAATAGTAGGAAATGTTGATAATTGCCTTTTATTGGACTCACAAATAATTTATAAGTTGGTCCGGTTTGAAAAAAATATATATATCATGGTCTTTTATTTCTTTGGCTCCCTCCTTGAGGCTAGAAGCAGCCTCTAAAAATAGCTGCCTGCGCGGCGATAGGCCTAGCGCTCCCCCTGGTGGTCATGGCGCAGGATTGCGGGCTCAGTAAATGGACCTGAAGCCGCAGACGCGGCATTGGAATAATTCTTTCTCCCCTAAGTACACAGAGAAATTTGATTTATTCTTCACAGTCATGTCTGAATTACAGAGCACTTCTCCTTATAAAGTCCATCTGCTTTGAGGATAAGTGAATGATCAATCCCTCATATACATTATCATGCCGTGAACACGTGGTGTGAGTTTGTAAGAGCTTCTGTGGTTCTACCAAATGTCAGGGAGGATGGAGGTTTCTCCCCTCCTTAAGAAAATACTGGGCAAAAAATACAAATTGATCTTTACATAAGCACGGTAGCTACTTACCAAGGGTATTAAAGAAACATGAATGTGTGGAGGGGGAGGGGGAGGAAGAAAGGGGATGGGGAGCAGGAGAAATAGAAGACCATAGGAATGCAATGCTTAGCTTAGAATCCTGGCTCCGCTTACACGCCGTGTAGGCAGCATCCTCGCACGGCCCTCCACAAGGGTGACAGACAGACACTCTCCCTCTTCCCCTGGGCACCAAGGAAGACTGTATTTCCCAGCCGCCCTTGCAGCGGGAAGCCATGTGACCGAGTTCTGTGGGATGGGATGTGGGCCAATGGGATGTGGGCAGAAGTCATGCAGCGCTTCCAGGCCTTGCCCCAGAAGCATCTCTAGTAATTTTTCACACACTCTCTGTTTCTGTATCCGCACCATTGGAAGCAAAGCAATCCAGGACGCCAGAGGCACACCGGGGAAGCGAGCCAAACCCATGCATCATCACTTAAAGGACACTTGCCCAAGAGAGCCACCTGCTTCTCTTCAAACTGTGATGTGAGCAGGAAATAAACTTATACATGCTAAGCCACTGAGATTTGAGGGTTATTTGTTACAGCAACCAGCATTAATTACCCTGACTATTCAAGCAAGTGTTAGTCACAGTTTCCTCAACTCAAAATAGGGATGGTGTGCGAGCTTCAATGCCACAATGTACGTGGAAAACATTTGGCAGCCTCGGGGGTCAATAAATGCTGGATAAAGGCAGTGGTGTCTCTCACAAGCAATATTTTCATTCCAGAAGAATATTTTTGTTGATATCCCACAGGTTCTCAGTGCAAGAAAAAGAAGACCCAACTCCAACTGGCAAGCCAAATGGAGATTACATTGGCTCCCAGAGCCGGAAACTTCAAGTGCAGATTAAGCCTTTGGGTTGGTTTAAGCCATCCAGTTAGAGGACCCAGGTCCTTTCTGTGGCTCCGTTCTTTCTTCTGCCTGGCAAGCTTCAATCTAAACCTGACTCTTCTAATGGTCAAAGATGGCTGTCAACAGCCCCTCCTACTACACGTTCCTAGCTTACTTTGGGTTTGGGAGCAAGAAGAGATTCATGCCGCTATTCTAAGAAAGAATCTTCTGATTCCTCTGATTGGGCTGGCTTGGATCACATGCTCACCCTGGAACCAATCACTTGGTTGAGGTGGCAAACATGTGCGGATGACCTGCCAGTCAGGACCCATACCTAGAGCTCTAGAGCTAGGGGTGGGATCAGCCTTCCTTAAAGCACGTAAGCTGGTGGGGAAAGAATGAGAGCACGTGTATTTTTTTTCTTTTCTTTTCTTTTTTTTAATGTTTATTTATTTTTGAGAGAGGGAGACAGAGCATGAGTGGGGGGAGGGGCAGAGGGAGAGAGGGAGACACAGGCTCCAGGCTCTGAGCTGTCCGCACAGAGCCCAGCAGGGGTCTTGAACTCACGAACTGGGAGATGGTGACCTGAGCTGAAGTCTGTTGCTTAACCGACTGAGCCACCCAGGCGCCCCAAAAAGACCTCCTGTATTTTAAAAGGATTGTTTTTTCAGCAGAGGAAAGAAAGAGAAGGGGAAAACGAATGCTAGACAGGCTTACCAAATGTGTGTGCTACAGTTGGTATGTTTATTACCCTAGAAGCAAAAAACAAGGTGTACTGGTAGGTGCTAAGTGTTATTGTGTGATCACCTTGAGTGATCCAACCTTTCAGAAATCTGTAAGTTAACTGGATATTATGGTTTTCAATTTCCTAACCTCTGACAATGAGTTCCCTAAAATATCCTCAGATATTGACTTCTTGAAATATACTCGGATATTGACTTCCTGTCTTTCTTGACAGTGCAGTGTAAAAAAAAAAAAAAAAGTCTCTTAAGAATAATTTACTTTCTTCCTCTTCTGCTTTCTTTCCCCTTCTTTGTTTCTCTGTATCATCCTTTCACTGTGTGCAAGTGTTTTAGAAAGCCTAAGATGCTATAGAATTGGGAGGAATTGTTCTTTTCATGGACTCTTCATATTAAAGTAAATCATATGATACATAATCATAAAATAATGAAACTGACTTTTCAACTATGCAGCTACCTGAATGTGTGCTGTTTCTCTCAGCAGTTGCGCGTAAAGAGGTGCTGTTCATGTTTCGGTGATGTAGCCGTAGTTCAAATTGTATTGATTACACCTCAATTTTAACCAAAAAAGCACAGCAGCTTGATCGACCATCCTACATATCTGATTTGATTCCCAACCCCTTGTAAGGTCTTCAACAAAATGAATCTATCTGCCGAAGCAAAGATTTGTCTTTTCAAATAGCGGAGCTCGGGATCGGAAGATCATTGCCACTGGAGCATTCCAAAATGGTCTGAATGGGCATTAAAGAGTGAATACTGAGGAGGACACATGAGATTTACATGTGCTCCAGGGAAGAGAAGGTCACCGGCTAGTCTCCTTTTCCTTCACAAGGAGGGTGATCTCTTCATCACCCTTTCAGTCACCCTATGGCAGCATTTTCCCAGACTACAGGCTAAATCTGAACTCTTCAGCATGTCATTCTGGCCTTGAGCTGCCCCCTCCATTCTCCCGTTGCCTCTCTTTGGCTGCTCTCCTGCACACGCACTCTGCACTCCTGCCAGGCCAGAGCTCTCTCCGCTCGCTGGGGCTGCCGGGCTCTCCCCAGAAGCTGTGGTTCTGCTCAGGCCATTGTTTGTGTCCCCTGACATGCCCTTCTCCCTGCTTTCGTGTCAGACTTTTGCACCTCCCTCAAGACCCAGCTCATCTGTCATCTCCCAATTTTTTTCTGATCTTTTCCCACCACAAAAAAAAAAAAAAAAAGAGGACTTTGTTGCTTTCTTTTTTTATCTTGTAGCTTAAAAAAAATAATCTGTTACAGCACTTACTTTTTCTCTTGTACCATTTTCATTTATTATGTGCTTGGCGGAGGACAGATTGCCCACAGATCTGTTGTTTACCCCAGGCCGGCTCTCTTCTGTGTGGCGGAGCGTCTGACCCCTGCACGCCTCGAGCCTTAGACTCCTCTGTCAGCTGGTTGTGCCTGGGTTTGGCCAATGGGAGGAATTGACAGGAGGCTGAAGGACAGGAGGAAGGGAGAAGCCTGAATATCTTGTCCCCTCTTTGGAAGCCTCGGGAGCTGTATATGCCAGTGGCCGTTGATCTCCCCCACTGGTTCCAGTCTCCTCTGGGTGATCCCAGCCTGTGGGCTCTGAGGGCTAACACCACCTCTGCTTTGTCCCTAGTGGCTTTCAGTTGCTGCTAATCTCTGCATTTCCTCACAATCCAACTTCCATCTCATACTCTCCATCCCTGCTGTCACCAAGCCTCTGTACTAAATCCCCTGTTTCAAATGTTTAAAACTTTTTTTTTAATGTTTTTATTTATTTTTGAGACAGCGAGAGACAGAGCATGAGCGGGGGGGGGGGGGGGGGGCGGCGCAGAGAGAGAGGGAGACACAGAATCCGAAGCAGGCTCCAGGCTCTGAGCTGCCAGCATAGAGCCTGACACGGGGCTCGAACTCACGGACTGTGAGATCATGACCTGAGCTGAAGTCGGGCACTTAACGAACTGAGCCACCCAGGTGCCCCTTAAATGTTTAGAGAGACATCGGTGGTCCTAACTGGACCCTGACTGATGCATCAGCTCATCTCCCCATCTAGCAGTGGAAGATGGTCGGTTTAATGAATGATGTCATGAATGAGTAGACAACCATGTTTTTTTGGTTCTACACAGTTTTTGTATGTCCACTTGTAAGCTATTTTCTTGGCTCTTCCTGTCAATATCGTTTTCCTTCCATGGCCAAAACTATCTTTTTTCAAGCTCTAGCCACTTTTCCTAGCTGGCTTTCCCAATCCCAAACCCCTTGTCCACGTTTACCCATACTCAGGTCCTGCATGGCATCTACATTGCTGACAGATGGTGAAGATATTGGGTACAGAGTAAGATCATCAAGATTAGAACAGTTGCAGAATCCATAAACCAAGGCTGTTGGCTGCAACCGATAGGACAATGGTGAAGGATTCATTATCTTTCCACTCTTCAGGTCTGATATATGACTCAAGCCAGAGCCAGGCCAATTTACAGTTGCTCCCAGAGCCCAGTGCAATTTGCAAATAAAAGGAAGATGCACATTTGTGGCCAAAGTGGAAGATTTGGGTATTGGGCCGGCTGCTAAAAGTGCTCCCTTGTGCCTGAGGCCAGTCCATGGCTGGCTGCTGGCCTCAGCGCTGCCCAGAGCATTACTTTATTTCCACAACGTGGAAGCCAAGTGAATACAAACCAGGCATTTGGAAGGGATCTGGGAATGTTTGGGGGTTAAAGTTTCTGCTACAGTGAAGAGGGTGGTGCAGCCCACCTTTCTGCCGACTCCTGGCCCATGTCTCTCTCAAATCACCTTGACCCCACTTGGGCTTGGCCATGAATGAGGTTGACCAGCTGTTGAGATGTCTAGCACTAAAACGAGAAAAGGAAAATAACACAACTTAATGAAATCTCACCTGAGAGTAACATGTGTAGTGAGGACCTATTTATTGTGGGCTTTACACTGAGTTGGATACAGAGGATTGGGATAAGTAAGAGCCAATTCCTGTCGCCAAAGCCCTACTGTCTATAGGGGAGAGACTAACATAGACAGACGGACAAAGGCAGGTTGATGGGCTGAGCCAAAACCCACAATGCTCTGCGTGTGGCCCACATAAGAATTATGTTCTGAGGGAGGCTAATCCCAACTTGCCCACTTTCCAGCCTGGTGAGCTGGAAAAGTGAGGTATTTAATGGTGGAGAACATGGTGAGATTCGTCTTGGGGAAGATCACTCAGGTAACACTGAGAAGGCTGATTTGGTGTGAGGTGAGAGATTGGAGGCAAGGGCACCACAATCCTAAACTTACAACCCCCCCATAGAGGTGATGGAGAGGAGCCAACTGATCAGAGAGAGGGTTCTGAATAGTCTAGTCCTTTCCTGAGGTGAAACTAGACTATAAGTCCCCTTGATGGCGAGGGCTGTACCTCTTCCGTGCCCGAGAATATCAAGTGCCTAACGAGAATGGGCACAGAGCAAATATTCCCTGAGGGTCATTGACTGAAAGCACAACCAACTGCATTTTGGAGGCGAAGGATCGATGGGAGTCAGGAATGTCCAAGGTTTCTGTTTGGGAAAGTGGATGAGCTTGATGACCCTTGAGTGGGTTTAGGGGATCAAGTCATTGGTTCGGTTATGGCTTTGGTTAAGTTTGAAGTCTCTGTGGAGCACCCTGGTGAGCAGTCCAGCTGGTGGTGTATGTGCAAACACCCTCCGAGTCCTCACCACTGAGAACAATCCCCAGCTTGAAGCCCCGGGTAGGGACTCAGTAAATATTTGTTGGTCGAGCGAATGAGTGAATTGGTCTGAAATCCAGGAATGACCTCGACTCCTTGACCACCTTCTGCAAAGCAGGCCCCCTTGTTATTTTACTCCCCCTTATTTTCCTTCATAGCACTTACAGGTATGAGTCATCATATAGTGATGCACCTGTTTAATGCCTGACTCCCTGACTAGAGTACAGTTAGCTATGTCTTGGCCTAACCTAGCCCATGGTAGAGATTAGGGAACTATTTGCGGAATGAATGAAGGGCTAGGGAAGTAGACGTGGACGTGGACAGGATGTAGGTGGAAGCCAAGAGAAACTATGGGTCGTGGCAAGCTGGCGACTAGATCCAGCATGGAGCTTCCACGTCCCAAGTTCTTGTTTGTAACACTGGTCTTCGCATTTTCCACTTCCCTCCACCCCCTCCACGGGCAGCAACCCCAGAATCCAGCCTCGATGCAATTCTCTCCAGTCCCTCTCTGAGCTGCTGTTCTTTTATCTGCAAAATAGGGGTTTATGATGTGCCCTGCCTGCCCTTCTAGGTGGCCGGGAGCATTCATGAGCTCACTCAGTTCATGTTGTTTATGTAGGTGGTTAAATGCCACAGTGGGAAGTACCTTCGAGTGAAGACACTGACCTCCATGCTCAGTTCCGCGTGGCTTGGAACAGCATTGTCTGCTTGGGGGTGGGGGGGCAGTGGGAAATAAGATCCCTTTGGAGCACACGCCTCCCTGCACAGGAAGCCCTTCATTCAATACAAAAGTCTCTTATCTGGCAGCCTGAACAAGGGCCAAATGGCCTATCCAGTCCAACACCCACATTCAGAGCTGACTGAGATGTGGCACACAGAGACCATGCTACATCCTGCCTCCCTGCAAGCTGTCGCCTCAGCTCGTGGCCGCTTGGAGGCTGAGCTGCCGGCCACTCTGGTAACGGAGGCAGTGAGCAGGGGAAAATAGACATTAAAAGCAGAAAAGGATGCACAGTCCCTACGGCAGCTTTCACGATGACGAAGGATTGGGAACAGACTCCTGCAAACAGAGATTATGGTTTTTACAAATTTTATCTCCCTGAAGGGCCCACTTGGACTTTATTGTTGAAGGCAGGTCTTTGCACAAGATGTTCTCTCCCTCTGGACTACCCAATCCCTGAGGACTTTAGGCCTGAGGACAAGCCTTGTTCCCATGGTGAAGCGTCTCTTCACCCTGTGGGCAGACATAACCTCCTCCTCTGTGGGCAAGAAAGAGGGGAGAGATCCAGCCTTTACTGAGCGCTGGTTATGTGTTGACTACTCTGTGTGATTCTTCATACACTTTCTACCGTTTCCTACTCAGAACCAGCTGAGGGATTGAGTTTGTTAGCTCCATTTTACAGAGCAGAAAGCCGAGGGTCAAAGACACAAGTCACTGGGTCAGAACTACAGCTGGTAAATGGCTGAAGCAGGATTGGCCAAAAATCATATACACAGCGTTTACACAGCTCTTTCTCCATATTTCTAATAGGGTGCTAATGGTGTGGCTTAGCGAGTATCTCCAGGGCAAAGATCCCCTCTAACTCCTCTCCCAGCCATACACGGAGCAGGTCTAGAGGCCCAGATCTGCTCAGACCCTGAGCACTTCCTAAGCAAGTAGGAGGGATAGTAGGGGGGCAGACACCCCCTCAGGAACAGGCTAGTGTTGATCTTGCTACCCTGGTCTGGGTTCCACTGCTCTCTGGGGAGAAAGTTCTATTTATTTAGTTAGTTAATTTATTTTTGAGAAAGATAGAGACAGTGCAAGTGGGGGAGGGGCAGAGAGAGGGCGAGAGAGAGGATCCCAGCCAGGCTCTGTGCTGCCAGCAAACCCCAACCTGGGGCTTGATCTCACGAAACTGTGAGATCATGAACCTGACCCCAAACCAAAAATTGGACACGTGACCGACTGAGCCACCCGGTCGCCCCTGGGATGAAGTTTTTATCAGTGCCACTGTGCCTCACCTGTCCACCAGCCCTGGCTGTGTGTGCCCGGCTCCAGCGGCCAACCTCTTCTTTCCCTGTGTGGCCTTCAATCCTAGTCCGTTTGCGTAATGCCCTTATGCTTGGACTAGGCATTGCAGGTCCTTCCTTGGGTGTTGAAATCCATGCTGCAGGTGCTGCCGATAATCCTTCTCTAGCTGACACCATCCATCTCCTAAAATGGCGCCCCTACGACCTTCAGCCTGGCTGCCACCTGTACCACTGCGGTTACCAGCACTTGACTGCGCCTCAAGTCAGACAGACCTGAGATTGAACTGTGTTCTGCCTCGTACGGGCTGTGTGTCTGAGGAAGAAACCCTTCATCTCTTTATGCCTCAGTTTCTTCATCTATAACAGGGGAGTGATGATGCACGCCTCCTAAGATTACTGAGAAGATTGAATGGCATATATATTTGACATATGTAATGACCGTCATGCCTGATACAAAGTAAGCACTCAGTAAATAAAGGATGCCTGTTATTATGCCCAGCAGCATTCAGGCACAGCAATCTGGCCTTCAAGTCAGTCCCTAAGAAGTTCAAGATTAGTTTCCTTATCTCCAAGCCCATCCCTTCCTATTTCCTCTCCTTTTCCTATGAACCCACTGCTAATGGTTTACTAGAGCCCATAGGTGCATTGTAAGAAAACTGTATTAGTTAGAGCAAAATAGGCCACGCTGCAGTAACAAATAGCCCCGAGATGTGAATAGCTTGACAGAGCAAGAAATGTATTCGTAGCAATACAATCTGATGACTGTTGGACAGACCATCGCTCTCTTAGAAGTACGGACTCGGAGCCAGGCCCCCTCTGCTGTGTGATTCTGCTGTCTTAATCATGTGGCTTCTGAGACTGCTGCCGAAGGAGAAGAGGGCAAGTGGACAGTCGAGCCTGGGAGTAGCATTCATTCCTTCCACAGTCCATTGGCCAGAACCTGGTCACACAGCCAAATCTAATCACGAGGGAGGTTGGAAAGTACAGTCTGATCATGTACTCAAGAACTGGGACTTGGTGAACACAAAGCATTGTCTCTGCCCATCCCTTGATAAAGTAGCCTCCATAAGCCCCAACGGGTGAGGAGAGGTAGCTATATCTCAGCCACATGGCTTGCTCATCAGCTCTCGTCTATCTCATCAGCCTGTGGAGTCTCTCAGGAACCAGTGCCATGGACAGGCTGACCTCAGAGGACCCTGCTGTCCCTATCCCTCTATGTAACATTCCACCCCAAATGCGGACCACGCTGCTTCCTTTTCCACTATGCTAGAGCTGAGGTTAAATATCCAACTATCCTAGATTTTACCAAAGATTGGGGAAACGATACATGAGGAATAAACAGAGAGTAAGCGAGAGTTGATAGTTTGCTTATTTTTTTTTTAACTGGGTTTATGCGTCCTCAGCCTCGGTCTTCCCTGAGACCACCTGTCTGCCACACTCCTGTCCTTCAGCCACAGGTCAGAGGCCTCTGATCTCTACTATCTGAGAATGCCCACACATGTCTTAAGTCCACAGAACATAGGCACGGTGTTTAAGAGGGAGCGGTTAGAGAACAGGATGTGTACATGGGTGCAGGAGAGAAGCTATGCCTCCCTACGTCCTTGCAAGGAAAGCAGTTCTCATTCTTAAATAAAGCTTTCAAACACTTATGAAAATCAGCTCCCCAAATTATGATTCACAGTTCATGTGCCAGTTGGCTTCTTGGGGAGACCTACCTCTCCTCTTTCCTAGTACTCTGAGCCCTCAAGCATTGCAGTCATGTAGTATTTCTGTGCCCTCAAGTCCAGACCAAGAAAACAAGACCCAGAGAGAGAGAGGGGGTTCCCTGCCTGAGTTTTCCATCTGAGGACCCACTTTTCTGAATGATGCGACGTGAAAGCAGTTGATACTGGGAATGATTCCATACTTCCAGGCAAGCCCTATGTCCTTCCCACAGGGGAGTGGCCTTCCTTCTATCTCAACAAAGTAAGCATATCTGAAAACATGTTAATAATTCATCTGAGTGATGCATACATAACGTAACGGCATTAGTGGAGGAAGCCAGTTTCCTTTCAAGAATCTAAAAGGTCGCTATATCCCCAGCTCCAAACACAGCACCTGGCAACAGAGTAGGGGTTCAAATCCTTGGTTACAAGGATAATAACAGGAAAGCAGTTTGCCTTGGTCATGTTTGCTTAGCCTCCTTTAAGGAAGTTCTTACTAAATCACGATATATTTCTAAGATGAGTATTTAGATGAGCACAGAATTGAGGTGTGAGCTTCCTTCAAGGAAAAAGAGCAACCAGCTGGGTTATGTTCACCTGCCTAAGCTTCGTTTTCTTTACTCATCAACTCAGATAACACCAATGATCTCACCACATTGTCATGAGGAATGGCAGAAAATATATGCGGACTCGTAGCTTGTGGCACGACAGACTCTCAATAAATTTAAGTTCCTTTCTTCCTCCTTCTCTCCCTTTTGAAAATAGTCGGGATATAAATTATACAAAAATAAATTACACTTACACTGGAAATCCTCAGGAATGATTCATGGGACCAATAATAATTTTAATATTAATAATAGGTTGCTTCGGCGGTATCATCCTAATTCTGACAATCAATCTACGTGCTCTGGCTTTGTCATCGTAATAACATAGAGTGCTCAAAGATCACCCTAGAAAGAGCTGGATGTACACGATTTCCCATTTTCAGATATTTTTTAAATCCTCCTTTTTTTTTTTTACATCAGAGTACTCGGCTATAAACCATTACTTATGGCACAAAGTATAGGCAGTGAGTCTGCCGAGAAATGAAAGACAGACGTGAATGGAAACGCTGCAAAGCTACAGGGAGTATGTGAGACCGAAAGCAAGCATCAGGAATGTGATGGAGCCTGGGTGGCTCAGGGGGTCTGACTCTTGATTTCGGCTCAGGTCATGATGTCAGGATCAAGGCTTGGAGCCTGCTTGGAATTCTCTGTCTCTCCCTCTCTCTCCGCTCCTCCCCCCACTTCCTCTCTCTCTCCAAAATAAATAAAACTTTTTTCCAAAAAGGAATGTGATGTAAGTACAGATTTCTACTGCTCAGTGTACTAAAAAATGGACCTCGTTGGAGAGTTTGGCACATCATCCCCCAGTTATCAAGAGGAGCAAACTGAAACTAGAGCCTTGAAAGACAGAAATGTCTAGAAATATCTGCCAAGAATTTGCCCAAGTATCTGCTAAGCTTTCTGCTGACTTCTTTCAGACTTGGGTTTGGAAACAATCGCTCTGAAGAAACCTTCAAGCTTTCAGATTCTGCGTTTATTTCAGATTCTGTATTTCTCTAAAATTTAAAAGGTAAAAAACCAGAGTGGTGGTGAGTGTGGACTGCCTGGGTTGGAATGTCTGTCCTTCCACTTGCCAACTGCATTTCCCCAGATTGGTGTTTAACTCCCACGTGCCTCAGTTTCCTCAGCTGGAAAAACCAGGGTCATGATAAGGACTAAATGAAGTGACGTTTTTAAGGGCTGGGGCACTGTTCCCAGCGGGCAGTAGACCAGTCTGTCAGTTATTTCCTTGTCCATGATGAAGTGGAGATCATGGGGAGAGTCCTGGTCTGAAGCTGGAGGCAGGCCACCCAAGCACCTTGTATGTGTAAGAGGATCTCATTCTTCTTTTTCGAATGAGTTATTCATTCCTAAATGTAATGAGATCTGGCTAACCTTCGATCAACCCCCTGATTTCACAGCCAGAACCCTCCCCACCACGTCTGTACCTTGTATCTCCCCTTTTCTGTCTCTACCGCCCCCCCCCCCGCCCCCCAGCGTAAGCACATATGAGTTCTGAAGGATCTGCCGCCATGGGATGGGGGCGTATAAGCAAAATGGGATCATTACAGGGAAATCAAACAACGTCATATCATTTGTACACCCACGTATAGCATATGCATGTCGACACTTACACGGCCACCATGAATTGAGGCGGAGAGAGGGTGGTAAAAGGGGAAGGATATCTTTGGTGCTTACGTAATGCTCAGCACGCTAGAGATGTTCACATGGCACGTAAACCCTTGGGCCAGCACTGCCAGTCCTCTTACCTAGTTTTATAGAAAAGGAACACACATCTCAGAGAGGCTGCGTCGTGGATATTCCCGAGGCCAACAGCTAGGGGTAAACTGGGTCTAGGGCCTAGAGGATCATAAGGTAATAACAAGAGATCCTATGGGGTTCCGCAGATCCTTAGGCCTACTTGCAAAACACCTCCTAACAGCTACCAATGATTGATGCCTACTACATCCTATGGCCTTCCATTGAAACTTGTCCTGAACCAAACTGAAAACCACGGAGCTCCAAGTCCTTCCAAGGGCGGGGAGGGGGAGACCCTCGCGACCCACTCCCCGCCCCTTCAACCCCGCCCCCTTCAGCCCCGCCCCCCTTCGACCCCCTCCCCCGCTGCCTCCACCAGTGCAGGCGGGTCTGAAGCCCCCCCCCCCCCCCCCCCCCCCCCCGCCCCGGGAGTGCTTGCGTTAACAGCAAAGGGAATTTGACAACCCCACTGCCAGCTGTTTTTGGGAGGAGGGCTCCTCATTCTCCAAAGAGCTCCTTCCGTCTTATCATTTACAAATATATACAAGACTTCATCGCCTTGAACAGAAGGGAGGACAGGGTGAGAGGGAAAGTTACGGTTTTTGGCCTGCGCCCTGTTTCGTAGGAGGAACGGACCTCCAAGCTGGTTGTGAGCAGAGCTGCAGCGGTGGATCAAAGTGAGTTAAGAAATCAATGCAGTGAGGTGTGCTGACCACTGATTTTTTAAATTGAACGGCACATCATGGCTCAGAGAAGAATAGAAAGTAACAGCATGATCACGCCCATATAAGAGTGATTATCATCTTGAGAAGTGTTTATTTTAGCACGTGGGTATGCGTGTGTGTCGGCGTGGAGGCTCATGATGTAGAGGACAGATCTTACGGCAAGTCATTAATTATTAAAACACACCTAAAAAGCTTACCTAAAACCCATATTCCCAGACCCTAGATTAGAGACGATTCGTGTCCGCCTTGGGAACTTGGACCCTGTATTTTTAATAGATGCCCTGGCGGCTGTGACGATCAGCCAGGTATGAGAACCACGCAGGTGGGCGTTCCTCACCTGCCCTCTCCCTCCTCTGCCCCTCCTCCTCCCTCTCTCCCCCTCCCCCCCTCCCTCCTCTCTCCTGGACAGCTTCATGTTCCAGTTGAGCCCTAACAAAAGAGAAATCACAGAGACCTGCTTCAAGCAGCACCCAACCCCCCCCCCCCCCCCCCCCCCCCCCCCCCCCCCCCCCCCCCCGGGCAGCCCTGAGCTCTTGAGAACTGGGAAATGAGGGTTGGGTTTCCAGCACCAGTAGTCAAAACAACAAAAGCGAAAACCCCTTCCTCCACCCTCCTACTCCACCCCTGACACACACACACCAGAAAAACAAAACCACTTTAGCGACAGCCAGGCCCGGGTTCAAACCCTGATTCTTCAACTTACTGCCTATGTGACCACGGTTACAGGGCAGGTTATGGGATTTCTCTAAGCCTCAGTTTCCTCGCCATTTAGGTGAGAATAAATGCCCTTCCCAAGGGTGTGGTAGGATTTAATGTAAGAATGTATCCTTATGCGATAATGTCAGCCCCCCAACAGGTGCTCCACGATAGCAGCTCCCTTTCTGCCCCCCCCCCACCCCTCCCTGCAAGCTTTGGGACTCTCTGTCCTCTTTGGGAACCTTAGGTGAAGTTAAGTAACCATCTCAGGGGCGGGGTTGGGCCAAGGCTGTTAGTAACTTACTAAGGGAGATTACCTCCTCCAGCCCAGCCGGAGCACTAGGTACTCACAGGCGCCCTGCCACCACCTCCCCTCCCTCCCCCTCCCTGTTCCTCAGCCGCTCCCCCGTGCCTCCTGCCTGGGGCACCAAGTGAACTCCTCTGTAGAGTGACTGTTGGGCCAGCCTGGGGGAGAGCCACTAGCTATGAAGGGCCAGTTGGTGGGTCTTTGGACAGGGAGGACCCCTTCCCTGCGGCAGGTGCGGGGTGCCCTGCAAAGTTCGGCGGCGGATGGAGGCGGGTCTGCGCCCAGCCTGGGGCCGGAAAGCTCCAACCCCTGGAGAGGGAGGAGCTGCTGCCCTGGTGGGGCAGGTGGGGGGAGCCTGGGCCCAGGTGTGTCCGGGGCTCTGGGAAGTGATTGCTCCCTGGCGGACGCAGGCAAATTAAAGCAGTCTTGGCCCCAGGATACCGCTCTGGGAAGCCGCGTTCGTCTCCCAAAGGATCCGTCGGTTCTTCGGAGGAAGGCCATGGAAGGGGTAAGGCTTGCCGGCTTTCTCTGTGTTCTTTCTAGTGCCCGCCAACAGACAGCGGTGGGAAAGGGCTGTTTCTGCCTCCCGGGGAGAAGTAAACGTGTGGTGCTAGTGCGGTTCCAGAAGACTCACAGGGGCCCTGCCTCCGGGGCAGGGGGGACAAAAGGAGGGCGTGTACTGGGTGCTCTGCGTCGCCTCCCCGACTCTCCGAGGGTGAGGGGACCAGAGGCTCTCCGGATGGTGGCACAAGGGGTCCTAGCTCACACCCTGCCAGCTGGGTTTCTCACCTCTTCCCCCAGCCTGGGTGTACCTGCCTGTTGGCCTTTCTCTGTTTGTTTGCCCTTGTGGACCCGGCCGGTCCCCTGATGATTAGTGGGCTTCCTGGTCAGAGGGCAGGACTGCCCGGTGCGCTGCTGTGGCTTGTGGCTTCATTGTGGGCTCTGCTCCTTATTAGCTCTGTGGTCTGGGGCAAGTGAGTTCATCCTCCTGAGCCCCCCGGGTTCCTCGCTCATAAAATAGGATTACTAGGAGAATCACTGGATTGTGAGATGGTTGGAGGTATTTATTAAACTAGAGACGACCTGTGGGCGAGAGCCGAGCCCACAGCCCAGGTGGACTTCCTCTCCTCGCAGGTGCTGTTTGCAGGCTTGCAGAATCGCTCAGCTCACTGACCTCTCTTTCCTTCTCCCGTTCTCGACTCCCTTCTTTCCCCCTCTTCAAAGTCAGCTTCTTTCCAAGGGGGACAGGGAGCTGTTTTGCTATAGATGTTCCTTAATATACATTTGGAGTCAAGTCGTTTTCTCCTGTGAATCCTGTGGCTTCCCTCCCACGGGTTTGGTTTTAAATGGGGAGAGAGGACCCTTTTCAAAGCTGTCACCTGTCAGAAAAAGCTCCCTTTTGTCCCGCCCCGGCATGAGACTGTGTCTCTGGCTGAGCAGTCCAGCTAGCTGAGTTTGGAACGGAGTGAGCAAGGGCACGCTAGTACTCCATTTCCCTTCTGAATTCTCTCTCCCTCTAACTTGTGGCCCAGCAACTTTCCAGAAGCTCTTCCTCGATGGAAGAAAGTCAGGCTGAATACATGTACCGTGGTCGTAAGAAAAAGAAACGCTCGGCTCTTTTGCCCTCCCTCATCTACGAAGACGTTGCATGGCACCCACTGTTTGAATTTATCTACATGGACAACACCGTGAGGTCGATGCCTTTTACCCCTTTGTTTATACATATACATGTTTATATCCATACATGTATATATATGGAGAGAGAGAGAGGGGGGATGAAACTGATGGTCAGAATGTCATTTGCTCAGTATCCTACATCTGGTCAGTAGCAGAGCTGGAGCACGGATACAAATACTAAGTGCCAGCTGTAAGCCAGGTATCGCTAGCAAGGATAACAAGAAAACAAGCAGAACGTTAGGCAATTTAGGAAAAAAAAAAAAAAAGCAAACACAAGGGGCACTTTAGCTAATGTGGTTATGCAACTTTTTCTGTTCACGTAAGGGGGAAAAATCAGAGAAATATGGGTCCCTTCTCCTCTTAGAAAGAGGATTTTGGGGGCGCCTGGGTGGCTCAGTCGGTTAGGCCTCCGACTTCAGCTCAGGTCATCGGCTCAAGTCATGATCTCGTGGTCCGTGAGTTCGGGCCCTGCGTCGGGCTCTGTGCTGCCAGCTGAGAGCCTGGAGCCTGTTTCAGATTCTGTGTCTCCCTCTCTATCTGACCCTCCCTTGTTCTTACTCTGTCTCTCTCTGTCTCAAAAATAAATAAACATTTAAAAAAAAAGAAAGGATTTTGTTTTATTTTTAACAAGTCAACACAATATTCGTCACTTCAGTCTGTTTGTCCTGGGCACCTGTGCTGTGTTTCCAGGGCCCATTTAAGCTGTTGCAGGTGCAGCAATGAGCCAGCCAAAAATGCTGCCTTTATAAAACCTACTCTAGTGGAGAAAACATATACTGTACATTTATGACATTATACAATATATATTATATATAATACTATACCTTATATAGAATGTATAATAAATACCATGTAATAACAATTATAATATACATAGATATGTTATACGCATATATTAGGTTGGATCACAGTGGTTCCAATGTAGAAACACAAAGCGGGGAAGAGTGTAGGGATGTCGAGGCAGCAGGTGAGCCTATTTTAAATGGGATAGTTTCAAGAGCAGCTTGCACAGGTGATACTTGAACAGAAACTTGAAGGAAGTGAGGAAGTTGGCCATGTGGATATCTTAGGGGAAAATATTCCAGAGAGAGAGAATAGTGAATGCAAAGGCCCTGCGGCAGAAGCTTTTCTGGTGTGTTCAGGAGTAGCAAACTGTCCAGAATGGCTGGTGTCGAGAAAGCCGAGCGTGGTCAGATCATTGCAGGGCCCTGGGACTTCAGATTTTCCTCTCAGAGGGAGGGAGATCTGAGTGGCATAATAGAATGATCCAGCTTAAGTTTTGTTTTGTTTTTTTTTAAATGTTTGTTTATGTTGAGAGAGAGAGAGAGAGAGAGAGAGAGAGAGAGAGGGAGGGAGAGAGAGAGAATCCCAAGCAGGCTCCAACATGGGGTTCAGTCCTATGGCCCTGGGATTATAACTGAGCCTTGAACAAGAGTAGGAGGCTCAACCGACTGAGCCACCCAGGTGCCCCCAGCCTACATTTTAAAAGGATCACCTGGCTACTGTTTTGAAAATAGATGATGGATCGAGAGTGCAAGCATAGACTCTGGCTCACCAAGCAAGAGGGCATGGTGGCTCAGGCCAGGGTGTTAGTAATGGTGGCTAGAAATGGTCAGATTCTGGATACATCATAAGAGTCGAGTCAGAAGGATTTGCTGATGGATTGGATTAAAATGTGTGTGGGGGGTGGAGGGTGGGAATGAATCATCTGTGACTCCAAGGTGTGAAGCCTGAGCACCTGGGAGAATGTGAATGAGGTGATTTAGGATTAATCAGGTTTTCAAGGAGATCAGGCATCAGTTTTAATCTTTCAGAAGATTGTAGGATACAGAGAAATAATTTATTGTTTTAGGGCACTCAGTTTTGGAGTGGTTTCTTCTGCATCAATAGATACCTGAACAAGTAGAGGTGCCTGAGTGGCTCACTTGGTTAAGCGTCTGACTCTGGATCTCAGGTTATCCCACAGTTTGTGGGGTTGAGCCCGCAATGGACATCATGCTGACAGCAGGGAACCTGCTTGGGATTCTCTCTCTCCCCCTCTCTCTGCCCCTCCCCTGCTCCTGCACTCTCTCTCAAAATAAGTAAATAAACATTTTTAAAAAATAGATACCTGAACAATTAGATATCCTTCACTGTTTTGGCTGTACTAAATGTACCCCCCCCCAAAAGAAGGCTCAAGGGAATTCTATAAGAATATATTTTGTTACATAGTTTAGGCACCCAGACAGAAAGGTTGAGGAGTCTTTTTCCAAACCTATAGTGAGGTTATACCTCAGTGTACTCCTTCAACCAGGTAAGTTTGCATTTAGTCACACAGTTTTGGCAAAAGAGAATCCTAGCATTTTTGAGCTGGGAATGCTTTTCAGTCGGGATGCTTACAAAATAGTATTTGAGTTTTGATGAATGAGCATTGGAGTTGTAATTGACAGACCAGTATTGATGTTTACTTCTGCTTCTTAATAGTCAAGTGATTTGAGCAAGTTCTTGAAACAAAATGTAGGAGTTGGGAGATTGCTCAAAGACCAAGAGGTCAAACAACTCCCATTTTATTTTTTTTTTAATTTTTTTTCAAGGTTTTTTATTTATTTTTGGGACAGAGAGAGACAGAGCATGAACGGGGGAGGGGCAGAGAGAGAGGGAGACACAGAATCAGAAACGTGCTCCAGGCTCTGAGCCATCAGCCCAGAGCCTGACGCGGGGCTCGAACTCACGGACCGCGAGATCATGACCTGGCTGAAGTCGGACGCTTAACCGACTGCGCCACCCAGGCGCCCCATACAACTCCCATTTTAAAGATGGGGAAACTTGGGGCCCACTGGGGAAAGGTGGCAAGACATTTTTAATTCTCAAGTTAGCTAACATACAGTGTAGTCTTGGCTTCAGGACTAGATTCCTGTGATTCACCACTAACCGATAACATCCAGTGCTCATCCCAACAAGTGCCTTCTTCAGTGCCGGTCACCCATTCTCTGTGTTTAAGAGTTTCTTATGGTTTGCCTCCCTCTCTGTTTTTATCTTATTTTTCCTTCCCTTCCCCTATGATCATCCGTTAAGTTTCTCAAACTATACATATGAGTGAAGTCATATGGTATTTGTCTTTCTCTGACTGACGTATCTTGTTTAACATAATCCCTTCCAGTTCTATCCACGTTGTTGCAAATGGCAAGATTTCATTCTTTTTCATCGCGGGGTAGTATTTGTGTGTGTGTGTGTGTGTGTGTGTGTGTGTGTGTGTGTGTATACACACACATCTTCTTTATCCATTCATCGGTTGACATTTGGGCTCTTTCCGTAATTTGGCTAACAATTTGAAAGGGTTTTTACTTATAGTGCTATAAGCATTGGGGTGCATGTGCCCCTTGGAATCAGCATTTTTGTATCCTTTGAATAAATTGCTAGTGGTGTTATTGCTGGATCATAGGGCAGTTCTATTTTTAATTTTTTTGAGGAACCTCCATACTGTTTTCCAGAGTGGCTGCACCAGTTTGCATTCTTACCAACAGTGCAAAAGGGTTCCCCTTTCTCCGCATCCTCGCCGACATCTGTTGTTTGCTGAGTTGTTAATTTTAGCCACTCTGATAGGTGTGATGTGGTATCTCATCGTGGTTTTGATTTGTGTTTCCCTGATGATGAGTGGTGTTGAGCATCCTTTCATGGGTCTGTTTGGCAACGCGTTTTGTAGCGACTTCCTTACGGTGCCACACATACAGTGGATGCTCCGTGACTGTTCTTGTTAATTTTGATAGTAAACCTGGAGACAGCAGATCACTAGGCCCTACTCTTTGATTATCTGATAGGTAGTTACCAAACATCTTCTGTGAGCCAGGTCCTCTCATAGAATTTCTCGCCTGTCTCTTCTTGATGCCATCTGGTTACTCGGTCTTGCAGGGGAGAATGTCAAGAAAACAATTTGGGTATTAAATGAAAAACAGAGGGATGAAGAAAGCTCTAAGTTTTGATGGGAAGCACTGAGAATGGGTCCCTAACCCAGGTTGGGGTTCATCCCTGGCTCCTTAGAAGAACTAGTGGGAGAGGGGTGGGGTGGAGAAGGGGAGGGAGGAAGAGACAGGGAGGCAGAGAAAGAACATGGCCAGAATCAAATTCCAAGAGGGTCAGATACTGAAGGACTGACTAGCATATGCACTTGATCCTGTTAAGCCAAGAGCACTGCATAGGACTTCACCTCCAAAATGGGGAAAGTGAACTAAATGTCCCCCAAAGTCTTGTCATGCTTTGATACTCTTAGACTGCAGGACTTTCCCAAAGTCACAGGTGGCTTATTTTTTTTTTAATTTTTTTAATGTTTATTGATTTTTGAGAGCCATAGAGAGAGAAACTGCGTGCACGAGTGGGAGAGGGTGAGAGAGAGAGGGACACACAGAATCCAAAGCAGGCTCCGGGCTCTGAGCTGCCAGTGCAGAGCCTGATGTGGGGCTCTAACTCGTGAATCCTGAGATCATGATCTGAGCTGAAGTTGGATGCTTCAGCAACTGAGCCACCCAGGTGCCCCTACCAGTGGCTTATTTTTTTTTTTTTAATTTTTAATTTTTTTTTAAATTTTTTTTTCAACGTTTATTTATTTTTGGGACAGAGAGAGACAGAGCATGAGCGGGCGAGGGGCAGAGAGAGAGGGAGACACAGAATCGGAAACAGGCTCCAGGCTCTGAGCCATCAGCCCAGAGCCCGACGCGGGGCTCGAACTCACGGACCGCGAGATCGTGACCTGGCTGAAGTCGGACGCTTAACCGACTGCGCCACCCAGGCGCCCCACCAGTGGCTTATTTTTGACCGAACTGAGTCTGGAACCCAGGTTCTGAATGCCTTTACAACCACTTAGCAAGCCCTCAAGGACAATTCCAAAGGGTTTTTATTTTTTTGATTTTTTTTCCTGAACGATACGATTTTTTAATGAGTAGTAACTCAACAAGACAGGGTACACGTTTAAAAAAAAAAAAAAAAAAAGTGGACCAGCCAGTGGAGGAGGATGGTGTTGGAAAGGACCGGCTGTTGAGAGCTTGTTCCTGGGAGAGCAGTGTGAGCTGAGGATTAAGATCTGACTGGTGGGGTGAGGTTTCTTACGAGTCCCAGAAGAATTTCTGAGGAGGGGAAAAGGGAAGATGACTCAGGTATTGACAGTTCTGAAAGACTGGCCACATCTCTCCTGTTCTTGCAAAGAACTAGTTGCCTTGAACTGTGTTGTCGAGTCCTCGATGGTAAGGAGCTGAGTGACCGGCTCACCTGCAGGGCTGACCTTGTACCGGCCGGTGTGATCCCATGTCCCAGACCCCAGGAGTTCGTGACCTTCACATCGAGTCCAGTCCTCCCTGCTCCACAGTGTGTACCCTCAGTTCTCCGCTGGAGATGGTTCTAACAGGCGAATCCGATCACATCCCTCCCCTGCTGAGTCCTCCTCCGGGCTTCCCCACTCTCTGTGAAGTAGAGCCCGAGACCTTGAGCCTGGCTGACAAAGCTGGGGTGTTCCGGTACCTGCCCTGTGAGCTCCATTCCAGCCTCCTGGTGCTCTAGTCTGGTGTTTTCCACGTGCACACTCTTCCTTCCAGAATGCTCATGGCCACTTCCTCTAAGACTCAGCTCAGGGGTGCCTGGGTGGCGTGGTCTGTTGAGCGCCCGACTCTTGATTTTGGTTCAGGTCATGATTTCTTTCACGTTGGGCTCTGTGCTGACAGCATGGCGTCTGCTCGTGCTTTTCTCTCTCTCCCTTTCTCTCTGCCCCTCCCCCTCCCTCAAAAGAAATAAAATTAAAAACAAAACAAACCAAAAGACTCAGCTCAGCTGCCACCTCCCCGAGAAGCCTTCCTAGCCCCTTAGTCACAAATGGTCTCTCCTCACCTTGCAAGACCTCAGCCCTTTGAACAGACCCAGGCCCGGACTGGGAGATCCCGGAGAGCGGGGACTAGGTGCTGCTCACAGGGGTGACACAGCCTGGTGCCTGAAAGCAGGGACTCTGAGGCAGCCTGACTGGTTGCACTCCGCTCTCTATCATTTCCTAACTGTTCAGCCTTGAACCAGTGACTTAATCTCTTTGTGCCCCAGTTACCTCATTTGTAAAGGGACATCATGGTCCCACTGACTTCTCGGCCTCCAGGCGGGGTTTAAATAAGTGAATACACATAAAGAGCTTGAACAGCTCAAAGGCAGGTAATTCTACACACTAAAGTAGCAACAAGCTGTAATAATACACGAACTGCTCTGCCTTGAATTGTGTGCGATCCTCTCAAAGCCGTATGTGGAAGGCCTAACGCCTACTACCTCAGAAGGTGACCTTATTTTGGAGGTAGGGTCTTTACAGAGGTCAGGTTGTTAGGGCGAGGCCTCATCCAATACAGCCGGTGTCCTGATACATAGGAGGAGTGGAGACAGAGACCCGGAGTGGAGGCAGAGTGAAGGGAAGCCATGGAGAGAGGCCTGGGATGGGCCCTTCCCTCAGCCCTTACAAGGAACCCTTACAAGGACCCCTGGATCTCAGCCTTCAGTCTCCCAACACTGTGAAGCAATCAGTTTCTGTTGTTCCAGCCGCGTGGTCTGGTGTGCCTTGTATGGCAGCCCCACCAAGCTCCTACATGGACCTTACCAATAAATTAAGAGAATTAATGTGGGTACTGGGTGACCCGCCCCCATCGCTCTGGGCGGTGTCTTTCACCGTGTTGTTATTCTGACCCCTCTAAACACAGCTGTGCCTAGCTCTTCTGAGAAGCATTCTGAGAAGCCCTTTTTACCACCGGGCATGGGAAATGGACGGAAGTGACCCGGGGACCACGGTCCCTGTTCCTCCCTGACCCCTGACTTTGTGGATTTGGTTTTTCTCACCTGTAGAAATCTCAAAGAGCAGTCTCTTGGGGTGATTTATAAAGACGGATCCTAACATTCTTTTGGCACACACCAAATACAAAGAAGTGACAAAGTAAGGTGCTTCAGAAACGATAATTAAGCAATTTTGGACCCTGATACTGGAAAAAGTCAGTTTTATTGCCTGTGCTTCACTATCACTATTTTCATCTTCTCTGTGTCACAGAAAAGGCAGAATCAGAAATCAAACTCCTATTTGACCATTCTTAACCTGGTTCTCCAGTTTGTCGTGATCACAGTGAGTGGCGTATCAGAGGTTTTTTAAAGATTTTTTGACGAGAAGACTTGAATTGAAGTCTGGTCCTTCCGTCCCCTTGTTAGGTGGCCTTGAACAAGTCCCTGATCTTCTCTAGGGTTCAGCGTTCCTGTTTCTAAATGTGTCCAGTAATATTTATTTGATATTTTGTCCATGAGAATGACATAGAATAAAATATTTGCTAGTACCATTGAAAATAAAATCCTGTACAGATATTCATAGCTGTTGATTCCAGCAAAATTTCCCAACCCAAAATTCGAGCAGAGAGGACCTGAGAATTCAGACCACCTTTGGAGTCCTGCCTCCCCCACCTTTTGTGAACCAGCCATTAGCTTGTCTCAAAGATCAGCATGTGATCTTAAGAAAATCCTAGTTGAGGGGCACCTGGGTGGCGCAGTCGGTTAAGCGTCCGACTTCAGCCAGGTCACGATCTCGCGGTCCGGGAGTTCGAGCCCCGCGTCGGGCTCTGGGCTGATGGCTCGGAGCCTGGAGCCTGTTTCCGATTCTGTGTCTCCCTCTCTCTCTGCCCCTCCCCCGTTCATGCTCTGTCTCTCTCTGTCCCAAAAATAAATAAACGTTCAAAAAAAGAAAATTAAAAAAAAAAAATAAAATAAAAATAAAAAAAAGAAAATCCTAGTTGAGAGGTTTTTTTTTTTTTTTTAACAATTCGAAGTCCATATGTAAAAACAGAGCAGCATTACTTAAACGTTTAAAGGATCAACACAGAAGTGCCGTCTTCCACGCCCCAAAAAAGGTGCCCATGGGTCTCCTGTCTTTCTCACCGTGCTGTTTCCGAACACACGCACAGGAGCCTTGTCTCCAGGTTATGGTATGCAGGAGAGAGCACTGCATCGGGAGTCTGCAGACCTCCGCCTACATTTAGTCCCTGCCACTCATGCCTGTGTGCCCTTCGGCAAATATTCCATCTCTGAGACTGGGCCTCTATCTCACTTGGCAATTAGGAAGTAATGAATGAGGTGACCTATTGGGAAAAACACCTAGCATCAAACGTGTCCATGCAACCTTGCTCTCGTGTGCCAGGTAGTCGCTTGTGAGCTCAGCAGTGGAGACCTTGAAAGCATTTGGGATGTTTCTGCCTCATTCTGACTCTGTGTCATGAGCAAAGGACTTTAATCCCTGGCTCTGTAATTCTCCAAAACAAAGAGAACACACAGGGTTGCTGGAGGGGTGTTGGGTTGGGTGGGGGTGGGGAGAGGGTAGATGGGCTAAATGGGTAATAGGCATGAAGGAGGGCACTTGGTGGGATGAGCACTGGGGGTTATATGGAAATGATGAATCACTGGGTTCTCCTGAAACCATTATTACGCTCTATGTTAACTAACTTGGATTTCATTAAAATGAAAAAAACAAAAATAAATAAATAAATAAATTGCTCGTAGACATGTTCACCAACTCTGTGCTCTTAATTCCCCTTGATGCCCACCGCAGTGTCATGCTGAGTGACTGCTTTGTTGAACTAAGGTCCCTAAAGGGAAGAAAGTATCCGTGAAGGACCCACTCTGCCAGTCCCTGCACCTAGATGTGTTGTTTCATTTAAACCTCACAAGTGACCTGCAAGAGAAATTATCCCCGTTTTAGACAAAGAAAGAAGTTCTTTAAGGTTGCATGCTTTCCTCATTGTTATTAACAGCAAACACTGAGCACCTATGTATGTTAGGCATGATTCTAAGTTTTTTATATGTATCAACTTCACAGCTGCTCTAGAGAAAGCACTGCCTTTGAGAGAGACAGAGAGGTTGTGTAACTTGCTGAAGGACACACAGCCGGTTGGTGGTGATGTTAGGAGTCAAACCCAGAGCTGGAGTGTTCAAGGGCACTCTCTGCAAGAGTTTGTCTTCCCCTAGAAACTCCTGGATAGTGGTATCCTCCTACAGAAAGTACAGAGTTAGCATAAAAAGGAGATGCCTTCTTACACACCAAAGCCATGAAATGCAAGGACACCATTTCCCTGAGTTTCTACTTGGGAAAACTATGAAAGCACACACAGGTGGAGTGACATAGAACGTTCGTACTGTCCCTCAAGCCTCTCCTTCAGAAAAGACCTCCCTTCAAGGCGTGCATTCACGATGAAAACCAGTGATAACTCTCCCAGCAGAAAAGCAGAGCCTGGTAACATCCTTCATCTAAAAGGTTGTTCCAGAGTATAGCTACAACTGTTAGAATACTTCCCAGTTAACTCCTTAAACTACCTACAGGTCAAGGTGTTTCTCCTTACCTCAGGGGGGGGTATAAACCTCCCATAGCTTTAGTAGTGCTGAAGACCTTTCTGTTGACTTCTAACTTTGCAAGACTGGCGTGGGAAAGCATATTCAAATTCTAGACTCCCTGTTGGGAAGGTTTACCGGTAAAACCCTGTGATCCACTGCAACCCAGGAATGCAGTGTGGACCTGGGGGCTGTGAGGGCTGAGAAGGAATCTCAGTTACTGCCTTTCTTGGCCACCAGCATGGGGTGAGAGAGAGCCATATCCACACAGGAAGCTGCGTAGTATAGGTTAGGTGCGTGGATGAGGCTTCCAGAAATTCAAGTTCAAACTCCACCCCCTTCAGGGCATTAACTCTAAACATCAAGTCTCTGGTCTGAAATCGTAGAGTAATAGCATGTGGGGATAACTTATCAAGGTCGTCCAAAGATTTGCATGAAATGCCTTTTTCTCATTCACTTCTTCCTCTGAGGCAGGTGGAAGAAGTTCTGTTTCGAGAACCAGTCTTGGCCTTGGCAGTATGTCTGTGTGACTTGGGGCAAGTCTTCAGAATCTTCACCTATAAGACGGTGTGTTGAGTCAAAGGTTATCCGTTAATTACCACTCTGAGTGCGTGCACTGAAAAACTTTATCCCTGACAGCAAAGGAGATGTCTGGCTCACAAGGAAGTCAATAAGATGAGTGATGTTTGTTTTATTTATTGGTAAACCCACGGCTTTACTCCAAGTGGAATTTGAAACCACTCATGGCTTGTCTCCATGTTTCTTGATGCTTCTCTGGCTCAAACTGTGGTAGGATAGTACTGCATGACTAACACCCTCAAGTCAAACGTTTGGTTCACATTCTGACTCCATGACTTGCGGGTTACGTGTTGAGTCACTGGGTGCAGAGCTCCTCCCACTCCTGTCGGGCATGTAGCGTGTGTATGCGCGTGAGAGACCGTTACGTGAAATCACTGAGATTCTGGTATATCTAGCCACTATGTATCCCAGAGTGTTTTTTTGCAGAGCACGTATGTTCATTTCCTATTGTTGCTGTAGGAAATTACCACAAAGTTGGCAGCCCAAAGCACCGCAATGTCATTCTCCCACGGGTCTGGAGGTCAGGAGTCTCACGTCAGTCTGCAGGGTTGCATTCTTCTAGAGGCTGTAGGGAAGAATGGGTTTCCTCAACTTTGTCAGTTCAGAAGCCATCCACAGTCATCGGGCTATGGCTCCTTCCTCCAGCTTCAAAGCCAACAGCATAGCACCTTCCTTTCTCTCTGACTTCTGCTTCTGTCCTTATTTCTTCTAAGACTCTGACTTTCCTCCCTTCCTCCTATAAGGACCCTTAGAGTTATATTGCGCCCACCTACACGCTCCAGGAGAATCTCTTCATGTCAAGAGCTTTAACTCCATCATATTCCTAGATCCCCTTTGACCACGTAAGGTAACCTGTCCCCAAGTTCTGAGGATTGGGGCAGGGACAACTTTGGAAGGGGGCATTGTTTAGCCTCCCACAGTCCTAGACTATCATGACCATTATTCGCCCCAGTGCTGTCTTGTTTTTCAGAGCATGTGTCCTAGTTGTTTAAAAAAGAAAAGGAAAAGTGTGTAAGTAGCTATTTAATTTCTCCCACTCTGGATCATAAATTCCACAGAAGAGAAAGTGCCTATTTCTTACTCACTGTTCTCTCTCCTGATGGCTTAAATGGTTAAACACAATGATGACAATAGATGATGTTTTTGGGGCTAGGCAATATGCTTAGCCCTTCCTGTGAATAATATACTTTAATCTGTACAACAGCCTGGCAAGAATATGTAACATTACTGTTCCTGTTTTCAGGCAGAGAGACTAAACCTAGTTGGGTGGGTGGGGCCACCCAACTAAGTGATGGGTCCAGTAGCTCTACCCAAGCCTATCTGACCCCAGAGATCTCTTAGTTAACAGACGTTGTACCAAGAGCCTATGAAATAAAACCTAATTTAGACCTCCCTCAAACTGCTCAGAGTTTAATAGGAAAGATGTACAAAAGTACTATAATAAATGCCATGTGACAATTATTATGTAATATGGACAGTACCGTATGTTCAACTGACCGAGGGAGCAGACAGGAAGAATGTTTTAAGAATGTCTTCACCTGGGACACCCGGGTGGCTCAGTCGGTTGAGCGTCCGACTTCGGCTCAGGTCATGATCTCGCAGTTTGTGAGTTTGAGCCCCCGCGTCGGACTCTGTGCTGACAGCTCGGAGCCTGGAGTCTGCTTCAGATTCTGTGTGTGTGTGTGTGTGTGTGTGTGTCTCGCTCTCTCTCTCTCTCTCTGCCTCTCCCCCACTCACTCTCTCTCTCTCCTTCAAAAATAAATATTAAATTTTTTTAAGAATGTCTTCACTCAAGTTGGGTGAATCAGAGAAGGCTTTCCCAAGGGAGATAATTTTTTATTCTAGTTTTAAAAGATGAAAAGTGTTCACCAGACAACAAGGGGTAGAGTGGGAAAGGCATTCCAGGCATACAGAACAGTGTATGCAAAGGAACCGAGGCAGGAAACAGCATGGCATGTCTGCGGATAAAGGGACAGTGGCAGAAGAGGAACGTGGAGACCCTCGTGTCCCTGCTGAGGACTGTGTCCTCCACACAGCACTGGAGAAGTACAAGGGTGAAGAGTGCATGGTGGCTGGTAGGAAAGATTCCCTGGGGGCTGAGTTAACTAAGCCCTTCTCCTCATGTTGCTTATGAGCCAGAGGGTATGTAGTTAGAGAATTGCTTCATTTCAACGTTTGAGATAGAGGGTCATAGAATCATTACAAAGTCTTGCTTTAAGCCATCCCCCTCCATCCCCCACACACTCCCCATGAGGTTTATTCATCCACTCATTAATTTAGTGTATGTTTTTTGAGTACTCTCCATGTGGTAGGTGCTGTGTGAGACACTGAAATCCCAACTCCTTCTCTTTGGTAAGCCAGTTCCAAGGGTTAACTGAGCTTTTCCATCTGGAAAATTCTTCCCTGTCAGCTCCACAGCATTTATACATACTCAAAGATAATATCTTGAGTCTTTGTTGGATTCCGGTGGGGTTTTTTTTTTCATTTTTTCTAAAAATTAGACTTAATGTTGAATATTCCAACTGCCTCAAACAGTGTCTTATCCCAAGACACTATTCTTTTTAAAATTTATTTATTTAAATTCAAGTTAGTTACCATACGGTGTAGACTGGGTCTCAGGAGTAGAATCCAGTAATTCATCACTTCCATATAACAGCCAGTGCTCATCCCAAGAAGTGTCCTCCTTAATGCCCATCACCCATTTAGCCCATCCCCCCACCAAACACCCTCCAGCAGCCCTCAGTTTGTTCTCTGTATTTAAGAGCCTCTATTTTTTTTATTTGTATTCAGAGTATTGTCATATTTCATTTTATTTGATACTCATAAGGAGAACCTCATGAAGTAGACAGGACAAATACAATTATTAGTATTTCAAGTATTACCAAAAATGGGATTTTATATCTTCAGTTGGTCAAGAATTTTAGTTTTCTCGGGTCATGACAAGTTCTCCAAGAAATAATTTCTATATGGTTGTATAAGATTGTGGTTAACAAATTTCATGTATGCATGTTAATTTGGTCAACGTGATTTTGTTGACTGTTTGCTCTGACCAGTACCAAGCCAGACTCGGGGATTTCTAATCCTTACCACAAACTTGCAAAACCATAAGGGATCCTATTTTATAGATGAGCAAATTGAGGCTCTACGAAGCTGAGTGACTTCTTCAAGATCAGGGTGACATAACAAGTACTCCAACCCTGGATTGGTTCCAGTATTATTTCTATTTTCATTTTAGCCTCAATGAGTCAGAAGCTTATTCTTCTTGAGTACCCAAGGTTATACATCGTAAAAATCAGAAAGCAAGAGTACCTCCTCCTTTTCATCTTTCTGCTCTCAAAGCTAAGTAATTGCCTATGATTGTTTTCTTTCTCCCAGCATCATCTGATATTAAAGCCTTATTATTTCTTCTTGTCAGTTCGCACACACAAAAAAATCTCATTTAATGTTCCATGCAGCCATGCATTCTAGTCAGCAGAGCCTGACTGAATCTGCCCTTCAACTATTTTGGCTGTTTACCACAAGCTGGTATCTTTGAGCTGAGTAAAAAAAGTCTGACCCGGCACCCATAAGATCAATTCAAGACCATATCCATGTAGTTGCTGTCTCAGGTTTTTTTTTTTTTCCTTGCTAGGTACCCCAATGTGTTTTCCGTATTTAGCTGACCGCAAGCTAAGAGAAACCTCAGCCTCCAGGAGTGAGTAAAAATGGGCTCATGGATGGAGTTCAAGGAAACCAGCGCTAAATGCTTGAAGGGAAGGGCCTGTGTTGCTGTCCATTGTTCTGAACTAGTATTGTTGGCTTGGCTGGGTACAAGGTGGGAGAATGGAGAGAGCAATGAGAGAGAGAGGGCAATTTCATAGGGTCATTTCACAAAGTGAGTAGGACCAAGCAGTAGACTAGAATGAAAGCTCCAAGAAAACCCATGGATACTGCACCTCAGAAGAAGAGGGAGGCCAACATGGAAGCATTTCTATTATTGGCAACTCAAATGGCCACCTGTCAGAACAGGTGGAATTTTTTCTATCTGAGACCATCAGGCCAATTCTGTGCATGTTTCCTAAGTGTGTACTCATTGTCACGGATAATCATTTCATCATATTCAAAATCACTGTGATCCTCATCAACATCATTATCCCTCTCCTCCTCCTCATCTGTCTCATTATCAATATGCCAACTGTCCTTATCAAAATATCATTGCTGGGGGCCTCCTTTGTGCTAGGCACCGGCCGGCGTTGATGTCTATGGCAGTTCTATGATAGGAATAGTTGTATGCCCATTTTATTTATCAGGAAATAGGGGACAGTGAACTGAAATAGCTTTGTAGAGACAGAGCCTGAATTCATAGAGCTAGGATTCTAATCTAAAATCTTTCAACCCCAAAGCCCACATTCTTTATTGCTGCCGGTGAAGTAGCTCTTAGCATAGGGAAGAAGCGGAAAAATGTGAAAGACAGTAACATTGTTACAAACACTCCAGTTGAGAGAGCACCCGGGCTCCTGGAACACATGGAAATCACCACCTCTTGCTGCATACCTGATGGAAGGCTTCCACAGGGACTTGCAACGGAGCTGAGTGAAGCAAGACAAATATTTTTTAGTCCATAAAAAGGAATAAGAGCATTTGAGGCAGAGAGTGAAATGTGTGCAAAGGCATGGAGGCATGCAGTCCTCCAACAAATACGTAGTGTCTTCCCTGATCCAGGCACTATGTTAGGAAACCCAAAGGTGAATAGGAGACATTCATAGGTGAAGAGTGCATTCGGTGCAGTAGATGAACCTAGGGGAGATAAGAAGGAAAGCTTCTAGAACCATTAGTATTTAGAGGGGAAGGTGAGAGGAAAATAAACTGTTAGTAATATACCTGTATTGTACTTTACAATGTATCTTCACATGCCTGGATCGTGACCTAGTACCTAATAGGCGCTCGATTAATGAATGACTGACTGAACAATCTGTTGACCTTTAAAACAACCCATTTGCTGGTAAGCTCCATGAGGGCAGAGAATACTTGGTCACCACTCTCCCTGCCTGTATCTGCAGTGGGGCCCCTGAGTCACACAAATCCTGGGGGAGCAGTTCACGTGGCAATCTGTGAGAGTGATCTGTGTGATCACACACTGTGTGACTCGTGTCCCTCCAGATGTGCAACATGGTGGGGTGGGTTCGTGTCTGATTTAGGGGATTAACATTTGTTGACCGAATAAGGTAATGAATGAAGAAGAAAGGGAGGAAGGCTAGACAGAGATGATGGTTACTCCTGCAGGAAGCATCTGTTAAGTCTGGGATCCGTTATCCCTTCCACAGGGAAGATATCTATAGTGCCTGCCTGCCTCAACACCCATCTATTGAGTGGAAGAGCCGAAAGTGGATCCCGGTACCCTCCTGGTCAATGCTTTTCTACCACAGCACACAGTTTCTCTGTAATTTCCATCAGTTCAAGGTTCCCCCCCCCCCCCCCCGCCGAGAGGCCAAGGGTGCTTCTTTCCTAGGAGACAGTCGGGCTGCCGAATGCGGCACTAGCCCCGCACGGCTGCTGCCCTCCCAAGGTAAGGAAACTGGGAGCTGGTGCGATGCCTTTCCCAGGGATGGCTTGCAAGTAATTGCTGCTGTAAGTGTCCCTCATGAGTGGCTCTGGCTTCTCTAGCTCTTTGAGTGAAGAAGATTCCGAGCTTTGGTGAGGGGATTAGCAGAATGCACATATAGAAAGCGCAGACTGTCAGGCATCAATTTTGGCTGAAGAAATTTCGCCTCAGATAAAAGGACTTGGGAAGGCTCTTCCTTTGCATTCTTGGACTGTTTGCAGGCACCAGTTGAGGCTGTGGTGGTGTGTTGGAGCTGGGGGAGGGAGGGCAGAAGGCCTCGTTGGAAGTTTATCGGCTCTCCAGTTGTGGACCAGTGACTTGGCCCCTGCAGCTCTAGTGTCTTCATCCGTAAGACAAAGCCCATCACTTCTCCGTTGCCCATAGTGAAAGAGGAAGCAAGACGATGTATGAAAAGGGACTAACCCAACGTGGGAGAATGGGAAGAGCTTGAGTTTTGCAGTCAGACCTCATTTTTTATTTTTTTTTAAAGTTTATTTTTATTTATTAGAGAGAGTGTGCCAGCCGGGGAGGGACAGAGAGAGAGAGAGAGAGAGAGAGAGAGAGAGAATCCCAAGCAGATTCTGCACTATCCATGCAGAGCCCCGTGTGGAGCCCAAACTTACGAACTGTGAGATCATGACCTGAGCTGAAACCGAGAGTTGGATGATGAACCGACTGAGACACCCCGGCGCCCCAGGCTTCATTTTTAAATCCAGATTTACCACTTCATAATGAGGCAACTTCGACTAGCAACTAATGATAATAGTTATCTAGCATTTGTATAAAATCTGTGTAGCAAACGCTGTGGTTTGCCCAAATTAACAGGCAACAACAGTGTAACATGTTAGTGTTTGTTAGTGTTGCCATGTTATTGACAAGAGCCAGGGAATGGAAGTAAGGTTCAGCCCCCCTGGCTGACAGTGAAAAGGCCAGGGTCCGAACGCTGACCCTGAAGTCTACGGCATGGTTTTTAATCTCTAAACTATACTGCTTGCTCTCCAAGCCTGTTTTCTTAGCTATACAATGAGGATAATAACACCTGCCCTGCCGGGTTGTCAGGAGAATCTGTGCTTCGATGTGCAAAGCACCCGTTGCAGTGGTACAAGCTCAGTGAATGGGGTGGCAGATGGGGGGGTGGGGGAGGATGGCACCACGTGACAAGAGTGACAGTGGCACGCCAGGTCTTAGAGATGATGCCCATTTCCGTGACTGGAGAAGGAAGGTACTGACCAGACAGAAGACCAGACGGAAGCTCCTTTCTCTTATTTAAAAAACAAAGTGAAACAAAAACATCTATCGCCTGTAAAATCTGTCCCAGTTGCCTTTGGAGTGGTGTCTTTGAGTTCTTTGATGGTTTCTTCCTGCAACTGGGACTCAAACGTGAAGAGTGAACCTAAGAAATGAACATGGCCGTGCTGGCTCAGGAGTTTACATCATAAGCTGGAGGGTGAAGGCAGTGAGGTGCTGAAAGGAGTTATTCAGCCCTTTGCTTTTCAAATGTCAGTAAATCACACTTGAAATAAAACTGTCATGAACCCAAAGGACACTGAGTGACTGCTCTGTTTAGGGCTCAAGAGGGCAGCAGGGAGGGCAGGAAGCCTCTTCAAATAAGGACGCCCTGATGTTTCCAACTTGCTGGTAACAAGTTTCTAGGGAAGCCTCCCTGTTCCTGCCCCAAATTGCAGTGCTGAACGAGCAGGGGGAGTGTAATGGGGAGGCTGGATTGGGGGGTAGTTTGGAGACTTTCCTGTGCATACAGATCGTCGGTGCTGACTCTGGGACCTTCTCAGGCTGCTATGTCCACCTGGCGCCCCTTTGAACTTGGCATCTGAGAATGTGTAACCTAATTTGCCCTCTGACACCCTCACCTGCACCACATTTCAGTATCTTGGAGCAATATCTGGAATCCAAGTGTTCTTTTGTTTTTGAGGGAGGTTTTGTTTTGTGATTTCCTAAAAGGCATTATGAACCTTGTTGGTTTCAAACGAGTAATTATCCACCACCCCCCACCCTCCCGTGCCTGAGGGTTTCATGTCTTGATTGAGGGGATTTCGAGACTGCAAAATACCAATTTCTAATTCACCCTGTGCCTGTACGGTCTGCAAAAGTATTTTGAACCATAAAAGGCAAATGTGTGTTAAGTTTGTTTTTAATGGCTTGCAGGGCCTTTCAGCAGACTCAGGCTGGTTTTTCTCCTTCCCCATCTCAGGTTTCAACCAACTGTGCACCCCACACTTGGCAGGCTCTCTCAGGCCTCCGGTCCCACAAATGTCTCCTCTGTCCCAAGTGCCCCCCAGCCTGTTCTCCACCTGTGACTTTCTCCAGGAAGGTCTTTGTGCTCCCCAAACCCAGTTAGGTGTCCCTCTTCCCACACCTGGTGCTGCCTTGTCACAGCTGTGGCTGTGGGGACCCGTTGTCTGCTTCCTTGTCCGTCTTTTCCGTGAGACTGTGGGCTCCATGACGGCAAGACCTGTGTCTGTCTTCTTCACTTATGTGACCCATCGTAGGCATGCAACAGAGAATTGTTGGGTAAATTTGGGAGCAGACCAGTGAAAACCTGTCACTGCAGAAAAGGTGTGCTAGAGCAGAGTTTATTTTAACATCACTGACCCCCGTCCTCGGAGCCACACCGAGCAGCTTGTGCATCATGCTAGCTACCAGGATGAGGCCGTGCACGCTCCTCTCTGCCACTTTTCTATAAATGTAAATTCACTCCAAAGTAAAAAGTCTATTCTCTCTCTCTGTCTCTGTCTCTCTCTCTCTCTCTCTCTCTCTCTCTCACACACACACACACACACACACACACACACACACCCCACAGCCTTGGCATCAGGGCTGAGTTCCTTATGCTTGCTCACACACTCATTAGCCACAGGAAACGTGGATGCAAAATGAACAGATCTTTTTCAAGATGTTAACAAGAGGGGCACCTGGGTGGCTCAGTCGCTTAAGCGTCCAACTTTGGCTCAGGTCACGATCTCGTGGTTTGTGGGTACGATCCCCGTGTCGGGCTCTGTGCTGACAGCTCAGAGCCTGGAGCCTGCTTCCGATTCTGTGTCTCCCTCTCGCTCTGACCCTCCCCTGCTTGTGCTTGCGCCCTCTCAAAAATAAACATCTAAAATTTTTTTTTTAAAAATGTTAAAGGTAAAAAAGTTTGAGCCCAAATTAAGATAGCCTGGGATACACAATCCTCACACACAAGAGAGTGCTCAGAAAAAGGAACATTTGGTGCAGGGTTATATATATGTGTTTCTTTTTACATAAAGAGTTACAAATCATCCTGAACAAAGACATTCCAGAAAGTTATGGACTTTATCTTATGCTTTTAGCTTGTGCAAGCCTGTATGACTTTAATCTTCTGGGTTTTTTCTTATGTTTATGTTTGGAATGCTCCTTTTTGGTTATCTTTTTTTTAACAGAGTAGATGTACAATGTGTGTTCAGGGCAGAAATAGAGTCCATGCTTTGAGGTTTTGCTGGGTCATTTTGACCTAGGTAAACGTATAGCTTCCCTAGGAGCCCTTGGAGCAGGGCCCATAAACATGAAAAGTTAAAAATTTCCTCTACTTTATCAGACCTAACCAAGGTTCAGAAACTCTGATCCTTGGTTTTTCCTCCTCTGGGGCACAGCTTGGAAGCCCGTTGTAAGGATTACAGTAATTGAGACAAAATGCACATATTGCTATGCTCAGTGCTTAGAACCATACTAACATAATAAGATGTAACATACACAGAATTCAATGCACTTTTCATATTCTCTTATCCAGAATTCCTCCTAATTTTTCCACAGTCCCTCTGTCCATAAATGCTTCCTAATCAGTTCAGTTAAAAAATATTGTCATCTGGGGCACCTGGGTGGCTCAGTCGGTTAAGCGTCCAACTTCAGCTCAGGTCATGATCTCACGGACTGAGTTCGAGCCCCGCGTTGGGCTCTGGGCTGATGGCTCAGAGCCTGGAGCCTGTTTCAGATTCTGTGTCTCCCTCTCTCTGACCCTCCCCCTTTCATGCTCTGTCTCTCTCTGTCTCAAAAATAAATAAACGTTAAAAAAAAATTTTTTTTTAAATATTGTCATCTACACTCTGTGGACCTAGGTGTAGTGACAGAAATGAGTGGAAGAGAGTACAGTCTGGTCCATGCCCCGAGGACATCAGTATGAGTGGGGTTCAGGTAAATCAGACACATAGATGGATGCTTTTTAATAAAATTAAATAAATGGAAAGACAGAGGTAAACAGAGAGTGCTATAAAGCAGGGAGCAGGTATTAGCCCAGCCTAAGCGCTGGAAAAGGCTTCTGGGATGGGTTGATTGCTCATCTGAATCTCAGAAGATGAATAGTTTACCTGGGCGCTTAAGTGTGGAAATGCCATTCCAGGCCGAGGGAACAGCATGAGCAAATGCACGGGAGGCAAGTCCAGTTTTACTGACGGGGTGAGTTAGAGGCAGGAAGTAGTGGAAAATGAAGCTGGGGTTGGAGACAGGAGAAGATCAGGGGGCCTGTGTGTATGGATGGAATGTGTAATTTATCATCAGGAAAATGCGGGCCATTGAAAGATTTTAACAGAGGAGGATGTGATTCAAGCTGCAGTGAAGATGCATCGTTAGCATGGATTTAATTTGTAGGTCTCTAAGAGAGCCCTTTTAAATAACATTTCCTCTAGGTCATTACCCCAGAAATCCATTCATTTTTTTTTTAAATTCAATACTAGTTTGGCAAATCCTGTGGACTTATTAAGAGTAAAGCATCATACTCAAGCCTGTCAGCTCTACCAAGATAAGTTTGTTTTTCTGTCTTCTTTCAGAGAGTTCACAGACTCTTTGGGAAGGTGGGGCATCTACTTGGGTAATTGCAGTAGGACATGGAAAGTAGTGAGAGGCATGAGACTGTAAGAGATATGCAGATGAGATGCTACAAGACATGTTTCCCAATCTACTCCTTGGCCCAGTTGCTGAGCTGACTATACAGTAAACACTCCAAGTGATTCATAAAATATGGGCACCCCTCCCCCCCCCATAGAGTCTGTGTCAGTGGGGCAGGTTCAGAAGTCCTCAGGACATCCCCATGCATGGCCAGATCTAAAAACATTGCCAACCAAGGTCTGAGGAAGGAGACATTTTGGGCTACAGGGGAGAGTAGACAGGGAAGAAGTACTGGGGCCCAGGGACTCATATGGTGGAACCAGCAATCTGCTAGAGCTGGGGTACCAGAACAGACAAATGGGTGAGAGAAGAGATGGTGATCTAAGAGGAAGATCCTTGAAACTAATGTGCTGGAGATAGTCCAGCTATTGGTAAAGACGAAGTCTAGAGTGTATCCATCCATGGAGAGTGGTGGCTGAGATAGGGTGGAAGAGATCATTGGGAATGATGTTGGAAGGGCTATCGATAGGGATTCTAAATTTTTTTTTATTAAGAAATTTATTGTCAAATTGGTTTCCATACAACACCCAGTGCTCATCCCAACAGGTGCCCTCCTCAATGCTCATCACCCACCCTCCCCTCCCTCCAATCCCCCATCAACCCTCAGTTTATTCTCAGTTTTAAGAGTCTCTTATGGTTTGGCTCCCTCCCTCTCTTTCTTTTTTTTCCCTTTCCCTCCCCCATGGTCTTCTGTTAAGATTCTCAGGCTCCACACAAGAGTGAAAACATATGGTATCTATCTTTCTCTGTATGACTTATTTCACTTAGCATAACAGTCTCCAGTTCCACCCACGTTGCTACAAAAGGCCATATTTCATTCTTTCTCATAGCCAAGTAATATTCCATTGTATATGTAAACCACAACTTATTTATCCATTCATCAGTTGATGGACATTTAGGCTCTTTCCATAATTTGGCTATTGTTGAAAGTGCTGCTATAAACATTCGGGTACAAGTGCCCCTATGCCTCAGCACTCCTGTATCCCTTGGGTCAATTCCTAGCAGTGCTATTGCTGGGTCATAGGGTAGGTCTATTTTTAATTTTTTGAGGAAACTTCACACTGTTTTCCAGAGTGGCTGCACCAGTTTGCATTCCCACCAACAGTGCAAGAGGGTTCCCGTTTCTCCACATCCTCTCCAGCATCTGTAGTCTCCTGATTTGTTCATTTTAAGCACTCTGGCGTGAGGTGATATCTCAGTGTGGTTTTGATTTGTATTTCCATGATGAGGAGTGACATTGAGCATCGTTTCATGTGCCTGTTGGCCATCTGGATGTCTTCTTTAGAGAAGTGTCTATTCATGTCTTCTGCCCATTTCTTCACTGGATTTTGTTTTTCAGGTATGGAGTTTGGTGAGTTCTTTATAGATTTTGGATACTAGCCCTTTGTCTGATACGTCGTTTGCAAATATCTTTTCCCATTTCGTTGGTTGCCTTTTAGTTTTTGTTGATTGTTTCCTTTGCAGTGCAGAAGCTTTTTATCTTCATGAGATCCCAATAGTTCATTTTTGCTTTTAATTCCCTTGCCTTTGGAGATGTGTCAAGTAAGAAATTGTTGCGGCTGAGGTCAGAGAGGTTTTTTCCTGCTTTCTCCTCTAGGGTTTTGGTTTCCTGTCTCACATTCAGGTCCTTTATCCATTTTGAGTTTATTTTTGTGAGTGCTGTAAGAAAGTGGTCTAGTTTCATTCTTCTGCATGTTGCTGTCCAGTTCTCCCAGCACCATTTGTTAAAGAGACTGTCTTTTTTCCATTGGAATTAATCACTGGTACCAGAACATAGGGCACTTTGCCATCGTTACAGTTCTTGTAGTAGTGAAGGTTGGATCGAAGCTCTTTTATTCGTGAAGGATGACTCAGATGCTATTTTTAATTGACTTTTCTTTCTTTCCATCTTTGGAAGGGTTTGACAGCTATTACTGCCTCTTTTTCTGGGCTCATAATTTCTTAGCTTCTGCTGCCTTCCTCTGTGCATTGGATTTTGAGTTTGCATTTTCCTTAAGGCTCTCACATTTGCTTATCGGGGAAGAATGTGAAATGTGTGATAAACCGTTGCCGTTGATGTTGCCATTGTCCCTCCCTCCCGGAAGGCAGTAGTCAGCAATTTGTAGAGATTCAGAAATGCGTTACCTTTTTTCCCTTAAATCAAGAAAATAGGCATCAACACAGTGTCTTCTCCTTGTGGAATTTATTTTATGTCTATTTTTATGATGGCTTTCACTTCTGAGTCACTACTAATTTATGATCCCTGGCAGGGATCCTCGTTCACTGCAGCTTACAGTGTGGTGTGAACCTTGCCGTCATAGATGGGAGCCCAGGCAGCTGTGACCTGGGAGAGGGTTCCCGAGCAGACCGGGAGACAGGGAGAACTCCGGCAAGGGTGCAGCAGCTCTCTATATCATATTTTATAAACCAGGAATCCGCGCATGTGATTTGACGCAGGACTGATTCTCACTTGCAGAAGGGATACACTGAATTGTATTTTGTGGTCTGGTTCTGCATTTTCATATCACCTTTAAATTACATCAAGTCAGAGATCAGAACTACCTTGAAAATCCAAGAGGCACAGTCCCAAAAGCCATGTAATTTATTAAGGCATTTTTAAAAACCCAATTACATTAGATCCAATAGTTTGCTCATCTGTTTAAATAACAGAAAGTCTGAGAGAGTGTTTTAAAGGCAAATGCAAATTGGTTCCTGGAATTATTATTTGTTAAGAAATATGATTAGAGATTGATTTGTCACATAATTTCTAAAGTAAGTGTGACATATGCAAAACTGATGATGAAATGTCTAAGAGATAACAGAAGAATTGTAAATTAGAGCTAAATTTATAAGGAAGGCATTTTAGCAGAATAGGTAAAATCAATCCTAAAGTTATAAACAGACTTGGATTCAAATTCCTAATTTCTAACTGTGGAAACTGGGGAAAGTTACTCAGTATCTGTGTGTTCACCTACCTATAAAATGTTACACCTACCTGTAACAATACAAAAACATAGTTATCAATTCTCTGAAACTAGCAAAGTATACAAAGACTCCCCAGGAAGCTAATAGTACAGTATTCATGTTGTTTTGGTCAAGTATTAGCTTGTTTCTTTTTTTTTTTTTAATGTCTGTTTTTTTTAGAGACAGAGCACGAGCAGGGGAGGGGCAGAGAGAGAGGGAGACACAGGCTCCAAAGCAGGCTCGAGGCTCTGAGCTGTCAGCACAGAGCCTGACATGGGGCTCGTACCCACAAACCATGGTATCATAACCTGAGTTGAAGTCCGACACTTTATCGACTAAGCCACCCAGGTGCCCCAAATGTTAACTCGTTCCTAAAAAAATTTTAGCAAAACTAAAAAATTCTAAACCCACCAGTAAATTCTTGGGTTTAAGGAGGGCAGGATAGAGCGCTCCAGATTGTGTGAGTTTGAATCCTGGTTTTGACCATTCCTTGCTGTGACCTTGAATTAGGCTTAGACTCTCAATGCCTCAGTATTCTGGTCTATATCTTGGGAAAACACCGGGTTAGGCACAAGGCTTAAATGAGTTAAGTGCTTAGAATAGAGCCTGGCACATAGTCATGTCATGTAAAGGTGTGTGTGTGTGTGTGTGTGTGTGTGCGTGCGCGCGCACACGCGCAAATCAGCATGTAATGCCTACTTTTGTTGTCATTATCATTTTTAGATTCCTGTAAAATTTTGAATGAGAGATGTGTATCTGATGGAGTCTTGTTCCCTAGTTGGGCTGAATATATTCATGTAAATATAATAATACTGCATTTATAGAACTGACGTTGGGGCTTATAACTGAGTCACTCACGCTGGTCTCCCTGAGCTCTAAAACAGCAAAGTCTTTGTTTCTCTTCGCTGGTTGCTGCCCCCTTGGTCAATTTCCATATCAAAGAGATACACCGTTAGTGTTTAGAGGACACCACTTTCTTTTATCTTAGGTTGTTCCCACAACATCTCTGAAATTGTTTTGGCCTTTGCTTCCCAGCTGAAGCATCTGAAGCACCCAGTCCACATCAGAAGTGCCAAGGCCCTCTCCCAGGGCTATTTTCAGGGTTATCTTCTGACACGACAGAAATTAGATAATTTGTTTCTATGTGCATTCTAAGATGCCCTTAGGAAAAAACAAAAAACAAAATTCTGTACAGTTACAGTTCATGAATTATGTGAACCTGCTAATTTTTCTAACTGTTCCTTCACCAAGTCATCCTCCAAACACTTTGGAAGCCCCAGCTGTTAATGAGGGTACCAAGATAAATAAGACACTGTCCCTATCTTTTTCTTTTTAAAAATTTTTTTAAGTTCATTTATTGTGAGAGAGACCGAGATGGCATGAGTGGGGCAGGGGCAGAGAGAGAGAGAGAGAGAGAGAGAAAGAAAGAGAGAATCCCAAGTAGCCTCCAGCATGCTCCAGCACAGGGCTCAAACACACAAAGCTGTGAGATCATGACCTGAGCTGAAACCAACAGTCAGACGCTTATCCGACTGAGCCCCCGAGGAGTCCCTGTGCTGTCCCTATCTTGAAGGGATGCTGAAAGACTTCTAAGTCAAGGGTTCATTCACCCTCCAAATTTTTATTGAGCATCTACTCTGGGCCGAATATGCTTCCAGGTGCTGAGGTTAAGGCAGTGACCAATCCTGACAGAGCACCTGTCCTCAGGGAGTTTATATCCTGATGGAGGGAGAGAGGTACCGGGGGGGGGGGGTGCTCATGGGTGAGAGGAAGAAAAGGAAACCAGAATATATTGTGTCTTTGTCTGTGGTTGTGGACCACCAGATCTCTTGTTGCCAGTTCGAGCAGGAAGGGACTTACAACATTATTTGAGGAATTTCCAGAGGGGCTGGAGTTGAGCTTGTATGCTACAGATTAGGGAGAAATCCTGCATCCACACGGGATTGTTGCAGTGGGAAGGCATTCATGCTGCTGGCCTCTGCACAGCGCGGGAGCATCTACTACAGCTGCTCCCCAGAGCTCTGTTCCCCACTGAGCAGTGACACCCTCCTGTGCTCATTCCCCATGCCTCCCTGGTTGCCTCTGCTTGGCAGATTTCGAGCTGAAAGAGTTCCTGGGAAGTGTAGTTCTGAGCTTTCCAGGATCTGGGGTAAGGGAAGATTCACTAGACAGAAAAAATAATTAAAGTCTTCTGTTGCCCCTAAATCCCATTCTAATGGCCCTTCCTCCTTCCTTTGTCATGGCCAGCTTCCTCAAACAAACAAAACAAACAGAAACAAAAAGCGAGTCCTTTCTTTCTCTCTCCCCTAGCATTCACTCTGGGGCCCACCACAGTTTTGCTTCTCTGATGACATTTTTTGCCCTCTGCTCTTGTCCCATGGGCTCTGATGCCAACACACCCTCTCCTAAGTGATCCCATCCAGCCCTATGGTCTCGACAACCAACCAGTAATCGCGAGAGCTCCAATTTAGTGGGCATCTCTCATTGCCTTCTAAATGCTTTACATGTACTTATTGATTGAATCCTCATAACAACTGTTCATTTTCGTGTTCTGTTGCACCAGATGACCACAATTTGAGGAGCTTAAAACAGCACACAGTTATTATCTTACAGTCAAGGAGGTTAGATGTCTAAAACCAAGCTGTTGATAGGACAGCATTCCTTCTGGAGGCTCTAGGGAAGAATCCATTTCCCTGCCTCTTCCAGCTTCTGGAGGCTACCTTCCTTCCTTGGCTCTGGACCCTTTTTCCATCTTCAAAACCAGCATGTAGCATCTTGAGCCCCCATATCCGTCATCTTTGTTACATGATTGCATCCCCTTTTCTCTTGCATCCCATTTATAAGGACCCTTGTGATTACATTGGGCCCACCAAGCTAATCCAGGATGATCTCCCCATCTGAAGATCCTTAACTTGATTACACCACAGAGTCCCTTTTGGCATGCAAGCTGCTATGAACAGATTTCAGGGATGAAGATGTAGACATTTTGAGGAGCCATTATTGTACCCACCACAACAACCCTATGAGGTACAGTACAATTATTACCCAGACCAGGCGACAAATACAGAGAAGTTAAGTGATTTGCTCAGGGTCATAAAGCCAAGAATGGAGGGGCTGGAATGTGAATGTAGGCAGCTACACTCCAGGGTTCGTATTCTTAAGCTCTGTGCTCACCAAGAAACTAATAACTCCCTAATTAAATGTATAACCCCCCAAAGGTTCCCATACCTAACGGCCTATTTGATGGCTCCCCTAAGAAGGTAAAGCATCACATCCAAAACCAGGCCCATGATCTTTCCTCAGTACTTTTATTTCCTGTCCTCAGTCATAGTTGCAAGGACCAATGTCCATCCTCTCGCCCAATTTAGAAACCCAGATATCATCCTGGAGCCCTTCTCCCCTCTCTAGATCTGGTCCATACCACCCCCTGCACTTTTCTCTCTTCCGTTCCCGTAACACTGCCCGATCCTGCCTTTCGTCCTTTTTACTTGGCCAATTCTAGTAGCCTCCTAATTGGTTCCTGGTAGAAATCTCAGCCTGTTCTAGCCGTGTGTAAAACTCATCAGTAACTCCCCATTTACTCTGAAGATTAAGCCCACTTACTTTAAGGAGACTTGCCCTCCACTCTCTTCTGCAGACTCCATACTGACACACTGGGGCTTCAGTAACATGGAATTGCTTATTCCTGTCTACACCATGCAGCTCCCCCCTGCCATGCCTTCTTTGTTCCTGCTCTTGTCGGAGCCACCTGTCCTGCCACCTTCATGTGCCTGCCTCTCCCAGCTGAGTCATCTTTAGGGAGCCCTCTTTGCACCCCGGCTGTCATCACGACCCTTTCTCTATGTTCTGATAGACATCATGCCATGTATCTAGAAATTGTCTCTCTTATACTAAAATGATCAGTTTGTGTCTGTTCCCTCATTCCACCACCTCTGAAAGGTCAGGAATTTTTTTTTTTTTAACTAACATCCAAGTTAGTTAGCATATGGTGCAATAATGATTTCAGGAGTAGACTCCTTAATGCCCATTACCCATTTAAGCCATCCCCCCACCCAAAACCCTTCCAGCAACTCTCAGTTAGTTCTCTGTATTTAAGAGTCTCTTAGATTTTGTCCCCCTCTCTGTTTTTATATTATTTGAAAGGTCAGGAATTTTTTTTAACTTACATCCAAGTTAGTTAGCATATGGTGCAATAATGATTTCAGGATAGACTCCTTAATACCCATTACCCATTTAAGCCATCCCCCCACCCAAAACACTTCCAGCAACCCTCAGTTAGTTCTCTGTATTTAAGAGTCTCTTAGATTTTGTCCCTCTCTCTGTTTTTATATTATTTTTACTTTCCTTCCCTTACGTTCACCTGTTTTGTTTCTTAAATTCCACCTGTGAGGGAAGTCATACGATACTTGTCTTTCTCTGACTAATTTTGCTTCGCATAATACACTCTCACTCCATTCATGTTGTTACAAATGGCAGGATTTTATTCTTTTTGATTGCCAAGCAATACTCCATTGTGTATATACATATGAAAGGTCAGGAATTCTCATTCATCATTGCAACCCTCATGCCTAGCACATGGCAAGAAACCAATGACTATTTTGAGGTGACGTGAGTTGAATTGTGAGCAAACAGGAATTTGCTAGTTCAGGAAATTGGGAGAAACGTGGGTGTTGCAGAGGAAAAAGCACACTCAAAGGCGCAGAAGCATGAAAAAGCAAAACAGGTTTGGGAAGACGTCAGTAATTTAGCGAGGCCAGAGGGAAGAAGGCATGTTGGGGGAAGGGCCCGCTATCAGGTCGAAAGATGAACAGAGTTGGAATTGGGGAGGGCCTTTTGTGCTAACAAAAGAGTTCGAGCTTATTTGCAAGCTTTGGGGAAGCCACGTTGAAGAATTCCAAACAGGGGACATACGTGATCACATGTGTGTTTGTCATCAGATTGGTCAAACAGCCGGGTAAGTGGTGGATTAGAGGGGCCTGGAGTAGAAGCAGACAGAGGAAGTCATGGCCACGCGTGAGGAAGACTCAGAGGCAGTGGCCGTGGCTCGAAGAAGGGACAGGCTTGTGGGCTTCTTAAGACTTGACATTGACAGGATGTGGACACTGACCTGCTGTGGGCCCAGGAAAATGAGGCATGGCATGGCCCCTTGGGCACCTCCCCTCCCATCTTCATGCACCTTGCCTCATGCCCTCTGCCCTGACGCCCCCTCTATGGGTGATGAATAATCAGCAACGGAATGTGTCACATCTCTTTCCCATAACAAGGAAAGTGAAGTCCAAATGTTAGTGCTGGAAGGGACCTTGGAGATCACTAGGGTCAACTGCTACATGTGATAGATGACTGAGCCCAGAGAAGGGAATGACTTCCCTATGGTGGCTCGGGAAGTCGCTGGTGGGAACCGAGCCACTCTTCACTAAACCAGCTATTTAATTCTCCACATGGCATTGGTCTCTAATATTTTCACGTGTATCTACTTATTTTCTGCCCCTCCCTGACATTAGAATGTAATATTTAAGAGCTGAGCCGTGTCTAACACAGTGTTTTGCCCACATCGTAGACCTTGAATGAGCATTTGTTTACAAAGGAGTGAACCAGGTTTAAGAAGGCTTGCTTCCTCCTGAACCAACGATCTTTACACAGGACTCTGGTCTGGAGGTTATCGGTCCATAATTTTATTTCCTGCTAGGGTTTATCCTAATCGTTCCTGAGGAAACTAAAATCTACCAAGCAGTGTACTGTAGTTCATGTGGCTTCAGATAGTAAAGAGCCAAAAATAGTCATCATGACATTCGGTTGAAAATATCAACCACTGACTGCCTCACCCCTATTGTGATAGCTACTATAAAAATAATATGCATTACAAGAATGTGGAGAAACTGGAACCCTACATACTGTTAGGAGGAATATAAAATGCTATCGCTGTGATGGAAAACAGCATGGTGGTTGCTCAAAAAATCAAAACCCGAGGGCACCCGGGTGGCTCAGTCTGTTAAATGTCCGACTTCGGCTCAGGTCATAATCTCACAGTCGTGAGTTCGAGCCCCACATCAGGCTCTGGGCTGACAGCACAGAGCCTGCTTGGGATTCTCTCCCTCCCTCTCTGTCTCTGCTCCTTCCCCACTTACACACACACACTCTCTCTCTCTCTCTCTCAAAATAAAGAAATAAACTTAAAATTTTTTTTAATATAAAAAAATGAAAAATAGAATTACTCTCTGATTCAGCAATTCCACTTGGGGTCAAACACCCAAAAGAATTGGAAGCACAGTTTCAGATATTTGCATATCCATCTTCTTAGGAGAGTTATTTAAAATATCTAAAAGGTGGAAGGAACCCAGGTGTCCACCCGATAGATGAATGGATAGACAATAAGTGGTACATAAATACAATGATATACTATTCAGCCTTAAAAAGGAGAACGTTTTGTCACATGCTACAGCACGAATGAACTTGGAGGACAGTGTGCTAAGTGCAATGAGCTGGTCACAAAAAGATAAATACTATGGTTCCACTTACGTGAGGTACGTGGAGTTGTCAGAACCAGAGACCAAGTAGCGTGGTGGTTGCCGGGGGCCCGGGGTAGGGAGAGTGGAGAATTATTGTGTAATGGCTACGGATTTCCACTTCTGCACGATTCAAGGGGTTCTGGACATTCACAGCAATGCGAGTGCCCTTAATACCACTGAATTGTACACTTGAAAATGTTTAAGATGGTAAATTTTAAGTTATGTGTATTTTACCATAATTTAAAAAAATCTTAACCACTGAGGGGCGCCTGGGTGGCTCAGTCGGTTAAGCCTCTGACTTCGGCTCAGGTCACGATCTTGTGGTTGGTGGGTTCGAGCCCTGCATCGGGCTCTGTGCTGACAGCTCAGAGCCTGGAGCCTGCTTCCGATTCTGTGTCTCCCTGTCTCTGCCCCTCGCCTGCTCACACTCTGTCTCTCTCTCAAAAATAAACATAAAAAATTTTTTTAAATTTCTTTAAACATTAACCACTGAGGTATGTGAAGCTATCTCCTTTGAGCCTTACAATAACCTTGAACTGTTAGTAGAACCGTCCCATTTTATAGTGAGGAAAATAGGGCTCAAGGAAGTGGAGTGGATTGCCCAAGGCACATAACTAGAAAATGATGAAGCGGAGCCTCATACTCAGATCTCCTGGTTCCATGCCCAGTGCTGACTGCTCCTACATCAGGGAGAGGAAGTGTAGTCGAATTAATTTCAGTGCTGGTTGAAATAGAGATAGGAAATCAACAGTTAGCAGTTTGTGGAGAAAGCTTTGTGTGTGTGTGTGTGTGTGTGTGTGTGTGTGTGTGTGTGTGTGCGCGCGCGCGCGCGCGCGCGCGCACACACACAAGGGGGGGGAAGGGGGGAGAGGGAGGGACGGACAGGTGGGGGAGGGGAGAGAATAGGAGGGAGGGAAGGCTCAAGGGGAGAGCATGCAAGCAAGCTCCCAGACACCTGCTTTACACTTCCTCAACTTCCTTCCCTCCCTGAATCTTTGGAAAGCAGGTGTGAGTCAACTGTAAACATAGAGAAAAAGGTCAGCCGGCATTCCCTCAGATGGCAAAATCAAAAGTGGCTGGCGATGGGATTGTCTGTGTCTGTGCGGCTCCGCCCTTTAAAATGATCAGGAGAAGACAGTGGCTCTTTTTGAAATGGCTCCATTAGCTGTCCTGGAACTCCATCTCCACCCCTTACTACCTCCTGGGAAGACGAAGGATAACAATACGCCCTTACAAAAGTAAATTAGATCCAGTGAGAGGAAGGGGGGACCGCTGGGAACAGCACTGAGCGGGAGTCCAGCCCAATCCTACCTGCCTAGACCAGCTCCCTGTGTAATGCTGGGCACAGCCTTCCTCAGCCCCAAGGGTCGGGCTGCTATTAATACCATCATTTTCATATACTGAATTTAAACTGAATTCAGAAGGTAGAGCACACTGTCCCAGGGGGAGTCAAAAATACAAAAGGATCAGCTAGCCTCTTCGAAGTAGCTTTTATTTGTCACGGACTTACGAGAATTGTGGGGGACGCTTTACATACAGCAGCCCTAACCTGTCTCGCACTTGACAACTTGTTTTTCTGATGAGACTACACCGATAGGTAATATCCCACTTCCCAGAGTATTTGCCTATATGATAAAGAACAGAGAATTTGTGTGTTTTTTGTCTGATATCGTTTCCAATATGATTTTTATTTTATTTTTTTATTATTTTTTTAATATATGAAATTTATTGTCAAATGGGTTTCCATACAACACCCAGTGCTCATCTCAAAAGGTGCCCTCCATCAACCCTCAGTTTGTTCTCAGGTTTTAAGAGTCTCTTATGCTTTGGCTCTCTCCCGCTCTAACCTCTTTTTTTTTTCTTCCCCTCCCCCATGGGTTTCTGTTAAGTTTCTCAGGATCCACATAAGAGTGAAAACATATGGTATCTGTCTTTCTCAAGAGCAGAGAATTTGAACATAACCTGTGTAGTTCCAAAGTTAAGTTCAACAGCCAAGTTGTACAGAGTCTGCAAGCACTAGGAGACAGGGAAGAAGTTAGCTCTTGCTGTCAGCCCCAGGGAGAATTGTAATGGAGAAAGGTAGGCATTGGAGTTGCAAAAAAAAAAAAAAAAACAAAAAATTGGACAGATAGAGGGTGCATTTTGTGGAGCAAGAACACACAAGCATAGTCGGGGGTGATGGACATTACAGATTCTAGAAAATTATAAATATCCCTGTTTGGTTTAAGGGCAGTTGTGTTGGGTTGTGGCTGGAGACCATAATTCCACCACATCATGAAGAACTTTGAATGCTATACTAAAGAGTTTAGAACTTAACATGTATAGGCAGCAAGGAGCCCCCCCAAAATTTGTATCAAGGGACTTATCAGCAACTGTTAGTATTCTCCTTTATAAGTATGCTTTACGTGTTGTGAAGAAATTAAACATATCTGAAGTGTTTCAAAGAGGAGACATTTGTTTTCATCGCGTCTTACATAGACAATCACATTACCAGCCGACACGGCCCCCTAGGTAAGGAGTGGTGTTGTATCAGCACTTAGAACGCTTTGCATGCACAGTGAAATCAGCTAATCACACTGTTTTTTTCCTGGAATGATAAGACATCGTTTTCTTTTGTGCTTTAGGAAGGGTTAAGAAACTTCAAGGAACTTCGAGCCAAATTTCAAAAGTTTGATGTGCCCTCTCTTCCAAGACCTATATTCCCAGCAAGAATTTGTCAAAAGAGCGATATTGGAAACACACAGTCAACAGGTGTTTTGGCCAATGAGAAACCCCTCTCCTCCAACCACAGTCAGCTCCCACTGTATTGTTCTAGCAGTGAACCCCAGCCTCTTCAACCCCAGGAAACGAAGTCCTCCCAGAGGAGCAAGATTCAGAGATGTTCTGATTCCTCAGAACCTCCAGAAGGGTCTACTGATTCTGCAGTAAAGTCACAGAAGACGTCTCTGCTGTTAGACGTGAATCAGTCAAATGCTGACATAACCCATGAGAGGAATGTCATGGTGACTGACAGCTTCAAAGACAAGCTCTGGAATTGGGAGAAGGTTTCATCTCAGAAAAGTGGGATGTCTTCAGCCTTTGTCCTTGCCAGTCGTGGAAGAAGGGCCTTCCATCTGGAGGAGGAGAAAAGCATAGGGCTTGCTCCTGAGGAGCCCAGGGGGAAGCTAGAAACAGGAGGAGCCCAGACCCTTCCTTCCCAGAAGCACTTGATGACCCCCCAAAATTCACTTGCCTCCTTTCAAGATCCTACTTCTCTACTTGTTCAATGTGGCAGGAAGAGCCTAGAAAGCCCCTATCCTGAGAGGAGCCCCGTGGGGAACACCTGCCAGCCTGTCTATGAGAGTGAACTTGCCATCCAGGTCCCCGGTGAGAAAGTAATGCCTGAGGGAGGGGCCACTGTGTCTTTCTAATTTAGAGCCTCCTAGTGGTCATATGTGACCTGGGTGAGGTTTGCTCCGAACTCTAGAGCAGGTATGCGAGGCCCATCTGCTAACTTGTAATTTCAGGTTTGGGTAAAGTGCCTAATCTCCGGGAATCCTGTTTAGCGATGATTTGGTCAAGTTTGGATTTGCCCTCCTAGCTCTACTTCTTACAAGATGCATGAACTTGGACAGTCGACTCAACCTCTTAGAGCCCGGTCTGCTCTCCTGTAAATCAGATCCATCACCAATCTGCCCCAGCTTGGTAAACAGCACAACCATCCTCGTAGTTGCTCAGGCCAAAAACCTAGGAACTGTGCTCTAGTCCTCTCTCTCTCATTCTCTGCATCCACTCCATCAGCAAACTCTTGGTTCCACCATGAAAATATGTTCTGAATCCCTCCACTTCTATCCATTTCTGCCTTCTTTTCTTATTCACACCATCATCATCTCTCACCTGGACCACCACAGTTTTCCAGCTGGGTTCCCTGCTTCCGTACTCTTGCCTCCTTTTATCCTATTCTCCTAGCGGGCACAGTGAACTTCTAACACATCAATTAGATCACATCACTCCCCTGCTCAAATTCAGTTCCAGCAGTCTTAAAGTGGCTGATGTGATTTGGCCCTTCCTACCTCTCTTACCCTCTCCTTTTACCACATTGGCCTTCTTGCTTTTCCTTAGATATACTAAGCTAGCTCCACCCCAGGGCCTTTGCACTTGCTGAGCACTCTGCCTGGAACATGCTTCCCCCAGGTCTTTGATGTCTCACTCCCTCCCCTCCACCATGGTCTCTGCTCAGGGTCACCTGTTGTGAGTAGAATTTGTGAATCACCATCTAAAATAACTACCCTACCCCCATAAGTCTCTGTCTTCTTACCTTGATTTGGTTTTCCTCCTATCCCATCCTTACATGGTATATTGTTGTATACCTGTTTGCTTACCTCAATAAAATGTGAGTTACATGAGGGTAAAAACTGTCTTCTTTACCACCATATCCCCAGCACCTAAAAGAGCAAGGCCAGGTTTGGTAGGTCCTTAAAAAGTATTTATTGGATGCTTGGATGGGTGGATGGGTAGACGGGTGGGTGGAGGGATCTCCTGCATACGACTCTATATGGTGGATACACACTGTCCAAGTTCATGCATCTTGTACGAAGTAGAGCTACGAGGGCAAATCCAAGCTTGCCCAAATCATCTCTCAATCGTGGTCTCTGATTTCATGGCTCTGCACCTTCTGGGTCCTGCTGATGAATCTGACGTACTCCTGTTTCTCTCCCCCTGGCTCATAATAGACACTGGATTTCTTGCTGTTCCTTGAAGAGACTTTATTATGCTCAGGACATTGACATTAGCTCTTCCTCTTCCTTCTTGTTAGATAGAGCCTTCCATAGCTGCATTTAGGTCTGAGTTCACATGACACTTTCACAGCTAATCCTTCTCTTTATCTGAAGAAGTTAGTTCAGTTTCCACTCTTGCCTATCAGCCTGGTGGATCTCTTTCATAGAACCCGCAGGTCTCTGTGATTACCTTTATTTGTTTGCGTGTTTATCATCCGTCTCCTCCTGTTAGAATGAAAATTCCTGAGGGCAAGGCTTGATCTGTTCTTGTTCTTAACTCCATACCCAGCTGTTAGAACAGTGCCTGGAATATAGTAGATAATTAATTATTGGTGAAGGGATGGGGCAGGAGGATGGTTCGTCTACCTGACTGAGCTGTTGAGGGGATTAAATGAGAGAACCCATGCCCTTGGCTTAGCACAGCGCCTGGTAAAACTTAGGAACCCAGTTGGTAAGTGATCATTCATTTTCACCACATCTCCTTAATTTGATAAAGACTGAAATTTCTGATGTTGCAACTTATCATTACAATTTAATTATAATTATAATCCATAGGTGCCTACGAAGGGGTATCTGGGTGGCTCAGTCCGTTGAGTGTCCGACTTCACCTCAGGTCATGATCTCGCGGTTCATGAGTTCAGGCCCCATATCGGGCTCGTTACTGTCAGCCTGTCAGTGCAGAGCCCGCTTTGGATCCTCTGTCCCCCCCCTGTCTCTGCCCCTCCCCCACTCGCACTCTCCCAAAATAAATTTTTTTTTTTTTTTTAAAAGCCTAGGAAGAGAGGAGCTTGGTCCTAACTGATATAACGCCTCCTGGTGGGGCACGAGGGGGCTGTCCTCCCCTCCCCTCCCAGCTCCCAGAGTGGGCAGCAGGGCTCTGAGGCAGTTGCAATGAGGGATTTGTACACTGGCCCCCATATTTAGTTTTAGCATGGCTAGTCCATGTACTCAACCACTGTATTATGTGAAGCAAAAACAAGGCTCTTGGATCATACAAGATGTTGTGCTGTGAAGCGTTAGAGGCAGATATGGTTTTCACATATAATATTGGGATTTCTGTTGGAGTTTGGCCTCTGAGTACAGAAGGACAAAATGTAGGCATTCGACACTGTCTCAGAAAATTCCAGGACGCAAAACCATAAAATCCACAGGTGCCCACATACCATAAACTTAGCCTTGAAGCTTGTCCCAGACTGTGAGCCCTGGAAATCAGAGATCAATTCTTACTCCTCTTTATAGCCCCCGTGTTATTTGCATGTCATAAGTGCTTGATGGAACCTTTCAGGGAGTAGTCACCATGCATTTTCTTGGAAGTAGGTTCTCTGCCTGATGCTGGCAGGAGAGCAATATGGCCTTGTCCCTGTGCATGAGGAGCCGACCCTCGATAGTAAGATAGACTGGCGGCCCCTCTAATATGCCACCACACTGGCGGAGAGGTGTTAATGATACGTTGTGGAGATACAAAACAGAGTGGTTAATTCTCACCTCGATTTTGAAATCGATGAAACCTTCCCAGAGGAGGTGTCATTGGAGCAGGGCCTTAAACGAGTCAGAGCTTGCCAAGAAGGAAGTGAGGGAACAGCATTCCAGAACCAGGAATGGCATGAACAAAGTCTTGGATACAGGATGACTTTGTAAATCAAATTCAGACAACTGAGAAGCCATTGATTGGTATGAGTGAAAGATAATTGGGCTGAGGTCAGAAAAGGATGCTAAAGTGTAATAAAAGAATCTGGAAATGTGGATGGGGGGCCATGTCGTAGGAACATGCCCGAGGATGGAGTACATAAATGAATGTCATGCTGATGAAGCCAGGCTTCGTCCTGTGGGCAGCAGGCTAGTGACATGATCAGGTTTGCATTTTGATCAGGGCACCCTGGCCAGTAGGACAGATCTAGACAAGAAGGGAGAGAGACGGGCCAGTTTCACCCAAGAAGCCATGAAATGGAAAATAGTAATAAAATAACTTTTTTTTTTTAATCGCTGCTCAGAGAAACAGCCAGATGACAAGCATCACCAACTTCTCAAAACAAAGCCACTGCCTTCCATCAAGTCCCTGGGTCCTCCTCCCCCAAAGCCTCCGAAGCCCCCAGTCGTGAACCTCCAGGCCTTCCAGAGGCAGGCAGCTGTAATTGCTAAGACCCACACGGAAGGTAAGAAAATGCACAGGTCCCCTGCAGGCAGCCAGCCAGGGGCCAGCGGGAGTCATGGCTCCAAGGCCCGCATCCCTCCCCACCCCCAGCCCCCCACCAGCCTCCATTGCCTCCCTCTTCCTGTCAGCTCCCAGGTGATAATGCCGAACTGCTTTTCCATGGGGCCGGACGTCCATCACTGCTTGTTTTCACGTGGAGGCTGTGGCAGCTTGCCCGTGAAATACGTGAAATACGACAGATCTGCAGGAATTGGCCCCTTATCGCTCCTGGGCCAGCCCGCTTCCCCTGAGAGCGTTGCATTTGATCACCGGGAAGCTGTCCAAGAGGAAGAAAACGAAAAGTGGTCAAGCAGGGAGCAGGGAGCTTTTGTGATTCCCACAAAGCCTGTGTTGTCAACACAATCAGGGCGGTAGGAGGGAGGAGGGAATGAAAAGGGAAGAAAATCAGCGTGAACTTGACGGGTGATCCTAATGTGGGTCCCTCAGGCCTGTGTGATCGGCCTCCTGTAACTAGTCCAAGGGCCCCACCCCTGCCCCCCACCGCTGGCCCTTTGCAGGAACTGAGGAGTCTTCGGAAGCCATTTTTCTGTACTGTTCTGAGTCTTCCTCCTCTGCTTAGAGGAATACCTTCTCATCCCCTCGCGGCCGCCCCATGGTCTGACCCTGTTGACACTTTAAAGGCCTTTGTTTATGTTTGCTCTAATGAAACACGAGATGTACGCCCTCTTTGGGGTGACACCTAGTGCTGTGCTAACTTTGGTTTTACCGTGGCCGCGAGTGCCAGCAGACCTTGCGCCTTGTTCACATGACGGCTCGGAACATCCTTGGTTAAATTTCTTGAACGCATTGGTTCTCAAACTTCAGCCTCTGCCGGAATCAGCTAGGGGACTTGTCAAAACACCGATCACAGGGCCCCACTCCCAGAGTGTCTGATTTATTTGGTGTGCATTGGGTACCCGAGAATTGGCCTTTGTGACGAGGTCCCCAGGAGATGCTGATGCTTCGGGTCCAGTGACCACATTTTGAGAATCCCTGCTGCAATCCTCTTCCGTCTGATCCTGAGAGGAAACTCTCTATGAGGATGTAGAGCCCTGGTGCGCGGACCTGATCTCAGCTGGTCGGCCCGAGACACCCCCACCCACCCCACCCCCTGCCCCACCAAGCGTGGACCCCAGCCCCCCAGCCCCCGGTCCCATTTCTGCTCCACCAAGATGAAAGAAAGCATCACAAACCAGGAGGAACGCGCACTGGCAAGCACAGGTGCACATTGGTGGGAAAGGAACTGCGCCCCGAAAGAAGATGGTTCATAGAACAGCTACAGGAGATGATAAAAAAATGTCAGTTCTCCTTAAAGAAGTGAGGGGTAAACAGTAGCTCTGGTGAGTCGAAGAAGTGAATGTGTTCGCAAACCGAGGAAGGGTGATCCGCTTTGGCGACCCTAGAGTTCGGGCGTCCGGGGCAGCAAGCACTTTCACCATCAAGGGCCAAGTGGAGGTAAAGCAGCTGACAGAAAGCCTACCCAGCGGCTTAAACCAGCTTGGTGCAGCAGCTCCTGCCCACGGTCTACCACCCACTACTGGAGAGGAGGAGGAGGAGGAAGAGGAGGAGGAGGAGGAGGAGGAAGTTGCAGGTCGCGTGGAGCGTTTCAATGAAACTTCCAAGAAGGAAGCAAACTGAATGGAGTCAACTTCTGAAGGAGATAGGACTTGAAGAAGTTACCAGGAGTTGCTCTTTTTTAGGTTACGAGTGCTTTTTAAAATTTTGTTCATGGGGGCGCCTGGGTGGCTCAGTCGGTTAAGCGTCCGACTTGGGCTCAGGTCACGATCTCACGGGTCCGTGAGTTCGAGCCCCATGTCGGGCTCTGTGCCGACAGCTCAGAGCCTGGAGCCTGCTTCGGACTCTGTGTCTCCCTCTCTCTCTGCCCCTCCCCCACTTTCTCTTTCTGTCTCTCAAAAAAAATGAATAAACATTAAAAAAATTAACATTCTGTTCATGGATCTGATAAAATCTGGATCTCTAATGTTTTTAAGCCCCAGCCCCTTGGACAGTGCAACTCTGTTCAGTATTTGCTTAGACACAATATATTCTTGGCAACTAATGAAGCTGAAGAAGCCCGGGAATGAAGTTTGAAACAAAGTTAATAAAGACCTTTGCCTAGTGAAAAAAAAAAAAAAAAAAAAAAAAGAAGAAGAACAAAGAAACAGAGCTTTTATAAGTAGACGTTAATAACAGTTTGGCCACCTCCATAACAGAGAAAGCTAAGTATGATTTTTTAAAGCACAGAATCATTCAGACCTCAAACACTCCCAAAGCGAAGAAGTCTGTCAGAGAACACAGAACAAAGCACCAAGTGTTTTGTAATAAAATGGGCTTTGTGAACCCCAGCTCCTCCAGTCGCTAGCTATTTAGGCCTGGGCATGTTATTCACTGAGCCTCATTGTCCTTATCTATAAAATGGGGATGACAGTAACACTCCTCGCCTGATGTCTGTGAGGATAAGTGAGATGAGTCATGGGAAGAGTGGAAACAATGTTTGGCACACCAGTATGTGCTCAATAAATGCAATGTTATCATTGTTTCAAGTTTGTGTTGAGCAGCTGCACTCTCCTTGCCCTGGGCCCTGTGATAGACCAAGAGATAGAGAACCCCACACACAAGTTCTGGTACTCCAGAAGGTCAAAGTCTAATACAGAAGACCAAGAGTAGACTCCTAAAGAAGCACCATAGGTGTGCCCGGGGGGCTCAGTTAAGCATCCAACTTCAGCTCAGGTCATGATCTCGCGGTTCCTGAGTTCCAGCCCCTTGTCAGGCTCTGTGCTGACAGCTTGGAGCCTGGAGCCTGCTTTGGATTCTGTGTCTCCCTTCCTTTCTGCCCCTCCCCTGCTCATATCTCTGTCTCTCTGTCTCTCTCTCTCTCTCTCTCTCTCACACACACACACACACACACACACACACAGTACCATGAAGTGTATGTGGATGCTGGACTGCAGGACCCAGGGTGCTGGGGATGGGGGAGGCGGTTTGGGGCACCCGTGAGTTGCGGCTCCTCACTTTGTCTCTGGGGTGAGGGCCTTGCACAAAGTTCGCTTTAATCAGGCTGCCACCTATGCGCCTTCTCACTCTACGTCTTGCTCTTACAGCAGCTGTGGAAGAGGGCTGCCTGCCTCCAGAGAGGTGAGTACCTGCTTCTTAATTGGGCAGGAGCACAGCGCATGTCGCCATTGACAAGGCTGCTTAACCTGCCTGAGAGCAGGCAGTAGGTCCACGCCAGGTGTCTCTATTTCTCCGAAGGGTTGCAGGAAGAACAGATTTATAAGCAACAAGCTGCAGCTTTTGTTTTAGAGGAGAGATTAAATAAACTGCATTTAACTGCTGTGCTGACAAGAAGTTGCAAAGATGGTCCTCTGAGGGACTTTTATTTATGATACAGTTGGGTTCAGTAAATTGAAACATCAGCTTCCATAGTAATAAATTGAATTAGAGGCTACAGAATGCTGTGGGCAGCTGGCGTGATGTTAGGAATCGGTAATGGGACAAAGGACCTTCTGTTTTTGTTGTACTTGTTCTGAGAACTTTGCCATGGAAGTGTCAGTTCATTAATTCGCTCGACCAAATGCTATCTGTGCAGCCCTTTGAGGTGTCGTGCGTTGAGCTGGCTACTTTATGCAGATTTTCTCACTTCCTTTTCTCAAGGCTGCAAAATGGCTGCTGCTATCCTCATTGTCTAGCTGAAGACACTTGGGCTCAGAAAGTTTGGCCATTTGCAGAACCATGATTCCAACCCATAGATGCCCAAACTATTTTCTCTATCGAATATAATGGAAATAGAAGAGGGTGTAAGTCTGAGGTGTGCAAGATGTTAGTATGACACATTTGTAAATTGCAGTATGACTGCTTCAGTAGTTAGCTGGTGCCTTTTTCACCTCGCGTAATTCTCGTTTCTCTTTTGTGTTGAAAACAGTTACGATCTCATCTCTTGGCAACTTTAAAATTTACAATAAAACACTCTTTGCTGTAGTCACTATTTGCACATTAGATCTCTGGAACTTCCTTATCTACTAGTTATAAGTTTGTACCTTAAATAGCATCTCCCCACCTCACCCACCCCTCAGCCTCTGGTAACCACTCTTTACTCTCTGTTTTTACAAGTTTCGTTTTGTTTTTCTTAGATTTCCCATCTAAGTAATACCATACGATAATTGTTTTTTCTCTGATTTATCTCACTTTTCCTACTGCCATCAAGGTCCGTCCATGTTGTCACTGATGGCAGGATTGTCTCCTTTCTTGTGGCTGAATAACATCCTGCCGTACATAGAGGGCACATCTTTATCCATTCATCTTTTGATGGACGCTTAGGTTGTTTCCACATCTTGCCTATTGCGATATTAACAGGAGTGTAGAGGCATCTCTTCAAGATGCTAATGTCATTTCCTTCAGATACATACCCAGGAGTGGGAGTGCTGGATCATATGACAGGTCAATTCTTTTTTAAATTTTTTTTTCAACGTTTTTATTTATTTTTGGGACAGAGAGAGACAGAGCATGAACGGGGGAGGGGCAGAGAGAGAGGGAGACACAGAATCAGAAACAGGCTCCAGGCTCCGAGCCATCAGCCCAGAGCCCGACGCGGGGCTCGAACTCACGGACCGCGAGATCGTGGACAGGTGAATTCTTAATTGAACCCCTATATTCTTTTCCATAATGGCTGTACGAACAGGTGTGCCCAAACTCTTTTGATTGTATCAACCTCACCTCCCTCACAAATAGGTTCCTTTTCTCAAGAAGGTCAGCCTTGGAAGAAGCAGCGAACATAAAAACCAATCCCCACATTATTTACCAAACGTTTATAAGACTAGAATGTGTTAATTTTCCTAATAGAGGAATGTACAAGATTTAGAGGTTGCACAAATACGGGAGTGCTCACTTGTCCTTGGGAGGGGTCAGTGAAGCCTTTATAGAAAATGTATCAGTGATATGGGGCGCCTGGGTGGCGCAGTCGGTTAAGCGTCCGACTTCAGCCAGGTCACGATCTCGCAGTCTGGGAGTTCGAGCCCCGCGTCAGGCTCTGGGCTGATGGCTCAGAGCCTGGAGCCTGTTTCCGATTCTGTGTCTCCCTCTCTCTCTGCTCCTCCCCCGTTCATGCTCTGTCTCTCTCTGTCCCAAAAATAAATAAACGTTGAAAAAAAAATTAAAAAAAAAAAAGAAAATGTATCAGTGATCTATTGCTACAGTCATACTCCATAATACACAACAAAGTAGCAACAGCATACAGCAAAAGTGTGGGTGGTGCTGATCTGGGCTGGGCTCAGCTGGTGGTGTTAGTATGTTGCAGATTCCCTAGGCAGTTTCCCTGATATTGACTGGGGTTGCTACCCTTGTCTGGGGGTCAGCCTGCAGCTGGCGGATGTAGGATGTAGGATGCCAGCCTTGGCTGGCATGAGTGGGGCAACCTGACTTCACACCGTCTGCCTCACCCTCCAGCAAACTGGCTGAGGAACAACCTACAGTCACAGCAGACAAGCAAGACCATCCCAGTTGCACACACACTTTTCAGACTCTGCTGTATCACATTTGCTCACATCCTATTGGTCAAAGCAAGTCATGTGGCCCAGCTTCAGCGTGGGAGGACACCACAACTTTACCTAAAAAAAAAGGGGGGGGGGCAGGGATCCAAGAAGGAGTGAAGAATAGGGGTGTACATCCAATCAGCCTGTCACTGAAGAGGAAACATTCACCGGGAGTACTGAGGATACACATTGGCTGGATGATGTGGGGAAGGGCACTATAGGCAGAGGCAGGAGGTGTGAGGAAACGGGTATTATCTGTGAAAACTAGAAATAGGTTAGTAGAATTGGTGTGGGAAGGGTAGTTTGGAATGAAAAGAAATGGTATTGTGGAGGTAAACAGGAGCCAAATCTTGGTAAGATGAGACCGTCTTGTTCCCCAAGGAATTGACCATCTGGTGTTTGGCATATGGTCCACCTGCTCCAGGAACTCCTGGTTTAGCTGCCCAGTTAAAAGAGTTAAATGACGGCACAGGGAAGGTGAGTGGAGCCACATTCTATGTACGTTTTTGTGAACGAGAAAAAGCAATTTAGACAGCTGAGGCAATGAGTTGTACTGTTTACTCAATGAACATGAGCCCCAGGGTGACCGTGTGAGGGGACAATATAACTTTGCTGTGCACTGAGTCAATCTTGGTTCCCTCGTGATCACCTTCTCTGAGCATCTCAATGTGATGGTACGTGTGCTGTGATTGAGGTATGTAACCAGATACGCATTCTTCCTACGGTCTGCCTCCGACCTCAGCTGAGTTCTTCTCTGGCACTTTCATCAAAGGCAGCGGTCTGTTTCAATATGGAGGCTAAACTTGCTAGCTGGCCACATGTTGGGAAGCAGTGGGGAGTCTCTAATGTGACACCTCCTTCCTGAGGGACTCGGAAGGGCAGTTGGACCATTGGGTCCTTTCACACTGACTTTAGAACCCGACCATCATCAGAAACGAGGTTCACTGTACTGCAGTTACAGTAGGGGCCATGGTGATGTACGAGTACCAAGCAAAAGGGGCAACGAGGAACCAGCATACTTAGGGGCGGCTTCATGGAGGATGAGAGCTCTTGAGGTGGCTACTGCATGGTGGGTCAGGATTAAACAGGTACGCTTATTCCCTCTTGTGAGACTGTACAGTGAGTGAGGGCAGGGTACTGTTCCCAGAAATCACCACATTCCTGACTGGATGGATGGATGGACCCAGGGATGCTCAGGAAAGAGACAGAATGTGACTGAAAACAAGGCAGTAGTACAAAAGTAGGGGATAAACAGACAGAGTATTCTGATGTGGAAGAGTTAGAGCTGAGATTGGATCCTAAAGTTAATTAGGTGCCGTGCTGAGAAGTTGGGACTTTAGCTGGTCAGTGATGTGTTAGTTTATTTAAAAAAAATTTTTAATGTTTATTTTTGAGAGAGAGACAGAGTGCAAGCAGGGGAGGGGCAGAGAGAGAGAGGGAGACACAGAATCGGAAGCGGGCTCCAGGCTCTGAGCTGTCAGCGCAGTGCCCGACACGGGGCATGAACAGTGAACCGTGAGATCATGACCTGAGCCAAATTCAGACGCTTAGCCGACTGAGCCACGCAGGCGCCCCAGTGATGTGTTAGCTCAAACACGTAAATGCAATGATGCTGAACAGCGTTAGATACAACTTCCATGGAAACTGGCACTTGTTTGGAAAGAACGTCTTCCACGTTCATGGTATTGATCTTCAGTACAAATAATAGATTCGAAGCAATACATGGGGTCTCATTACTGGGAGTGGACCTGGCAATTGTTGGATGTAGCAGGCCACATAGCGTAATATTAACAAGTCTGGGGGTTTTAGTCCGGGGCCTACCACTTAACATCTGCATAACCTTGGACAAATGCCTTGACCTCTGCAGACCTTAGTTTCTACTCACGTAAAGTGGGAGGCTGATAGGATCTAACTCATACAGATATGGCAAATGTTAAATAATGATTGTAGGGTGTTGAGTGCAATGCCAAGCATCTAGAGAGTGTTCAATAAAGCTTGCTTGGCTATTGTTGACCCCCCTCCAAAGGCAAGAATCCATGCTCAGAAACTTAGTCTCTTAAAAAATCCTTTGATGGTGAGCTCATTACCAGAAGAGTCCCATATTTTTCTTGCTGAGGCACATTTTATTCATTCATCCTATGTTTATTGATTTATATGCCAAACCCTCTTACATACATTGAGAATATGGAATTGTATAGACAAAGGTTTCCTACATGCAGGTACATATACATACACACATGTGACACATTTGTCTTCTGTATTCAAAAGTCCGAGTTGGGCTGGGGCCAAAAATGACCTCCCTACCCCTAGCCATCTGTCCAAGATCTACTCATTGGTACTGTAAACAGGGTCTTGACCCCTTCCTTACGTGACTGCTCTTGAGACCTCCAAGGGATACATTGTGTTAAATAAAACTTTCATCGTTTTCAACCATTACTCACAAAACAGGAGTCCGTAGCTGTACTTTTATGGATATATGTTTTAATCATCTTGTTAGAAACTCGGCGCATTTACAGTAGCCACTGACTTTTGAACCTCTTTATGTTGTGTGTTAAAGATGAGAAGCAGCATTGTGTAATGCAACGTGGTCAAGTCTGGAGTCACATTCCCATAGAGTCAAATGCTTCCTCTCCACCTGTGAGAGCTCAGAGCTTTGCTATATGCGTCTGTAAGGTGGACACAATAATACTTCTTCACTGACTATCACGGAGACTAAATGCAATAACATGTATGAAGCATGGAGTGCACAGAGGATGCTTAGTGAGTCTTGCTTTTTCAACCCTTGGCCTCTGCATTCCTTGTTATCTCTGGAATAACTATCTCGTTAGTTCCCAACAGCGGAATGACTCGTTGGAGGTTGTTCTTTGTCATCACTCTTTCAGAAGAGACAAGACAAGCTGGCTGGCATCCCTCTTGACTAAGCAGCCCCTATTTGTGTGAGCAAAGCAGGTTAGTCCCAGGGCAGCAATTAGCACTGGGTCTCTGTCAGTACTTAGCAGAGTTGGCTAATATTTTATTCATTAGCTATAAATATGGCTTTGCTCCCATTAAGAAGTGTCAGGGGGTAGTCCTGACTCAGGAAATCTCTGACTCAAACACTAAAAAAGAGAGAGCCTGCTTATTTCAGGAGAGAAGATTCATACAGTATGGTGTTTCGCAGGTGAGGGTCTGTGGGTGGGTCCCAGGAGTCCACCATTTTCTCTCCTGAACTTTTTGATTTTGTGTCTTCATTTTAAGGATAGTCTTTAAAAGATAACATAAGCTTGTTTTGAATATTCCTGATGATCTCTTTCATCCTAATATTTTGGAACATGCTTTTGTATTTGCGTTCTGGTATTTCTACCCCATGTAGAGTGAGAAACACAGATGTCTTGTAGGGCTGAGCGGATTATGTCGCTACATCTAGGACATGCATTACATGATGGGGAGGGATAGATCCTGTGGAAATGGGAATAAATGCCTTACCTAAGGCGTTCACGTAAAATACTGATAATACCAGAACAAGCCCACGGTGGTCAAGCAAAATGCGTCTGTAGTCTTTATTTGAATAGTGGTAAGTGCCATAAAGCAAATTAACGAGAGCATTCGAATAGTAACTAGGATATAGGAAGTGTAGGATGATCAGGAGAGGTCAGACGTGGTGACATTCAGGATGAGACCTGCATGATGAGGGACGCAGTCATGAAAGGTCTAGGAGATGGATGTGCCAGGAGAGGGAATGGGGTCTCAAGGGAGAACTCCATCTGCACATTGAGAGAACCAGCAAGGAGGGAGCACAGTGGGCTGGTGCAGTGATGGTCTTGAGAGCCATGGAGTGAATTTGGATTTTGCTCTAAATATGCTGGGAAGCCACGGGAGTTTTATGCCAGGGAGTGACATGGGCTGACATTTATTTTGTAAAGATCCCTTGGGATGCTGTATAAATAATAAACTTAGTATGGAGACCGGTAGAAACAGAACGACAGCTTCAGAAGCCATTGCAACAACAAAAAAGTGACGATAACAACAAATGCAAGCAATCAGCATTCATATTTTACGTGTTCTAAGTTCTTCACACGTATGGTTCCATTTATGACCGTCTGAAGAGGTAGATGATATCCAGTTTTATAGATGAGGAAACTGAGAAGGAGATTAAATCGCTTGATATGGACAAGGTGGTAGAAATGGAGATTTAACAAAATGAAGGGACTCCAGATGTGTTGTGGAGGAAATGCAGTGACTGCAGAATCAGCTGTAGGGAAGGAGATAGGAGGGCAAAAGAGGGATGTGAGAGAGTTTCTAGGTGCTTTGCTGTTTCCATCATTGTTGGCATTAACACGTGTGGAGTGCTTGGCACATCCTCAGTGTTCAGTACAAGACTGACCCTTCCTGAAAGCTATTTGGGATTGTTTTTTTACTTAAAACAACATGTCCTTGTGCCTTTGTGCATGTAAGACCAGAACTTCTTAGGACTAGTTTTTATGTTGTTTGCAACTACAGTGCTCTTTCTCGAATGGCTGCGTTTCAGGTAGTCCAGACTGGTATAGACCTGCTCTGATTGACCAACAGCAAAACGGGCTCCTCCTGATGGTATCTGGGAGGTGAAGGTGGGCCCTGACATCCCAGCGTGCTTAATTCAATCACCATGGGGCAAGAATGAGGAGAGGGAATTTGTTGAAGCCTGTGCCTTATGAAGTCATAGACCTATAATGTTCAGGTGGCTTCAGCTCAAGCCACTTCAGGAACTTCTTCTTATCCCTTTTTAATTGGATTTCAGGGACACAGCAAGGCCACTGTTTTGGCCTGTCTTTCCAAGGGCATTGGTGGCAAGAACACGTGTTTGGGGGTTTTCTCTATCATAGTTTGAAGTGTTCCTCCTTTAAAGAGAAGTTCACCTGTAGGTTCTGTTTATTGAGCACTTGTCACGGACGGAGGTTTGTGCCCTGTACTTAATGTCCACTCTCTCATTTTAAAGCTTCCAACCATAACTACCCCGTGAAATTGGTGGTTAGTGGGCTCCCTGACCATAGAATCAGGTTAAGGATTTCGCGATGACACAGCTGGGTCATCAGTACCAGGATTTGACCTTGTCTGCATGTTTCAGAGTACCACCTATGAACCAGCCCTCCAGGCTGCCTTACAGAGGATTCACATAGACCTTCACCTATGACCAAAGAGGGAAACTTTTAAGACTCGTGGTCTGCTCTACACATTAAGCCTTGACATTGTCCACACAGGTATTCTCGAATACCTTTCCTGCCTTAAGATTTCTTTTTCTGTCTGTAGAAAGATCCATGTGAGGGAGGCTGGCCAGGGTAGAGCTAAAGTATCGAAGTGTTAACAAGTCTCATCTCTCTTGAGTGGCATTCAAATGATAAGCTGGAAAAATTCATGATTTAGGAAGAAATTAGACACTAAAGTTGCAGACTTAGAGCCTATTTTTGTACATAGGTTTATTCGAAAAGGTTGAATGGAAACTATGGCCACGTGCTGGGCATTCCTTAGCCCTTTGTATCTTTTAGACTCAGTCCCATGATCATCTTAGGAGGGCAAAATTCATATTCTCATTTTGTAGATGAGAAACCAAGGGCTCAGAGACATTTCATGACTTGCTCTAAAGTGTAAGATAATACAGGGGCACCTGGGTGGCTTAGTCGGTTAAGCAGCCGACTTCAGCTCCGGTCATGATCTTGCACCTTGTGAGTTCGAGCCCCGCATCGGGCTCTGTGCTGACAGCTTGGAGCCTGGAGCCTGCTTTGGATTCTGTGACTCCGTCTCTGTCTTCCCCTACCCCGCTTGTGCTGGCTCTGTCTCTCTCTCTCCCTCTCTCTCAAAAATAAATGAACATTAAAAAAAAAAACTTTAAGTATAAGATAATACAGAGCTTATCTGGGATGCAAACTGAAGACTAGATATTTATAAGGATTTTCAACTACACCACCCTGTCTCAGAATTTTTGTAACATGAGAGATTTTTGGAGATATCTGTTAGATTCTAAATTCCACGATTGTCTGTCTTTCTCGCTTTTGTTTCCCCAGGAAGTAGACATGCAAGTAATAATTACTTAATAACTGAGTAAGTGATGGGCTAATTGAATGACAGGTTGATAAGGAGAAGGATAGACAGATGAACTTTCACCGTCCATGAACTTTTATATAAACAAAGCATTCTCAGGTTCTGTCATCTGTATATTTTGCATTGATCTGCATGTCCAATATCATGTGCTGCTAATATTAAAGCTAAATAATTTAAGACAATCTGGGCTCTTTGTTTGCCCTTGTATTTCATGGGCGGGCTCCTGCCATGTGAAGATATGGACTCACATGTAATAATCTCTGTCCTCTGCTCCTTCTCACTCTAGCCATCAGCTTCAAGTGACACTACCAAGAAGCTTGTCGTTATTTTTAGCCCTTCCGGAAGGCAGTCCTTTCTTCTTTACCTTCTGTGGGCCTGTTACACTTTGCATTCCATAGTTATTTAACCAAACTAATCACTGAGCACTTTCCCTCCAGTTGACATTTTGGATGAAATTCAAACTCCTTACCAAGGCCAAGAAAGTCGTACGTGTTCTAGCTGCTCTGTACTCTGGAGACTCCCCTCCTAACTCCCTCTCTCCCTTGTTCACTGTCTTCAGCCCACTGACTGGCCTTCTGGCCTCTCCCCAAACACAGCAAGCATGTTCTCACTGAGCACTCATGTTTGCTTCTTCCTGCGTTAAGGAGTGATCTCCAAGATCTTTAGATGGCTCCTTTTCATCGTCTAGGATTCCTTCCGTCCATCAGTCAGTCAGTGAACGTTTTTTGAGCCCCAAGTATGTGCCAGACATGGTTCTAGATGCTGATAATGTCACAGAAAACAAAACAAAGTCTCTGCTCTCAGACGTATACGTTTTACTTGGGAAGAAAGTCAGATAAGCGAATGATGATGAAATGTAAGACAAAATGATAAATACACGCCCACTTCCCGGACCAGACCTTGTGTCTCCTCTCCCAATGTGCCATCTGTTCCATACAGAGGCCTGCTAAATTCTTCTGTTATTATTTATTAATGCCTCAAATAATAATTATTCTGGTTTATTTTCTTTGTTATTCTAGACGATGAGAGTCTTGAGTTCAAGGACCTTGTCTATCGTTGGCTTTTGTATTATAGAACAGTGCTTGGCACGGAGGGGGAGCTAAGTGAACATATTCATGATGTGACATCATCTGTCTGTCTTTGTAGGAGTTTTCAGTATTTCTGTGAGCATCGGAGGAGGATCCAGATCATTGGGAGCCTATAACGTGCCAGGCATTGTGGGGCACCCGGGCGGCTCAGTTGGTTACGTTGGCCAACTCTTGATGTAGGCTCAGGTCATGAAGTTATGGTCGTGAGATCGTGCACCATATTCGGCTCCGTTTCACAGTCCTGGGATTGAGACCCGAGTCATGGTGAGCATGGAGCCTGCTTGGGATTCTCTGTGTCCCTCTCTCTCTTCCCCGCCCCTGCTCATACTCTCTCTTTCTATAAACAAACAAACATTTTTCCAAAAAAATGTGCCAGGCATTGTCTTTGTAACTAGGGACCCAGCAGTGAGTGATACATACAATCACAGAGCAAAAGAGAAAAAAATTAAACTTACAAAAGTAATGAAATGACTTAAAGATTAGGACAACTACTGAGAATTGTATACAGCCGAAGGTTGTGTAGACAGAAATGGGGGGAAGAGGGTTATTTGGAAAAGGAAGGAGAAGGACTTTGTTGAAGGCAATGTGTAAGGGGAGACCTGACACTTGAGAAAGAGCTGGCCGTACAGAGGCATTCCAGGTGGCAGGAACGGCATTTGCAAAGCCCTTGAGTTGGGGGAGAGCGTGACGTCCTTGGACAACAAAAAGGAGGCCAGCGTGCTTAAGAGTGTCATGGGAGAGCAGGAGAGTGGTTGAACAGGAGGTTGGAGAAGTTGCTGGAAGTGAGATCATAAAGGGGAGGCGGCTGATGGTTTGTCGTTGTCGCTGTTTTTCATTAAGAGTCACAGGAAGCCTCAGAAGTCTTAAGCAGGTCTGTGATAAGGTTCCAATCCTCTTTTTAGAAGATCATACCAACCACTTTGTGGAGAATAGGTGGCAGAAGGAACAGAGACATGACAATTCATATTTTAATCATTTTTTTAACATTTATTTATTTTTGAGACAGAGAGAGACAGAGCATGAACGGGGGAGGGTCAGAGAGAGGGAGACACAGAATCCGCAACAGGCTCCAGGCTCTGAGCGGTCAGCACAGAGCCTGATGCGGGGCTTGAACTCACAGACCGTGAGATCGTGACCTGAGCCGAAGTCGGACGCTCAACCAACTGAGCCACCCAGGCACCCCGACAATTCATATTTTAAAGAATAAGTCAGAGTTTGTGAAGCGGCCATTGGGGGTAAGGATATGGCAAGCAGAAGGACCACATATGCAGAAACACTGAGGCAGGAAGTGTCCTTGTGTGTGCAGGAACCACAGGTAATCCGACATTTTAGAACGTATGGTGGCTGGGTGTGTGTGGCACAGTGCGGCACGCAATAGTTGGGCAGATGTTGGCTCAATCGTAGAATGGACTTAGAGGGTGTTCGTTTTGAGACTCATCATATACAGTCTACTTTTGTTGTTTTCCAGACTCCTGGGCGTTTTTCACCTTCCTGTCTAAATTATAAATTATTTGAAAGCAGGAAGAAGATCTGCTACTTCTCATCAGCCGCGTAATTGAAGTCTGTTTAAATTGAGTGCTTTTGCAGTACTTGAAAATCAGAAGATCCAGGGAGTATGCTGTGAAGGGTTACGAGCACAGACTTTGGGTCGGATAACCTCAGATTCCTATTTTGAGCCCCACGCACAAGCTGTGTGATCTTGGAAAAGTAATTTAATATCTCTGGGCCTCCCATTTCCTCACATGGGAGATGGTGAAATCAATAAATCCTCCCTCTTAGGGTGGCTGCGAAGATTGAGATGAATATCTGTAATTCTGCAGAGTGCCCGGCAATGTTGTAAACACTTGATAAATCGCAGCTATTTGTTGTTTGTTGGTAGGAGGGGGCTCTGTAACAGGGTCTAGTGCCGCCGACGGGCTGGAGTCGGGAAACTGGGTTGCTACCGAAAGCCTGCCTCTAGCTCTGGGGATGGCCCACTCTCGCTTTTTGTAAAACAGCTGGGGTTGGAAGTTCCGGCCACCTGAAAGGGACACCCTGAAATTTGAAATGCAGATACCTTAAAAGTTGCCCTTGCTGATGAAAATGAGGGCTTCAGGTCATTTTGTTTCACGCTACAGAAGTTGCTGCTGGTTACGGAAGAACCTGCTTTAGCGGTGGCATTGGAAGGCAACGTGCTTTCAGAAAGCCATGCCCAAGTTCGCAATGGTTTCATCGATTGCACCGTCACCTCAAAGCATAGGTTAAGTAATAGAATACTGTTCTTATTTTATGGGTGATAATGTCAGGCATGGAAAAGTACAGTGATACTCCAACACATTTTCCCCCATAGAAATGACGCGGAGAAGAATTAATCTGTGAAACTGTTGGATCGGCCTACAAAGTTTTGAAAAATATTCTCCAAACCCACTCATAAGCTCCTTGACCTTCACCATCGTGCTATGCTTCATTATTCTCATTTTTCAATTTCTCCTTGATTCTAGAGTGACCTGTAGTCCAGAGGAAAAGAGCAGTGAACTAGGGACTATGCCTGGCTCCCATGGCATATTGTATGAGGTTATACAGCACTTCAATAGCATTTACTTGGTCATTGTATCAGGGTTCTCCGAAGAAACAGGACCAGCGGGAGTTACAGAATATTTGTGTATTCTATATTAGAATTATGCACATTGGGGCACCTGGGTGGCTCAGTCAGTTAAGTGTCTGACTCTTGATTTTGGCTTAGATCATGATCTCACGGTTCATGTGTTCAAGCCCCACATCAGGCTCTGCGCTGACAGCACGGAACCTGCTTGGGGGCCTCTCTCTCCCTCTCTCTGCCCCTCTCCCTCTCGTGCTGTCTCTGCCTCTCTCAAATAAACTTAAAAGAATGAGGCACATAATATCTGGCACATAGGTACATTATGTGCATAAATATCAATGTGTACATAATATTTAGTGATTGGTAATGAGCAACTTGTTCGCACACTGGTAATGGAAGCTGAGAAGTCCCGTGATGTGCCATCTGTGGGCTAGAGACCCAGGACTCCTGGCCAGTGTTGTGGTTGCGACTACAGTGTTGTGGTTGAGAGCCAGGAGAGCTGGTAGTAAAAATCCCAGTCCAAGGGCAGGAAAAGATGAAATGAGATGTCCCAGCTCAATCAACACAGCAGGAGAAAAAAAGGTGGTGAATTCCTCCTTGCTCCACCTTTTGTCCTATTCAGACCCTCAGTGCATTAAATGATGTCTCCTCACAGGAGGGAGGGTAATCTGTGGTACCGACTCCATGGATTCAAATGGTGATCTCATCCAGAAATAGCCTCACGGACGCTCCCAGAAAGAACGCTTCATTTGCCCAACTGGTGGCCAATCCAGTTAACGCAGAGAATTAACCATCAGTCATCATAGTTTGGTGGCCCTTTATAGGAAGAATTGGGTTATACACCCGTTGGTGGAAAACACAGAAATATCTAGTGCCCAGCGCTGAGTGATGTTAGGGACGTTGTATTTGCTAGAGTTGTTGTTGAGATCAAAGGCGAATTAGTAAGGTTATGAAATGTGCTGGTAAGGTTGGGCTTACACACCTCCCCATGCACGTGTGTGTGTGTGTGTATGAACATATGTATATAGACACACATACCTATGCAGACATTTAAACCATATGTATCGCATCTAGAGATATATATGCACAAACCTGTGTGTTAAAATGGAAGAAGTGAGGGGCACCTGGGTGGCGCAGTCGGTTAAGCGTCCGACTTCAGCCAGGTCACGATCTCGCGGTCCGTGAGTTCGAGCCCCGCGTCAGGCTCTGGGCTGATGGCTCGGAGCCTGGAGCCTGTTTCCGATTCTGTGTCTCCCTCTCTCTCTGCCCCTCCCCCGTTCATGCTCTGTCTCTTTCTGTCCCAAAAATAAATAAACGTTGAAAGAAAAAATAAATAAAACGGAAGAAGTGGAAGAACTAGTGGCCGAGGTGGTAGAAGTTGAAGTGCGGGTGGCGAGAACGTGGGCTCGTGGAAGAAGTAGAAGGGGCAGGAAAAGTGGAGGTGGCAGTAGCAGGGGTAGCAAACCCTCTGTGCCGAGCGCCACCCCAGACAGAGGAATTGACATCCTCTCGTTCTCCTGAAAAACAGGACTACAGGAAGAAGACACTCAGGCCCAAATACCCGCTCAGGGTCACAGCCAGGGAAAGCTCGCGTTTCACCCCATATCTGTGTTTCCAAAGCCTGTGTCGTCTTCAAACCATGATGCTCAGCGGCTTGGTTGGTGGTTCCTCTTCAGCAGTAATAGGTAGAAGACAGAAATTTAATAGCTTGTGGAAGAAATCATCCTTGAAAATGTATCGTGTATTTTTGTGAACCTGGCATAAATGCTTTTTGAGATCCATGGTAAATAGCATTTAAGTCCTAGTCTTTTTTTAATGTCTCCTCACCAATCCCTTCACTCAAGAGGATTGATCGATTGATTTCTATTTTAGAGAGAGAGAGAAAGAGCAGGAGAGGAACAGAGAGAGAATCTTAAGCAGGCTCCACACTCAGCGTGGAGCCCGATGCAGAGCTCAGTCTCACAACCATGAGATCGTGACCTGAGCTGAAATCAAGAGTCAGATGCTTAACCGACTGCGCCACCCGGGTGCCCCTCGAGAGGGGGATTTCTTAAGGTGAAGCCCTATGGGGAGAGTAGTCTTACAAAAAGTATTTGTTGGAAATGGAATTTGCCCAGTTTGGGACTTTGGATAATTGAGAGATCAGATGGCCTGGGCTCCCTTGTCACCAGGAACCTGTGCAATGTCACACAGAGTGACTCCTGGCTAAGCTACTCCTGTTCTCTCCAAAACGGGTGTCCCACTGAGATAAGAAGTGAAAGGTTGGCTTTCAACTTAGACCTACCTCCCTAATTAAATACCGAAGTAGAGCTAACAGGTTTTGCTGTTCAAGTCTCAGTCTTTCTACCTAATGGAAGCTCCGCTTTAGATTTTCCAAAGCCACCTTACTGTAAAAATTTTCAACTTCCCCTCGTGTAGCCTTCCTCAGTGAGCCTCTGAAGGAATTAAAGCTCTGAGGTCGTAAGTGACTGCTCGCATCCACACAGCCAGCGAGAGATGAATATGACGAACCTAAGCACAGTGCCTACCACATGGCAAACCTCAACAAACTGTAGCTAATACCATGGACAGTGTCACTGTTGGACCAAGTGAGCAGGTCGAATGAGCTCTGTGAGCCAATTCTCTAGAATGTACAGCCTCATACAGAGGTTGACTACATTATTGTCCAAAAGAGAGGTGTCATCGAGGGGTAGACACGGCAAGTAGAAACAACCATTACAGGAGGTCCCAAGTCCGTGACTCAAACTATTCAAACTTGATTTTGAAGACAGAATTCCAAAGGTCCAAGGACAGTTAGAAAATTTCTTTTTGGCTCAGTTGGTTGAGCATCTGACTTCAGCTCAGGTCATGATCTTGCGGTTTGTGAGTTTGAGCTCCACTATGGGCTCACTGCTGTCAGCACAGAGCCCGCTTCAGATCCTCTGTCCCCCTCTCTCTATGCCCCTCCCCTGCTCACACTCTCTTTCTCTCAAATATAAAAAGAAAACACTAAAAGAAAAAAAAAGAAAAGAAAGAACATTTCCTTTGTAAATCATCTGTAACACTAGCCCTGCATTTACAGGACTTGCTTCTTCTTGAACTTACATAATGTTGAAGATCTCATTTAGAAACAATGTTTTATTATATATTTAAATTACTAGAGGTTTTCTGTAAAAAAGAAAAGATAGAAAGTTGATGCTATGCCAGCAATAAAAAGAACTTTCAATAAAAAGAAAATGCCAACCTCAAGAAAACTTTTTTAGTTGGGTATAATCGACATATAACATTCTATCAGTTTCAGGTGTACATCTTAAGGATTTGATATTTGTATATGTTATAAAGTGATCACAGTAAGTCTCATTAACATCTGTCACCACAGATAGTTAACATAATGAGGACTTCTGTGGAACCTCCGTTTTTCAACCCTTCAATCTGTGTTTCCTTAAATCTGAAGATGAGTCTCTTGTAGGTAGCATATAGGTGGGTCTTGTTTTGTTTTTTTATTTTCATTCATTTACTCTGTGTCTTTTAATTGGAAAAATTAGCTGATTTACATTTAAGTAATTTTTTATAAGTATGTATTTATTGCCATTTTGTTAATTGTTTTCTGAGTGTTTTATAGTCTCTCTGTGTCCCTTTATTCTCCTCTTTGTCTCTCCCTTTGTGGTTTGATGACTTTCTTTAGTAGCACGCTTAGATTTCTTCCTCATTATCTTTTGTGTATATACTATAGGTTTTTGCTTTGTGGTTACCATGAAGCTTACAAATAACAATTTATACTTATAGCAGTCTATCTGAAGTTGATAACTTAAATTTTTTTTTTCAACGTTTATTTATTTTTGGGACAGAGAGAGACAGAGCATGAACGGGCGAGGGGCAGAGAGAGAGGGAGACACAGAATCAGAAACAGGCTCCAGGCTCTGAGCCATCAGCCCAGAGCCCGACGCGGGGCTCAAACCCACGGACCGCGAGATCGTGACCTGGCTGAAGTCGGACGCTTAACCAACTGCACCACCCAGGCGCCCCTGAAGTTGATAACTTAAATTCAAACACGAATCTATCCCCGTGTTTTATTATCTTTGATGTCACATTTTGCATCTTTTTTTTTTAATTTTTTTAACATTTTATTTATTTTTGAGACAGGGAGAGACAGAGCATGAACGGGGGAGGGTCAGAGAGAGAGGGAGACACAGACTGAAACAGGCTCCAGGCTCTGAGCTGTCAGCACAGAGCCTGACGCGGGGCTTGAACTCACGGACCGTGAGATCATGACCTGAGCCGAAGTCGGACGCTTAACCGACTGAGCCACCCAGGCGCCCTGCATTTTACATCTTTTTATGTTGTGTATTTCTTAACTGATTATTGTAGTTATAGTTATTACTACTACTGTTGTTTTTAACATTCATACTAGTTTTATAAATGATAGAAATATAGATATAAATCCACTACCTCATTATATATTTACCTTTACCATATACTTAACCTTTGCCGATATTTTCATACATTTTCTTGTTACTAATTAGTGCCCTTTGTTTTCAGCATAATGAAATTCCTTTAACATTTTTTGTAAGGTTGGTTAGGTAGTGATGAACTCCTTAACTTTTGCTTGTTTGGAAAACTCTGTCTTTCAGTTCTAAACATTAGTTTGGCCAGGTGGAATATTCTTGTTAAAGTTGTTTTTCTTCCAGCACTTTGAATAAATCATGCCATTCCCTTCTGGCCTGCAAAGTTTCTACTGATAAAATCTGTTAGTTTTATCTGTGTTCTCTTGTATGTAACAAGTTTTTTTTTTTTCTTGCTGCTTTCAACATTATCTTTAATTTTGATATATTGATTATAATGTGTCTTGGTGTGAGTCTTTTTGGGTTTATTTCATTTGGAACTCTTTGGTCTTCTTAGGTCTACATGTGTTATTGTGTTTTTTTTGTGTTTTTTTTGTTTTTTGGTTTTTTTCTTCCAGGTTAGGGAAATTTTCAGTAATTATTTCTTATCCTTTCTCTCTCTTCTCCTTCTGGGAACCCTATAATGTGAATGTTACTCTGCTTGATGTTGTCCTAGAAGTCCTTTGAACTATCTTCATTTTTTTTTTCATTCTGTTTTCTTTTTTTTTTTTTTTTTTAATTTTTTTTTTCAACGTTTTTATTTATTTTTGGGACAGAGAGAGACAGAGCATGAACGGGGGAGGGGCAGAGAGAGAGGGAGACACAGAATCGGAAACAGGCTCCAGGCTCCGAGCCATCAGCCCAGAGCCCGACGCGGGGCTCGAACTCACGGACCGCGAGATCGTGACCTGGCTGAAGTCGGACGCTTAACCGACTGCGCCACCCAGGCGCCCCCATTCTGTTTTCTTCTTACTGCTCTGATTGATGAGTTCCACTGCCCATTCTTGGAATTCGCGGATCCTTTCCCCTGCTTCATCTATTCTGCTGTTGAATGACTTTACTGTATTTTTCAGCTCAGTTATTGTATTCTTCAGCTTTGTAACTTTGATTTGGTACTTCTTATATTTTCTCTTCATTGAAATTCTTACTGCGTTCATGCATTCTTCTACCATGTTCGGTAAGCATCTTTATGACCATTACTTTGAATTCTTTATCAGGTAAATTGCTTATCTCCATTTCGTTAATGTGTGTGTGTGTGTGTTTATCTTGTGGGGTTTTTTGTTTGTTTGTTTGTAACATATTCCTCTGTTTCTTCATTTTGTTTGTCTCTCTTTTTTGGTTTCTTTACAATAGATGAAATAGCCACCCGTCCACTCTTGAAGGAGTGGTCTCATGTAGGAGGTAAAGCTTATCATTCAGTCTTTCCCTAGCTCTTGGTGTTATCTCAAACCTTTTTGATCATCTAAGCAGCCTATTATATTTTTTTTTTTAATTTTTTTTTTTTAATTTTTTTTTTTTATTTCTTTTTGGGACAGAGAGACAGAGCATGAACGGGGGAGGGGCAGAGAGAGAGGGAGACACAGAATCGGAAACAGGCTCCAGGCTCCGAGCCATCAGCCCAGAGCCTGACGCGGGGCTCGAACTCACGGACCGCGAGATCGTGACCTGGCTGAAGTCGGACGCTTAACCGACTGCGCCACCCAGGCGCCCCAGCCTATTATATTTGTAATAGCTCCCAGGAGTTGAGGGTATGCTAAGACCTGCCAGTGTGCCAAAGAGAGGACTTCAGTCAGCACCCAGCTTCACACTGATTAGGAGCCAGACCCTCTGACAGCAGCTTTTAGAGTCCTCAAATATACACTGTCTTGTGTGTCTACAAACATAAGCCTCACTGGCTACCAGAGCTGGGCAATCTGAAGGCGTCCCTTGGGTAACAGAACAATCAGGCTTGCAGACAAATGTATAAGCTCCTTTCCAGGAGTTGCCTGGGAGTTGTAGTGAGGCAGAAGTAGACTTGTATAAAGATCGTGGCCACTGGTTTATATTCCCTGAGAGCCCCTCCATAGGCCTCTAGATGTGTACTACACCTGAAGCCTGGCCCTCAGGCCAAAACCCCAGGATAAGCAAATGGGCCTCTTTCACAGAATGACTGCTCTTGTGTTTCAGCCTGATATTTATGCATTGACCTAGGGGTGGCAGCCTGCCAAGGACTGTCTCTTTATTATTACAGACTTATGGAACACAGGAACACAGGCCCCCTGGCCATCAGAATCAGGTGGTCGAGGGGCATCTTCTGCATAGCAGCCACAAAAACCATGGCAGTAGACTAAAAACCAGGGCACCAGATAAGTGTAAGAGCTCCCCTCTGAGAGCTGGAGCACAGCAGAGGGAGAGTGTGAAGATAGCACCTACTCCCCCAAGGTCTCTGGAAGGGATCACAGTCGCCCCTTAGATGTATGTCAAACTTTTTTTTTTTAATATTATAACTTCTGTCCTCCAATACAGTAATATTACTAGCACACTTGAGTGGAATGCTTATGTACAGAGAGCAAATATTTCATTCAATATCCACAATACACCTTTAAATTAGATTTTGTTATTACTATTTTAAGGAGTAGGAAACTGAGACTAAGGTATTTATTCAGTACTTTATAATTAGAAAGTAGAAGAGTTAGGATTCGAGTTTATATCTGTCTGACCCCAAGCTCCAAGTTTGTCTATAAATCTGTGTTTGTCTCCCAATGATGTCTACAGTCCTGGAGACAGACTATAGACAGTTATTTTAATAAATGTGGAAACAAAAAACTTGACGCGTAGATTTTTTTAAATCATACACTTATTTCTTCCCTGCTATCCTTTATATTGACCCACACTATATTAAATCAAGGCAGATTTCAGATCTCGTTTTAATGGACCAGGAAAAGGATAAAAAGATATTCTCAGGTAGCAAAAAAAAGAGGTTTAAATACATCTACAATATCTTTTTTCATTTTTAACATTAATACTGAGACTGCCTCTCTGTAAAGACAATTTATCTGAAAGACACTTTTTAAAAAATATTCAGTTGAAATTCTTTTTGATCATCTAAAGTCAGATATTTATTCATTTCTGACAAAAGTAGTCCAAGAAATTGATTAGAACTCTTCTTTCAATTTTTCCACAAATTGTTTCTTATTAATAAAGTTAATTTACCATAGACCTGATGAGATTGTTAGGTCATTGGAGCATGAGATACATGGCATAGTCTATAATTTAAGAAAGTTTCTCTCAATTACTTTATGATAGGGGAGGGGAACAAAATAGGGGAGAAATTACTGATGCATTAGAGTTCATAATTTTTCCTTTTCAGCAAAGTGAACTGTTCATACATCTTTAGAGAATATGACTTAAAAAAAAACCCTGAAAATACTCAAGCTGGTCAAATGAGGGAAAACAATTGGGTGGAATGTGCTTGCAATACAAATAATAGGGAAGGCTGGGGCGCCTGGGTGGCGCAGTCGGTTAAACGTCCGACTTCAGCCAGGTCACGATCTCGCGGTCCGTGAGTTCGAGCCCCGCGTCGGGCTCTGGGCTGATGGCTCAGAGCCTGGAGCCTGTTTCCGACTCTGTGTCTCCCTCTCTCTCTGCCCCTCCCCCGTTCATGCTCTGTCTCTCTCTGTCCCAAAAATAAATAAACGTTGAAAAAAAAATTCAAATAATAGGGAAGGAGGAACAAGAAAAGAGAGAATTCCAACCTCTTCATTGTCTGTAGCAACAGGTATACTAATACACCTATAAATGGAAAAAATTAGGAAGAATACCAAAATACTAAGACCTCACTTGTGTTAAGGTGGGAATATCATGGGTGATTCTTTCTCCTCCCTCTCCTGTCCACATTTAGTGAAATAGTGGTTTTCCATTTGTTACAGATACAGCACAAGTCCCCTTCATTTCACTCCTCGGTCTCCTTTTTCTCCCTCCCAGAGGCAGGGATACTGTGGATACAGGAGTGTATCCATTTAGTGTATGTCTTTTTTTTCTTTTTTAACTTTGACTCAGGGTAAGGAATATTGCACTTTTTAAATTGTTTTTGAGAGAGACAGAGCATGAGTGGGGGAGGGACAGAGAGATTGGGTGACACAGAATCTGAAACAGGCTCCAGGCTCTGAGCTGTCAGCACAGAGCCCAGTGTAGGTCTCAAACTCACTAACCTCAAGATCGTGACCTGAGCCGAAGTCAGGGCTTAACCAACTGAGCCACCCAGACGCCCCATTTAGTGTATGTCTTACACTTGAACAAATTCGTATTTGTTGAAGATACAGTATTTTACATTTTTGTACGGATGGCATCTTACCATTCTGCAACATGATTTTTTTTTTGAAGCTGTATTTTCCTATTCTACCTATGTTGATGCATATGAGTCTAGTTTATTCAGTATCATTTGCACATTATAGCTACTCCATCATATGAACATATCACAGTTTGTTCATGTGTTCCCTTATGGAGGGACATTCCAATTGTTTCGAATGTTCACCCTTTCAAATGATGCTGCAGTAATCATGTCATATATTTCCAGGTGAATATAACCAGGTTTCCCTAAGTTACTTAGAAATAAAATTTCTAAACAAAAGTAAACAACTTCAGTTTTATATTCCAAAATGGTCGTGCCACTTTATACTCTCACACTAATATAAAATTCCAGTTTCTCCATATTCTTGCCAAATGAGATATTATTCTCAAACTTTGGGATTCTTGCTTAAAATGGTGGGTGTTAACTAATCTTCATTGCCTTCCTTCCATTTCCCTGTTTACTATGTGGCTGTGCATTTATTGTTATAAGCTGTTCAGTATTTCTCTTCTGTGATGTCTGCAATGTCCTTTTGTCTAGTTTTCTATGAGTTTCTCTTTTTTTCTATTGCAGGAGTTTCCAGTAGAATTGATCTCAACTGTTACACTTCACCATTTAGTATATTTGTTGGAGATTAATCTAGTTAAGAGAGTTTGTGTGGAATTTTTTTTCTTGCACCTATTAAAATACTCTGGTTTCTTTTATTTCTTCAAGGTAATTAATTGCAGTGGTAGATTTTCTGATGTTGATCCATCTTTGACATCTTGGAATAAATTTTAGTTGTTCTTGAGTTAATTTTAATACTGATTAACTCATTTTTCCTGGTATTTTATTTAGTGAGTTTGGGCTAAAATCTCTTAAGTGAGATGGGGGCTATATTTGTTATTTTGATCATAGTCTGGTTTTCATATCAAAATCATGGTGCCCTCTTCAAATGAGTAGGGTAACTTTTCTCTTTCTCTTAAAAAATTTTTTTTAACATTTATTTATTATTGAGAGACAGACACAGAGTGCGAGCAGGGGACGGGTAGAGTGAGGGGGAGACGCAGAATCGGGAGCAGGCTCCAGGCTCTGAACTGTCAGCACAGAGCCCGACGCAGGAACCAAACCCACAAACTGCCAGATCATGACCTGAGCCGAAGTCAGTCGCCTAATCAACTGAGCCACCCGGGCGCCCCCCACTTTTCTCTTTTTCTATGCCCTGAAACTATTCATTCAAACTTGCCCATGAAACTATTTGGTGGAGGAAAAAGAGAGGAGTGGATTGAGTGTGAAGATAAATAAGAGAGAGTGAGTGTGTATACTTTTGGTTCAAGCTCATTGATGTTTTATTGGCCTGTCAGCCTTTGTACTTCTTCAGTCGCTGTGGTAATTTTATATTTAAAAGTCTGCCAATTTTCTGTGAATTTCCAAGTTTATTAGTGAGCTTATGATAACATTTTCTTAGATTTCTGAAAACCTAAAATCTCTAGATTTGTTGTCTGTCTTATCCAGGGTGTGTGTGTGTGTGTGTGTGTGTGTGTGTGTGTGTGTGCGCGCGCGCGCACATGTGTGTACCTTCTCTTGTTTTCTTGATCAGTCGTGCTAAAGTATGGTCTAATATTAATAAACCTACCTAAGCTTTCTTTTGGTTGGTATTTGGTTTGCATCTCTTTATTCCATTTGTTTCTATAGGAACTTTGGCTTGCCTGGTGCTTTTGGCAACATTAGCTAGATTTTAACATCTAGATACTTTTTTACTTAAGTAAATTAATTTATCTCTATTGTGATTCTTGATCTATTTGGACTTTTCCTCATGTTTTACATTTTAAATATAGTATGACATTTTTTACATGTATGTTTTTTTCCTTTTCTGCCTTCTTTAATATTTAAGTTTTCTCTTTGCATAGTCTCCTTCTAGCAGAGAAGAAGTCGTTAAATCTTGATATCTGATTAAGTCTAACATTAATCAAAACCTCTCTTTTGCTCCTAAAGGGTACAAAGATGTGAGGAGGATTCTCATAGCCCTCACCCACTCTCTTTCATATTATTATTTAATATTTTTTAATTCCATATTACCTTAAGTTTCTACAAACTAGTTGCTTTTACATTCCATTTGTATTTAGATTTACCAATAGCTTTATTAATTTATTTGATCACCATTTCTTTTTAAAATTGAAATATAATTAACATACAGTGTCTTACTAGTTTCAGATACACAACATAGTGATTCAACAATTCTATACATTACTCAGTACTCATCACAGTAAGTGTAGTCACCATCTGTTACCATACAGTGTTGTTACAAATTACTATTTTCCCAGTGCTGTACTTGTCATCTCTGTGACTTATTTATTTATAACTGGAAGTTTGTATCTCTTAATCCCCTTTACCTATTTACCCATTCCCCCCCCCCACCAACCTCCCCTCTGGAGAACAAGTTTGTTCTTTATATTTAAGAGTCTATTTTCTGTTTGTACATTTATTTGTAGATTTGTTTTTTAGATTCCACATGTAAGTGATATTATATGGATTTTATCTTTGTCTTTGACTTACTTCGTTCAGCATTATACTTTCTGGGTCCATCCATGTTGTCACAAATGGCAAGATTGCATTCCTTTTTATGGATAAGTAATATTCCATTGTGTATATATATCACATCTTCCTTATCCATTCATCTATTGATGGACACTTGGGTTACTTCCATACCTTGGTTATTGTTAATCATGCTGCAATAAATATAAGGGTGCATATACCTTTTCAAATTAGTGTTTTCATTTTCCTTGAGTAAGTACCTAGTAGAAGAATTATTTGATTGAATGGTAATTCTTTTTTTAATTTTTTGAGGGACTTCTATACTGTTTTCCACAGTTGTACCCATTTACATTTCCACCAATAGTGCATAAGGGCTCCTTTTACTCTACATCCTTGCAAACACTCATTTCTTCTTGGATTTTTGGCTCTAGCCATTCTGACATGTGTAAAGTAATATCTCTTTGTGGTTTTAACTTGCATTTCCCTGAAGGTTAGTGATGTTGAGCATCTTTTCATGTGTCTGTTGGCCATATGTATGTCTTCTTTGGAAAAATACCTTTTCAGGTCCTCTGCTCATTTTTAATTAGATTATTTGCTTTTTCAGTGTTGAGGCGTGTAAGCTTTCTACATACTTTGGGTATTAGCCCTTTATCAGATACATCATTTGCAAATATCTTTTCCCAGTCAGTAGATTGCCTTTTGTTTTGTTGATGGTTTCCTTTGTTGTGTGAAAGCATTTTATTCTGATGCAGTACCAATGGTTTATTTTTGCTTTTGTTTCTCTTGCCCAAGGATACATACCCATAAATATGTTGCTAAGGCCAATGTCAAAGGTATTACTGCCCATGTTTTCTTCTAAGAGTTTTATGGTTTCAGGTCTCATATTTAGGTCTTTAATCCATTTGAGTTTATTTTTGTGTATGTCTTGAGACCGTTGTCCAGTTTCATTATTTTGTACGTAACTGTCCAGTTTTCCTAGCACCATTTGCTAAATAGATTGTCTCTTCCCCATTTTATAGTCTTGCCTCCTTTGTCATAAATTAACTTACCATATAAGCATGGGTTTGTTTATGGGCTTTCTATCCTGTTCTATTGATCTATGTGTCTATTTTTGTGCCAGTACCATATTGTTTTGCTTAAAAGTTGGTAGTATATCTTGAAATTGGGGATTGTGATCCCTCCAACTTGGATCTTTTTTTTTCTCAAGATTTCTTTAGCTATTTGAGGTCTTTTGTTATTCCATGCAAATTTTATAATTTGTATATTTTACATACAATAAATATTTGACATGCATACACTATGCATACATACTATTATTTGTTCTAGTTCCATGAAAAATGCTGTTGGTATTTTGTTAGGGATTGCATTGAATCTGTAGATTGCCTTGGGTATTACAGACATTTTAACAATATTAATTCTGCCAGTTCGTGAACATGGTATATCTATTTATGTAGCTTTCAGTCTCTTTCACCAGTGTTTTAATAGTTTTCAGAGTACAAGTTCACCTCCTTGGTTGAGTTTATTCCTAGGTATTTTATTCTTTTGGGTGCAGTTGTAAATGGAATTGTTAATTCTTTTTCTGCTACTTCACTTGTTAGTGTATAGAAATGCAACAGATATCTGTATACTAATTTTGTATCTTGCAACTCTCTTGAATCATTTGTCAGTTTGAATAGTTTTTTGGTGGAGTATTTAGGGTTTTCTGTCTGTGGTATCTTGTCATCTGAAAATAGTCACATTTTTACTTCTTACTTACCAATTTGGATTGCCTTTTATTTCTTTTACCTGTCTGCTTTTACAGCTTTTCACCTTTGAGTATAATGTTAACTGTGAATTTGTCTTATGTGACTTTTATATGTTCAGGTGTATTTCCTCTAAACCCACTTTGTTGAACTTTTGTATCATAAATAGATTGATAGATTTTTTTCAAGTGTCTTTTTTTTTTTTTGCATCTATTGAAATGATCATAAGGTTTTTATCCTTTCTCTTATTAAGGTGATCTATCACACTGATTGATTTGCAAATCTTGAACCACACTTTCATCCCTGGAACAAATCCTATATGATTTTTATTTTTTTTAATGTTTGTTTATTTTTTGAGAGAGAGGGAGACAGAGCGTGAGCTTGGGGGAGGGGCAGAGAGAGAGGGAGGCATAGAATCTGAAGCAGGCTCCAGGCTCCAAGTTGTCAGCACAGACCCCAAAGCAGGGCTCAAACTCAGACTGTGAGATCATGACCTCAGCCAAAGTTGGACGCCCCACCGACCAAACCACCCAGGAGCCCCTGATCTTGACTTTTTAAATGTATTGTTGAATTTGGTTTGCTAGTATTTTGTTGGAGATTTTGGCATCTGTGTTTATCAAGAATATTGGCCTGTAGTTTCCTTTTTTTTATATAGTGTCTTTGTTTTGTTTTGGTATCAGGGTCATGCTGACCTCATAGAAATAACTTGGAAGTTTCACTTCCTCTTCTATTTTTTGGAACAACTTGAGAAGAAAAGATATTAATTCTTAATTTTTATTTATTTTTGAGAGACAGCGTGTGAGCAGGGGAGGAGCAGAGAGAGAGGGAGACACAGAATCGGAAGCAGGCTCCAGGCTCTGAGCTGTCAGCACAGAGCCCATCGTGGGGCTCGAACTCACAAACTGTGAGATCGTGACCCGAGCTGAAGTCGGACACTCAGCCCCTGAGCCACCCAGGCACCCCCAAAGAAGAATAGATATTAATTCTAAGTGTTTGGTAGAATTCACCCTGAAACTATTTGATCTTGGAGTTTTGCTTGTTGGGAGTTGTTTTTTTTTTTTTTTTATTACTGATTTAATTTAGATTACTGATTACTAGCAATCAATCTATACAAATTTTGTGTTTCTTCCTGATTTAGTATTGGAAGATGGTGTATCTATAGGAATTTGTCCATTTCTTCTGGGTTGTCCAATTTTTTTGGCATATAATTGTTCATAATATTATAATCCTTTGTATTTCATTACTGTCAGTTCTTTCTCTTCCACTTCCGCTTGTATTTATTTAAGTCCTCTCTCTTGTTTTTTTGATGAATTTGGCTTATGGTTTATCACTTTTGTTCATCATTTTGAAGAACTGACTCCTGGTTTCATTGATCTTTTCTAATTTTTTCGTCTCAATTTTGTTCATTTCTGCTCTCATCTTTATTATTTCCTTCCTTCTACTAGCTTTGTGCTTTGTTTTTTTTCCTAGCTCTTTCGGGTATAAAGTTAGGTTGTTTATTTGAGATTGTTCTTGTTTCTTGAGGTAGGTCTGTACTGCTGCGTCCCAAAGATTTTGTACTATGGTGTCTTATTTTTATTTGTCTCCGTGTATTTACTTTGTCTTTGATGTGTTGTTTGACTCATTCGTTGTTTAGTAGCATGTTGTATAGCCTCCAGGTAGTTGTGTTCCTCCCACATTTTTTCTTGTAACTGATTTCTAGTTTCATATTGTGGTTGGAAAAGATCCTTGGTATAATTTCAGCTTTTTTAAATTTACTGAGACTTCTTTTGTGGCCTTAACTGATCTATCCTGGGGAATTTTGCACTTGCACTTGAAGAAAATGTGTATTCTGCTGTTTCAGAAGGAATGGTCTGTATGCATCTTTTAGGTCCATCTGGTCGAAGGTATGCTTCAAACCTACTGTTTCCTCGTTCGTCTTCTGTCTGGATGATCTATCCATTGATGTGAGTGGGTAATAAAGTCCCCTATATTACTGTATTACTGTCAATTCCTACCTTTAAGTCTGTTAATATTTGCTTTATTTATTTAGTTGCTCCAATGTTGGGTGCATAGATACTTAGAATTTTTATATCTTCTTGTTGGGTTGATTGATCCCTTTACCATTATGCGGTGCCCTTCTTTGTCTTTTGCTACAGTCTTGGTTTTAAGGTCTGTTTTGTCTGGTAAAAGTGATAGCTGCCCTGAATTTTGTTTTGTTTACTTTCATTTAAATAGTATATGTTTTTCCCAACTTTCACTTTCAGTCTGTGTGTATCTTTAGGTCTGAAGTGGGTCTCTTATAGGCAGCACGTATATGAATTGTTGTGGATTTGTATGTGGATGTGGGTGTATGTGGATTTGTTTCTATATCCATTCAGTCAGCCTGTGTCTTTTGATTGGAGCGTTTAGTCTATTTAAGGTCGATAGGTATTTACTTACTGTCATTTTGTTAATTACTTTTTGTATGATTTTGTGTAATTCTTTGTTCCTTTTTTCTTCTCTTGCTCTTTTCCCTTGTGGTTTGATGTCTCCTTTAGTATTACACTTGTCTTCCTTTCTTTTTATTTTTTTGTCTTTATTAGAGGTTTTTTATTTGTGGTTCCCATTAGGTTCATATGTAACATCTTATGTGTATAGCAGTCTTTTTAATTTGATGGTCACTTAAGTTTGAACACATTCTAAAAGCAGTAAATTTTTACTTCCCTCTACGTGTTTTTTGATATCTTACTTTACAGCTTTTTATTTAGTGTATTTCTCAACTGATATTTGTAGATATAAGTGATTTTACTACTTTTGTGTTTTAACCTCCATATTAGCTTCATCAGTGATTAATCTATCTTTACTAAATGTTGGCTTTTACCTGTGAAATTTTTTCTTTAATGATTTTCTTCTAGTTTTGGCCTTTTCTTTGCACTCAAAATAATCCCTTTAGTATTTCATATAAATCTGGTTTAGTGGTGATGGACTCCCTTTAACTTCTGTTTGAGAAATATTTTCTTTTTTCTATTCTGAATAGTAGTCTTTCTAAGTAGACTGTTCTTGGTTGCAGGTTGTTTTCTCCTCAATACTTTGATATATCATGCCATTCCCTTTGACCTGCAAAATTTCTGCTAGAAAATCAGCAGATAGCCATTTGGGGTTTTTCTTGTATGTAACTCTTTTCTCTTGCTGCCCTTAAAATTCTTTCTTTTTATCAGTATGTTTTGCCACTTTAATTATGTATCTTGGTGTGAACCTCCTTGGGTTAATTTCACTAGAGGTTCTCTTTGCCTTCTGGATCTGGATTTCTGTTTCCTTCTCCAGATTCAGGAAGTTTTCAGCTATAAGTTCTTCAAATAAGTTTTCTGCCTCCTTTTCTCTCTCTTCTCCTAGGATCCCTATAATGTGAATGTTACTGTGTTAGATTATGTCCCTGAATTCCCTTAACCTTTATTTAACTATTTGTTTACTTTTTGCTGTTCAGCTTGGGTAGTTTCTATCGCTCTGCCTTCCAGATGGCTGGTCTGTTCTTCTGCATCTTCTAATCTGTTGATTCCCTCTTTTGTATTTTTTTTTTAGCTATTGAATTCTTCATCTCTGACTGATTCTTTTTTAATATTTATTCTATCTTTGTTGAACTTCTCATTGAGATTATCCTCTCTTAAGTCTAGTGAGTGTCTTTATGACCATTACTTTGAATTCTTTATCAGACATATTGTTTATTTCAGTTTCATTTAGCTCTTGCTGTAATTTTGTTCTATTCTTTTATTTGGGACATAGTCCTCTGTCTCTTCATTGTGTCTAACTCTCTGTGTTTGTTTCTCTGCATTAGGGAGTTCAGCTACCTTTCCTGGTCTTAAAAGTAACGGCCTTGTATAGAAGAGGTCCTATTGTGTGCTATAGCACAATTCCTCCTAATTACCAGAATCAGGCACTCCAGGGATGTCTCCTTTGTGGGCTTACTATGTGCACCTTACTGCTGTGTCTGCGTTGTGATTGCCTTCAGACCAGCTGGCTTCAATGACCTGTTTTCTCTGTTGTGAGCACACTGGGCAGTGTTGGTCCTGAGCTATTGTGAGACCTGAGGCTGGGGTGGGGGGGGGGCTCCTAGGTGGGCAGGGTCAGCCTTCAGACTATATGTCTGCAATTAGCCTCTCTGCCACAGTTGTAGGCTCACCCAAAAGCAGGGCCCACTTCCTCAACAGCCAGTGCTTGAACTATGGGTGTGCTAGTGTTGAAGATTATCTCCCCTTTTCCCTAGGGCAGGAGTCACTTTGGAGTGATACTAGGTTCTGCTGGGGCCACATGCAGGGTATGGCCAGGCAGGAGCTGTTTTGAAGGGACACCTGCTGAAGTGGGTGGGCTGGGTGGGGGGGGTGTCTGCAGGTGAACACGGAGGTGGGGCATGTGTTGCTAGTAAGTTGGAGAGTTTTAGAGCTGGTTCCCGCAAGTATCTGGCCATCTGGAGTGTTTGGGGGAAGAGAAGTGGTGCCCACCACTGCTTTTGTTCCTGGAGAAATCTCCTGAAGATTCCTGCCCTGACAGCACATGTTCTGAGATTAGTAAATAAAACTTAATGTACACCCCAGACACCTTTCATACTGCTGCCTTTGTGTTGTGTCTCAGCCAAGTTGTTTAGTATGCTGGCTCTTTGAGAGGACTCAGTTTCCTTTTACTGCCTTGTTTTCCCACAGTTAAGTCTGCTGGTTTTAAAAGCTCCTGTGGGTTATTAAGCCCCGTTGGTTTTCAAAGCCAGATGTTTAAGAGAACTTTTCTTCCAATGCAGACCCCTAGTGCCTGGGGTGCCTGGGGTCAGGTCTGATCCTACTTCTCTGTGCTTGTGGTGTCTCTCTCATTTTTGGTTAGTTTTGCTTGGCATTTTCTTCCCAACTATGTCTCTACCCCCTTATCGTTTTCCATGTGGTTTCTGTACAATTAACCACGGAAGGTGTGTTCTTCCAGTCTTGAGATCATTTTCAGAGTTAGTCCCATAGATGTAGTTGTTATATCACTGTGTCTGTGGGACAAGGTGAGCTAAGGATAATCCTACTGTGCCATCTTTTCTAAATACTCCCCCACCATTGTTTCCTATATCCTACTTCATTACTAGTTCAGTTTCTTTGAATGTGTTGATGTATTTCAGCAAGGATCTACGAGCAGTAAACGTGTGTACTGGTATTCTGAAAAGATCTTTGTTACTCCCTCACTTTTAATGACAATTTAGCTAGAAGATAATTTGATACTGATAGCTTTCCTCAGTATACTTATTATCCACAGTCTCCACCACTTAATGTTGCTAGAAAGAAGTCCATCGTAAGTCTGCTGCTCCTTGGTAATCTATATTTTCTCTCCCCCAGATTTTACATTTTTCTTTTTTTCTTTGACTTACGCTAACTTATTACAAACTGTGTAAGTGTGGATTTATCATTATTTCTTATTGTTGAAGCTGTTTCAATAGAAGGATTTGTGTCCATTATTAATTTTAGAAGTCTTAGCTATTATCATGGGAATACTGATTCCTTTTCTTCATCCTTTTTCTTTTTCCTTTTTAGAATTCCTAGTCTTTATATTTTGAACCTTCTCATTCTGTCTTCCCCACTGTTAACTTCTCTTAATATTTTCCATCTCTTCATTCTCTCAGTGCTATATTCTGAATGACTTCCTGAGTCTCATTCTCCAGTTCTCTCTTCTGCTGTGTCTGGTCTACTTTTCAACATCTACATTATTTATTTCAACAACTGTATTTATGATTTCTATAACTCCTGTCTCCTGTCCCTAAATCTACGTGGTTTTTTCCCCCACACTCTTGTTTTTTGTTTTTATCTTTGTTTTTTTGTTCTCTTTTGTTTTGTTTTTGCCTAATGGCTTTTATTTCTTTATTTCTTTGAGCATTTAAAACACTTATTTTTAAATCACTTGCATGTCATTCTGTTATTTCTGTCGTTCTGTTATATCTGACTATCTGTGGTACCTCATCTCTTTGTGTGGTTTGCATTTTTTTTTTAAACTATAAGCTTGTTTTATGTGGGAATTATTTCCTTTGGAGACCATAGGTGCCTTGGGTTGTGGAAACATCTTTACAAAACGATTTCAGATTGGCCTTACAAGAGAGGGTTGGATTTCTAGCACTATTGTGTCTCTGTGTCTCTCTGAAATACACACCATGCATTCAGAACCCCACTTGTACTTAGTGCTAGGTTTTCAAGTTTTCGGTTTCTCATGGGGGACTCTTTTGGCTCCTGTGATCAGAGCCAGATACCAAGCTTCCCTGCTGTTCCCTGGAAACCAGCACGCATATTTTTTACAATTTGTTTTACCGATGAAATGGCATCTTGTGACTCTGAACTTTATGCTGATAGCTTGGATCTAACATCCCGTTCAGTGGAAGCCTGTGTCTGAGACTTAACTTCTGACTCAGAAAGTAAATCCTCGGCCACCCAGTCATTAAGATCTTTCCTTATCTGTCTCAGTTTCCCTTTGCATATAATTCTCTTTGCATATAATACATCTTTAGTTGTGACTTTCTTTCTCTATATCTGGCCCCTGGAAGACTTTATTGATGTCTAGATGAGTTATGTGTTCTTCATATAATTCTCTGTATTGTTACGTTTTTTCAGAATTCCTGTAGGTTGAGAGTAGGGGTGGTGTGCCTTCCGTATCTGTTTAAATCACCGTATTTGTCAGGCATATTACTTCTCTAATGAAGAAAAAAAAAATAGAAAAAGTTTTAAAATGTTTAAAGCAATGTTTTATTTTAAGTAACCTTTTTGTTTCCTCCATGCTTCTCAGTGCTGAATTTGAAGAACCACATAATTATGAGGCGACAATTTCATATCTGAAACACTCTGGCAACTCCATTAACCTGTGCACCGCAAAAGAAATTGCTGATCGTAAGTCTGCTAAGCCAATTAATACTGTAACCCTGTGTGGAATGAAAATGCAGCAAAAGTGGTATTTTCCCTCTAGCTAACTATGAGTTTAAAAATTCACAGCCATGCTGGTCCACCATCTCATTTCTCCCCCCCCACCCCTTGTCTGGTCTCTTAAAAATAAAAATAAATCCATTTGGGCATCACTGCTATCTCACAACTCCTAGTGCTGCCTCCTCTCTACCCTTTCTATTCTCTCCTTCACCAATCTACTTAGATGCCTTGCCTTCTATAGATATGTGGGAGGGAAAATCAAGATAGGGCAATTCATTTTTCTTCCTTCCCCCTCCTATAGAAACTTCCTCTCTCTTCTTCTGGTGTCTTTCTTGAACTCCCCTGGTAACTCTGTGTGTGGAGAGGGAGATAACAGACTATGAGAATTAGGTCCCTGTGTTTAGTCTGAATAGCAGCAGAGAATTCATTTAATGGATCTGACCACTGGTTCAGAGCTAAGTCTTCCAGCCTCTGGTGTTGCCGACAAAGCTCAGACGTCTCTAGGAAGAAAGAGACCCTGTCAGGTAAGAAAATGAACAAGCAGGAACTCGTAACATTTCTACCAAGTTTCTGTGTCTTTGTTCTGCCTATAGGATCAGCCGATTCTCTATAAAAGGCACAAATATTTGTGTCAGAATGAACACTAATATTAGCGAACCTATACTGTGGGCCACAGTTCTGTGGTCCTGTGTGTTCTCTGGGCTCTCTGTGTACATCCTTGCTGATACAGCAGTTTTATTCGCCCACTTTTTGAGACCGGAAACTGAGTACTAGAGAGATTGAGTTGTACAGGGTCACACAAGGAATATATGGTAAGCTCTACTGTGAAACAGGCTCAGGCTGCCTCTCAGATGCCTGCTCTTTGCAGTGTTTTTCTGCTTCTCACTCAAGAATGTTTTTGCTTCCCTGGAGAGAGGGTTAAAGAGAGATCATGTGATTCAGCTTCTTTATTGTATGGAGAAAAGACCCAAGGCTCTGGGAGAAGTCATTTGCCTGAGGATACAGACAGAAGAGGTTTGTGGAGTAGGAGTTGGGATCCCATTGAAATTTCGCTTCCCTCCCCCAGGAAATAAAGGGTTGAAGAACCTCTTTCTGACTCTTCGACTGGGCAACGTTTCGACTCTTCCCTATGGCTTGTAAAATACTAGCCTCAAGAAAAGCAACTCCTTTCCCCTCTCACCTCCATAAGGCAGGATTGTTCCATTCTTGCGGTGTCTGGGCACCAACATCAGAATATGGCTTCTCAAATTCTAACACTTAAAATGTGAATCACCTGAGGATCTTGCTTAACATATTCTGGTTTGGTACCTCTGGGGTTGGACCTGAAAGTCTTCATTTCTAACAAGTTCCCTGGTGGTGCTGATGCTGCTGGTCTACAAACCATGCTTTGAATAGAAAGGTTGTGGGCTCCATTTGGACTAAATTCCAACTGCACGCCTTTCTACAAGGGCTCACAGGGCCATTTAGATGCGGCAGTCAGAGCCTATACGTTCTGTCTCTGGATACATAAGACCTTCAGAATGTCCCCCTCCCAAGTGGTTGTCTGAGGTCCTGCTTGGGTCTCGTCCCTAAGTCCCAGGACAGACTGGGCTGCAGAGAGAGCAGCTCATGGGGGGTGGTATAGGTGTGGTTTGGACACCTTGTCATGAAGGGTGAAGGTGCATATTGAAAATGAGAAGCTGGGGCGCCTGGGTGGCACAGTCGGTTAAGCGTCCGACTTCAGCCAGGTCACGATCTCACGGTCCGTGAGTTCGAGCCCCGCATCAGGCTCTGGGCTGATGGCTCAGAGCCTGGAGCCTGTTTCCGATTCTGTGTCTCCCTCTCTCTCTGCCCCTCCTCTGTTCATGCTCTGTCTCTCTCTGTCCCAAAAAAAATAAATGTTGAAAAAAAAATTAAAAAAAAAAAGAAAATGAGAAGCTGGAGGCCTGCATTTGATCTCCTCAGGCGACACATGTTCAAGGTGAACCTGCCAGGGGACATCACCTGAGGTACCCACAGAAGGAACCACTAACTCAAGCCTCTATACAGTCTTCCCCTGAGGGTTCTTTGTGTACTTCCCAAAGAGGCAGGTGTTTATGACTGAAAGATAAAGGGCTCAGAAAATAAGTCACTGATTCAATGGAGAGTAACAGAGCATAGGATAGCCCAAAAGGAGGAAGGTGGGAGACAGGTGAGGGTGGTGAGGGTGTCCCTTGCCAGAGAGAATATCCTTCTGGGAGGTAGGGTTGACATACCAGGGCTGAAGAAGCTGAGGAACTATAGCCCGGGGTCAAAAGGATCTTGTTACATGTCCCCACCCCTTTCCTTGTTCCTCTTTAAAGAGCCAACCAAGGTGAAGTTACCCTATGGGGGGGGGCAGGGAAGGAGGAGGGGAGGGGAGGAGATGAGCTCTTTTACTTCCACTTGTACTTACTCATTTGACTCTTCCCCCATTTATTTTCCGTTATCTTTATACCACTTAGTGAATGATATTTGAACCTCAGTGTCTTCACCTGTAAAATGGGCATAATATTTCCTTTGTGGAGTTGTTCTGAGACTTGGGTAAAGCAAGACATTTGAGGTCAAGTGGAATTGTGCTTCTGGAAAGATGGAGCATATATACTTTTCCTTATTCCCCCTGCTAAGTACAGCTAGAACAGTCAGACAGTATATGTAAAACAACCATAAGAAAACTGGAAGACTCTGAAGGTAGAAACAAGAAGGTGGACCCGCTAGAGACCTGAAGACCCAAGGACGAGTAGGTGGTGAGTTCCTTGTGTTTTCTTCTTGCCTCATTTATCTCAGAGTTGGAGGTGAAGAAGTTGGCAGTCTGGAAACACCAGTGAGCACAAACAGAAAGAGGTCCAGCAAAAGCCTGTTCTGTCTAGCCAAAGGACCAGAAAAGGGCCAGCCTAGAAAAAACAGAACGCCTGGAGACAATAACTTTCCTCTCCCGCCAAACGTCACAGAAAAAACTGTGGCTCCGTCCTACCAGCCAGTGCTGAATGTGGAGCCTAAGACCCCCTCATGAGGCTGCAGTACACATCCCAACAGCTCTGCTGAGGTGGTATCAGAGAAAGTCAGGTCAGAAGCTGGGACTTCCATCCCTGCCAGGAGTAAAAAACACTTCACCTACAGTGGACGTCCGTGAAGACCGCGTGGGGAGCTTGTATTCCAGTCTCCCGCCCATCAAGCAATAACAAGGTGCCCTTTCTTTTCCCTCTTGGGATGGTGTTAGAGAAAACCTAGCGGAGAGTCAGGACTTGGACAACTACCCAGCAGTAAGGATGCCAAATGGGGAATAATAGCAAGCACTCCTACCACTCCCAGCCTTATCAGCAGAAGCTGAGTGCGGAACTGGAGTGCCCAGTCCTGCCCAGCAGTGGTGAAGAACGTTTCCCTCATCTGCGTTATCAGGAGGCCAGGAAGTGGGGAACCTGGATGTGTTCCCTCACCCGATAGAAAAGAGTCACCCCCATTTCTGCCACCAGGAAAAAACCAACTAAAATAGAAGCTTCCAATAATATCCAGAGTCTCCTAACATAATACTTAAAATGCCCATGGTGTCAATAGAAAAGTACTCATCATACCAAGAGCCAGGAGAGTGTAAACTTGAATGAAAAGAGGTGATCAGTAGATGCCAACATTGAGATGACTGAAGTAGTAGAATATTCTGACAGAGACTTTAAACCAGTTGTTAACAAAAATAGTTCAGTGTTGGGGGCGCCTGGCTGGCTCAGTCTGTTGAGTGACTCAGTCCTGATTTTGGCTTGGGTCATGATCTCATGGTTTGTGGGATCAAGCCCCACTCCAGGCTCTGTGCTGACAGTGTGGAGCCTGCTTGGGATTCTCTGTCTCTCCCTCTTCCTCTGCACCCCCCCTTCTCTCTCTCTCTCTCTCAAGATAAAAAACATTTAAAAAATGCTTGAGTAATTATGAACATGACTGAAACACACACAAAAAATAGTTTTATTTTATTTTTGGAAGAAATGGAACGTCTCTGCAAAGAAATGGAAGATGTACAAAAAAAAAAAAAAGAAACAGAAACGTTAGAAGAATACAATAAAAAATAAAAAGCTGACTGGATGGGCTTAGCAGCAGAATGAGGAGAATAGAAGAATCCATGAACTTGAAAGAAATGATAGAAAGTACCCAATCTGAACAGCATGGAGAAAAGCGATTGGGGGAGGGGTGATGAACAGAGATTCAAGGACCTGTGGGACTATGACTTAAATTGTAGTACTGGAAAGATTGGGGAAAGGATGCTACTGAAGAAGTACTTGAAGAAATGATAACTGAAAACTTCCCAAATTTGGTAAAAGGCTTAAAAGATTGAAGAAGCCAAGAAAACCCCAAAGAAGATAAACCTAATCTACACAAAAACATAATCAAACTTCTAAAAATAAAAAGTAAACCTCTTGAAAGTAGCAAAGAAATGATATATTACCCATAGGTGGAAAACAATTTGAATGACTGAATTTCTCCTCAGAAACCTTGAAAGCTAGAAGGAAGTGGCACAACATTTTTCAAGTGCAAGAAGAAAAGAACTATCAATCCAGAATCCTATTACCAGTGAAAATATCCTTGAAGATTGAAGGGGAAATCAAGACATTCTCAAATGAAGGAAAACTAAGAAAATTTGTTAGAGCAGACCTATCCTGAAAGAATAGCTAAAGGAAGCTTTCTAAACAGAAAAGAAATGATAAAAGGAAGGATCTTGGACCATCAGTTCAGGAGAAAAAACAATGGAAAAGAATACAAATGTGAGTAAATGTGACACACTTTTCTTCTTTTGAATTTTCTAAATTATGTTTGCTGGTTGAAGCAAAAACTGTTAACATTGTCTGATGTAGTTCTAAATGTATATAAAAGAAATATGTAAGACCATTATAAGGAAAGGGTTAAGGGATGTAAAAGAAAGTAAGGTTTCTATACTTCACATTAACTGATAAAATGTCCACACCAGTAGACTGTGATAAGTTATGTGTACATATAGTGTAATCCATAGAACAACCACTACAACAGGTATACAGTAAGATATAATTTAAAAAACACTACAGATAAAAAATAATTCAAAAAAAAATGCTCAAGTAACCCATAAGAAAACAGGAAATCTCAGAAGAGCAAATAACAGAATAAACAAAAAATAAAAAATAAAAGGCTGACTTAAGCCCTAACATATCAATGATTGCCTTAATTACATTAAATGTAAATTGTCTAAATATGCCAATGAAAAGAAAGGGATTGGCAGATGTAAATTTAATCCAAAGAATGTAGGTATGGCTATATTAATAACAGATAAAGTAAACTTCAGAGCACAGAAAATTATGAGAGATTCAGAAGGACATTATGTAATAAGAAAAGGGTCAATCCATCAAGAAGACAGAACAATCCTAAATGTGTGTTCACCGAGCTCCAGAGCTGTAATATATGTGAAGCAGAAACCGAAAGAAGAAATAGACAAATAGGCTCATAGTTTGAGACTTTAACACCCCTCTCTCCACATTGACAGAACACCTACTCAGAAAATCATTAAGGATACAGAAGAATTCAGCCACACCATCAAGCAACAAGATCTAACTGATATCTATAGAATGCACAACAGGAGCAGAATACATATACTTTCAAGCACCCATAAACATATACAAAGATAGACTATATTCTGGCCATAAAACAAATCTCAACACATTTTGAAAACTTGAAATCATAGTGTATTTTCACAATGTAATCAAACTGGAAATCAGTAGCCAAAAGATAACAGAAAACTCTCTAAACACTTAGAACCAAAATCACACCTTTCTAAGTAATCCATGGGTCAGAAAGTCTCAAGGGTAACCAAAATATATATTGAACTTAATGAAAATGAAAATATATAAAAATCTGTGGGACATAGCCTAAGGAATGCAGAGGAGAAATTACAAGCACTAAATGTTTACACTAAAAAATAGGAAAATCTTTAAATCTAAGACCTTACCTCAACACAGAAAAAGAGAAAAATAAATCTAAAACAAGGGGAATGAACAAAAGAAAGATCAAGAACAGAAATAAATGAAATTGAAAACAGAAAAGCAATAGAGAAAATCAATGAAAGCAAAAGCTTGTTCCTTGAAAAGATCAATAAAATTGACAAATGTCTAGCAAGAGTAACAAAGAAAGAGAAAGAAGACACAAATGAACGTTATCAAGAATGAAACAGAGATACCATTACAAACCCTGCAGACATCAAAAGGGCAGTAAGGATATTATGAACAATTCTACACGTCTAAAGTTGACAACTTGAAGAAGGAACAGTTCTACAAAAAGCTCACAGTACCTCAAGTTACCTAGTATAAATCATTTGAATATCCCTGTGACTGCTAAGGACATTGAATCCATGATTTTAAAACTCCCCCCAAAAAGCTATAACACTGTGTCAACAATACTTGAATTAAAATTTTTAAGTAAAAAAAAAACTAAATTCCCAAAAAAGGCTATCTCAAATTCTAGGGACTTTTCACTGGAAAATTCTGTCAAATGTTTAAAAATGAATTAACACCAATTCTACACAGTGTTTCCAAGAAAAATGGAAGAGGAGGAAACACTTGCTGATTCATTTTAAGAAGCTGATGTTACCGATACCAGACCTAGACAGAGACCACAAGAATAATACTACAGATTAACATCTTTTGTGAGTATAGTCAGAAAAATCCTTAGCAAAATATTAGAAAATAGAATTCAGCAAGATATAAAATAGAATTATACCATAATCAAATGTTGTTTATTTCAGGGATAAAGCTGGTTCAATATTCAAAAATTAATCAATGAAATCCTTAATGACAGCCTAAAGAAGAAAAATCACAATCATCTCAATCTGTGCAAAAAAAGCATTTGACTGATTCAACACCCATTATGATAACTTTTTCCTCAGAAAAACAGGAATAGAGAGGAACTTCCTCAACTTGAAAAAAAGCATTTGCAAAAAAGCCTACAGCTAACATGATGCTTAATGGAGAGGTACTGAATACTTTCCCCCTGAGATTGGCAACAAGGCAAGGATGTCCACTCTTAACCGCACCTATTCAACATTTGCTAGAAGTTCTAGCCAATGCAATAAGTCAAGAAAAGGAAATGAATGGTATACAAATCAAAGAATTAAACTGTCCTTATTTGCAGATCACAGGATTGTCTAGGTAGAAAATCCCAAGGAATTTCCCCCCCCCCAAAAAAAAAATTCTTAGAACTGGTAAATGAATTCAATAAGGTTACGGGATACAAAATGGACATTTAAAAAATCCTATTTCTATATCCTAGCAATGGACACAATAAAATCAGAAAATTTCATAACATTTACAATTTCTCAAGGAAGATAAATACTTAGACTTAAATCTAACAAGATGTTACAAGACCATCCCCTCTGGGGTGCATAGCTCAACATAAAGCTCCAAGCCTTTCTGAGGCTTTGCACTTTTGTATACAACTGGGGTAAGCAGGGTTTAAGATTTTCTAGAAGCTCTGCAGAATTGTCCTCAGAGGTCATTTAGACCAGCCATTCAGACTGTGCTTCCTGAGGAGTACTAGAAACCCTTGAGGATAACATTAATAAGAGTTCTACCCATCATTGTGGGTGCTATTCGATTTAAATGAATGAATCATGGCTGGAAGGAAGTTTGAAGGCCATTTGCTAACTGAATGACCTTGGGAAAGTAATGTCACTCTCTGGGCATCTGCTTCCTCATTAGTGAAATGTATCACTGGTGATCACTGTACGAATTAAGTGAAATCACGCATTTACACATTTAGCTTAGTGCCTGCTCTCTGTAAGTGTAAAAAAATATTAGCCACTGCTGCTTCTTGTTTCTGTATATTACTAGTAATAGTGCTCTCACCTCCTGGTTTTCCAAGGCCACACAGAGAGTTAGCACGTGGAGAAAAAGCCAAAGGCTGTGGTCATTTTATGGTACGGGCCGTTGGAGGGTGCCAAAGACCATCTTCTGATAGGTTCCTTTTTCCCCAGCTGGGATAAGGATCTTCAGTGGAGAGAGAGGGTTCCAGTGCTGTGGGCTGCATCTTCCTGTTATGTCCTAGTCCCTTCCTAACCCCTCGGGGTACAGTCCTTTGTCCTTTATATTCCTACCTTAGGAGCAAGTTGTGATGGCAAAACTTATCATTGGGGCACCTCCACTTTGTTAAAGAGCATCGTCAGATTATGAATCCATCATTTACTCCGTGTGTACTTTTGTGTCCTAGCCTTGGCAAGTAAGATTCCTCTGAGCCTTGGTTTCCCCATCTCTAAGACAGAATAATAATATCTCCCCTCTCCCCAGGTGGCAACGAGAAGCAAGAAGATCATGATTTATTAATTCTTTGAAAAGCAAAAAATAGTAAATAAGTTAGGGGAGGGAAATTAATCATTTTTAAAGTTGGAAAAGCCATACTTGGAATGGGCATGGAGTAAATTGCATCATAAGCAAATATGATTGTAATGTATTAATGGCTAAACAAAGGTTTTAAAGCAAGCAATAGCAAGGTGTAATACCTTTTGATTCACAAATCAGTAAAAAGTAAAAGTGTACAGTTACTCATGTTGAAGCACATAGTATTAATCATACGTAGAGAATCTTAGGTCTTTGTTCAGTAGTCACTTGTAGGCAATCCCTAAAGAAAGCCTAGGATTTCATTTCTTTTATCAATGGACTACCTGTGTAGAATGATGATGGCTGAGAAATGCAACATATTGTTTGGTCAGTTTTTTAAACAAAACCTTCAGGACCCTAGCAGCAAGAAAGAAAAAAAAAAAAAAACAGGGAAAGCCCTACCTATTATGCCCGTATATTCATTAGCAGTAGGGAAAACACTTTTATAGATGACATTTCAAGAAAGAACATTCAAATAAGCAAATTTATCAAAAAAACCCATCACTTTTTATACAATGTCTGGTGCTCTGCTAAGTATGTTCCATTTCTTACATCATCTCCTTTAACCTCCCCATTAACTGTGTAAGGAGGTTTCCCATTGACTACCTTTCTCAAATGAGCACACTGAGACTCAAGAAAATGAAGGAATTTGTCTGCAATCCCATAGATGGGAAGTGGCAGGACTGGGCTCTGAACCCACATTCTTGCCACTCCTTGGCGTTTGCTAATCATTAAGGTTGGGATCACATCACTCAATACGTTCCACAGAACTCTCAGAAACAATCGAAAGGAATTCCAACCTTAGCTGGTGGCCAGTCTCCTCTTTTCAAGAGGTGCTAAGGAAGGTTGCCTGGGTGGCGCAATCAGTTAAGTGTCCTACTTCAGCTCAGGTCATGATCTCATCGTTAGTGAGATGGAGCCCTGCATGGGGCTCTGCTCTGACTGGAGCCTGCTTCAGATTCTGTGTCTCCCTCTCTCTCTGCCCCTACCCTGCCTGTGTCCGTCCATCCTCCCTCCCCTCCCCCTTTCTCTCTCAAAAGTAAACAATAAAAAAAAAGATACTAAGGAAACAAAACAGTCATAGAGTAAAACACTTATAACTGTGCTATGGAGTTCATTTTGTTGAAGTTAGATTTAGGCTTTTTTTTTTTTTTTTTTTTGGAGGGGGGTCCTTTTTTCCCTTCCCTTCCAAGTTCCCCTTCTTATGGCTACCACGAAATTTCAGTGCTCTCTCCTAAGCTTTGGGTGCACATCTGTTTACCAAAACAGGACACTGAAAGTTGTTTCAAGTGTTTTCACTGACTCTATATTCCATCCTGGAAATCCACACATGGATTAAAGCCCTGATCAGTGACCCGAGAGTTTCCCAAACCGTGTAGACAAAGCCTACGTTCTGAAGGCTGAGAAAACTGAGCTCTGCAGTCTTGCGTAATCGCTTGAATCCTGGGTGCTGTACGGAATGGGTGAATACACTGCCTTTGATATAATTTTTTTCGTATTTATTTTAGCAACTTACGAAGTCGAAATTGAAGAACTGCGAAAGGTATTGTTTGCTCTTTTTACCAACTTTATAACTACAACAGGTATACAGAATTGATTGTAAAGTAATTTGTTTTTATGAGCAAGGAGAAAAGCCTTTGCTTTTGGTTTTCCCCTGATTCCTGAGGGTTTTCCAAGACTCCAGCTGTTAAGATTCTGTAGCCTAAGGCCTGTAATAACAGAGATAGAAAATGTGGAAGGGGGAGAGAATCTGGTCCCAATCCATTCTAAGCCCCTTATCTATGGCGGCCAGCATCAACCGGCCTTTAATAACTGTCCCTTCAGAGAGAGGACTGCTGTGGCACAAGCCAAATGCGCATATCTGTGTTTTCACGAGAATGACCAGCCCTTTGAAGGCACATTTTCTGGCTCCTTGTGGGCACAGTGTAGGTGCCACCTTGGAACAGCTTGATTAGGGTTCAGGCAGAATCACTGCTGGCCTCAATCCCAGCCCCTGGCTGTGTGATCTTGAACCTCCATTTCCTCACCTGTAAAATAGAGATAATAGAAGTACCCATGGGTGCCTGGGTGGCTCAGTGGGTGAAGCATCCGACTTTGGCTCAGGTCATGATCTCACAGTTTGTGAGTTCGAGCCCCACATAGGGCTCTGTGCTGACAGTTCAGAGCCTGGAGCCGGCTGCGGATTGGGTGTCTCCCTCTCTCTCTCTGCCCCTCCCCTGCTCATACTCTGTCTCTCTCTCTCTCTCAAAAATAAATAATCATTTTATGGGGCGCCTGGGTGGCTCGGTTGGTTAAGCATCCGACTTCGGCTCAGGTCATGATCTCACAGTCTTTGAGTTCGAGTCCTGCATCGGGCTCTGTGCTGACAGGTCAGAGCCTGGAGCCTCTTCAGATTCTGTGTCTTTCTCTCTCTCTCTCTCTGCCCCTCCCCCGCTCACACTCTGTTTCTGTCTCTCAAAAATAAATAAACATTAAAAAAATTTTAAAAAAATCATTTTAAAAAATTTTTTAAAAATAAAAAGAAGTACCAGCATCTGGGGTCATTGTAGGAATGAGAATAAGGTAAATTCAGGTGAACAGTTTAATAGTAAGTGCTGGCTTCTGTTGCAGTCATGAGCCCCAGTTATGTCTGTGTAAAATGTGTAGTCTCTGTAAGGACAGGAAGCATATGCCTTGTGGTTACCATATCTTCTGTAGTAGATGCTCAGTAAATAAGGGGGTTCATCATCGCTGGGAGAACTCAGAGTAGGTAAGTGCCTGGCACACAGTAGGTGCTAACTTCATGTTGTGGGTCAGTTAAAGTTTACTCTTTTTTCATTGGTTTCATTTAGTCAAATCTTACATCTTTCTGCTTGCTTTCTTACACTTGCTGCAAAGGACTGTTCATTAGTGGGTACGCTTTATAGCTAGAAAACTATAAATGATTGTTGTTCTTATTAACAAGGGTAGAACCATTCTGATTTTAAAAAGCTTCCAGAAACAAACCAAAAAAAAAACTGGCTTCAGTTATCTGGCAGCATCACCAAATGATAAACTTTTCTGCACAGGTGAAATCCATAAATAGCTAAATCGATTCAAAATTTAAAAAGCTTGAAAGTATTTTTAACTTTTAAGTCTTAACTTAGAGACATGAATTGTGTTCACTCAGTATCCGTTTTTATTTATTTTGAGGGGGAGAGGGAGAGAAAGCACAAGCAGGAGAGGCCCAGAGAGAAGGAGAGACAGAATCTCAGGCAGGCTCCACACCATCAGTGCAGAGCCCGATGTGGGGCTCGAACTCATGAACCGTGAGATCGTGCCGTGAGCCAAGATCAAGAGTCGGATGCTTAACCCACTGCGCCACCCAGGCGCCCCTGTTGATCTCGGTATTCTTAACTGGGTGGGTAGAATCTGACTTCACCTTTTCTTGATGACGTGGAATCCTCTGGAACATAATGGACTGAGTGGGCATAGTTCACGCTCTTCTTGGTGAAATGCTTTTGGGCCCTTGTTAGGTGTTCGGAGCTAGATCCCTTCACATCCGACCACCACAAGGGCGTTTGCTGTCTCCTGTCGGACAGTTAGGATTTCTTTGTCAATACCTTTGTGTCTGGAAGGGAGTCTTTCACGTGGAAAAGCACGTGCCAAGTCCTTATTGTGTGTCAGGCACTGGTGCAAACGTGGGAGCACTTAATCCTCAGTGTTCCCCGCCGAGGTAGTATCTCTGCTTCATTTCCCAGGTGAGAACTCAAGGCTCAGAGAGAAAACAACCTGTGAGTAACGCAGCAGAGGTCCGTCTGACGTGTTATTTTACCTGTGCTGCCATCCAGTTTGTTAGAATTCTATGGAAAATTGGGGCGCCTGGGTGGCACAGTTGGTTAAGCGTCCGACTTCAGCCAGGTCACGATCTCGCGGTCCGTGGGTTTGAGCCCCGCGTCGGGCTCTGGGCTGATGGCTCAGAGCCTGGAGCCTGCTTCCGATTCTGTGTCTCCCTCTCTCTCTGCCCCTCCCCCGTTCATGCTCTGTCTCTCTCTGTCCCAAAAATAAATAAAAAACGTTGAAAAAAAATTAAAAAAAAAAAAAAGAAAAGAAAAACCAGTAGTCCCCGAATGAAGGCTTGTGGGGTTACCCTCAAAGGAGGGTAAATGAGCTATGAGGCTGGTCTTGGTGGCAGCATTTTCGAGGCTTAGATATTTTCTGTTTGCTTCAGTATTCTTGTCTAGATTCAGAATAATGAATGAATCAGATCTGTGCGACGACTGAATAAACGAGGAGCTCTGTTGTGGTCACTGGGACGTAATTTTAACAGAGCCAAATCTAGATCATATGAGAGCTGACTTTGGATCAAGGTGGGGCACGACCAGCAAGGGAGAGTCCCCAGCATGGCTTACATACTCATTTACCACTTCTGCCCACTGAAACATTGCCCCAATATCCCAAGCACATATTTCCTCAAGTGACCAGAAAGTCGTTCCTCTACAGAGGCCTTCCTAGAAAAGCATGCAGAGGACAATGAGTTCTCCTAAGCAAATTACACATTTCTTCTGGCGTGTGCCGTAGCTTTGGGGGTGCTTGTTTTCCTCTCATGGTTCCTGGAAATTTCTGTTGTCCATGTCTGCCTTTGCTCTGTCCTCGGGCCTCACCTCATCTTTTGTTCAAGTCTCTAATGGGCTGTAGCCAAACAACAAAGGCATGGTTTGGATTGATTTATGAAAATGACCAGTTTCCTCTTTACTTTCAGCCTTGGAAGAGTGGTCTCCGTGGAGAATTTAGGTGAGTTTTACCTTCAAATGGAAAAACATTTATCCAACCACTGACCCTCTGATGACTGAACTAGTTTTCCTCAGTGGGCCAGCTGTGCTTTCCTCAGTGGGCCAGCTGGGCAAACTGGCCTGGTTCAGCCTCCCTCATGCCCGGCAAGGTGCCTGGTACAGAGAAGGTGCTCAGGGCTCCTGCCCGGCCTTTGCTTCCTGCCTTGTTCTAGCCCATGCCAAACTCACCAGCAAACACTTAACTGAGACCCCCACGTCACTAGCCAGTCACTTTCTAACTGCGGGGACTGCAGCAGTGGTGCGATATGACCACTACCCTCAGGGGCTCCTGGGTTGTGGGAGTCACACGAATAGGCATAAAACCATCACATGACTCCCCAAGACCTTAGTTTCCCAAATCCAGCGTGCTGTTTCGAGTCTCTGTGCCTTTACTCCCCAACTTGATGATCTGGCAAACATCGACCATCAGACACCCCCTCCTGTAAGAAGCCTTCCCAATTCCCCTCCTTCAGAGAGAAGTACCCAGCCCCTTCCCTGTAAGGTCACAAGTTGGCGCTGACATCGCTGTATGTCGTTTATTTGCTAACATGCCGGTTCATCCTCACTCTCCTCTACCTCCTTCCCGTCGGAGCTCCTTGTGAGGAGGGCCCATGTTGTCTTGTTCTTGGTATTGCTAAAACCTCTTTTACCGGTGGGTTCAGAGCACGGTCTTGGCAAAGGCATTACCGGCCTCTTACCCGCCTCTTGAGTCTGTCACTCTTCCTCTGGAGTTATTTTTAATACATTAGGGTAAACACGGTCAGTGAACTCTGGAGAAGTATCAAAATTTTCTGACCGAGGATACGAACGCAAGCAATGGATCATAGGGGAAGCCCGTTTCATGTTTCTCCTTGAGTTCTGGCCTGCCTGCCTCAATTCATGGTCCCCATAATTACCCTCTAGCAGGGTGCTGGGCACTTGGTAAGCACATGTCGAGTGATTCGTTCACTGTTTATTGAGCTTTACCTCTGTTCAGATGCCGCTAGATTCTGAAGTCCAAAAATGAATAGAATATATTCTCTGCCTTTGGTTCAAGAGGGGAGTGGAGGGGCGCCTGGGTGGCGCAGTCGGTTAAGCGTCCGACTTCAGCCAGGTCACGATCTCGCGGTCCGTGAGTTCGAGCCCCGCGTCGGGCTCTGGGCTGATGGCTCAGAGCCTGGAGCCTGTTTCCGATTCTGTGTCTCCCTCTCTCTCTGCCCCTCCCCCGTTCATGCTCTGTCTCTCTCTGTCCCAAAAATAAATAAACGTTGAAAAAAAAAATTAAAAAAAAAAAAAAAAAAGAGGGGAGTGGAGGCCAGAATGGCTGGGGGTCAGGAGCTATTTGGAGGCAGATGACCACATAAGTAGGACTTTGCAATATAATATAATCACTGCTAAGAGGTTATAGAAGCCCAGAGATGAGGCTCTGGGCCCCCTTTCTTGAAGAGTTGACAGTTGAGTTTATTCTTGAAAGACCTGTAGGAATCGGCCAGGTGAAAATGTCGGAATGTATGTTCCAGGCCCAAGGAAAAGTAGGAGCAAAGACATACTGTTCAACAGTGAGGCTGGTCCAGGAATCCACAAACAAAGATCAGGCCCGAGCATAAGGTGCAGTGTGGGAGCAGCAGGAACGAAGCCAGGGGCGCGTACAGAGCGGGATCCAGGAGGGCCCACGCTGTCTATTTGCCATTTAGACCAGCCCCATCCGATGGAACTATAAGGCAAACCACAGATGTCATTTAAGAGTTTTCTAGTAGCTGTATGTTAAAAAGTAAAAAGAAACAGGTGAAATTACTGTATTTCATTGATCCCAGTATACCAAAATATTCTTTCAACATGTAATCAATACTGAGGTATTTTATAGTATTGTATTCATGCCAAGTCTTCAAGATCCAGATATGTTTTATACTTCCAGCTCATTTTGAACCTGATACATTTCAAGTGCTCAAGAGCCACACCTGGATAGTAGTCACTATTGGATGGCACAGATTTAGACTTTATACTATAGATCGGGGGGAATTACAAGTTTCAAAGCAGGGATAATGTACCCCATTTCCTTATAGTCTCCCTAGAAGTCACAATATCGAATTGGATTTGATAACCATTTACGGAGGTCCAGTTGTGTAGAAAGTACCAGACAAGGGCCTGAGGGACAGGAAGATAGGTTACAAAGGACATAATGTCAACAAGGCAGGTAATGCTTCAGGAGAAATACCAGCAGCGTGCGGTGAGAACATGAGAATCGGGTACTTCTGACATAGCAAATGCTTCCATGAAGAAAAGTACACCGACAATTATTGAGGGCCCATTATGTGCTCTGAACAGTGCTAGGCTTTCAACATTTTTATCACATTTCATTCTCATGGTAACCGTGGAGATTGGCACCGTGACCATTCATTTATAAATGATACAATTTGATTTTTTAGACAGGTAAGTCTTAGACTTTCAGAAAGGGGGATGGTGGGGATTAGAACCCAGCCCTCCTTCACAGCCCCTGATCATCACAGAACTAGCATATGGCCTTAAAGGTGGGCGTGTGTGCTCAGTTATGAGATGCATGAAGGAAACTCCTTAAAACTCTTGCCGTTGTCGTTCAGAACAGCGCTCTCTCTGGTGCTTTTCCTCCCTTGGTGGCCCCTCTCTGATTTTCTTTGAGGGCTCCTCTCCTTCTGCCTTCCATATAATTGTGGCTGTAAATCTAGTTCACTATGCCAGAAGCAGAAGTTCTCATATGGGTGTTGATGTTCTCCAGCATTCTGTCCCTTGGTCCTCTGTCCCGGTTCTTCATGACACCGTCCACCCTACCTCTCTTACACTCCCTCCGGTGCAGCTGCCATCTGTATTCTCGTGCACGGCGGTCATTCGTTTCCTTCGGGAGTACTAAGTACCACTCTGTGCCAGGACTGTGCTATTGCCGCCATGGATTACACGGCACTAGTGCTGGGATACAGAAATCACAGAGCTCTGCCTCCTTGTAACTTGTTAGTTTACCAGGCAAAGTGAACGAACTGGAGGCAGATCCATAGACAATGGGTTAAGGTACAAGATGGAAGGATACGTTATTGGGGCAGCAGATAAGAAGGTAGGACTGGGAGAATCAGGAAAGGATTCTTGGAGGTAAGATTCGGAGAAATTCAGACACATTGAGAACAAATTGCCGTCATGTTTTCCAGCAATAGAAGATGTGGAAGGCATGTCTGATCAGGGAAATAGTAAATAAAAAGGGAGATTTGCAGGGCACCTGGGTGACTGTCGGTTAAGCATCGGACTCTAGACTTCAGTTCGGGTCATGATCTCATGGTTGTGAGATCGAGCCCCGCGTCAGGGTCTGCGTTGACTTCACGGAGCCTGCTTGGGGTCCCTGCCCCCCGCCCCCCGCCAAAAAAAAAGAAAAAAACTTAAAAAGATAAAAGGAAGAACTGCTTCAACTAGGCTGGTAGGTTTGGGGAATGTGAGAGTCTAGAGCAAAAGTGGAGGGAAGGAGCAGAGGGAGACGAGGTTGGAAAGAAAGGTTGCGGTAAGATCACAATGGGCTTATATTTTATCCTATAGTCAATGGCGAGTTCCTAGGGAGATTTTAAGCAGGGATTCGTTCTGGCATTGACTGGAGCAGATAGAAACTCAACGAGATGATCTAATGGGTGACCTGATCCTCATCTTAGAAGAAGGTGGGGAGAGAAGAGGGATTATTGATGTCTGTTTAAATTCATTTTTCCATTCATTTCCTTGAAGTGGGGGGGGGGAGCACACTGTGATCTAAACACTCTAAACCTGACTTTTTCCCTGCTATTTCTTCACCTCTAAGCCCTACACATGAAGATGAAGGTAAAAAAGAGAAGGAAAAGGAGCTGTGTGAATTGGGACCTCGAAAACCAGAAAGGGATCTACATTCAAGCCATCTTTTCGAGGTATCCGTGTTCTAGGGTTCCGGGCCAACAGAACAGTCCAGCCATAGGAGCAGTTCATGGAGGGACCTTTCCGAGGCTGTGACAGTAGCTGTCCAGAGTCAGAAGACGCAGCAGGTGGTGGGTGTTTTACCAAAGAAATGAACGTGACCGTAACACAGAGCTCTAGCCTTGGATTTTCCACTTAGTAGTCCTGAAGCAGGCCTTAGGAGACGGGCTGGGACTAGTGTGGATTCAGCCAAGTGCCCTGGGGGCAAGACATAAAGGGACAGCCATTTGGGTGCTCTGCCCTGCAAAAGAAGGAGCCTGGAGGAGGGGCCTCCTTCAGGCCCGTACTCCGGCTTAAAACAACTTCCTTTCTCAACTAGGCCATCTCATGTGGAAAAGAAAAAGAAATAATCTGTACCCAGTTATCTTCAGCCCCATCCTGATTCTGTCTCGTTAGTGATGATAAAAAGAAGTAATGTACGTAAAAATGCTTGGTAAACCCTAAGCTACCATAAAAATGAAAGGTGTTGTTAGTTATTACCTGTCCGCAAATATCACCTATATGCATATCTCTGTATCCATTTGACACTGTCCCCTTCAGAACAGCTGGAGTGGTCAGAGGCCTCGACAATTGCTACCACCTCGGCAGTTGTACCGCTCAGAACATTCTAAGGACCTATTTGAGATGTGCCTACCTTATGACCTCAGATCGTTTCAGTTCCATCTGCAGGGCTTGGGTGAATCCAACAGGTTGTCGGTGTCGTGGGCCTGGAGACCCAGGCTGGCCGGGTTGTGTGTTTATAGGGTGTCACAAAGCAGCGTAATTCAAGGAAGAAATAAGTCACGAATTATGAAAGGCAGGGACCAGAGTTAGGGGGGCGGCGTTGCACGTGAGGCCGGAGAGAGGGCAAGCCCGTAAGTGGGCGAGGAGGCCGAGGTCAGGAAGGGGTTAATCAGGAGCATGCAAAAGGCAATAGGGGAGCAAGGTTAGGGATACCGACTGCGAAAGAGCAAAAGCAGGGATTTGTTCTTCATCCGTGCTGGCTGTTTGACGAGAGCCAGGTATGGGGTCAGGCCATCACTAAAGGGACATATTCCTGCTTTCCGAGAGTGGATTTGAGTTTGGGAATAAAAAGTATTTGGATTCTGTTACATAAACGTGGTGGGTGGAGTAGCAGTGGTGTTCGGGGTCAGATGTAAATGGTAAATCAGTAAAAACATAATCTGTGGTTCAGACTGAACCTCCTCGGAAGCATTCCCAAGGACAGCCCGAGGGGAGCCCTGCCCCACTTTATTAGGGGCCACAGCGAAGGAAGGCAGTTCCACGAAGTTCCACGAAGGAAGACACGTGTGTGAAACTGACTTTCTTCCCTGTCATTTTCCCCCATTAAAAACTTCATTCTTGGCTGTGTGACTTAAAAGAATGCCCCTCCTTGTACTGGCCTTTGAGTTTGCCCACATCCCACCAAGACCTGGGGAGACCCCATCCTTTATATCTGTTAAATACGTCAGCTTTTTCCCAGTTACTCTCAGAGGTTATTGTCCTGGTCAAGCCTCCCGCCCACTTGGAGCCTGAAGGACCGTAATCTCCTCTCCCGGTGTCATCTGACAGATGGCCAGAAATGCTGTAATTCCCCTTGGTCCTTCCAGGGCCTCTTCCTGGTAATCCATCCAGATCTTTCTGAAATGCACATCCGCTCGGGTTGCTGCCCAAGGCTCAGTGGAGCCCACAGGCGGCCTCGCCCACAAGACCCTGCATCACTCAGCCTCATTCTGTCCCCATCTTTCACATCTCTTTTTTCCCCTCTTCCTTCCACTCCGCCCTCAGCGTCAGCCTCCATACTCTGATCTTGACCAGACCCCCGTGGCTTTGCTCATGCTGATTTGCGCATCGGGTCTTCTTTTATCCCCTCAGTCGATCTCTTACTTACATTTTAAAATACCCTTTAGTAAGACCTGCTTTGGAAGTCTTCCCCCACCCTGTCTCCCAGCCTAGAGAACTGACCTCCCCTCCTCTGCTTCCGTCTCAGTGAACAATACAACTGTAAATAGCGCTGGCCCCATGGTACCTTAATTGTTCCTGTGCATCGTCTCCGTGATCGCTGTAGAGGCCACCCTGCCCGTTGTATCAATCACCAGAACTCAGCGTTGGTGTCTGACAAACCCTGGAGGGAGGAGGGGTGAAAGGAAGTGAGGAGGAACAGAAAAATGGCAGGTGGGAAGATGAAATGTCAGGCCGAAGGAACACAGCATCCCTCGGTGGTCAAGAGAACGGGGCTGTGAGCTCAAGCCCTGCCCTGGTTGACTATTAGCTGTGAGACCAGAGGCCAGTTATTTAACCTTTCTAAACTCTTTATCGCATGGACTAATATTTTCCTAATGGGGTGTCATGGGGATGAGGTGAGATTAAATATAGGAAGAGCCTGCTTTGTCAGTGCTGTGTTTCATGCTGGTTGCCTCCAGGCGGGGGTGGGGGCTGCCTCCGTGCCGGGCCTTTGGTGACCATTCAGAGGCGAGCCAAAGACATCGTATGCATCCTTGTGAAACTTAGTCTAGGGAGACTGCGTTCAGTACCATAAGAGATCATTGCCGTCCGTGAGAAGTGAATGAATGAACAGCACAAGTCAGTGAAACACAGAGCAGGTAAATCCGAATTCATCAGCACTCTCCCTGTTGCGTGCATTTAGGGGGCTGCCTCTGGAGGGATGCTGGGAAGAAACAAGGTGATGAAGGTCCACGGAGGCAGCAGGAGCCCGCTGCCCGGGAAACAGGACACTGGGAGCATCATCGCTGTCCAGACAAAGCCCCGCCCCCATGACCCAAAGCTGGCCAGACACTCCTTAAGCCACGGTAAGTTGTGTTCTTCCTGGTTCTCTTCACCGTCACCACAGGATTCTAAAGTTGTGCGTGTCCACGATTGTAGATTAGTTTATAAATACTGAACATCTGTTATGTACCGGGTAACTCGCCCTAGTGACACGGGTATGCAGATCATGGAAAGAGCACTGGATGTAGAAGGAGACCAGAGTTCAAATCTTACTGGCTATGTAAGAAATAACTTCATATTCCTGCAGTGTTGCTTCATGCATAAAAAGGGCTCATACTGTGGACCTCACAGGGGTTTTGTCAGGGCCAGATCTGACCGTATGTCACATGATAGGTGCTCGGCAAATACTTTCTTTGTGTGTCTGCCAGCTCCTGTTGTTTTTTGTGGGCCAAAATAATTGACACAGTATGATATCATTAGCTGACTTTATTTAGGTTGTGTTTTACTTCATGTTAGTCAAGACTCTTGACTATAGGTAACAATGATCACATCATATTGTGTTAAGCAAAAAAAAAAAAAAAAAAGAGGAGGCTCACTTTGAGGAAAGTCTGGCCATGGCGGGATCCGCGTCCGCAGATAGAATACAAAGACTCAATATTACTTCTTCTCCTCTTGGCTTTTCCCCCTCTGGCATGGCTCCATTTTCAGACAAATCCTACCCTTCCGGAGGCGAGATGGCTTCTAGCATTAACGGGCTTATACCCTATCCTCTTGGGAACCCCAGGGGAACACTAGAAATTGTAACCTTCTCAGCCATTAGGAGAAAAGGCCCAGATCTGGGTTTACTGGCTCCGATTGGGTCACATGTCATCACTGATCCAGCCATCATGAATGGGAGCTATGATGCTGTGGTTGGCCCAGCCTGTGCCATAAACTCACCCCTGGAGCTGGGGGCAGAGTCACTTCTACCAAAACTGAGTAACTCAGATTGAAGGATTTCCCAAACAAAAGGAAAGGGCTATTATCGGGGAGAAAAAGAAGATAGCAGGTAGACAAAACAGATGTCCGCTCCAGCCCAATAAACCATGGCAAACCACTGATATTTCACATGTTACAAATCAGTTATGAGAAGAATAAAAACACAGTGATCACGAGATGGACTCAGGGCCCTTAAAATCTGCCTTTGGACTAGTTGGCCACATCCCTGCATACTCTGCTATATTCTGTATTTCCCAAGTCACGTGTTTAAATGCCCCTGTAATTTTGCCCAATCTCTGTCTGGAATTCTCTACCTAATTCTCTACCTCCTGATGTCCTAGGCATCCTTCAAGATCTGTCTTAAAAGTCACTTCTTGGGACGCCTGGGTGGCTCAGTCGGTTAGGCGGCTGACTTCAGCTCAGGTCGTGATCTCGCGGTCTGTGGGTTCGAGCCCCGTGTCGGGCTCTGTGCTGACAGCTCAGAGCCTGGAGCCTGCTTCGGATTCTGTGTCTCCCTCTCTCTCTGCCCCTCCCCTGCATGCTCTCTTTCTCAAATAATAAACATTAAAGTAAAAAAATTTTTTTAAAAAGTCACTTCTTCTGAGGTCTCCCTTCAGTCCATCCTCCTCTTCCCTGCTCTCCAGGGACATAATTCCTCACTCCTTTCTGATTCCATCACATGAAAACAGCAACCGAATGACCACATTTCCACATTAGGCTTTAGAGTGAAGCAGTTCTAGGACCCAGGACCACTGTATGCTAATCCCATAACCTTGGGAAGTTTATGGACTTTCATATGCAAATGGGAATAATACGCCTTATTTTCCAAGGCCCATTTGTCAATGCACATAAAGTATCTAGTTAGCGTGCTCAATTAGTGTTAGTTCTCTTCGTTTATTTCCTCATCTAAAAAAAGCAGAGCATCCCTTACGTTACAATTCATGGGCTATGTGTCTGTCTCCCATGGTACACGGTGGGCACCACGGGATCAGAGACCATGTGGTATTTTTCTCTGTATTTCTGCAACCTGGTACACTGTCTTGCACAGTGGAGAACCCCCGACAAAATGTTGTGAAAGGAAGGAATAAAAGAAGAAATCCAACTTCAGTGCGACTGCAGTAGATTGGACAACCTGAATAATTCTCTCGACTAAGACAAGTAAAGGTTACATTTTTGGAAGATGTATTAAAGTATCACAGAACTGATATAAAAAGAAAGCATCCGCATATTTGCAGGAACCGGGAGCCCTGGAAGGTGAATGCCAGAGCTACACTTGGCCTGAGGGTTTTTATTGAGCTCTGAATCCCTTGAGCCCCTGTTTTGACTGAGTGTTATGCAGAGGACAGGAGCTATATCCCGGGGCCTGCCCCGAGTGAGCTTATAATAGGAGACTCCTGTATAACGTCAGGACCTCAAAGGATTATGTCCACATAGAATGAATGAGACTCTGCCCATAGTTTAAAATGCTGTGTTGTGTTCTTATAAATGTGTTATAAAAGGCTAGATCTCAAATGTTACGAACATCATAATTTTTTTTTTCAAAAATAAATGTGACAACGGGGGGAAAAAGACATTTCTGGTGATATTAATGACACATGAGAAAGCACAGAGTTGGCATAAAATCAAAACCATGCCTTGAGAAGTGGGTAGACTGAATTTGGAGTATAGCAAAAAAAAAAAAAAAAAAAAAAAAAAAAAAAAGAAAGAAAGAAAGAAAAAGAAAAAAAAGGAGAGGAAGACAAGTTGAAGTTAATAAAAGAGTTAAAGGAGAGCCCTGAATAGGGGGCTGAAAGCTGTTTTCACGCAATTATGGACTGCCCACGAGGAGTCACTATAGATTTGAGGATTATGCCATGAAGAAAACAGTGCAAAGAAGATTATTCTGAGTAATCTGTACATAACGTGCAGGCCGCGAAAGCACAAAGGGAGTCGCTGGGTCCATTAATGGCTCTTTGCAGCACTTGTTTCAATAGCATAAAATGCTTAGTCAAGGAGAGTGGGCAGGAAAACAGAAAATTTTGAGAAGAAAAAAGACAATGGTGTGTCTTTCTATACTCCTATGCAAATAGGCCTCTTGTAAAAACGAACAAACTAAAAAAAAGTATTGCTTCTTGGGGATGAAAACAAAATTAACAAAGCCTAAACCCCAGGGAGACGAAATGTGTCCGTTTTGACCCTGGTGCTGGCTGAAGGGGAAAAAAAAAAAAAAAAAAAAGAAGATTCCCATGAGCTGATCGTCTTGCCCACCTGCAGTTCAAATCCCCACTACTATGTGTGTGGTCCAGAGGAAACCCAATTTAGTCTAATGTGTATCAACTTGTGAGCCCTCCCAGATCACTGCTAGAAGCACACAAAATCCTCTTTGATGCAGCCTCCTTCCATGCTAGGTTGCAAGTAATTCCCCAATGTATCCTTTTAAAAATTAACAGTTCATAGGCCACAATTACTAAACACACAAGCAAACAAGTCTCGGTGATTGGAGACCGGCAGAACAGCAGACAACAGGAACCAACCTGAAAGATAGTTACAGATATGAGAGTTGTTAAATACAAAACATCATAGTAGATTTTAAAAAGTAAAAAGAATAGGAACAGGGAACAAACAGAATTGATAGAGATAAACAGTAATTTGATAAAGTGATATAGAAAGGGAGTGATATCAGATTAGACACCGGTGAAAAGGAAATTAAGGAACTAGGAGATACATTCAGAGAAATTATCCCAACATAGTCCGTAGGGAATGATAGGAAAGAATGAGACAGAGGATAAGAATCCTCAAGGATAAAAGAAAAAATCTTAAAAGTAACATCAAGTCAGAGTTCTACAAAGGGGCCCTAGAAAGAGTTGGAAGAGGAAAAAGTAAAAATAATGTCTCATCATTTTCTAGAATTGTGGAAAGATAATCAGTTTGTAGATGAAGAAGCCCCAAAGTTCTCAAGCAGGATAAATAAAAGAACACACCTAGTTAGATCTTAAAGAAACTGAAGAATAAGAAAATATCTTCAAATATCTTCAAAGCAAACAAAGAAAAAGGTCAGTCACCCAGAAAGAAACAAGCAGGCTGACTGCTGAGTTCTCAACAAGAGTGTGTAACTTGAATACAGTGCAGCCGAAGGATCCTGAGTGTGTGTCTAGAATTGTGCAGCCCGTGCAAATGCAGGTCAACAGTGAAAGAAAAATTAAGGTATTTTCAGACAAAAAGAGACTTTTATCACCAAATGAAATCTCTAAAGGAGATTCTAAAGCATATACTTCAGGCAGAAGGAAGATAATCCTGGATAGAGAATTCTGGATGCAAGAAAAAAGCTGACCAAAAATATCAACTGAAAAAAAAAACAAAAAACACCAAGAATATAAAACTGGGGAGAGGGGAAAAAATACTGAATATTAATAGCACATACTTCGAGAAGGTAACTCACAATTAAAGCAGTCTAAGGTTTTTAATTGTAGTATTAATTTACGTTAGCCTTAGAAGAGCATAGTTAGGATATATTCATCAAAAGATACCAGAGTGAAAAGGCAAGACGCAGAGTGGAAGAGGTTATTTGATATACAGGTATCTAGAGAGAGAGAGAGATCTGTACATATAGATATATGACAAAGGACTCAGATGGAATATATAAAGCTTCTGTGAACATCACTATACCCAGAAAATATAAAAAAGAAATCAGGGGCACCTGGGTGACTCAGTCGGTTAAGCATCCAACTCTTGATTTGGCTCAGGTCGTGATTTCACAGTTCGTGAGTTTCAGCCCCATGCTGACAGCGCACAGCCCACTTGGGATTCTTTCTTTCCCTCTTTCTCTGCCCCTTCCCCCATTTGCACATGCGTTCATGGCCCCCTCTCTCTCAAAATAAATAAATAAACTTAAGAAGAATAGAAATCAGAAAAATGAAATTAGGAAAATGCTTGAACAGGTACTTCACTCGAAGATATTCAAAAAGTAAATACATAATAAAGAGCTCTTCATTAAGTCGTGGGGAAATGGAAATGAAACCTACAATGCGGTATCACTACCTGCCCACCCAAAATGGTTAAAGTAAAAAAGACTAAAAATACCAAGTGTTAGTGAAGCTGTGGAGCTGCTAGAACTCTCCTACACTTGCTGGGACTGTGAACTGGGGTACTCACCTTGGAAAACCGTCTGGCAGTATCTATTAAAGTCCGGCGTATGCCTATGACTGGCAATGCCGTGCCTGTTCTTGTACCAATAGAAATGCATCCTTCAGTCTTCCAAGACAGATACAAGACGTTCATAGCAGAACTTTTTATAACAGCCTCACACTGGAAACTGTCCACGTGTCCATCTAAAGTACAATGAATAAATGTAGTGTATTCACACAATGGAATAGTTCCGGGAAGGAACAAATTACAACTATATGCAACAACACAGATGAATGTCACGGAGTATTGAAGTAGGTGACACCAAAGAAAACATTCTGAATGATTCCATTAATAAAAGTTCAGAAACAAGCAGAATTTACTTCATGTGTTAGGTGTTAACGATGGTGGCTACCCTTGTGAGAAGGAATGACGACCAGAACAGAGCATGGGAGGGGCTTGGAGGGGCACTGGCAGTGTTAGGTTTTTGAAATACGTGCTCCATGCATGACTATGTTCATCTTGGGAAAAACCATTGAGCTGTACTCTTAGGATGTGTGCTTTTTCCTGGGTGTTAGAAGTAAAATTGAAAACATACTCGGGTAACTTCTAAGCAAATGGAAACTTCCAAACAAATAGAAAAGAAAAAAGAATAAAGAGAAGAAATCTCAGTCAAGAAAGAGGAGGATGAAGGGGAAGAAAAAAGAACAAATAACAAGTATGTAATGAGATACTGGATAGAAAATTTAAAATATCAGTACACTATAACTAAAAATTCAGTACAGAAAACACTTCTGTTAGAAGACCTATCTATTCAAATCATTTAATATTAAAAAATATTGGAGTGCCTTTTATGTGCCCGGCACTGGTCCAGGGGCTGGGGGTATAGTAGTAGGCAAAACTGATAAAAATTCCTATCCTCACAGAGGTTGCATTCTAATCAGAGGAGACAGATCATAAATATATAAACAATAAAATATCCACTATATGGAATGGCAGTAAATGTTACAGGGAAAAAGATAAGGCAAGGAAAGAGAATCAGGAAAGCCAAGGAGAGGTAGAAGTGGGATTTTTCAAGTAGTCATAGGTGACTTCAAAGCTGTAACGTAGATGAGGAGAGCCATGTGTATCTAGGATAAGAATGTTCCGGGGGAGAGGGGAGAAGGAGTGCCAGTATCCTGGGGCAGGAGCCTACCGGGTGTGGGGGCAGAGCAGCCAGGAGGTGTGTGGCTGGAGCAGAGTGTAGTAGGAGATGAGGTCAGAGACATGACAAGGGGCCGGATAGCGTGGGGGCTTCTATAGACCATTGCAAGAACTTTGACATTTACGTTGACAGGTTTTTAAGAATAAATGACAGGCTGTGAGCACAAGAACAGAGTGATCTGATTGCATTTAAAGAATTATCCTGGCTGCTGTCGTGAAAGAAGAAATGCGAAGGGATCAATCAGGGGCCTGTTAGGAGCATGTGGTACTAATGTGAGAGAGAAAGGACGGGAGCTTGGAGGAGCGTGCGGGGTAGACTTGTTGAGCTGTGCTTGGATTCAGGATAGAATTTGCAAGTAGAGAAGAGAATCAAGGACGTCTTCCTGTTTGGGACCCGAACGACAGAAAGGACGAGCTGCCACTGTTTACTTAGCTGGGACCGACCTCAGGAAATGCAGATTTGCAGAGAAGAAACCTTGAGTTTGGTTTGGAACATAATGTATTTAGACAACCAAATGGGAGTGACGTGAAGGGTGAGGGAGAATCTAGAATTTGTGAAAGATGTCTAAGTGAGAGATGTAAATTTGGGAGCTGTCTGTGTTTTTAAGAGGAAGCCATAAACTTTAACATTTGCTGCAGCCAAAAGGAAGGATTAAAAAAGAAAAAAAGCGGTCTTGAACTAGGAGTTAGGCACCTGTGTGTGCAGCATCTTTGTTTTGTGCTGGGAGAAACTTGCTGATAACCTCTTATGGAAAAGCAGCACATGACGGCTCAAGGAGCTGACGTGCCTGAGACAGTTTGGGGTTCGAACGTGCTGACTTCTTACCAGGGGTTAAAATTTTGTTACTTGGTTCGTTTAATTGACACAAGTCCGTTTGCTTCTTGCTTATTTCTCAGATGTATCACTTCTTCTTTCTGATTAACAGTTCATGTATGAAAATGGTTCTGAATCACCCGTACTCGAAATATCAAACTATGCCAACTGATAAAAATACGACAGTTTTATGATTATGACAAGTGTATAGCTCTGTGAAATAAACCAGCACCTGCAGTTAACAGGGCTCGCTACTTGCGCCCACAATCCCTGTACATTTTTCAACCTGGCACCCCATCTTCTGGCTAATTCCATCACTAAGGAGTAAGGAAATGCTAATGTGCTCGCTCAGTCAACTGGTCTAAGAAATTTGAAGAGAAAAGTGCCACACAACTGGATAAGATCGTCTAAATTTCAAGAGAGAGTGGGGCACCTGGGTGGCTCAGTCGGTTAAACATCCCACTTCAGCTCAGGTCATGATCTCATAGTTGGTGAGTTTGAGACCCACGTCAGGCTCAGTGCTGACAGCTCAGAGCTTGGAGCCTGCTTCGGATTCTATGTCTGTCTCTCTGTCTATTTCTCTCTCTTTCTCTCTCTTTCTCTCTCTTTCTCTCTCTTTCTCGCTCTTTCTCGCTCTTTCTCTCTCTCTCTCTCTCTCCCTCCCTCCCTCCCTCCCTCCCTCTTTCTCCCTCTCTCCCTCCCTCCCTCCCTCTTTCTCCCTCTCTCTCTCTCTCTCTCCCTCTCTCTCTCTCTCTCCCTCTCTCTCTGCCCTTCCCCCACTCGCTCTCATGCTCTCCCTCTCAAAAATAAACATTAAAGGGGTGCCTGGGTGGCTCAGTTGGTTAAGCGTCCGACTTCGGCTCAGGTCATGATCTCGCGGTTTGTGAGTTCGAGCCCCGCGTCGGGCTTGTGCCGACAGTTCAGAGCCTGGAGCCTGCTTCGGATTCTGTGTCTCCCTCTCCCTCTGCCCCTCCCCTGCTCACGCTCTGACTCTCTCTGTCTTTCAATAATAAATAAACGTTTAAAAAAAATTAAAAAAAAATAAAATTAAAAAAAAATAAACATTAAAAAAAAAATTTATAAAGAGAGAGAAGCCCCAGGGCTGTATCCTGGAGGATATCACCATCTGAGGTCTGAGATTAGAGAAGAGCCATCAGAGAAGAGGGAGGAGTTACTGGTCACTAGGTAACGAGCACTTTTCATGAATACGTATTCATCCTTGCCACACTCACTTAAGAGTCCGTGTTTTTATTATCCCAACTTCAGAGAACCATAACTGAGTCTCTGCAAGGCAAAATGGTTTGCCAAAGAAACGCACACATCAAAATTATAATCCGGTTTTAGTTGATGAAATCTGCCTTTCCTGTTCTTGCCTCCACTGCCACGACATGTGCGAATGCATTTATGCTAGTAGCACTTGATGAGCTATTCTTCCAGGACTTTCTCTGTTTTCTTTATAGGTGGGTATGTGGAGGCCTTGGAGGTCACTGAAGAAATGCCAGGCCAGGGGGCCTGGAAGCCTCGCTCCATCTCAGAGGAGACATACGACGATGTTGAGTGCCCCAGCAGAGGGAGGTAAGTGCATCTCAGCCCTTCAGCAGTGTGGTAAGACTTTAAAGGTACAACACAACAGGTTAATGGTCTCTGCGTTACTTCTCCCCACAGGCCAAGGTCAGATTTCTCTAGCTCATTTGCTTTAGATGATGGTAAGTATAAGAAGACGTTTGCTAATGTGGGTAGGGGGGGCGCCTGGGTGGCTCAGTCGGTTGAGAGCCTGACTTCGGCTCAGGTCATGATCTCACGGTGTGTGGGTTCAAGCCCCACATGGGGCTCTGTGCTGACAGCTCAGAGCCTGGAGCCTGCCTTGGATTCTCTGTCTCCCTCTTCCTCTGCCCCTCCCCCATTCACGCACTGTCTCTCTGTCTCTCTCAAAAATAAACATTAAAAAAAATTAAACTTGAAAATTCTCCTATACAGGGTAGCCTTAAATTGTATCTGTGTATCTTAAGCTGATGTATTAGGCTAGGCTAAAGCCATGCTAAGAAGGGGAAGATTATTCAGGATGCTTTGGTTCCCCTTTATTGCCCCAACATCCAACACAGCATGTGATGTTTATAGACTCTGAATGTTATATACAAAATATGCAAAGGAAGAGGGTAGAAGGATGGAATCTGTTGATAAACCTGCTTTCTTTGACTATACCAGATCAGACTTAGGATCGGGGAGAAGCAAATATGAATTTTCATTTTGTACCTACTTTTATAGGGGTTTAATTATTTTTACCATGTGCCTGAGGGACCTGGGTGGCTCAGTTGATTAAGCGTCTGACACATGGTTTTGGCTCAGGTCATGATCTCATGGTTCATGAGATCAAGCCCTATGTTGGGCTCTGTGCTAACAGCACGGAGTCTGCTTGGGGTTCTCTGTCCCTTTCTCTCCAAATAAATAAACTTTAAAAGAAAGTGTGGCTCAGTCTGTTGAGCATCCAACATAAGCTCAGGTCATGATCTCCCTTCAAGCCCCCCATCAGGCTCTGTGCTGACAGCTCAGAGCCTAGAGCCTGCTTAGATTTCTGTCTCCCTCTCTGCCCCTCTCCTGCTTGCTCTCTCTCTCTCTCTCTCTCTCTCTCTCAAAAATAAATAAACATTAAAAAATATTTTTAAAAACGTGCCTGACATGAAAGTGTACCTAGCACATGATAGGTATCCAATAATTTTTGGTGAAATATGAATTTGAGCTATTGTCATTGTAATACATGAAAACAGTTCTTTTAATTCCAGAAGAAAATAGTGAAGAAGTGTATGAAGAGGTCTACAAAACAAAAGGCAACTACCCAAAAATAGAGTGAGTTCCTCTCTTTCTTAGCATTGTAGCTAATAGTATTGATGCTGTAGGAAAATCAGACTTTAAGAAGTAGTCGTCTTCCTTTGACTGTGTCATCCTTAGGATTTGCGTCATGAGTAGAGAGAAGCTACTTTAATCTACAATTGTGATGAATAAGAGACTTGGGATTGTGTACAGTCATATGCTAGAATCTTTAATCATATTGCTTTTCTCTCTCAAGAAAATGCCCATCTCTCCAAGTAGGGAACTTTAATATCATGTTAGGAATTAAGTCAAAAGGGAGAAGTAAATAGTAATAAAACTCGCTTCCGCCCTATCATAGCATTTCTGGAAAGAAATCACTGGTCATGACTTAATTTGTGTCTTTGCAAGTTAAGAAGACTGTCTCTGGGATTTAGACTTAATTTAATATCTAAGAATTCAGTGTTATCGGGAATATTTGTTCAAATGGGCCTTATTCGTCAACTTTAGTTACTGAGGGCACATTGTGGAAATGAAAACAGCAACGGTCAAAAGCAAGAAGTTCAAGGGTTGGAGGGAGGAGTAGTGTTCCATGCTGGGTGGGATGGTGTGGATGTATCATTCCCTCTCCAGCTCCCCTAAAAAAACCCAAGAGCATATTTGGAAGAATTTTAATCATTAACTGGGCAATAAATGTACCACCGTTGTTGTAATATCAGTCAGTCAATTAAAAGTTGGTGACATGGATTTCAGGAGCCAGAATTGCTGTATTTCCAGTATAGTTTGTAAACTATTCTTTCCCTAAGTCATCTTCTCTGAAAGGAAGCTCTTGCTTCACATGTACGAAATAGAGACCATTCGCGGTGGATGAAGCTTGTACTGAAGTATAATTCCCTTCGTAGCTGACTGGTGTGTGTTACTTCATATTGGCATCTAAACAAATAAGACTAGCACAGAGGTTGATGAGGCATTTGCTCTCGCTTCCTGGAGTGGGACGTGTTCTGGAATGAGCCTCTTCCTTCTCTAGTACTCTCTCAAATGCCGTGTTGTTTATATCCTCTGATTCCTCTTAGCTTAGATGGAAAAGAAGCCCTTAAAAGACTGCAGAAATTCTTGAAGAAAGAAAAGAACAGATTTAAAATGAAGAAAAACAAGTTGAAAGAAAATGTAAGGTAAAAAGTCTTTGGCGGTTGTTTTTGGTTCTCACCCCCCTCCCCCATGGGGGAACTCGCAGTGTCAGCCTTGTGGCTCTGTGTCCTAGTCTCAGAAACGGTGCAGGGGGTATCAGAAACCAAAGCCAAAGGCCTGCTTATCACCTGCCTCTTCTTTCCAATTTGTGAATGAACCACACCCACAGCTAGTAATAAGAAGGTGACAACATCCGTTTGGGAAAAAAAAAAATTGATGAAACAGGGTTGTAAACAGTGGTAAAGAGGAAAGCCTAAGCAAAGTCCAGAAAGTAATTTTGTTGCCATATATCCCTGTTATCACCGGCCATTGTGTCATATATCCCTGTTATCACCAGCCATTGTGTTATTAATTACGTCCTTGTATGTTTTCTTGGCCCTGCGAGTTTCAGTGTTTTACCTGTCTACACTTCTGTATTCTAATTTGCATCTCTAGAGAGAAGTAATGTGTAGACAGGGGAGATGAACTTTGCAGCTGACTGGTTCATATATCTCAAGGTGTTAGACCTGGAAAGGGCCCTCCAAGATCTCCGCGCTAATTACCAGTGGTTGAGAAGGTTACACGTTCGCCAGCAGTACGGGAGGCCTGGATTCTGGATTCTAGTTACAGCATTGTCGTTTACTCAGTGTGCAGTTGTGGGCAAATCATGCCCCAGCCCATGTTTCCTCTTGCCTACAAGAGAGGCTGGGCAGTTTCTGCAGGCACTTCTCAAATATGTAGAAATGGATATAGACAGAGATCTGTGTTTTAGAAGAGCAGGGGACAATAAGATAATTTCCCTAAGGTCACCAGATACATTGGCATGGAATTACTACTCTACCTTGACGTTCTCATCCTTCGTAGAAGCTGAAAGTTACATGATTTTTAGTCCAGCTGTCTGCTGGATCTAGATCTACCAAGAGATCCAACAGACTGTCGTGTTCACAGATTGTACTCCTGACCATGGAAGTAGAGCTCCTGTGGTCAGTTAGACCTAGCTTGAAGGCATACTCGGGCCCTGGCAGGTTAGATGCTTCTGACAAAAAACGATTAGCATGATGCCTGTGGTCCCTTAAAAAATTGATCCAGCCGGGGCACCTGGGTGGCTCAGTCGGTTAAGCGTCCGACTTCAGCTCAGGTCATGATCTCACAGTTCGTGGGTTCAAACCCCGCATCAGGCTCTGTGCTGACGGCTCAGAGCCTGGAGCCTGCTTCACATTCTGTGTCTCCATCTCTCTCTGCCCCTTCCCTGCTCATGCTCTGTCTCTCTCTGTCTCAAAAATAAATAAACATTAACAAAAAAATTGATCCAGGTGAAAATGCTGATATTTTTTAATGCAAATCTCATTTCCTTTTTCTTAGAACTATTCAGTGACTCCTTAATGACTTTTAGAATACCCAGGCTTTTTCTATGGCAAGTGAATATTTTATGGAAGCTCCCTTTTTGTCCAGTTCCATCTCTCACTCAGATTTCCTTTACCATCCCACATAAATACCCGACAGATGTAATTCTGCCATGGTATTGGTGCCTCCTTGCTTTAACCATGACATTCCCTTGGTCTGGAATGCACCCGTCCTCCTCCAACCTCCTTTGATTATCAGAGTTCTGGTCTTCCCTTAAATTTGGTCAAACAGTATCCCTTCTGGGACACCTTTCCTGAACCTCTCTACCCAGACCTGGATTACCTGTGTCTCCTCTGTGTCTCCCTAACATCCTGTGCATGTCTTCTAACATCTATTAATACTCCTGAGAAACCTTTTTTTCTTAAAGTTAGAGAATCACAGGGTTATAAGAGAAATCCATATTATCTAGTCTAATGCAGTACAAAAGCTTTTCTGGAAACTTCCTAACAAGCTAAATATCTGTGCTTGCACACCTCTATAAAAGAGAAATTTACTACCTGCAGAGAAAGATGTTTCATCTTTAGGAAGGTCTAATAAGATTTTTCCCTTGGCCACCTGCATGGCTCAGTCAGTTGAGTGACCGGCCCTGGGTTTCAGCTCAGATCATGATCCCAGGGTCATGGGATGGAACCCTGCATCCGGCTTCCCACTGCATGGAGCCTGCTTGGGATTCTCTCTCTCTCGCTCTCCCTCTCTCTCGCTCTATCTCCCCCTCTCCCTCCCTCCCTCTGCCCCTCTTCCCAACTCACTCTCTATCTCTCTCAAATAAAAATAAGATATATTTTTCTCATAAATTTTGGCAAAATCTGCCCCTCAGCCTTAATTTTTCAATTAATAACGTGTAGATATAACAGGACAAGATAGAATTTATTACTGTGTTTATTGAGCTTTTTGATTGAACACCAACTCCTACTTGATTACCTTACCTTCAGAGAGAGGTTTTGCAACACTGGGAATGTGACATGGAAAAAGAGTAAGGCTCTCCACCCTCTCTTTCTCTCGGATACACACACTGTCTATTAGGACGGTCATTAAATGGTCTGATTTAGGTAGAAATAAGCCAAGAATTAAATGCCAACTGGTCTCAGCTCTGCTATGAGTTTTACATGGGAACTAGATGTTAAGCCTGTTCTCACACCCTCTGTTCCAGATGCACCGACTTCCTTGTTTTTCTTTAAAGAGACCTAGCACACCTCTGCCTGTCGGTCTCTGCATTGGCCGTTCCCTTTCCCAGAACGCTTTCATTCAGATAACAGTGTGGCTCACCCCCTCCCTTCCTTCAGATTCTACTCAAGTTGCCTCATCAGCGAACCCTTCCCTGACCATCTTCCGAAAAATGGCAGACCAGCCCTCACCTGCAGCCCTCCTGGCCCCTCATCTTGCTCTCTTTTGTTCAGTTGCACTTCTCTCCTTAGTTGACAGAACATAAAAATCCTTGTTGCATCTGCTTCACCCTGCTAGAATCCATGAGGGCACTCATGGTTTTGTCCCCTGCTGTATCTCCAGTATAAAGAACAGTGCGTGAGACATGATAGGTACTCCGTAAATAGCTGATGAATGAGTTAAATGACCTAGAGGAAGGCAATATTGTTCTAGACTTTTTGTAGCCTCCGTTTCTATGTTTAAATAGGAGCTACCATCACCCTGACCCAAAAAAATAGAGGAACGGAGTTGGCATTAAGAAAGGCTTTGCTGAGCTAGGAACCCTTGAGTGGAGAAGCCAAGGAAGTACGCTAACTAGGCATTGAGGACAGGGAGGTGAAGGACTTCACGTGTGTTCTCTCTCCAGTTCTCACAATACTCACGATGCGATAGAAACTCTTCTCCATTTCACGGATGAAAAATTAGGGCTTTGAAAAGTTATGTGACTTGCACAGGTAAGTGGACAAGTGGCAGAACTCAGAGTCAGATGCAGCTCCCTCTGACCTCAGGGACTGCTGCTCCTCTGTTCTGATGGCAACAGGTCTGGTTGTACAGTCACTGACAGCAGGGACCATTGAATGTCCTCAGCTCTTTCCCAGGCACATCTACTTAGGTACGCCCATGCAGCTCTAATACTCCCCCGTGTGATAGAGCTGGTGTTCGCTCTAGAAATGAAGAACCTAAGGCTTGCATAAAGGTTAGCTGATTTTCCCAGAAGTGTTGTTTCTTTGGACATTCCTTTCTTAGGTTCTTATCACACAGTGTTGTACTTTGGGTCTCCCTCACTAAACGCCCGGCTACTTCAGGGTAGAAACTGTGTCTGATCATTTTATACACCCAGCAGAGGGGTCTGGCCCGTGGTGAGTGTACCCGTCGGACTGCACTGAAACTCATTGCTTAAAATACGTGGATTTTTTTTTCTACCACACCCTGCTTCCTTCCATCTCCTTAACTGTGTAACCGAACAATCTACTCGGGCCAAATGTCCCTCTCCCACTTAGCAATTTGCTATCTCCCATCCTCCCCGGCCTGCAATTCTGCCCTCAAGATATCCTTTTGGCTTAACCATACATGTAGGCGGGGTCCCATGTCTGCAGAGGGTGGTTCTCTTTCACCACAGTGGATGTCCAGGTGCAGCTCAGAGATATTGTGCGTTGGGTTCCAGACCATCGCAACAAAGCAAATGTTAGCAATAAAGTGAGCCCAGTTTTTTGGTTTCCCAGTTCATATAAAAGTTGTGTTTATACTGTGGTCTACTAAGTGTGAAACATGTCTAAAAAAACGTACGTACCTTAATTTAAAAATCTGTTGCTAAAAATGCTAACCATCTTCTGAGCTTTAGTGAGTCCTAATCACTGATCACGGATCACCATAATGAATAATAATGAAAAAACTTGAAATGCTTCGAGAATTACCAAAATATGATCCAGAGACATTAAGAAAATGTTCTTAGAAAAACAGTGTTGGGGCGCCTGGGTGGCGCAGTCGGTTAAGCGTCCAACTTCAGCCAGGTCACGATCTTGCGGTCCGTGAGTTCGAGCCCCGCGTCGGGCTCTGGGCTGATGGCTCGGAGCCTGGAGCCTGTTTCTGATTCTGTGTCTCCCTCTCTCTCTGCCCCTCCCCCGTTCATGCTCGGTCTCTCTCTGTCCCAAAAATAAATAAACGTTGAAAAAAAAAAAAAAAGAAAAACAGTGTTGATAGGCTTGCTGATGGCAAGTTGTCACAAACCTATTTGTCAAAAACTCAGTGTCTGTGAATTGCAATGAAACAAGGTAGGCCTGTATTTGATGGGCATCTTGGAAGGTTTGAAGGTGGAAACAGGATCTTGTGAATGGACAGGGCAGAGCCTGAAGTTGCCTAGTTAGGGGAGGGAACTACGGGTGGTCCCAGGGGTACACCAGCTCATTTTTAAATGGTGGTGTGGAAGCAGGGGGACAGTTGATCAGAACAAAGCTACAGGAGAGGTTTGCTTCACATCTTTGCCTAGATGCACTTGCAGCAAGAAACCTAGTCATCAATATGTTATTTGAGATGGATCAGCTAATCTTTCTGAACCTGGCTTTTTTCCTTAACCCTTTTGTGTCTCCTGTCAATCAACAGTGCATTTTCCATTTCGCTGCCTGATTTAGGTAAGTGACATTCACTTACTACTGGCACAAAACTACTCAGTACTGGCATATTCAGAGGCAGGGAAAGAGAAGTAGTAATCCTTCCTTCATTCCATAGTTAATGAAAGTTTGAGACATAAAGATCAAAGACAACATTTTATCCAACAGTATAACTTACGTTGGGGAAGATGGATAACGTTTCTCAAGTGCCTACTATATACCAGGCCTCTTAAAATCCCAGAAAAATAGTATCTTTTTAGGAAGCTCTAGGACCCATATCCATACCTTAGTGATCTGGGATTTGTACTCAAGTTTCTCTGATTACAAAGCTCGTGCATTTTACATTATACCACACAGCTCTTGTAGGATTTGACAGCCAAATCACCCTAATTAAGACCTAATGAGGGGCGCCTGGGTGGCGCAGTCGGTTAAGCGTCCGACTTCAGCCAGGTCACGATCTCGCGGTCCGTGGGTTCGAGCCCCGCGTCAGGCTCTGGGCTGATGGCTCAGAGCCTGGAGCCTGTTTCCGATTCTGTGTCTCCCTCTCTCTCTGCCCCTCCCCGGTTCATGCTCTGTCTCTCTCTGTCCCAAAAATAAATAAACGTTGAAAAAAAAAATTAAAAAAAAAGACCTAATGAGTTGGACATGATCAAGTTGCACTACACTGACTAGCTGAATCAAGGATGGGTCACTGGAATATTCTTTGCTATAAAAACAATAATGCACAGATTAGTACATTGTCTGATCCATAGTATAATCTCAACACATGTACAGTGAGTTGAATCTGCCAGTAAGAAGGCCATGTGTTGTTTGTTGGTTTTTGTTTGTAAGCCTTAGCCATGGTGGTACTTTGATTTCACTCTGATTAGGCAATTCAAATGTATATTATATTTCAGAAATATGAGTTTGCTGTACTAAATAACAAGTGAAGGTTATATAAATAAGCCTGGTAAAATCATAGGTCCCCCCCAAGTTTCCTTGGTCCACGTAAAAATCCAAAAAGCGAACATAGAATAGACATGCATTGTACTCGCAGCCAAATTTATGAATAATCAAATATGAATTATGAAATTATTATACTAGAAAGTCTCAAACTCATTCAAGTGGTGAATCACTTAAACATGGGATTCTATGTAAAGCACCAAGGAATGTGAATATCCCAAACTGAAAATGTCCAATTATGCACTAAGGTTCAATTTTATGCAAGATTATTATAGAAGAGCAGTTACCAATGGTTTGAAATCAAAATTAAGGAGGAAAAAAACATGAATATTTTACTTAAACTGTCTTTTTCCAGGATTTTGGAAAAGCCCTCTTACTGTTCTAGAAGTAAAACATCTTTGCCTAGTTCCAGGATGATGGGGAGCTATTCTAAAGATGACCCTTTCAGTAACTCATATTTTCTGAAAACATGCATGAAATTAAATAGACATAAATATGTATGTGTGTATTTGAGATACTAGGGCATGCCACTATTTTTTTAATCTCTTAATTGAATTTCTCCCCAAATGGAGATTCTTTTTGCTCTTTGATCCTTCCAGCCTGTGTTCTATGATCAGATTTTGATAAAACAGACATGGGGAGACACCTGGATAATTGGGTATTAAGGATAATGGTGGACATTGTGGATAATTCGGAAAGCCCAGAAATTTGTATGAGCCATACCTAATAATGGACTATTTTGTTCGTGTCTTGACCCTAGAACTTAGGTCTCAGGAAGTTATTATCTATGATAACGTCGATATAAATGAAAAAGAATCCAGGTAAGTCATTTTACCTCATTGGTCATCCCTACTGATACCTAATCCATTTCCTGATGGTTTGTTAAATATGGTCAGAGGGCCACCTCTTCAGAGCCTTAGAAACTGGATAAAAAGTCAGATTCTGATGTCCCTCCCCTCACTAAGAAGGGAAAACAGTGAATAATGTAGGTGATCTAATGGTAGTAGGTGATTCAGAAGTCACTGGAGCTTTGGAATATATTTCTTGCCTTGAATCTAGAGACTTGAAACTCATTTTAATGCAACATACCCTGATTTAATAACCTCCTATGTACAAGGCAACACGGAGGATAGCGAGCAGTGTTTGACGGAGCCTCTATCCTCAAAGACAGAATAACCATCTAACCAGAAAGAAACCATCCTGGAACTCGATGCCCCCTCTCTAGCTACTTGTTTTCTGTCCTCTCCCCCTCAACTAAATGACTGAAAAGAAAGGTCTCCTCTGCTTATCCTTGATTCATTTAGGGTTCTAATTTTTTTTTTGTACTTAAAAACACTATTGCTATAAATAGTCTTATGTCTTCTGTGAATATGTCCTAGAATTTTCCTAGCAGATACTCAGAAGGGAAGAGAAATGCCGAAGGGAATGCAAATTTATAAGAAAATGCCAACTTATTTTCCAAAGTGGTTGTACCAATTTACATTCTTCCCAGCTGTTTGTAAGGGGAATGTTGATCCACATTCTCACCAACACTTAGCACAGAGAGAATTCTTAACTTTGCCAATTTTGTGGGTATAAAATACTAAGTGTTGAACCCCTTTTAATATTCACCATTCATATCTTCTATCGAAGGTCAGTTCATATCTTTTTATTCTGTTTTCTTATTGCATTGATGGTCTTTTTCTTATTTATTTATAGATTTTTTAATGCATTCTAGATATCATCCCTTTGTCAGTTATATATGTTGCAGAGACCTTCTCCCCCATTGTAGCTTGACTTTGCAACATTCTTCCTAGTCTTCTAATGAATAGAAATTTTTAATTTTAATGTACTTGAATTTAGCAATTGAGTGTTGCCTTTGGCATCTTTAGAAGAAATCTTTATCCCAAGATCATATGATATCCTCCTATATTTTCTTCTAAAACTGCTGAATTTTTTGCCTTTTACATTTAAACCTTAGACGTATCTGGAACTGAGTTTTGTGTGTTGGTACTATAATGAAGTATCAATCTAATTAAATTTTCTTACATGTGGATAAATGTCCTCCATGATTAATTGAATAGTTATACCTTTCCCCATGGATATACAATGCCATCTTTGTCATATCAAGTTTCCATGTCTGAAGGTCTGTGCCCATGCTCTCTATTCCAGTGTCCTTTCCATCTTAATAGCCTGGTGCTCTGAAAAAGTAGTTAGTAAGATATTAGTACACAGAGGGGCACCTGTGTGGCTCAGTTAAGCATCCAACTTTGGCTCAGGTCATGATCTCATGGTTCATGAGTTCCAGCCCTGCATCAGGCTCTGTGCTGACAGCTTGGAGCCTGCTTGGGAATCTCTGTCTTTGTCTATCCTTCCCCCACTCGTATTCTCTCTCCTCTCTCTCTCTGTCTCTACCCCCCTCCCCCTCTCCCTCTCTCTCCTTCCCTCCCCCTCCCTCCCCCTCTCAAAACTAAACATTAAAAAAAGATATTAGTACCCTGAGAAAGTAATTGCTGTCAGTGCCTTGACATGTTTTAAGACATGATTCATGCCTAATGTACAGTTAAGTTCTATAAATGTCCCATGTGCACTTTAGAAAAATATGCCTTCTCTAATTGTTTGGTACAACAATCCACTTAGGTTCTTCAAATCATTCTCTTGTTAAAATCTGTAGATTTATGAATTTTTAGATGTTGGAGCCATCAATATTTGAAAGAAAGAGCTTCAAATCTCACACAAACATGGCAGACTTGTCAATCTCTTCCTAAAGTTCTGTCATGTTTTGTTTGATGTGTCCTGAGGCTCTTTTGTTAGTTGCTTACAAAATTAAAAATATAGTGAACCTAATGTTTCTTCCTCATATGGTAGATGTCTCTATCCCTAATACTATTAATAACAAAAATAATACGTAGTTCTTATTGGGGTCAGTAACTGTCATATACATTTAATATGTATTAGTTCATTCAGTCTTCACCACCATCCCATGAGGTAGATACTATTATTATACAAACATTTCAGAAGAGAGACTCAGGCATAGAGGTTGTTACTTGCCCAAGTTTACAGAGGTAGTAAAGTGTAGAAACAGGATTCAAACCCAATCCAGTAGTAAAGAGTTACTACTACACAATGTTGTATCTCCTAGTGATGCTCTGTCTTAATGTCTAATTTGCCTGATATATATCTACTGGAACTTTCTTTTAGTTAGGATTTCCCTACTATATTTTTAATCCTTTAATTTTCTGTTTTCCATATTCTCATTCGTTGGGTCTTGAATAAATAGCCATAGAGCTACATTTGGCTTTTTAAAATGCCAATATAACAATCTGTCTTAACTCCTACCTTGACCTTGACCTTGGCCTAAGGTTCAATCTCCTGAAATACTGTGGTGCTGATGCTAGCATTTTCCACGGGACAAACTGGCCATTTGTGCTTGCATACTGCTTGCTGCTGTCTGGTTTCAGCTTAGTTGGCGGGGGCTACTAAGGTACTGTGCACAGTACTTACTCTAAGGGTAAAGTGTAGCAATTTTTTAAGACACTTGAGTCTAGTAGTTTTGTACTGGGAGCGCCCTTTCAGGATACTCTTCTGCCCTACAGCCAAATGAGGAAGTCCAAACTCTGAGCAAAAGGACAATGTAATCAGAGCTACACTTCAGGAAGAGTAAAGGGATCCTTCTCCAGAATGCTTTGGAGAGAAAGTATGAAGTAATACATATGTTAGAATGTCATTATGATCGCTCAGGTGAAAGATGATCAAATGTTCTCAGGTGGTGAAAGAAATGAAGGAGAGGAGATTTCAGGGGAGAACTTACGTGGATTTTGTTAAACTGTGAAATCCTCTGGTAGAAACCACATCCTCCTCATCTCTATTATCCAGGTCCTAATATAGCACTTAGATGATGGTAGGTACCCAAGGAATATTTTGTGCATGAACGATGTTTACCACATCAGCCCTGTCAAATTCTGAACAAGACCTTCTTCATGTGATAGAGTAAATCTGTAGTTTGGCTTCACATAAACTAATTATTAAAGGCATTTGTAGCAGATAGAACACTGGTGGAAAGAAAGTAGCAGAAGGGAGAGGGAAGATGATACCTCAATTCCTTTTTTCTTTTCTTTTTTAATGTTTATTTTTGAGAGAGAAAGAGAGAGCATGAGCTGGGGAGGAGCATAGAGAGGGAGACACAGAATCTGAAGCAGGCTCCAGGCTCTGAGCGGTCAGCACAGAGCCCGACGTGGGGCTTGAACCACAAACCGGAAGATCATGACCTGAGCCGAGGTCGGACACTTAACTGACTGAGCCACACAGTGCCCCGATACCTGAATTCTTATAAACTTGGCTAGTTTGCTTGTCATACCTTGGTAGGTAGGTATTAGATTGAGGAGAAGCCTAAACAGCTCTAGATTAAGTTGTCACTAGGTATTCCAGACCTCTGCTTTTTATTTCCTTTTGTTCAGTAGAAGGTCTCTTAGGGGATTAGCAAGGGAAAGAAGAAGAGGGGGATTTTGAAAAGGACACTGGTACTGGAACATGGCACCAGTGAGACCTGTGGCACATCCTCTTACTTCCCTGAGCCTTTGTTTCTTACCCATGATATGGTAATAAAAAATCCTCATCCTGCCAGATTCTTTAAGCTCTCTAACTAGATCCCTAGGAAAGCTAAAATAAGTTGACAAAGGGGCAGAGTGGACCATAGTATTCACATGGCTAGCATGGATAGAAATTGGTATGACCTCTCTGAAAGAATATTTGGCCATATGTATCCAAAATGCCCACACCCTTTACTTTACCCAGTAATTTGACTTCAAGCAATAAGCTCTGGTGAAAAAGGAAACATAAAAAAATTTAATGCATAAAAATGTGTATCTCAGAGTATTTATAAAAAGTTGTTTAAAACCACCCACCCAAATACTGAAATATATAGTAATCTGCCAAGTATATGACAGTTACATATATGCTAAATATATACTAAAGAATTTCTAATGACATGGAGAAGTGTTACTCTATAATAACAATTAAAAAATAGAATGCAAAACTGTATGTATAGTATGATCTCAATTCAATTTTTAAAAGTGCTAGGAAGGATGTTTTAAAGGAAACTTAGAGGTCTTTGAGAGGTCAGATTATGCTTATTTTGTCTCTTTTCTACATCTTCCAATTTTTTTTTTAATTTTTTTTTTCAACGTTTATTTATTTTTGGGACAGAGAGAGAGCATGAACGGGGGAGGGGCAGAGAGAGAGGGAGACACAGAATCGGAAACAGGCTCCAGGCTCCGAGCCATCAGCCCAGAGCCTGACGCGGGGCTTGAACTCACGGACCGCGAGATCGTGACCTGGCTGAAGTCGGACGCTTAACCGACTGCGCCACCCAGGCGCCCCCATCTTCCAATTTTTTAAATACTCAGAATTGTCACTGTGAAAACTAAATTGGTTAACAGCATAAAACTTGACACATAGGTGCTCAGAAAGTTTTTTTTAATTTTTTTTAACATTTATTTATTTTTGAGAGACAGAGACAGCATGAGCAGGGGAGGGGCAGAGAGACAGGGAGACATAGAATCTGAAGCGGGCTCCAGGCTCCGAGCTGTCACACAGAGTCCAACGTGGGGCCTGAACCCACAAACCACGAGACCATGACCTGAGCCAAAGTCGGACCCTTAACCGACTGAGCCACCCAGGCACACCAGTGCTCAGAAAGTTTTAGTTCCTTCTATGATACCCTCCCCTCCCTGCATCCTTTTATATTTTCTTTGAATGGTCTTCGTTAAAAAGAATTTCTTACTGAAAATTCCAAATGTAGAAAAATAGAATGTTATAATGAACCCTCATGTACCCATTACCCAGCTTTAAGAATTACCAATTTATGGGCAACCTTGTTTACACTGTCACCTACCTCCCAATCTCCAGTATTTTTTTTAATTAACATACAGTATTATATCATTTTCATGTGTGTAATATAGGGATTCAACCATTCTATACATTACTCAGTGCTTATCATGATAAGTCTACTCTTAACCTCTTTCACCCACCCCACCACCCACCCACCTCTCCTCTGGTAACCATCAGTTCTCTGTAGTTAAGAGTCTGTTTTTTGCTTTGTCCTTTTTTGTTCATTTATTTTGTTTCTTAAATTCCACATCTGAGTAAAATCATAGGGTGTTTGTCTTTCTCTGGCTTATTTCACTTAGCATTATATTCTCTAAATCCATCCATGCTGTTGCAAATGGAAAAATTTTATTCTTTTTTATGGCTGAGAAATATACCTGTGTGTGTGTGTGCGTGCATGCATACATGTTTTTTATACCACTTCTTGTTGTGGTTGTTACATACCACTTCTTGATCCATTCATCTATTGACGGACACTTGGGCTGCTTCTATATCTTGGCTGTTGTAAATAATGCTGCAATAAACATAGGGGTGATCTGTCTTTTTTCAATCAGTGTTTTTAATTTCTTTGGGTAAATACCCAGTAGTGGAATTACTGGATCATGTGGTAATTATATTTTCAATTTTTTGAGGAATCTCTATAACGTTTGCCACAGTGGCTATACCAGTTTGCATTCCCGACAACAGTGCATGAGGGTTCCTTTTTTCCACATCCTCACAAACACTTGTTGTTTCTTGTGTTTTTTATTTTAGCTATTCCAACAGGTGTGAGGTGGTATTTCATTGTGGTTTTGGTTTGCATTTCCCGTATGGTGAGTAAGGTTGAGCATCTTTTCATGTGTCGGTATGTCTTCTTTGGAAAAATGTTCTTCTCATTTTTATTTGGATTGTTTGGGTTCTTTTGTTTGTTTTTTGGTGTTGGGATGTAGGAGTTCTTTATATATTTTGGATACTAACCCATTATCAGATATGTCATTTGCAAATAGCTTCTCCCGTTCAGTAGGTTGCCTTTTAGTTTTGTTGTTTCCTTGGCTGTGCATAAAGAAGCTTTTTATTTTGATGTAGTCCCAATAGTTTATTTTTGCTTTTATTTCCTCTGCCTCAGGAGACAGATGCAGAAAACTGTTGATACAGCTTATGTCTGAGAAATTACTGCCTGTGCTTTCTTCTAGAATTTTTATAGTTTCAGGTCTCACACTTAGGTCTTTAATCCACTTTGAGTTTATTTTTGTGTGCAGTATAAGAAAGTGGTCCAGTTTCATTGTTTTGCATATAGCTGTCTAGTTTTCCCATCGCTATTTGTTGAAGACACTTTTTCCAATTGAATATTCTTCCTTCTGTATCAAAGATTAATTGACCATATAATTGTGATTTTACTTCTGGTTTTTCTGTTCCACTGATGTGTCTGTTTTGTGTCTCCACCGTATTGTTTTGATTCCTATACCTTTGTAGTATATTTTGGAATGTGAGATTGTGATACCTCTAGTTTTATTAATCTTTTCAAGATTGCTCTGGCTATTTGGGGTCCTTTGTGGTTCCATACAAATTTTAGGATTATTCTAGTTCTTTGAAAAATTGCTGTTAGTATTTTGATAGGGATTGCATTAAATTTCTAAACCAACAATATTGGTTATGTCAATCATTGAGCATGGAATAGCTTTCCATTTGTGTCAGAGATTACAGGTCTTTCATCTCCTTGGTTAAGTTTATTCCTGTTTTATTTTTTGTGCAGTTATACATGGGATTGCTCAATCTCTCTGCTGCTTCATTATTAGTGCATAGCAATGTAACAGACTTCTGTATATTGATTTTGTATTCTGTGATCTTAATTCATTTATCAGTTCTAGCCGTTTTTTGGTGGAGTCTTTTGGGTTTTCTATATATAGCATCATGTCATCTACAAATAGTGAAAGTTTTACTTTTTCCTTACCAATCTGAGTACTTTTTATTCCTTTTTCTTCTCTGATTGCTGTGGCTAAGATTTCCAGTACTCTGTTAAATAAAAGTAGTGAGGGTAGATATGTTTGTCTTGGTCCTAATCTTAGGGGTAGAGTTCTCAGTTTTTTACCATTGAGGATGATGTCAGTTGTGGGTTTTTCATTTATGGCCTTAATTACGTTGAGGTATGTTCTTTCTTTTTTTTTTTTAATTTTTTTTTCTACGTTTTTATTTATTTTTGGGACAGAGAGAGACAGAGCATGAACGGGGGAGGGGCAGAGAGGGAGGGAGACACAGAATCGGAAACAGGCTCCAGGCTCTGAGCCATCAGCCCAGAGCCTGACGCGGGGCTCAAACTCACGGACCGCGAGATCGTGACCTGGCTGAAGTCGGACGCTTAACCGACTGCGCCACCCAGGCGCCCCCTTTTTTTTTTTAATTTTTTTTTCTACGTTTTTATTTATTTTTGGGACAGAGAGAGACAGAGCATGAACGGGGGAGGGGCAGAGAGAGAGGGGTATGTTCTTTCTAAACCTACTTTGTTCATGCATCGATGTTGTACTTTGTCAGATTTTTTTTCTGCATCTATTGGAATGATCATGTGGTTTTTATCCTTTCTTTTGTTGATGTGACATATCATGTTGATTGATTTGTGAATACTGAATCACCCTTGCATCCCAGAAGTAAATCTCACTTGATTGTGATGGATTTTAGTGTATTGTTGGATTCAGTTTGCTAATATTTCGTTGAGAATTTTTACATCTATGTTCATCGAAGATACTGACCTATAGTTCTCTTTTTTTGTAGTGTCTTTATTTGATTTTGGAATAAGGGTAATGCTGGCCTCATAGAATGAATTTGGAAGCTTTCCTTACTCTTCTGTTTTTGTTTTTTGGTTTTTTTTTAATAATTTCAGAAGAATGGATATTAACTCTTCTTTGAAAGTTTGGTAGAATTCACCTGTGAAGCTCTCTGGTCCTGGGCTTCTGTTTTTTGATTATGGATTCAGTTTCTTTGCTGGTAATCATTTTGTTCAAATTTTCTATTTCTTCTTGATTCAGTTTTGGTAGGTTATATGTTTCTGGGAATTTTTCCATTTCTTCTAGGTTTTCCAATTTGTTGGCATATAATTTTTCATAATATTCTCTTACAATTCTTGTATTTCTGCAGTGTCTGTTGTTTCTGCTCTTTCATTTCTGATTTTGAGTCTTCTCTCCTTTTTTTAGGAGTCTAAAGATTTTTATCAATTTCATTTATCTTTTCAAAGAAGCAGCTCCTGGTTTCATCGATCCTTTCTATTATTTTTATTTTCTATATTGTTTATTTATGGTCTAATGTTTTTATTGCCTTCCTTCTACTGGTTTGGGGGTTTTGTTCTTTTCCTAACTCCTTTGGGTGTAAAATGAGGTTATTTTTTGATATTTTTCTTGATGCTTGGGTAGGCCTGTGTTGCTATAAGCTTCCCTCTTAGAACAGCTTTTGCTGCATCCCAAAGATTTTGGACCATTATGTTTTTATGTTCATTTCTCTCCATGTATTTTTCATTTCCTCTTTGATTTCTTGTTTGACCCATTCATTGTTTACTAGCATGTTATTTAACCTCCCTGTATTTGAGTTCTTTCCAGATGTTTTCTTGTGGTTGATTTCTAGTTTCATCGTGTCTTGATCAGAAAAGGTGCATTGTATGACTTTGATCTTCTTGAATTTGTTGAGACTTGTTTTGTGGCCTAATATGTGATAGTGCTGGAGAATGTTCCATGTGCACTTGAAAAGAATGTGTATTCTGTTCTAGGATGGAATGTTCTGAATGTATCTGTTAGATATATCTGACCCAATGTGTCATTCAAAGCCACTGTGTCCTTGTTGATCTTCTGTTAAGATGATCTGTCCATTGATATAAATGGGGTGTTAAAATCCCCTACTGTTGTATTACTGTCAATTGTTATTATCTGCTCTATGTATTTGAGTGCTTCCATGCTGGGTGCATAAATATTTACAATTATTATATCTTCTTGTTGGATTGTTCCCTTTATGATTATACAGCATCCTTTGTCTCTTGTTACAGTCTTTATTTTAAAGTCTATTTTGTCTGATATAAGCATTGCTACCCTGGCTTTCTTTTCACTTCCATTTGCATGATAAATGCTTTTCTATCACTTCACTATCAATCTGCAGGTGTCTTTAGGTCTAACATGAGTCTCTTGCTGGCAGCATATAGATGGGTCTTGCTTTTTTTTTTTTTAATCCATTCTGTCACCCTGTGTCTTTTGATTGAAGTGCTTAGTCCATTTACATTCAAAGTGATTTTTGATAAGTATGTATTCATTGCCATGGTATTATTTGTTCTGTGGTTGTTTTACTCTGTTCCTTTCTTCTCTTGCTCTCTTCTCCCACAGTTTGCTGGCTTTATTTAGAGATATAGTTGGATTCCTTTCCTTTATTCTTTGCATATCTACTACTGGTTTTTTACTTGTGGCTACCATTAGGTTTATATATAACATCTTTTGCATATAGCAATCTATACTTCATTTATGGTTGCTTAAGTTTGAACCCATTCTTTACTCCCCTCCTCCCATTTTATGTAGATGTGTCATATTTTACATCCTTTTATTTTGTGAATCTCTTGACTGATTTGTTTTTTAATTTTTTTTTAACGTTTATTTATTTTTGAGACAGAGACAGAGCATGAATGGGGGAGGGGCAGAGAGAGAGGGAGACACAGAATCGGAAGCAGGCTCCAGGCTCTGAGCCATCAGCCCAGAGCCCGACACGGGGCTCGAACTCACGGACCGTAAGATCGTGACCTAAGCTGAAGTCGGATGCTTAACCGACTGAGCCACCCAGGCGCCCCTTGACTGATTTTTATAGATATACTTATTTTTACTACTTTTGTGCTTCCTACTTTACTCCTATTTATGGTCTTTCCTTTCCATTCAAAGAGTCCCCTTTAATATATCTTACAGGGTTGGTTTAGTGATCATGAATTCCTTTACCTTTTATTTGGGAAATCCCTTATTTCTTCTTCTGTTCTGAATGATAGCCTTGCTGGATATAGTAGTATTCTTGGCTGCAGGGGTTTTTTTCTTTCAGCACTTTGAATGTATCATCTCACTCCTTTCTGGCCTGCAGTTTCTGCTAAAAAAAATCAGCTGATAGCTTAATGGAGTTTCCCTTGCATGTAACTGTTTTCTTTTGCTGCTTTTAAAATTCTCTCCTTATCACTCTTTTTTTGCCATTTTAATCACTATGTGTCTTGGTGTGGACCTCCTTGGTTTGATTTGGTTGGGAACTTTCTGTGCTTCCTGGATCTGAATGTGTTTCTTTCCCTACCTTCTGGAAACTTTCAGCTATTATTTCATCAAATAAATTTCTGCCCCCTCTTCTTTGTCTTCTCCTTCTGGGATCCTGATAAAATGAATGTTAATGCACTTGATGCTGTTGCTAAGTTCACTAAGTCTCTTTGTTCTCCCCCCCCCACCCCCCACCATTCATCTTGCTTCACATTACTTTGTCCTCCAGGTCTCTGATCAGTTATTCTGCTTCCTCTAACCTACCCTTTATTCCATCTAATATATTTTTAATTTCAGTTTTTGAGTTCTTCATCTCTGACTGGTTCATTTTTATGTTTTGTCTCTTTGTTGAGGGTCTCACTGGGGTTCTCCACTCTTTTCTCAAGTCAGTATCCTTATGACCATTACTTTAAATTCTCTATCAAGCATATTACTTATTACCATTTTTCTTATATCTGCTACTGGTTTTGTCGTGTTTTTTTCATTTGGGACACATTCTTGTCTCCTCCTTTTGTCTAACTCTTCATGTCTGTTTCTGTGTGTTAAAAAGTCACGTACACCTCCTGCTTTTGAAAGTAGTGGGTTTATTAAGAAAAGGTCCTACAGTGCCCTGCAAGGTATTGTCCCCTGTTCACCAGAACCTGGTGCAGCTGGGGTCTCTCCTTTGTGTGTTGCATGAGCCTTGCTGCTATGGCTGAGGTGCCTTTGGCTCAAGTCCAGTCATCTGCAAAGGCTCTCTACCTGTTGTAGGCAAGATTTGGTCCCTGTGTTTTTAGGCTAGACTCGGGCTTCCTTGGGTTTGAGTTGACTCAGACCAGGCATTTGCTAGAGATGCAATAGCACTGAACTGCAGGACAGCTCCCCTGTGTTGTCCTGAGAAGCTTGTTGGTGGGCAGGGCCTGTAATCATACCAGATGTCTGCCCCCAGCCTGCTGCTGGGGCCACAGTCTGACTGGTATGTATGATTATCTTCCCCTCTCCTGGAGCAGTTTGCAGTGTGCTGGCCCCTGTTGGGTCTGCTTGCACACTGCCAGGCTTGTGGCACTGCTTTGGACAAGCTCCAGTCAAGTGCTCAAGAAGTCAACAGGAGGAGGCAGGGGTGGGTGTGGTGCCAACAAGGTCTACCCTCTGAGAGGGGACCTGCAACTTCGCAGGCTGGGTTGGAAGGGGCAGATCCACAGAAGTGCATGGGGGCGAGGCGATTGGTGTTAGCAAGCTAGGTGGAGAGTGTTCACTGCATTAGTTCCCATAGGTGTCAAGCTTGGGGGTAGGAGAGGAAATGGTGCCCACCTACTCCTTTCTTCCTGGAGAAGATCCCTGTCCTTCCAGCACATGTTCTGAGATTAGTAAACAACTATCCTTCCCTTATGCCCCAGGTGTTTTTTAAACTGTTGCTTCTAGGGGCGCCTGGGTGGCGCAGTTGGTTAAGCGTCCGACTTCAGCCAGGTCACGATCTCGCGGTCCGTGAGTTCAAGCCCCGCGTCAGGCTCTGGGCTGATGGCTCGGAGCCTGGAGCCTGTTTCCGATTCTGTGTCTCCCTCTCTCTCTGCCCCTCCCCCGTTCATGCTCTGTCTCTCTCTGTCCCAAAAATAAATAAACGTTGAAAACAAAAATTAAAAAAAAAATAAACTGTTGCTTCTATGGTGTATCCCTTGGAACTATTTGTTGTGCTGTCTCTTTAAAGAAAAGGACACTGCTTTTTCTAGCCCTCTTTGCTGTCCCAGAGTTGATGGCACTTTTTTTTTTTTTTTTGATCGCACTGATTTTTAAACTTACAGGTGTTAAGCCCAACTGAATGTAAGAACTCATGAAATTTGGCCCCTCTAGTTTTCAAAGCTAAATGTCATTGGGGGGTGGGGTTCATCTTCCCCATGCCTGGGGTGTCTGTTTCTTTCCTTTCTCCTTGCCCACAGCATCCCTCCCTCCTTCCTCTGTACAGTTTTGAGGGTGGGTCTCTTTAGCTTCCTACAGTGACTCTGCCCTTCTGAGCCTCTTCCATATGGCCTCTTCTCTACATTTAGCTGTACAGAATCTGTTCTGCCAGTCTCCAAATTATTTTCTGGATTTTTTACACTGATGTGGGTGTTACCTAGTTGTATCCATGGGACCAGGTAAGCTTAGGGTCTTCTTACTCCACCATCTTCCCCGGCTCTTCCCCGCAACCTTTGCTACTAATGTTAAACACTAGTTAGATTTGTCTCATCTCACGGTAATGATTAATATTATTCATGTTTTAGAGGCAAGGAAACTGAGGCTCAGGAAGGGAAATGTGATTATAAGCAGGTTGATCTCTTGCTTCTGGTTTCAAATTTGGATCACCACACATCAGAGGTCAGCAAACTATGGCCTGTGGGCCAAAATAGTTGGCCACTTGTTTTTGTAAATACAGTTACAACAGCAGAGTTTAGTAGTTACCATAGAGATGATATGGCTTTCAAAGCTTAAGATATTCACAATCTGGCCTTGACACAGATTATCCAAATATACTTCTAGATGATATTTTAATTTTTTTGTAAAACATAATTGTCCAGAAAATGCTGACATTTCCATAAGTGTTTTAGTTCAATCTTTATCTACTTGCTCAAAATATTTTTCTCCTCAGAAATGAAGATAAACTAAAAACTTGGAAGCCCAAGTTTTTGATGGCAAAGGAAAAGAAAGAGAAAAAAGGTGTTGAAGAATCTGAAAGGTAGGTACACAGGTGCATTTACATTATAGCTTATCTGCTGAAATTTACACCTCTTACTAGTTGTGTGACCTTAGGCAAGTCATTAAATTTGATTTTCACATTCCACATCGGTCATGTGAGAATAATAGCACCTACATCATAGTATAGTTGAGAGGATTAAAAGAGACAAAGAATATAAAAACGTAAAGTGCCACACACATTTATCTTCATCATCGTTGTCCATACTTTTGGTGGATAGGGAGTAAGGAAAACTTTCAAGCTAGCCTTTATCAAATGAGGAAAAACCTTCATCTTCTTTTAGGCTGTAAGAACTTTTCCTCTATAGATGGAACTTAAATTAATAATACACCAATTAGAACTTTGAGAAACTGTGATCACATAACCAGATTAATTTCCCTGGAACACAATTCTAGCTATGACTACATTAGTGTTATAATTTAAAAAGTATAATGCAACTCAAGATCTAACCTTCATTCATGTGATTCGAGTTCCCAGAGTTGGCTATGGAGGAGGTGATGTTTTTACTGTCCCAGATGGTTACTATATGATCTGTGCTCTGGTCTTCTCAATTGTTAGGGTAGGGCACTTTCCCCAAGACATCTATTAAACAGTCATTGAGCTGGGAACACTGTGTGATTTGTCTGCTCTAGGAAACCTGTCTAGAAAAGTACTATAAGGGAACCCCAAAAGGAAGCAGACATCTGTCTATATCAAATTTAAACTCAGAGGATGGCATAAAATGGCCATCTTTGGGTTTAGGCTGATGTAACTTTTCCCAAGTTCAAAAGATGTATTCAGAGACTAGAAAAGCATCTCTCCACCTAAACTTCATACTTTTACTTAGCATAGTAAAATAGAATTCCACGAGAGAAAGTATCAGTGAAATTGTTGACATCTCCCGCCCCCTCCCCCCCTCCCGCAAAAGTTTAGTATTTTAATGTACACATAAGTCTTTTCGGAAAACAATTTTCTAGTGCTTATTAAGTTCTTACAACAAGCTGATATTATAGTTTACTTTTATTTTCAACTGAGTAAATTTTACATTGCAGTTATTAGGGCTACCATATTCCTATTGATGTATCAATTTCTATGTCCTTTTTGTTCCTTTTAAAGTGATTTCTGTCGCAACTTACTCTACCAACAAGAAATGTTTTCTATATTAGTTCAACCCTTTTATTATTCTCTATTTCATTATCTCTTTCTGAATCGATGATGACAAGTTTTCAGAGAAGTTGGGGAAGGATATAAAGCCATGCTATAAAGGCATAGAAATAGCCCAAGTTTAAGATGTTCCAAGATGTAGAGTTTGTGTATGGGTGTGTGTGTGTGTGTATGGAAAAGGTAGATTGGGGCCAGATTAGAAGATGCCCTGTGTACCACCCTAAGGAATTTGCCTTTATCTTATGGGCAGTAGAGACAGATGAAAGATTTTAAGCAAAAGATGACATGATCAATTACATTTTAGAAAGATGACTCAAGAGATCAGTATGCAGATGGATTTGAGAAAGGAAAGGCAAAAAGAAGATGGTATCTCAGGCAAGAAATGAAATGTGTCAGTGGCTGTAGTCTTGGGACAGAATGAAACAGATGCAGGAGACACTCCTGAATAAAACTAATATGACCTGCCTTTTTTCCTTCCGTCAATATATTAAACTGCTAAAAAAGCACCAATCCCCACATGAAGAACAGGAAGGAGGAAATGGGAGGAGTTAAGAGGGTATTCAGTCTGCTGTATCTATCCCCTTTTATGTGCTGACAATTTTGCACCTATTTTGTGGCAACTTGCTTTATTAATTCAGTTCTTCTCCAGAACCATTCTGCAAACAGGACAGTTCTCTGATTGAAACACATAGATTTATGATTTTTGTAAACAAGTTAATTATACTTTGAAGTCTGATTTAGAAAAGTTTCTTGTTTAACCAATTTTATTTTATTCCAAATTATCTTGGTATCCAAAAAGAAACCACAACTTTTTAATTACAGGAAAAAGCAACTGGTATTACTTACCCTGCTCAGTTGTTCTGACACCCTGCTCTAAGTGGAAACATATATGTATATATATTTCTATACACACCTAGATATATAGGATTATATGATTTTATATAAAAGTATACATATACACACAAAATTATACCTGAATTTATCCTGAAGTAGAATGAGTTTATAGATTTGGAAACTTAAGTGTTTTATTATGGTACCTTCAACTCTATCTGCGTATTTCTTGCCCCTTAATCTCCTAGAAATTTCTTTAGAACCAAGAAGCAAAACTTAGAAAAGATCAGAATGGAAAAAGAAGAAAAACGTTTTAGAGAACAATTTGAGGTATGTTCTCCTCTGAAGGTAAATATTAATTTAAAGTAGAAATTTCGAGCCTTTAATATTGTTAAAGATTCTACAAGAGAGTTTTGCCCCTTTGCCCCTGGGGTAGATACGATCCACTACTGATACTGCTATTTCCTGATGCATTTCTGTACGATCATGCCTTTGTACATGCTAGCCTTCCGGAAAAACTCCTGAGTTATTCTTTAAGGCTCTGTTCACATGTGACCCCCTCTGCCTAACAGCCTGTGTATGTGTGTGTATTCTGAACTAAACTCGAGTCCTCACTGAAGGAGAGATTTTGTCTCATTCCTTGCTTCCCAGGTCCTCACATACCTGGATACAGCATTCACTGAATGATTAGATAAACAAATGAATAGCTGAATGAGTGAATGAAAGAAGCAATATCTAAGGCTCCTTGCCTTTTTCTGTCATTAAGAATCCATGGAGGATTTCCTGAATTCCAAGGTTCAAATGGTTCTCCCTTCTGATTTCATATACTGTCACCAGGAGATTTTTTTAATTTAAGAAATATGAATAGCATCCCAGATCCTGGATTGAGAATGTGTGCATCCTGCTCATAAAACTTGTCCAAGTCACTACTAATCCCCATTACCAAATGGATAAAGGTGAGGCTTCTTAACATGACATGGAAAGCTCTTCATGTCATACCTTTGCTTGTCTTTCTGGTTTTATTTCCTGCCATTCTTTTTACCTTGTACTTCATGCTTTGGCAACAAACTATGCATAGTTCTGTCCTCAATCACCTGTCCTACTGTTCCCTTCCTCTAGGCATTTGCTTGTTCCATTCCAACTGTCTGGTACATTCTTGTTACTTTTCGCCATCTGACTAGCTCTTACTCATTTATCAACCTCCAGTTAACTCATCTTCTCCAGGAAGACCGACCCACACTTGCTCATTAAGGAAATTACTCTTCTCTATATACCTCTGTATTTGAGCTTATTACATTATTGCAATTATGTGTTCACCAATTAACCGATGAGCTCTTAGAGGACAGAGTTATCTTTATATCCATGTGTGGAACAGAATAAAATTACCTTTATAAATGTCCAAAAATGTTTTTGGACTGGATAAAAAAGGGAATATACATGAGTCCCTCGTAATCATTCATAACTCCTGCTTTTTTAATAGAGTGTGCGCAAGTGGGAAAGAGGGGCAGAGTGGGGAAGAGAGAGTCTTGAGCAGACTTCACCCTCAGTGTGGAGCCTGACCCAGGGCTCAATCCCATGAGGTGAAGCAAAATCAAGAGTTGGGATGCTCAACTGACTGAGCCACCCAGGTGCCCCAGTAACTCCTGCTGTGTACCAAAGCTGATTAGAGTTATTATATCTAGAAACTGCTATGAAATTATTTACTGCAACTGTGATGTTAGTAGTTTAGGTGAAAAACGATTGTTTCTAGCAAGTAACAATTTTTGGAAAGACCCTACATTCCGTCTAGTACTTTTCTAACTATATTTGTGACTGTCTCATATGGGACAGAAATTCCCATTGTCCCGTGTGTATGATTCTATTCCTTATTACCTGTGGTGGGTTTTCTTATATCATTAGAAAAACTATGCCATTTCAGTAATTTGTATTCAGCTAAAATCATGTAAGATTAGTGCCTCATTGGTACTATAGACTGAGGGTACAAAGGATGAATAAAACTGTCTTCCATTTTATAAGACAATATGTTTATTAAATGCTGTAACAGGAGTACATACAAAGTGGTGCAATTAAACAAAATTACACATGGCAGTCGTGAAAGTCTTCATGTTAAGAGAAAAAGATACTGCAGGTATGAAAACCCCATGAGCAACGGCCTGGAAATATAAAAGGTACATGGTATATTCAGGATCATCCTATAGCTTGATGTGGCTTCATTAACAGGGCAGAAATGGAAGCATGAGAAATGACAGTCTGCAAAGGACCCTGAATATCAAGCTGAGAAATGTGGATATGTGTGCAAGTAATGAAGAATCTTTAGCACTTGACAGAAAGGAAAGTGACCTGATCAGATTTTCATGTTAAGAAATCACTGTATTCATAGTGAACAATGGCCTAGAAACCAGGGAGGAAACTATTACTTTGTTGGACAAAAGCAGAATCTATCTTGTGAATCAGATCCCATCATTTATCATCCAAATTTACATTTCTGAGAGTGGGAGGGAAGTATGTGTAGAGATATTAGGTATAAACAGACTGTCCTGAGCAGAGGGAGGTGTCCGGCCACTCTAATTTGGTGAAGCAGAGGCCTGAGTCACCAGATTTCAATACATTACAAGGTGATGCACCTATAAATGCATAGGCTGGCTAGTTTATCACACACCTTAAGGTCAGACATTGAATTCCTCCTCAGTTTGTTTCACAAACGCCTGTCTTTTGACGACAGAAGGAGAGTGGGAATTAGCCCCCATTCCTACTACTTTATACATAAGCCCAGAGAGGAAAGGTAGAAAGAGTGCCACCTAGCAAAGCTAGGTATGTAAGAACATTATAAACTCTAAAGCGCTACACAGATTTTCCCTCTTTCCCTCTTATTTTTTAAACTTCTCCATTCCTGAGTTTGGGGGTAACTTTATTACTGGAATGGTTAACGTATATACCTATTTCTTTACACCCATGTTAGAGACCTCTCATCCACCAAAATTTATTCTAGTACAATTAGATAACAGGGATGAAAATACTTTGAAAATATGATTATACCAAATTAAATGTAAGATTGTGGCATTTTACTATTATTTTATGTCCTCCATCAATTTTGTTAGAATAAAAACTATGCACACATAGTCTGACTAGTAATTTCTTGTTTCAGTATGATAAAGAGATTACTGTCATCAACACAGCAGTGGCATGTTCCAGGAATTCAAGAAATGGAATGTTTGATTTGCCAATAACCCCTGGAGAAGAACTGCAAGTCATTGACACCACTGAAGAAAATCTAGTGATTTGTCGCAATTCTAAAGGCAAATGTAAGTTACTGGCTTATCACCCATAAAATTTCAGTCACTGTTTAAGAAAAATCTGAAAGCATTCTATACCTTTGAGACGAGTAATAGTGATTTTTGTTTCTATAGATGGATATGTACTACTTGAACATCTAGATTTCAAGTAAGTGGTTTGATTTTATACTACAAATCATGAATCCTAAATATAAGACACTGTTGTGTGTGTCAGTCTCAAGGAAAGACTACCCAATTTATTTAAATTCCGGAAAAGTTGTAAGGATTACTTTGGTATTTTTATGTTCTGTATAGAAGTCTGATAACAAGAAATGCAATAATAGTCTCTTGCAAACTGGGTAAGAAATCTACCACTCACTACTCCACGGGCCTCTACCTTTCTGTTTTCTCAGGCATCAAGGTTGGTCGCCTTAGGAAGATGAAGCTCCAGGGGCAGGGGCTCCACTAGGAAGGACTAATCTGAGACCTTAGTTCTGCCTCACCTGTTTCAGTTCACAGGTCAATTGGGATGGTGGGATCTGTGGAACTGGAGAAGAGAAAAACAAATCCTCCATATTTAGATGTTGGTTTTACTCCTAAATGGTTATCTTTCAATGTCTATTTCAGTATCTATTTCACTGCTGGCTCAAGAGAATGTGAAACTGTGTGCGTTAGCATTTGAGCACTTATTTAATGAGCCATAGCCAAAGTTAGAAATCATGCCTTATGGCACCTAGGCAGTTGTGCAGATGGTTAGTTTGCTTCTAATATTAGTATACGAGTGTTTATAATTTCTAGAAGATGTTGTGCATTTAAATTGCATGTAATTTAATTCTGAAAAATAAATAATGTAACCAAGGTCTTTTAAATACTCAGATTTAAGGTATAATCTTGAATGTAATTATGGCTCAGGCTTTAGAAAAAAAAAAAATCAAGGTAAAAGTAAGTGTCCTTCTGCTTTATCAGAAAACCAAAATCAGACAAATGCTATTCAATATTGGCTTCCTTTGGGAACAGAATGCTAAAAAGCAATTTATTCCTAAAGGAAGAGCCTAAATTAACACAATTTTATATATATATATATATATATATATGCTGTCAGTTTAAAACATCCTGTCATCCAAGTAAGAAAAATAATTCTATGCCTAAATACCTATTCAAATAGAATTAATGTTATTTACAGTTCCACTTTGTTTTTACATGATGTGCACTGCCTGTCCATGAGATAAATTGTACATAGGCATACAGCTGTTTTAAGCAGCTTCTTCAGCCCTGAACAACTGAACAATTCTGCTCGATTGTTTAGACAGGCTGAATCTAGTCTTCAAGGGTGTAATGGAATTTGTCTCATGACCTAAGCTTCTAGGTTCTTTTATCTTCTTTCTCATGTTCCAAATGGCACTCACCAATAAAGGCCAAGCATAAAAAGTATCCATTAGAGGAAAGGGGAATGTGGCAGCAGGGTAGGAATACTCTAGGCTTACCTCCTCCCGTGAATGCAACTGGGTAACTATCAAATCATCCTAAATACCCCAGAAATCAATCTGAAGACTGGCAGAACAAACTCCCCAACTAAAGGTGGAGAAAAGGCCACGTCAAAGAAGGTGGGTAGGGCCACCTGCAGGAATTAGCACAGTGCCACACTCACTACCTCACTTGCTGTCGACACCGAGCCCCACCTCCCCATGTTCTAGAAGAACTACTTTCCCAGTCAGCTTGCTTCAGGCCGTGCGGCCGGCTCCCTCCCCCAGGAGACGGGCCCAAACCCCTGGCGACACCATGTCTCCAGCCCATTCCAACCTGGGAGTTTTGTGTGGCCTCGGTTCCAGTGGCAGAAGACTTAGTTAAAACGCACCACATTCTGGCCTGGGACACTGCCCGCAACAGGCAAAGAGCCTCTGCAGACTACTGGCCTGAAGGATAAAGCAGCCTGGGCACACACAGTACACAGCAGTGACCCTCCTGGAAGGGCACGAGAGGCCCCCTTCTTCACAAAGCTATTAGGCTGAAGACCAGGAGACATCGCAAGAATTTTTCCCAAATGAAAGAACCAAGATGAGCCACAGCTGGAAACCTAACCAAAATAGATACAAGTCACATGCCTGATGAAGCAATGATCATAAGCATACTCACGGGACTTGAGAGAGGACTGGAAGGTATCAGTGAGACCCTTAACACAGAGATAAGGAATAACACAGCAGAAATGAAGGGCTCAATCCATAGACTGGGAATACATTGCTGCTCGGACCCCCCTGAATTACAGCTACTCCATGAGAGGCCAGCACAGCCCTCTCACACGCTCCAGGGAAAAGACCTATTGCCGTGGGCACTGTAGAAGATGAGGCTACGTAGGGCCTGTGGACAAGGAGGTGAGTGAGTGAGAGAGAGGCTGAGCAGAGACCTCTCCTCCAACAATCCTGTGCAGAAGAGTCAGAAATCATGTACCCATCTTGCCACCTCATCACACAGTCACTTGTTCTGATTCAGTAGCTCAGCTCTGAGCCTCACTTTCCTCAGTAAAACAGGGCTACTCTGTCTCCCTCTCTGCCCCTCCCTGGCTCACACGCTCTCAGAAATAAATTTTAAAAAGGCTGATAACACTCAACCTGTCTACTTCACAGTGTTATCAGGCTGTCATATTAATACAGTAATATAAATGTGTCCTAAAATCCTTAATGTGCAATACTGTGTACATATTATTTTGATACCTGGTGTTTTCTGTAGGTGGCAGATGTTAGAAACAAAAATATGGTTTTGACATTCAAATCTTAAGACTTGAAAGAATGGCTGGGATGTTCTAGGTAAATTGAGTATTTTCTGTTTTTAAAAAATAAACTACTACCTAATTACTATTTACTGATATGGAATATGTTTTTAGGAAGAATAACTGCTTCTATCCATAATTAATGTTATGTATCTATTTCACTAATTTCAGCCACATTTCTCCCATTCTTTAAATCACAGCATTCAAACCAAGTATCTCATTATTTATCTATGAGGTTTATTAAGGTCAACACTGTAACTAATACTTCAGTGCTATCAAAGCAGATGCCATCTGTCTCCTACAAACCCTAACCTAGCATAAAACTTCAATAGAAAGATGGGCTTTTTAATTTTATATAAACAGATAAAGACAACAGCATCCAAAGGTACTTGATCTTAAAGGAGGCTAACATTGGCACACTCAACTTCACATAGGGGCCAGGCCTCCAGCAACCTGTATGCCTGCCCCAACAAGACCTTCCCTTCCTCCTTTTGAGAACCTCTGAAACGCTTGCCCTTCCAAGAGGACAGAGCTTTCTCTTGACCAGGCCCTCTCCTGTACATCTTCAAAACTTTTGAAAGAATAGGAAGAGAAAGAAATGAATATATAATAACAAATTCCTAAGAAGTGCTGCTTTGGGGACAAAAGAGTAGGGATTATTTTTTTTCACCTTCTTCAAACTTCCTACAATAAGTATCCATACCCATGCAATTGAAGAAACAAAAGAAAAACATTTTAACTAATAAAAGCAAATCTCTTGTAGAAGGCAAATTGAAATCTTACATGTTTTTCAAGCAGATTACCATACAGTATTTTTCAGATAGTTGCATTTAGAGAAGTATGAGTGGCGACCATTTTAAGTACATAGGCTCACATCTACATTGTTCGTTTTCTACCCTACAAAGCCTTTAGTGTAAAATTCTGTTGTTTTTACACTGAGGTCCTTTCCCTTCCTATCCTATGGTTGGGGTAAGCAGATTTTTTTCCTCTGTGATTTGTATGCACTGGTGTTACTCCTGTAAAATTAAGGTCCCTAGCCAGTTGACTTTTCATCACAGGGGCCCTTAAAAATAAGAAGAGGAAGGCAGGAGAGATTCAAGCATGAACCACCACCCCCCACCCCGCCGTGGCGGGCCTTGAAGCTAAAGGGAGCCACAGGCTAGGGAATGATGGGGGCCTCTAGAAGCTGCGAATGATCCCTAGCCAATAGCCACACAAGAAATGGGATTTCAATCCCATAGCAGCATGCACCGAAATTCTGCCAACAATGTGAAGCAGCCTTGAAACAGACGATTCCCCAGAGCCCAACCCTACCAGTGCTTTTGTGACCTTGTGTCACAGCCTGTGTGACCTGAAGAAGCAACACCAAACTTCTGACGTACAGAACTGTAAGATATTAAACTGATGTTAAGTCACTGGTTTATAATAATTTGTTATGGCATCAATAGAAAATACAGTGGCTAAAGTTAGAAACTACAATGTACAACAAAAAGTAGTACGAAATCTTCAAGGAATCACAGGCAATCTTTTCCTTCAACAGCTTTCTAAGTATTAACTGATGTGTAGAATATTAGCTTAATGACTGAGCAGAAACAAAAATAGCTTTCACATTAACCAGAGACTTTAATTTGATCTTGTGAAAAAAGCTTATAAGCAATCGGGCTGCTTTTCTCTTTTGTGTTTGTTACCTGTGAATACGCACAGTGCAAATATGAATCAGGGAGAACCTAGAAGTATGAAGTGCCATGTAGTTCAAGATGACAGCTTCACCGCGTGGTTACTGGAAGACAGAGCCTTCTCACTGATCATTCGACACCCACAAAAAATACCTAACAAACAAAACTGAAATTTGAATCTCTGGTTATTAAAACACAAAAGCACTCAAAGTCAGGGCTTTTTTTCTTTTTCTTCCTGAAATCGTAAAAAATGATCCCAATTTCAACAGTTTTAAAAAGATTTTTTAATAGGTTACCAAGTGCTTCAACAGGTCAATGTGTCAGTCAATGGGATTTTTTTTTTTTTTTGTCTTTTTCAAAGATAGGCTAGGCAAGAATGAACACAGGATATTCTTAAAATTTTTTGGAATAATAGCCAATCTTGTATTTTCTTGATTGTCATGGTCATAACCTAATGGCTATCAACTTTCAGTTTTATTTGTTGCACTTAAAACCCACTGTATGATATTTCAGCATATATGACAAAGTACACAGGAGTTCTTCTTAAAATATTTTTTAGATTACTATGCTTAGAGGTCACAGTTCTCTAACAATTTTACATTAAACACACAAAACATTATACAGCCATACATATTTGTGAACAGTCTTGAAAGAAAGCTGTGTTTTGGTACATTAAGGCAGATTCAGCCAACATTTTAAGAAGTTCTGAATACATGTTGCCACAAAAGACAAATTCGACACTTGAATATTTGATATTTTCAGGAAATTTTAAGTCACTTAAAATACCATAATTTGGTATGTTGGTGTAACTGTGGTCTTAAACATTTTTTCTTACCACATAAGACTTAGCTAAAATCAAGATACTCATCCCATCAGTATCAAAGATACCTATTTAAAAAAAAAAAAAAAAAAAAAAAAAAGGAAGGGATCCTACCTTAAATAGGATGATAAACCCTGTATTTAAGTGAGGGCCTTCAGTTTCTCACACATCTGTGAGGTAGGTTATTGTCCACATTTTGTAGATGAGAAAACACAACCAAACTGAGAATCAGATTCCAAATTAGATTTTTGTTCTTTGCTCTGCACTATTTCTTGCCTTCACAAACATGTTAAAGGGCTGAAATACAAAGATTGCTATTAATTTTAAAAACATGAGAAAGCAGCCAACGTTTTGCCAAAGTGACTTAAAAAGTGAAGCAATGTAAAAGGAATAGAAAAATACATCCAGTGAACAGCTTCTGACAGGGGAAGGCCTGGCCACAGGAGCCTGAAAACAAACAGGCAAAAAAGCAAAGTAACCATCTGTGAAGGGCAGATGGAAGGAAAAAGGAGAGGAATTAGAAAAAAGTTCAAATTTTTGACTCGTTATGACTATTCCTCGAATTTGAGAAGGCACAATTAAGGTGTATTTGTTTACAACAATGGATCTCGTTCTTTTTCCATCCCGGAAAACGTCATCGATCTTGAAGAATGGCCTTTCTTTTTAACAAAACTAACTGAAAAGGCATTTTTTGGCCATGAAAAATAAATGCTTACATTAGCAGCAAAAAATTAACTATGCAGTTCTCCTTGAAGAGAACATTTCTATTCCTTCTTGAAATTTTAAATCAACACACAGTAGTTAACCTTCAAAAAGTCACATGTATGAACCTCCTCAAAATTCTATCTACGTTCAGAAAAATTTCCATGCTAGGATATTCTACAAATACTGAAGTTTTTGTCCTGGAAAAAGCACACTACTGTAGGGTTTCCTTAATTGCACTTTAAATGTAACTGAAATTTACCTACCTTGCTTGTCCGAATCATCATAAGCTACTTCCCTAAGAGCTAAACTGCTTTAGATATAAACGGTAATTACTGAAAGTCACATCACAGTCATGGCCACAAGCTGGCACTGCTGTACAAGGCTGGCGGTAAACACGGACACTGGCTCCCACCGATACTAAAAGCCCACAGTCTGCTTGCTAACTTTGAGACCTGGCCCGATTCTTAACAGGTCGTGGCTGAAAAAGTTCAATTCAAACGCAAGCCAGTCTAGACTGTGAGTGCTATTATTCGTGCTATTTCTGTTCAGTGGCATCAAATGTATCACGATTATATGTGGAAGAGCTAGTAAGGATGCCAGCAACTTGTTTAAGGAACATATCTTTTTGAAAGCTCATCAAACAAATCACATTTTAAAGTTTTGTAAGATCTGGGAGACTATCAAGCCCATAATTAGGTAGTCTGTGAATAGAAATATACTCTATGAAAATAGTGTTAATCATCTAAATACACATACAAAATGAAAAATTATCAATCTGTATATGAAATTTAGGGAAGCCCAATTCAGATATCAGTCAAAAACTATGATGAGTTAAGTTAGGGGCTGGGGCCAGTCTTCCTTTTTATAAAAGATTGTGCTACTTAGAATTATCTAAGTAAAATGATTCATGCCTAAAAGTTTTTCTAGTATTTTGTAAGCACCTCAATAACTCAGAAGTACTTTTAAATATCAATATGCTAATCATAAATACTTCAGATAATTTAGTTAGTACAATCAACCAGTTCAAATAATTAAACTAAGAAATATTCAATTAAGACTATTTTATGTCACTCTAAGACTCGAAAGCAATCTGATTTATCTTTATTACTCAGCTACTCAGATGTTTCAGGGAGTCACCGGGTCTCCCCTGGAGGCAGGTGGCATACACAGAGCCATGATCATCGCTGAATACATGTATGGCATTAAAGCTTTCTGAAGGGCTCTGTGGTCCTGCTTCCTCATCTGGAAAATGGTTACCTCGCAAGGTTACTGTAATGTACTGAATAAGTTAATAGATACGGCCTGGGGATCTAAAAGTCACTATAAAAATGTTTGGAACACTTCCAACACTTCAAATTAGTCATATTTTGCTTATGCTAAGTGCATGTGATGTTTTAGCATGTTTGGTTTTCTGTATGATTTTTGCCATTTGTATTCCAGAGGGCAGTTACGTTAATTTTTTTTTTCAAGTATTTACCTTTAAAATGATTCACGGAACAAATACAGAACATTCACACTATAAAACCCCTAAATATATACAAAGTGAACACTAACACAAATCACATAAAAAAAAAGGCAAGACAGAACTTTAAAGCTCAAAGGTACCTCAGAGGCCTTTTAGTCTTTTCCTCCCACTTTAGAGGTTACAAACTGAGGTCAACATAGGTGTGACTTACTAACATTGCACATATCCCTCATCCAGAGTTTCTAATAGAGCCTCTGAGAATTATTAAAATAAATTACATTCCCCATTTAAAAAGTCACAGAGTGACAGAATGACCAGGTAAAGAAATGCCAGAATGAAAAGGTGGAGTTCTTTAAAAACGAAAACGGACAAAACTGTGAAGATGTTCAGCATTTAGATATTGAGATTTCACAGCCATTACCAGGATTTAAATTCTTAACCAGTGAATAGACAAAGATACAGTGTCCATGGTAGGCACATTCTAAGCTTTTCTACTTTATAAATGGAAGATACAGTGCTTATATTAACTGAGCATACTGCACATTAGAAGCAACAAATTCAAACAGTCAAAAAACCTGTAACTTTTTTTTATGATTATTTTCTCAATTATGTCTCATCTACTATAAAAAACCAGTTTATGTTCCCTGAGTACAAACTGGCTAGAGAATAAGAAAAAGCAAGCCCACAATTATGTGACTATTACGGGAACCCTATTTGCAGAAAATGGAGAATTGTCTGTACTACATACAGCCAATTCCCTGACACAGAAATACCATTACTTCTGATTAATTTAGGCTCCTATATTCTTCTTATATTTGGCTAATATCAAGGAACGCAAACACTTGAGGTTACAAAACTGTCTCAAAAGTCGTTCAAAACAAAAACCCAACTTCAAATAGTTTGCCTACCTCCCTATTCAATCCAAGATGTTATCTGGTTCCTACATTAAAAGATAACAGCAATCAGATCCAAATATGATGTCCTATATAAAAGTATTTACAAAATGTTCACTGACTATACATTTGGAAAATGAGAATCAATGTCTTGAACTCACCGCCCACAGAGCCATAAGCTCTAGTCTCTTAGGCCTTTTCTTTTACAAGTAATCTTGTTTAAGGTTTTTTAGTTATCAGCTCAACACAACACAGAATAAATTCTGCTCCCAAACAGTTACCACAACCTGATTGAAGAAGATCAAGGTGCTATGAAACACATCCCACACACACACACACAATTCTGTGTAGTCTTTTATCCACAGGTTAAAATGAAATTTTTCTGATTTTGAACCATATTCGCTCCAACAACTGATGAGAAAAGAGATCTTAATTCTATTCTTAACTACTCTAATTATAGCAACCTGGGACAAAGTATTTTCCCAAGTTGCCTTTTCCCAAAGGATATTAAGTTTAAAATATAGTTAATTTGGGCAAAGCAGGGTTAAAGTTAAATGGTTTTCTTTTTTTTTTCACTGAAGGACGTTTCAGAGTCTTTAATGTTCGTAATCTCTTGTCATCCTCAAGCAGGAGAGGAACATGTAACATTTTCCAAATTTGCTCAATGGACTCGTTTTTTAGCAGACCACCTCAAGGGAATCAGTTTGGGAGTGCTATTGTAGAACTTATGGAGTCCATTTCCATGATGTGACTAAGTCTTTATGACCTAATAATAGAAGCTCTCCTCCAGAATCTTTTTTTTTTTACTGTTTATTTTTGAGAGCGCGCGCGCGCGCGCGCGCGCGCGCGCGCACACTTGGGGGAGGGGCAGAGAGAGAGGGAGACACAGAATCCAAAGCAGGCTCCAGGCTCTGAGCTGTCAGCATAGAGCCTGATGAGGGCTTGAACCCATGAAATGTGAGATCATGACCTGCGCTGAAGTCAGATGCTTAACTGACTGAGCCACCCAGGCGTCCCTCTCCTCCAGAATCTTAACTGGAAATTCCTCCTATCCCAGATCTAACTACCACATACCACAGCTACAGTTAACCAGCTTACAAGACTGAAATGTGGGAATTTAGCAACTGATTCTTTCCCTCTTCTAATTAGCAACAAAAGCTTCCTAGGACAATGTTCTAGCCCCTTTTATAGAAGCTGGACTGAGCCCCCTGCAATCTTCTCTATACAAAGCAATTTACTACACCTTCTAGATTCACAGAGTAGCTGTACTTTAAAATTTAAGCGTACAACAACCCAAACTGCAACCCTGGTTCTCCTAAAATTCAACAGGTAACCATCAGAGTGTGAAAATAGTAAATATTTTTAATTCTCAATAAACATGATAAACATCCATATAAAATAATTTTGATGTAAGTTTTTAATATCTGACTTACAGAGCTAAAATGCCACTGTAGTCCTTGCTGCTGCTTTTCCACCTTCAAAATTATTAGGGATTTTGTCCCTGGGGATAGGACTCCTCAGATTAACTCCTTATTTCTAAGGTCACCCATTCATAGTCAAGCAAATATTATGAGGCGGTCCTGTTTTTCCCAAAAGAGGTATTTACACATTTAGAGAGGCCAAAATTATGCCCTAAGCAAAATACACAGCCTGCTTTCCCTGTAAAAACAACTACAGAAAGTACCCTTTGATGCCACTAGATGGCAGTCTTTCAAAGGCTTAAACTTAAAACAGTTTAATGTAAACCCACCCCTCTTTCCTAAACTGGTGAACAGATTCCTTTCAATATTAAGTCAGATTTAAAAGTTCTTAACACCATTTTAAAAAAGTCCTATAAACCAATATGATGTGACACACTACAAACTCCTGACTCAAAACTACTTAAAGACAGACATGCTGATCTTCCATAAACACAAGAGGAACTTATCCTAACATTTTCATTTGCTTCTTGGTAGAAAACATCATTTTTGGCAAAGAGAAACTTGGTTTTCAAGAGCTTAATCTGTTCTGGGGTAAGTCAGGTGAATGAGAGTGTTAATTACAACACATTAAACAAATGAATAGATAAATACAAATTAGATAAATTACACATAATTTAAAAATTAAATACTTTCACTAAAACAATATAAGCAATGAGCTATTATCTACTGTGCTGTATATAGATAGGTTTCTTTTTAAACTTTAAAAAATAAAAACTGCACAAGGCAAAACAAACTGTTTGGTTTTCCTTTAAAAGCACTGGTGTGTGAATACATATTTGTATATATGTAAACAACACACATTTATTCGAGAGTTTTTTTTTTTTTTTAAATGTTTAAGGCTTCCCCACCCAAACAGCCTTAACAGTCAAGGTCAGAGACTATTAAGCTTTGGAAGTACACAAAAGCCCTTAGGGCCAGAACAGTGTTTTCAAACTGGATGGCTAGAACCAAGATAGAGAACAAAGAAAGGGAACCAGAAAAAAGCTAAGTCAATCAGCCACTAAGGATCAAACAACGAAGACAATGGTGGTGGGAAGGTTAGGGAGGGGAACAGCTGCTATGACAAATTTGAACTTCAAATGAAGAATGAGCATTGTGGGATACAACAGGACAGACACAAAACTCTCCACCACATACATTAAATCAAAGATAAGAGTTCTCTTTTAAGGGACTGTTGATATTTTGCTTTGTTTCATTTAACTGTTTACTTTATCATGCTTAGTGAAATACAAAAATAAATAGAGCCAAAAATAATTTGAGAAAGGTACTTTTGAAGGCATGTTTTAAAATGATGTTAAGGTTTTTCTAAAAATGATATAACATTTATGAAAAACACAAAAGTTGCTGCCACTCTGGATGTTCCAATACTGAGTAGAACACTGAAGGCTCTTAAGATAATTATTCAAGGAAATCTCCCAGCCAGTAGCTGATTATAGCTGTTTTTAAGGAACCTGGAAAAACCAGTTACCTGTTTCAGGACCACAGCCCTTCTGTTAAACAATAGGCAGTATCTGCAAACACTAAAGCTACTAGAAGAACTTGGCTTCTGAAATTTGGGGGACAAGCCTTTAAGATTTCAACATTTAAATACTAACTTACTAATGGCCGTATTATTTTTTTTAATCTTCTTGTGCAAGAGAACGGGATGCATCAACACAACTTAAAACCTGCTTCACTTTTTAGGAAGTAAACTGGATTTACCTACATTAAATAGTAGAGCAAAGAGGTGTTGCCAAACTATCCTTTGATGAGACGGTTCACCGGTGAAGGTGCATTAATCATCTGTAGTGAACTCACAATTTTAAATTAACAATCTTCACCGACATTCACCTACTAAAGATACTGCCTATGAATTCATCATAGGCAAAACAGAATTACAGATGTCTACAGGTAAATAAAATGTCAGACGTTTTTTGTTTTCAGTAATGTCAATGGCATTGAGTGTCCCCTGGAAATATTCATGACTCTCGATCAGTATTCCAGAGGATGTGATACCCATAAGTAAAATAATGATTTTAAGAATATATCTGATTTTCACAGTGCAATAACAAAGACAAACTAGAGAAACATCATCAACGGGCCAAAGTAGTGATCAGACTAGCACACATTTCAAAAAAATCCATGGTGTGACTGCCTAGGCGAGGTGAAACAGAAGACAGTGTGCTTCCTGTCAAGGAGCCAGTAAGAGAGCCAGAGAGTGAATGACTCTCTGCTGTTACAGAATCAAAACTTGATCTGGGTCTGTGTAAGCCAGCAGCGGAACAGGAACGCTGAGGTGTTGACGAACCAGACCTCTGCTCCACCACCTCATCTGAAATGAACCAAAGAAGAGCAAATTACATGAAAGGTGTACTTGTCTGAGACCTTCCCCTGAAGATGCTACATTCAGAACATTGAGTAAACACATCTGAACAAGCGCAACTTAATGGATGTCATGTTTCAGAGTTCGGGGAGCAGGGGTGGCAATACCCCTTTCCTCCCACCGTCACAAGACATCACTAACCAATCACAACAGTGACACGGTCAAAATGTCACCCCTAAATCCTTCTCACTATAGTATTTGGCATCAGCCTTGAAATCAAATTGATAACCAATAGGAAGGAAGCACATCCTTGGAGGATTATTTTCTTGCAACATACCAACAAAAGATATCACTAAAAAAAAAAAAAAAAAAAAAGTTGCCATTCTGCACATTCAGTGCACACTGCAATTGACTGCCTGGAGGAGGGGCAAGGAAAATCTTGTTAAAAGTGAAGACTTCCAATTTCCCAGGACTCACCTCTAGAGATTCTGATTTGGTAGATACGGGGGTAGTTCCCAAGTATTTGCATTGTAGTAAGAATGCTGGGTAATTCTGATAATGGTGGTCAGGGACCAAATAAATACTGCTATTGTTGGTGGTAGTTCAAGAACGAAATTTAACTATTCTGTTGAAAACAACCTCCCCAACTCTGAACTCAGTTCTACTCTTATCCATTCGGCACCTAACCCATGGCTTACTGTTTTTATCCCACTTGGCCCTCTGAACTCAACAACCCCATTCGGTTAGTGAAGGTTTGACTTCTGTCACAACCTTAGACACAACCCAGACCACCTCCCAATTCCTTCATCTCCTGGACATCTGGGGCAGACCAAATGGGCTGACTCCAAGCAAAGGCCCATTTGGCCAACCAGGATGAGGGAAGTTGATAAATAGGCAAGTTTAGCTATTACAACCCTAATGGTAATAACATATGAATGGAGAAATGTGACAAAGGACCTGACAACATCAGCCAAGTTTAGGTAAAAATTACTTCCCTGTAATTCCTTACTTTGCTCCCACAGCCAGCACTTTAAGTGACTTTTTTACGCTAAGGAGGCACTTCTTTTGAAGAGGTGCTGGATTAGAGATATTCCACATGTCTTCAATCCTTTTCATTTCACTTACATTTTTAGTTAACTCTAGATTACTAAAATACCAGTACAGAAGACCTACCCACCATGTCTTTGAGATGATTTTAACATCTTGTCAACTAGCGCCAAGTTTTATCTTCTCAGAGCTCATGCCTGCATAGCTTCCTTACCATCAATGCTTTTAAAGTCCAAAAGATAGCTTCTGTTGTCAACCAGGTAAAGTTGTAAGCTCATTTTCACATAATTGCCAGTCACTGGATTTTTCCTTCTTACACGAAGATGGTATGCATTCACTACCTAAAATGGGAAATCTTTTTTTAAGGAAAAATGTTAAAAATAACAAACTACAAAATATCTTCCTATTCTTGTTGCAAATAGCCACGACTGATAGAGGTGGGGTAGAAAAGGAATTCCTGAATGACCTTTTTTTTTAAATATATATTACATAACAGCTTCATATTTACTTAATCTCTACTGATAGTACTGTGTGTGCAGAGCAACTGAAACCTAAAGGGAACACAGGGATTATAGTGTCTTAGCCCTCATTCTAGATATGCCTCCACTCTAACACATCAACAGTAATTCTGGTTACCCAGCCTCAATTTGAATACTTCTCCCTATTAATATGGAGTAGAAAGAATAAAAAAGAACCAATATGTTAATGGTTTGCATTCAGCAGTATAAACAGGTACTGTCACAGAATTTAAGTATTGCAATAATCCTGTGAAGAAGTATTATTTGCCTTTGGAAGATAAGACAACTGCAGGTCAGAAAAAAGATGATCCTGGGTTTTCAAAACATCTGTCAAGTTAGTTCAAACTTTTTTTCAGTATGGAATTTTAAAGACATGAATGTCTCTCTTTTCACTGAATTGCTTCAGAAATGTTTTTAAATGATTTTAAGGAAATATTATTTTGTTTATTCATTTCATGTACCAATAAAATGAAAAGGACTGATTTTTCAAACATGTCAAATGAATATATGCATGGTGTATTTGAATGTTTTTCTTCTTCCTTTAAAAATACATTCACAGCTTTCAAGAAAGGAACAAGAGTGAAAAAGGATATCTGAGATGGGGGAAAAAAGGCTTTTCCTTCCACATATACTCAAATAGAATTATAATGAATTTGAGCACTAATTTGAAAAATGGAAAACTGGGGGCTGAGAGTAAGAAAAACATACCATAACTAAGGATTAAAAGCACTATACAAATAAAAGAGATCTTCTCAACCTAGAGAAAAATATTTGTTGACTGAAGAAATTTATCCTGATGGTATCATCTGTATTGACCACTAGCTGCTATAGTTAGTGGGAAAAAGAAGAAATGAGAACAAAAAGTTAAACATAGCATCGTTGAAGACACATGACTTTTTATTGCTATGATGCAGGCGAAAACAGATGGACAATTTTCTCAGGCGATTTCAGGTTGATGACGTTCTCTTTCTTGGCCAAGAATGCTAGTCGCTAATTCAAAAATATCACAGGTCCCCAGCATCGACAACTCTTCATCCTTAAACTTTAGTTTTGAATGTACATGGTATATCAATGAGGAAAATGGGGTTTATCATCCAGAAGCAAGATGACCACAAAATTTGTATCTAAATCAAAATTTCTATTGACCCTAAGAACTCAGTAGTTCAGAACAGCTTACTATACAAAAACACAAACATAAAAAGCAAACAAAACCAAAAAAAACAAACCTTTTACAAATGATCTTAATATACTGCCATCTCCTACCTTCCATTCAAAATCCAGCTGCTTCATAGCTCGGTAGACTTCGGCCATAATGTCATATGGTTTGCTTTGACTTCTGATTCCAAGATGCCACTTGGCTTTTTTCACAGCTAAAGATTTGGGCTTAGTTGTATTCAGCGCATCCAATGGACATCTTGCTTTAGGGCTGTCTGCTATAAGAGGTGGCATCCTTTCTGGATGAGGCTTCAGGCCTGGGGGAATATGCATGGCACTATCATCCATAAAAGAACCAGTTGGGGGACTAGAGGCGAGGTAGAACTCACTGGCTTGGTTCATTATTCTCCGATTGTCAATGATAAGATGATAAGCCACTGCAAGCTGGTCTTGAGGGTCACCACTATATAAACTGTTCATTACTTCTGATTCTGTACACTCAAATTTTTCACACACTTCTTTCACAGCCTCATCATCAATGACGTTAGCATCATAGGAGGGGTCTTCAGGAAATAAGTAACTGGGCAAATCTTGTTTAAACCATTCATGCTCTCTAGGAAAAATACCACAATACACTATTGTAAGAACATGCTTTGGCAAGTCCCAAGTAATTTATACACGGGGCAATACAATATAACAGAATCAGGAAGACCTGTTCTCTGTGTGACCCTGGCTAAGTTAATTAACCCCCACCCTTGAATAGCTATGGCTATTCAGGCTTAGGTATTTGGCTGAAATTTTCTCAGAGCCTGTCACTTCAAAGGAAACTGGCAGTGTTTGTTGCCAATGATAAAGTTCAAGCTTTAAAGCAAAATTTTAGAATTTTATACAATTTGTATCTGCCTCTACTGGTTTGACAGCTTCCTACGAAAGACTTTGCTGGTAACTTTATAGTGGTAACAATGAAAATGATTTCTAATATTGTATAATGAACATGTCACCATTTGGAAAATCTTTCTAACTCAATAACCCAGTATTTTCAAAATGACCAACACATGAGGTTACAAAATCATACAAGGATAAAACATCCACAGAACACAAAAGCAACCTGTTAATTTTAATGTAATATAGGACAAAAGTAGGCTGATACCTTTTCTCATTTGATATTGTAACTAACACGTTAAGCTTTGGCTTAATACCAAGAAGAATATCACAACCGTCTAAAAGACTATTAAAAATGTGCTTCCCCTTCCAACCACTTACTTGATGTCAGATTTTCTTCATAGACTGCAACTAACATACAACACATTGCAACAGACTGAATGAAGACAGAGACAGAAGAACCTAGCCACTGTTTCTGATTAAGCCCAACACTTAAGAGAATCTGAAAATGTAAAATAATGCCACTCTTGTTACCATTTTCTTTTTGGTTATTTTTCAGAAAAGATATTTATTTAGATTAACATGTACTAGCTTTAGTGTTATTTTTAAGTCAATTAAATGTTTTTTTAAGTTTCTCAGATATTGACATAACCTGCATTAAAAACACAACTCTTTAGAATTCTCAATTTTAAGACTGTAAAGGAATACTAAAACCAAAAAATTTGATAATCACTCTCCTAAATTTTATTTTCTCACACTTCTGGGCCTTTGTACATAATGTTACTGTAACCATCCTAGAATATCCCATCCCTTTTCATCCAACTAACATGTACTATTCCTTCGAGACTGCACAAGCATTACTATTGGTAGAACTGGGCACCCCCTAAGCTAAATTCAGATCAATACATATTTTACTTGAATGCCTTCTATTGACTGATTGTTTCATTTATGAATATTAACTAAGGGTATACAATGATGGGGCACCTGGGTGGATCAGCTGGTCAAGCATCTGACTCTTGATTTCGGCTTAGGTCATGGTCTCACAGTTTGTGGGTTTGAGCTCCATGCTAACCGAACAGAGCTTACTGGGGATTCTCTGTCCCCCTCTCTTTCTCTGCCCCTCCCCTGCTAACACACTCTCTCTCTCTCTCTAAATAAGTAAACATTTAAAAAAAATTTTAGGGGTGCTTGGGTGGCTTAGTTGGTTGGTCAGCTTAGACCACAATCTCACGGCTTGTGAGCTTGAGCCCGGCGTCGGGCTCTGGGCTGACAGCTCAGAGCCTGGAGCCTGCTTCAGTTTCTGTGTCTCCCTCTCTGCCCCTCCCCGACTCGTTCTCATTCTAAGATAAACATTAAAAATTTTTTTTAATAAATAAATAAAAATAAAGTTTTAAGGTTATCCTATGGCAAAAGGACTCTCATCCGCACAGAGATTATATTCTAGCTGAATACAGATAAAATATTCACAAAAATAAATATACAGTTACAAATACACAAACAGAAAATCCTGTGATAGAGATTCTAGGTGGAAAGCACAGTGTAAAATAAGAATGTAAAAATCACAACGGGATGCGTGTAATTAGGGAAGCTACTCTGAGTGGTATTTAAGCAGATAACAGAATGATTAGAAATCAGCTAAGCAAAGAGCTACGAACAGGTATTCCCAGGAAAAGAAACAATACATGTAAAGACCGAGACAAGAAACAGCTGTGCCATGTTCAAGGAGCAGGAGGACTGAGGCCACTGCCATGAAAACATGAGTTGCAGGTTAGAGGGTCAAAACATACCAGATATTTCTGACAGCTGTAGGCTGTAAGAAAGATTTTGGGCCGAGAACTTATGCCTGATGAAAATCACTGAAAGAATTTAGAGAGACAGGGATGACAGTGACATGATCTAATTTGCATTCTATAAAGATCATTCTGCTTGTGATATAGAAATTGAATTGAAAAGACAAAAATAATGATGATGTTGATGATGGTGTGCCAGGCCCCGAGGGTGATCCAAAGATGAATCTTCTATAGCCTCTAGTAGATCTTTGTATTTAACACTCACACTTTCTTATAGGTGTTGATTTTTTTTCTGAATCTTACCCACTAAACTCAGAGCTCCTTGAAACAGGGATCATGCCTTATTTAGCTATATTCCATTACCCAATACAGTGTAAACAAATGCTCAGTAAATGCAAAATAAATAAATGATGAATACATTAAGTATGAAAACCGAAATGAATTCATTAATGTGTTTGTTTCCTGTATCAGACTAGGTACCCAAGGCTTAATAATAAAAATGTGAGATGTTAATTTTTTTCAAAAGAAAGAGAACATAAGAAATTATATGTCTAACATTTTTAAAACATCAATGACAAATAGGGAAGATGAGCACTTTTGAATGAACTCCAAAAATTCACTCTTCCATACAGGCATTAAGATTACTAGCAAAAATTATCAAAGTCGACTTTTCCAGTACTCTGGAAATTAACCAAAAGCCTGCAAAAACCTTAGAAGTATTTACTCAGGAAAACAGCTGAGTAAAAACAGTGAGATGTGGGACATTTTAAACTGCCCTATATCCATCTTCCTTTCCCCCATTTTCCATGGTAGCCTTGAAAACCAACAGCGTCACAATCATGGTAGCCCAGAAAACTGGCAGCCTAGCAACCACTAAGGGGAAAAAGGTTTGGAATTAGAGCAGAATAGGTTTAGAATTCTCCAAAGTCCTAGCCCCCCAGAACTGTCACTATTTGACATGTCTTGCAGTTCCCTGAAAATCTCCACTTTGCAAGCCTTGTCTTGATCCGACCTGATTCAGAGCTCCCTCACTGCAAACAGCCTTCTCCCCAGGACACTTGTCAAAAACAACCAATGGCAACTGTCTCACATCCCTGCTGCCTAAAGAGGCAATAAGAGTTGGAGCAAGTAAGAAGCTAACCAAAAACCTTAAAATGAAAACTTCAGGAATAAGGGTTCCACTGGGATCTTTGAAATACTCTAATACATTCCTGGGACTAAAGAAGGCCACGTACATATGCAGGGCTGTACGCATGCCCAAGAAAGACCCTAATTTCTAATTAGTGGCTCACTTGGAGCCTCGATGCTGACAGAGAGTAAAGCCTAAAGCCGGGTTAACAAGCTTCTTGTTGGAGCAATGAAGACATGCACACGGAGTCTCTCAGCAAAGGCTGGGAGACTTATTAGATCAAGACATTCAACAGAAGCTCTAATAATTAGCTGACCATTAAGCTAACCAAGCAGAGATTTCAGGGGCCAACCAGGACAAAGAATAAAAAGTTTATGGAATTAGTTCAATAAAATCACTCAACAAGAAGAGCAGCAACAACATACAAGAATTACAAACTCTAGGCATACACCCACAAGAAATGGAAACATGTGACCATAAAACACTTGTACACAGATGTGCATGGCAACGTTATTCTTAAGAGCCAAAAAGTGGAAACAATTCAAATATCCACTAACTGATGGATGGATAAACAAAATGTAGTATATCTATACAATGGAGTATTGTTCAAGGAAAAAAAGGAATGAAGAACTGATAGATGCTACATCATGAATGAACCTTGAAAACATTATGCTATGTGAATGTAGCAAGACTCAAAAGGCTACACGCTCTATGATTCTATGTATATGAAACTTCCAAAATAGGCAAATAGGTAAAGGCAGAAAGTAGATTACTGGCTTCCAAGGGATAAAAGGAGGGGAAAACATGTAATGACTGTTAAAGGGTATAGAGTTTCTTTTAGGGAATTAGAAAATGGTGATGACTCTACAACATGGCGAAAACACTGAGAACCACTGAATTACAGAATTTAAAGGAGCAAACTTATGCTATATGAATTACACTAATAAAATAAATAAATGCTTAAAAATAATAACTAGAGAAATAATGTACATTTTTAATTTTTTTGACATTTATTTTTGAGAGACAGATCATGGGTCAGGGAGGGGCAGAGGGAGGGAGGGAGACACAGAATCCAAAGCAGGCTCCAGGCTCTGAGTGGTCAGCACAGAGCCTGACATGGGGCTCAAACCCACGGACCACAACATCATGACCTGAGCTAAAGTCAGACGCTTAACTGACTGAGCCACCCAGGTGCCCCCACATTTTTTTTTAATTCATTCATTTAGACAAAGGACCATAATTCTTTACCATAAGAAAACTGCCAATTAAAAAGTCATACTCCCAGTTTTTGATTTTCAGGAGTCAATTCCTGAATTAACTCTATCAATGGAACCAGTAACCAGAATGTTTATGAGGGTTCGCCCGAGACAAAATCAATTCATTTCCCATGGGTTACTACTGCACAGCCATCAGAAATTAAGTCTTTCTATCACTACTATCTGATACCCAATTTTGATACATGACTTAACACTAAATGAGTTATGGAGACACATGAAAATGAAAACACAACCATCTATGGGGCGCCCGGGTGGCGCAGTCGGTTGAGCGTCCGACTTCGGCCGGGTCACGATCTCGCGGTCCGTGAGTTCGAGCCCCGCGTCGGGCTCTGGGCTGATAGCTCGGAGCCTGGAGCCTGTTTCCGATTCTGTGTCTCCCTCTCTCTCTGCCCCTCCCCCGTTCATGCTCTGTCTCTCTCTGTCGCAAAAATAAAATAAACGTTGAAAACACAACCATCTAAAATCTCTGAGATGCAGTGAAAGCAATTCTAAGAGGGAAATATATAGCAACACAGGCCTACCTCAGTAACTAAGAAAATAAATAAATACATACATACACACTCAGATAAACAATCTAACATTCCTCCTAAAGGAACCAGAAAAAGAAGAACAAAGTCTAAGGTGAGTTAGAGCATATAATAAAGATAAGATTAGGGGCGCCTGAGTGGCGCAGTCGGTTAAGCGTCCGACTTCAGCCAGGTCACGATCTCGCGGTCCGGGAGTTCGAGCCCCGCGTCAGGCTCTGGGCTGATGGCTTGGAGCCTGGAGCCTGTTTCCGATTCTGTGTCTCCCTCTCTCTCTGCCCCTCCCCCGTTCATGCTCTGTCTCTCTCTGTCCCAAAAATAAATAAAAACGTTGGAAAAAAAATTAAAAAAAAAAAAAAAAGATAAGATTAGAAATAAATGACATAAAGACTACAAAACAATAGAAAAAAATAAATGAAATCAAGAGCTGGTTCTTTGAAATGATAAATAAAATTGATAAACCCTTAGCCAGACTCATAAGGAAAAAAAAAGAAAAGGCCCAAATAAAATCAGAAACAAAAGAGAAGGACTACCAACTGACACCACAGAAATATAAGGAATTATAAGAGAATATTACACCAACTTATATGCCAACAAATTGGATAACCTAGAAAAAATAGATAAATTCCTAGAAAGATACAATCTTCCAAAACTAAATCAGGATGAAATAGAAAACCTAAACAAACCAAACAAATATATAAGACTGAATTCATAATCAAAAACTACCAAAAAATAAAAGTCCAGTATCAGATGGATTCTATAAAACATTTAAAGAAGAGTTAATACCTATTCTCCTCAAACTATTCCAAAAAATAGAAGAGGAAGGAAAGCTTCCAAATACATTCTACAAGGCCAGCATTACCCTGATACCAAAACCACACAGACATTACAAAAACAGAAAACTACCAGCCAATATCCCTGATGAACACAGACATATAAATCTTAATAAACAGCAAACCACACTTAACAACACATTAAAAGGATCACTCACCACAATCAAGTGGGATTTATTCTGGGGGATGCAAGGATGTTTCATTATTTGTAAATCAATCACCCAAATACATGACATCAACAAAACAAAGAATAAAAATCAAATGATCATCTCATTTGACAAAATTCAGTATCTGTTCATGATTAAAAAAAAAAACCAACAAAGTAGGTTCAAAAGGAATAGATCCCAACATGATAAAAAGCCATATATGAAAAACCCACTGCTAACATCATACTCAATGGTGAAAAACCAAGAGCTTCCCCCCCTAAGATCAGGAACAAGACAAGGATGTCTACTCTTACCACTTTTATTCAACATAGTACTGGACATCCTAACTATAGCAATCAGACAAGAAATGGAAATAAAAGGGATCCATAATGGTAAAGAAGATATCAAACTGTCACTATTTGCAGATCACATGGGAGTAACATTAAAAAATCCTAAAGACTCCAACAAAAAACTACTAGAATAAATCAGTGAAACTGCAGATACCTAGAAATCAGTCACATTTCTACACACTAATAATAAAGTACTAGAAAGAGAAATTAAGAAAACAATTCCATTTACAACTGCACCAGAAATAATAAAATACCTATGAATAAATTTAACCAAGGAAGTGAAATACCATGCTCATAGACTGGAAGAATGAAAAAAAAAATTTTTTTTTTTTAATTTATTTGCTTTGAGAGAGAGAAAACGTGTGCACACACCCATGAGCAGGAAAGGGCAGAAAGAGAGGGAGAGAGAGAGAATCCCAAGCAGGCTCCGCACTGTCAGCAGATCTCATGATCCATGAGATCATGACCTGAATCAAGATCAAGAGTCAGATGCTTAACTGACTGAGTCACCCAGATGCCCCAGAATGAATATTGTTAAAATGTCCATACTACCCAAAGCAATCTACAGATTAAAATACCAACAGCATTTCTCACAGAACTAGAACAATCTTAAAATTTGTGTGCAACTATAAAAGACCTCAAATAGCCAAAGCAACGTTGAGAAAGAAAAATAAAGCTGGAAGTATCACAATCCCAGATTTCAAGATATACTATAAAGCAAGAGTGATCAAAACAGTATGGTACTGGCACAAAAAGAGGCGCACATATCAATGGAACAGAATAGAGAGCCCAGAAACAAACCTATGCTTACATGGTCTATTACTCTATAACAAAGGAGGCAAGAATATATAACGAGGAAAAGACATTCTCTTCAATAAATGGTGCTGGGAAAAATGGACACCTACATGTAAAAGAATGGAACTGGACCACTTTCTAACACCATATACAAAAATAAACTCAAAATGGATTAAAAACCTAAACGTGAGATCTGAAACCATGAAATTCCTAGAGGCGAACACAGGCAATAATGTCTCTGGCACTGGCCGAAACAACATTTTTCTAGATATGTTTCCTAAGGCAAGGGAAACAAAAGCAAAAATAAACTATTGGGACTACATCAAATAAAAAGCTTTTGCACAGTAAAAGAAACCATCAACAAAACACGAAGGCAACCTACCAAATGGGAGAAGATACTTGCAAATTATATATCCAATAAAGGGTTAATATTCAAACTTTATAAAGAACTTATACAACACAACACCAAAAAACAAAAAATGAAAAACAAAACAAAAACAAAAACAAAACAAAAACCAATCAATTAAAAAATAGGCAGAGGACCTGAATAGACATTTTACCAAAGAAGACATAGAGATGGCCAATAGACACATGAAAAGATGCTCAACCTCTGTAATCAGGGAAACCACAATCAAAACCACAACGAGATATCACCTTACAACAGAGTAGCAAAAATCAAAAGATAAGAAACAGTAAATGTTGGCAAGGCTTCAGAGAAAAAAGAACCCTATACACTGCTGCTGGGAATATAAACTGGTATAGCCACTGTGAAAAACAGAACAGAGGTTCTTCAAAAAATTTAAAATACAGGGGCACCTGGGAGGCTCAGTCGGTTAAGTGTCCAACTCTTGGTTTTGGCTCAAGTCATGATCTCATGGTTCATGGGTTTGAGCCCTACAATGGGCTCTGCACTGTCAGTGTGTAGCCTGTTTGGGATTCTTCTGTCCCTCTCTTTCCCCGCATGCATGTGAGGTTATTATCTCAAATGAACTTTAAAAGAAAGTTAAAATAGAAATACCATAAGATCCAATAATTTCAGTACTGGGTATTTACCTAGAGAAAACAAAACCACTAATTCAAAAAATATATAAGCACTCCTATGTTTATTGCAGCATTATTTACAATAGCCAAGATATGGAACCATCTAAGTATCAACAGACAAATGGATAAAGAACATGGGGTATACATGTACAATGGAGTATTACACAGCCTTAAAAAAGGATGATATTGTGCCATTTGCAACAAAATGGACTAAGTGAAGTAAATCTGAGAAAAATAAATACATGATTTCACTCATAAGTGGAATCTAAAAAAGGAAATGAATAAACAAATTTTAAAAAGCAGAATCAGACCAATAAATAGAGAAGAGACAGCTGCCAGGGAAGGGGGGTGTGGTGGTAGGGGGTATGGGCAAAGTGAAAAGACAAGAGGGGAACGCAGGCTTCCAGTTAAGGAATGAACACACAGCAATAAAAGGCACAGCACAGGGAATATAGTCAATGATGCTGTAATAGCATTCTGTGATAACATATGGCAGCTACGCTTGTGGTGAGCATAGCATAACATATAGAGAAGCTGAATCACTATGTTGTTTACCTAAGACTAATGTAACAGTGTGTGTCAACCATACTCAAAAATATTTTTTATTTTTATTTTTTTTTAAATTGTTTTAACGTTTATTTATTTTTGAGACAGAGAGAGACAGAGCATGAGCAGGGGAAGGGCAGAGCGAGAGGGAGACACAGAATCTGAAACAGGCTCCAGGCTCCGAGCTGTCAGCACAGAGCCCGACGCGGGGCTCGAACTCATGGACCGCGAGATCATGACCTGAGCCGAAGGCGGACACCCAACCGACTGAGCCACCCAGGCGCCTCTCAAAAATATTTTTTAAAAGGAGACCAAATGAGTTATAAAGAATATCAAATTTTAGAAATTTCACAATGTGTCCAAATTTCTTCAACTGCAGCTAATCCTACATATTAACACCATGTGCTGGACATTGTTCTAAGAGCTTTAATTATATTAGGTTGAATGTCTGCAGTTTCTGATATTCAGCTGTTTTTAGACCTACGGAAAAAATTCACATGGCTCAACCTAAGACTTTCCTCCCACCAAATCCACTATATATGATGTAACAAAAGCACAGAAAGAATAAGTAGTATGCTGGTAGTTAGTAACCAGAATAATTAGGATTAATACTAAAACAGTTGAACTTCAGACCCTTCACTTTTAATCACGTTGTATTAACTGTTATTATTAATTATTAGTAATAAGAGTAATACTAAGCTTAAGGCACTTGGGAGAATACAAAAATGTTATTTCATGAAGACAATGTCTGTCTTGTCTATCACTATATTCCCAGAACTTAGCCTAGGGCCTTGAACAGAATAAATACTAAATAAATAGTTACTGAATAAATAAAAGCAAAAATGATTAAATGAATGAATAAATACTGAGATACATTTTCTAACCTCCAATCGCTTACCACCTTATAAGAAAAATAAGATCTACATGGAATAACCATAAGAATGTAGTAGCATAACAACTCGGGGTGCAGGGACACAGGCACCCCAACCCCAAGGCCCACACCACCAGGACCACAGCTGGAAGGAAGTTCTGCTCTAAGTGCTCAATAAGCTGGTGGGCTAAGTCATCCACATGTGGGTGTTTCTGGTCCCCCACCACCCATTAGCCTGGGAGACGCATCTGTGTTGCAGGGACCAAGGTGCGCTGTGGAGGGGAGACCCCGTGGGACACCTCCTCTTTGCAGCCAGCCCAACTTCACAATGAATGCCACAGAGGGGCACAACCTGGCTCTTGGAGGTTGGCAGGTAACTCCTGTGTGCAGTCAGATTTGAACCCTGGTGGGTCAATCCACACCCCATACCTTCCACAGTATCAGATAAAGCACCTCTGAGCTTGTGTTAAGTTCAGCTGGGCCACAAAACCACTAGTAAGTGTGAGAATAAAGGGAAACATAGCTAAAAGAGAGCAGGGACACTAGAAGGGGGAGCCCTACCACTCAGTATCATTTACAGAGCCCATCGGGGTACTGATCACGACTGTGATGCAGCCAGTGAGAAACTGTCATCACTCTGATCTCTTGCTGTTCTCCAGTGGATTTTGGTTCAGAAAAATCCCTCCCAGATTTTTTTTTCCATGAAATAAAGTTCCTTTCCTTAGAAAAAAAAAAAAGAATGCAGTAGCATAACAGGGGCGCCTCAGTCAGTTAAGCATACGACTTCGGCTAAGTCATGATCTCATGGTTTGTGAGTTCGAGCCCCGCATCAGGCTCTGTGCTGACAGCTCAGAGCCTGGAGCCTGCTTCAGATTCATTCATTCATTCATTCATTCTCTCTCTCTCTCTCCCCTCCTTTCCCTCTCCCTCCTTCTCTCTGCCTCTACCCCATTCATGCTCTCTGTCAAAAATAAACATTAAAAAAAAACCAAAAGCAAAAAAAAGAATTCCCATACATTAAAAAACTTAATTTGGATAAATAACAAATGATAGAAACTATAAATTCAAGTTATTAGTTTGAGAACAGAAATGAATGCCATTATTTTTTTATAACTGGGAGTTTGTACTTGTACTAAATACTATTTTATGTCAACTACATATGCATAAATTACTTCATCCTAAGACTTTTATTTACATTTTTCGTCTAAAGCTTGTAAATATACAAGTATCGGTTTTAACACAAGTGGAATCAGTACTTTTCCTATTCTAAATGTATGTGCTGACAGAAACAGGTGCAAATATATGTATCAGCGTCTCTAATTTTCTTTCTAAGGAAAAGACAATTAAGTGACCAAGGTGCTTGGCTGGTTCAGTCCATACAGCATGTTGACTCTTGATCTCAGGGTTCTGAGTTTAAGCCCCAAGCTGGGCATAGAGCTTAATGTTAAAAAAAAAAAAAAAAGCCAAAAACAAACAAAACAAAACAAAAACTGTAAACACAAAAGCTTTTTTTCCTGCTAACTTCATTTCCATAACTAAAGTTGGTGCTAATTTACAATCACACGTTTATTTTATGTATGAGGCCTGGAACACTGAAGAAAGGCTAGGGGAGAAAAACAGTATACAAAAGGAAAAGCAATCAGTCCCTGCTTGCAGAAGAGATCAGCAGCTACCACGTAAAAAACTACTCCATTTAAACATTCCAAGAGTCACAGGTCTCTACACAGCCATTCTGGCTTGTAAGAGGAGAGATTCTGGAGAGACAGTAACAGAATGTGTTTGTAAATAAATAACTGATGAAATGTTAGGTAAAAACAAAAAAAAACCCTAGGAAATGTAACACAGTAAGTAAAAAGTAGAAGGTAAAGAATTACCATGGCTTGTGTATGCTAGATAAAGGTCCTATTCACAGTAACACTGCAAGTTCCAAAGTTTCTCACGTAACAAGAAATCCTTCACAGCCCTAGCTTATTTTTTTATTCAAAATCTTAACAAAACTTTTAATGCTTTATTTCATCAACCATATGTAAAATACATAAATCTCACCCTGTATTCCATTTGAAATTCATTCACTTTTTTTTTTTTAAGTTTATTTATTTTCAGAAAGAGAGAGAGAACATATGCATGTGTACACAGGGGAGGGGCAAAGAGAGAGGGAGAGAGAGAGAATCTCAAGCAGGCTCCACAATGTCAGCACAGAGCCTGAAGCAGGGCTCAAATCCCACAACTGTGAGTGAGATCATGACCTGGGCCCAAATCAAGCGCTGGACACTTAACCGACTGAGCCACCCAGGCACTCCTGAAATTTATTCAAATAGTTTCTCAACATATACTACATTCGTGGGCCTTCTAGCATTGTGTGTACTAAGATGAGTAAGACACTCTCTCTACCCTTATGGAGTTATAATTTAGGACTGGAGGAAGATGCACTGAGTTAACAGCTAGATACGAAGTGATAATGAAAAAATAAAACCATGAACAAAATGTGGAAATCACAGAAGTGGAAGCAACTAACACTGCCTGTAGGAATCAGAAGTAATTTCACAAGGGAGATGATAAGTAAGAATTATAAAGGATGGATGGAAATCTACAGGGTCAAAAAAGGCAGAAGACAAATCAGAGACAATAATATAAATTAAAACATGAAGGCATAAAATATGTTTTTTGAAGAACAAGGAGAAGCTGAAGGTAGCTGAGGCACTGGTACCAGTGTGTGGTGGTAAGTGCAGGAGTGAGGCTTCAGGAGAAGGAAATGGAGCCTTATTAGGAAGGGCCTTTGAGGATTTGCTGCTTAAGCTAAAAAGTTTAGAAAACAATCTGAAATATTTAAAAAGATCAGTGACCTGATCAGGTTTGTGTAAAAAGGAAAGCAAAATTCCTATGCTATTAAGTGTTACAGAGACTAACATAAAGCAGGCACTCAATTAGTGTTATTATTATTAATACTACAAAATGCACGTAACAGTCACAAAAAGAATAATCACCTTATATCTTTGATAGTTGCCCGTTTCAGGGGGTCAACCTGCAGCATATGCATCAACAGAGTGGCAACAGAACGATTGAGATATTCTGGGATATAAAAAACACCCCCTCGGATCTTCTTAAATAACGTAGGTACATGCTCATCGTCAAATGGGAGGGTGCCACAAAGGAGAGCATACAAGATAACACCACAGCTCCAGATATCAACTTCAGGACCTGCATACAATCTAAGAAAAAGGATGACAAAAACCTGAAATACAAGTACCACTTTTTCTCATCCGCGTGTATACCCTGTTTCTTCATATACATATTACAGACTCAGTCTATACTGATTTGCAGGCCTTCAATGAGGGCCATGGCCACACTCCCAACAGTCAATACTTGTTCCCGTAGAGAATTGGTCTATGCAATTACTATTCAAGTTTTCCAAAAGAAAGCAGTATTTTTCTTTGTCACAAACTCACTTAACTTACTAATTGACTAATTAAAAAAAAATAAAACAGGGGCGCCTGGGTGGCTCAGTCAGGTGAGCGACCGACTTCGGCTCAGGTCATGATCTCACGGTTTGTGAGTTCGAGCCCCACGTCGGGCTTTGTGCTGACAGCTCAGAGCCTGGAGCCTGCTTCTGATTCTGTGTCTCCCTCTCTCTCTGCCCCTCCTCCACTCATGCTCTGTCTCTCTCTGTCTCAGAAATAAATAAACATTAAAAAAATTTTTTTTTAAAATAAAACATACTATGGTTGAATTTTTATGGAAACATCAAAGTAGATAACCATAAACTTGAAAAGAACAATACTATAATGTATACGTTAAATCCTTTTATCATAAAACTACAATAAAGAAAATGCATATATAACAGAATTTTTATCCCTGACATGCATATTTTACAGAATATTTGAAACATTACAATGCCTAACTAGTCCTACAGCCATCTCTTTGACAGTAATTGTCCTGTATAACATTATCCTGAGTATGACTTTCATTCCAATCACTTGTTAGGTTAGCTCACAGGACTAAGGTTAGCTTTGTTACACATAACCTAGGCCTGGAATATTAGTCCTTCCTTCTCTCACCTACATAAAACAATATTAAAATGCTCCTGATAGCACACTGACAAAATCAAAGCTAGGTCTGAGGTAACAAAGTAAATCTGTGTTATTCCAATTAAAAGAATATAATCCACTTCAAAATGGTGCTGCCCATCATTTATATCATTTGCTGTACTGTCCAAAACTCCTATATCTGTTCCTTGCAATAATAACTTTTCTGTATTTTCTCTCAGAGAATTCTGTTAAGTTTTTAAACAGACACTGGTCACTGTAGAAAGTCTTCAGTTTATCACTGCAATCTGTATGAACATTTTTTCTATATACCAATGGGTAAGCTCCAATCTCTACTTGTACAGTTTAATTTCACGAAGTGACAATACTGTCCCCCCAAAACCTCATTGTTCTAAAAACAAAACATAAAATAATGGTCTATATAGTACCTTATTAAAAATATGTTAATTATTATTTAAGGACTGTCTGATAGGAATGCTTGAATATAGCAAATGCTCTTATCTGTACTTTATCAAAATAAAATCAATATTTCTTTCAGTCATTTTTTTAATGGAAAAACTCCCTTAAAATTTTTTTCAATAATTTAGCATCATCACAGACTCATGGAACTTTGAGAACAGACAGAACAAAAGCTCACCTAAGGGTTTTATGATCATCGATATACTTCTTATCTGTTCCTTCAACACTTTACTCTTTGCTTACATCTTTATTTTATACTCTCTTCTTTTCCTTGCAATGTCTCAGTGACTTACTTTACACCTCTGCACTCTGCACCCGGGAACCTAGGTGTTTTACATATTGCCAGCATATATAGGACCAGGGACACTAATATTGTCCTATCAAGAACTTAATGCTTGAATTCTTTTGTAAATGTTTCCAACAAACACAACACTTATTCTCTGTTATTACTATATCAGTAATACTATCAAAAATAACTAGGAATAAAAATAATTACACCTGGAAAAAAGAAAAAATCATTAAATATACTCATAACAAAATCTAAACTGTTTAAAAAATTGTTTAATAAAACTATTCTTTCTTAAAGAATGGAAAAATTAAAAGGACAATTTGTTCCTACTGTGTTAATCTTATCCTCTAAACAGAATATATCATAATTAAATGTTATTAAGATGAACAAAAGATTATGAAAAGTTTACTCTCCACCCATCTATTATTACCTGCCTGAGATGACTTCAGGTGCTGCATAATTGGGAGATCCACAACTAGTTCGCAGAAACTCACCATCCGACATCATATTAGACAATCCTGAAAATAAGAGTAACGTTTACTTCATGCTAGATATTTTTAAAAGTAGATATAAGTACGAGGGAAAATATCAAGTCTTTAATGTCCTATACATATTTTTTAATTATTAGAAAAAAAGTAGTGGAAAGTATTTGTTAGACTAGAAAAAAACATTCCAGCATGCTTAAGCTCTAAAAGATAAAGCACATCATGTATGATTCGAATTCCTTTTTCTAAATAAAAATCTTGATTCACCTGACAAATATGAGGTTGTTCTAAATTATATGAACTCTTCTAAACATAAAAGCAACAAAATATTATTTGCCCATTTCTACAGTTGAAAGAATGAAATGGAGCCTATTACTTTTTGTCCTATGCTTTCAAAGCCTTTAAAAATAAAATCTCTAAGTAGAAATCAGACAGGTTCTTATTTATAAAGATTATGTTCCAAAAGCTTTTAATTTGGAAAGCTTATATTCAACATAGAAAAAATAATCTACTGAACCAAAAATCTAACTGGACTATAATATTAAAGAGTTTTTTTGATTTACAAAAGAGAAGGGGCACCTTTTAAAGTTTTTTTTTAGGGGGAAGGAGTCAACATAGCGGAGCTGTAAGTAGGGGGACCCAAAGTTCCCTCGTCCTTCAAACACAGCAATACTGAGGCCAGAAGACGGAATTCCAAGAACCCAGGCTACAGAGTGACAGAAATATCTCTAGGGGCCCCCAGGGACAACTTGGTGGTCCATAGGTGTGTGACTGTCAATTGGGAGAGAGAAAATGGGTGGCATAGGCACAGAGGAGAGGGATCCCTTTCTCTGGAGAGACAAAAGGAAGAGAAAGAGAGGCTGTGGAAGTGTAGGGCTGTATTTGGACAAGAGAAAAACCACAGACCGGGGAATAGAAAAAATAGAGAAAGAACCAATATCTAACACGATCCAGGGTTGCAGGTCTTTCTCCAGACTGGAGCCTGCCGCCCTGTATGCACGCCTGGGGAGGAGGGGAGCCAGACCCAGGCTTGGTAGCGAGCTCAGGGGTGCAGTCGGAGAGAGTAGCCCCCTCCCTTGAGTGCTGTGGGAAGAAGGTATATATCCACTCTAAAGACAAAAGACCCTGCGGACACCTGCCACCCATGCCCGGAGCGGCACTACCCCAGAACTGGGGCGCACGGAGCAGGATCCTTTATGACATCAGGGACTGAATTTAGCCAAGTGCCTGGGAGGTGCAGGAGATGGTGGAGTGGGACAAACTGGCCCTCTTGTGTCTGCACGGCACTGTGTGGACAGCCTGAACAGAGCAGTGGGAGACATCTGGTCTGGGGATGAGAGACAGGGGTGTCCCCATTTTTCTCCCCATCGCCAACAAGGTTGGGCTTCAGGGAAGGGACAAGGGACCCACAGTGCAGGCAGGACCTGCCTACACCAAACCACGCCCCTTCGTGCCTGGTAAATGCATATCTACGGAAGCGAGACTGACACTGAAGCAGACAGTGTTCCAGACCAGCACCGCAGTCACAGGTTCCAAGGCACCATCAGGTATCAGTCCAGTGGTTTTGCAGTTTCTGATTTGACTCTTGGTCACAGTTCTTATTTTATATAATTTTTTTTTCTTCATTCCTTTTATTACTTCTAATTCTGATTGGTTTATTTAAGCAGATAATTTTTAATCCATTCTTTTTACATCTCTTCTGTATCTCCTTTTTCTTTTTTTTTTTTTTTTAAATTTTTTTTTTCAACGTTTTTTATTTATTTTGGGGACAGAGAGAGACAGAGCATGAACGGGCGAGGGGCAGAGAGAGAGGGAGACACAGAATCGGAAACAGGCTCCAGGCTCCGAGCCATCAGCCCAGAGCCTGACGCGGGGCTCGAACTCACGGACCGCGAGATCGTGACCTGGCTGAAGTCGGACGCTTAACCGACTGCGCCACCCAGGCGCCCCTTCTTTTTTTTTTTTTTAAATGTTTATTTATTTATTTATTCTGAGAGACAGAAAAAGAGCAGGGGAGGGGCAGAGAGAGAGAGGGAGACAGAGAATCCCAAGTAGGCTCCACAGCTGTCAGCACAGAGTCCAATGTGGGACTCAAACCCATGAACCGTGAGATCATGACCTGAGCCTAAGGCAGACGCTTAACCAATTGAGCCACCCAGGCGCCCCTGTATCGCCTTCTCTATTTTCCCCTCTCTCTCTCCCTCTCTCTCTCTCTCTGGATTAAGCAATATAGTTTCTCTGATTCTCTGCCTGGTCAATTTTTTGGTTGCTTTTCTTTTCTTTTTAACCACCCATCATTTCTCTCTTTGTATGGGATAAGGCTTCTTCCACCACCACACCCATTTTTAAATTTTTTTCAGAGTTACTTCAATGAACAAATCAAAGCACGCCTAGTAGAAGGTCCAAACTACCATTACAGGTAGCGAGATAAAGCAACCAGTCACAACAACAGAGAGCATGCAACACACTCCAAAAACACCGCCTGAAGGGCCAGGTTCTGGACAGTGTACGACCACTTTTTAATATAATCGTGCTTGCAGGTGCAGGTCATATAACAAGCTATTAAAACACATAAAGGACAGAAAACTAGCCAAAATGATGAAACAGAAGAATTCTCCTCAAAAGAAATTCCAGGAAGAAATGACAGCTAGAGAATTGATCAAAACAGATATAAACAATATATCTGATCAAGCACTTTGAATAACAGTCATAAGATTAATAGCTAGACTTGAAAAGAGCATAGAAGACAGAAGGGAATCTACTGCTACAGAGATCAAAGAACTAAGAAATAGTCACGACGAATTGAGAAATGCTGCAAATGAGGTGCAAAATAAACGAGATGCAGTGATAGCAATAGAAGATAAAATTAGGGAAAACGATGAAGCCAAGAAAAAGAGAGATAAGAAAATGCTAGATCATGAGGGGAGAATTAGAGAACTATGTCATTCAATGAAACATAATAATATCTGTATCCTAGGAGTTCCAGCAGAAGAAGAGAGAAAGGGGCAGAAGGTTTACTTGAACAAATTATAGCAGATAACTTCCCTAATCTGGAAAAGGAAGTGGACATCCAAATCCAGGAGAACTCCCTACAGACTCAACAAGAATAGGTCTTCACCATGGCATATCATAATGAAACTGGCAAAAAAGAAAGATAAAGAGGGAATTCTGAAAGCAGCTAGGGACAAATGGACCTTAACCTGTAAGAGCAGACACATAACAGTAGAGGCAGACCTGTTCCTTGAAACTTGGCAGCCCAGAAGAGAATGGCAGGAAATAATCAATGTGCTGAACAGGAAAAATATGCAGCCAAGAATCCTTTATCCAGCAAGGCTGTCATTCAGAACAGAAGGAGAGATAAAGGTTTTCCCAGACAGACAAAAGCTGAAGGAGTTCATAACCACTAAACCAGCCCTGCAAGAGATCTTAAGGAGGACTCTGTGAGTGGAAAGCAGAGAGAGATCACCACAAGCATAAAACCTACAGATAACACAATGACACTAAATTCATATCTTTCAGTAAGAACTCTGAATGTAAATGGACTACATGCCCCAGTCAAAAGACAGAGGATATCAGAATGGATTAAAAACAAGATCCATCTATACACTGTCTAAAAGAGACTCATTTTAGACCTGAGGACACCTTCAGATTGAAAGTGAGGGAATGGAGAACCTCTATCATGCTACTGGAAGTCAAAAGAAAGCTGCAGTAGTCATACTTATATCAAACAAACTAGATTTTAAACTGAAAGCTGTAACGAGATGAAGAAGGAAACTGTATTGTAATTACGGGGTCTATCCATCAAGAAGAGCTAACAATTATAAATGTTTTGCCCCCAACACACAGGTTCCCAAATATATCAATCAATTAATCACAAACGTAAGCAACCTTATTGGTAAGAATATGGTAATTGCAGGAGACTTTAATACTTCATTTATAGCAATGGACAGATCATCTAGGCAGAAAATCAATAAATGAACAATGGCCTTGAATGATACACTGGACCAGATGGACTTGACAGATATATTCAGAATTTTTCATCCAAAAGCAGCAGAATACACATTCTTCTCAAGTGCACATGGAACATTCTCCAAGACAGAACAGTTACCGGGTCACAAAACAGCCCTCAATAAACATAAAAGAACTGAGATCATACCATGCATATTTTCAGATCACAACACTATGAAACTTGAAATCAACAATAAGAAAAAGTTTGGAAAGCCTCCAAAGGCATGGAGGTTAAAGAACATCCTACTGAAAAATAAATGGGTCTGGGAATGCAAGCTGGTGCAGCCACTCTGGAAAACAGTTTGGAGGCCCCTCAAAAAATTAAAAATAGAACTACCCTATGACCTAGCAATTGCACCACTAGGTATTTATCCAAGGGATACAAGTGTGCTGTTTCAAAGGGACACATGCACCCCAATGTTTATAGCAACACTATCAACGATAGCCAAAGTATGGAAAGAGCCCAAATGTCCATCAATGGATGAATGGATAAAGATGCAGTATGTATATATATATATAATGGAGTATTACTCGGTAATCAAAAAGAATGAAATCTTGCCATTTGCAACTACGTGGATGGAACTGGAGGGTATTATGCTAAGTGAAATTAGTCAGAGAAAGACAAATATAATATGACTCACTCATATGAGGACTTTAAGACACAGATGAACATAAGGGAAGGGAAGCAAAAATAATATAAAAACAAGGAGGGGGACAAAACATGAGACTCTTAAATATGGAGAACAAACAAAGGGTTACTGGAGGGGTTGTGGGAGGGGGGATGAGCTAAATGGGTAAGGGGCATTAAGGAATCTACTCCTGAGATCATTGTTGCACTATATGCTAACTAATTTGGATGTAATTTAAAAAAATAAAATTTAAATAAATAGGAAAAAAAAGAATAAATGGGTCAACCAGACAATTAAAGAAGAAATTAAAAAATATACGGAAGCAAATGAAAATGAAAACACAACAGTCCAAACCTTCTGAGATGCAGCAAAGGCAGTCATTAAGAGGAAAATACACTGCAATTTGGCCTATCTCAAGAAACAAGAAAATTCCAAATACAAACACCTAATCGCTCACCTAAAGGAACTAGAAGCAGAAGAGCAAAGAAACCCCAAAGCCAGTAGAAGAAGAGAAATAATAAAGATTAGAGCAGAAATAAACAATACAGAATCCAAAAAAAAAGAGAACAGATAAATGAATCTAAGAGTTGGGTTTTTGAAAAAATAAACCAAATTGATAAACCCCTAGCCAGACTTCTTAAAAAGAAGAGAAGACCCAAACAGATAAAATCACGAATGAAAAAGGACAGATCACAACCAACATCACAGAAATACATACAATTATTAGAGAATACTATTAAAAATTATATGCCAACAAATTGGACAACCTGGAAAAAATGGACAAATTTCTAGACACCCCCACACTACCAAAATTCAAACGTGAAGAAACAGAAAATTTGAACAGACCCAAATCAGCAAAGAAATTGAATCAGTTATCAAAAATCTCCCAACAGGGGTGCCTGGGTGGCTCAGTTGGTTAAGCATTTGACTTCAGCCTAGGTCATGATCTCGTTGTTCCCAAGTTTGAGCCCCACGTTGGGCTCTGTGCTGACAGCTCAGAGCCTAGAGCCTGTTTAGATTCTGTGTGTGTGTGTGTCTCCCTTTCTGCCCCTCTCCCACTTGTGCGCGCTTCTCTCTCTCAAAACCAAATAAAGCATTAAAAAAAAAAAAAAAATCTCCCAACAAATAAGAGTCCTGGACCAGATGGCTTTCCTGGGGAATTCTACCAGACATTTAAAGCAGAGTTAATACCTATCCTTCTCAAGCTGTTCCAAAAAATAGAAATGAAAGGAAAACTTCTGGACTCATTCTATGAAGCCAGCATTACTTTGATTCCCAAACCAGAGAGAGACCCCACAAAAAAGGAGAATTACAGGCCAATATCCCTGATGAACATGGATGTAAAAATTCTCAACAAGATACTAGCAAATCGAATTCAATAGTCTATTAAAAGAATTATTTGCCATGATCAAGTGGAATTCATTTCTGGGCTGCAGGGCTAGTTCAGTATTTGCAAATCAGTGCGATACATCACATTAATAGAAGAAAGGAGGAGAACCACATGATCTCAATAGATGCAGAAAAAACATTTGACAAAATACAGCATCCTTTCATAACAAAAACTCTCAAGAAAGTCAGGATAAAAGTAACATATGTTAACATCATAAAAGCCATATATGAAAAGTCCACAGCTAGTATCATCCTCAAGGGGAAAAAACTGAGAGCTTTTCCCCTGAGATCAGGAACACGACAGGGATGTCCACTCTCACCGCTGTTATTTAACATAGTGTTGGAAGTCCTAGCCTTAGCAATCAGACAACAAAATGAAATAAAAGGCATCTGAATTGGCAAAGAAGTCAAACTTTCGCTTTTCACAGATGACATGATACTCTACATGGAAAATCCAAAAGACTCCATCAAAAAGCTGCTAGAATTGATACATGAATTCAGCAAAGTCACAGGATACAAAATCAATGTACAGAAATCAGTTGCATTTCTATACACCAGTAATGAAGTAACAGAAAGAGAAATCAAGAAGTTGATCCCATTTACAATTGCACCAAGAACCATAAAACACTTGGGAATAAATCTAACCAAAGATGTAAAAGATCTGTATGTTAAAAACTATATAAAACTTATGAAAGAAATTCGAGAAGACACAAAGAAATGGAAAAACATTCCATGCTCACGAATTAGAAGAACAAATACTGTTAAAACGTCAATACTACCCAAAGCAATCTACACATTCAATGCAATCCTAATCAAAATTACACTGGTATTTCTTCTCAGAACTAGAACAAATAATCCTAAAATTTGTATGGAACCACAAAAGACCCTAAATGGCCAAAGTAACGTGGAAAAAGAAAACCAAAGCAGGAAGCATCACAATCCCAGACTTTAGCTTCTAGCACACAAAGCTGTAATCATCAAGACAGTATGGTTTTGGCACAAAAACAGATACATAGACCAATGGAATAGAGAACCTAGAAGTGGACCCACAAATGTATGGCCAACTAATCTTTGACAAAGCAGGAAAGAGTATCCAATGGAAACAAGACCGTCTCCAGCAAACAGTGGTGGAAGAACTAGAGAGCAACATGCAGAAGAATGAAACTGCACCACGTTCTTACACTATGCACAAAAATAAACTCAAAATGAATGAAAGACCTAAATGTGAGACAGGAAACCATCAAACCCTACAGGAGAAAACAGGCAACAACCTCTTTGACCTCAGCCGCAGCAAATTCTTACTCGACATGTCTCTGAAGGCAAGGGAAATAAAAGCAAAAATGAACTATTGGGACCTCATCAAGATAAAAACTTTCTGCACTACAAAGGAAATAATCAACAAAACTAAAAGGCAACTGACGGAATGGGAAAAGTTATTTGCAAATGACTTATCAGATATCAGATAAAGGGTTAGTATCCAAAACCTATAAAGAACTTACAAAACTTAACACCCAAAAAACAAATAATCCAGTGAAGAAACAGGCAGAAGTCATGAATGGGTATTTTCCAAAGAAGACACTCAGATGGACAACAGACACATGAAAAGATGCTCAATGTCACTCATCATCAGGGAAATACATATCAAAACCACACTGAGATACCACCTCACACTGGTCAGAGTGACTAAAATTAACAACTCCATCAACAACAGATGTTGGCAAGGATGTGGAGAAACGGGAACCCTCTTGCACTGTTGGTGGGAATGCAAACTGGTGCAGCCACTCTGGAAAACAGTGTGGAGGTTCCTCAAAAAATTAAAAATAGATCTACCCTATGACCCAGCAATACCACTGCTAGGAATTTAGCCAAGGGATACAGGAGTGCTGATTCATAGGGGCACATGTACCCGAACGTTTATAGCAGCGTTTTGAACAATAGCCAAATTACAGAAAGAACCCACATGTCCATTAACTGATGAATGGATAAAGAAGATGGACTACTACTTGGCAATGAGAAAGAATTAAATCTTTCCATTTGCAACAACATGAATGGAACTCAAGGGTATTATGCTAAGTGAAATAAGTCAGTCAGAGAAAGACAGGTATCATATATTTTCACTCATATGTAGAATTTGAGAAGCTTAACGTTGGACCGTGGGGAAGGGGAAAAAATAAGTTTCAAACAGAGAGGAAGGCAAACTATAAGAGACCCTTAAATACAGAGAACAAACTGGGGGTTGCTGGGGGGGGTGGGGGAGAGGGAAAAATGAGTGAAGAAAACTGAGGAGGGCACCTGTTGGGATGAGCACTGGGTGTTGTATGTAAGCGATGAATCATGGGAATCTACTCCTGAAGCCAAGAGCACACTGTATACACCGTATGTTAGCTAACTTGACAATAAATTATGAAGAAATAAATTTTTTTGATTTTAAAAAGAAAAGAAAGTGAAACAGGGAAACTAGTTTCCTTGTTTAAAAAATTTTTTTAATGTTTATTTATTTCTGCGGGGGAGGGGCAGAGAGAGGGGCGGGGAGACAGAGGATCTGAAATGAGCTCTGGGCCAACAGCACAGAGCCTGACGTGGGGTTCGAACTCATGAACTGTGAGATCATGACCTGAACTGAAGTAGGACACTTAACCTCGGGTGCCCCAAAAGGGGCCTGCCCAAGTTTCCTAGTTTTTAAAGATTATACAAGATTATACAATATTGTTATTATTATATATTAACATATAATTATATATTAATATATAATATAATAATATTATAATTATTATATAACAACTACTACTATTAAATATATACAAAATTATTACAAAAATTATAAATAAGCACTGCTGAACTCTGGTACCTTTCTATCTTTCTATAATCTCTCACCTCCTAATATTTTTGCCAAACTCTCTACTATGGTACTCTTTCCAGGTTTGTTTACCCCAGAAAGTGTTCGGTGCCTTAAATTTACATTTCACCTTTTTGTTTACTCTTGACCAAAACTCCTATTCTTTTAGCAAGTTGTTAGATTTTACCCTTGATCAATTCAGAAAGACTTTAAGTCTCCAAAGCTGCATGTAAATTTTCACTACCCCTCTTGAAGTACATTCATCAAAGGAAGTTCCCATATTTTCATTAGATTTTCAAAGGAGTTTGTGACCCCCACAAAGTAACAGTTAAGAATTCCTTCAGAAGGAAATGCAGATTAAATGGATTTACCTTGAAGCTAGCCCTAACTTCTCTGGAAGTATTTGCATTTTAAAAAACCGTTTAGATGAATACAATAAGGTAGCCTGGAGACTGCGCAACTAATCCCTTTTCACGGTATAGGATTTGCAAAGTTGAACCTGCAAATTCCTACCTTAACACTTGCTACTGACACATTTTTAAAAGGCAACCAGTACATTTCTGAACAACCTTGGAGTTACATACCAAAATCCGCTATCTTGGCATTCATGTGAGCATCCAACAGCACATTCTCTGGTTTCAGGTCTCGATGAACTACCATATGCCTATGACAGTAATCCACAGCTGACAGAATCTGCTGAAAGAGGCGCCTTGCTTCCACCTCTTCAACCTAGCAAGTATAACAGAAGCTGCACTAAGAATATTTAGGACATCTTCATAGCAAGAGTTTCAATTTTATAATCAACCCAAACGTAACTGTGTAAGCTAATTCGAACTGGGTCAGAATTTTCAACAAATCAGATAAACAAACCAAAAACTTGCATTAAAGGTCAACGTGTTAATCAACAAGGTTTTTCTGTGCTGCTAGGAAGATTCGATTTTCAATTAATATCACTAAATGTGCACAATGTTTTAGGCAATCAACAAACATAATGTAAAACAGAACTTCTATGAAAGTGCTCTGAAAAGAAAATAATTGAAGCTTCAACATGTTATACAACAGATTTTTCATTCTGAAAACACAAATATCATGTTGGCAACTAAGTGGAACATGTTCCCTAAAATCAGTATCTCAAAAGGTGTATTTTTTTTAAGATTTTATTTTTAAGTAATCTCTACATCCAATGTGGAGCTTGAACGTACAACCCCAAGATCAAAAGTCACATGCTGCACTCACTGAGCCAGGAAGGAGCCCCTTGAAATGTATATTTTTAAGAAAGAAAATATGTCTACTATTCTGTATCTTTAGCTGGGCTTTATTACAGAAGCAACCCTGACTTCGTAGGTATCTTTGTGGTTTACTATTTCCTACTATCCTCTTTCTCAGCTTAGGGGTTTATCGTACTAGATAATAAGTTACTCACCCGTCCATGTTTACAGATGTAGTCAAATAATTCACCGCCAGACACATATTCCATTACCATAAAAAAATCTGTTGGAGTGCTGATCACCTGGTATCTTTTTTGTAAATAAAAAGAATCATAAAAAATGTTAGTTTAATTTAAAAAATCAAGCTAGTATATTATTGCTGCAATTTTATATTCCAGTGCTTTACAATATTTTAAGATGGCAACAAATTATCAAAACAATCACAGAGCTATAAACATTGCTTTACAAAATTCTCTCCTTTCTGAGACTTGAGGACTTTTCTTCAGATCCTCCCTTTCATGTTTACAAATTCTTTGAAATCCGTCATTCTTGAAAAAGTAAGCATTACTTTCTCCATTTAAACAAATTTTTTTATAGTCTGGAGATCAAGTATCATATTGAAACATAAATTAAAAATACTCTTGTTAAGGTTAAATGATACAAGAGATTTAATCATCAAAATGCAGAAAGTGGACAAATAACCATTTCTTCAACAAATAAAATGTGAGAAAAGAAAAAGGGAGGGGGGAGCTATAGGTTAAAAGTAAATCAAGGGGCGCCTGAGCGGCTCAGTCAGTTAAGCATCTGACTCCTGATTTCGGCTCAGGTCATGATCTATCACGGTTCATGAGATTGAGCCCCACACTGGGCTCCGCACTTAGAGAGCATAGGCTGCTTGGAATTCTCTTTCTCTCTTTCTGCCCACCCTGCCCTGATCTCTCTCCCTCCGTCTCTCTCTCTCTCTCAAAATAAAATAAACTTTAAAAAAAAATTTATGAAACAAAGTCTGAATACTGACTGGGTGGTTGATAATATTGTTAATCACTTTAATTTTTTAGGTGTTATAATGATCTATACTTGTGTTTTTTAAAGAGTCTATATTCCAGAGCAGATAGTGAAAAGTTTAGAGATTAAAAACATAATATTTTGGGATTTACTTCAAAATAATTTGAGGTGGGAGAAGTGGAAAGAAGCAGATAAAACAGTACACTGGCAATCACTGAAGCCAAATGATGGATACATGAGGCTTTATCACTTTACTTTTGTATACATCAAAAACGTTCCATAGTAAAAAATTAAATAGACATATATATGAATGTGTGTTTATATATATATTTCTTAAATTGACTTCTCGGCAAAGCTGAGAATATTAAAAAAATAAGAATCTGGGGCGCCTGGGTGGCGCAGTCGGTTAAGCGTCCAACTTCAGCCAGGTCACGATCTCGCGGTCCGTGAGTTCGAGCCCCGCGTCGGGCTCTGGGCTGATGGCTCAGAGCCTGGAGCCTGTTTCCGATTCTGTGTCTCCCTCTCTCTCTGCCCCTCCCCCGTTCATGCTCTGTCTCTCTCTGTCCCAAAAATAAATAAACGTTGAAAAAAAAAAAATTAAAAAAAAAAAAAAAAAAAAAGAATCTTAGCTCTACTTGAAAAAAATTTCATAAAAGACTTCTCCCCATATACACAATTTTAACAAAGTTTTGAAAACAAGTTAAATACAATTATTAAAGTTTTAACTTTGTTTATAAAGGATTATCTATAATCTGATTGTGAGCAATATGTAATTTCTACTGAGTTACTATTTAGGGCCACTAAGTATAGCTGTGTAGTTTTTGCATGGCTTCCAGGCACCCAATGAAGACACAAGTAGGAGTTGAAAAGTAGCCCAGATGCTACCCTGTTCAATGTGTCAGAAGCAGGAGACCCCTTCGGTAAATTCGTCCACCCAGATAGAGTACTTTTTACTAATGTGCACGAAAGCAAGTATGTGCTACATGGTGGTTCTGGTTATTATTCCCCATTAAAAAGGAAAGGAAAATGGCCCGGTAGTTGGTCATGTAACCACATACTATGTATTTTAAGAAAAGATACATCATGTGTAAATTAAACATTTGAAAAAAGTAAAATATTAAAGCTACAGTATAAAAATGATTATAGATCTTCAAAAAAATATTCCTAATAGCAATCTTTAGTCTTTTGGATGAAAAATGACACAGTAACCACTTTATATAAAATAAACTAACACCACTGAAGAATAAAGTTAAGATTACTTCAAATGAACTATGAAAAGAGAATTTTACCTGAGAACTCCAGAAGAAATGGTTCTGTAAGAGCAATCTTACCAGGCACCAAACTCTAATTGAATAAAATGAATAGTGTGAAGCAGGAGCACCTAGTCAACTCACTGCTGGCTAATCTGGTTTATTAACAGAATTCTCTATCACTTTTCTGCTCTGTTACATCCTTGGGGCATAACAGAAAAAAAAGTGATGAAATTCTAATAAACTTAGCTGCTGATTCTTCCATGTATATCACAGGTCTTCAGTGGATACTGTTGGATTGAACTATTTCATGAAACCTCTAACTCCAAAATAGCCACGGTGCACATTAAAGGCCAATCTAGAGCGATGAAAACCACAGCCAACATTACTAGTAAGCACTTACACCGTGTGCTAGACACTGAGCTATTCAATTGTGACATTTACTATTTGCTGCAAATCTACATGTATTGCACTCGGTGAGATCAACGGCTCCTGTCTCTAGTTGTGGAGCCTACACTCACTGAGGAAGACAGACATCAGACAAGTACTCTTCAAAACATGAACTGTTCTTCAGTAGCCTCCTAATTAAAATCCTCAGGGAGTTCCCAGTGCTCTTAGGTGCTGAGTGAATCAGGCCCCCGCCTGTGTCTACACTGTCTCATCTTTGATTCCCACCACTAGAGGGCACTATTTCTTCCATTCGTTCATTCGTGCTGCACTTGCTCCTGCCTCAGCATCTGTCTAAGCAGTGCCTACTAACGTGAGTCCTGTACCATGACCTGTACCCGGACCTGTAACTGGCCACCAGTCAGCCTTTATATCTCCGCTTAAGCAGAGAAGGTCACTCCGTAAGCCCAGGTCACCCTTTCTGCTCTCACAGAGCACTCCCTTCCCTTCAGGGCTTGTACCTCAGCTGGTGATCTATACAGTGATTGAGTGTGCACCTAGTGAAGTATCTGTAACAAAGCAGTCATTTAAATAAGTAAATAAATAAATTAGCACTTTTATAATAATAATTGTGACCAGCTCGGAGCCAAAACCAGAATAATTAGGGCAACATTACAACAAAAATTCAATGAATAAAATTTCAGTTAACTAGAATGAAGTCAAGACAAGAAGAAACATGATTTTTAAAAGAAAGAAATCCTAAGAAAACAGTTTCTTTTTTTTCCTTAATTTTTTTTTAACGTTTATTTATTTTTGAGACAGAGACAGAGCATGAACAGGGGAGGGGTAGAGAGAGAGGGAGACACAGAATCTGAAACGGGCTCCAGGCTCTGAGCTGTCAGCACAGAGCCTGATGCGGGGTTTGAACTCACGGACCGTGAGATCATGACCTGAGCCGAAGTCGGATGCTTGACTGAGCCACCCAGGTGCCCCTAAGAAAACAGTTTCACAGTGGGACTTAGGGAAAAAGGCAAATTCCAGGATTATGTTCGTAAACCTAGCCAGAGTAAGCTAAATTTTTGTGCCTTCCAAAATAATACCACATTGAAGCATTATAAGAAATTCAATCATAAAACTCATTCATATCATCATTTTAATACAACAGAAAAGTAAACTAACATGCTGTAGAAACATTTTTCAGAAAAAGTATAATTAGGCAAAAAAATTCCAGTATCCCCCAAAACCTCAAGCATTCTCCAGCTGACCAAGTTATATGCATTTTTAAGCACTATCCATTTAAATAGCATACAGAACTCAGGAAAAACCTGTCTAAAGTTAGACAAAAATCAATATTCATGAGTAAACCTCCTTGATGGTTACATCCATAGAGATTTAAAATTATTTATATAGCTGCCTATATAGCATATTTTTCTTTATTTAGAAGTCAGTTATTAAAGAAATTAGTAATCATTATTCTTAGTTCATTTATTGGTCCATGAATGGCCTACTTTTAATTACTATTTTTAATATAAGCACCTACAAACCCATCACCCAAACAAAAACCTAGGACCTGGACAATACCTTCCAGCTAACTATACAATGCAGTCCTCTCTCTTCCCCCTCCTACTGCTTCTCCCCAAACAAGTTAGCCATCATCCTGAATCCCATTCCTGCTTCCCTTGCTTTCTCTTTTATACATTTATGTGTGTGTGTGTGTGTGTGTGTGTGTGTGTGTGTCCCTTTATCTTTATATATATGTAAAATTCATACTTTTACGTATATTTTTAGTTTAATTGCTCTCAGCTTTAAAAAAAGGGTATCAGGCTATATGTAGTATTTTGGGACCTGTTTTATTGATCCATCCACAATGCTGTGTTTGCTATACTTATTTGATGTGACCATTATATAATATTTCATTGTATTTATTGATCTACTCTCCTGTTAATGGAGAAGCTATTTATTCATACAATCTACCACTGGAGAGTAAATTTTTTCCACAATTTTGCTACCATCAATTGCATTGCTGTGAACATTCTTGTATATGGCAAGATTTTCTCTTTCATATACACCTATGAATGAAATTGCTGAGTCATAGTTTATGTGAATGTCCAATTATAGGAAATAATGCCAACTGTTTTCCAAAAACATCTTGGCAATACTAAAATGTTTAGAAAATCTGTGGATTTAGATATTCTCCAACCTTGGAAAACACCATACACATTTCTTATGAAATGCTCACTCCTGTCCTGTGCCCATTTTTATTAGGTTGATCATACTTTATTTATACATGGATATACAGAAAAAAGTCAGTATCTTCTCTAACATTCTAAAAGATTATTAATGTCTTGGTTATTAACTTGATAAAAGTATACACTTTTAATCAATTCCCACTGGATTTGGCTCTCATTTTTCTCTGTAAATAGACCTATATGTATTTCTAAAAACTAACAGCCGTAAAAAATGTACATGTATGTACCCATGCAATACTGTTATCAATGCATAATTTAACAAATCACAAATGTCATTAAATATCCAAATAGGTTTCCTGATTAGCTTATAATATCTTTTTGCTTTTTGTTTTAATATTTTAATTAAGGATCCAAATATAATCAGTACATTGCAAATGATTAATAATGTCTCTCGTTTCTTTTAATTTATATATGCTCCTCTACCTCTGTTTTCTTTTGCATTCTTTTGTTGAAGAAACCAGTGGCTTGTCCTGTAGAGGATTCCATGGTCTTATTTGGCTGATCCATCCTTTATGGCAACATAATGAACAATTTATAGCACCCTGTTAGATCTAGAGATTGCATCAGGTTGCATTTTTTTTTAATTTTTTAATGTTTAACTTTGAGACACAGAGACAGACAGAGTGTGAGCAGGGAGGGGCAGAGACACAGGGAGACACAGAATCCAAAGAAGGCTCCAGCCTCTGAGCTGTCAGCAGAGAGCCAGACACGGGGCTCAAACTCATGAACAGTAAGATCATGACCTGAACCAAAATCGGACGCTTAACCGCTTAACTGACTGAACCACCCAGGCGCCCCTAGATCAGATTTCATTTTGATTTTTATTTTCCTTTGAAGGACTAGATGGTGCTGTGTACCTCCAGGCAAAGGCATACAATGTACGTCTTTCTTTTTTGAGAAATTAGCAGCCATTGCTGATCAGATCCTAGATTAATTCACACGGAAATTTTAAAAGCTAGCCAATTTGCATAATCTAATAATATATTATGATCTAAAGGGAACCCTCACTCAGGGCACCTGGGTGGCTCAGTTGGTTAAGTGTCCAGCTTTGGCTCAGGTCATGATCTTGGGGTTCGTGAGTTCAAGCTCCGCATCAGGCTCTGTGCTGGCTGCTTCAAATAACAGTGTCTCCCTCTCTCTCTCCTCCCCTGCTCACGTTCTCTCTCTCAAAAATAAATAAACCTTAAAAACAATTTTTTTAATAAAAAAAATTAAGGAAACCCTCACTCAAAACCTTCTTACTCAAAAACCCCATTGTCTCTGAAGTATAGGCCATCATCAGATTACATACCCAATACTTTTTCTTGTTATAGTCATCAACCTATCTCCTTGCCCACTCCCTTTCATTCTGCCTTAATGTCTTTTTCCCCACTGCTACTGTTGTCATCATTTAGGGTGTACATGGAAGATCTGTCCAATCAATACATGGCCTCTCATTTCCTGGACCCCCTCATCCTCCACCACACACGGCCATGCTCTCCATGGTCATTTACTATCAAAGACTAACTCTTCCAATTACTCACTGGATTCCTTCCTCCCACCTACTAAAGGGCTTGCTTTCTGCAACTAGCTCTTCTTTCTCCTGTATCACTCTCTCCACCTGGACTGAACCATCCCCTTTGGTATACAAGCATTAATATCTTCCATCTTAAAAGTAGACCCCACATTCCCCTCTAGTTACCACTCCTATTTATCTCCTTACCTTTTAATAAAATTCCTGAATTGTATATTGTTAATAACTCCTCCTTCATCTCAAATGCTCTCCTAAGCCCCTCCTAACAGGATTTATGTTATGCCCTCATTACAATTAATAGGTCCTTTTTGAAGACACCAGCAATCTCCACCTTGCCAAATCTAATGATCAATTCTCAGCACCATCTTACTCAATATTTAGCAGTGAAAGGAATAGTTAATAACCTCTCTCACAAATACGTTCTTCAGTAGGCTTCAAGATACCAGATTCTCCTGGTTTTCCTCCAACCTCATAACTGTTCATTTTCATTCTCTTCTGCTGGTTCCTCCTCATCTTGGACATCTTAACATCATAGTGCCCTAGAGATGAATTCATGAACTTCTTGTTTATCTGTACTCACATCTTTGGTGATCTCATCAAGTCTTAGGGCTTTAAATATCTTAACTACTAGTTATATGGTGAGGACTTCCAAATTTCTATCTTACACGGTTCCTTAACTCCAGAATCACATATTCAGCAGCCTACTTTTATCTCTACTTACATGCTTAATAAGCATCTCAATATCATAAAACGAGGGGTGGCTGGTTGGCTCAGTCAATTAAGGGTCCAACTCTTGGTTTAGACTCAGGTCATGAGCTCATGGTTTGTGGGTTTGAGCCCTGCATCAGGCTCAGCACTGACAGTGCAGAGATTCTCTCTCCTCCTCTCTCTGACCCTTCCCCACTCGTACTCTCAAAATAAAAAACTTAAAAAAAAAAAAAAAAAAAAACGTAAAACCAAAATCAAATTCTTGATTCCACCCTCCACCTCTAACTTGTTCCTCCTACAATCTTCTCCATTTCACTTAATGGCAACTATTTCACTCTTTTATTTGCCAAAGCCAAATAACCTTGGAGTCAATCACTGACTTCTCTCCTCTCACAATCCACAACTAATCTCTCTCAGCAGATGCTCTTTACCCTACCTTGAAAGCATACACAGAAGATGCTTACTTCTCAACACCCTCCAAACTATGCTCTATTCCAAGCCACCAAGAATACCGCAATGGACTCCTAACTAGCTTCCCTGCTTCAACGTAAGTCAGGTCATATCATACCTCTGATGAAAACTTTCTAATGGCTTCCCATCCCACTCAGAGTAAAAGCCAAAGTCCTTACAATGGCCTACACAGTTTGGCTCCCCTTTAGGTCTCTGTCCTCACCTCTTACTCCAATTCCCCCTGAATCACACTGCCTAGAGGACTGAATGACTCTGCTCCCTTGATCTCTGGACTGTATTTCCACCTCAGAGCCTTTGTATTTACTGTTCCCTCCATCAGTTATCTTCCTCCCCAGATAATCTGCATGGTATATTCCCTCACCTCTCCACTATCTTACAATATAGTTTACTAATATAAAGTTTACTATCTTCCCACCAACCCCCACTACACATGTACACACACAAATAGAAGCCCCATATGAGCAGAGATGCTATTATCAACTTTTTGTTTGCTGACACATTCCAAGTGGCCTAAATGGTGCCATTTGCTGAATGAATGGATGAACAAATTAACTTTCCGGCCTTGTTTTCCTCCATTTCCCTACACATACTCTGTGCACCAGACGAGCAAGACTGTTGTTCCCAGTATACCATGTTCTTTACACTTTCATTCTTTGACTCTTGTTGTCCTCCCAGAACCATCAGGACCTTATTCAAAATGTCACCTGCTACTGTGCGAGGTGCTAGGGAGATAAACATGGTATCTAACATCTCCATTTAGATGTCCAATGGGATTCTCAACTTAACATGGCCAAAACAACTATCCTTAATGCCCACCTGTACCCCAACATGATTCTCCTCCATTCTTCCTATCTTGAAAAACAGCATCATCACCACCACTTAGCTGCTCAAACCGAAATCCAAAATCTCAGTTGCTCAGGCACACGTGCGCGTGCGCGCACACACACACACACACACACACACACACAATATTCCTTATTCACTCTCTTGTCCTCAGTAATTAATTCGTTTTATCTCCAAACTACATACTGAATCTATCAATTCTCCCTACCTAGACCAGTATTGTCAAATAGAACTTTCTGCATTGACAGAAATGTTTTATGCAGTCTCTGTCCGATACAATAGCCACTAACCACATGTTGCTATTAAACACCTGAAAAACAGCTTCTGTGACCAGAGAACTAAATATTTTAATTAATTTAAATTTATGCTACATGTGGCTAGTGGCTACTATACCGGACAGCACAAATCTAGACTATCACTTTGGGTAAAGTCACCATAATCACAATGTCTCAGCTGGACTATAGCAACAGCTTCCTACCTGGTCTGCTTCCACTTCTGTCCCCACACCCATTCTACACTATAGTCATATCATGTCACTAGATGGCTAGATCCTAATCTTTTATTTATTTTTTTAATGTTTCCTTATTTTTGAGAGAGAGAGCAAACAGGGGAGAGGCAGAGAGAGAGGATGACAGAGGATCCGAAGCAGGCTCTGTGACGACAGGAGAGAGCCCAATACAGGGCTCGAACTCACGAACCGTGAGATCATGACCTGAGCCAAAGTCAGATGCTCAAACAACTGAGCCACCCAGGTGCCCCAATAAACTTTCAGGTCTTAGTTCAAACTTTACCTCTTCAGGGAGGTCTTCCCCACAACCTAATCTGAATTAACACTTCTGCCTCACTAATCACACCCTGGAACAGAACCATATGGTTTCATTCTCCTCAAAGCACATAGCACTGCCTAAAGTAATCTTGTTCATTTGATTACTCCCTATCTAGAACTGCTAGATACCTCTAGAACATAAACTCCACAAGGGCAGAAACCATGTCTTTCACCACTGTATCCCCAATGATAGAACAGTTCCTATTATATAGCAGGTGCTCAATAAAAATTTGTTAAATTAAAGAAAAAAACATAATTTCTGCTTCTAAAGAACTCGGTCTTGTGGGGGGAAACTAAAAAAAAAAAAAAAAAAAGAGTGAGTACAATGCAATGCCCAGGACTTTAGAAAAGCTGACTGCTATGGTACAGAGAGGATGATACCTAACTCAGTCTTAGGGAGTAAAGCAGGTTTTCTAGAGGTAATCACATGTAAAGCCTCAGATCTAAATGGCAAGTTGGAATTGGAAGCCTAGGGGAAGGGAGGTGTGGGAAAACTTTTCTAAGCAGAAGCAACAGCCAAAAGACAAGTAAAAGACCTAGTGACAATAAAAACAAACAAAAAAAAAATGGACAGACTCAGGAGATACTTAGGAAAAAGTAGCTTCAGAACTCAACAATTAATTATATGTGATGGAAAGGAATTAAAGATTATGTCCAAGTTTTAGGCTCAGAAAATTGCATGAATGGTACTTTTACTAAACAAACAAAAAACAGAGAAGTGTGGAAAAGAAAGAAAAGTTCAACTTAGTTTCAGATGATTCTAGGACTTCAGAATGGAATCATCCAATAAAGAGTACATGTGTTCAGAATTCAGGAGAAATACCTGCCCAGAAATACAGGTCTAGAAGTCTTGAGCACAAAGATGACAAATGACAACCAACATAATAGATGGGGGCACCCAAAGGCGGTTCACTAAGATTACAGTAGCTCACACTGCTGAAATGCATCATTATTTAATGGCCATGCAGAGAAAGAGGCCCATAAAGAAAAGTCTTAAGAAGTGGCAAAAAAGAAAGAAAATCAGAAGACTATGATGTCACAGAAACCTAGGGACTGCAACATTTCAAGGTGAAGAATAATGTTAAAGAGCTGTCTACAGGCTGAATAAGATTTAAAAAATTAAAAAATAGGTGAAACCAGCTCTACCAAATTAGGAAGTATTCCTCTTTTGATTAGTAAAATGAAGTTCCCCAAGAACTATGGTGGGGGGCAGGGGGAGACAAAAATCAAACCAACAAATTCTAGTTCATGGGTAAGTCTGGAGTTTCCTTTGAATCCTGTTTACTCCTTTCAGTTTTCTCCCAGTGATATTTTTTCAATTTGAGTTAATAGAGATATCATCCAATAAATACCCTCCATTCTTGGTTTTTGGTTTTCAAGCTTTCTTGCTAGAGAAACTAGAGGCCCATTCTGTAACAAGGGAACTATTCTTGGCAGCTAGTCCAAGACTACACAAAACAAACAAAACCACTGAAAGGATCAGGTCTCTCTATTTAAATCACTAACACTGTTAGAGGCTATGTCAATAAGCTTGTTCTAAACCAAGGATACATGAGTGCTTTTTCTTTTTTTATTTCAGTCCACAATTAAAGAGGCAATCAAGCTGAATGGATTAAGCCCAAGGCTAGAAAGCAGAGCTTTAAACATTAAATTTACCTCCACTAATTACTTTCCGATCAACCCTAAGAACATTCTATATCTCCTACACAAAACAAATAATTAAATAATTATAATTATAAGCAAATAATTAAATAATCCTAAGCCAGAATGAGATAATTAGCCAAAGTAAATTTAAAATTACAAATAATTATAGAAATGAAGGCAAGAAAACACTGGTACATAGGACAACAAAAATAAACATTTAAGGGAGGCTGGGTGGCTGAGTCAACTGAGCATCCGTCCTCGGCTCAGGTCATGATTTCACGGTTCCTGAATTCGAGTCCCACATCAAGCTCACTGCTATCAGCGTAGGGCCCACTTCGGATCCTCTGTCCCCGTCTTTCTCTGCCCCTCCCTTGCTCACACTGTCTCTCTCAAAAATAAATAAACAGTAAAAAAATAACAATAATAAGCTTTTAAATCCTCATGACAGTTGCAACTGCTTACTGACAAAATCCGATCTGTGTTTGTAGGAATAGAACAGGAACTAGGACTCATACTTTAAATGGGCAAAGTTTCCTTGGGGTCTTTCAGGGTTGGCATTCTAAAAGGGATGAGGTTAAGGAACAAGGCAAATACAGAGGTATCTCCCTTCACTCTCATTCTGGCATGTGATACTTTTAGTCTGACTTCTCAGCTTTTTCCTCTCACAGAAGGTGGCCACTCAGTAAGGAAGAGCAAAGAGATTTAGCTTAGAAGTCACTCAGTAACTAGATTAAAGTCATTATTAACATGGAGTTGAAGTCAGCTATGAACTGTTTCAAAAACAGTTAATCATGAAAGTGGACTGGAATCAGCATGTGGGTTGCCAATTCCTGCTTTAGACCAATGTTTATCAAATACTAGGCATTATACCAGTGCAAACACATCCTCATTTTAAAGTTAAGGAAACAAAGAATAGGAGAGGTGAGTCACCAAGCTAGTAGGTAGTATTTTAATTCTTAAGATAATCTTAAAAAATCAGTATAAATGTACTCTGGATCTTCTAGAATATAGGTCTTAGATGATAACCTTATAATCAATCATGTACTGCTGTGCAAATTCAGTGACCTTATTTGTTGTTTATGTGTATGATCAAGTGAACTTCAAGTCAAGATCAAATGACACTGAAGCTTACTGTTATGAAGGAAGTTTTCATGGTAGTGGTTTGAGAGAGAACTGAGTCATCAACAGTCACCCAATAGCACACCAAGCCCCTCCAAAAAAAGCCTTCTCTAAACAGTTGCATATTCATGTTGTTAGTAAGATGAACGGAACATACCAATTTGCAACAGTTCACCAACAATAAATGTACGCATGTTCCAAATCCTAGCAATAAGTGGATTAGCCACTCATTTAAGGATTTCAAGAATGCTACTGTATTAGTTTCCTATTGCTGCCATACTTCAAATTTGGTGGCTTACAACAACAAAAATGTATTATCTTGTAGTTTTATATAAGTCTAATACACCTCACTGGGCTAAAATCAAGGTTGTCAGCAAGGCTGTATTGCCTTCTGAAGGCTCTAGGGGGAAACTTTTCTATTTTCTAACTTTCAGAGCCTGCCTACATTCCTTGGTTCATGGCCCTCTTCCTCCATCTTCAAAGTCAGCAACAGCCAATTAAGTCCTTCTCACATTTAACACTCTGACCTTGCTTCATCCTCAAACCTCTTTCTCTTAGTCTTCTGATTCCCTCTTTCACTTTTATTTATTTTTAATTTTTTTTAACGTTTATTTATTTTTGAGACAGAGAGAGACAGAGCATGAACGGGGGAGGGTCAGAGAGAGGGAGACACAGAATCTGAAACAGGCTCCAGGCTCTGAGCTGTCAGCACTGAGCCCGACGTGGGCTCAAACTCACGGACCACAAGATCATGACCTGAGTCGAAGTCGGCCGCTTAACCGACTGAGCCACCCAGGCGCCCCCCTCTTTCACTTTTAAAGGCCATTGTGATTACTATGGGCACACCCAGAAAATAAAGGAAAACCTCCCTATAGTCAGCTGATCAGCAACCTTAAATCTATCTCTAACTTTAATTCCCGTTTGCCATGTAATGTAACATAGTCAAAGAATCTAGGAAATAGGATATCTGGGGCAGGGGGATTATTCAGCCTACCACAGCTACTATGCTAGCTTTATCACAGGCAAATAATATATCTCTATAGGTTATTGAGATGTTTCTCATTAACACTGACACCCAAAGATGACTCACTAACAAAGTTTAGGCTAAGTATAATGCCTGATTATAATGAACTAGCAAATAAAATCTCAAAGATATTAAAAATGATTTTTTACGGTATAGTCATATCAACAGGCATTCTCTGCAATATTATTTGAAGGAAAAAATATATATGGCCTTGGACCTCATTCTATTAATCCTACAATTAAACTAACAATGATTTGTTTTTTGAAAACCACCATTATTTGTCACGTTATACTATAGATACTATGAATTTCAATGACTTCATTCATTGCCTTATATTTAAATTGTGAATTGATTTTAGTTTCATAGTTGTGTTGAAGCTATAAGCATATGGAGTTTACCATACTTAATTCTTTGTTTCTATATACTTAAAAAACAATACACTAAAAATAATTAAGTCAAGACCAGGGATCCACAAATTTATTTTTCCCTTAAAAGGGATTTATATCATTTTGTTTTGAGAAAAACTGGAGTAAAGCATTAACAGCATGGCATCAACTACCAGCTCTGCAATTTACTGGCTATTTGACCTTGGACACACTGATGATACTCTTTAGATATGTAATTTCCCTATTTATAAACTGAAGACAAGAATACCTATCCTATAGGCTCATCAAGAGGATACAGTGAAATTATATATGTAAAATTCTCAATATAGTTCCTAGCCATTATCAGGTACTCAACAAGATTAATATTTATTTTATAAAACTCTATCCAAACTTTAAGATAAAAAATAAAGAGGGGTGCCTAGGTGGTCAGTTAAGCACCTGACTCTTGGATTCAGCTCAGGGCATGATTTCACAGTTCATGGGATCAAGCCCCATGTCAGGCTCTGCACTGGCAGTGCTTAGTCTGCTTGAGATTCTGTCTCCCTCTCTCTCTGCCCCTCCCCCACTCCCTCTGCGCCTCTCTCTCTCAAAATAAACTTTAAAACAATTTTTTAAGATAAAAAATAGAGACAATTATCAGTGTTTATATTACATTTTCTCAGTTAATATAAAACTGCAACTTTAAATGATTTAAAAGAATACTGTTCCATACTCAGTATCTACATTTTCTATGAGTATAATCAATTTTAAATTATTTATCTTTCAATATAATTAATCAGGTTTATCAATCTCTTCATATTTACTTATCTTTTAAATTTGTAACTTATCCTATCAAAAAAAAATCCATTTGCCTCCCTAAGAGCTTTGGTATCAGTAATCACAGTAATAACTGCAGTTTTGCAAATAATATACTAGGGTGGATAATCTCTACCAGTTAGTTTCTACCTTTTCCAAAAAGAAAATACTGTTAAGTTAACGAAAATAGACTAGAAAAAAAATTATGAAATGACTCAAGGAATACCAAAGTCCTAAATGCCCTTTAAAGTGAATACTAGGGAAGAGTCAACTTCTAAGGCTGCATTCACCACCCGAAAACCGTAGCAATTTTGAAAAGTGACTCTTAATTATAAACTAAAAGTATACAAAAAAAGATTAATAGAGGTTAAATGAATTAATATTTGCTGAATACAAATAAAAAAAAGAATTATACTTTTATAAAAAGTTAACTAAAGATAAACAATTATTTATAAATTCATAGGAATTACTTCAGGACAGTTTCTTTTGCATTATCAGGTACAAAAATACTTACAGTTTGATAATATGAGGATGGCGAAAGAGTTTTAGATTTTGAATTTCTCGTTTTATTTTTCCAACAACATCTAAACTGCGAATCTTCTGTCTATTTAAGATTTTAACTGCCACTTTATGGCCTGTCAATTGATGTTCTCCAACTAAAGAAAAGAAAAAGGGAAAAACTTGCTGTCATAGCAACATAATCATTTATTCATGTTTCCTTCCACTGTAACCCCAAATTTCTTTACTCATATATACCACTTTTATATCTTTTATTGCATAGATCTTCAGTTTCCTTTCCTTCTATTTCTTCTACTAGAGTATGCACTCCTTGGAGAAAGAAACTGTATCTTAGTCTTCTCTGCATCCTCAGTACCTAACATGGAGATGTCCTTTAAATATTTGTGGAAAGGATTACTGAATTCTACATTCCTACCAAAAAGAAAAAAAAAAAAAAAGCCAAATTTGGAACATCTTTTGGATAAAGCAGAATTATGTTTTGTTAATCTCTTTATTTCTTCATTTCTGGTTAGTTCCAGTCATTGTATTATAGAAGAATAAATAATTGCTGTAATAGAGGAAAAACTTACAACTGATTTCATTACTATTTCATCAGAAAATACACATGTAGCCCTTATTTTATATATTTTGTCTTTTCCATAAAACCTTCCTATTTCCCCATATTTAGTGGGATCTCTTCTTCTTTCAAACTCTCACAGTATGTTTATAAAATTCATGTATCATCATTTTAGGCTATTATAAACATTTGTGGTTCTGACATATCATATGACATGAGCTATTATAGTTCACACCCACCCCCATCTTGAGTAAGGCGGTCAGTATTCATCCAAGTCTCCCAGAAGAAATAACACAGTATTTTGTACAAAATACATGCTAAATAAATATATCTTCCATTGAATTAAACAATAATCCTTCCCCTTTCATATAACACATTCATAGTACCCAAATACTGCTCAGATGAAAAATCCCTTCATTGGAGAACAAATCTGCCTGCCCTCTTTTTCTTTCAATTACTATTCTAAATACTGACCATTCTCCTCCAAACACTTAGTCAACCCTTGACTCCTTCCAACAAATTCCCCTTTCTTTTCTTTGGGGAAAATGAAGTCTTTAGGAGAATTTCCTCTATCTTCAAGGCTTGATTATATCCACATCTCTCTTTGTTCCAGTCTCAGATGTTTTCACCTTCCTCCTGTTTAAACTTGTGGTCTTGAACCCATCTTTTCTCCATTCTCCTTATACTCAACCTTTTTCTTTTCTTTTTTTTTTTAATATTTTTTTAATGCTTACTTATTCATTTTTGAGAGAGAGAGAGATAGTGAGGGGAGGGGCAGAGAGGGAGGGAGACAGAGAATTCCAAGCAGGCTCCCCATTGTCAGCGCAGAACCCGATGTGGGGCTCAAACTCACAAACCATGAGATCATCATGACCTGAGCTGAAATCAAGAGTCGGATCCTTAACCAACTGAGTCACCCAGGCGCCACTCAGCCTTTTTCTTTTCTAACAGCCCTTCTCCTTAGCCCATCAATATTCCATCCTGCCCCCAAATCTTCCATTTACCCTGGATCTTCCTTTAGTTTTTAACATCTGCCTCATCAAAATTTCTCAAAACAGTAGTCTACATTTATTGTCTGTTCTTCCTCCCTTTTAACCCTTCAGAAGTCACTGCTATCTGGCTTCTACCTCTATTCCTCTACTGATACAAGAGGGTCACAAAAGACCTGTTAACTATCAAGCCATGTATACTTTCCAGTTCACAGGTTACTGTACTCTCTGTTGCATTAGACAACATTGATACCTTTCCCTTTTTTGGTGTCACTTCTCTCTCCTGGTTCTCAGACCATCTCTAACTCTCAGATTGTCTCCTTTACGGCCTCACCTATTCTTTAAGGTTTAGGGTCCCCAGGTTTCTCATCTATAACCAAAGTAGATCCTTAAGTTATTTCACCCATCTCTCATAATTTTAATTACCAGCCATACGCCAAGGACTCTGCCCTCTTCTTCAAATTTCCATATCTCAACACTAGTATTCCACAAACATCTCAAATTCAGCATGTTCAGAAGTAAACTCAGCATTCTCCTCCACTTCCTCTACCAAACCTATGTCCTCTATTTCACTTGATGGCACACAGACTATATGCTAGAAATCAAAGAGTCAGGTGACAATATCTCCCAAGAATTTCTTGGAGTCAAGTCAAATCATTAAAACAAATACGTTAATAATGATGGTAAAAGTAACCATGACATTTATTGCTTGTTATGTACTAAGCATTATTCTAAGTGCTAACTAACCTGCTCACTCAACCCTACAACTCTATGAAGTATCAATATCCTCCAGAGTAGAGATGAGAAACCTGAGGCACAGAGAAGTTAAACAACTCGTCCAAAGTGATGCAGTGTGAGGTGGCACATGTCATCTCAGGTCATCATCTCCCTTCAGTTCACAGGAAGCATGTTTAACTACACATAGTGCCCCCAGTCAGAAGAATCCAAACATGAAATGGGCTGACCTAGGAAGAACTGAGTTTCCTGTCACTGGAGATTATTTTTACCTTTATAACTTTCTCAGGTAGTAAATTATCATCTCAAATGCTGTGCCGGCATATAAAACAAACTGGGAGACAGCAAATCAAGTTCAAGCAATCTAACCTAATATAACATTCTAAAATTTGCTTCCAGGACCCCAGAAAAATATTATCAATTTCAGGGACTTTCTTTTATTAATTTTTTAAATTCCAGTATAATTAACATACAATGTTACATTAATTTCAGGTGTACAATACAGTGATTCAACAATTCTATAGATTCCTCAGTGCTCTTAATCCCCTTCACCTATTTCACTCATTCCCCCGGGGTCTCTCCTCTGGTAACCACCTGTTTGTTCTCTGTATTTAAGAGTTTTTTGTCTTTTTTTTCTTTGTTCATTTTTGTCTTGTTTTCTTTGTTTTGTTTCTTAAATTCCACAAACGAGTGAAATCATACGGTATTTGTCTTTCTCTGACTGACTTCACTTAGCATTATGTGCTCTAGAGCCATCCCTATTGTTGCAAAGGGCAAGATTTCATTCTTCTTTATGGTGAAGTCAATTTCAGGGAGCTTCTTCTACTCAATTAAAATAACTTAAATGTTTCTTAATGCCTCGGTAGGGTAGTATTATTCACTTTTGAGAATTTCATGATACCCAAACATCTGCTTGCATGGCCTAAAAAATATGTTTCTCCCCTCACATCCCAGATAGTCTCAGTGAGAGTAACCAATGCTGCATCCCTTGCCAATACAATTGAAAAAAAGAGTTCAATTACTCCTTCCCCATTTGATAATTGAAACTACTGACTACTGAGAACATATGGGCTCTTACCAGATCAAAGAAGTAAGACCAAAGACTCTAACAGCCAAACAGATGGGTGTTTTGTTTTTTAATACCATATGCTTAAACTGAAAAGCAAGGAAACCAGAAAGTGAGTGAAATCACTCAAAAAACAATTTAATGATGAAGTATTACTTCGCCAACAAATTCAATAAAGCTGCAGTATACAAAATCAATATACAAAAATCACTTGTGTTTCTATACTAACAATGAATTATCAGAAAGAGAAAAGAAGAAAACAAGCCCACGTACAACTGCATCAAAAGAATAAAATACCTAGGAATAAATTTGACAAGGAGGTGGAAAGATCTATACACTGAAAATTTTAAGACACTGATTAAAAGAAATGGAAGAAGACACAATAGATATACCACACTCACAGATTAGAAGAACTGATAATGTTAATAAGTCTATACTACTCAAAGCAACCTACAGATTCAATGCAATCCCTATCAAAACTCTAATGGCATTTTTCACAGAAATAGAAAAAACAATCCTAAAGTTTATATGGAACCACAAAAGACCCCAAAAAGCCAAAGCAATCTTGAGAAAGAACAAAGCTTAAAAAATCACACTTCCCAATTCCAACTATATTACAAAGCTGCAGTAATCAAAACAGTCTAATATTGGCATAAAAACAAACACATAGATCAATAGAATAGGATATAGAACCCAGAAATAAACCTTTGCATATATGGTCAATTATTTTACAACACAGGAGTCAAGAATATACAATGGAGAAAGGATAGTGTCTTCAATAAATGGTGCTAGGAAAACTGGATAGCCACATATAAAAGAATGAAACTAGAACCATATCTTACGCATTATGTACAAATCAACTCAAAATAGATTAAAGACTTAAATTTAATACCTGAAACCATAAAACTTCTAGAAGAAAACATAGGTGGTAAGCTCCTCGACATAAGTCTTGATAATGATTTTTTGGATTTGACAAAAAAAGCAAAGACAACAAAAACAAAAATGAACAAGTGGGACTACATCAAACTAAAAAGGTTTTCAACAGAAAAGGAAACAAAATGAAAAGACAACCTACAGAATGGGAGAAAATATCCACAAATCATACATCTGACAAGGGATTGATATTCAAAATATATAAAGAACTCAATTCAATGGCAAAAACAAAAAACGCTTGATTAAAAAGTGGACAGAAGAACTGAATAAACATTTTCCCAAACACGACATACAAATGGCCAATAAATCCATGAAAAAGTGCTCAACATCAATAATCATCAGGGAAATGCAAATCAAAAACACCATGTGTATCACCTCACACCTGCTTGAACTGCTGTCACCACAAACACAAGAATTAAATGTTGCCAAGGATGTGGGAAAAGAGGGAACCCTGTGCACTGCTGGTGGGAATATAAATTGGTGCAGCTATTATAAAAAACAGTATGTAGCTTCCTTAAAAAATTCATAGAACTACCATATGATCCAGCAATCCCATTTCTGAGTATATAGTAAAATATATATATATATATTTATTTATTTATAAACATATATATATTTATTGATGTATATATATATTTATTTATATATATAGTAAAATATATATATATATATATTTATTTATTTATTTATTTATAGACGTATCTGCACTTCCACATTCACTGCAGCATTATTCACAACAGCCAAGACATGGAAACCACCTAGGTATCTGTCAACAAATGAATAAAGATGATACATACACACATACATGTGTCATTCAGTCATGAGAAAGAAGGAAATCCTGTTTGTGACATAGATGGACTTTGAGGCATTATGCTAAGTAAATTAGGCCAGTTAAAGACAAATACTGCACTGTATCACTTATCTGTAGAATCTAAAAAAAAAAAGGTCAAACTTGTAGAAAAGTGGTTGCCAAGGGCTGGGAGATAGAGCTTAGTAAAAGTGTACAAACTTTCACCTACGAGATGAATACAAAGGTGCCTGGGTGGTTCAGTCAGTTGAGTGTCCGACTCTTGATTTTTGGCTCAGGTCGTGATCTCCTGGTTCATGAGTTCGAGCCCCACATCCGGCTCTGCACTGATAATGCCAGTCTGCTTGGGATTCTCTCTCTGCCCCTCCCCCCACTTGTGCCCATGCTCTCTCTCACTCACTCTCAAAATAAATAAACTTTAAAGAAAAAAGAGTCTGAGATTGTGGGGAGGAAGATGGCAGCGAAGGAGGACAATGGGCTCACCGCGTCCTGCTGATCACTTAGATTCCACCCACATCTGCCTAATTTACCCCGATAACCACCAGAAGACTAGCAGAACAGACTCTGGAGCCAAGTGTAGATGAGAGGCCCACAGAACAGGGTAGGATGGGCGGAGAGGTGATGCACGCTACACGGACTGGCAGGAGGGAGCCGGGGTGGTGAAGGGGCAGCCAGTCCACCCGGCAAGGCAGAGTCCCCGAGTCTGGCTTGCAAAAGCGGAGGGGCCAGACAGAGCATGTTCTGACAGCCAGTGGGACTTAACATCTGGAATGTTATAAGTCAACAGCTCTACTCGGAGAGCGGGAGGGAGACTTGTTGAGCCCCAGAGGACAGAGCTCAGCTTGGCGGGGAACAAAGGCGCTGGGAAGCGCCGTCTCCCTCGCCCAGCCCCCAGCCAAAATCCCAAAGGGAGCCAGTTCCCCTCACGGAACTTGTTTGTACCCCACAAACACCCAACGCTGTGCTTCTGTGGATCCATCCCTCCGACGGGTCTGCCTCCCTCCCGGTGCCGCAGGGCCCCTCCCGAAGCAGACCACCAGGCAAAGCCAGCTGAGTCTGCCCCTCCCACCCCTGTGCACCTTGCGGATCCACCCTGGATAATACGCCAGATCCAATCGAAGCAGGACCACAAGCCCGGCAGTGTGCAAGTAGCCCAGGCAGAGGCCACACCACTCCACAATTAGTCCTGCCCCTGGGAGAGGGGAAGATAAGGTACACACCAGTCTGACTGTAGTCCCAGGGCGGGCTGGGGGCAGACATTAGGTCTGACTGCGGCCCCGCCCACCAACGCAAGTTACTCCAGACAGCACAGAGGAAGAGCCCTGCAGTTCCCCGCCACTCCAGGGACTATAAAAAATGACAAAAAGGAGGAATTCTCCTCAAAGGAAACTCCAGGAATTAGCGACAGCTAACGATCTGATCAAAAACAATTTAAACAATATAACAGAAAATGAATTTAGAATAATAGTCATAAAATTAACTGCTGGGCTTGAAAAAAACTATAGAGGACAACAGAGAATCTATTGCTACAGAGATCAAGGGACAAAAAAACAGTCAGGAGGAGCTAAAAAATGTTATAAATGAGCTGCAAAATAAAAGGGAGGTGAACACAACTCAGACTGAAGAGGCAGAGGGGAGAATAGGTGAACTAGAAGATAAAATTATGGAAAAAGAGGAAGCTGAGTAGAAGAGAGAGAAAAAAATCCAGGAGTATGAGGGGAGAATTAGAGAACTAAGTGATGCGATAAAACGCAGTAACATATGCATAATTGGGATTCCAGAGGAGGAAGAGAGAGGGAAAGGTGCTGAGGGTGTACTTGAAGAAATCATAGCTGAGAACTTCCCTGAACTGGGGAAGGAAAAAGGCATTGAAATCCAAGAGGCACAGAGAACTCCCTTCAGACGTAACTTGAATCCATCTTCTGCACGACATATCATAGTGAAACTGGCAAAATACAAGGATAAAGAGAATTCTGAAAGCAGCTAGGGATAAACACGCTCTAACATATAAAGGGAGACCGATAAGACTCGTGACGGATCTCTCTACTGAAACTTGGCAGGCCAGAAAGGAATAGCAGGAAATCTTCAATGTGATGAACAGAAAAAATATGCAGCCGAGAATCCTTTATCCAGCAAATCTGTCATTTAGAATAGGAGGAGAGATAAAGGTCTTCCCAAACATACAAAAACTGAAGGAATTCATCACCACTAAACCAGCCCTACAAGAGATCCTAAGGGAGATCCTGTGAGACAAAGTACCAGAGACATCACTGGAAGCATGAAACCTACAGATATCACAATGACTCTAAACCCATATCTTTCAATAATAACACTGAATGTGAATGGACTAAAAGCCCCAACCAAAAGACACAGGGTATCAGAATGGATAAAAAAACAAGACCCATCTATTTGCTGTCTACAAGAGACTCATTTTAGACCTGAGGACCCCTTCAGATTGAAAGGGAGGGAATGGAGAACTATCTATCATGCTACTGGAAGTCAAAAGAAAGCTGGAGTAGCCATACTTATATCAGGCAAACTAGACTTCAAATTAAAGGCTGTAACAAGACATGAAGAAGGGCATTATATAATTATTACAGGATCTATCCATCAGGAGGAGCTAACAATTATAAATGTCTATGCACCGAATACGGGAGCCCCCAAATATATAAAACAATTAATCACAAACATAAGCAACCTTATTGATAAGAATGTGGTAATTGCAGGGGACTTTAATACTCCACTTACAACATTGGATAGATCATCTAGACACAGGATTAATAAAGAAACAAGGGCCCTGAATGATACACTGGATCAGATGGACTTGATAGATACATTTAGAACTCTGCATCCCAAAGCAACAGAATATACTTTCTTCTCGAGTGCACATGGAACATTCTCCAAGACAGATCACATACTGGGTCACAAAAGAGCCCTTCATAAGTATATAAGAATTGAGATCATACCATGCATACTTTCAGACCACAATGCAATGAAGCTTCAAATCAACCACAAGAAAAAGTCTGGAAAACCTCCAAAAGCATGGAGGTTAAAGAACACCCTACTAAAGAATGAATGGGTCAACCAGGCAATTAGAGAAGAAATTAAAAAATACATGGAAACAAATGAAAATGAAAATACAACAATCCAAATGCTTTGGGATGCAGCGAAGGCAGTCCTGAGAGGAAAATACATTGCAATCCAGGCCTATCTCAAGAAACAAGAAAAATCCCAAATACAAAATCTAACAGCACACCTAAAGGAAATAGAAGCAGAACAGCAAAGATACCCCAAATCCAGCAGAAGAAGAGAAATAATAAAGATCAGAGCAGAAATAAACAATATAGAATCTAAAAAACTGTAGAGCAGATCAATGAAACCAAGAGTTGGTTTTTTGAAAAAATAAACAAAATTGAAAAACCTCTAGCAAGGCTTCTCAAAAAGAAAAGGGAGATGACCCAAATAGATAAAATCATGAATGAAAACGGAATTATTACAACCAGTCCCTCAGAAATACAAGCAATTATCAGGGAATACTATGAAAAATTATATGCCAACAAACTGGACAACCCGGAAGAAATGGACAAATTCCTAAACACCGACACACTTCCAAAACTCAAACAGGAAGAAATAGAAAGCTTGAACAGACCCATAACCAGAGAAGAAATTGAATCAGTTATCAAAAATCTCCCAACAAATAAGAGTCCAGGACCAGATGGCTTCCCAGGGGAATTCTACCAGACATTTAAAGCAGAGATAATACCTATCCTTCTCAAGCTATTCCAAAAAATAGGGAAGGAAATCTTCCAGACTCATTCTATGAAGCCAGCATTACTTTGATTCCTAAACCAGACAGAGACCCAGTAAAAAAAGAGAACTACAGGCCAATATCCCTTATGAATACGGATGCAAAAATTCTCAATGAGATACTAGCAAATCGAATTCAAAAGCATATAAAAAGAATTATTCACCATGCTCAAGTGGGATTCATTCCTGGAATGCAGGGCTGGTTCAACATTCGCAAATCAATCAATGTGATACATCACATTAATAAAAGATAAGAACCATATGATCCTGTCAATCGATGCAGAAAAAGCATTTGACAAAATTCAGCATCCTTTCTTAATAAAAACCCTTGAGAAAGTTGGGATAGAAGCAACATACTTACACATCATAAAAGCCATTTATGAAAAGCCCAAGCTAATATTATCCTCAATGGGGAAAAACTGAGAGCTTTCTCCCTGAGATCAGGAACACGACAGGGATGTCCACTCTCACTGCTGTTGTTTAACGTAGCGTTGGAGGTCCTAGCATCAGCAATCAGACAACAAAAGGAAATCAAAGGCATCAAAATTGGCAAAGACGAAGTTAAGCTTTCACTTTTTGCAGATGACACGATATTATACTTGGAAAACCCGATAGACTCCACCATGAATTCTGCAACATTGCAGGATACAAAATCAATGTACAGAAATCAGTTGCATTCTTATACACTAAAAATGAAGCAACAGAAAGACAACTAAAGAAACTGATCCCATTCACAATTGCACCAAGAAGCATAAAATACCTAGGAACAAACCTGACCAAAGATGTAAAAAATCTGTATGCTGAAAACTATAGAAAGCTTATGAAGGAAATTGAAGAAGATATAAAGAAATGGAAAAACATTCCATGCTCATGGACTGGAAGAATAAATATTGTTAAAATGTAAATACTACCCAAAGCTATCTACACATTCAATGCAATCCCAATCAAAATTGCACCAGCATTCTTCTTGAAGCTATAACAAGCAATCCCAAAATTGTACGGAACCACAAAAGGCCCCGAATAGCCAAAGTAATTTTGAAGAAGACCAAAGCAGGAGGCATCACAATCCCAGACTTTAGCCTCTACTACAAAGCTGTAATCATCAAGACAGCATGGTATTGGCACAAAAACAGACACATAGACCAATGGAATAGAATAGAAACCCCAGAACTAGACCCACAAAAGTATGACCAACTAATCTTTGACAAAGCAGGAAAGAATATCCAATGGAAAAAAGACAGTCTCTTTAACAAATGGTGCTGGGAGAACTGGACAGAAACATGAAGAAGGATGAAACTAGACCACTTTCTTACACCATTCACAAAAACAAACTCAAAGTGGATAAAGGACCTGAATATGAGACAGGAAACCATCAAACCCATAGAGGAGAAAGCAGGGAAAAACCTCTCTGACCTCGGCCACAGCAATTTCTTACTTGACACATCCCCAAAGGCAAAGGAATTAAAAGCAAAAATGAACTATTGGGACCTCATGAAGATAAAAACCTTCTGCACATCAAAGGAAACAATCAACAAAACTAAAAGGCAACCAAAGCAATGGGAAAAGACATCTGCAAATGACATATCGGATAAAGGGCTAGTATCCAAAAATCTATAAAGAGCTCACCAAACTCCACACCCGAGAAACAAATAATCCAGTGAAGAAATGGGCAGAAAACATGAATAGACACTTCTCTAAAGGAGACATCCAGATGGCCAACAGGCACATGAAAAGATGCTTAACATCGCTCATCAGGGAAATACAAATCAAAACCACACTCAGATATCACCTCACACCAGTCAGAGTGGCTAAAATGAACAAAACAGGAGACTATAGATGCTGGAGAGGATTTGGAGAAACAGGAACCCTCTTGCACTGTTGGTGGGAATGCAAACTGGTGTAGCCACTCTGGAAAAGAGTGTGGAGGTTTCTCAAAAAATTAAAAATAGACCTACCCTATGACCCAGCAATAGCACTGCTAGGAAATTACCCAAGGGATACAGGAGTATTGGTGCATAGGGGCACTTGTACCCCAATGTTTATAGCAGCACTCTCAACAATAGCTAAATTATGGAAAGAGCCTAAATGTCCATCAACTGATGAATGGATAAAGAAATTGTGGTTTATATACACAATGGAATACTAGGTGGCAATGAGAAAGAATGAAATACGGCCTTTTGTAGCAACATGGATGGAACTGGAGAGTGTTATGCTAAGTGAAATAAGTCATACAGAGAAGGACAGATTCCATATGTTTTCACCCCTGTGTGGATCCTGAGAAACTTAATAGAAGACCATGAGGGAGGGGAAGAAAAAAAATGGTTAGAGAGGGAGGGAGCCAAACCACAAGAGACTCCTAAAAACTGAGAACTGAGGGTTTATGGGGGGTGAGGGGGGGATGATGGGTATTGAGGGCACCTGTTGGGATGAGCACTGGGTGTTGTATAGAAACCAATTTGACAATAAATTTCATAATAAAAAAAAGAGAGAAAAGAAAAAAGAGTCAAGTTCATCGAGGGTGCCTGGCAGGCTCAGTCAGTGGAGCATGAGACTCTTGATCTTGGGGTTATGAGTTCAAGCCCCACTTTGGGTGTGGAGATAGCTAAAAATAAAATCTAAAAAAAAAAAAAAAAAGGCAAATGCATTGAGATTGCCTCTTCTTTTTCCTGAACTAAATCAGCCCCTATTGCCTAATAACTTAAGTGAATTAGTACTTAGTAATAACTAATTAAATCCAAGTTATCTCATAATCATATTCCATCTGAAAGCCAAATGAATATTCTTAAAAATCTTTTAAGAAAAACAGATTTAAGACCAAGAATTTCTTCTGTGTTAGGGCTATAGAGTAATTGAAAGGAAAGGATTGGGTTCATCAGTTTTATTTCCATGCATTTATTCAATCCAAAAACATGTACTACTTCCCACAAGCGAGGACTATGTTGATCAAAGGAGACATGAAAAGAGAGGAGTAACAGGACTTCCAATTTTAGTAGAGGGGAAAAAACAGCAATAAAGGAGCTAAAATAAATTCTGTATGGTATTAAACCTGTCTGCAGACTGTTAGGGATACCTTCTTTGTAAATGGAGAGCACAGATAAGAAAAAACATCAGGGATGGACGAATTTGCCACAATGTATCATGTATACAAAGTAAATATCAAGATCAATACAAGCAAGGGATGTCTATCCATGCAATGAATCCCTACTATGGTAAGCACTAAACACTTGAGACGTAAGCGGTGAACAAACTAGTTCTGTCATACCGCTCGCTAGCTCTCCCAGTATTTATTCCACCCTTCCATCCCAGACAGAAAGACTCCCAAATTACACTTGAGCACATGGCTACCCAGAGTACAGACCACATCTTAGCCTCTTTTGTTACTAGATGTGGTCATATCACTACATTCTGATCAACAACGCATTAGAAGAAATCTCCTGAACAAGCTTCTTCATCCCTTCCTCCATCATAAAGCCTGGAATTCCAAAGTCACCATCCTGTACCTTGAAGACAGGGTTAGTTAGGTGGGTGGGAGCAACAGAAAAGAGAAGCTCATGCTTTTGATGCTACTGGGCACAACAACAGTCTGAACCACCTGCTCAGACTGTTACAAGAGAGCAAAATACTATCTTAAGTCACTCTTGTTTTGAAGATGTCTGCCATTCACAGGTGAATCTACTTAATTCACTATTATTTCACTATTACTTCAAATTTCCAATTCTGCCAAACTACCACCAATGAACTAATGGAAATAAATTATTATATAGCCCATAAAATTTCTCGGATTAAAGAGTTCAACAAACTTACCACTCGTTAGTGTTCTCTTTTGCTTTTTCTAAATTATCGCCAAACTACACAAAATATTTTGTAAAGCTATGGAATTTTATGAGAAAAAAAACCATACTTACACTATCTACGCTTTCTAGGATTTTATATTTGATAAGGTGAAGAGCTGTTATACAGAAGAATGAAACTGATTTATATCATTTGAGAAGCAGAACTGGGAATAACTGATAGAAATTCTTTCAATGAACAGTCACCTGCTGTAGGAATCCTCTCCACACCTCCCTTTTTCACCACTCCAGTCTATACTGAAAATTTCCCATTTAATGTAACTATACCCTAAGTATACCTTTATCTCCTTTTTAAAGTCATTTTATTGAAGTTTAAAATTTACTCCTCTTAAATATAGATAGTACTATGAATTTTAAATACATTATAGTACTACGAGTTACACATACATGGTCATGTAACTATCACTAAAATCAAATGTAGCTCATTTCTATCATCATGTAAAAATTCCACTACAACCTTTTGCAGTCAGACCCTCTCTCCACCCCAATCTCTCCCAACTATTGATCTGTTTTCTGTTACTACAGTACTTTTCACACTATTCTATAAATAAAACCATACAGTATGTAATCTTTCGACTCTGGCTTCTTATGCTCTAATGCTTTTGAGATTCATCCATTTTTTTTAATTTTTTTCTTTTGCATATACCAGTAGTTTATTCCATTTTATTGTTGAGTGATATTCCATTGTATGTATATTGTACAATTTGTTTATCCATTCACCAGGTGATGGCCATATGGGTAGTTTCCAGTTTTGGGAGATTACAAAATAAGTCAGCTATTTGTGTGTTTGTGGTAAGGATGGGTGGGTGGGGCCAATGTGTCTTCATTTCTTTGGGGTAGATTTCTAGGTACTGGACTGCTGGGCTGTATGGTAAGATTTTATTTAAACTGTTTCCCAGCATTATATACCATTTTGTATTCTCACCAGTAGTATATAAGGTGCCTCACTCAGCTGGATGAGCACTGACTCTTGATTTTGGCTCAGGTCACGATCCCAGGATCGTGGTATTAAGCCCCTCATCAGGTTCTGCACTGAGCGTTGAACCTACTTAAGATCTTCTCTCTCGGGGTGGCTGGGTGGCTCAGTTGGTTAAGCATCCAATTTCAGCTCAGGTCATGATTTCCTGGCTCCTGAGTTCAAGCCCCACAATGGGTTCTGTGGTAACAGCTCAGAACCTAGAGCCTGCGTCTGATTCTCTCTCTCTCTCTCTCTCTCTCTCTCTCTCTCTCTGCCACTCCTGTGCGTGCTCACGTGCTCTGTCAAAAATAACAACCTTAAAAAAAATTTTTTTAAGATTTTTTTCTCTCTCTCTCCATCACCCCCCTGCTCACACTCTCTCTTTCACTAAAAAAGAGTTCTAGTTCATTCTTTACAGCATTTGGTTTGTCAGCATTTTCTTTTTTAATTTCACCCATTTCACTAGATGTGTAGTGACATCTCCTAATTTGCATTTCCCTAATGATTAGTGATGTTGAGCATCTTTTCATGTGTTTATCAGACATCTGTATCTTATTTAATGATTTGCCTGTTGAAATCTTTTGTCAATTTTTTTATTTTTTACATTTTATTTTTGTCAATTTTTCATTCTACAAGGTCAGCATTACCTTCATTCCAAAACCAAAGACCCTACTAAAATGGAAAACTATAGACCAATTTCCCTGATGAACATGGATGCAAAAATTCTCAACAAAATACCAGCAAACCAGATCCAACTACATTAAAAGAATTATTCACCACAATCAAGTGGAATTTATTCTTGGCATACAGGGCTGGTTCAATATCTGCAAATCAATCAATGTTAAATCACATTAATAAAAGAAAGGATAAGAACCATATGGTCCTCTCAATAGATGCAGAGAGAGCATTTGACAAAATACAACATCCTTTTTTATAAAGATCCTCAAGAAAGTGGGGACAAAAGGACCATACCTCAAGATCACAAAAGCCATATATGAAAGACCCACCGCTAAAATCACCCTCAATGGGGAAAACTGAGAGCTTGCCCCCTAAGGTCAGGAACACAACAGGGATGTCCACTCTCACCACTGTTATTCAGCATAGTGTTAGAAGTCCTACCGTCAGCAATCAGGCACAAAGAAACAAAGGCATCCAAATCAGCAAGGAGAAAGTCAAAATTTCACTCTTCGCAGATGACATGACACTCTATGTGTAAAACCCAAAGGACTCCACCAAAAAGCTGCTAGAACGAATACATAAATTCAACAAAGTCACAGGATATAAAATCAATGTACAGAATCTGGTTGCATTTCTGTATACCAATAATGGAGCAGCAGAAAGAGAAATCAAGGAATCAATCCCATTTACGATTACACCAAAAACCTATGAATAAACCTAACCAAAGAGGTGAAAAGTCTATTCAATGAAAACTATAGAAAGCATATTAAAGAAATTAAAGACGACACAAAAAAATGGAAAACGTTCCATGCTCATGGATCAGAAGAACAACTATTATTCAAGGTGAGACCTTGAAATTGGACCTAGGTTTAAGGAGCAAGGGTGGAAAGTTGGGAATACGTTATTAAATACTTCCGTAGCAAGAAAGATTAGTTATGAACACTCTCCAGTTGCAGACAAAGCAAGATGACTTAAATAAAAAGCAAAGGGGGGGCGCCTGGGTGGCGCAGTCGGTTAAGCGTCCGACTTCAGCCAGGTCACGATCTCGCGGTCCGTGAGTTCGAGCCCCGCGTCGGGCTCTGGGCTGATGGCTCAGAACCTGGAGCCTGTTTCCGATTCTGTGTCTCCCTCTCTCTCTGCCCCTCGCCCGTTCATGCTCTGTCTCTCTCTGTCCCAAAAATAAATAAACGTTGAAAAAAAAAAAAATTTAAAAAAAAAAAAAAAAAGCAAAGGGAAGATTCAAGAACTTTTAACAATGGTGTCGGACAGAAGTTCTGGGAGACAGATCAAATTACGGTACCACACAAAATGAACGTTCCACTGATACTAGGAAGCTAGAACCTATCCTAGTATGCTCTGTACTTAGTTGGAAAACTGGAATGAGGAGATAATCTGAATGACTTATATAATGGCAGAGGCTTCACTGAGTTTCATAGATACCCATACAGTATTTATGTAATACATATTTTTGGCATATACCTACCTTTCCAGTATCATTCTTTCACCATTCCCTCACCTCAAATGTTATAAATTAGTCATTTAGAGCTATTTTGAATTCCCCATCAAGCTGTGCTTTCTCTCATTTCCAGGGCTAACATATGTTTAGCTCATGATAAGCATTTAGTAAATTTCAGTGGAATTTTATTGAGTATGATAAATGAATGCAGTGAAACATGTGAACCCTTTGTGTCCCCAGTCACCAATCTCCAATGTTTCACCTGTCCAAGTTTCATTTGTCTTTAAGGTTCACTTCAAGTACTATTCCAGCAAACATTCCCTAAACACCATCCTTATTCCCCCACTCATTCCAGCAACTCAAATGTCTGGATTAAATGACCCTCCAATGTACAACCATAGCTCCTCTCCATGATGGCACTGAACATCGAGTGCTATAATTACCTATTTTGTTGCTGTTATTGATCTTCTTCTTTAAACCAATCAGATCCTTCAAAGCAGGGACTGTGTCTCATTTATCTTTGTATCCTCAGAATCTGGCACAGGGCCTGACATATAACTGGCCTTCAGTAAACTATTTTCTGTATGGACTGAATGCCTGACTGACATTAATATTTGGTTGTCTGAATATATAATTTAGGTTTCATATACTCCTACTATTGCAGCTTTAGAATTTGAGAGGGGAATTCAAATTGGGTGTGCTAATCTCTCACATATGAGAAAAAACAACTATCTGTCAGAGAAAAAAAATTATCTATACATTCTACATCCCAAGGAATCTCTTGTGGTATTACATTCCAGGAGCTCCTAAATATGGAAAAGTATTGATAGAAGAAAGAATAACCATCAACTACAAGACTGCAATTTACTTAAAGTCTAGGCATTCCAGAAGAAATCAAATGTCTTCCAGGAAACTAAATTTGGAAAAGAGAAGGTGTAGATAATAAATACATGAAAAGGTGCTCAATATTTTTACTCACCAGGGAAATGTAAATTAAAACCACGATATAAGGGGCCCCTGGGTAGCTTAGTTGGTCAAGTATCTGACTTTTGATTTTGCTCAGGTGATGATCTCCCAGTTTGAGAGACTGAGCCCCATTCCTCAGGTAGATCTCTACACAGTCAGCAACAAGCTTGTTTGGGGTTTCTCCCCTCCCCTCACCTGCATGTGCAAGTGTGCATACTCTCTCTCAAAAAAAACAAAAAACAAAAAACAAAAAAAAGTTCTCTATTCTGCTGGTCCATGGATTTACATTTTCAGTAGCAAAGATCTAAGAAATAAAAGAAAAAGTACAGAGTGCTGTAGAAAAGGAACCAGAGTGGGTCTCCAAAAGCAGGGTGAAAGGAGCAGACAATTCTGGGGCTCAGGAAGGAAAGCAATTTGGAGATAGGTGGCTATGGTATCAATAGGAAGAAAGGTATTTCTCAAAGGCATGTAATAATAATAATAATAATAAGTGCTTGCAACATACTGGGCACTTTGTACTTATGTGTGTGTCTATGTACATAAAGTACTTTATACACATGTTCCTATTTAAATGCTACAAGGATTTTTGTGCAGAAAACTGAGGCTCACAGAACTTAAGACACTCAAAATTCATGTAAGAAATTAATGCTAGAACTGTGATTCCAGTATCCTGCTATCTCCAAAGATATTCTCGGGGGTAGGGGGAGGGCAGAGTTGGCTCCTTTCTCATATTTTGAGCCCTACAGAGTTCTGTGGCCACCGGCAAAATGACTGGAAACAGCACGTGGACTAAAAACTAAACAACAACAACAACAACAAAATCCTTTGCTCAAAGATATACCATATATTCCAAATATAACCTGATTTTTTTAACCAAAAGTTATACTCCAGAAAAGAGAGTCTTTTCAAATTCAAGGTCTCATAAACCTTTCATATTTACAAAGGTTATTTCTAAATTATCTTGAATGAAGGACTCTGTACAAAAGACACATTTGCCTAAATATGTATCAACCACTAGCTGAGAAAAAACATTTGACCAAATCAGTACACAACAACAAAAAAGATATCTGTCAGGATTTGGTAATATGACATTATTCCTGCACAATGATTTCATACTTACGAATGTAGAATATCATCCTAAATAAAATCAGCCTTCTAAAGATAAAAGATGTTTTAAAAAGCAGTATGCTGTGTGGTTACAACACTGTGAAGTTCCTAAGCATAACTCTACAAGACAAATGAAAAAACCCAAAGCTCTCATGTTTTATTAGTGGCCACTTGTTATACTATTGTTCACAAATTCGAAATAACTTAAACAAAAGTGAATAGTTACTCTAGAAAACTACGGCAGATGATTCACAAAGTAGCCCCAGGAATGTCAAAACTCTGAAATGTAAAGTAGGAAAAAAATGGCATTTCTAAAACATTTATATGATGATTTTAAGTATGTATATGTATATAGTAATATATTATAAATAGAAAAAAAAGACTTAGAAGAATGTTTAAAGCAGCATTATTCATAATAACCAAAATAGAAAAACCAGCCACATACATGCCCATCAGTATCAGAACGGATAAATAATGGTGTAGTCTTAACGTAATAGCATACAGCAATGAGGATTAAGAAATTACAACTACATGCAGCAACATGGAGAATCTCACAGACATAATCTCAAGTGAAAGAAGCCAGGCGCAAATGGAACTGTTTCTACAAAGTTTAAAAATAGGTGAAACTAATCCCTGGATAGTGGTTACCCTTGGTGGGGGTGGACGATGGAAACAGTAACCAAAATGGGACACAAAGTGGGGGCTTGTGGGATACTGGTCATTTTGTGTGTGTTTAAGTAGCCGTGATATGGATACGTTTAGTTTGTGAATATTCACTGAGGATTTAGTTAAAAAACACTTACAATGCATGTACCTCTTTGTACATGCGGTGCAGCCTAATAAAAAGTTAAGAAGGAATGTTTGGATGACACTCTATCCATACTTAGGCTATGACAGGTCTGAGAGACACTGTATGTGTTCGCAAGCGGGGCCCTGACAGGCATCAGCCACCCTTACTCATCTCTATCAAGAGCTTTCACTCCGGGAGTCAGGAAAGTCATCTGAGGCACATGTGTTCTGACCCCTACCATCACCAGACTTTTGCCAAAATAACACAAGGCTCCTTTCTTCCTCACCCCTGGTGAAACAAAACACAGACTCACTCACTGCTTTTCTCTACATTTCCTTTCCCTGAAAGCCCTTTACAGTTCTCTCAAGGATAGTTCTGAACAGAAAGCAAAAAACTTTATTCCTCTTTATCTACCACTGATTAAGCAAGAATTATTAAACACTTTATACACAAGTCTTATTTAATCCCCAGAATTCCATAAAGTAAATATGACTACACCCAGCTTACAGACGAAGCAATTAGGAATGAGACAACAGTGAGCGGCAAGATGGTACATCTGCCCAAGCCCAAAATTCACACTATTTTACCTCCCAGTAACCAGGGTCTCTTGATTGTAACATAACAAGAGCACTTACTACATGTTAATCCTTTTATCTCTAGCCCTTGAGTTGAGAAACTAGGGTGATGAAGGGATGGAGCCTCGTTGTAGGTGATAAGCTAAGAAAGGAGAGACAAAGGACGAGAATAATCAAGTAAGAAAAATTGCTGTTAAAATGCAGGCTGGGGTAGGGCTGTAGCCTTTGCTGTGGATCAAACTAAAGGTATTCATCAAGAGCTCCAAATGTCAAGAAAATACAACACAGTCCCGTAATACAATATGTAACATGCACTCCATTTTATTTCAGAGAACAAACTCCTATATCCTTGAAGACCTTTTCCTCCTACTTGTTTTTACCCTCCGTTGGTCTGAGCATCCATTTATTCATTCATTTGACAAATATTTTCTGAGTGTCTAATGTGTACTAGGCATTGCTCCAAATGCTGAGAATACAGGTACAAATGGAACTTGCATTCAGGTGGAGAACATAAACAATAAACATGCAATGGTACTATAATGAAGTACAATGAAAATAAAGCAGAGTATGAGTGACAGGGTAGAGGTGGGAAAACGTGCTATTTTAAACAGATCAGGAAAGCCTGGAGATGAGAACATTTGGCAGACTTGTTCTTCAGCTAATTTCTTTGAAAGTGATTACGTGATATGCTGTATTCAGCTTCATTTTTAAAACTTATGTTTATACTGGCTTTACACTCTAAATGCCTTAATGTATTTCATTAAAACTTAAGTCAATCAAGCATTCCACACAAGAGTCAAATTACTTTTTACATAATCATGTAAGATGAATCATTTACAGAGTCAGAAAAAAACATTTCTCCAGTATATATTTAAAACTGCTGGAGAGAGTATTAACATTCGGGTCAGAGAAAAGATAAAAACATGCACAGATGTCCTCATGCCATGTGAACAGTAGAATCCTCCAGAAACACTCCCAAAGCTTCTTAAACCATGCCCTCTCTTCTGTCTTTCCAACTCTGGTCTTTTTTCCTTTTTTTTTTTTTTTTTTTTTTTTAATGTTTACTTATTTTTGAGAGAGAAAGAGAGAGAGCGAATGGAAGAGGGGGAGAGACAGAGAGACACAGAATCCGAAGCAGGCTCCAGGCTCTGAGCTGTCAGCACAGAGTCGGATGTGGGGCTGGAACCCATGGACCATGATATCATGACCTGAGCCGAAGCTGGACGCTCAACTGACTGAACTACCCAGGTGCCCCCCCCCAACTCTGGTCTTTAATGTGTCTATTTTCTCTCCGTGTTTCTCTTATTCTACATGCTTTTTCTTCTCCTTATTCATCCTCCTTTCTTTTCCTATCTTCAAACACTTCCCTTTCTATGCCCATCAACTGGCCCTAACTGAATAGCTTTTTGTTTAACATATTTACTGAACATAACTTTCTGTTCCATAAAATTTCTCTTTAAAGTAAAACTGTGGGGGTGGCCTGGCTGGCTCAGTCAGTAAAGCAGGTGACTCTTGATCTCGGGATCTGGAGTTCAAGCCCCATGCTGAGAGTAGAGCTTACTTAAAAAATAAAGTAAAACTGTGGAATGACTTAGCATTCTCTCCAAAACAAAATGAGAACCAAACTACTTTTTACCCCTAAGGCCTTTAGGTTTTCATTTCAATGGCTACCCCAGAGATTATAACATGCATCCCTGACTTACCAGAGTCTAATATAAATTAGTATTAGTATCTTTACCATTTCCTAGACAATCAAGAATTTCAGAACACATTAGCTCTATGCTTCCTCTCCCACTTTTGCTGTTGCTGTATTTAATTCCTGCATATATTTTAAATCTCAAAAGATGTTGTTATTTTGTATCATCAGTATCTGTTTAGTTACCCACATATTTACCCTTTGCAATGCTCTTCATTTCCTCCTGCTTCCATTTGGGAAAGTATCATTTTCTTTCTGCTTCAAAGAATTCCCTTTGGTATGCCCTTTACTATGGGTCTGCAGGTGAATTCCCTCAAATTATGCTCATCTGAAATGTATTTTGCCTTTATTTTTGAAGGATATTTTTGTCAGGTACAAAATTATAGGCTGAACAGATGTCACAAAATTACATCACAAAATTTTACAATTTTGAAAAATATTATAAAATATTACAAAGTATTACAAAATTATAGGTTGAACAGGGGGCGCCTGGGTGGCTCAGTCAGTTAAGTGTCCGACTTCAGCTCAGGTCATGATCTCACAGCTCATGGGTTGGAGCCCCGCGTCAGGCTGTGTGCTGACAGCTCAGAGCCTAGAGCCTGGAGCCTGCTTCATATTCTGTGTCTGCCTCTCTCTCTGTCCCTCCCCTGTTCATGCTGTCTCTCTCAAAAATAAACATTAAAAATTTTTTTTTAATTATAGGTGGAACAGAATATTATTCTACTGTGTCCTTGCTTTGTTCAGAAAATTAGCTTATTGTTCCTTTGAAGACAGTATCTCCTGACTACTTTTAAGACTTTTTCTCAACACTTTCTCCCATTTCTGTACAAACAGATGCAGTCCACTCCATTACAGGAAAGCCTGAAGCAAAGGGAACCAGTTTTAAGCAGTTTTTCAATGATGTACCTAGGAATGATTTTCCTACATTTATTCTGCTTGAGGTTCATAAGCTTTGAATCTGTGGTCTGATGTGTTTATCAGACTTGGAAAACTGTCTGCCATTGTCTCTTCAAATACTGCTACTTCCCCAATTCCCTGTCTCCTTCCTTCTGGACCTGCACAGTGCCCCAGTCTTACGATCATCAGTGGTCTTATGTTCAAAATAACATCCATGCTCACAGGACGCAATTGGTAGTAATCTAATACCAGTTTTAGTTTTTTAGAAAGAATTAGGACTAGAAACAGCCTATCAGTATGGTAGAAACAAACACATCTTCATCAGGAGTTAAAATATCTAATCCCTGCTTCCCAGAGCCCATATCACACAGACAGAAGAGGTTGTGGGGGATGACACTCACATGAATGGATAAAATCTACTCCAGCATTTGTAAGCCTCAAACAGTAACCACATCAAATAACTGTCCCCTCATGCAGCTTCTAAGCCTCCCACAGGGGGTGCACTGAATTAGAAGAGACATCATAAAGGGGAGCTGGAATATCTTTTTCTACACAAGTTTAATGCTGGTGCAACAGTGAGGTAGTAATATAGTTCCTTGGAGTATTACACGTCCCTTCAGAGACCTCCCAGTCCACATGTAATTCAACAATCACAGGTCATTTTCAAAGTAAATACTGGTGTGTGGTAACAGAACTGAGAAATCACATCTTGGTATCTTGGTATATGTTAAAAGAAACTACATTAAAAGAAGGTAGGAGCACTTGGGTGGCTCAACTGGTTCAGTGTCCAACTCTTGATTTCAGCTCAGGTCATGATCACACAGTTTGTGAGTTTGACCCCCACATCGGGTTCTGTGCTGACAGCTGGGAGCCTGGAGACTGTTTTGGTTTCTTTGTCTCCCTCTCTCTCTGCCCCTCCCCCACCTCACATTCTGTCTCTCTCCCCATCAAAAATAAATAAACATTTAAAAAAATAAATTCAAAAAAAGAAGAAGAAAAGTACGTCTGAGGTCACCTTTCTACAAGGGGGAAAAAAACCTTAAGCCTACAATGACTTTTTTCTCTGCAGGTTCCATTAACACATGTTAGACTTTTCACTGTTATTTCTATAAGTCTCTTTCACTTTCTATCACTTTGTCTCCCTATGGTTCAGTCTGGATGTTTCTTCTGACTTTTCTTCCAGTTCACAATTCTCTCTGCAACACAATCTAATTTGCTTTAAAGCATCCATGGAGTCCTAACTCAATTATTATATTTTCCAGTTACAGAATTCCCTATTTTTATAGATTCTAGATCTCTGCTAAAATTCTCCATCTTTAACATATAAGTTATTTTAAAGTCCATGTCTGATAACTTTAATATCTGAATCACCCATGAGTCTGTTCCTGTTATCTTGGCCTTGTCTCCTAGAATGTTGAACACCATACATGAAAAAACTGTACAAGCTCCAGATGATTTTATTTCCGCCAAAGAATAAAGATAGGAAGGAGATCATCTTAATAAGTGTGAAATTAAGCTGATTCTAAAAAGGATTTCGGCCCTCAGAGGGCTGCAACCAGAAACCCAACTGTTTACGAGGGGCTCTCCTTCTTGATAAGTTGTCAACTGCCTTCTCACCAAGACTCAAGTTCTGCTCATCTTTTCTGCCTTTTAGCCACTGCTATCTGTTTGGCTTTTCACATGTACCATAATTACAAATTAGCAAATGACCAAGAGAAAAGCCAAAGTAACAGACTCACTCCAATACATTTTTCTTCTCACTGGGACACTGACCACCCAAGTCTTGGCTGACTTCAAACAGATTTTTTTCATTTCCTCCAAGTTTTCTAATTGTTCTTGACTAGGAGGTTGATTTGATACAAGTTTAAAGTCACAGCAGGTGTGGAAGTTAATCACATTAGAAAAAATGTTCATGCACTAATAGAATATTGAAGTTAAAAAGAACTTTATAAATTATTTATGCCAACCTTCCATTCAAAATAGGAATTTCGTGGCAACAATTTTGATAGCTAACCATACAGGATCTAAGTAAATGTGTCAATGACAGAAATCTAACCGATCTGGGGACGTGTGTGTGGCTCAGTCGGTTGAGTGCCTGACTTCAGCTCAGGTCATGAACTGGCTGGCACTTTGTGGGTTCAAGTCCCACATCAGGCTCTGTGCTGACAACTCAGAGCCTGGAGCCTGCCTCGGATTCTGTGTCTCCCTCTTTCTCTACCTATCCCCCGCTTGTGCTTTCTCTCTCAAAAATAAACATTAAGAAAAAATTAAAAAAAAAAAAAAAAGAAACCTAACTGATTTAGAGTATAAGTTGTACCATTCCTAAACAAGCTCCTTGATAGAAAGATCTTCATTATTCTGGATTATAATTTGCCTCTTAAAATATTCACCCAATAGTACTAGCTATATCCTTCAAAACATCACTGAACATGGTGACTCCTTTTGCTAGATGATGGTACTTCAGCTATTCAAAAACATCTATCACACTGAAAATACATTTTCTATAGTATAAAAAATGTTTCCTTTACTGTATTTCACATGGCATTCTTTTGGGGCTTCCTAATTATAAGGGTCATTCTCTGAAATATGATTGGCTAAGTTTTGCAAATTGTAGTGCCAAAAAATGAATTCAATATTCAAAATTTAGATTAAGCCCAAGTACAGAACTACACTCCCTCTAAAACTACCAGCTAATATGGTCTCTTTACATCTATTTTCCATGTGGTAACAATTTTTACATTTATAGCATTCAAAACATACACTTCCTCAGCTTATAGTCAGCTAAAATTCTAACATTTCAAGAACGAGTGTCAAACTGTTCTAGTCTTTTATGCACCTCTTCTTTGTTTTTAACTTAAGTGCTAGATTTTACACTTGCCCCTATTCAATTTCACCTTCTTGGTTTTTGCACAGCAGTCTAAGTGTTAGTATAAATTTAAATTCTGCTTTTGTAATTTGTCTATTAATCGCCTCATCTAGCTTTGTACCATCCCAAATAGGAAATATTACTAATTAAATAGAGTCAAGGTCCAAGATTTCCCCTTAGGATGACACCTGGTTTCTTTGGGAATAGTTATTCAGCAGCAATAAACCACATACAGCACATTTCTTCATCTTATCCACAAAGTTACTGTAAGACACAAAGTCAAATTCTTGCTGAAATCAAGTTTACAACATATACTATAACTGTTACACTGTCTAACAGTGAATTAGTAGAGCACTAGGTAGAAGCTGATATCAATCTGAGTAAAAGGTGGATTCATCATATATTTGACTTAGAATTCAAATGTGAGACAAGATTCATTTAGGTAAATTCCCAATGAATACTTCCCACTTTGTTTTAAATTAGTAAATCAGCTGTAGCAGCATCATTGCCACATTTTTAATACTGGTAAAAATATTCTGCGTAAAATCCAAAATGACTAAGCACAGTAAATGCTAAATACATATCAGTTTTATTATCTCATTAACTAAGCCTGGGAGAAGTGAAGTATGGAATACCATACAGTGCCAATCTATATTCAAACACCTTTAAAAAGAAAATGAAATTAACTGATATTTATAGTATTTATCAAGTAAAATGAGAATTTGGAAAAAAAATATGGTATATTCAAATTTTTTAATTCCATGATTTTCAATTATGACAGCTAGATAAACTACCTTATAACTAATTCATAATTTAGGAGTTAAGAGACGTTAAATGTGAACATATATTTAATACTACTGATCATGTATTTAATACTATATAAGACTGTATAAATAATATGAAGAAAATTTTCTGAAAAGAAGTATCTTAGTAAGTTAATACATGGGCATTCAGACTGAGACATGTTTATTGCAAGATTTGACCATTTTCCTTAACCACATAAAAAGTTGTTTAAAAAAAAAAAACCTAATGGCAGGTTTAAAAAGATTACCACTTTAAAAACAAAGGCACCACCTAAAAAAATATGGTAAAATTTATCAGAGGCAAACATGGTTAAACGTAAGACAGCACTTAAGCAAGAATACTGTTCCCTTGAAGGGGTGAAAAAGGTTTCTATTATTAGCAGAGATAAGAGCTGCCTGAAATTCTTTCCTTAATACACTATACTAAAAATAAAACGGCTCACTACATTTCAAAATAAACACATTGCTTTGTATATGCATTTCAGCCATTTAACAGATAAAAATCCATTCAACCTGATTCAAGGTGCTCTTATGTTTTTATCAGATACATATACCAGGTAGATTTGCTCTACTTATAACACATTGAATATTTTAGGAATCTTGTGCTACCCACTTACTCATTATCTCTTAAAGGATGTGAGATTAGATCTTCTGCTAGGTCAAATTATCAGCCTGACTCAAAAAAATTACTTTCTCTATAAAATATTTTCCCTATCATCAAGGAAAGTACAAGAATCCCAGAAGAATAAATGGGTGTCACCATTACAAATACTACCAAATGTTTTAAGGAAAACTAACATGGATGACAAGATAAATTAATATTTTGGCATGTTTTTACCAAAACAAACAAACAAAGAAACACTATAAGCAGTGCTGTGTCAGCATGGGAAAGGGATAAAGTCCACAGAACTGAAGTAATTACTTCAGTCTATGATCAAACTTCCAAAATCCTCTCTAAATTTACACACATATACTAAGAGAAAGTTTGGTACAAAGACATTTTGAACACAAAGTGCATTTTCTGTAGTTTAAAAAAATGAACTGTATTAATTTTGGTTCTACTCTAAGTAGAGCCTTAAAAATGACCCTTTATAAATAAAAAATGCCAGCTGCTGCTCACATTCTTTTCCTTCTCCTAACTTCTGCCTCCTTTTCTCAAGAGATCTGTGATTGCAGCCACAGGATCTGGAATATAAGTCAGTTACACGTTCACACCTATGCACGGGGAGTAGTGTATAGGAGAGGGTGATAGTGAGCAGTATCTAGAGACTCAGAGTTTTCTGAACACATCAGAAAAAATATCAGAAGAGAGCTGGGAAACACTAAACAGAAGATCATAAAGTCTTCCTCCCCCTCATTAAATAAACTTCTGGTCTCAGAACCAGATCACAGGTTATTCTCAGAATTCAACTAATTATGGGGTTTATATACATAAGACCTACTTACATAAAATTACATAAGAGTTAAGGACTTATGAGGGTCTCTTCACCTACATTTTTTCATGTTCTTCTCACAACAATATAAGAGAACATGTGGTATTATTCCCTTTTTTTACAGATCAAGTGACTTTAAGGCCACTCAGTGGGCTTACAACATAGCAAACGTTCCACCCCAGGTCTTCCAAATCCAATGGTCTTTGTACTATATACCATGTTGCCTTTGTGCACTTACTTTGAACCTATCCACCATTTTTAACATAGTTTCTTAAGGGAAAAAAAACATCTTCTGCGAGTCCCGGGAACTGATTACACAAAAGGAACAAAATCCATTCAGAAATTAAGGACCAAATTATCAATGCTGAAATCATCTATGCGATGCAGAAGTCAGGGGGAAAAAAAAAGTCTAAACACCACATCCTTTATCCAATTTTTGAGAGATACCACTGAATTGATTTTGATTCAAACACTAACCTTCTAAAAAAATTTTTTTAACATTTATTTATTTTTGAGAGAGAGACAGAGAGAGCAGGGGAGGGGCAGAGAGAGAGGGAGACACAGAATCCCAACCAGGCTCCATGCTGTCAACACAGAGTCAGACGTGGGGCTCGAACTCACAAACCATGAGATCATGACCTGAGCCGAGGTTGGACGTTTTAACTGACTTGAGCTACCTAGGAGCCCCTAAACACTAACCTTCTAGTACTTGAGTAGAAATATATCTTTATTATTTGGAACTACTGTTTAACACTTGCTTAGAATCTGAATAATTTTAAAAGTAAAATCAGTTCAGCTAGTAAGTTATATGAACATCCACTATTACTTGCCTTTTTCTTATTTTAGTCATTTTTCATGTTTGTGGGGAAAAAAATTACATGACTTACCCAAAAACAACTGCATTTCAATAAAAAAAATAGTAATTATCACATAACACAAGCAAGTCATTTAGAACTTCCTTCAATGTAGGCATCCAAAAAACAGGGGCAAATTGTTACAGCTCTGTCTCCATGTCTCTATCAGAACTGAAGGCATATTTGAACACAGCAAACACTTACTAACACTTCACAGAGACTGCAGAATTGATTCACAACACCCATGCACCCAGGCATCTTCACAACACTGCCACTTTATCATTCTTAAAGCCATTTTATGTACCTCATTTAATCCTCATAAAAATTCTAGAAGGCAGTAGGCCGAATGCTGTTATTGCCATTTTACAAAGGAGGAAACAGGCTCAAAGAAGGTTACTAGTTTTCCCAAAGCCACATAACTAGTGGTAAAATGGAATTAAAATCCAGGGCTAAAGCCTTCTTAGACCTATGTTCCTTCTAGGACATCAAATCGTTTTTGTAAGTTCTCTTTACTTTGGTTACTAAAGGTTACTGGTAATCTTTAGTCAGGGTTACTTTCATAATAAGAAAAAACTGAAATACCTGGTATTTACAAGAAATTTGGTTTAAAACTGTCAGAATTCAGCATGTTCCTCCATATAAGGAATGGATTAAGGCATTAAAGTTAGGAATATGAAAAAATAAATTTTAATCATGCATATGATGGATTTTCAAAGAACAATTTTATTCTAAATGCGAACTAAAATGAAACATCAATCTTTTTTAATACTTGATGAATACCTACAGATATGTGAAATTACATTCTTGTAGATTTAAAACTCAAAACAACACACTATGCATCTTGACTTTACACTGCATGGAACACAGACTCTGGAGTCAGAAAATGTGGCTGATGATTGCCAATTCTGCCACTTACCTAGCACTGTGACCTTGAGCAAGTCACTTAAGGTATAGGATTCTCAATTCCGTCATTTGTAAAATGGAGATAATAACAAACTCAAGATTATTCTGGGGAATAAATAAAATCAAATGCATTTTATAGTACTTAAAGTATTAAAAAACTGAGTCTAGTTGTAGCTTTTTTTTTTTAATGTTTATATTTGAGAGAGAGAGAGAGAGAGAGAGAGAGACTGACAGACAAGAGCTTGAGCAGGGGAGGGACAGAGAGAGGGAGACAAAATCTGAAGCAGGCTCCCGGCTTCGAGCTTCAAGCTGTCAGCACAGAGCCCAGGATGGGGCTCAAACTCATGAGCAGTGAGATCATGACCTGAGCTGAAGTCAGAGGCTTAACCAACTGAACCACCCAGGTGCCCCTTGAGTTGTAGCTTTTATCACTAAATTGTTACAGATGTGTTTCCATTTTCTTTTGTTCTCCATTACATCTACATTTCAGCTCTGGTCTTCAGTGACTCAAATTTCCATTAATCGAGAAGGAACAATTAAAAATACCCATTTGGAGGAATTAAATCTTTTTAAAAATCAGTTTAAAGTTGGAAAGGATCCAACAGATTACATGTTCTAGCGCTCTCCTTTAGGAGAAAAAGAAAACAAGGCCCAGGAAGTCAAAAACAATCCCAGCAGGGGCCAGTATGCCACAGGTACAACATTCTGGTCCACCAACTGACCAGGTAGTTGTCCAATATTCAACTTATCATTTAGAACTCATTACATTTCAAAAAATGTAACACTGCTTGTTTTTAAAAATGTAATAAAAAGGAGCACCTGGGGAGCTCACTTAAGCCTCAGACTCTTGATCTCAGCTCAGGTCTCGATCTCAGGGTCGTGAGTTCAAGCCCCACATTCAGCTCCACACTGGGCGTGAAGCCTACTTAAAAAATGTAATAAAAATTCCATCTGCTTATCTTTCCTGTTAAGTGAGGAAACAGTAAATAAATAAGTGGGGAATTAGTACAATTTTTTGAAAGCCAATTCTGTGGGCCATTCACAGAACTATCTGAAAAACAGAGAAGGTAATTCCTTGATGAAACTACTAGCTAGAAAAAGGCTAATGTGATTGCAAAGTATCCAGTGGTGTCTTCTGACAAAGAGTAAATATTTCATAAACCAAATCTATCAGTACTCACCTTGAAAACGCAGGCTGCTTTTCAAATAAATAATTAGCATTGTATTACATGTATTCTTGAACCAGTCTTTGTATAACACAAACAACAAATCTATTCTTGTATTTCTATCATCTTTACTATTGATATAAGAGCTGAACAAGTCCAATTACAAGAGCTCTTCAACAGTTCTCAAGCAGTTCTACCCTACCCTGGAAAGAATATGAACTAAATCAATGTGGAGAAAAAATTTAAGTAGATAAAAAGCATTACTTTTAAATTCTGTCAGCCTACATCACTTGTTTCCATAGCACTTCTCTGGTAATCTAACAAAACAATGGAGAAAATCAGTTTCGAACTTTTTAAATAAACCTTTCATTATTTAACAGCAAAAAGAAAAGTTCTTTATACTTTTAAAAAATGACTTGAAACCAGTGCTATCAAATGAAAATTATGCCACTTTCAATTTTTGCTTATCGTACCTAACGTTGGCCTGTAAGTTGATACACCAAGTTAAATCTTAAAAATCTGTAATTAGCCTAACAGTTAAAGAGAAAAGGCACACACAAAAATAATGCTACTTACTCTTCCATTTCCATGTTTTTAAAACCATATAAAACCAAATCACCGGGGCGCCTGAATGGCTCAGTCAGTTAAGCGTCCAACTCTGAATTTGGGCTCAGGTCATGATTTCACAGTTACTGAGGTGAACCCCACGTCGGGCTCTGTGCTGATGGCATGGAGCCTGCTTGAGATTCTCTACCTCTCTCTCTCAAATAAAAAACTTAAAAAAAAAAAAAACTAAATCATCTATCATTAAGTTATTTAGTAGAAATTAAATTTACAAGGTCTAAATCTATATAACAATTAAAAATATGTTTTCAATACATTTCAGTTGTACTGGAACAACTGGGTATTCATTCAAAAAGTTGATCTTAGAACCTCCTCTTATACTCAAAAATTAACTCAAAATGGGTCATACACTTAAATGTGAGGGCTAAAACAAAATATTTAGAAGACAACATAAGAGAAAATCCTTGAGATCTAAAGCAAAGATTTCTTGGATATAGCATCAAAAGCAAGGTCCATAAAAACAAGAATCAATAAATTGGACCTCATGAAAATTCAAAACTTTTAAACTTCAAAAGACACCGTTAAGAAAATGTAAAGTCAAACAGATTAGGAGAAAATATTTACAAACTGCATCCAATAAGGGACTTGGACCCAAAATTTGTAAAGAATTCTTATAATTCAGTTCATGAGATAAGCAAAAGATATGAAGAGATATCTCACCCAAGACAATAAATATATGGCTAATAAGTATCTGAAGATAGTTAGTATCATTAATCATTAACAAATGCATATTAAGGCACAATGGACACCATTTCCACCCATCAAAATGCCTTTAAAACACACAACAACAAATGTTGGTAAGGATGTAGAGAAAGGAGAACCTTCATACATTGTGGGTAGGATAGTAAAATGGTACAACCACTTTTGAAAAGTTTGCAGTTTTTCAAAAAGCTAAACATACAAACTATGATATGTCGCAACAATTCTTCTCCTAAGTACCTGACCAAGATATATGAAAACATGTGCCCAAAGATTTGCATCCAATTATTTGTGGTAGCATTATTCGTAAATTTTTTTTTTTAACATTTTTATCTTTGAGACAGAGAGCGCAAACAGGGGAGGGGCAGAGAGAGAGGGAGACACAGAATCCAAAGCAGGCTCCAGGCTCTGAGCTGTCAGCACAGAGCCCGACGTGGGGCTCGAACTCACAGACCGTGAGATCATGACCTGAGCTGAAGTCGGACGCCCAACTGACTGAGTCACCGAGGCATCCCTGTGGTAGCATTATTTGTAATAGCCCCAAACTGAAAACAGTGTCCATCAACTGGTCAATGTACAGGCAGAAAGTGGCATGTCCACACAATGGAACATTATTTAGCAATAAAAAGGAATACACTATTGACACGTTACCTCATACATAAGCCTAAACACATCGTTAAAGGAAATATGAAAGACTCCATATTGAATGATCCTATTTATCAGAAGTGTCCAGAGAAATAAAGTTTATTCAGACAGAAAACAGATTAGGGGTTTCCTGAGGCTGCTGGTGGGAACAAAGATGAACTGTAAATGAACATGAGGGATCTTACTGTGGTGATAAAAATGTTTTAAAGCTGATGTTGGTTCCATCTATGATGATGGCTGCATCATCAATAAAGTTACTAAAAATTAATGAATCATATATTTGAAATGGGTGAATTTTATGATACGTAAACATGCCTCAATAAAGGTATATTTTTCTTTTTAAAAAACACATTTTTTAAATGTTTGTTTTTGAGAGAGAGAGTGGGGGAGGGGGAGAGGGAGACAGGATCCCAAGGAGGTTCCACGATGACAGCAGAGAGCCTCATGTGGGCTTTGAAGTCATAAACTATGAGATCATGACCTGAGCTGGACACTGAACCGACTGAGCCACCCAGACGCCCCCAAAAATACAAGTTTTTAAAAATATGTGTACTTTTGGGGCGCCTGGGTGGCGCAGTCGGTTAAACGTCCGACTTCAGCCAGGTCACGATCTCGCGGCCCGTGAGTTCGAGCCCCGCGTCAGGCTCTGGGCTGATGGCTCGGAGCCTGGAGCCTGTTTCCGATTCTGTGTCTCCCTCTCTCTCTGCCCCTCCCCCGTTCATGCTCTGTCTCTCTCTGTCCCAAAAATAAATAAACGTTGAGAAAAAAAAAAAAATTAAAAAAAAAAAACAAAAACGTGTACTTTTGTTTGTTGTCCCCTGAAGAATTAAATAAGACTGACTACAGCAATTTCTACCATTTTTATTGAGCAACTGTACTACTTCTAATCCAGGATGGGAAATCACAGTCTAACTTTAGAGAGGCTCCAACATGGTGTTAAAAACACTCCTCCGATTGTTCATTAGACTGGGCCCTCCAGGAAAAGGATTTCTCATAAATCAGCGTACCTTCCACTGGTTTATATTTAAAGAAGCCAGGGCCTGGAAGCTGCTCAAGAGTATATACAAAAGAGATTTAAGTCGTCCTTTGACAATGGGCCAGTTGATCTGATGGGTGTTTTCGTCTACATTCAAATTATGTAAGAATTCAAAACGACAAACATTTTAACACAGTTTGAAAGGATGCAGGGTAAGTTATATAACTTTGAGGGTATACATGCCCAGATGGCAGAGGCACAGCTTGCCTGAGTAAACGGATCATGTCATGACACGGTAGCCCTCAGTAATGACACTGAATGGCAAGTAACCTTACAGGCATGAATCTAAGGCTTGGATCTTCCTATTTTCACCCTAAATATATCCTCTTGGCTAGCCGCTCTAGGAAGCCTTTTATAATACCCCAGGACTTTATGGCGCACATAGTACTTCAAAGATTTTTACAAACTTTTCAGGTCTTTACACAAATACCACCTTGTCTGTGAGACTTGGCCTGACCACCTTATTGAAAACTGCTAACCTCACAAAACTCACTCTCTCCTCCCTGATTCATTTTTCTCAGCAGCACTAAACAGACTACATATTTTACACATATATTCTGATCTTTTGTCTCCTCCTACTAGAACATAAGCTCCACAAAAGGAGAGATTTTATTTAATTTTTTTTAACGTGTATTTATCATCCAGAGACAGAGAGACACAGAGCGTGAGCAGGGGAGGGGTAGAGAGAGGGGGAGACATAGAATCCAAAGTAGGCTCCAGGGTCTGGGCTGTCAGCACAGAGCCCGACGCGGGGCTCGAACTCACAGACCGCGAGATCATGACCTGAGCCGAAGTCGGTGGCTTAACCAACTGAGCCACCCAGGCGCCCCAAAGGAGAGATTTTAATGTGGCTGTGTTCCTTATTGTATCCCCACCGCCTAGAATGATGTCTAGCACACAGCAGGTGCTCGGCAAGTGCCTTCCAAATAAAACAGCATCAGACACGTGCAAGTAAATAAGATGATCTATGCCACGGGAATGAACGAGTTCCTTCTACCTATTTAACACCTTTGACTTGAGGCTTAAAATATGAAGTTAACAGGGAACTAAAGGCCTGAGAGTAAAATCTCAGACTGCCTACAGCAAAAGAAAAAAAGCTGACGTTTGACTTGTAATTCTGGATTTACAACAATCCAACGGAAAGTATTTCTAATAAGCTGGCTCTAATTCTGAAGACAGGACAGATTAATAAAACCCCATGTGACTCCTATTAACATCAAAAAAAAAAAGATTCAATACTTAACTAGTAACAAGTAAAAATAAATAAATAAATAAAATGACATTCAAAAGCAGCCTGTTTTTCTACACCCAAAATGGGATCCCATCACCAAGAAAACAGACCTCAGCTGGACAGGTCTCAGCAGTTCTGGCCTCCTGAGCCCAGCACGCTCCGAGGGCCAACACCAAGGAACCTTTAATCTGTCCCCATTCCAAAAACCTTCCTAGACTTCTTTCCACACGCCAAGCACCCTTGAGACCCCCAGATCTAACCGAGCCCAGACCCGCTGCAGCGGCCTCCCTGCGTTCACGCCCCCACCTGCAGGCCCTGGGAACCTGCCCGAAAGCGTCCGCCCCACCAACCCGAGTCCCGGAGCACGAGCGTCGGACGGCAGGCACCTCCCGGCCTGGCCAGTACTGGAAGACATTTTGCACCTCATCCTGCTTCTGCCAATTTCGGTGTGACCTTGGGCTCGTTCCCAAACCTCTAGGGGTCCCCGTTTTCCCACCTTCAAGGTGAGGACAACACCTGCGCCGAGTCGCCGCAAGGATGAAATGAGCTCACACGCGAAGCACCCAGCAAGGCACCTGAGGCGCTGGAAACTCGCTCACCGGCACCGGGTCTTACTCCCCGGCGCCGCCCACACCGACTCCGCTGCAAGGCACCCTGCCCCCCAGCCCGACCTCCGGCGTCACCCACCCGGGCACGGACCGCCGGTCACACCCCGGGCCCGCCGTCGTCCCCGCCGCCGCCCCCACGCCCGCCCTCGCGGAGCTCCCGGGCCCGCTCCACCTGCCGCCAGGCCCGCGCCCGCCCGCGGCCCTGGGCGCGCCGGGCTCCCGCCGCCCGGCCCGGCCTCCTGCGAGCGGACAGCCCCGCGCGGCGGCCTCCGGCGCGTACTCAACTCTTCACTTTGCCGAAGGTGCCGACGCCCAGCGTGTCACCCAGCACGTAGTGTCCGATCTTCACCCGCCCGTCGTGCTTCTGCTTCTCAGCCATCTTCGGCGCGCGCAGCCTCGCTCCGCCGCCGGCTCCTCAGTGCGAGTGCGGCCGCCGCCGCGGGCTCCTCAGTGTGGCCGCCGCCTACCCACAGTGCAGCGGGCCCGCGGCGGGGGGGTGGGGGGAGGCCCGAGTCGCCGAGGGGCGCGGGGCGGGCGCGGCGCGCGGGAGGCGGCGGCGGCGGCGGCGGCGGCGGCGGCGGCGTGGGAGCGTCCGGGCGCGAGCGGCGGCGGCTGCGGCAGCGGCTGAGGCTGGGGGCTGGGCGGGGCGCCGGAGGGGGGCGGGGCGGGCCTGGGGGCAGCCAGGTGTGCGGGGGAGGGAGCGGGGGAGGGAGCGGGGCAGGGAGAGGGAGGGGGGAGGGGGGAGGGGGGAGGGGGGAGGGGGGTGGCCCCCTCGACCTGTGGGGGGCGCCTAGCGCGGGAGCCGGCTTCGGAACCCGCCGTGGGAGAAACCGAGGGGAGCTAACATGTGAGCCGAGAGGGGCCGAGCGTCGGCGTGCGGCGACGTGGGAATCGAATTTGAAGAGAGGCAGGCCTGAGGTGTGGGGAGAGAGGGACGTGAAGTCTAAAGTGCGGGTGTAAGGGACGTCAGGGGGAGGCGGCGGTGGGGAAGGGCCTCGATCGAAGGTCAGTCTGCGGAGCGCTAGGGGGAAGTTTTTCGAGTCGTGGGCGGGGTGTTTCTGATGCAGGTCTTGGCACACAGAGGACGCAATACTTGTGCTCTCTTCAGTTGTTCTCCACTGTGCATTTTGTAATTCTCCGTTCTCTTGCCCTGTGGTGCAAGAGCTCTCTCCCCAAGAGCTCTCAGTTCTGATTTGCATTTAGTTCTCCAGTAACGCACAGTCACGATTTTTGCTCGATTGTAATTTAGCATATGCTTATATAAAGTGTAGATTTAGCTGGTCGTAGAGTTGCCCAAAGGGGGCAATAGTGAAATGAAAAGGGAAACAATGTAATGAGCAAAGCAAGTAAAATACATAAAGGACCTAGAGAATTGTGAAGAGCAACGGCGATATAAGGACATAAATTAAAGAAAAATAAGAGATCGAAGTAGGGGAGAAGGGTGAGAGGAAACTGGAAGCGTGACACGCAGGCACAGTATTAAAGACTGACAAGAATTTCGTTATGAATTGATCTCTCCCATCCTCCCTCCCTTTCTTCCTTCCATGTAGTCTGAGTCTTCAGGGTTGCCTTTCAGTGCTTAAAAATGATTTGATGACTGGAACGGAATGTTTACGGAGTAGTTGAACATACTTAACATTGTGCATAACACTAGAGTTTCAAGGTCATGCTCCTCAAACAGGAAGCCTCTTATCACACTGTTTATGTGTAAAGAGAGAAATGTATTGATCAGAAGGAATAAAATGTAATAAAAGTTTATTTTCTGAGAAGTGATAGATACACAAATGGCAAACATACATCCTTTCTTGTTCAGACACCAAGGCAATCTGATGAGAGATGATCACAGCTTATAAATTATAAATATCACAGCTGTTGAACAGAGGCTATTTTCGTTCATTCTTGGGATCATCTTTCTTGCTGACAAGAAGTATCATTTAAGAATCACTCTACCTAGCTGGCAATTGGGAGAAAACAGCCAGTTATTTTTAATGCTGAACCTTCATTTGGGTATTTGTTCAAATAAGTAAGAAAACAGAATACTTAATTTTGCTTTTGAGACAGATGATGTATGTCTCTTCTTCTGATATACCAGTGAAAGACATTGAAAAGTCTGTTAGATTGTTTTCTTGATTCGCCACGAAGGCAGATTATAAATGGAGATTTTAAAGCATTTTACACACCATCTTTACTCCTCGATAATTACAACTTGTTATTATATACTTCATAACTATGATCCTTACCCAGCAACTGTGAACGACCTTGTAGCTTTATTATTATGCCAACAAGTATATACTTCGCTGATTAAAACGTTCATTTGAACACAATGATCTCATTTGACTGCCATAAAAGAAACTTATTATTACCCCCATTTTGTAGATGGTAAAACTTAAATCAGCTAAGTGGCAGACGCATCAGAACCCCTATGCACTTCTGACTTGTCCTTTGGTCTCTCTACCATACCACAGCTGCCAAAGAAAACCAAATGTGCTGTTCTAAGAACATTTAAAATGTTCACGATTGGAGTCCCATTCTCATAGTTATGTCTAGGGCAGGCCAACAATGTATACTTCAAGCTTATACGTTTAGCTGTCTTCCTGACCTCAGTTTGGCAGCAAGATTGAACCCTAAGGGCTGAGAAGGCTGGGAAAGCACCACTCTCTCATTGGCAGGGAGCAGCCTCCTGTTGCCCTGGGGCATTTCGGATGTGGTTCCCAACTGCCTCACCCTCCCCAGGAGAACAAACCTGACTGTTCATCAGAACAAATCTCCTTAAGTGCCATGCCCCTTGGAGGTCTCACCACCACCGACCCCCCACCACCAACAGAGATGTTCTGGTAAATAACAATATTCCCCATTTGATTATTTTCCAGTGATGCTATAGTGTCCCTATGTTCTTTAGTACCTATCTCTAGATTGGTGCCCCAGACAGCCATTCAGTTCTCAACCCTGCTCCAGCTATTAACTGCTTTACCCACTGATACTGGGTCTTTGGGGTTATTTTACTTCAAATACTCAGAGCCTGAATAAGAGAATAATGGACTACCACTAGCCAAATATACTACACTAGATTCCACTGGTATTCTCAACAACCAGTTCCTTCAAGTCTTTGCTCAGTCAACTTCCCCATGAGACTTACCTGCTTTGACCACCTTATTTTAACATGGGAAGTACCAGCCCACCCATACTCTCTGCCCTGCGCGCTCTCCTTCCCCCTACCCTTCTCAACTGTTTCTTTTTCCCCCATGGCACTTACTTTCTGACGTACTATTTCATTTCCTCGTTTGTTATGTTTTCGTTTTGCTTGTCACTCCTAACTAGAATGTAAGCTTCAAAGAGAGAGAGTTTTTTTTTTTTTCTCTATTTTGTTCACTGATGGATCCTTGGCTCCCAGAATAGTGCCTAGCAAATTACAGGCACTCAAGTGGATTCACGTTGTGTGGCACCTGAAGTTTATATAATGTGCAGGACCTCTTTAAGGAAAAAAAAATACAAACTTGTGTATGAAAGTGAGTATTTATTCGAAAGAGAGAACACAACTATGTACACATCCTTTGAAGCTGACAACACAAACATTCCTAAATCCAGAAAAATAACATTTTTATAAATTAATTGTCCCACACACCTCTATAATACTTGTGTACGTTTTTGGAAGCATATTCTTTGATTGTCTCTTCATGTTTTATCATTTTTTATTTTCTTTTAGGGAGAGAAGGGGGGGCATGTGAGCAAGGTAGAGGAGCGAGGAAGAGGGAGAGAGAATCCCAAGCAGACTCCATGCTCAGCACTGAGCCCAGCACAGGGCTCAATCCCACAATCCTGGGATCATGGCCTGAGCCAAAATCAAGAGTCAGACCCTCAACCAACTAAGCCACCCAGGTGCCCCTAATATTCTTTATAGAGCACATAGAAAGATAATTCTGTCCTTCCTGTGACATTGTTCATCAAGTTTTTGATCACACATTTCTCTTTGGGGTCCCCATAGGACTTTCTTCATACAGCTAATAGAGCATCTATCAATTCTATTATATATTAATATTTCATGTATTTTTCATATATACTTATATATAAGTGAATATTTCATAGATAGATACATATAAAAATTACATACCCCATCTGCTGTTCCTAGGGCCTAATAGAAAGTGGTACATCATTCCAGAAATATTTGCTGAATTGAAATAAGCAAAATAGTTACTAAACCATAGAATCAAGGAACAAGAATATAGGGAAGAGCACTTTAAAAAAAGAAGTTGGGTGCCTAGCTGGCTCAGTTCAAAAAGCATGTGACTCCTGGTCTTGGGGTCGTGAGTTCGAACCCCATGTAGAGTGTGGAGATTACTTAACTGAAAACGTTTAATAAAAAAATAATAAAATTAAAAAGTCAAAATTAATAGTTTTATTTTATGCAAATGCGTATTAACTACAAAGCATAATTTTCCATCTTTAGTGCAGTAGTCATTAGTGAGATTGGAAATAGACATAAGGGAGAACATGTAGGACCTTATAGATTCATCCTAAGGCATTTCTGTTATTGCTCTGAAGTTTAAAATAAGAAGAGTTGATGGGCCCCCTGGGTGGCTCACTTGGTTAAGGGTCCAACTCTTGATTTTGGCTTGGGTCATGATCTCATGGTTCTCACGGTTCGTGAGATTGAGCCCCGGATCAGGTTCTGCGCTGGTAGCCTGGAGCCTGCTTGGGATTCTCTCTCTCCATTACTTTCTGCCCCCTTTTCTGCACACACTCGCATGTGCTCTCTCTCTCTAAATAAATAAATAAACTTAAAACATATATAAAATAAGAAGAGTTGGACATTCAGTGATTAATGAACTGCTCGCATGTGCTCTCTCTCTAAATAAATAAATAAATAAACTTAAAACATATATAAAATAAGAGTTGGACATTCAGTGATTAATGAACTGTGTTGATGGTATGTTTTATGTATTACAAGACCAATAATCATCTAATTTTTATTATGAAAAATTCCAAACATACACCAAATTAGGTAGTAGAAATAACCCCTACCCTTGATGATTATCAACAGTGTTAACATTTCCCAGTCTATCTTGGCACTTTTTAATTTGTTTCCTAAGGTATTTGAAAGCAAATAACCAGATAAAATATTTCACTGATAAAAAAAGTACTTTAGGGTCACCTGGCTGGCTCAGTCAGTTGAATGCCCAACTCTTTATTTCAGCTCAGGTCATGATCTCACAGTTGATGGGATCGAGCCCCATGTGAAGCTCTGTGCTGATAGCATGGAGCTTGCTGGGATTAGGTCTCTCTCCCTCTCTCTCTGTCCCTTCCCTGCTCATGAGCTCTCTCACTCAAAATAAATACACTTAAAAAAAAAACAAAAACAGATCATTTCATATCTCATTGGTAAAACTAGTAGAGTTGAAATAGATTATACTGAAAGTTCTTTTCAATTGTTAGGAAATTCAACTCCCAGTCCCCACTCCCCATTTTAAAATGAAACTATCAAAGGAAAAAGATAAGATTACAAGAAAGTACTGTAGGCTATAGCCCAAGGTATCAACAAACTGCTCTTGGTACATTATTTTCCCTATACACATTTACCTCTTGACATTTGTTATTACTGGTTTGTAAGGTTGAGAGAATAATATTACTGGGCCCAACCTTCTCCAAAAGGATAAGTAGATGCAACATGTGTGACAATACTTGAAACCCTTTCAAGGAAATATAATATGTAACTTTGAGATGTAATTTTTAGCAGGTACCCTAGTCACAGATATTAAACTTAATGTAATCCATTTCCATTTTGTGGCTGAGTACATTTCTAAATTGCTTCAATGTGAGTCAACATTGTAATTTTCAGTGTAGCTGAGAAAAATAAAACATTTTGGATCAAATTTCTTCCAAGAGCAGATGCATTAATTGGAATAACAAAGGTTGTTTGCTTTGCTGTATAAACATTATGGATCTGACGGCATTTTTAGAATCTTGCTTTCATGTGTGTGTTGACAGCTTGCCTGAAAAAAGCTCAAACACACTTTTAGATCAGCTAAATCAATTATTTCCCTCCTGGCATGAATTCAGTGCCTATCTATACTAAATACTTTTAAATTGGTGAGGTTGAATGAGATATCAATGTCACCTTGAATTGATTATCAACTTTGTTATGGCCGTGCTTTGGAATTCAAACAACCCTTGACAAAACAATATAGTATATATATTATTTGAAGTCTTTTGTAATCCACTTTTAATGACCTCAAGTGGGTGTTAATGCTTTGGCTTGTTGGCTCAATCCTGTTAGCATTAACTACAAAGCTTTGACATGATTAGTTAGTGCAAACTTAAGATCAATTATGTAATTTCAAAATTTCCAAATGGTCTGTAAATGACAAAATAATTCACCCTCTAAGAATAAAGACCTTTAAAAAATAACCAAAGAATTCAGTTTCTTTTCTTTCTTTTTTTTTTTTTTTAATTAGAATGTGGGGCAGTAGGTGCCCTTGAAGCGTTCTTAACTCTGAAGTTGTGATTCTATGAAATTAAACGTATTAATACTTTTTAAAGTATTTATTAATAAACCTTTCACCCTTTGTTCTTAAAATATTGAAATGTTTTAGAAGTGGTATAAAATTAGCTTTATCTATTAAAGATTCCCAACTTCTCTGAGTATATCATTCCTTGTTCTAAATATATTCATTTATTGAACAAAGATGTTTTGAATGCCTACTGAGAGCCACACACTCTTCTAGGATATAATTTTAAGGAAGGTAAGGTATATTTTATTATTTATATTATTATAATATTATTGATATTATTGATATATTTGCGTGTGTGTCTGTGTCTCCATCCCTATAGGATAAGGGCTATTGCATTGGGGTTTTACAGTAGGAGAGAGATTTGGCTCAATTCCAAATACAATAATGAAAAGTAGGGATTTATAGACAAGGAGCAAGATGGGAGGGTCAGTGGGTAGGAAATTACTAAAAGGCTAGGGCATGTGACTCTTGATCATGGGTTCGTGAATGTGAACCCCATGTTGAGCATACAGATTACTTTTAAAAAATAGTAAAAAAAAAAAAAAGTAATTCTTTGCTAAAGTGACTTAACAGGACAAGGTGATGGTAAAGATGAAGAACTTTGTTGAGTAGTGAGGGTTATTAGTCTGGCTGAACTAACTCAGTAGTATTTTTTTTTATTTTTTTTTATTTTTGAGACAGAGAGAGACAGAGCATGAGCAGGAGAGGGGCAGAGAGAGAGGGAGACACAGAATCTGAAGCAGGCTCCAAGCTCTGAGCTGTCAGCACAGAGCCTGACGCGGGGCTCGAATCCTTGAACCGTGAGATCATGACCTGAGCCGAAGTCGGACGCTTAACAGACTTGGCCACCCAGGCGCCCCTAACTTAGTAGTATTCTTGCCCAAGGGTGGGTGCCCAAGGGGAGAGCCTAAGTGTGCCCAAGGGTGGGGCCTAATTGGGCTCAGAGGAGTCTGACAACAATCCTGTCAAGGAGAGGGTCTTTGTCGAATTCTAGGGGGAAAGCCAGACAATAAACAAGCAATCAAATATATAATCTAATGTAATATTAGTGACAAGTGCAGTAAAGAAAAACGAGCAGAGTAAATGGATGCACAGATGAAAGTGGGGAAGGGGGAAGGGTTGAACAGGCATTTTATACAGGTTGTCAGAGAAAGTCTCTCTGAGAATGTAGCATTTGAGCAGACAGCTGAGAATTATATGAAGGAAGGAACCATTGAAATGTCTGAGATCAGAGCATTGCACACAGAGGCAAGAGCAAAGACCCTGAGATAGTACAAATAGCATACAGAAGATACAGCAAGAAAACCAATGTGCCCAGAGTGGTGAGTACAAGAATGAGAATAGATGGGGTTGCAATTAGAATGCTTAGAGCCGGGGACACCTGGGTGGCTCAGTTGGTTAAGCGTCCATATGTGGCTCACATCATGATCTCATGGTTCAAGGGTTTTGAGCCCCACATAGGGCCCCCTGCTGTCACTGCAGAGCCAGCTTCAGATCCTCTGTCCCCCCTCTCTCTGCCCTTCCCCCACTGGTTCTCTCTCTCAAAATAAATAAACTTAAAAAAAAAGAAAAGAAAAGAATGCTTACAGCCAGATCATATTGGTTAGGCTATAGTAAAAACTCCGGACTTTTTAAACAGTGTGATCACAGTTTTTGGAGGATTTTGGAACAGGAGACTGGCATGATATGAATCATAAACTTAAAGACCTCTCTGGATGGCCGTGTGGAAAAGAGTCGAAAGGGACAAGAGTTGAAGCAGAGAAACTGAGAGGCCATTGTGTAGTAGAAACAGCTGAGGGCCAATAGGCGCTTACACTAGGGTGATAGCAGTGAGGATGGGGACAACCATCCAAATTCGGCATATATTTTGATACAATCTTTATCTAAGAGGATTTGCCAGTGGTCGGATGAGTGATGTGAGAAGAATCACAGAAACGAATGAAACACTTTGATTTCTTTTGGCCCATACAACCAGATGGACGGGGGTGCCACGGACTGACATGCAAAAAACTTCATGAGAAATCAGTTGGGACGAAGGGAAGGACGAGGGACACAATTCTGTCTTGACCATGGTAAGTGTGAGAAGTTTAACCAAATTCAAAAGGATTCGTCCAGTAAGTAGTCAACCAGAAGAATGGGAACCTCAGGGGACAGGTCCAGACAGTAAATTCAAGTTTCAAAACCATCAGTTTATATACCCTGGGACTGGCGATCCCTTGGGAAATCAATAGAAAGAGCAAAAGGAAGAGATTCTCGCACTGAGGTAGGTCAGACTTAGAGAACTATAAAAGGAAGAGGAGTTAGGGAAAAAAAAAAAAGATACTAAGAAGGAATATCCACTAAGGTAGGAGGAAGTTTAAGAAAGTATTAGCAACTGTTTCAAGACCCTATTGGCAGCCTCGCCTAATGCTACCAAGAGGTCAAGTGAGTTGGAGTTGAAGAGTTGACTATTGGATTTGATCACGGACTTGATAGTGGTATGATGATGGTGGTGTGAATGGAGTGAGTTGAAGAGAAAATTGAAGCGAAGACCTAGGAGAAGACGATTCCCTCCAATTCTCGGCTACGAAAGGGAGCAGAGAAATTTATGAAGTTTGCTTTGCAGGGCGTAGTAGCAATTGGGGAATGTGGAGACTAGAGGGAATGGTTTAGGATGAGGAAAAATTCCACATGCTTGCGTGCTGATTGGTATGAACCCGTAGAAGCAGGGGGGGAAATGATGGTGTAAGACAGAATGAATACCCGTGGAACGTTTAGCAGTGAATCCTGATTCGACAGTCCTGCAGGACCTCTCATACCTGGACTTATACTCTAATGGAAATCATATACACTTTAATAGATTGCAAAAATGGTGCAAGAAGGGGTAGGACAAAATCATGGATAGAAGTGCCTGAAGAGTAAGGAACCGTAGGCTAGAAGGCTCTTGTATTTGACCAGGGGAAAAAAGGTTAAGGACTCAAACCACTGGCTGTTCCCGCAGGGAAGGAGAGGAAAGGGTGGATTCGAGTCATATTGAAGAGGAAGAATGAATAGGATTTAGTGACTGCTTATTTATGAATTAGGAGAGAAATGGAACAATTTTGGATGACCTCTAAGTGGATGAATCTTCCTTAAACAATTCTTAGCCTATCGCTTTCTTCCTTAAAAATGTTCCAAGACGGCTCCCTCTCTCTCTGCTCTTTCCTCACACTCTGTCTCTCTCTCTCTCTCTCTCTCTCTCAAAAATAAATAAACATAAAAAAATATTTAAAAAGGGGTGCCTGGGTGGCTCAGTCGGTTAAGCGTCTTACTTCGGCTCAGGTCATGATCTCGCGGTTTGTGAGTTCGAGCCCCACGCCGGGCTCTGTGCTGACAGCTCAGGGCCTGGAGCCTGCTTTGGACTCTGTGTCTCCCTCTCTCTCTGCCCCTCCCCTGCTCTCACTCTGTCTCTCTGTCTCTGTCTCTCTCTCTCAACAATAAATAAACATAAAAAAATATTTTTAAAAAATGTTCAAAGACAGGGCACCTGCGGGGCTCAGTCGACTAAGCATCCAACTCTTGATTTCAGCTCTGGTCATGATCTAATGGCTGTGGGATTGAGACCTGCGTTGGGTTCCATGCTGAGCTATGGAGCCTGCTTAATATTCTCTCTCTCTCTCTCTCTCTCTCTCTCTCTCTCTCTCTCTCTCTTTCTCTTTCCTGCTCGTGCACTCTCTGTCTCAAATTTTTAAAAAAATTAAAATTGAATAAATACATAAAATAAAAACGTGCAAAGACTTTACATTGCCTAATGATTAATGTTTAAAGCTCCATAGTCTGGAATTCATGGACCCCTGAAATCTGCTTTTTTGGCATGCCCAGTACCTTTCTTAGAGATTTCTTTGGAACTCAAGGACTTAGTGAATTCTACTTTGAAAAGTACTCGTCTAAAGAGTAAAATTCAAACTCTTTCGGTCTGCATTCAAGGCCCTCTCTAATCTCCTTACTAATCGCATTTCTTCTCTCATCTTTCTTACCTGTAGGTCTTTTCCATTCTGTGTACACATGAAGCTATAGCAGACAAGTTCCTTGTTCTCATTGTCTAGAACTCCTTTAGCCGTTGGTACTCCTGATCACGGTCTGCCTAACAAATACCTCCACGGGTTTCAAAATTCGCCTCCTCGGTCCCGCCGTTCTGCAACATCCCAGATACAGTTGACCACGCTGTCTTTAATAATGTCGTGTGCTGTATACAATTAAATCCCTCATTGTACTTACCTATTTATAGGTCTGGCTCACCGTTTGACTATTAATCCCTTGAGGGCAAGCTGTATACACAGTACATGGTAATGGTACTTAATACATGTTGATACATGTACTTAATACATGTCAGTGGAGTGAATGAGTAACAGATGAAATCTCACTTCAGGCATAATGTTATCTGGATTCACCTCTCCCCTCCCAGGCAGCCCTAAAGGGTTCTTCCTGTTTACTCCTGTAAGGTCCTGTATCACTTCTGTTCTAGCACCATACTGTGCTCTGTCATATTTGCCTCTATAGCATTGTTTCTTCTGCCTCTTTTGGTGCTTATATCCCTTCCCTGCAGTGTTCAAGTGCAAGGATTTTATCCTGTTAATCTCTGTATCCCAATCACCTAGGTTCTTAATATATGCTTTAAAAATGTATTGTTTAATGGGGCGCCTGGGTGGTGCAGTCGGTTGAGCGTCCGACTTCAGCTCAGGTCATGATCTCATAGTTTGTGAGTTCGAGCCCCGCGTCGGGCTCTGTGCTGACAGCTCGGAGCCTGGAGCCTACTTCGGATTCTGTGTCTCCCTCTCTCTCTACCCCTCCCCTGCTCATACTCTTGTCTCTCTCTCTCAAAAATGAATAAACTTAAAAAAATTTTTAAAAATAAAATAAAAATGTATTGTTTAATAAAGAGCTATCTTGCCTTTTAAAGTCTTATATCACATAATCATGCCCATGTTTTTCCACCTTCACTAAGGATTCTCTAATGACTCTGGGCTAGAACTCCCCCAGAATCTTTTGCTCAGTGTTCTATTGACCTGTACCTATATCTCTTTTGTGTAATTACCACTTTCTAGGACAGTAATTGGTACAGAGTGACTACAAAAGCCTAAGAACAAGAAAAATCTTATTCTTCATTATATTCCCATACAGCTGTAATTCTCTTCTTTTTTTATACTTGAATAGCACACTAGTTCCTAGAGCCCTTGTCATAATTCTACCCTTCCCGTGGGAGAGAGCTGTAAAAACAATGCTTCTGAATCTGATATGATTTATTTTGTTAAAATAAACAATCATAAACTACTGCATTTACACTATTATTGATAACTAGTTATGCCAATCTCTTGTCTCCCTGGAAGGCTTTCTTTGAATGTTTGATGAATGAATAAAAGAAGGAAGGAATACTATTTCCATTACCAACTTCAGAGGGATTTCAGACTTTGCTTTTTGTCCAAAATTAGTCTGCTCATTTTATCTATCACTGCTTAGAGCCAAAAATAATTTATTTGTATGGGCTAGAGGAAGTTAGTATTGTCCTTTATAAGCCAAATTTGAAATAAAATAATAGTTTCACTTAAAAGAAATACGCTTCTTTTTTCCAGGCCATACTAACCTTGGAACCAAATAGAAATGTTTACAGGAACTGAGTTTTCCCTGAGGTGTTAGTATGTTCTGACCTCTCTATTCTCTGTGTAACCCAAGTAACCGCTACTCTTTCCCATTTCCCATGTTCCCCAGCACTTACTTTTCCATCTGGCGCCCACTGCTGCTTTCTTGATCCCCAAAATTGAGGAGGAGGGATTTTTTTTCCTCCCAGTGACTACAACTCTTTAACAATTGAAAAGGTGATCTTGGGGGTGCCTGGGTGGCTCAGTCGGTTAAGCGGTTAAGCGGTTAAGCGTCTGACTCTTGATTTCAGCTCAGGTCATTTAATTTCAGCTCAGGTCATGATCTCACAGTTGGTGAGTTGGAGCCCCACATCGGGCTTTGCACTGACAGTACACGGAGCCTACTTGGGATTCTCTCCTCTCTTTCTGCCCCTTCCCCCTCTACACATGCACGGGCTCTCTCTCAAAATAAATAAATAAATTTTAAAAAGTTAAAAAAAAAATGAAAGGCGATTTTGTTCTTTTGGTTTAGACCCCATTATACAACGCAGAACTTGAAACAAATGTCTCAGGAGGACTGAGCACCGGGAGGAAGTTATCATGCACGCTCAGCCCCAACCCGTTATCCCTGCAAACCATAACGGGGTAGCCCAGCCCTGGAGCACCTGTCTCTCTGCTCCTTCTACCTGCATGGGTAATTCTCCCCTTCTCAGGGAACACCTTCCACTTTTTCCAAGACTGGAGGCAGCTTTTATTTCCCCCCACTTTGTTTTTCCTCTTTGTGTGATCATCCAAGTGCCCCAGAAAGCTGCTCCTGACGCTGGGAGAAAGGGAGAAGGCACGTAGGGAGGACGTCTCTGTGCAAAGTTGACACTTGGGTTCCCTTGCCAGAATTTAGAAAGTGAGCATGTGGTTGGCATCCCCACCGTGATCCTGCTCTCATACGCTTTCCTGATTTGATCCTCTTGATATCTCACATAGATCATGTAACAAAGTGTGTGGAATGTCGGGCTTACTTGGCTGCAGACAGAGATTAGGGATATGCTAAAAATCGTAATGCATAATGAGAAACTTATCACAGCATCTCTCATGAGTTTTTCCAGGAAAAAAAAAAAAAGAATTCAAAGCAATCTTCAACTATATTCCTGGAAATAAATAGGTCTTTAAATTTTTCCTCAGGAGGAAAAAAAAAGAAACCACCTTAAGTATCATCCTCTATTTTTTAAAATGTATATTTCCAGCCTTTTATAATCTTTTTCAAGTCTTGTTTTGGGAACAACAAAGAAAAAAGTAAAAATAAATTTGAAGGCATTCTTTTTGTTTTGCTTTAAATCTGATTCTAATTCTCTTTAATAAAACTTACAACCATTTTTTTTTTAGATTCAAGTTAGTTAACATACAGTGCAGTATTGGGTTTCAGTAGAATTTAGTGATTTATCACTTACACGCAACACCCAATGATCATCCCAACAAGTGCCCTCCTTATCGCCCATCACCTATTTAACCCATCCCCCCACCTGCCTCCCCTCTAGCAACTCTCAGTTTGCTCTCTGTATTTAAGAGTCTCTTGTGGTTTGCCTCCCTCTCTGTTTTTATCTTATTTTATTTTTCCTTCTCTTCCCCTATATTCATCTGTTTTGTTTCTTAAATTCTGTATATGTGTGAAGTCATATGTTATTTGTCTTTTTCTGATTTGTGTCACTTAGCATAATGCACTCTAGTTCCATCCATGTTGTTGCAAATGGCAACATTTCATTCTTTTTGATCGCCTAGTAATACTCCCTTGTGAATGGATGTGTAGACCACATCTTTATCCATTCATCAGTTGATGGACTTTTGGGCTCTTTGCATAATTTGGCTGCTGTACAATCATTTTTAATGTAGCTTTTTTTCAGGTAACTGTTATCAGGTCTATTGTAAAGGTGAATCATTGGAGGAATTCTCTTGGTAAGCTAAATGCTAATCTTTCAGAATGTCATTTAAGCCTCAAGAATTTTCTAGTGCCTACCATGCTACATACAAAAGAAGTATTCCGTGAACAATGCCCTGAAGCTCACCTTCTCAAGAAGACTTGTAGTAATGAAACAATTTGTTTTTTCCATGTTTATTTATTTATTTTGAGAGAGAGAGAGTGGGGGAGGGCAGAGAGAGAGGGAGAAAGATAATCCCAAGCAGGCTTCATGCTGTCAGTGCAGAGCCTGTCTCGGGGCTCAATCCCACAAACTGTGAGATCATGACCTGAGCTGAAATCAAGAGGCAAATGCTTAACCAGCCGAGCTCCTCAGGTGCCCCACCATGAAACAATTTGAAAGTAAGTCATTATTTTTTGACTTATTCCTTTTTAACTCATGAATTAAAATGGCACCTCTTATTTTTTTCCGCCAAACTCTCTTTAGTTGCATAGGAAAGAAATTACTGGACTTTTGTTACTTTTCATCGCCTATGACATAAATACTCTCAGAAACATGGGCTTGTAAAAAAACAGTCTGATTATACACTCTTCCTGCCCTTTTCTTTACTCCCTCACTCGAAAATCTAACGTATCTTTATGATGCCTAGAGAGAAAACGCTGAATCAAGTGGTGATAGCTTAAAATAAACAACCTGGGGGGCACGTGGGTGGCTCAGTCAAAGGTCCAACTCTTGATTTTGGCTCACGTCATGATCTCACGGTTTGTGGGTTTGAGTCTGGTGTGGGTCTCTGTGCTGACAGCACGGAGCCTGCTTGGGATTCTCTGTCTCCCTCTCTCTCTCTCTCTGCCCCTCCCTTTCCTCTCACACAAAAATCAATAAATACACATTAAAAAAAAAATAACCTGAAGGCAAGGAAGATTTTTTTAGAGAGATAATGAATCAAAACTGTCTTTGATAAGTCCCATATTTCTAAGTACCAGCACTGACTATGTTTCTTGAATCCAAAACTTGGCCTCAAAGCCCTGAATTCCTGCTGCAAAGACTTTCCACATTAGTTGTAAAGACACCTGTCTGTGGTTAACTCTCACCAGTTCCATACTTTGCCTCTTTCGCCTCTGTAACCAGTTTGTTGGTTAAGTCTGCTCTGCATTTTTTAATGTTTATTTATTTTTGAGAGAGACAGAGACAGGATCCAGGCTCTGAGCTGTCAGCACAGAGCCCGACGCGGGGCTCGAACTCACGCGCTGTGAGATTATAGACCTGAGCGGAAGTTGGCCGCTCAACTGACTGAGCCACCCAGGCGCCCCAAGTCTGCTCTGCATTTTTATATTTACCTGTTTTTCTATGACTGTTGCATCCAAAGTCTGACAGTCTTAACAACATCCTGCTCCTCCCCCATCAGGGCAAAATTTATTCTACAAAATATGGATGCACCCTAGCAAACTCTAGGCTTTCCCCCTAAAAAGGGTTGCCTTGTTAACGAATAAACTGGGAACATGCCCCTCTGGCAAGTTTCTCATCACACCGAGTCACCCACCAGAGTTTAGCAACATTGAAAAGGAATTGTTTTTTCCTCCTCTTCAGGAAAGAGGGTGCCATAAACACTTATTCTTGAACTTCTTTTAAAGAGTCACAAGCCTCTTGAGAGGTACAGATGAGGAAATGTTTGGATTGGTAGTAGAAGGAATGAACAGCTTTTATAAATTGGAGAAATGAATTCTTAGTTTGGTTAAAAGTACATTCTACACCTTATTTCCTGTTCAATAAATGGAACATTTTCATGGAAATAAGCCAAAGGTTTTATGAATAGCTCCTTACTTTTTCTCATCTGTTAGGAACATTTTTCAAACGTACATTAAAAAATAAATCCCTACAAGAATTTTATGTTCTCACTCCTTTGCTGCTGGGAGCTTTATGTCATAGCTTCGTGTCATTAAGTCTTAGCTGAATTTGTATCTGATAGAATCCTTAGCATAGAGTCAAGCATCAGATAAAAACAGCTTGATCTTATTATATTCCAAATATTTCTCAGCATTAAGCCAAGAATTTTCAGATTTCGGGTGTTAACTATTTTGAATCACTTTACTATTTCTGCCCTGATATGTGTGAGTTTCTAAATGAAAATCTTCTGAATATTCATTACAAATCTGAGATTTCATGAAGTTGTGATTTTTGGATAATTCATTTAGTCTTTTTTTTTTATTTTTTTTAACGTTTATTTATTTTTGAGACAGAGAGAGACAGAGCGTGAACAGGGGAGGAGCAGAGAGAGGGAGACACAGAATCTGAAGCAGGCTCCAGGCTCTGAGCTGTCAGCACAGAGCCCGACGCAGGGCTCGAACTCACGGACCGTGAGATCATGACCTGAGCCAAAGTCTGGTGCTTAACTGACTGAGCCACCCAGGCGCCCCTCATTTAGTCTTTAAATTGTCATCACATGGGGTGTCTGGGTGGCTCAGGTGGTTAAGCGGCCAACTTTGGATCAGGTCATGATCTCACAGTCCGTGAGTTTGGGCCCCGCGTCGGGCTCTGTGCTGACAGCTCAGAGCCTGGAGCCTGTTTCAGATTCTGTGTCTCCCTCTCTCTGCTCCTCCCCCATTCATGCTCTGTCTCTCTCTGTCTCGAAAAATAAATAAATGTAAAATAAAATAAAATAAAATAAAATAAAATAAAATAAAATAAAATAAAATAAATTGTCATCACATTTTTACCTATAAGAAAAAAAGAAGCCAAGGTGACTTGTACTAAGAAATCACACCCATTCGCGTCCTCAAAAGTTTTGTCAGGAACAATTAAGTTTCCTGCAGGAAGAGGATATGCATACGTAAAAAAAAAAAAAACCACGAGCAAATTCTGTTTCCTTTTGTGTAGCAACATAAAAATAATACTGTCTACTCTTGTCACATACTTCATCTCTCTTTTTTTTTTTTTAATATATTTTTTTCAACGTTTATTTATTTTTGGGACAGAGAGAGACAGAGCATGAACGGGGGAGGGTCAGAGAGAGAGGGAGACACAGAATCTGAAACAGGCTCCAGGCTCTGAGCGGTCAGCACAGAGCCTGACGCGGGGCTCGAACTCGCGGACCGTGAGATCGTGACCTGGCTGAAGTCGGACGCTTAACCGACTGCGCCACCCAGGCGCCCCTACTTCATCTCTCTAATATCAGCTACAGAATTGGAAAGTCATGGTTTGGAGAAGCAGGGGGAATTGCAGAGATGGTATCTCTCCATTATTTGTGAATAACTCGCAAAGATGCAATTTCATATGAACTTCATTTAAATATACTTCATGACTTCAGTGTGAGGTTTACATCAGGAAAATATACAACTGAGCCAAGTGAGTCTAACAATAATTTTATAGAAATCGAAAGGTTTATTTTATGTGCTGAATGGTAATAGAAACCAGTTTGCATTCTACTGTTTCCATTTTCATTTTTTTTTTCGAATTATCATCACTTTCTCATTCCTGTATATTGTTGTCTGCTGTTTACTGTGAAGGGACTGCATTATACAACCTATTTGAAATCTTTTTAACTGTGTTGTTATGGTGATAGACCTCCTGACAGGCTCATAACTACATAATGTGACTCTCTGAAGGTTTTCCCAGTAAGCAAATCATAAAAGAAATGTGGAAAGAAGTCGGTTCAAGAACTGATTTTTATCGATAGTATAGTAAATGAATAGTGAATACCCTAAAGATATTTGGTAAATGTATACAATCTGTACAGATTTCTCTCTCTCTCTCTTTCTCTCTCTCTCTCTCTCACACACACACACACACACACGCACAGATGTTCATGTGCACACAGCTTATCTGCAGGAAAATACTTGAGGTATATTAAACGAAGCATGCTTAACTTATTTTATTTAAAATAAAATCACCTCACCGAGAGAAGGAAAAGTGAGAAGTCCCACATAGGAAACAGGGGAGAGAAAAATAACTACATTAATTCTCCCATGATTTTAGAATTGAAAAAGATTAAGAACAACATATTCTGGTTTCTGTGTGCATGGATTCATTTAGTCATTCAAAAGACATTTATTAAGTGCTTTTTTGATGCCAGGGCTTTGACTAGGCCTTGGGTATGCAAAGATAATACATACTGCTTCTGTCTTCAGAAATGAACGATCAGAAGGCATAATAATATGTAAAATGATAGAGATAAGCACAGATGCTACGGAAGCCCCAGAAAGAAATTGATATGTTTTGTTCTGTACTTTCTTAGATTTAATTAATGTATCAGATCGCTTTCTCTAAACTGCTAGTCTGGCTTCCAAACAATCGCGTCCTTTGTAAGTGGTTTTCCAACGAAATACTAAAATGTTACTTAAATCTGAAAGGATATTTTAGAATTTAACTCGTTTTTGTAACTCAGGGGTATGACTTGGCTCTTTAATCTGCAGTCAAGACAGATGATACTACTTTACGTTTAACCCCCAATTTTTCCTCCCCCACCTCCCCGTGTAGGAGAGGCGTATACTTCCCCACCACATTGATGAGGGGTTTGGCCACGTGACTTGCTTTGACCAATGGAATGTGAGCAGATGTGACATACACCCCATCCTTGAACAGGTACTAACATGCTTGCATGGTTTGCTCTGTCCTCTTAAGCTTCTGATCTCTGCCAAAAAAATAGCCTTTCTCGGATAGTCCTGAACCGAAAAAAAAAAAAAAACATATAGAGCCCATCAAAGCTGTAGGCGATGCTCAGAGGCCTGTGAGCATGAAATAAATCTATATTAATGTAAGCCACTGGAGTGTTAGGGTCGCCTGGCACTATAGCAAAAAAGAATTAACTTTTTGATCATAGCGTGCTTGTGAGAAAAACCATAAGCAATATAAACAAAAGGGGGGACTTTGAAGTGACTTTCAAAACAAAGAAGCAAATGTTACACATAGATTGTCAAATATGTGCCGTGTGTCACTCTTAACACAATGTCTGCCTTTTTGTACCAAAGTGCGTGCAAAGGATGCAAATACTTGCCATACGATAGCCTACAGGTATGCCTGCGTGCCTCTATGTTTGCATTAATAATTAATAATAATGTATCTGTCATGATTCCCCTTTTATTATAAAATTGAAAGAAATCATTTTCACAATAAAATCCATTGCCACCAATCTAATTCAGTAAAGAAAATGACACAATGAAGACGAGTTTTGTCCTAATGAAATAGGACTTTAGGCTTATGAAATGCTTCAGACAATTTTCACTCTCCACTAATGGCCACGGGAAGCAAAATAAAGGAAAGAAACTGCGTTGTAGGATTGTAACTGTGTTTTGTGTAACTATACACCCAGATGCATATGGTAATAGAAATAATAATACCAAACATTAATATTTTCTCATTTATTGGAGGGTTCTAGTTTGACCACTGAGAAAGATTTCTTGTTCAATATTGTGCATTAGTAGTAGCTCTCAAAATTTTAAAGTCCTCTGTGACTAACACTCATCTTGTTTATATTTCTGCTCTGCAGTATTTGCATATTATAGTTATTTGACTATCTGAAAGCAACCTCCCTGTTCCAAAATTCATTCTAATGTTGAAGATTTGTATGTGTGAATGGAGAGAATGTACACGTATAAAACATAACGATACTATGCCATTTCCAGCGTGACTTTTTTTTATAAACTCTAAAATCATGCAAAAAAGCATATTTTTATAAATTGAGAAATGTTTTATAAGCACCAGTGGGATATAAACTTTCTTCGCAAAAACACGTATTGGCTCATTCCAGAGCTATCTACTATTATTCATCGAAATGAAAGTTATTTTTACAGTTGATTTTTAGAGCAGGTTTTCATTGTACCCTGCAGATATATTAATGTGTTTTTATCATGTTGACGTGTTATTATAAATAAATCATTTTATCTTAAACTTATGGTGTTTCTCCCATGCTTATATTAAGAGGAAGTGGGGGACTAGTGTGAATCAAAAGAAGTATCTGTAATAGTCCCTCCAGGAGTCCCTGTAGATTTTTGCCAGCTTGAGACTGATATTTTTAGGGGGGGGGGGTAGAAATACAATAATCTAAAATATAAACAAAAATGTTTCCCCAAAGTTCTTTGAATCGAAAGAGAAAATATGTTGGGGATGCACCATATAAATTTACTAGAATCCCTTTGCCTATTCCATGTGAACCCACAGCCAAAAAAATGAAGCTTATGGTTGCACAGCTGGAGACTTATTACTTCTTCATTTAATAAAAATAAAACCACGGGTGATTGTGTACCAGTTGGTCTGAATTTGTGCATGTAGCAAATAGGTAATGAATTACTTCCTCCACTTTCTCTAGGTGCTGAATAGATGCATTTATCATGAACCTGTCATATACTGAATGTAGGAGACTGGATATTAAGGCTGAAAATAATATTTTGAAAGGGCGTTTTGCCTATTCATTCCTTGATTTGTTCCTTTGTCCTTCTCTTCATTTATTTATTCATTCACTTAACAATAAATATTTATTGAGCGCTTCCTGTGAAGTAGGCGCTGTGCGAAGTTCTGGGAATACAGCGGTAAATAAATAAACACAGGAGGAGCTCAAAAGATAATTCCAGATCCTTCTCAGATTCACTCATCCATTTATTCACGTTTATTTCCAACACATAGTACAACGAATAGAGTCAAACAAACATGGATTTAATTTGCACTTAACAGCAGGGTGATCTCGGGCAAGTTGTTTAAATTCTCAGAGCCTCAGCTTTCATACCTGCTGTTTACCTTGAAGAATGACAGAGTGGATTACAAACATAACAGATAAAACTGCTTGACATTTTATTTTCTCCTACCCCACGCCAAAGCTCACCTGTTCCCCACATGTTAGGCCCTAGGGATACAAGATGGATAGGACGTATTTCCTAAGCACTGTGTTTAGTTGGAGCTAATATAGAGAACTATCAAATGTGGTCCTCCTCTCCTGGAAAATTAAATAACAATGAGCAACATTTAATATATACCAACCATTGTCCTAAGTACTATTAGATGGATAAACTCACTCTTCTTCATACCAACCTATGAGATAGGAATTATGCACATCCTGTCTTTTTTTTTTTTTAACTTTATTTCTTCTGGGAGAGAGAGAGAGCAGGACAAGGACAGGGAGAAAGAGAGAGAGAGAGAGAGAGAGAAAGAGAAGAATCCCAAGCAGGCTTTGTGCTGTCAGTGCAAAGCCCCACGAGGGGCTCGAACTCACCAACCGTGAGATCATGACCTGAGCCAAAACCAAGAGTCAGACACTTAACCTTAATCGACTGAGCCCAGGGCCCCTACATCCTGTTTTCTGTGAGGAAGCAAGGGAAGATTAGGCCACTTGGCCATAGTAACACAACTAGTGAGTAGCAAGGTGGAATTCAATCCCAAGCGGCCTGTCTCTGGAATCTGTGTTCTTAGCCACTGCCTCTTTTTTCCTTTTTAATTAATTTTTTTATTCTTTAGTTTACATCCAAGTTAGTTAGCATATAGTGCTATAATGATTTCAGGAGTAGATTCCAGTGATTCATCCCCTACATGTAACACCCAGTGCTATCCCAACAAGTGTCCTCCCTAATGCCCCTTAACCATTTAGCCCATGCCCCAACCCACAACCCCTCCAGCAACCCTCAGGTTGTTCTCTGTAATTAAGAGTCTCTTATGTTTTCTCCCCCTCCCTGTTTTTATATTATTTTTGGTTCCCTTCCCTTAAGTTCAGCTGTTTTGTATCTTAAAGTCCTCTTATGAGTGAAGTCATATGATATTTGTGTTTCTCTGACTAATTTCGCTTAGCATAATACCCTCTAGTTCCAACCACTTAGTTGCAAATGGCAAGATTCCATTCTTTTTGATTGCTGAATAATACTCCATTGTATATATATAACACATTTTCTTTATCTATTCATCCGTCGATGGACATTTGGGCTCTTTCCAAAGGGTTGTAGGGTAGTTCTATTTTTTAATTTTTTGAGGAACCTCCATCCTGTTTTCCAGAGTCTTAGCCACTCCTTCTTGAAGGGAGGTTACTAATACAAAACAATATTTGGTAAACATCTTATGAGTGGTCTAAGCCGTAAGTGAATGAGGGGAGAGAAATCAGGGCAAAGGGTCAAGATCTTTAAAAATTGATAACACTTTAATAGAGAGAACAGTGGATAGTGATAAGAGATATTATTGGGGTTTCAAGAAGATTTTATTTTATCTCTCTAGAAAAATGATTCTTCCATACGTGTAACACAAATCTATTATGCTGGGTATGAGCCATTCTATGTAGTGGAAATGAAAACCATATTTAAAAAATAATTATAACTTTGTATTGCTTCTGATTTATAAAAGTAATATGTGCTAACATAGAAAACTAGCAAAATGGTAAAATATAAAGAAAAACACTTTAAAAATCACTCCTGATTTCACCAACTGAAAAGATAATCGCTTTAATTTTAGGAACATTCCCTTGGATTCTCTTTTCTGTGCTTATTGTATTAAATGTATTTTTACATAAAAATGGGCAATATACTTATATGCAGTTTCAGACCTGTTCTTTTCACTGAATATTTTATCCTGAACAACAAATACTATTTTTTTACGGATGCCCCAACAGTGCCTACCCTCCTTGCCTGTTTTACCATCTCTGTAACACCTACCTCCCTTGACGCGCTGCAATGTCAAATGTTACTTCTTTATTTTGTTCACCTGTTGTTCCTCCCCTCCCCACCCCCTACACACATTCAAGAAAGTGATCTCCATGAGAGCAAAAATATGTTTATTCTGTTCTCTACTGTCTCACCAGTGCCTAAAGAAGGCTTGGCACACAGTGGGAATGCTATTTATTGAATAAATAATGTCAAAGAGGAAGGGATAATAGCGCCATCACAGGAGAGAATTCCTGGATTTAAAACTCAGTCAGATAATGTGACTATGAAAACACATATTCATGCAGTATACATAGTCAATTATTCTTACGTCTTATGTCATTTCTGGTTATTTGGGGTTACACACACAGGTAACACGACGAACAATCCCTCATGAATAATGAATTAGACGGTTCTGGCTTGCATGCAACTTTTTTTTCACATAAGGAGTTCTTCTCAGAATTCTTCTGTTTTTTCCAGAGTTTTCTCTTACATCATCTTTTTTATCCTGTCTTTGCATTGTGCCTCGTGCGTTCCTGATAATCCTGGTTCCCACCTCCTTCTAATTTGGGGTTTGTTTTCAGTGACCATCTGCAATATGTCACGGATACGTATTTTCTCTTTGAATTTGATTTCACTTTGATTGATGGTCTGTCTGTTGGTGCGTTCTGTTAGGCAGGTCTTGTAATGCATGCATAGACCTTCCATTAAAATTAGCCAGTTCCCTGACTTTCCAACGTTTATTTATTTTTTGGGACAGAGAGAGACAGAGCATGAACGGGTGAGGGGCAGAGAGAGAGGGAGACACAGAATCGGAAACAGGCTCCAGGCTCTGAGCCATCAGCCCAGAGCCCGACGCGGGGCTCGAACTCACGGACCGCGAGATCGTGACCTGGCTGAAGTCGGACGCCTAATCGACTGCGCCACCCAGGCGCCCCTGGTTCCCTGACTTTCCTAGGCATCTGATGGTCAGACACAGGCCTGCCTATATGAACTCCCATCTTCCTATCTAATTAAAACCGAATCATCATATATGTTTATATTCAGTAGTCCTTTCTCTGAGTTTTATCAGTAATGTTTGTTTTCTCTCATTTTTATGCATGTACATAACAAGTACATATAACACTACCACCTTAAACTCAACTCAATGCTAGAAAAATTATTTAGATGAGATAATGTATATGAAAGGGCCTGGTAAGCTTTCAAGCTCTTTACAAACACTATCCCGATGCAAACACCATTCACTCACAGCATCTCTGACCTTATAGCATGTCACATATTCACACCATTCTCTGTGCAAAAATCTTTCATATGCTCGAAGGCCACTAGCAAATCCTCATTCCAATTTCTAGGCTGAATCACCCAGTTTATTTATAATTTCTTCCTATAATCTTTCCTCAAACGCCTCATGGTCTTTGTACTTTGTGACTTCTCTATCGTTTCTTCTATCGACTTCTCTATCATTTACTCTTTGTTAGCATGACCATCTGACAAGTGAGCCTCACTGTGAAACACAGCTCTGTGAAAATATTTAATAAATTGTGTCCTATCATACATGCACTAACTTAAATAACTTGCTACTCACTTAAACACCCTCTGCAGAGGGAAGTTAGGAAAGCACTTACGTTTATGGAGTACCAAATCCCCTGCTCATGTCTAGCGTGACCTTGCTATCCAGCTTCTCTAAGCTCTGGTTCCCTCATCTATAAGGTAGGGGCTCACCATCAACCCCTCCAGCACTGGTTTTCAAAGGTTGGGGTGCTGGAGCATATTTGAAAATGTGCAAGTGTTTTCAGTCCTCACAAGGGCTGGAGGGAGGCAGGTGGGGGACGGGGACATAAATACCCCCAAATGCCAGGGAGTAGTCCCCCATAACTAGAAATTGCCCTGCCACAAAACGTCGGTAGGTCTGCCCCTGAGGACCAGATAAAGCAACTCCTTACAAACGTCCCTCTGAGATGGACACTGGATGGCAGGACAGTGAAGCGTTCTGATTAAGGGTGGGGGAGGTCAGCATTCAAAATCCATGAGATTCTTCTGCCCTGTTGAAATAATAATTTTAACATCATTTCCTGTGTAAGTCTGCCCAAAGCAAATCTGAACTTCTCCTGCTATGTACAAAGCATCTTAAAATCTCAGATCAGCCTACCACCCAGGTTAGAGGACTTCTATTAATGACTTTAAAAACAGCTGGTTCAGGGGCGCCTGGGCGGCTCAGTCAGTTGAGTGTCCCACTTCGGCTCAGGTCATGATCTCACAGCTCGTGAGTTCGAGCCCCGCGGCGGGCTCTGTGCTGACAGCTCAGAGCCTGGAGCCTGCTTCAGCTTCTGTGTCTCCCTCTCTCTCTGCCCCTAACCCACTCGCATTCTGTCTCTGTCTCTCTCAAAAATAAATAAGCATTAAAAAAAACAAAAATTAAAACAAAAATCAGCTAGTTCATTTCCATCGTTGTCTGGATTTCTAAAGCGTTACTTGACTTGAGTCAAATCAGTAAGCCATATTGTGAAGTGTAAGTAATATGAGATACTTCTTTGGACGGTTCTACCTCTTAGTCCAGCTCGTTAGGCATAGATGGGCAGGCCAGCTCTGTATGAGCTCTGACAAAGTTCACACAGGCCAAAGATGAAAGCACTTCACCTCCAGCCCTGCCTCCCACCCCGGCACATCCCTACTAGGGGTCCACATGCACCCAGACAGATGCAACCTAGAAGCGCAGGGGGTGAAACTACAATCTCATAGATCACAGCCAATGGATAAAAGCTTCCTCCTTTCTACCCCTTTCCCTGCCAAGTGGGAAGTCCTGACAAACAGCATGTCCGGATTCTTAAGAGCCTAGTCTTTGAATCCAGCAATCAATAGCACTTTGCAGCAACTGGTATATACCATCGGCACTTGGGCTTTCTCACCTTCCCTGCTTGGCTCCCTTAGCCCTTCACGCCCCTTCCCTGGGATTGTACTCCTTAATAAAATAAGAGCACACACACCCTCTGCTTCAGGCTCTGCCTTGGGGAGATCCAGACTAAGACATAAGGGGAGAATTGAAACCATCATCTGGTTAATTCAGACCAAACTCTTGCAGAGATCAATTTGGATTAATTTACAAGTCAGGATGTTAAATACAGGAGGATGGTAATGCCAAATGACAAGTTAAAATGAGCTGTCCACATTGGGCAACCGTCATACCACATTCCTCTTAACAGCTCGCTTTCAAAATCTCGAGTGTCTGCTTCGTAGACCCTCTAGCCTCAAACTTCCTATCCCCATCACTATCGCCTTCATCTGACAACCTCTCTTCGCATTTAATTGGGAAAATAGACACCATCAGATGGGCACTCTTGGGTCATCTTATCACTAGGTCAATAAGCCCATCTGCGCCTGCCCTCCTCTCCTTTCCTCCTATTCCATCTGGTGGAGTGTCTCTTCTCCTATGGCCAGCCAATTCCTCAGTATGGATCTGATTCCCCCTGGCCTTCTCGGGGCCTTGATTCCTCATTCCCCTCCTTCTTGTGGCCATAACCCCTCTTCCTCTATTCCCGTCTGCGTTCACTGTACTTTCCCACCTTTAAAAGACCTCCCTTTACTGCATCCAGACCTCCAGCTATTTCTACACTTCTGTACTTGCTTTCCCAGTCAAACTTCTCTGAAGCAAAACAAAGGCTGTCTCAATTTTCTTACCTTCTTTTTTTTTTTTTTTAACATTTGTTCATTTTTTTGAGAGAGAGAAAGAGAGAGAACAAGTAGGGGAGGGGCAGAGAGAGAGGGAGACAGAGGATGTGAGGCGGGCTCTGTGCTGACAGCAGTGAACCGGAGGCGGGTCTCGAACTCACAAACTTCGAGATCATGACCTGAGCTGAGGGGGATGCTCAACTGACTGAGCCACCCAGGTGCCCTGCCACTCTCTTACCTTCTATTCTCTCCTCGACAAACTGTAGTGAGGCTTCCACTTGCACAGGCAGTGACCTTATAGAAGTTACTAAGGGCTCTGTTGCTCAGTCTAATGATCGTATTTTTTTGTGGCTTCATTAAACCCAATTAACTATTCCTTCCCTGGCTTCCTTTTAACACCCACAACGTGCTGCTGTTTCTTGATTATACATTTGTGTGCTGCTCTTCCTCTTTCTGGCAGTGAATGTCACTGGACCTTAAGACTTTATCTAGTCCTGTCCCCTCCTCATTACAATACTGGGACATTCTCGTATAGACCTGTGATTCCAAATTATGTCATTAGCAGATGACTCAGAAACGTACGTCATCAACCAGTCCTTCCCACTGAATTTTATTTCCCACTTAGTGCTTACTATCTTATCTCAGATGAACCTCTGGCAGCGTAAACAGGGGTCCTGTCCTGTTTACATAAAGTAGGGAATCCTTTTTTTTTTTTAAATAATAAAAAAAGGGGGCGCCTGGGTGGCGCAGTCGATTAAGCGTCCGACTTCAGCCAGGTCACGATCTCGCGGTTCGTGAGTTCGAGCCCCGCGTCGGGCTCTGGGCTGATGGCTCGGAGCCTGGAGCCTGTTTCCGATTCTGTGTCTCCCTCTCTCTCTGCCCCTCCCCCGTTCATGCTCTGTCTCTCTCTGTCCCCAAAAAAAAAGTAAATAAATAAACGTTGAAAAAAAATTAAAAAAAAAATAAATAATAAAAAAAATATTTCTAATCTAGCCTACATACCTTGTATGTTCTGGCTCCTATCTCTCCAGTTTATTTTCTTTTCTTCTTTGTGCTTCTAATTTATTAGCTTTCTTTCAGTTCCTACTCTTAGGAAATGCTTTCCCTACCACAGTACCTTAGGATATGCTTTTGCTCTGCCTAGAAAGCCCTTTCTCTAGTCAATGTCTGTTCAGTCTCCAGGTACATGTGCCTCAACATACCCATGATACGATGTGTAAGAGAGCATGTCCAAGGAGGTCACAAGAGTTTGAATTAAAGCCATGGATTTTGGGATTAGAAGTCAGAACCTGGGGCGCCTGGGTGGCTCAGTCAGTCGAGCATCCCTCTCTTGGTTTTGACTCAGGTCATAAGCTCATAGTTCGTGGGTTCAAGCCCAACATTGGGATCTGTGCTGGCAGCGTGGAGCCTGCTTGGGATTCTTTCTCACTCTCCCTCTCTCTCTCTGTCTCTCTCTGCCCTTCCCCTGCTCGCACTCTGTCTCTCTCTTTCGAAAATAAATAAACGTTAAAAAATTACAAAAATAAAAATATCTAGCAAATACATATTATTTGCTCTTTGACTTAGCAGCCCCACTTCTCAGGCTCCCTCCTAAAGGTGACGTGACAATGAAACACTGAAAACAAGTCAGAAGTCTCAATGGGGGATTCGATGAACAAGCTATAACACCTTCATATAATAGAGTACGAAGCAGATGTACAAAAAGGAATAAAATTGTCTATATATTACAATAGAGTTATCTTTAGAATATATTAAGTGTAAACAGCGAGGAGGAGAAAGCATACGGAGAACGTTATCATTTATCCAGGAAAGGGAGGAGAGGATTCAAATATATAAGCTAGCTTGCTTGTATTTAAAAAAAAGTCAAACCACAGATCCTTTGACTTACCAGATCCTTTGAGTTACCAGTAAGGGGAGGACTGTAATGCAGACCTGCCGAAGTCAGAATCAGCCTGATGAGGAGCTCTGGAGCAAAGACTAAGAGTCCTGGTTGGGTCTTGGTGGCCATACACCGATTCCATCTGCTTGGGCTGCATTAATATACTGTCATAGACGAGGGGGCTTAAACAGACATTTATTTTCTCATAGTTCCAGAGGCTGACGAGTCCAAGATCAAAGTTAGATGGGGTTCATTTCCTCGTAAGAACTCCTTCCTGGCTTGCAAATAGCTGCCTTCTCTCTGTGTCCTCATGTGGGCTTTCCTCCATGTTCATGAGGACAAAGAGAGAGCTCTCTCTTCCTCTTCTATAAGGCCACTAATCACATGACCAGGGCCCCATGGTCATGACCTGATCTAACCCTAATTAACGTCAAAGTCCCCATCTCCAAATACCGCCTGTCTTAGGCTGTTCTGGCTGCTATAACAAAATGCCACAGACTGGATAGCTTATAAACAACAAAAATTTATTTTTTCTCACAGTTCTGGAGACTGGAAGCCTGAGATCAGGAGGCCAGCGTGGTCGGGCAGGGGGTCCTCTTCTGGGTCACAGGCTTCATGCTGTGTCCTCACGTGGCAGAAAGGGCTAGGGAACTGTGTGTGCTCTAAGAACACTAATTCCATTCGTGAGAGCTCCACCCTCATGACCAAAGGACCTCCCCTTTGTGACGTAAGCACTGCCCAAAGGCCCCACCTACTGCCATCACATTGGACATTATTATCTTAACATATGAATTTGGCGGGAACACAGAGATTCATGTCACATCACCATCACCTTAGGGGTTAGGTCTTCAATATATAAATTAGTGAGAGGGGGACACAAACACTCAGTCCATAACATATCTCCATTGTGCTTAGTCATTGGCTTGGGTTGCCTAAGAAGAGTAAGGTTTCAGTTAAACCAAAGTGTATCCTGAAGGCACTGAAATGGAAGCTGTCAAATGACTTCAATCTTTGCAACTGTAGCTGTTCTCTCTTGAAGGGAGAGCTAAGCGGTACATCTCTGTGGCCACTGCTGTCCACTTCCGCCCTGGGAGTATCTCCCGCAGGGTTCTTTGCGGCGGGGGTGGGGGTGGGGTTGAGATACCTGATTATGCAAGGTGCTTGTGCCCTTCAGTTCTGTTTACGTTTGACCCCCGGTGTAACACTTTCATCTTAGGATGGATTGTTACTGAGACTGTCCAACTTTATAACCCGGTGGGTCTATCAGAGCTCCAAGGTCATTATGGGCAGTTCTGAATGCCTGGTCACTTAGTACCCTATGGTCATCGTTCTAATCTACCAGGACCCAGCAGCATACCAGGAGCAGTATTCCAGAAAGCGTATATAATTCTTCACTGTGGATCAGAGTCTTTGCTCTAGAAGCCCAAGGGCCTGCATGGTGACCCTTTCACTAGAGCTTGTCACAGACTCTATGCTACAATGTCCCCACTGCTGATAGTTCCAGCACCATAGCATCTGCCAAATTACATGGCCCAAGTGGAATAGCTGTTTGTACACTGCCTGGATCAGCTGCAGAGTCCGTCCCTATTCTAGACCCCGTGCAAAGCTGACAAATTTTCACGATGGACACCGGTAGAAGGGCAGTATTTCTAGATGCGGCATTTATCGCCTTCAGAACCCAAAGAAGCCTACCAGACCTTGTGCTTTCCTCTTTATGGAAACATGCAAGATGCCTCAATTTGTCTTTTGCTTTGGAGGAGACGTTCTGGGATCCGCCTGACCACTGGGGTTTTAAGAACTTGACTGAAATGGCAGGTCCCTGAATTATCCGAGGATGTATGGTCCACCTGCTGGAGTCCATGCACGTACTTTATCAAGGATTCCAGCGTGCTAGCCGATTCTTGCTCACCCTGTCAAATCAGAGTGATGTCGTCACTGTAATGAATGAATGTGATGTTTTGTGGGACATCCGGAAAGTTCGGATCTCTTTGGACTGTATTAATGTCAGATAGCAGAAGAGTTAACATAGCACAATGACAAAACTGTGGACGTGTATAGTTCTCCACTTCATAGGGACCGATTCTGGTCCTTTTTCTTGATCAGGATAGAAAAGAATCCATCTTTCATATTAATGGCCAGATACCATGTACCTAAGGCCGTAATTGATCTGCTGTAGTTAAGATACCATGGTTACCATATTAGCTGCAATTGGGGATGTTACTTGGTTGGGCCTGCAGTGGCCTACTGTTGTTCTCCAGAATCTAGCATCTGGTTTCTGCAGAGGCAAGACTGGCTGGTCACATGGAGACAAGGTGATGGCCAACATCACTGCATCCTTGAGATACGTAAGGCTGATACTAATCCATTCCACCCTCCCTGGGATACAATGCTGTTTCTACCTTGATTAGGGGTGAGGATGGGGCAGTTTCAGAGGTTTTTACTTGACCTACTATCGTATTTCTTATCCCCACAAGCCAAGCGTTACTTCAAATGCCAAGTAATTCGGTCTCCATGATATAATCAAGAATTGGGGAAATAACCACAGGGTCAGTGCACAGACATAGTATATTGATTTTAAGCTATCTTGTGGCCATGAATCCACTTAATTCCTGGTTCACTTTTGCATCCACTTGGCAGAAGGTTATAATGACACCTAGTTTCTAGGTATCTGTATTAGTCAAGGTTTTTCAGGGAAACAAAATCAAAAGTGTGTGTGTGTGTGTGTGTGTGTGTGTGTGTTGCGTAAAGAAAGAGATTTTAAGGAACTGGCTCATGTGATTATAGGGACTGGCATATCTGCAAGGAAGGCTGGCAGTGTGGAGACCCAGGGAAGAGTTGATATGGTAGCTTAAGTCCAGAGGCAGTCTGGATGCAGAATTCCTTTTCCCTAAAGAGGACCTCGGTCTTCATTCTTTTTTTTTTATTTATTTTTTTAACGTTTATTTATTTTTGAGACAGAGAGAGACAGAGCATGAACGGGGGAGGGTCAGAGAGAGAGGGAGACACAGAATCTGAAACAGGCTCCAGGCTCTGAGGGGTCAGCACAGAGCCTGACGCGGGGCTCGAACTCAAGGACCGTGAGATCATGACCTGAGCCGAAGTCGGACGCTCAACCGACTGAGCCACCCAGGCGCCCCTCGGTCTTCATTCTTAACCCCTTCGACCGATTGGATGAGGCCCACTCAGAATGATGGCGAGTAATCTGCTTTACTCGAAGTCTATTAATTTTAAATGTTAGCCACGCCTGAAAAATACCTACACCACAACATCTAGTCTGGTATTATGACAAACATCTGGGCATCAGAGCCTAGCCAAGTTGACACATAAAATTAACCATCGCGCTATCAATATCAAATAGCAGACCCTGTTCCAATAATTTTCCAAAGGTATTGGTATTTCTCTCTCCCCAGTGTATAGTCACCCAAGCAAACAGCCGTTCATCCTTTGGGAAAGAACAAAGAGAATTTGAGTATTTTGCTGTGGTACTTCAGGGTCCTTCTTCCTGGAGACAAACGACTTCGTTATTCACTGGTATCCTAATTATCAATTGATTACCTCTCAGCTCCAAATTTACACGTCAGTGCGTACTCTATGATAATGGATGAAATGTTTTTAAGGATTTATCCTTTGCAGTGAGCAAAATGCTAAACTTTCTCGGTGGCGGGTGCTAGAAGAATACAGGAAGAAGGAAGGAGCTTTTCCACTCATTCTGGTTGCTGTGCTGTCAGTCAGTGACGCGGTCAGTGGTGCCGATCCAGCCTTGCTCCCAGAATACACAGCCCAGCCTAGCCTGATAATCTTCCCATGGCCCTCTCAATACAGATACCGTGCCCTCCAAGGCTCTTGCCTGCACCAGCACCTCCTTTTGCTGGCCTCTACCTCTCCCCCAGAGGGAGAGGACGCCAGGTTTGGTATCCCTGACAATGGTGTGACCTTCCTGACATAGACACTGTGCTCTCCAGGCATCCCATTTGCGCCGGCCACTGTGGACAACCTTCCCCCACAGTGATTCTCTCCCTGCTTGCCTGGAAACTAACCAGCTCTGGCCTAGGAAAACCAGCAGACTTCCCTGTCATTTAATGGGTTGCAACCATACCTTCGCCATCAAGATCTGAACCCCAGCCTTCAGAGAACTCCCTCCATAGAAGTCTGTCCTTCCTGGGTATTTTTCCCTCAGCCCTAGAGTACCCTTACATCTTATACTTACTCTTTGATCATAGCCTAATTATTCTTACTCTTGAACCTGCACTTTTAAAATCATGGTGTGGTTGCTGTCTCTTGATTGGACCCAGACTGCTACACACTGGGAATGGCTCCAGAGAGTTAGGATTTGGGAATCAGATGGGTCATCCCCTGGTCTTGAGTGCAGCGCTGAACCCATTGCTAAAGGGAAGCGGGATGCTAGTAACTCAGTGCATGTGATGGCATCGCGAGTAATCACACTGTCGTGGATTGTAATGGAGTGCCAGATGAAGCAAGTGCCTTAGAAACTTAAGTGGCTACGGCATTTGGCCATTATGGCAGTCCGTAAGGACTGTGGTAGAGTCCACAGATGGACCCTTTTGAAAGCACTTCAGAACTTACGGGAAAAAAAATTTAAGAAGACGCTCTGAAGCCCAGTAACGTGTAGCTCCCTTATGGAAGTAGCTTTCTCTTGTACCCTGTGCATGTCCACTGGTTGTGGCTTGTCTGTGACCCCAAGGGCTGCTTCCTGCTTGCCCAATGACTGTGGACCATCTCTGATCTGGGATGTTGGAGAATTTTTCACCACCCAGTGGACTGCAACTCTACTGTCTCCAGTGAGGTCTAAAGTCCTGTACACGTTTGTCCTGCCTTGGTTACTCTCCCTCAGCCCCAAGATCTATTTGTAACTTACAGTGACTCTTTTATCATAGCTTGATCATTCTTTGCACTGAACTTCCCTTGTTTAAATCACAGTGTAGCGGCGCCTGGGTGGCTAAATCAGGTAAGCATCTGACTTCAGCTCAGGTCATGATCTCACAGTGGGTGAGTCTGAGCCCTCCGTCGGGCTCTGTGCCGGCAGCTCCGAGCCTGGAGCCCGCTTGGGATTCTGTGTCTCCCTCTCTCTCTGCCCCTCCCCTGCTCGCGCTCTGTCTCTCCCTCTCTCTTGCAAAAATAAATAAACATTTAAAAAAATTTAATTTAAAACATCACAGTGTAGTTTCTGTCTTCTGACTGGACCTGTACTGAAATGGACTCCGGGTTTGGTATCTGGCACAGGTCCAGAAACTGAGCGAGGGATGGTGAACTTTTATTAAGACAGCTTTCTGCAGCCGTCTGTTTATCCCATTCTTGCTTTCTTTTGGCTGGAGACATAAACCAGCACAGAGTTTCCCTTCCCCCCCCCCCCCGCCCCTTCTATTTTGTCCTGAGGGACACTGTGTTCTACTAATAATCTCTACAGCCCTGCAGGTCACATTCTCTTGGATGCCACATCAACTTTGTCCATCATCACAATCATCGTGAACCATTGTGAAGCATTGGCGGTTAAGCACTACCACGTGTCTTCGTCCCCTCCCATCGATGAGCTAAGTTCTCTTACCTCCCCTACTGTCAGACGGGAGCCACCGCTAAACTTCTTCGTGATGCCAATGCTTCTCTCACTGGCATAAACCTGATGGCCTTGGCAAATTGCATGACTTATGGAACCTCGTGGAACAAAACCCTCCGGTGGGTTCTTCAGCCTCCCGTGGTATATCTACTCAAGTGCGCCCATTGCCTGAGCTTTTTATTCTTCCTGTTCACCATACACTACAGAGACTCAAGCATTTCAACTTAGCTCAGCATAAACCATTGCTTTCTTCGGCCTCCCTTGCATTGGGTTTGTACTGTCACCTGAGTTTCTTGGAAGGATGCTAAACCCAGTATCCCAAGAGAGTTACCCCAACTCAAGAAACTCTACCACGTTCAGTCTTACGTGCCAGGCCCTTTGAGAAAATTTCACAAGATCCAGTGCTCAGGTACCCTCGGTTCCGTGTGGAAAATGCCGACTAACTCTCGCGGCTCTTGTGGAGTACCCTGTCCTCCCTCATCAGGCTAAACATGGACCTGGCTGTCACTCCACATACCTATTAACTTTGTAGTTTGGGCCCAGTTGCACTGTCGAAGAGAGGTAGGTCATCTTTGCAGGCTCTGAGGATTTATATAAGTCTGTGGTGCATAAATCTTCAAGAAATACGCAGACGTCCTTATCCTGTGTGTCGAGATTCCTGGTCTTCCCAAGCAGGGCCCTGACATTGGCATAATAGACCTTCTTGGGTTATATATTCAATTGTCTTTGAAGCTAGGAACTCTATTTAATTCTGAGTTTGGTTTTTAGCTTCTTCTGTCTCTCACTACAAGAGAAAAGGGGCCTGTAGGATACCAAAGAGGCTCTCTGGGCTTCATAGTTCATTTTCTATTGTTAATTGCCCTCAGCTTTTCATTATCATCTGTAAGACAGAGGATCTGTAAGATACAATTTCATAGCAAATAGCCAATTCCAGTGTCCTTGTATTTGTGGCCTCCCAATCCCAGGCTTCAGACCAGTTTTGCATACGTTACAGAGGGAAGTAGTTTAGACTCTATCACCCTTCCTCCTGTCTAGATGCCCTCAAGTGATCTAGAGGTCTGATGACAAAGTCTCTGAAGAATTTAGACGGCCTTGCAGGCTTTTTAAGGCAAAGGTTTTTATTGGCTTCCATGAGCGCTCAGTCTTGTGTTTTTGCCTTTCACTCTTTCTCTTTCGGTGTATGTATTTGCCTGATATAGAATAATAAACTTCTTTTCCTCATTTGTCTACAAATTTTAGAAATTTGAGCATTTCAGTTAGTTACCAAACATGAAGCATTAATCTTCCATAACAGAATGTGGTTTATAAGGAGTAATCTTATTCTGTCACTGAATTATAAGAGTTACCATGGATGGAACAGTTTATTTAAATGTATGTTCTTTACTTCATCTGTTCCAGAACACTACAAAGCAGACCTAACTCTCTTATTTTACAGATCAGGAAACTCAAGGACAAGGAGCTGAGGTAACTGTCCATGATCACACACACTAGTAAGCAGTATAGCCTATCTGACTCCACACTCACAATATCAAATTTACTCAACTGAGTCTTTTAGGCAGACATCCCAGATTAAAAATTCAGAGACATGCCCCTTAAGGGTTAAGAAAATTTCCACAGACATTAGCCCTACTATTTTCTCCTGTGTTTCTTTCCCTATTTTAAGAGAGGGTATCTATTCCAAATCCTGGAACCTGAATAACTACTAACTATTCTAGGAGAATGACCTAGAAAGAATGCTCAAGGGCATGCGTAAACTTTTATGTGTGATTACCTTGGGGCGGTTATCTCCACTCCAACCCACAGTTTAGGGTATCAGACAAAATACTTTGCCCAGATTCAACTACAAAATAATGGCTTCTTTATTATTATCATACCAACTGGGTAAAAAAAAAATGGAAAAACTGACTTTAAATAATATCATAAAGAAAGGAAACCTTTTTATTTTGCTAAGGATAAATAGGCTTACCATTCTTGTAAGACCTTGAGGGACAACAAAGTTCCTTTATGTAAACTTTTCTTCTTGTTACTATGGGACTATCAGCTTAAGCCCCAAATTGACTCATGTGTCTTAATTCTTTCCTAATTGAAGCTGATTTTACTCCATGAAATTAGGGATGACCTTCCTTCCTTCCTTCCTTCCTTCCTTCCTTCCTTCCTTTCTCTCTCTTCTTCTCTCTCCCTTCAGTGACCTCATAGGTGTGTATAAAATCAAAAGAACTATCACAATATTACATAAGAGCTCAAAAGAGCAGAAAAAGACCCACAGACATCAGAGGGGAAATTTTATTTTATTGTATATTAGAATTTTAAAAATTTATCATACATGGCCTGTTGGCTTGCTCATTAATTCAGTATACATTTGGGGGATGTCTGTTATTGACAAGGCCCTGAACTGAACACTATGGGAGCTGTAAAAACGAATGGGACACAATTACTGACCTCATGAAATGTATTATCTCTAAGCACACAAATAACTGTAATAACGGGCGAAATGTTACAAATGCCATAGCAGCCATGTGAGTATAGGGTTATGAGAAATTAGCAGAGGCAGCATAATTTTCATTTTGTCTACATTAAATACATATTACTCTTAGAATACCAATTTTAAAAGATTCATTTACTTTTTATTTTTTTTTATTTATTTATTTTTTCAACGTTTTTATTTATTTTGGGGACAGACAGAGACAGAGCATGAGCGGGGGAGGGGCAGAGAGAGAGGGAGACACAGAATCGGAAACAGGCTCCAGGCTCCGAGCCATCAGCCCAGAGCCTGACGCGGGGCTCGAACTCACGGACCGCGAGATCGTGACCTGGCTGAAGTCGGCCGCTTAACCGACTGCGCCACCCAGGCGCCCCATTTACTTTTTATTTATATATATTTTTTAAGTTTATTTATTTATTGAGAGAGAGAATGTGCATGAGCAGGGGAGGGGCAGAGAAAGAGAGGGAGAGAGGGAATCCCAAGCAGGCTCCACGCTCAGTGTGGAGCCTGACAGGGGGCTCGATTTCGTGACTGAGATCACAACCTGAGCCAAAATGAAACGTCGGACACTCAACCAACTAAGCCACCCAGGCACCCCAAGATTCATTTAGTTTTTTTTTTATTTTTTTTAACGTTTATTTATTTTTGAGACAGAGAGAGACAGAGCATGAACGGGAGAGGGGCAGAGAGAGAGGCAGACACAGAATCAGAAGCAGGCTCCAGGCTCTGAGCCATCAGCCCAGAGCCCGACGCGGGGCTCGAACTCACGGACCGCGAGATCGTGACCTGAGCTGAAGTTGGACGCCCAACCGACTGAGCCACCCAGGCGCCCCTAGTTTTTAATGAAGAGAGATCATTAAGTTTATGGAAGAGAAGCACAAATATGGAAGTGGCCACGGAAAGTCACAGATACAGGTCTGCCACAATCTACAGTGGGGTTACACCCTGCTAACTCATTGTAAAATGAAAATATCGCAAGTCAAAAATGCACTTTCTACACTCAACCTATCAAACATCACAGCTTAGCCTGACCTGCCTTAAACATGCTCAGACACTTACAGTAGCCTACGGTTGAACAGAATCACCCAACATAAAGTGTATTTTATAAAGTGTTTATAATAAACTGTTGAATATCATGTAATTTACTGAATACTGTACAGACAGAAAACACGGCATGGTTGTACGGGTACAGATTGATTGTAAGCGTATTGGATATTCATCCTCATGATCATGGGGCTGATTAGGAGCTGTGACTCACTCTTCCTGCTTAGCAGCACAAGAGAACCTCATACCATGTACAGCTGGCCCGAGGGAAGATCAAAATTCAAAATCCGAAGCATGGTTTCCAACGAATGCGTATCACTTTCACACCACCGTGAAGTTGCAAAATCGTAAGTTGAACCATTGTGGGTCGAGACTGTCTGTGTATAGAACAACTTTTTCTTTGTCCAATGAATTACTGGAAGAAGGAAAAGTAGCTGTCTTCCCCGGTTAAGTTCCAAGGGAATGATATCACCTGAGGAAAAATCAACTTCAATTCAGATATGCAAACTGAAGAATTTTTAGGGCCAGGTGGGGGCATCTTGACTATCTTCTTGCATGACCCCCCTTTTTAAAGTTGAAGAAACTGAGGCACAGGTAAGTGAAGATAGTTGCCCAAGATCAGGTAACCAGTTGGAATAGAGATAGAACTAATATTCGTGTCTCCAGACTCCACACTGCTTTCACTGATAACTGGCAATATGTAGAAAACTGTCTGAGATGTAAACAGAGTCAGATTATCTTCATTGGCTATCCGCAGTGGTGCCTTACACATAATAGGCATTCACTAATTATTTACTGAATACATTAAAAAATTAAATTAGTGGGGCGCCTGGGTGGCTCAGTCGGTTAAGCGTGTGACTTCGGCTCAGGTCACGATCTCATGGTTTGTGGGTTTGAGCTCCACGTCGGGCTCTGTGCTGACAGCTCGGAGCCTGGAGCCCACTTCGGATTCTGTGTCTCCTCCTCTCTCTGCCCCTCTCCTGCTCATGCTCTGTCTCTCTCTGTCTCTCAATAATAAATAAACATTAAAAAAATTAAATTAATACTATATTATTTAATGTAATAAGGACAAATAAACTTACAATACATGCTTATCTGTCTACTTAACATCCTGAATCACTAATCGATATTTCGAATTTTTCATGTCCCGCTGAGCTCCTGCTCTACACCCCCCACCCCAGGTAGGCTTTACTCAGTCTTCCTTCTCTCTATTGATGGCAACTTTATCCTTCTAGTTACTTAGGCTAAAAACCTTGGAGTCGTTACTGATGTCTCTCTTTTTTTCCTGCCACATACCATTTTGTCAACAAATCCAACTGGTTCTACCTTCCAAACATCTCCAGAATCTGACATCTCTTGCCATGTTCTCTACTGCTAGCACCTTAAACCAGTCCATAACCATCTCTCTCTTGGGTGACTGCAATGGTCTTCTAACCAGACTCTGCTTCTCCCTTTGTCCACACCAGTCTATTCTAAAAAAAAAAAACAAAAAACAAAAAAACAAAAAAACCAGCCAGAATGATTCTTTCTGACCCTAGCTCTAAAACAGACTTTCATTTCGCGTCTTCTAAGGACTACAGTCCCTTCGATGGCACAGATGTTTATAGCAGCATCGTTCCTAATAAACCAAGAAGTGGAAACAGCCCAAATGTCACCAAATGGATACATCAACAACAATGTGGTAGAGTCCAGAATGCAAAATCCTTGGTAAGAAAAAAAAAGCGACATACGAATATATGCGACAGCGTAGATGAGCTTCGAAAATATTATCCTAAGTGAAAGAAATCAGCCACAAGGTTGCATATTGTATTGACTCCATTTATATGAAATGTCCAGAATAAGCACACCCATAGAGATGGAAAAATGGACTAGTGGCTACCCAGGACTGGAGGGGATGGAAGAGACAGGAAGTGACTGCTCTTGGGCACAGGTTTCTTTTGGGGACGACAAAAAAATGTTCTAAAATTGATTTGTGGTTATATTTGCACATCTCTGTAAATATACCAAAACCACTGAATCGTACACTTTATTTTTTTTAAGTTGATTTATTTATTTTGAGAGACAGAGAAAGTGTGAGAAGGGGAGGGGCAGATACAGAGGGAGAGAGAGAATCCCAAGCAAATCCCAAAAGAATCCCAATCCTCCGCTAATAGTGCAGAGCCCGACACAGGACTCGAACTCACGAACTGTTAGATCATGACCTGAGCCGAAGTCAGACGCTGAACCAACTGAGCCACCCAGGCGTCTCTGAATTGTACACTATAAATGGGTATGTTTTATGATAGGTGAATTACATCTCTTTCTCTCTCTAAACAAACAAACAAACAAATAAACACAACAGAAGGTAATAGGAGGGAAGGACAGAACATAATAAAATGGGAGCAGAATATGTAAAGACTCCACATTAGAAAGGAACTTAGTATCTAAAAGAAAGAGGGAAAGCCAAAATCCCCAGTGTATGAGCAAAGTGGGAAATAAGCTGGAGAGTTAGATAAAGACTATATCCTGGAGAATTTTAAATTTTATCACAAGCCTGAAAGAAGTTTTAAAGAGCTTCAAGCAGGTAAGTGACATAACCAAATTTCCATTTAAAAAAAAGCAAACATTCTGGCTGGGAGAATTAGAACAGGACAAATGTAGAAATAGAGCAATTAAAAGGTTATTGCAGGAGATGCAGAAGAAAGGATTGTTGAAGTAGAGGCAGAGACGAGAGATGGATCTTAGGATCTACTTTGGAGGGATAAGTAGATAAAGTTGGTGACAGACTGACGTAGGGCATGAAGGCTAGGGGTAGAGGAGGACTCCATTCCATTAGATGGAGACCCCTACGAGAAGTGTGGTTTGGGGTCCGGGAGTTCTGGATATGCTACATTTGAGAACCACCAGGTAGAGATGTACATAGGTAGCTTGATATACAGTTCAGATTGGGTTCCAATGTTGGCTCCGCCATTTGCAAGCTATGTGACGCTGAGAAAAGTTATTTTTTTCCCTGATTCCTTCATCTGGTAGTGAAGATTACAATACCCTTTAATAGCCAAATAATAACCCACTGGATTATCACAGCTTTTTGGTTAAGAACACAGACTTTGAGCCTCAACTGCCTGACTTGGATCCATGACCACAGCAGTGTAACGTGCGACAAGTTACCTCTTCGAATCCCATTTTCTTCACCCCCAAATACAGATAATAAAAGCACCTATCCCATAGGGTTATCAAATAATATATGTATTAGATAATACACACACAATGCTTTGGGCTTGGTGGACAAGCATGATGTAGGTGGTTGCTATTATTATTAACTCAAGGGGTTAACATGAAGAGAGATGATACAAATGAAGGGAACCAGTATGTAGTAGGTGTTCGAAGAATGTTACTAAAGTTTCCTTCCTTATTTTTCCACCTGAATTTTGCCTCAATAGAACTTCTTACCCTTATCCAGACTGGATTAACCTGAGGCACTCAATATAAGAAAGCCTACTTAGTCGCCCAACAGTTTAGGATGGGAGATAAAGGCCAGTTAACAGTGACCAAAGAGGGGAAAATGGAGAAAGGAATCTCGAAAAGAGGGGGCACAATCCAGGTTGAGGAGACAGAATGCACTCAGCAAATATGGAATCCAGCTTAGTGAAGCAGATGCGGTAATATGGAAAGGTCGAGTTGGCTTGAAACACTGTTTGCTAAGAGATGAAACCCCACATCATGTCTTTTTTCTAATGAATAACAGGGAAGCAGGCTTCTTCAAGTGATTTGACAATACCTAAAATTATCATGAACTCTTCCTGCGGCCTTTGTGTCTGCCATCCCAGCTAGGTATTCATTCATTCACCTGCTCATTCATTCACTTATTTACTGATTTAGGCAACAGATATTTGCACTAAGGAAACCAAAGGGAAATCAAGACAAAAATTCTTATCCTGATGGAGTTTGAAGTCTGGTCGAGGACTACAGGGAAGAAACAAGTAACATATGTAAATTCTATGGGGACAAAGCAAGCAGTGGCGTCAGGAGAGACGTGGATATGGCAAATACAGTAAAGGCCTGAGGAGGGGAACTTCCCAACAGTGGGAGCGTTCAGTGCAAAGGCCCTGCATCGTCCTGTCTGTGTGCCATGTTGTGTTCCATTTCTCCACTTCTAACATTGAAAGAGAAAAGTGAAAAGTTTCTATTGGACTGAAGAAGATAATGTACTCGATAACTCCATGTATGACTTTGTAAGGGCTACTTCAACAAATTACTACTAACCAGGGGGTTTAAAACAACAAAAATGTTGGGGCGCCTGGGTGGCACAGTCGGTTAAGCGTCCGACTTCAGCCAGGTCACGATCTCGCGGTCTGTGAGTTCGAGCCCCGCGTCAGGCTCTGGGCTGATGGCTCAGAGCCTGGAGCCTGTTTCCGATTCTGTGTCTCCTTCTCTCTCTGCCCCTCCCCCGTTCATGCTCTGTCTCTCTCTGTCCCAAAAATAAATAAACGTTGAAAAAAAAAAAAAAAAAAAAAAAACAACAACAAAAATGTGTTCTCTCACAGCTCTGGAGACCAGAAAGCCAAAATCCAGCAGAACGGTGCTCTCTGTGGGGGCTTTTGGAGAAAACCCATTCCTTGCCTCTTCCAGCTCCCAGCGACCACTGCAGAGTTTTCTGGCTGCTTCGCTGTCCCCTCTTTCTCCACCGTCACAGGGTCTTCTCTTGTGTGTGCCCATGTCTTCTCTTCTGTGTCTTAAAAGGACACTTGTCTTTGGATTCCGGTCCCAACTTCGTAATGCAAGATGATCTCAAGAACCTTAATTACATCTACAAAGACGCTTTTTCCAAATAAGGTCACAATCACAGGTTCTGACAATTAGGACATAAACATATCTTTGGAGGGGTGACCATTCCAAGGTGTGAGTGGATTCACCCCCGCCAAAGGGGTGAATTACCCCTCCAAAGGGGGTGAGTCCACTATAGTCAGTGAAGTTGTCTTAGCGTTACTTTGCCCTCACTCTGGACTTCCTCACATTCCCCATCTTTTTTTCTTCAGGTTGAAAGGTTGCCCTGTAGACATGCTTTTTGGGAAGGCAGTGCCTATGCAGAACTAGGCGAGGTGGACGACCACGAATTATCTGAGAAAGAGATGTTCATATGGCCATGGCCATTAATGTGGTCCAAGTGCAAGGTGGGGCTGGCATCTGTTTTGGAGTTGGGATGACTAGGTAGGTTAAATTTTCAGAAGAATTATTAACTCCCTGTTGGCCAAACATCAAGTAGATAAATGTAATCCAATGATAACAATCTGGCATATTGAAGAAATTCTTCCATTTCTCCCTTTTCCCATCCATACCATACAGAACTGTTCCCTCCCTTATTCATATTTCACTTCTACTTTGGCTACCTTTTTATAGTTTAAGTCTCTTAAACTTGTGGTATAACATACAAGCAATGAAGCATAAAACTTTATGCCCACGTATTGATTTCATACTATTAAATTTTACATATGTGTATATCTATGTAAGCACGATTCAAATCAAGCACCCAGGAAGCTTTCACATACCTGTGCCCAGTTAATAACCCCTCCTCCCAAAGCGACCACTATTCTGAGTTCTATCACCATAGACTAGTTAACTGTTTTCACACTTCTTATAAAGCAATGTAGTATGCATTCTCGTGTCGCTTTCTTTGTTTAGACATTATGTATGAGGGATTCATCCATGCTCCTCCGTGTAGATGGAGTCCATTCTTTTTCACCACTCCATAGTATTCCATTGTGTATTATATAGTCATTCTGTTTTGATGGGTGCTTGTGTTGCTTCCATTTGTGAGCTATCATGAATAAAGCTGCTATGAATCATCTTGCACAGGTCTTTTGGTGGACATATGCCCTTATCTTCGTTGGGCACATCCCCAGGAGTGGAACTGCTGGGCCATAGGATAGGCATATGGTTAGTGTTAGTAGATATTGCCAAAGACTTTTCCAGAGTAGCGATACCAATTTTCACTCCAGTTGGCCCACATCCTCACCAACGCTTGATAGTGTCAGGATTTTTCATTGTAGTTATTCTGATAGGTATATAGTGGGATTTAATTGGGTCTTAATTTGCATTTCCCTAATGACTTATGATGTTGAGTACTTTGTCCTATGCTTACTGGCCACTTGTATATCCTCTTGCAAAGTGCTTATTGAAGGTTTTTTCTGTTCCCCCCCAAAAAATTGGGGTTGTCTGTATTTTTCCAAATGATTTGTAGTTCTTTATATAATCTGGATATGAGTCCTCTTTGTAAATATGTGTCTTTTCCTGATCTGCCCTAATTGCCTTTTCATTTTCTCACTTGTGTATTTTTGCCGTCAGCAAACTTTTTCTATAAAGGGCCAGATGGTAATTATTTTAGACTTTGTAAGCCATGTGATCTCTGTTGCTGCTACTCAACTCTGCCGCTGTAGAAAAAAAGCAGCTGTAGACAGCCATACATTAAATGAATAAGCATGGCTGTATTCCAATAAAACTTTATTTATGGACACTGATATTTTGAATTTCATGTGCATTTCACATATCATTACATATTATTCTTCCCCTGACTTTTTTCAACCACGTGAAAATATAAAAACCATTTTGAGCTCACAGGCTGTACAAAGACATATAGCAGGATGAATTTAGTACATTGGCCATAGTTTGGTGGACCCGACATGTATTTTATACACAGAAGTTCTTAATTTTCATGAGTTCCAATGTATGTCTCTTCTTTGGTCATTAATGCTTTTTATTCCTATATAAGAAATCTTTGCCTATCACAGTTCTTGAATATGTTCTCCTTTGTTTTATCCCAAAAAGCTGTATTTTATCACTCAACGTTTGTCAATGACCCGTCTAGGATTCAGTTTTGTGTATGGTGCAAAGCAGAGGTTTTACACTTTTGTTTCTATGTACTCAAATTATCATACACCTTTTCCAACTCTCCTATGCAGCTGTGACTTACCAGCCCTGAAACATTCCCTGATGGCCAAATGTGGAGCTTACAACTGTCAGCTCATCATTCGTCCAACGACTACTTTTTAAAGGCTTTTTATGCACCATGCTAGACGCAAAGGTTTGGCTTTAGTCTCAAGGCGATTATAGCCTTTTAAAGATAACAACGAAGTCTCTACAATAAAATGTGATAAGTGCCATGATTATATTGCAGGTATTTGTTTATGTTTTTCTCCTACTAAAAATTAGTCATTTGAAGAAAGGGGCAAAAGCTTTAATTTGATTATCTCTAGCACTTTGCATGAATTCTGGTAGAAAAGAGGTGCTCGTGAAAATTTCGTGAGTAAATGAGTGGATAAATACCCATACATACACAGTGGTTATATGCACATATATGTATACAGTGCATATGTACACAGATTATGTACATATAAGATTCCAGTGAATATGTACAATGTACACACACACACACACACACACACAGCCTTCTACCTCTTCCTCCCAGACACACAAGCTAAAGTACCTCTTGTGCAACTAATCTTTGTGTACCTTGGTCAGAGGACAAAGTTTACATGGTATAGCCTCATGATCAAAGTCCTGGTGGCTCCTGTATCAGACCGCCTCCATTCAAATCCAGGCTCTAACACCTAGTGGCTGCGTAATCTTAGACCAGTTGCTAAATCTTTCTGTGCCCCAGTAACCTCATCCATAAAATGGGAAGACCTCTCTCATAGGGTTGTTTAGAATATTAAATGAGTGCATACATATGAAACAACCAGAGACCTAAAAAGCTCAATGAGGACAGGAATTTTTGTCTGCTTTCTTCATTGCTGTACCCCTAGCTCCTAGGAGACCGGTACGCTGTAGACACTCGATGATCACATCTGTTGCGTGAATGAGAAATACGTGGATCAGGAAAATCCCGATGATTGTTGGCTGTGATTATTTCATACATGATAGAAAAGCTCTGAATTCCAGTTCCAGCCATTCCCCATCCCCCAGTCCCCAATGATGACAATTTCACTCTTTGGGAATCATAGCATTTTTCACCAGTGACACAAGGTGGCAGCATCAGTCTCCTTTTGAGCGACCAACCGCACTAGTTTCACTATTCTAGAGAGAAATCCCGCAGCGTCTTTTTGCGCAAGTTCCTCCATCCATTCTAGATTCTGTTGCTTTGAATAACAACATTAACTATTTGAATTGCTGTAAGGTGAGCTCTTAACTGCCCTAATTTCTAGCTAAAGAAAAGATTACCGCTGGTAAAAAGATGAAGGAGTACTGACATAATCCAGGCCGCTTTACAGTAACACTTCTGTTTTGTGTGTTCCTAAAGGTCCATTTCCATAACAAATAACTGCTTGACAAATCATGAACCCAAGCCTTCCTTTCTGCTACACAAGGTGCAACAATGTTGTTCCTTTTCAAGTCTGTAAGAAAAAACAAAACAAAAGCAAATGTTCTCGGCTTTCTAAATAAAGACATGTGGCTGATTCTGCAGTCCTTCTAAATTATTTCTGTGAAACCACTGCGCAGAAGCAGAAATTTCCGAGTACCTTTGGAGGTGAGACCTTGTGGTGTAAAGAAAAGAATCCTGGTTTAGAAATTAAGAGACCTGGGATTCTAGTGGTGCTTCAGGAATCTCCTTATCTCCAACTTTAAACAAAGTTCCTATCTTTCCCAAATTCAGTACCTCTATTTCTAAAACAAAGATAATAATGTCTGCCTTACCTACTTGAAATGAGATCAGTGAATGTAAATACATTTATAAACTGTAAAGGGCTCTATTTTATACTGCATGAGCTAATGTTAGAATCATTTCCATTTTACCTACGGGGAAAACCAGTTCTAGCCAGTTAAATGGGCTTGCCTCAGTTTTCTCATCTATAAAATGGGCTGATGAAAGCAACCCCACCTACCTCAGTGACTTGTAAGGATAAAATGAGGTAATAGATGTGAAAGTGCATTTACAGTGCGAGTACTCTCACTTGTACAAGATTGTTAGTTTAAGCAAATGGCTTTTCTTGAGTTTCACAAACAATCCTGAAGAAAACAACATGTAACTAAATAGGCTTTTAAAAATAAGCATGTTTGATTTACTTCAGAAATCTCAGGAAATTGTGCATCACTTCTCGGCCTTTGAGCTAAGATCAAGTGTAGTATCTGTTCTTATCAGGTTAATATCTGATATGTCCTTTATCTGAAGACAATCTAGTAAATGGATTTTTGGAGCTTGCTCAGTCTACTCCACACGGACCCGGGAATGCAGTACCTCTAGGAACTGCGCACCCCCTCAGGGCGGGGAGGAGGAGAAATCTCAGGAGATCGCACATTTAGAAAAAAAAGACAGGAATAGAGAAGCCTAAGGTATCATTGCATTTAGGGAAGGATAAACTCAAACTAAATGGTATATATTCAGAGTTAGTAGTTGATAAACACTTTTTGAATATGTGTGTTTAAATTAGGTGTATTGTAGAAATAAAGTGTTCGCTTAAAATACTAACATTCAACTAAACATTTATCAACTGCCTATTTTGTATTGAGTATTCTCAAAATGTGTTCTTTCATTTTTAATGTTTTAGTCCTCAAAACCAGGGAAAAATTGAAATTAAATTGAAATTGAAATGAAAAGTTGAGAAAACTGAGATTCAGAGAAGTTGCTCAGTTTGCCTCAGGTCAAACAGCAGATCCAAGATGTTCAGACCTCAAATCCCCTGTTCCTTCCTGCCTTTTCTTTTTAAGTTTATTTCCTTATTTTGAGAAGCAGAGAGAGAGAAAATAGGGGAGGGGCAGAGAGAGAGAAGAGTGAGAATCCCAAGCAGGCTCCACTGTCAGCACAGAGCCCATGCGGGGCTTGATCCCACATACCAGGGAGGTCATGACCCGAGTCCAAAGTCAAGAGTTGGCCCTTTAACTGCCTGAGCCACCTAGGCACCTCCTTCCTGTCTTTTCCTAGGCCCATTACTGTGGCGGCCTCTACTCACTCCTGTAGCAACACTCATGATTCCAAATCCAGCACTTACAAAAAAGCAATCTAGCAATTTTTGTTTAGTATAATCCAGAGGTGGAATGTACCAGTTTTAAAGAAACTGGATAAATGGGGTACTTCATAACCAAAACTTATCTGTCTCCTTAAGTGAATTTCAATGGCTTGCTTTGACCTTTGGACTACACACTCTCATGTAAAGGCACTCAGTTACCTTTCCTCTAAATATTTCCAGAACCAGTTCATGCCTTTTCAAAAAACAAAACAAAACAAAACAAAAAAGATTAATTATTAAATGTTAGGGGTTAAAGAGAAAGAGAAATAAAATAATGAGGTAACAGGAGATCTTAGAAATGAAAGCCATTTAAATCTCTTGGGAGGTATCAGTTATTTAAGAATATGATGTGCTATGGTTGTCACACATAATAAATTAATCTTAAAAAAGGCATTTATCCCTGCTGATGCTATACTTCTTATACAGACTAGTTTAGTGAACTGGATGCCATTTTCAGGAGTGAGTTTTGGTAAGCTATGTTTACCAGGAATTTTAATGACTTAATTACTTTGAAACGACACCATTCTAAACTATGAAGTCTGTTCCACTGCATTTAACTTGCTAGTTAGATTGCTCAATTTTGGAGTTTAAAGCAAAGATGCCTTCACGTTCACGTATCTGGTTAGGTGGTTTGATTTCCTATTATGTAAAGAATGATATTGACACTGTACTTGTGATTTGTTCAAGTCAATTTTAATGAGTATCTCTACCATTCTGTTCCCTGGAAGAGTAATCCGAATACAATACTTGTTTGCATACAACTACAGGCTTCAATCAGCGCTATGATCTTTTTGTTATGAACAAAAGATAACCTGCAGAGCCCTGTGAATGGAAATATAAAACTTACTTCAACATCCATTCATTTTCCCTCTTATCTGCTCTTGGAACAACAGATTTTTTTGCCTTCTTAGCAAGCAGCTGAATTCAACCTGGAGAACTTGAATGTTAGGTTCTTAGTATTCAGTCTAGTGCCAGCTAAAGTTAACAATCTCACCCAATTACTTTAGGAACCGACAAGATTGAAGAGTTGTAATACCATTTAGCCACAGTAAAAGGCTGGCTTTTACAATGTTTATTCTTAAATATGTTTATTCTTAATAAAAGTCATTTCGCAGATAAGGAAAAGCATACAGGAAATGGAAAAGGAGGTAACTCTAAAATTCTAATGATAGAACAGAGTAGAATACAAGGAGCCATCTGAGTGGCACAGGTGTCCAAGGAGGGGGGAAGATAGGAGGGCTCTGAGGTTTCAACAAGACTTGGACTTACTTGCAGATCGAAATTCCAAAGACAGGGGTTGGTGACTTAGAACTTCAAGGGTGATTATCATTACAAAGAGGGTTGAGTGGGCAAGGGAAAGACTCCAGAATCCCCGAATTCCTTTCAGAACGTCAATAATCACATTGTATTGTTTCTGCCATTTTAACATTTCAAGAGGTGGGTGTCACTGAAAAGCTACGGAAGGAATCTGTTCTCTTAGCTATCCTGGCTTTTACTTGTTGCTATTTGAATTTGCCCCAGCTCCAAAGCTGTCTTGGAGATTCCAGAAGACAGAGATTTTACCTTTCTTTGCCAGCCCGACTTGTCGTCCAGGCTGGACTTCACCTTAATTCAGCAGATACCAAACCCTGTGCTGGGGACGGTACAGATGCTGTGCAACTGATTTTTCCTAACTACAAGGCCAAACCAGACGGTGATAAGTGCCACGACAGTGTTCTAAACAAAGGTTGAAAGTGAAGTTAATTCTGCCCAAGGGTCAAGAAAGGGCTCAGAGAGGTGACATTTCAGAGGACTCTAGAGCAACAGAAGCCTTTTGCTAGCTAGAGAAAGGATAGATGTGCGTCATAAGCAGAGGGAGTAGGAGGGCAAGAGAATGGTGTCAAAGGACTGTTCTGGAAAGGACAAGTGGTTGATGGTGGCTGGATATAGGTGTCACTGAACCCCACAACAAGTCAGTGTAAATGTATCAGCAAGCTACAACTCTTTCTTGATACACAAAAAAGACAGCTGGAAAAAGTGTCCATTTATCGTCCACTGTGTGCCCAGTTCTCTGCCAAGCGCTATAGAAGATATAGGGGAAGGCTCTTGCCCCGTAAATGTTGATATAGTATTCTACCTGGAAGAAGGATGAACTCATATAAAATAATGTAAAATAATATTACAGATATTGCAAAGTGGCTTGATGGCTTGGGACGCCTTCATCCCCAGAAACTGGAATAAAGGTCATGGCTAACTCTTACGTAGCATTTCTTTGTACCGGACACCGTTCTAGATGCTTACATGGATTAACTAATTCAATCTTTACAGTTACTGTATTTGGGAGAAACAGTTAACACATGCATTTACATATGGGGAAACTGAGGCACAGAGCCACAGCCGCGATTCAAATCTACAGGCTCTGGCTCCAAAGTCGTGTCTCAAGTTCCTATCTTCAGAATCTAGCTCAGAATCCAGTGCCGGGCGTTTTTCCCTGAGCATTTTCACGATTAATACGATTCAAACCGAAATAAATCCTTGAAAGCCCCGAATCTGTAAGGGAGGAGAAACGAATGCATACAGCCTCAACTTTTGGCCGACCCAAGGGCCAGCAAGACAATGTTTTTTTATTTATATCGTTTTCCTTTTGTGACAACTTGGTGTTTCTGAACGCTAGGGGCTCCCGGATTCTCTGGTTTGAGAGTTAACTTTTCCTTTTAGGATTTTTTTTTTTTTTTTTGAAGGGGGTGGGGGAAAATGTGGCCTTAATTATCCTACGTCTTAGGCAGTTTAAGGAAGGGGCTGTGCTTTCGGGATCTCTTCGGAGCCAAGTAAGGACCCCCCCCCCCCCCGCCTTCTCTTTTTAAAAGGACCTCGTGCAATAAAGTGCAGAAACAAACACAGGCGACCACAACAGCAGCCGCTACGGCAGCAGGAGGAGGCGGAGGAAGAGGAGGAGGAGAAGTTGGGAGTCGGGGCAGGCGCTCCGGCCGGGCTCGGAGCAGCTCCCATTCATTAAGGAAGCAGCAGCCGAGGAAGGTGGCCGAGCGCCCGCGCTGCCCACTCGCCCGCTCGCGCAGCCGGACACGCGCCAGCCCCGCGCGCCCCGGGCAGCACAGCTCTCTGCAGAAGTTTCTGCTCGGCATCTGGCTCTCGTCCCCCCGGACTCTCGCACGGCTGGGGGCTGAGAGAGGAGCGCGGAGGAGCAGCGGGGAGCCGAACACAGCCCGGGCTGCAGCGGGAAGCGCGCGGCGGGCTGCACCGTCGCCGCCGCGCCGCCAGCGGGGGCCGACCCTCCGCGTCCCCGAGCAGCCGCGGCCGGGAGGCGGGCCGGGCGCGCGGGTGTGTGGCCGCCGCCGCCGCCGCCGCCGCCGGGCGTCTTCGCGGGGCCGGAGGCTCGCGCCGCAGCCAGCGCCATGCAAAACTACAAGTACGACAAGGCGATCGCCCCGGAGAGCAAGAACGGCGGCAGCCCGGCGCTCAACAACAACCCGAGGAAGGGCGGCAGCAAGCGGGCGCTGCTCATCTGCCTCGACCTCTTCTGCCTCTTCATGGGTGAGCTCGGCCCCGCGCCGTCAGCCCCGGCCCCCCACCCCCACCCCACCCCAGCCCTGTCCCGGAGCCCTCGCGCCGCCCGAGCCCCGGCGCCCGCCCTTCCCCGGGCCGCCGGCTTCCCGGCCTGGAAGCGGGCGTGGGGGCGCGCTCAGGCTCCCCGTGCCACCGGAGCCCGCGGCCCCTTACAAGCCGCCTCCGGCTGGGGGCGCAGGCAGGGTCCCGCGGAAGGTGCGGGGTCGGCCTCCTTACGCAGGGCCGTGGGCGGAACCGTGACCCGGAGCCCGCGCCGAGCCCGTGGCCCCGCGTCCGAGTAAAATGGATCTCCGGGGGCGCCGGGCCCCTGCCTGCAGCCGCGCTGCCTCCTCGCTGAATGTGTGTAAACACCCAACCCTTCCGCTCGCGCCGCCGCGGCCCGGCGGCTCTCGGGCTGGCCTTTCCCCGCGCGCCCCCCGGGGGGGGGCAGGAAGGTGCGCCCCGGGGCCTTGATGCGGGCGCCCGTTCCGCTGCAACTTGTTGGGCGCCTACTGTGTGCCAGGGGTGGGCGGTGTCGCGGCCCTGGCTTCAACCAGCCCTCGCCCTGACTCGGTGCGGGATGGGTAAGGAACCCCGTTTCACTGATTAGGAAGACCGAGGCAAGGGGCAGGCAAGCCAGGATCGAGTTCATGTTCTGGCACCATGGTTAACGGCAGTCCCAGAAAGTTGAGGCGGTGGTCCTTTGCTGTTTTCCCCGCTAGTTGGATGCCCCCGCCGGAAGAGCGGTGGGCGTTAAAGAATGGAGCGGGGAGCGAGGAGGATTTATGAACTTGGTAGGAGGCAGGAGAAAGCTATTGACATGAATCTACAGGAGTTCCAAGGTTGAAGTCAGAGTAGAATTTTTTTTTTTTTAAAGCGCTTCATGGCGTAATGGAAAGCGCGCAGGACTTGTCATCAGAACACTGCCACTTGCTGGGTGTGCCACCCCACTGCCTCATTGGCCTCAGTTTCCTCGTCAGTGGAGTGAGTGGGTTGAATTAGATGCTCTCCTAAGGCCCCTTCCTGCATTAAGAACTCGGATTTGGTCCAGGAGCTGTTCTGCCAACTCTGCTAACTGAAGAAACATCTGTGTTCCCAGTTCAGTTCCCTTAAAATAGAACTCCTGCACGGAGACTTAAGTCCCCTTTGAAATGGATTTGTCCGTGCACATTGTGCAAACCAGAGACTTGGTGGGCTGGAGGTACGCTTCTCTTTGTGTTTGCTGACTCTTTCTGCAGCGAGGTCCTTACCGACGTTCGTCTGTCCTTGGCTTGACTGTCTGTAGTAAGTTTGGGAGTCAAAGAAAGATGGGACGCTTAGGGTTATGAAAACATAAGAATGGTCCCCTTTGGGCCCAGAGAGACAGCTGTCCATAAAACTGTGCTCTGTGGAAGGGAAGAGAGGCACAAATCCCCTTGGCACCTCTTGCTAGAAATTGAACGTTAAGATGCTATGTAAAGGAATTGTCACTGGGGGGCCTACCTTCCTGAGGGCCGAGGGCTTATTATCCTGTACAGTGGGAAGATTAGTATTTCAAGTCTGCTGCCAAGCTATTGAATTTTTAAAAGGCCCTCCCTGGTCCTGGGGGAGTACAAGGAAAACACTAAACACATTGAAGCTGTTTGCTGTAAACTTGTCTGGGGCTTCCCAGTGTTTACTGGTGCGTGTTGTTGGCGGTAAGGTAAACTCTTCCCAGACGGTCTGTGCCTCGTACCCTCCTGCCTCCCACTTTGTGATTAGGAAAACAAAGGTAGAACATGCCTGACAGCCTTTGAACAGTTTCATTGTTCTCCTCCCCCCTTCCACTCTGCTGATTTCAGAAGGCCGTCCCCAAGAGACGATGCATTCTCAGTAAAGGGAAAAGAAGTGTGAAGGAATTTGCAAGAAGACCCAACTATCGGCTATGGTTTAGCCAGGGACACTGTTGTGCGTGGAAGGTGTGAGTGATGTGTATGATTGTGCATTTTAGGTCATCTGCCCCAACTCTCCCTGTGTCTCCCCCCCCCCCCCCCCCCCCCCCCGCAAGCTAATATTCTCTACTTTGCTATTATGTTGACTCACTGCTGGTCTGGTTGAATAAATGATTTTGTTTACCTCAAAAAGGTGATAGCCGGACCCTGCATTTTATTATGAGGCATGTAGCTGTCTATTTTAAGGGTATATGCCGTGCCATTAAAACTATGTCAACAAAGTCCTTTTCAAAGTGACTTATTATCAGCGTCTCCCCGATGCATAGACCAAAATACATCATCACCAACTTAATGCCTAACACCTTTAATTAATAGGAAAAGCCATAAGGTAAGCACTTGAGAAACCTATGCAGGAGAACTCTTTGACTTCCAAAAGAAAGTTAATAACCAGCATGTGATTTTAATATCCCCTACACAACGGTCCTAAAACATTGTTTCTACTTGGTTCACTTTTTGCCTCAGACTGTCAGTATGATTTAATTTTTATATAGTTTATTGATCATATGGTCTGGATTACAGGGCACTAATATATTAAAAAGAGAAGCATAGTTTTCTGTTTATTCTCTCACAGGAATACATAGCAAGCTTCATCTCCTTGTATCTGGAAAAAATAAAAGCTGATGTGCTACATAAGTGTTATGTGAGTGGAAATATGCTAGTGGTTGAACTCGTTTCTCATACCTTCTTGGAACGCTAAATTCTTAGTGAAAAAAACAAAACAAAACAAAAGTCCACTCTTGGCTTGAAGGCCAGAAGAATCTGGTGTCTGAGGACACCAAAGGGAGTTTACCTCCCATTGAAGAGCTGTCTTTGCCAACTAATTGCTTTTGTAAACACAGTTAAGAATCTTTGTGTGGTAGTCTTTCCGAAATTGGTTTTGTTTTCCTTTCAATTATGTAACATGTACCACCTCCTGTGTTTTGTGCATGGGTTCTGGTGTAGCAGGGGACATGAGAGTGGCAGAGGACCTTCCCAGGCAAGAAGGGAGGAGCATCCACTGTCCTAAGCCCTGTTCACCTCTTCTTAATATAAATGTATCTCCTCTTTGCTGTAACCTTTGTGGAGAGATCACCTCCATTTCCTAGGTGAGAAAACCAGCGTGTCAGAGAAGGGAAGGACTGAGGTTCACACTGAAGTCCATATGGGTTGAGGACTAATTCTCAGTGAGCAGGACTGGAGTCAGTCTCCTTTTCAAGCTCAGGTTTTTATTTTTTTAATTTTTTTTTAACGTTTATTTTTATTTTTGAGACAGAGAGAGACAGAGCATGAACGGGGGAGGGTCAGAGAGAGAGGGAGACACGAATCTGAAGCAGGCTTCAGGCTCTGAGCTGTCAGCACAGAGCCCGACGCGGGGCTCGAACTCACGGACCGCGAGATCATGACCTGAGCCGAAGTTGGACGCTTCACCGACTGAGCCACCCAGGCGCCCCTCAAGCTCAGGTTTTTTAAAAAAAATGTTTATTTATTTACTTTGAGAGAGTGTGTGAGCGAGGGAGAGACAGAGAGGAGAGAGAGAGAGAGAGAGAGAGAGAGAGAATCCCAAGGAGACTCCACACTTAGTGCAGAGCGCTGCGTGGGGCTTGATCTCAGTGGACTTTGAGATCCATCATGACCTGAGCTGAAATGAAGAGTCAGATGCTTAACTGACTGAGCCATCCAGGTGCCCCTCAAACTCAGATTCTTACCAGAAAATTCCGAAACCGTTCGCACAAAGTCCTCCCTCTGTACATTTCCCAGTTACCCATTTGCACCAAAGCAAATGGATAAACATGATTGAACTCTTCTCATTAGTGATACGGTTTTGTGGCCCCATAGCATTGTTTTGATTTGGGGCTGGTTGTGAGTCTAAGTAGTTCACAGATTTTTGAGGGCACCTTTTTACTCTGTGCAACTGCAGTTCCAAAGAAGGAACACCAGCAGTCCGTGGCTGTAGCAAAAGGCAGAGATTTGGTAAATCCATGCGGAGCTTCTATGCCCCTGCTTTCCCTCTTTCCTGTCCCTCATCCCAGGTATTTACTGAGTGCCTCCTTCCAACACATGCACTTTGAGGTCTAGGCCGTTTGAGACAGGTCCAGCTTTTTATGCGTGGGCTTTGTTCAAGGCCCTTCATCCTTCGAGCGCAGTTAGCTAATCTGCAAAACAGTGGTCAGCCTGGCCACTTCGTTACGTTGCTGCAAGGATCAGAAGAAATACTGGATGTGAAAGTTTTTTGTCCTCTCTTAAGACTTGGGCAAATGCAAGGGGTTTATACCTAAGCCCTGGATGAAGGTTTTGTGGTTGTCTTTATACATTGTGTCTCAGAATAATAAGTAGATGAGACCATGAAATACTCAGTAAGAATAGTATGGTGAAGACCAGAAAGCTTCACTTCAAATAGGAGAATGTCACGTTTGCCCAGTAAGTTGAAGACGGATGATTCCCATTCATCGGGACGCTAAACTGTAGCTGAGAAAGTGGACCCTAAAACTGAGCAGAATTCTTGAGCCAACTGCTCAACAACAGTGTACCCTGAGCTCTCTTTAGAGAAAGTTGTTTGTTCAAAAAAAAAAACAAAACAACCAAACAAAAAACCCAACTGTCCTCATTTGGCTTTTGATACCCGAAGGTAGGTAAGTTGAACTTAGGGTAGGGGGTGGGAGGTGTTTGAAGAAGCAGGTGCTTGGTCAGATTTAGCCTGGAAGGCTGGACTCCTGTGCCCTTCCCCGCCAGGAAATGCAGTCGATGGGTGTAGTATCACGAAGCAAAGAGAAAGAAGCTCAAACGGGTAAAAATATGGAATCTGGACACTCAGCAACTATGCTGGGTAATTTAGTGATTCCAGAATGTTCTTGGATGTTTCTTGATTTTCACTTAAACAGTGGAGGTAAAATCCTAGAACTGGTTCCATATATGGGCTACATAACACCCTCTTGTGTTATTATTAAACTACCCACTTTTAACTGTGGAAGAGAGGCAGTGTGGTGTAGTGAAGAGAGCAGGAGACTTGGAGCCAGAAAGCTTCCAGTTCCAGGGTGGCCAAAGCTACCATCCAGTTGTGTGGTTGTGGACAAGTTGGTTTTCTGTGGATCTCAGGGTTTTTTTTTTTTCCCCCAGTAGTAAAATGACTTGTTGGGCGGGATTATCTCTAATGTGTAAAGCTGCCTTGCAACATTCTGTGACGGATTTCTAGTAGAGAGGAGTGACACATTTGTGGAATATCTACCCTCATGGGTGCACTCTGCTTAACTCTTCATTGTCCATTATCTCAGTGAGTCACAACAGTGATGAGCCTAGAAATAGGGGTTCTGGCCTCACACTGCCACTAGGTCACTATGTAACTGTGGAGAAAGTCACTTGACTTCCCTGGGCCTGGGTTTCGTCATTATCACAACAAAAGGAAGGGACTAGATCATCTTCTCAGATCTCTTGCAGCACTAACAGTTTTATGATTCTGTGCTGGTAGATACTGCGATGTAGAAACCCAGTTGTTCCTTCTGTTGGACCATTTACCATCAACTGAAGTGTCATCTTTTTTTACCAAAGAATGAATGCTGACCATAAGGTAATATTGGTATTCTTTCTGGAAGGAAAAGTAAGCACCATTACTAAAGTTAACCCAATATGCTGAGAAACTAACTAGACTTTTCCTTGGCCAGATGTGTCCCTTAACCTGCCTCCTGAAATGTATAGTACAGCTGACCCTTGAGCAATGCATATGACTTTTGACTTCCCCAAAACTTTAAGGGCCTTCTGTTGACCGGAAGCCTTACTGGTAAACATGAACATCAATTACCACGTATTTTGTACGTTATAGGTATTATATACTGGGTTCTTATGATAAAGTGAGCTAGAGAAAAGGAAATGTTATTAGGAAAATCTTAAGAAAGAAAAGATACATTTGTAGTACTGTACTGTATTAAAAAAAGTCTCTGGGGGCGCCTGGGTGGCTCAGTCGGTTGAGCGTCCGACTTCGGCTCAGGTCACGATCTCACTGTTTGTGAGTTCGAGCCCCGCGTCGGGCTCTGTGCTGACTGCTCAGAGCCTGGAACCTGTTTCGGATTCTGTGTCTTCCTCTCTCTTTCACCCTCCCCCGTTCATGCTCTGTCTCTCTCTGTCTCAAAATAAAAAGTTAAAAAAATTAAAAAAAAAAATCTCTGTAAGTGGACCCATGCAGTTCAAATCTGTGTTGTTCAAGAGTCGGCTGTAGTCACAAGCATACCATCACAACAGGTGACTTTTCCCTTTTTTTATTGCTCTTTTATTGTAGTCACTATGTGTTTTTAATAACTCAATACGTTTTGATAGCTTAATCTACCATGTGAACCACAGAATGTAGAGACAGGTTTTCATTAATCCACTGGTGAACTGTCCAGCCAGGCATCCTGCGTGGGTTGAAATAAAGAAGGGAACCTCCAGGGGCGCCTGGGTGGCTCAGTTGGTGAAGCGTCCGGCTTCGGCTCAGGTCACGATCTCGCGGTCCGTGAGTTCGAGCCCCGCGTTGGGGCTCTGGGCTGATGGCTCAGAGCCTGGAGCCTGCTTCCGATTCTGTGTCTCCATCTCTCTCTGCCCCTCCCCCATTCACGCTCTGTCTCTCTGTCTCAAAAATAAATAAACGTTAAAAAAAATAATAAAAAAAAAAAAGAAGGGAACCTCCATTTCATAGGTAAGCCATGATGACTTTTCCAGAATGGTTGAAAACCTTGGTTTCCCTAATTGTCCGAACGGCCAAGGTCTTTTTGTGCTGTTTTTGTTTTCCCTTAGCTCTTTCTTCCCAAGACACCAGGGGGGTTTAGCTGTCTTTGTGGGAGGCTATTAAAGCCAGAGTTGGTGGCCTTTTCCACTTTTAGCCCCTTTGATTTCCTGTCAATTTTGGATTTTTTCTTTCCCCTTCCTGTGCAGTTGTTTGGGCTGGCAAGCCCAGTTGGTCACAGCATGATGCTAATGAGATTGTAGTCGAGGACCTCTTCCCTGTGTGGGCAGTTATATTTATGCAGACACCCTACCCAGTGTGTCAGTTCAACCAGCGCACATTATATGAGGGGTAATGACTTATTTGGGGGATGCCTACTATATCAGTATGTCACAAACTCACCTAGTAAGGAAACCCATCTGATGTGAAATGGAGATTCTCAGGCTCCTTCTCAGGAGATTCAGATTCGGCAGGCTTTGGGCCAGGACCTGGGGTCCTGTTTTTTATAAAAGCTTCTGGTGATTCTCATCAAGCCAGTCGGATATTAACTATGTTGTTCAACAGCTGTGTCTTCAGGGCAATTGGTTATGTGCTGGGCCTTTTGTCCCCGGACCGATTGTTCTGCCAGTTTTCACGTTGTTAGGTCGTCTGTAGTTTTTTCGTTGGTGGCCAGCACACCTGTCTTTCAGCAAAGATCATGAAGCTTGTTAGAATTCTTTCAAAAGGAGGGGCGCCTGGGTGGCTTGGTCGGTTGAGTGTCGGACTTCGGCTCAGGTCATGATCTCACAGTCCGTGAGTTCGAGCCCCACGTCAGGCTCTGTGCTGACAGCTCAGAGCCTGGAGCCTGTTTCAGATTCTGTGTCTCCCTCTCTCTGTGACCCCCCCCCCCCGTTCATGCTCTGTCTCTCTCTGTCTCAAAAATAAATAAAAACGTTTAAAAAAAAAAAGAATTCTTTCAAAAGGAAAAACTACCTCTGCGTGCGGGCCTGAAGGTCTGTGATTTTTAGTGCAGGGACTAGGCGTGATGTCTTCTGATTGCCGAGAGGCCGGGATTTTTTCTTTATTTCCGGGTTCTAAACTGAGTTCTGCTCAGTGGAAGTTGCCAGCCCAGTGACCACTTTGGAAACATGAGGTGTTAACTTTGTAAATATTTTCTTTTGAGATCTTGAAGTTTGTGTATGAGTGACAAGCGAAATGAATAAATGAGGTTCTTGAATAGAGCCTTCATTGGATCAAAGTTAGCCTGGCAAAGTATTGTAGAAACAATACCAGCTTTGGATTCACTCAGATCTGCGTGTGACTTGGGCAAAAATTGTTTAACCTTTCCAGGCTTCACTTTCCTCATCTGGAAAATAAGCAAGAAACCTAGTGACCCCCTTGTCCGGTGAAACTCGGATGAGGTCATGAATCTGAACGCACTTTGGGAAGTTAAAAAGCACTCTATCACTACCAGGTATTGTGTTGCTATTATTACTCCTGGTAATAGTAGTGTTTCCCTTTCTTTCCTAGTGTTCTTACTCCCCAGTGGTGCTATGAAATCCTTGCATTTTTTGGCAGCAGAATTGCCTGAAAAATATGCTAGGGGGAAAAAGTGGGAAGAGAATCCTAAGAAAAAGCCAGGCAGAGGGAACACAAATGTTTTCCATTAGCGGAAGAAAAGCAGGGGCAGGTTTTCTGATCCCCTGTGGGAAAGTCACAATACAGGAACCTCAGTAATGTCTGATGGCTGCTTTCTTCCCCTTGGCAAGGGACACGGCCGCATCATCTGGAGAGAAAGACAAACACACCTTAGGAAAGGTGGGAGGGAGTTTGGACAAATGGTATGTCTCAGGGTCACCTCTTACTTGTGTCTTCTGCCATGCCAGCCCAGGGAAAAATCTGACTCAAAAGAACAGCCATGATTGACAGTTTTCAAAATGCCTGTCGTCCAGGGCACTCTGTATTTCTTGAGGAAGTGGGGGACCAGCACTGCTAATTATCAGATTGATTATGCAGGCCGACCGTGTGGGGTCGGTACCAGATTCCTTTCCTAGATGAGGAAACTGCAGCTCAGATGAGGAAACACGGGTGCCTAGCGGTCATTAGTCATGCAGTTTTCCAGAGCTCTTGTCCGCTCCCATCTGTCTCGCTGCCCACTTTTCAATGCAGTTAATGCAGCGAAGACTTGCTTTTTTCTAGTTCATTCTATTTCATTCATTTCAGTTTTATTGAGTCCGGATATGTACTGTATGTTCTACGGGACCCAATATAGGACATACGTAGGAGTCTTTTTTTTTTTTTTTTTTAATTTTTATGTTTGTTTATTTTTGAGAGAGAGAGAGGAAGTGGGGGAGGAACAGAGAGAGAGAGGGAGACATACAATCCAAAGCAGGCTCCAGGCTCTGAGCTGTCAGCAGAGCCCGACTCGGGGCTCGAACTCACGAACTGCGAGATCATGACCTGAGCGGAAGTTGGACGCTTAACCGACTGAGCCACCCAGGTGCCTCGGACATAAATAGAAACCTGAAGGATCATGTTGGGCAGTGAAGAGCTAGCTGTACATAATTAATGGCAAAACAGCTCAGAGTGTGTTGAATGAGCCTTTCTGTAGGAACAGTTCTCCACTGCCTTAGATTCATGGAATCTTTAGAATTTGGAAGGGGCTTAGAGGCATGATGATCAACAATATCAAGGTCTTTTTTTTTTTTTTTAATTTCAGTCAGAAACACAGGGCTCTTGGTCGTGAGGTCGGAGAGGGAGGCACAGGCTTTAGAGTCAGACAGATGAGAGCTTGCCTGCTAGTACTGGCTTTGTACTCTCAGGAAAGTCACTGAGGGGCACCTGGGTGGCTCAGTCGGTTGAGTGTCCGACTTCGGCTCAGGTCACGATCTCACAGTCCGTGGGTTCGAGCCCCACGTCGGGCTCTGTGCTGACGGCTCAGAGCCTGGAGCCTGTTTCAGATTCTGCCTCTCCCTCTCTCTGCCCCTTGCCGGCTCATGCTCTGTCTCTCAAAAATGAATAAACGTTAAAAAAAAAAATTATAAAAAAAAAGGAAAGTCACTGCATGTGTGCGAGGCCTCCGTTTTCTCCTTTGTCGGTGGGATGGTACGTGTGTTGTAGGGTTGTGAGACTCTGCCAGGCATAGTGCCTGGTGCGGGACGCTCAGCAGGTGGTGGTGGCTGCTGTCTTCCTTGTCACTGTGTCCTCATCTGGGCCCTTGATCTGATAAGAGGAGCCTGAGGCCTGAACTGGGTGGTGATCGCCTGGCCATCATGGAGGAGCAGGGCCTCCACCCAGTGTCTTGCCTTTTATGCCATTTTTCCTGTGTTGTGTGGCTGTGAGTTTGAAATCAGTGTCGTTCGTGAGGTCCAGTTCTCCAGAACTTCTCTTTTTTCCCTTGCTGGTGTCAAGGGAAGAACAAGGCAAATGGGTTAACTTGTAGTCTAAATCGGCAGGTAGTAGTTGAGTGAGGCCAGAGACACATGAGGCAAATTTGAAGGACAAGGCAGCTTTTCGATACCATTTTTCTTCAAACCAGCACTTGTTCTGGAAAGTGCTCATTACCAAAGATCACTGCTGACTGATTGGAGTTTGAACAGGCGCCCACTTTTTCAAACGCTGTATCAGGAGGGAAGAAAAAGAAAACCAAGTTTGCCAAGTTTTTGCTTTTTAATTTTTTTTTTTTTTTTTTTTTTCAACGTTTATTTATTTTTGGGACAGAGAGAGACAGAGCATGAACGGGGGAGGGGCAGAGAGAGAGGGAGACACAGAATCGGAAACAGGCTCCAGGCTCCAAGCCATCAGCCCAGAGCCTGACGCGGGGCTCGAACTCACGGACCGCGAGATCGTGACCTGGCTGAAGTCGGACGCTTAACCGACTGCGCCACCCAGGCGCCCCAAGTTTTTGCTTTTTAAAAGCTTCTTGAGGTAGAAAATATTCTCATGTGACTGAGGAGGAAACAGAGGCTCTCAGATTAAATAATTTCCTCAGGGTCACGCACTAATTACTGGTGCCAACATTCAAAAGAAAGCTGGGTCAGGTTCTCCAACATCCTTGTGGAACTCTCCTTCCTTTAGATCCAGATTTATAAATTAGAATGTGCATTAAAGTCCCCCCAATTTAAAAGCAAACCAAACAACACACATGAGATCCAGTTGGAAACTTTTGAAAGGAACTTGTTGATCTCTGTGTTCCTTGAAAGTATATGTTGCAATCAGAATATTGGTGGTGTGTTTTTGAGGTTTGTCACAAATTAACAAAATTATATGCCTCGAGAGTTTTGCAGAGAAATGCAAATCAGTATAAGCGCCTTGTCATAATAAGCAGTATGCTTTGGTTCCTGTTTATGTACCCCCAAAGCACATAATGCACATAATTATATTGACACGAAGGAAGCCGTTCTCATTGATGGTTTCTTTATATCTGGCGTCCAAATTAGTTTGTGGTATCAGTCGGTATAATTTCTAGAGAGCCTGTTTAATTAAGTCTAGGTTGGTACCTGTCTTTCGAGTAGGGGTCTTGTCTTCCACGGATGTTCCTTGAACACCTACTATATGCTGGGTCCCTCGGGGTGTCTTGACCTTTAAGAATTCCTCAGGCTGGGGAGTGAGAAACAGACTTGCATACTCTTGCACACTAAGTGTCGCTGATGTGGAGTGATAGAGGAGGGGCTCTAGCAGAAAAGTGAAGAGTGGGGAAGTTTGCCTGAGCGACTGGAGCTGGGTCATGCAAGAGAAATCCTGGCTTACATGCCCGGAAAGAGGAGACGGCGATCCAGCAAAGGGACCAGCAGGTGCTGAGTCGTGGAAACAGGAACATACATCCGGGAAGGGTGCGTATGCGAGGCTGGGGTGTAAGCACAGCATTGTGTGTTTGTATTGTGTGTGGGAGGGAGAATGTTGTGGATGAGGCTAGAGAGATAGCTTGGAGCCAGATTGTAAAGGGGGGGCTGTGAAAGGCAGGCAGCCGAGGAACTTGAACTTTATTTTGGAGGACTAGCCGAGCAAATGAAATTTTATTTTTGTTTTCGTTTTCCTTTTTATTATGGAAAATGTCATATAGAAACCAAACACCATATATACCTAGGCGTGGAATTGCTGGGTCATATGGTAACTCCATGTTTAACTTTTTGGGGAACTGCCAAATTGTTTTTCCATGGCGGCTGCAGCATGTTTTAGAAATAGCATAACATTAGTTGAAATATGTCAGGAAAAAAATTAAAGGTTTTATAGACAACGTTTGGAATTAACATATTCATGAACCATTTTTAAGAGAGGATTCATCTACTCTGATTTGTGTTGGAGATCACTGGGTCTGAGGAGAGGGAAATTGGAGAGTGAGGACCAGTTATTAGGGAGGCAGAGAAGAGAAGGTAAGAAAGATGACAGATAGGGGCGCCTGGGTGGCTCAGTTGGTTAAGCATCTGACTTTTCATCTCGGCTCAGGTCACGCTCTCACAGTTTGTGAGATCGAGCCCGCTGATGGGCTGTGTGCTCTGGGCTCTGTGCGGATAGCACAGAGCTTGCTTGGGATTCTCTCTCTGCCCCTCCCCCAGTGGCACACACTCTCAAAATAAATAAATAGAAAGAAAGGGAGGGAGGGAGAAAAATTAGATAGATAGATAGATAGACAGACAGGAAGAAAGAAAGAAAGAAAGAAAGAAAGAAAGAAAGCAAGCAAGCTAGACAGACAGACAGACAGCTAGTTCCTGATCTCCTTGGTGGGAACCTCCGAACAGTGGTGCTATTATTCCCTCCCTCCACACTTTCAAGGCAGTGCTTATATAAGACTCAATGAAACCCATCTTGTAGGACTACTAAAACGCTTCATGTTCATAACCTTACTAGACAAGTGAACTTGTGAGTTATCTCTGCACCCCTGCCTCCCGGAACTTTTAGTTTCTCAAATGCCCCTGAAAATAAACGGGCCATTGGATATCCTCCTGGTTTAGAGAAACAATTTTTCTTGGATTGTAATGCTGTCTTTAAAACGGCGTTGTTGAGGTGTAATTCAGGTACTGTATAATTCACCCATTTAAAATGTACAGTTCACTGGCTTTCTGTATATCCTACGGACTTGGGCAACTGTCACCACATTCAATTTTTAGAACATTTTCATCCTGTAAAAAGAAACCCGTACCTGTCAGCAGTCACTCTCCATTTACCCTCCTGGTCCTGCCATCCCACGCCAAGGACTTATCAACTCTTTGTGTCTAACGCATTCACCTCTTCTGGACGTTTCATGTAAGTGGAATCGTCTATGTGGTCTTTGTGAATGGCCTCTTTCACTCAAGATAATATTTTTAGGGTTCATCCATATTGTATCACATATGAACAGCGTGTTTGTTCAGCATGTATCAATACTTCATTTACTTTTGTTGCCAAATAATATTCCATTGTATGGCCATACCACATTTATCAGTCAGTAAGACCTCTGGGTTATTTGCACTTCCTGGCTATTACGAATAATGCTGCTCTGAACATTCGTTGTACAGACTTTGTGTGTGGCTATGTTTTCAATTCTCTTGGGCATGTATACTTAGGAGTGGAATTGCTGGACCCCATGGTAACTCCGTGTTTAACTTCTTGAGGAAACTGCCAAACTCTTTTCCACAACGGCTGTACCATTTTAGAAATATCTTAAGATCGGGGCCGCCTGGGTGGCTCAGTGGGTTAAGCATCCGACTTCAGCTCAGGTCGTGATCTCGCACTTTACGGGTTCGAACCCCACGTCAGGCTCTGTGCTGACAGCTCGGAGCCTAGAGCCTGCTTCGGATTCTGTGTCTCCGTCTCTCTCTGCCCCTACCCCTCTCGCATTCTGTTTCTCTCTCTCTCTCTCTCTCCCTCAAAAATAAATTAAAAAAAAAAACATTAAAAAAATTAAGGAAAATTTCTTCAGATTAATTAAAATATGTAAGGAGAAAACACAAAAGTTTTACCAAAGACCTTTGGAATTAACATATTCATGAAACCACTATAGTGTCCCTTTGTTCTCAGGGCCATTTTCCACAAAGAAGCAAAGTTTCTAATCAGTTTACTACTGTCCCTGGGTTTAAGATGAGTGGGCAGAGAACAATAAAGCGGACCGAGGAAAAAGATGCCGGGTGGTCAGCTAGACCGCTCACCCGCTGAGTAACCTATTTCCACAAACCGGGATGTTACAGTCAGATTCCTGCCTTGGCAACATGAAAACAAGACTTGGATCTTCAGAGCCTCTTGAAAACAGTTAAAAGTGCAAATGTTAATATTAAGACCTGAGTATTCCTGAGATCTGTCTTACAGTCTTTTTAAGGCTATGGAATAGAGCTGTCGTGTCTGCTAAGGTTGTTCCTTCACTCTCCCCCCGTCCCCAGTTGTGTGGCTGTGTACATAATGATCATGTCAGAAATGAGAATTACCACCTGTCTTTTGGACTTGTGCTGGGTGCCGGAGATGGTAAAGAGCATAAGACCCGAGCACAAATCTTTACGAATTAGTTTAAGTATCATGCTGTAAGTTGTACTACAAATGAAACGGTAAGGGCATGAAAAACCACAGATATTACAAAAGGGTGAGGAAGAGACTCACCTTTGTTTATTTTTTAAAGTTTATTTACCTTAGAGAGAGAGAGAGAGAGAGACAGAGCGAGGGGGGAGGGGCAGAGAGAGAGAGAGGGAGAGAGAATCCCAAGCAGGTTCCACGCTGTCAGTATGGAACCTGATGTGGGGCTCCAACTCCCAAACCATGAGATCATGATCTGAGCCGAAACCAAAAGTCGCATACTTAAGACTGAGCCACCCAGGCGCCCCAACACTCACCTTTATTAATAGGAACATTAGTTGCTGTCTCGTTTGATCTCTACAATAACAGAATAAGGTAGATGTCAATGACTTGGTTTTACAACTCGGAGAGGGGAAATGATTTGGCCAAGTTCACACAGCTCATGTGTGTTGGGGCTGGCCTGGGACTCAGGCCTGCCAAAATAATGTTAATTGCTGACATTTATCAAGTACTAGCTCTGTCCCTCTCACTGGGTTAAGCAGTGTGCCCTCATTCTCTTATTTAATCCTCCCAGTGAACCTGTGGAGTCCTTATTACCGATATCTCCATTTTATAGGACCGAGGTTCAGAGAGGTTAAAAAATAACTTCTTAAAGATTATGGGGCAAGTGAGTGTCAGTGTTGGGGTCAGAGCTAAGCAGTCTGTCCCATAAGACCAGGCTTTACTGCTTTTGTTCTCCAGGTGCTTCTGAAGCCCCCTTTGTCCGTACTAGTCCGTGCTGGCCTTCACATTGGTGACACATGATGAATTGTCCAACATGAGTTATATTTGTGATTCTCACCCTGGGTTCTCTGGGCCTGTAAAGCTCCACTGGGGCAATTATGGGGCATCTTATGCTATTTTCTGTACTTCAAAAATAGCTAACATGTACTGCACATTCATTTACCCACAGTCAATTAGACTGGACTAACTCAGACCATCAGCCTCTGCCTAGACGAGTCAAAGCATTGGTGTTCTGTGCTGTCACTTGAATGTGTAAGGACACTTGTCCACGCACTCTGGTCCTGCTGGTTATCTCTGCTCATTCGGAGATGGGATTGGCACTGTCTATGCTTTGTTTTACAAAAGCGGAGAAATGATGTAAAATACAGTTTACTTGGTAAATAAGGACATCTTCCAGAGGTCACAGAGGGTCAAGAAGGAAGTGGCAGGTATCTTTGGTGGTGAAAAGGTTGAGCATTCCTGGATGGAGAAGCCGCTCTGTGAATCTAGAGCAGAGGAAACCACCAGGTCATGGGAAGGCGGCCCAAATGGAAGAGGGGCTGGAACCAAGCCTTTGTCACCTGCATCAGGCAACAGTAATGGGTTGTTGTGTTAGTGACCTTTCTGTTCCATGGGCTTGATGTGCTGTGCTTGTGGTGTGATGTAACCTTTGGGTCCCATGGAGAAATTGCGCGTTTCTGGTTAGTGGCTGTGGGTGCAGTACCTCCATTAGATGCGGTGAATAGAACTTCTCCCAATAGCCTCTTCCCCACAGATGACCCACATTTTTGTGGAGTTGGTGACCACCAACAGGAAGTTGCAGACATGCTTGTCAGCCGCGCAGTGGATTTCATTAGACACTTGCCCACAGTAGCTGATTTGGTCAATTTGGCCTCCTTTGGTTTCTAGGGAAGAATGACCTGATGTATTAGTTCTCATCATTGCATTGGTCTTGGCTGTCATCTTGGCCTTGATGGACATTTTGATGAAATATATAGTGTTGTCTTTTGAACAGCTGCACCTACTTTCAGCAGGCTAGGATTTTTAAAATATTGCCAAGGATGTTACCAACTTAGCCGAGTCTTTTGTTTGATGGGCTTCTCACTTAAATCTCTTTGGAGAGAATGACTCCAATAAGTAGGCAGGAGGGATGGTCTCCACTCTTTACCTGGTAAACGATTGCTTTGGAAGATCTGTATCATAGGCATTGGGTGAATGCATGATTTCCAGGGGCTGGCTGGAAAATTAAAATATGCTTCTTGGGTCAAAACATTCAAACTACTGGCCTTTCAATCCCATGGGAAAATAAGCCATCTTGATTTTTTTTTTCTTTGGTTCAATTTTCCTAGGGCCACTGATGATTGAAAAACCTTTAATCAACATTTTGCCTTAAATTTGGTATCTGCAGTCCCACTCGTCTGGGTGGTGAAATCCAGTTATTATTAATTAATAATCTCTTTCACTGAACAGTTCCATCAAATGCATCTGAGAATTTGAACGTAAATATTTTGTTTTGCCCCAATTAATTTCTCTCATTCTAGATAGATCTCTGGCTACCTAAACCCTGAAAGCTAACAAAACAAAACACAAATACCCCCACATTCAGAATATTTTTCTCCAAATGTCAATTGGAAAAAGACTAGGAAACGAACATTTTTTGAGCCCTTCTGGTATAGTCACGCATGATGTGTATCTCATCAAATTGTGTAATGCCGAAGGGGGAGATACTGCCATAACTGATTTTTAAAGACGAAGCAGTTGCCCTTTGGAGAGGTTGAGTGGCTTGCTGGGGATCCTGCGATAGGAAAATGGTTGAGTGCCTGGGGATAAGAAGCAATCAACACCTTCGCTCTTTCCTCCAAGAGTGAAGACTAGCATTGGGAATTGCACTGGCTTCTATTTTCAATAATAAGCTTATGAAGAAAGCAAGCAAGCCAGAAAGTTTTAGAATGAAATGATCAGGCCTTCTAAAGTGTTCAAGTGTGATTTGGGATTTAGAGCCTTTTAGTTTTGCCTGTTGCTTTGCAGATTCCTGGAGGGTGGAGATTAGACTCAAAACCTTCAGGCTGGAAGGGGGAAGGGCATGCATTTTGCTGGAGACTTATCTGGCAGGCTGTAATGCAAGGGGCTTTACAGGCATTATTAACTGACTTGAATTTCACAATAACTCTGTGAAGGAGCAGGTTGGAGTTCATTTTAGTTTTCTCTGAACTTAGTTAGCAATGCCTGTCTCAACTCTTTGTGGTGAGTAGTGACACAACGTATTAATAATTCAACTAGTTAATCACTAGCAAAGATCGTTTACTAAGATTCCAGGGGAAGTGCTTTTCTGGGATCTGTTTTGAGCTGGTCACTCATGCCACGCATCCGTTTTTATTGAAAATACGCAGGAGATTCTTAGCTCCAGCTCCGTAGAGCATTAAAGAAGGGCAGGGGCCTGGCAGGAGAATAGTTTGCCAATTTCATACAGAAATGGATGGACTTTTCTGTGTAGAGATCGGGGACTTCAGATTCTGTCCTTGCTGCTTATCAGTCTTGCCCAAAAGAGTTAAAAAGACCCCGGGGAAATGCAACATTTTGAGGGAAGTAGCCTACACTTTGGTTACAGGCTCTGTGTATTTCCCAGGCTATTGTAGGTTTCCTATTCATCTGGTTTTGAATGGTGGTATGATTAGCATGAGAGCAAGTGTATAAAGTAGGTCTTTTTCTCCTTTTCCTAAAAGAAGTTTTGTGGCGTTTCTTTTTCTGACAGAGTTGGCATGAAGCTTTGACAAACACAGACCCATGGAAAAGTTAAATAGGACTTAGAGCAGACCCATTTTGTACAGATCCTTCACACTTAGCATGCAGAGCAGCAAAGCAGCTGGCAAGAGGCACTTGGGATCATAGGAGTCATAGCAAGGGCTGTTCCTCCCCTGTGGACCAGTGATGAATGGGAAATACCCACAAAAAAAAAAAAAAAAACCAGTGAGAAAGTGCATTCTTGGCTATTGACCATTCTCTGTTGTCGGAAAACTACAGATGAGAACATTCCTGGGACTCCCGGTCTATCTTATCTATCCTTCAGTGTTTATTGAGATACATACAAAGGCTGAGAGAGACAAAGAATCTGGAGAGGTGGATCCTGCCCTTAAGGGGCAGGTGAGAAGATGAGAAGATAGGTACACAATCAGTTGACCTAGAAAACACAGCCAGGTGTCTTGGGTGGATGATTAAATGAAAAACTTAAAATGTGGAGTCTAGGAAGCAGCTCCTTGCTGATCCTGGGCTGTCTTCCCTGCTTTGCTGTATTGGTTGGGGGTCCCCTGGCAAATCAGTACTACTTTAGAAATGATACGGTGGGGGTGACAATTCATTTTCTGCTGACCTGTTAGAGCTATTGAGACCACAGGGTATGGTGTCGCAAATATACAGGAAATGCCTTAGGCTGTAAAATCATGTATGTATTTTGCAATGGATATATATGTGTGTGTGTATTCATATATATATGTATATGTATATACACATATATGTATATATATGTATATGTATATATTTGTGTATGTATATATATACATATATATGTATGTATATATATTATCTTCTGAGTTTGCTCTCTTCTCCATTGTCCCTGTTTCTATCTCATTTTAGATGCATGCTATCACATACTTGTGGCTGAAAACATTTCTTCAGAGGTTTTATTTCTAAGTTGATAGTGTCTCCCCTCCATATGCATTAAGAATAAAGGAGTGTTTCTTGGGGCGCCTGGGTGGCTCAGTCGGTTGAGCTTCCGACTTTGGCTCAGGTCATGATGTCACAGTTCGTGAGTTCGAACCTCATGTTGGGCTCTGTGCAGAAAGCTCAGAGCCTGGAGCCTGCTTCGGATTCTGTGTCTCCCTCTCTCTGCCCCTCCCCTGCTCGTGCTCTGTCTCTCTCTGTCTCAAAAATAAATACAAAAAAATTACAAAAGAAAAAAAGAATAAAGGAGTGTGTCCTAAAACAGCAATTCAGATTGCATAGGCCTTTCTCTTCAGACCAGGACTTTTACGACCTCTTATTGACAGCAAAGTAACCTTTTATTTTATTTTTTTTAGGTTTTTAAAACTTGTTTTGAGAGAGAGACAGTATGAGTAGGGGAGGGGCAGAGAGAGGGAGAGAGTGAGAATCCCAACACTCCCAACACCAGCGCGGAGCCCTATGCAGGGCCCAAACCCATGAAGCCGTGAGATTGTTGTGATCTGAGCCAAAATCAAGAGTTGGACGCTTAACCGACTGAGCCACCCAGGTGCCCCTACAAAATAAACTTTTAAACGTATTTGAGACCCTTCGGAGTGAGGCCCCAGCCAACTGTTTGTGTTCCTCATTCCCTTGCTTCCCATTCCCCCTCTCCTCCCCTTCTCCATGCCCTTGGCCCCGGGCATCTCCCTTTTATGACTGCTCACTGGCTTCCCCACTGTCATGCTTTCTCTTTGTTCACTGTATGCTACGTACCTCCCCACATTCAGTTCAAGTGCAATATCTGTGAAGCCTTACTCTATTTCCTCTGGGCAGAATTAGACCTTCTTCGGGCCCTCATAGCACTTTGTGTTGATCTTTCTCAGGTAGAGCGTTTGGTTTATTTTCACTTTTGTATAGTTCCATCTTAATAGATTATGACTTCCTGGCATATAATAGGTGCTCAAGAAATTGTATTAAAGAAAATGTCAGCAAAGAGTTATGTTAGAAAGTAGAGACAAGAAGCAAAAAAGAAAAGTAACATTTTGCACAATCCTAAGGTAGCCGCTGGCACACTATCTCTTCTTTCTATAAATAGCTACATTATTATTAAGTATAATTATAATGCTAAACACTGTATGCTTACTACATACTTCCTGCCAGTCAGTGTGATGAAATGGGAAAAAAAAAAGAACAAAAAAACCCCTTTGCTTCCTAGACTTGTAACAGCCCATCATAAAGTACTAATGAACTTGAGAAAATTGAGAGTATGTAACAAAATTAAATGCCGCTAGATATTTTGAGTTCAGTTTCACATTCATACAGTGTTTTGTGGTCAACAGACTGAATTTGTACTAACCACGACAGCTTCTGTTTTAAAAAAAAAGTGTTTAACTTACCTTAAAAGCTAGGGCTATTTTTAAACTATTTCTTTACTTTTTTAAAAAATATTTTTTATTTTTTAGAGAGCATGAGCAAGTAAAGCAGGGGAGGGGCAGAGAGAGAGAGAGAGAGAGAGAGAGAGAGAGAGAGAGAATCCCAAGCTGGCTCCACGCTGTCATCACAGAGCCCAATGCAGGGCTCGATCTCACAACCCTGAGATCATTACCTGAGCCAAAATCAAAAGTCGGACGCTTAACCAGCCGAGCCACCCAAGTGCCCCAAAAGCCAGGGCTATTTTTAGAATGAGAGATTTTTCTCATCTGGTCCTATCTGAAGGTAGGATTCTACATGGAGAGAGAGTGGAGGCCTTCTGTGGAGGAAAGACATCCAAACTGGGAAAAAGAAATCTAAATCTGGGCTTCTGTTCTAACCTTCTAATTTTACTGGATCACCTTGGCCAGGTAACTTTCCTTCTCTATGACTGTTGCCTCAAAGACTGTTAATATGCAATCTGTCTTGCTATAATTTTAATCCAGCATGAACTATGTTTGGTACTGTGTCGTTAATTATTAGCATTATTAATATTAATCAGCTTTATCATTAAAAGCCCTAGAATAAATGGTCATGGTGTGTCATTTCAACAGATATTCCTTGAGCATCTTTTTTTTTTTTTTTAACGTTTATTTATTTTGAGACAGAGAGAGACAGAGCATGAATGGGGGAGGGGCAGAGAGAGGGAGACACAGAATCTGAAACAGGCTCCAGGCTCTGAGCTGTCAGCACAAAGCCCGATGCGGGGCTCGAACTCACGGACCGTGAGATCATGACCTAAACCGAAGTCGGACGCCTAACCGTCCAAGCCACCCAGGCGCCCCTCCTTGAGTATCTTTAATGTACCAGGTAAAGTGCTAGGTGTTGGGATCTAATGATGAATTGGATGTGGTCCCTGCCCATGAGTCTTCTGGAGCAGACACTGGGCAGATACGAATCTAGAAGTTCAACACGGACATTGTACAGGGGTAGCAGAATTGGTCTGGGGAGACCGAGGGTAGTAATATCACAGTTGTTTGGACGGCAAGTCAGGAGAAGGCTGTTAGGCACCGTTGTCAAATAAGGCATTACACCAGCAGAGTGGTTCTTCTTTCTCAGCCCTGACCTGTACTGATGACCATCCTTTAGAAAAGTCTTAGAATGCAGAAGGCATCGGGCACAAGCACCAAGGGTTTCCCCTGCCCACCCCTATTTTATGGGTGGGAAAACTAGGCTCAGAAAAGTTAACCGTCTTGGAAAATGGGTAAAACCCAGAGGAAATAAAACGCTTACCTTGTGCAGGTTCAAGTTTAAATCCAGTAAGTACTTTATTTTAAAGCATCCCTGCACGCTATGGATTTGGTCGTTTTGCAGATCAGGTACTGACCCCATGTGTCAGTAATCTACAAAGCCTTTTAAACCTTAACACAGCATACCAGAGCACAGCGAAATATTCTTACAGTAAAAAAAGAAAAAAAAAATCCAAAAATACGATAATGTTAAAAGGGAATAAATAACCCTCTCACCCATCATCCCTCAAAATTCTAATCCCCAGAGGCATCTACTGTTAACAGTTTCTAGTTCCTACCAGGCTTATTGTGAATACACAGGTATTCTCCTTGACATCCACATTCAGCCATATTGCTCTCATTGTTTCCTAGACACGCCCCACAGATGGCTGCCTTCTGGCCTTTGATCACATCTTCCCTCTTCAAAGCACCCTCTCCTTCCTCTCTGCATGTGGGAAAGCGTATCCATTTTGATGGCTGGTTTCTGCTCATCCCACTCCCTCACTACGTCCACCTCATCTGAAGTCATCCCAGCTGTGGCACTAGTTAACAGTCTTAAACAGAGCCCTGAACTCTGTTGGTCTAATATTCCTCACTTAAATAATGGGGCAGTTGAATTAGATGGCCTTTTTTTTTTTCCCTTCAAGTTTATTTATTTATATATTTCGAGAGAGGCAGAGAGAGTGAGAGCAGGGGAGGGGCGCAGAGTAAGAGGGAGAATCTCAAGCAGGCTCCACACTGACAGCGCTGAACCCCACTGATAGGGCTTGAACTCACAAAACTGATATCATGACCTGAGCTGAAATCAACAGTTGGGCACTTAACCGACTGAGCCACCCACGCACCCCTAGATGGTCTTTAAGATCTGCTGAGGTCATAAAATATTAAAGACTGCACCTAACACAATGCTTAGTTACTTTGGAGTCTTGATCGTATTGGATGGCTGAGTCCTGTCCCAGGATTTCAACATAAGAAGAGAGATGAAGAGATTGACCTAACAAGTTCCCCAGTCCAGCGCTTGCCCAAAGTGTTAACCCTTTATAAAAAACAATGTGGCACAATGGAAAAAGGATGTGTCTTGGGACAGTTCTGGGCTCAAATCGTGGTTCCACCATTTGCTAGCTTACAACCCAAGGAAAGGATTGTAACCTCTCTGAAACTCAGTTTCCTCATCTGTAAAATGGGGGCAGTCATCCCTATCTCAGAGGTTGTCCCAGGATTGGAAGATGCCCTGGCAGACAGCAGCCTATTCCATACTGACCTCTACCTCTGCCCTGCCCCCCTAGAAACTTTTTGTTTGGAAACCGTTATCTGTCAGAGATAATTGGCAAACTTCAGAACCAGTAAGTGTGTCAAAGAGTGCTACCTGGATTTATAGCATGTGTAGTATACAAAGTGTGGATTAGACGTAGTTTATCTGATCTTTGAAAAGTAGCTTTGGAGCCCTTCCAGAGAATGCTATGGCAGCTGCACAGATAGCTACCTTGCCAGCTGCTCTTGCTAAAGGAAGGTGTTTTCCAGTTGGGAGAGAGTGTGCATGCTGGGGTTTTGTCTTTAATGCATTCCAGTGTTCTGAGGCAAAACTTGCCCAAGAGATTAAGCTGAGCATATTAACCAATATCATTTAAAGTTGATTAAAACTATCATCTTAATTAAATATAAGGGAACAAGAAGTTCTCAGTCTTCTGGTAGCAATTAAAGACTAAAGAGTCAATTTGAAGTTGTTTTTGCAACTCTTAAAATAATACTCCGTCTCCCCCCCTCCCATGAAACAGAGTTTCTTAGCTATAGACATGCCCTCACATTGAGGTTTTTGAAAGCTGTTAGGACTACAGACCTGCTGGCCAACGCTTCTGCTGCCAAGGCATCGGAGTTCTCAAAAGCAAGAGGGTTCAAGCTCAGGATACGCTGATTTGGAAAGAGAGCCCAAACAAAGGGCCTTTTGAGGCAGGAAACGGGGCTTTGGCTTCAGCACAGAGCAGTGTGGGATTGGAACAGCGCCCCGGGACTTGCCGAGGAGGAGAGGGACTATGGGATCGATGGAGGAAGTATAAACTTTCCCCATACAGTGAGAGTTTATTCCAAAACCCTCGAAAGTCGGTTTCAGAAGCTGTTATCTTTCCTCTGTCCGCTTAATCTGCACAGCCTGTCTAGTGTGGACTTAACACTAGTATGTCTTTTAGCAGAAGACGGAAATGATCCGTGAAGGTACACACAGACATGACCACTCTAGCAAGGATGTCTGACCTGAGACCAAAGGTTTTCCTCTCGCCACCCAAAGTGACTGCGTTCATGAATTCACTGATTTACCCGCTTATCTGTGCAACATTTTCTGATCACCTGCTATCCGCCAGGTTGATGGAGCTGAGTTAAAGGAGTACGATTCCAGTACCAAGGAGCTGAAACTTGAGTGGACCAGAGCGTGAAGATTGGAAGTCTAGGAGACTGCCTTTCTTCATAAGCACCCACCACCGCGTTCACATACGTGTGGCCGTCTCCCAACCAACAGGCTTTTAAATTTGACCTTCCCTGAAGTGAGACTTCAGTGGTCGCCTCACAGATTTTCTAAACAGCAGCAACCCCACCAACAGATGGAGCCCTGCAGGGACGGTTCGTTAGAGAAGGGCTATAAACATGGAGAAGACTCAGCGATATAACTCACAGAAGAGAAAATAAATTCTGGCAGAGCCCATTCATTTTTTTTTTTCCTTTTCTTCATTTTTATGTATCTAAACAGTACCTACTAAGCAAAAACGTCCATGAGCAGTAAAGACCCACTTCCTGTCAACTGCTTCGTAAGGTTGGAGCAGGGGGCGTGGGGGTCGACATAGAACAATGGGAACAACGAAAGGAAATGAGTGGGTTTGGCAGAACCTTTGACAACAGACAGGATTCTGGGAGGGCCTGGGTCCACCGGGACTGTCACCTAGACGAGGCGCAGCGACTCTGGGTCACCCATTTGGAAAACTAAGATTTCAGGGCAACAGGACTCAGAGATGTGAGCAAGAGGGACAGTTTTTCGTAGATTAGTGATCTTAACTATTTGCGCTCTGTGCCCCAAATGGGTGTCAGTAATGTAGTCCATGCTAAGAGGCTTCTGAGAGTCAAGATCTAAGCCTCTGCCTTGTAGCATTATTTATGTGGTGGCAGTTAACGAGTATTGTTCCTCCCCTAGTAGTTTTACGGACGCGCTTGACCAACAAAGTCAAGCACACTTGAATTCAGAGGTGCCAGGGCTTTGAATCTGCATCCAGACTAGGTTGTTCTCACCCTAGTTAGGTGTTGTCATGAGATGTAGGGACAGCATGTCTCTCTCTTTTGATTCAGGTGGACTTAATTCACTTTGACAACTGGACTCCATCAGAGACATTATAACAGCTGATTGGTTTATTGAACAATGACATTTCGAAGAAAAGTGTCCCATGTGTTTGTAGATATCTGGACCACGCGCACAACTTTTCTTTCCCTCTTTGAATGAGAGCATTTTGTATGGTGGATTAAGATTTGGAGAAAATACCATATTCCTATACATATTGGGAGAGACACAGAGAATAGCTATCGGTCTATGTAGAACCCTGAGAGTGAAATCTGAGGCAGGGACTTTCTCTTTTTACTTCTGTATTCCTGTTGCCTAACTCAGGGCTTGATATACATAAATTGTTCAGTAAAAATTGAAAAAAAAAAAACAGATAAACCGAAGTGATTTTTACACTAGCATAAATGTTATAGCCTTTCTTTCTTTTTTTTAAATAATGTCTTTTTTTTTAAGTTTTTTAAAAAAAAATTTTTTTAGGGGCGCCTGAGTGGCGCAGTCGGTTAAGCGTCCGACTTCAGCCAGGTCATGATCTCGCGGTCCATGAGTTCGAGCCCCGCGTCAGGCTCTGGGCTGATGGCTCAGAGCCTGGAGCCTGTTTCCGATTCTGTGTCTCCCTCTCTCTCTGCCCCTCCCCCGTTCATGCTCTGTCTCTCTCTGTCCCAAAAATAAATAAACGTTGAAAAAAAAATTAAAAAAAAAAAGAAAATTGTTACCATTAAAAAAAAAATTTTTTTTTTATGTTTTATTTATTTTTGAGAGAGAGACAGCATGAGCGGGGGAGGGACAGAGAGAGAGGGAGACACAGAATCTGAAGACAGGCTCCAGGCTCTGAGCTAGCTCTGAGCACAGAGCCTGATGCGGGGCTCGAACCCATGAACCGCGAGATAATGTCCTGAGCCGAAGTCGGACGCTTAACTGACTGAGCCACCCAGGTGCCCCTGTAGCCTTTCTTTCTAAACCTATCAGTTTGTTTTTCATCACTGATGTTTTAAACTTGCCCAAATTTGGGAAAAAGGGAGAAAATCACTCATATCCACCACCTGACACAAATTCTACCACCATTTGGGCATATATCCCATTAGCCATTTTTATTTGAGTTTCTTTTAATTTTTTAGGTATATATATGTACATATATTTGTATGATTTTCTGTGTTGCAAAGAATTGCCATAATCAAAGTTATTCATCTCTACCCTTATTCAGAATTAAGGATTACCCTGTAACCCTGTACCTTTCCTCCCCGCTTCTCCCCCAGATTGATTCTCTCTCTGGGGTAGTACTGTTGGTCCTGTTTGCTAGGGCTTCTATTAACAAAGTACCACACACTGAGTGGCTTAAACAGCAGAAATCTATTGTCTTACAACTCTGGCGGCTAGAAGTCCAAGATCAAAGTGATGCACGGTGGTTCCTTCTGAGGGCTGTGAGGGAAGAGGTGTTCCATGTCTCTCTCCTTGGCCGAAGATGGTGATCTTCCTGGGCCCTTGGCGTTCTCTCTCCATGCGCCTCTCTACGTCCAGATATCCCATTTTATTAGGTCACTTGTCATGTTGGATTGGGATCCACCCTAATGACCTCACTGTGAATTACCTCTGTAAAGACCCCATCTCCAAATAAGGTCTCACACTCTGAGGTCCACACATGTTGGGGATGGGAGGAAGAGACACTTCAAGCCATAACTCTCTTCCATTTATATGCGAGGAAAACGAGTCCCAAGTCAAGTAACTGGAGCTTTGAACCTAGGCTTCTGTGACTCTGAAATGTGCATTATCCTCACATCCTGTTTTCTACTCATGAATTGAGAATGCCATGAACGGTGGGAAAAAAAAAAATGTCTTCCTTGATGTGATTTTGATTAGTGTGAGACAATGTTTGATGATGGTTAGTAACTGCTAAATTTAACTGCTTGACCCGTTGGAACCTGGGTAATCATGTTATCTAAAAATGAAGAGAAGTACAGTACACTATGCTTTGTGAAACCTTTCTATTGTTCTGCGGTGTTTGCTTAACCTGTTGCACAGATTGTTCCGTTCCTCTTGGCTCCGTGGCATCCCAATGATTCCCTGGCAGTCGGATCACATTTCAGAGTGAAAAACCTATCAATATTACATAGTGGTCATCCGTTTTTATCTTGTTTCTCTTTTTCATATATCCCTTTTAGTTTTTCGTTCTTCGGCGTGACTATGGCCAACTAGGAGTACACACGTGCATACGTGCTACACCCCCACGTACATACTATTGGTAAGGAAAGTAACATGTATTCAGTAATGTCTAATACGTGGGCCATCCTCAAAATGGCAGAATGGGCCCAATATGTCTTTTACAGGTGTTTTGGATCCAGGATCTAATCAAATTTCACTCAGCATATTTGATGACTGCCTCTTCAGTCTCAAAGGAGACCAACGATCTGCAGCAGATTCTTTTCTCTTCTTTCTTTTCTTTATAACATTGAATTTATTGAGGGGTTCTGGCGAGTTGTGTGAAAGACTGCCCCACACTTTGGGCTTTTCTGTTTCCTTATGACTCGATTCATCCAAGTTTGGCGTGAACATCACATACACCCCAGTAGGCCCCAGGGAAGGCCAGACCCAGCGTAACAGTGCCCAGCTGACGTCATCAGCCAGGCTGTGGTCCTGAGGATGCCATGCTCACAAGAAATCCAAGGCCCCTGTTGAAGCTATTGAGTAGAGGAGGTTGCACGGGGCCTGCTCAGCCTTCTCCATGAGGCAGGAGTGGAAATGGCCCTTAGATTCAGGCCTGGCTGACCCTGAAGCCTGTAAGTAGTGACCTTTGGGGTCGTGCTGTACATAAATACCTGAGTCCCTTTTTCACTGGGTGCGCTCGGGCAGGTCACTCTTCTTTTTCTTAACTTCCTCACATGAGCTTTAAAAAAGGGTTTGACCCGGGATTACCCCCAGCTGCCCTCACATCTGTACTTTGTTCATTGTGGGTGCATAATAATATTGATTGGAAAAAAGTGAATGAAGAGAAGGTGAACCAGTAGTTTCTGTCTGTATGGAGACTATCAATATGAAGCGAAGGCCCCAGGCAGTCCCAAGGGACATTCCATTCAAACCAGCCTGCCGTGCTGAGAAAATCCCCAGTTATTTTCCGTTAGTGGGAAATAATCCAACATCCAAAAGGCAACTGGTGTTTTCGAAAACTCTGCATATGTTGTTGCCCTTGACTGCTTGAAAGGAAATGAAGAGCTCCCACTCGGGGACAAAGGACTCCCCTAATCCTCTTTCTTGGTTCTGATGGGTTTTGTAGGAAAGACCGTCAGCGATCACGATCACCTCTATGAACGGAGTGCACTTTATATATCATGCTGTATGTTTCAACCCCACACTCGCCCCTCAGGAGTGGCTCAGCTAGCCCCACCTAACAGATGGCCTTACAGACTTCAGCAGCTTGCCCAACGTCACAGGACTAAGAAGAAACCGTTCCAACCTTCAAATGCAAATTGAATCGACCCCAAACCCTGTGTGCTTTTTCTGATCGTCTATATTGTCACTCACTCACTCACTCACTCACTCACTCACTCACGTCTCCTCAAAAAGCCAAAGGCTTGGTAACCATCGTGGTACATATTTGGCAACTGTACGTAAAGTAAACCGTGGCCCTCTTCGTGGGCCAGGATAACACCTGTCTCTCTCCTTGTTACAGAAGGCGCGTCATCCCATAGTCCCGATAGCAACGGTTATCGGGCGTTTCTGTGTGCCAGGCATTGAATTAAGCATCTCTGCACCCAGTGTCTTACTCGTCTCACGTCACCGTGAGGTATGCTGACTTGGTTAAGGTGGAGATGAGCCCCAGGTGTGTCTGACTCCCCAAATCCACCTGCTTAGAGCACCACCGAAGCCATCGTAGTTCAGTTGCCCATAGATGGATTGCCCCTTCGGCAGTCTACACCGAGGCGTGCTCCTGAATAGTGCTCTGTGTTAAGATAACCCGAGAGTCTGAACAGAGAGGCCGCAGCAGTCCGTTTCAGAGAGGTGTTTAAAAGCAAAGAGGGAAAGAGCCCCAGACTCTCCCGGAGAGCAGGCCGTGTTTATTTGAGTTGTGCTGGCCAGGACCTAGCATGGCGTCAGGGCTGTGGGAGGCCTTAATACATCTTATTCAGAATTGATGGGGATGTGTCTAAAAAACGCAGAAGGCTTTTCCTCGGGAAGGTGGTTGGTCACACCTCAGTTAGCAGGGAGCATTAGTTCTAAGGGCCCTGTGCTCCAGTCTGTCCTCCACGTGGATGCCAGAGTCATCTTTGTAAAGCAGCCTGGCCATGCCACTGCCTAGCCTAGACCTCTTCCTTCATTTTGAGTCTCTGCTGTGTACCCAGCACTGCAGAGAGTAAAGAAGAAGCCCTGTCTCTGCCGGCTAAGAAACGAGTCTTGTTTGAAAGCCGGCTACATGAAACCTAATTTTAGAGCCGGTCAGAGATCCTTTAGTCGAGCTTTTCTTAGAGAGCGTTCTGGAGAGCTACGATTCTTCCAGTCTTGAAGACTCAGCAGAGAACTTTGATGAAGGCTCCAGGGAAAAGGTTTATGCTACATATGCTCTCGGGTGTGACCACAAGGTCCAGTCTCCCCTCTTTAACAGATAAGGAGGCACAATGAGGAACGGAGGCTGTAAGTTGAGAAACACTCCGACCTTGGGCTCTTTCAAAACCCAGCCCAGGGCTCTGTCTGCTGTATAGGGAACCACTCTATTTCTCTGTCTTCAGACTAGGCAGGCTTAAGACACATATTTTCTCCTGGATCTTGAAACCATATGTTTCTCAGGCTTTTCCTCCCCTTCTAAGATAGGCCTCTGATGTTTGGTGCCTGAAATCATCCTGTTTCGTTTTTGGTGCCATCTTGGCGAAGAGACTGGAAAGCAAAGTTGACAATGAGGCAAAAGAGAAAGCGAGGAAGAGCCGCGGGTTTGTAGTCTCACAGGATCCCTGGGTAAGAAAGGCTGCCTTTCCTGTTGGGATGTCACTGCATCGCTAGACAGCGAGCTCTTCTGAGGGCAGGAACCCTGGTTTTTTCCCCTCGGTTGTCCCCTACTCTCACACAGTAGGTGCTCAGCAAACATTTGATGTTCATTGTGGTTCAAAATTGTAATCATTTGGTGTATGCATATATAAATTGCATTTTATGTATATTATTCGTCAATTTTTTTTTATTTTTTTATTAAAAAAAATTTTTTTTAACGTTTATTTATTTTTGAGACAGAGAGAGACAGAGCATGAACAGGGGAAGGCAGAGAGAGAGGGAGACACAGAATCCGAAACAGGCTCCAGGCTCTGAGCTGTCAGCACAGAGCCCGACGCAGGGCTCGAACTCACGGACCGTGAGATCATGACCTGAGCCGAAGTCGGACGCTTAACCGACCAAGCCACCCAGGCGCCCCCGTCAATTTTTTTTTAAAGCCCTTGAGTTCGACAGTGAAATTGCTTTTACTTTTTAGAGCAGTGATTCCCAAATCACCTGGGAATAGAATAATTTCAAAGGCTCATTAAAAATGAGAATTCTCAGGCCCTTGTCTTGGGAATTCTGATTGAGTTATTAAGTAGGTCTGGGTAGGGCCTGGAATGTATTTTTTCATGAGTGCCCCTGATGATTTTGTTGATTGGCCAGATCTGAAAGTCGCTGTCCAGAGGATAACTTGGTTCAATCCCCAGCTTTACACTTAAAGACAGCCATGAAAATAAGCACTAGCCTTCAGGCCTGGAGCCTTGAAACAAAGCGTGCTGAGAAATGCAGAAAGGTTATTCGCAGAACAATTGGCCAGTATACCTGGTGTCAGACTGAGAGGGGGTGATGGAGAGAAATGATTTGGAACCCTAATTAGACCTGCTCCCTAGTTCTCAAACCTGCGGCTCTAAGCCCCCTGCTAATTGGCAGTCCCTTAATAGATTAGGACTTGGCATCGGGCTTGCATGTTATTATAAACCACACACAGAAAAACCCAGTGGCTGAGGAACTCCTGCCAAACCCAGGCCTGGGTTTTTGTGAAGCTTTTGAAGTGCACTGGTCTTTCAGTATTTTGTATAGTCAGTGTACTGAAAGGCATCAAACCGTTCCTTTGGATGGGATTTGTGAAGGGCCAGTTTGTTGAATACTTAATTCCCCGAGACCCATTCTGTCATCTTGATGGACAAGCAGGGGCCCACATACATGGTTTTGCTCCCAGCGGTACAAGGAGTGTGATAGGAGAGATTATTTCTCACGGTTCCTGTCCTGTGCTCAGCAATCTGTCCCCCTCCCCGCTGTGCTTTCGGGGGAAGGAAGAAACAGGGCATCTACTCTTGTGTCATGCCCAGCTGTTTAACACCCTGTCTTAGGAAATCCTTAGAGCAGCCCTTCCAGGCTGCATGACCTCTTTTGAGGATCCGGAGGTTCTGAGAATTCACTAATCTAGGGTCACAGTGCCACAACAGAGAAGGGAGGGACTCCTATCTAGGTCCGCTAATTCCAAACTGTCGCCAAACTGGACCAAACCCGGAAAACCATTTTTCGTTTTGCTTGGTGGTCAGTTGATTAAGATGGCTGTGGGGGCGTCTGGGTCGCACCACCGTCGGACTCTTGATTTTGTCTCAGGTCATGATCTTGCGGATCGTGAGTTCAAGACCTGCATTGGGCCCCGTACTGGCAGCATGGAGCCTGGTTGGGATTCTCTCCCATTCTCTCTCTGCTCCTCCCCTGCTAATGCTTGCTCTCTCTCTCTCTTTCTCAAAATAAATAAATAAAACAAACAAAAGATGGGCTATGGAACAGTTTTCTGTCGTTGACCTCCTGAGCCAGGGATACCTGTGGGTAATATATGCACTTACAGTGCTCCCCTTTCCCCTGAAGGTCTGTAGTAGGGTCCCTACTCTGGGGTGAGGCTGCCCCTTACAGAGAGCCACATTGTGCAGGCGGATGAGTGGCTGGAGAAGGCGGGCTCTCGAGTGTGCAGAGCCCTGTTCCAGGCTTCCGAAGGCAGTCAGGTATTCCTCAGGCCTCCGAGCAGTCCCAGGGGCCTTGCTCTCTGCTCTCGTCTGCCCAATTAGGTTCCAGTTAGAGGCCCTTCCATTTCTTTCCAAGTCCATTTCCACAAAGGGAGAGCTGTAGTGGAGGCCGAGATTTCCATGAAAACCTTCCAATTTTCAGGCACACATACCAGGCAGCTCTCATGGCAATACCATGGTGAAGGGGAATAATGTTATTTGGCATTTCGCCCTTAAAAAAAAATGTATGTGTGGGGGGCGGGGGGGCGGGTAGGGAGGCTGTGGGAGGATGGGCAGAGAGAACAGTGGGGGCTTTGTAATTTACTGCTACAGAGAGGTCAGGTGGGCAGGGCCATGAGGGGAGGTGGGGTGCAGAGGAGGCCTGAACGCTCCCCTCCCCACCTTGGGATTCACTACCTGCTTCTCCCCTTTTGCCTGATTCACACATTTTGAGAGGTTATAAGGAGGAAGTTGAGGAGTTTTTATGTTTCTATTTGGAAGAAGGACTCTAGACATTCTGTCCCTCTGAGGGAAGCTGGCTCCTTGCTGCTTTGCAAGGATTAAGGGCCTGGTTTCCAGTACCATTGAAGAAACATCCCAGGAACTACCCTTTTCTCTCAACAGCTGAAAAATGCATCACAGAGCAGTGGCTTCCTGGAGAGTTTTGGCAAAAGAGCTTCCCTCTGGAACAATAGGGTTCCTATAGCAAACCACCTAGGGTTTTGGGTTTTTTTTTTTTGTTTTTTTTTTTTTTTTACTGCTGCCAGTTCTCCTGTATCTGAATGCCCACATTTTGTTATCCCCATCCTGGTGGGGGGAGGGGGGCTGCCAGAGAAACTGAGGGTGGCCCCAGAGACATTTCTGGGATTTCTTACTACAGAAGGCCAGCCGGTTCACCAGAGGCACCCCTTTCTCAGTCTGGGCAAAAGCACCTAAAGATAGGAAGTGCGGTGACTGCACAGAACTGTGCAAAGCCGGTCTGACCCGGTGGCATTTCTGCTTTGCTGTTCTGTGACCGTGTTTCTGATCTTCAGTTTGGGCCTTTGCAAACCCTAGGTGGTGCCGCTTACGTGGAAGGGGTTCCTGGGAGGAATAAAAGAGGCTCAGCTCTAAATCGCCTAGGAGAGTATCCAGTTGGCTGCAGTAGCTGATGCGAATTCCCACCTGCTTCCAACCCACACTGCATTTTTGCTGATAACCTGCTTCTTTGACAGAGCCAAGAGCTGCCAATCATTAACTCACTTTGGATGGGAAGGCCTGCAGATTTGGGGATGTTTTCTGAAGCTCTTGTTTATAAATGAGCACCTTTGAATTCTGGAGGGTTCTGCTTGGCCAGTCTCTCTTCCCCAACTGAAAGTAGCACCCCAACTGAAAGTAGCACCGCTCCTCAGTTACCCCAGGGGCATAGCGGGCAGGTGGCGAATCCGCCCTGTAAGGACGCCGTGGGAATGAAGCCTGCAGTTTGTTTATAGAATGCCTATAGGCTAAAGGCAAAAACTCTCCTGAATTAGAAATGTCCCTAAGCCACCTGATGAAACCACCCCTTTCATTTTGCACATGAAGAAACAGAGCCTGAGAGAGCAGAAGTGAGTCTCTGTATAGTTAGCCAGCTGCGGAATGAACGCTGATGAATACGGGTCATTATTATTGTCAATTATTGTTAGTTGGTATTAGTTTTTGAGGTTGCCTTGCCAACAGAAACTTCCCTCGTACTCCCAACTCACTTGTGGTAACAGGTATCTCTTCACCGAGTCAGGGACTAGTGTGGAGACCATTTTCTTCTCTAGGACCCTGGCTGAGCTGACCCAGCTCCGACTACTTGAGACTTCATTAGTCAGTAGGTGAAAGGTTGCCTAATTCACTAGGATAGTCACACAGTGTAGAATGACCCTGATCCTTCTATTTGGATTTGACTTACTTCCATTTAGAGTAATCCTGGTGATTACTATAGATCCTTTCTTAAACTAGAAACCTAGTTTAAGGGTTGGGGAAACCTTCCCCTTTTGGGGGGAAACCCCAAATAAGACATTTCTTCTGGAGTGAACAACATTTTTAACTGCCAGTTCTCCCTTTGTAGCATCTTTTCAGCATCTGTGAAATTAGATGGCTCCCTCAGACTCCTTTTCTCATTTTTCCTCAGGGTTAAAACTTGGGTAGGAAATGAGGGTAGGTTGCAACAGCAGTATTGTTAACTGGCTCGTCGGGGTGGTGGTGGGGGGGGGTGGTTTCCAGTTCTGAATTTTTATTTTTTTATTTTTATTTATTTTTTTATTAAAATTTTTTTGTGTGTGGCCTCACCTACATTGTTGGCGTTCAGATGACAGCAAGGAATCTTTGAAATGTGTTTACTGGATTAGTCAATAAACTGGTACTGCGCGTCTGCTGGCTTTCGCGTCACGTGCTAACACGTGTCCTGGACGTTCCTGTCACGCTGCATCATGGGTACGCCTCCCCAGACGCGTGTGCTGTCCCCCGAGCGTGCACTCTTAGAGGGCAGGGGCCACCTCTTAATAATTTCTGTAGCCCGTAATTCTCTCAGTACGGACTCTCCTTCAAAAGCAGCCTTTTTCTCCTTCACTTTCTTCGCCACCCAGTGCAGTTCGGAAAACTCGGGGCCTACACCAAGCCTCAGATGTCGGGGCAAGAAGTTTGCCTTGTACTTTAATCAGGTGTTTTGTAATGCCATCCACTCCCTGGATACTTCTAAAACGAAAATGTGGCCCCACAAGTACAACACATAGGGAGGAAATACACTACAAATTACAAAGTGATTAGCGCGCATTTAGGCAGAAGGTCAAAGGGATTATTTTGGACTTCAAACTTTTCAGCTTTTAGGGGCCTTGTATTCGGTTTCAGAATTGCATCCCTGAATTATTTGTGCAGGTGGCAGCTGTCAGATTTGAAGGAGGCTTCTGGGTTTTACAAAAGGAACGTTTGACAGGCTGGGGAATGGGGAGTGTGCTCCTGGCGTGAGGCTGGTCTTATCCCTGAAGCTGGAATCGCTCCAGCTTTACTGAACTCCAGTGCCGGTCCTTGTCTTGAGCTGACACAGCCCCGACCAGGGTAGTCTGGCCACCTTCTTGGGGAAACCAGTCAAGCCGGCTGATACAGCTGGATAGTAGATTTGCAGGCTGGGAGGGCAGGGAACTCACCTTTGTTAAATACCTACCATGTGATCTGTCATCCTCCCAGCTCTTCCAAGTGGGTATTGACCTCCTCTTTTGAAAATTGGGGCTCTGAGAAATTAAGCAGCTTGCTGAAGTTTGCATAGATTCCAAGTGGCAAAACGGGTTTCCAAACCCGGATCCGAGTTGCCTTCTTGAGATTTGTGCCCTTCCTCTGATTGGGAGCTCTCTCCTGGGCAGCGGCTCCCAAGAGGATCACAGGAAGTGGGTCAGAGGTGTGCTGAAATGGATCCCTTAGCCCTCGGGGTGGCCGGGCAGGGTGGGGTGGGGCGGGGCGGCTGAATCACTGAGTGGCGGCCTCCGCGGCTTACCTGGGGCTGCCCCACAAAGTGTTTTCTGATAGTTTCACTACCTGAAAAAGATGAGGAAACTGAACATTCGGGGTCTTCGCGGTCATCCAGCCCAACAGCCAGAGGCTTGAAGCTGGTTAGGTTCCCCGTAAATAACTCCCGATGGATTTGTCTGGTCTTCATGAGGTTGTGTGGTCGTGTGTTGTTTCAGGGGATTGTGTTAGAAAAACAGGATTGGAGATGTGAGAGAGATCAGATTAAAACTCCGAAGGGTGGGGGAAAAAAGGATTTACAAGCCATACACTGTATCTGGGGCAGAGCCAGGTCATCTGGATTTTAGTTTATTTCCTTTATGCATTTCTCCAATATACGTTTGTGGAGCACTCACTAGGCACCAGGAATTAGTCTTTTTGTGCGGGGTATGCAGAGATGAATAAAATATGAACCCTTTTCTGAAGAGACTATCAGCTGATGTAGGGGGCTTACAGAAAAAGGAATAATTAACGGTGCTAGGATGTGATGGATAAATTCTTGGATTTATAGTTGAACACATAGATAGGGTTAAGATGAAAACATATACATGGGGGGGGGGCCTGGGTGGCTCGGCTGGTTAAGTGTCCGAGTCTTGATGACTCGGGTCATGATCTCACGGTTTGTGAGTTCAAACCCCACGTCGTGCTCTGTGCTGACAGTGCAAAGCCTGCTTTGGATTCTCTCTCTCTCTCATTCTCTCTCTCTCCCTCTCTCTCTGCCCCTCCCCTGCGCTCTCTCTCTCTTAAATAAATACACGTTTAAAAAAATTTAAGCAATGGGTGTCCAAACTGAGCATCTCTGCCAGCCAGATTTGGCCATGGGCTGCCAGTTTGTGACCTTTGACCCAGGTTGGACCATGCAGCTGGGCCCTGGTGGCCTTGGATTGCCTACCAGCGTGATTTTGTTCTCACAGCGTCTCCAATAACACTCCAACTCTTCATTTTTGGCACCGCGTCTGGCTCCAGTCTTGCCTTTTGACTATCTCGAACTTTGGCCCTCCCAGGTGTCTGATGTCCTGCCAGTCCACATGTTGTTTATTTTACCGCCACGTGAACCTGGTATTTTGTGTACACCTGGGCAGCGTGGCTGGGGTGGGAGCACGCCTGCTGACGCACGTGTGCGTAACTGTTGGGAAAATAACATTTTTTTTCACCCTCGTGGACTTCCCTCCCATTCAGCCTTGTGCGACCCTTTGATGACACGCGGCAGGGTTCCTGCCGTGATATTTCTTCTCTGCATCAGGGTGTCAGGTCCTGCTAACCACTGCTCAAGCCCCTTCTGTTTATACAATCCCAAGAAGTCCCTGGAATTGCAGGATTTTATGAGCATGCTTTTCCCATGGGATCAGATTGCAGTTGGGAAGGAGCTGGCAAACCCACAGCTGCGTGAGTGAGCTTTTGACTGAACTCTGATCACATCTTATACCTGCTTAAAAGCTTTCAGTGGCTTCCTGTCACCTACAGGAGCAGGAGCTAACATGGAGCCAGGCAATTGGATATTTTATAAACTGTGTCTTCGTGCATTGGGAACTATTGTACAAGGTCCTGTTGTATGGTGATGAAGCTCAGAGAGGTAAACTGACTTGCCCAAGGTCACACCATAAACATGGCAGGTGGTAGAAGTACGTGAAATCCTGTCTGCCTGACTCTGAAACCTGACTTGCCCAAGGTCATACCGTAAGTGTGGCGGGTGATAGAGGTAAGAGGTGAAATCCTGTCTGCCTGACTCTGAAGTTCACAGGTAAATTGAAAAAAAGTAACTCTGCCAGAGTAGCTTACATGGCTCAGTGAATCCTTTGTAGAAGAGGTATCTAAGTCTTACAGGATGAATAGGAGTTTGCCAGTGGTACTTTAATCCAGATGTTAAGACATCATTTCCTGGAGTTGTTAGGAAGATTAAATGTGGTTATTTATGTAAGAGCTAATAAAACCCCATGCACACATGGGATTCTTGCTGTGTCCTAGCTCTGGGGAGCCATATTGGAAATAAACACATTGGGTCATAACAGAGACTGAGGCAGGAGAGTAGGTGGATCTGAGAGATCCAGAGAGATCAAGAGGGTAGGTGGTAAGTCCATCTCACATATAAGGGGGAGCCCTGCTTTTTATCCTCGTTCAAGGTCAGCCTACACTTTTCAGAGCTTTGTAGCTCTGCTAATCTCTACATAGACATATTTCCTATGTACTTAGCAAGAAAGGCTAACTGGCCCCATCTCTGAATGAACTCTAAGGGTCTTGGTATTCTATGATATATCCTGGTTACACTGGTTATCAGCAGTGGCAAATTATAATCTCTCTGACTCTCAATTATTTGGCTGTATATTAATAATTATTTTAGAGGATTGTTTTGAGAGTTACATCAGTTGACTTATACAGAGCTCCTGGCACGTAGTATGGGTACCCAAAGAATGCATATTACTCTCGTCCTTATTGAAAAGAGGGGTCAAAAGAGGAAGGAGGTGACCCAGTTTGACCTGGGGAAGAGCAATTATAAGTCCTTTTAACTTTGGTAGTTGTGTATTACTAGAAATATCATGTCGAGGGGCGCCTGGCTAGAGCATGTGGCTCTTGATCTCAGGGTCATGAGTTCGAACCACACATTGGGTGTGGAGCTCACTCAAAAATTAGACATATCGTGTCGACAAAAGAGGGCTGGGACTCTCTTCGTGAAAGGTCTGAATCATGCTGTTGGCTAGTTTGTTTTTTAGGGGTGGATCTGACACCCCTTTCAAAGTCCAAATGAAAAGGCCAAAATAGCGCTAAGAGTTTTAAGGTGGCTGATATTATTTTGGAGAATAAAGTGGGTTTTTTCCCTTTAAGCACTTCCAAATAAGAAAGGCCATCCAAAGTTCTTTTTCACATCCATGATTAGACTAAAGACAGATGTCCCTTTGTCACGGAACCGGAGACTTTCCAACGTTGAGAAACTCAGAAACAGTGTGGTTTCTCGATACTGTGTGTCCCCAGCACCTAACAGTGCCCAGTACTCAGGAACTGTCAGTACGTGTTTGTGGAATTGCATTGAAGGCCTTGGATTTGGGCTCAGGAAACCCAGCACCGGGACCAGATCTGCCACTAATGTCTTTGTTTCTCCCATGGAGTTGCTTTCGGTTATGACAGTCTTCTTTTTGTAAAGAAAGGTCTGGACCTTCCAGCTTTGAAGAATGACCATTTGTCAAGGCAAACCCCTAGACCCAGAATATTGCATGTTCACACCAGCCCACAGCGAGTGTTTTTCATGGCAGCCCTTTTCAAAGGTAGGAAACGCCTTCATAGTAAACTCAGTTTTGTCTCATCTGGATTGTGTCCAGTACAAAAATCTGGACAAATAATCGTAAACCAAAGAAAGTTTGCACACTTCTAAGACCAGTAGCAATTAATTACTTTAAATAGAAACCCTGTCACTTACAAGCAACATAAATATTTGTATTTTGAACCTCTAAGTAGTAGTTGGGTTGACCATTCTGGCCTTAAGTGATTAAAAAAAAAAATCGGTCATATTTTAACAAGGCATACATTTATAAAGAAAGGGAGGGTCAGGTCATGGAGTAAGAAAACATGAACCAAAAGACAGACAGACCTGGGTTCAAATCCCAGTGACCAACTGACTCAGTGTGGGAACCTTGAACATGTTACAAAACTTCTGGCCTCAGCTTTCTGTTGGGTACAGATGAAAATAATAATGCACATTTTCACAGCTGTTGTGAAAATTCAGATACATTAATTCCTAATCAGATTCCAGGTTTGAACTCAGAAGCCCAATGTCTTCCATCTGTATTTTTCTTTTTTCTTTCTTTCTTTTTCTTTCTTTCTTTCTTTCTTTCTTTCTTTCTTTCTTTCTTTCTTTTCTTTCTGTTCTTTTTTTTTTTTTTGAGAGAGAGAGAGAGAGAGAGAGAGAAGTGGGGCTCACACGGGGCTTGAGCTCACCCAATATGGAACTCAAACTCACTGTGAGATCATAACCTGAGCCAAAGTCAGATGCTCCACGACTGAGCCACCCAGGCGCCCTTCCGTCACTATTTCAAACATCTGGTCCACATTGGTGCCATTTGCCAGCTTTGCATTTTAGATGAGCTGCAGTCTTCAGTCTCTGAGCTTCAGTCTTTCATTTGTAAAATGAGCACAAGAGTGAAGTCTACACTGTAGGTAAGATGTGGAAAACTCTGTTGTAGAGTTCTCCCAGCTGCCTGATTGGAGCAGTGAGCCTGTGCTTAATATCCACATACGTGGTCTGCACCCAGTATTCTTCTGTGGGTAGAAGTGTAGGCTTTCTGCAGATATTAGTTTAATTATTACTCTCACAGATCCTGGACTTTGTTTATTCTAAGGTAACCACAGATTGGATGAAATGGCAAGTTGGACAACTCCGGGAAAGGCACTCGAAGGACTTGGTATATAGGAGCCACGGGCAGCCCCTTCCTGATGCTCTGAGTCAGGTCCTGCCGTGGGTCCCGCCCAAGTGCAAAGATTTCTTATTCACTCTTCCACCCCCACTCCTTCCCTTTCTAAAAAAGCACTTTGAGAGCAGGAGGCTGTGTTTAATTTTGTGCCAACGTGAAGCTGTGGCTGAAGGGAGCAGGGCTCCGGGGCTGGGTCACTTTGGTAACACTTCCCACATGACTTTATCAATGGGTGGGCCACAAAAACTTATCCTGTGTTTTTTTACACCCCACCCCCAAACCACCCAACCTGCTCAAGTGTTAGTTTTTCAAAGCCCAAGAAGTTTCAAAGGCCCGAACCCAACACAGGGGCCTTTCTTCACGCTTTGATTTTCTGCCCGTTAAGTGTTTGTCAGTGAGTTCGTATTTCGCCTCCTCTGCAGCCTACATATCCCAAGAGGTCCCTGGAGGTATAGGAAGTTAATTGATCCTTGATTAAAAGAAGGAGAAGTGCTTTGAATTGGGGTCTAGAATCACCAGATGGTATGTATACACACACACACACACACACACACACACACACACACACACACTTCTTGTTTCTACTTTGCAAAAAGCTTGTAATGTACCTTTCATTATAGATAAATCTAAATTCCAGGATATTGGCTTCAGAGTGTTGGTTAAATTAGATACTGAGCACAGATGTGTATGTGGTGAATATTCAGTGAGTAATCGCCCATGCTGTTGCCTTGACTGTTCCATATAAAGCATCTTTTTCTTCAAAGGCCATGAAATTTGCTGAGCTTTAACTAATTTATCAATGTACCTCGGGGCTTCCTTCTCTGTTTCAAGTGACTCGCTTACTTTAGAAAGCACTCGAAAGTCCTAGTGTCTCTGGTAAGTCACTTTAATCCCTTTGAACCTTCGGGTGACTGAATGTGTTCATTTTTATGACTGTTTCTCCCATTAGCCTTTGGGCCACTTGAAGGTTGGGACTTAAATTCCCTCAGCACAGTGACCCAGTCAGTGCTGAGAACAATAATGGGTATCCAGATTGTCCAGATGGCAGTCCTTTATGTGGGGTTCCTCGGCACAGTTCGGGCACAAAACAGTTATTTAGTAAATGTTAGCTACTCTTGCTGTTGTCTGTGTTGACTCTCTCTTTCTTCCTTTCGTTGTCCACCTGTGTGTCTCTTCCAGCTCTGGAGCCAAATCTAAAATCGTGTTCTCGTAATGGCCATCAGTTGTGATGACTGCCTTATTGAAGTCCCTAAACTACTTTGAGTTTCTTGAGCGTACTTAGTCCCTGGACCCCAGAAACCTCCTACTCACATAAGGGTTCCCTCAAGCCTCCCATCCTCTGTGGGCCATCTTTAGTGTCCCTGGTGGAGAAGTCTTACGGGCCCTCCCTGTAATCTATACATACGTCAGTCTGCCCATTTAGAAATATTTTAGTGCGCTTGTTTTTGCAACTTTCTTAAAATACCATAAGCCTCTTGAGGGCGGGTACTATGATGTATTCACCTCTAGGTTCCTAGTCATTAGCACTGGGAATTTTTTGGAAATGAACTGATCAAGAACTATAGTAGTTGGTTATAAAGACGGTGCCAGTGTTGGAAATGGAGATCCTGCTTTGGAAAAGAACAGCCTCCTCTCTGGGTCCTGGAGAGGCAAGGAAGGCATGGTGCTGTGTCTCTTGAGGACCAGCTACCCCATTGGAGAAAATGCCTATGCTTTTCCCATCAACTGAAGGGAATCCGAGGTTACTCTCTCCTGGAGTGAAGTCAAGACTTGACTGGCATCACCCCCGATCATACCACACATTTTTAGAGGAAACAGAAAAAGCCATTGGGTCTTCTAAATGCTCTCTCCATGCCTTTCAAGAAAATAAACAGAACACATTCAGATCCAGCTTCTTGACTGTTTGTGGGCACCATCCACATGATCAGAACCGGAAGCTCCCCGAGCTTTAGGCAAGGGAGGAAGAGAAAGGATTTGGATTGCTCCCAGGTTAAGAGAGGGCAAAGGAACGGAATAAACAGATTTTCTTTACTAACTTTCTCTGTGGGATTGTTCCCCCCCCACCCCCTCTTCGTCCTTTTAACATTTATTGAGTGTCTGTGGTGCGTGCCAGACCCCGAGCTGACATGACCCAGTGCTGTTGCCTGGTTTCCTCTAACTAAAACCCCTTCCTGCACTGATTTTATTCCATGACGTCTTGCCCTACTAGATTGCAAGCTCCCTGAGGGCAGGGCTCGTGCCATCTTTGTACCTCGTGTACATAGTGAAGATGGAATCAATATTTGTCGACTAAATGAATGGATTAGTGTAGTAGTAGATGACATCATCCCAGCAATCCCAAAGCTAGACTGCACTCTTCCCATTGCAGAGATGAGAAGAGTGTTTGGAGATGTGAAATAACTTGCTCAAGTAGCTGGGAGCAGAGTTGAGGTCATTAACCCAGTTCTGTCTAACTCCACAGCTCTTTTATATGTGTTTTATTGTCCTTAGAAACATATGTTTTACAGGCCTATCATGTGAACACCATTAAAAATAGAAGCTGGGGCCTAAGAGCCCAGCCCAAATGTAAGGCACTCGAGGTCTGTTCCCTTCCTGAGTTTATTAGCAACGCTTTGGCTCCCAGGCACCACAGAGGCTGCGGCCGGGCTCAGACGTGGAGCTCAAGGTTTTTATCACGATGTGTGGAGCTTTAAAAGCGGACTATTAATATCATAGTGCTGGCTTCTTGGCTACTTTTCGTAGCCAACTTGGCCACATTTCAAAATGTTTAGGCAGTGGAATGAAGATGGTTTGGGCCCGTAGGATATTTTTTTCTCTCCCAGCGCCCCACCCCCCAAAGATCAGCTGACTGTTCTTGCCCCTTCCTCGCCACAGCATTCCCTCCCTGCCTCACCTCTCCCGCTTCACTCTTTTGCAGAGACACGGTCTCAAGAGCTAATGGTTATTGCCTTCCAGGGTCCCTCTGTGTTTACTTTGAGAAGGTCAGGCACAATGCTGTGGTATGTTGCTGTTTCTTTCTTTTCAAAGCACTAGTATGAATTTGATAAAGTAAATTGTTGTTCTAGCAGGAAGCAGTTAGGGGTCACAAAATAAATAGCCGTAGAATTCAAATAAATCCAAAGAATAAAACCAAATAAATCCATGTGTGTATGCACAGTGATACATAAATACACTTTTTAGAAAGTGAGCATTTTTATCGCTGCTGGTCTGGACCAAAGTAATTGAAAAATTGTGGAGTTCGTGGTACATTTTTTTTTTAAGAGGCGGTCTGGGGCTTCGAGCAACGTGACGTGAATTCAATTCTTTTTGAAAAACACGAAAGTGGAATTTTATCTTTTCAACCACCGCTTATCTTGGGATTTTTCGGCTAATGAAATTCACAGTTGAACGAAACCAATTTGCAAAGTTAAATCAGGGATTCAGGCATTTGGGGGTAGACTAAGAGACCCTGAAGGAGCTAAATATTCTCTCTAAATATTCTCTCGTAGTCACTGTTCTCTTCACTTGAAGATGAACGGCACATGCTTAACTGATGGTGTAAAATGACCTCTTCAGGTTGTTGGGAGATCCAATACAGAAATGAATGAATGCCTTACACATTGTGGATGGCTCTTACATCGGTGGTGGCTGTTAACAGGATGTTTTTCTTGGTCTTCCCTAGTCCTAACATTTACTGGCTCACCTTTTACTTAGGGGAGTGGTATTGCAGCTTGGTATTGAACTTGGGTGGTAGGGGAAGAGGTCTTCCAGTCTGAGAGAAGAGTAGGAACTGAGGCAAGAGTCGCCGTGTCCTGTTTTCTTGGAGGCTGTGTCAAGGGGGCCACAGACCATGAGTCAGGAGAAGGGAGGTCCAGGTCGCGGGGCACTCCAGAGGTCACACTTTATCTCGTGCGGTGCAACGGCGAGCCGCGGAAGAAACTTAAGCAAGGCAGTGACGTGCTCGTGGTCAGGAAGTGAACCGGTAGATATGTGTGAGAGGCTGTGAAGGTCAGGAGACCGATGCGGAGGCTGCTGCAGTGACCAGGCCAGAGATCTTGTAGGCCTTCGCTTTTTGCTTCAGGGTTGTGAGGAACTTTTCCTGGCAGGTGATGGAATCCGCTCGCCATGACCTTTAAGGGAATGGCATCTGAGCCGAGCCACTGATAAACCAGCAGCAGCTGTGGGAGCAGCTTGGTGCTCCCAGATGCCCTTGGGCTCCGCTCCAGAGCTCCAGGCCGCAGGGCCCTCTGCTCAGCTCTACTTCGTCTTGGTAGGGACTCTTCAGTGGAAGAAAATGGTTGAAAAGGGCACCACTGAGCAGCTACCGTGTGGCAGGCGCTATGCTGGAAGTCGTGTGTGGCTGGTTCTCCTTTTGTTGTCCCTGCAACTCATGTGTGGGGAGACTGAGGCTCAGAAAGATGGAATGACAACCAGGGGTCATATTGGACCTGAGATCCAGATTCAGCTTATCTGACCCCGAGGCCTTCACGGCTCCAAGCAGCAGAGCCTTACGATGAGCCTCTCGAAGGGGGAATGGTGACGTCCGATGCACTTGGCGAACGACACATCATTAGACTCGGGGCCCTGTTGGCGATTGTCACTCGTTGGGCTTTAATGTCCGCAGGGTGTGGTCGCGCGGTGGGAAAGCTCCTCCCCGGCTCTTCCACTGCCTTCCACTGTGCCCTTGGACAAGACCAGAGAATAATGCGTTGCTCCCCCCGGGGGTGACCAGGAAGGAGAGGGCCTGCAGGTGCTGAACACTCTCTGTGGGCTGTACATAGCTGCAAATGCACGAAATTCCTGTCCCTGGCAATGGTGTTACCTGGGCTGGTCTTTGCTGCAAGTCATTCTCCGGCCTCCTTTTATTGATGTTTTCCCTTTCTCTCTCTCCCTTTTTTAATTTTCCGGTGCCTGTGATGGTTGCATCTGGACCAGCGGGCCTGCCCTTCCTCATCATTGAGACAAGCACCATCAAGCCTTACCACCGAGGGTTTTACTGCAATGACGAGAGCATCAAGTATCCTCTGAAAACCGGCGAGACCATAAATGATGCTGTGCTCTGCGCCGTGGGGATTGTCATCGCCATCCTCGCGGTAAGCGCCCGGGCTGCCATGCTCCACCTGTCCGACTTCCCCTGTGTCGTGTTTCAGGATATCTGAGCCAACGGAGGTTGGCCGCGCAAGCAGAATTTCATTCGGTTAATAATAGTGTGTATTTCATGCGGTTAATGCTGTTACCAAAAGCATATACTAAAAGTATCATCTGTATACACACATATATACTGAACGTCTTCTAAAAGTATGCTAAGCACCCCTCTACTCTACTTTGCGTGCATTATCCTCACAGCCATCCGGTGAAGTCCAGATACCGTCCTTGTTTTTCTTCTACAGTTAGGAGACTGAGGTCTGCAGAGTGAAAATAATTTGCCCACGCTCACTTGGAGCGGTAGAGTTGGAATTTGAATGCATCGGTCCCTTACCCCAGAGTCTGACCTCTGAGCCATGAAGGTGAGCCCCCGAGGAGGGGTATCACAGGCATGTTCTGCTGTCTTCACACTGTGGCTGTGCCTCTGTAACAGTCATGCCACTGGTGTTCTCTGGCATATTGTTTACTTCTCTCATCCAGGGGCTGTGGTGGCAAAGCGAAAATAAAATTGGGACTTGGCATCAAGAGACCGAAGTTCTAGACCTGGCACCCTGCTGACAAGCTGTATGTGCTTAAAACCAGGGATGACCCCCTTGCTGCATAGTGTTGTATTGAGGAGGAAAAGAGAGCATGAGCATTGAAATACTTTGCAAACTCCTGAATTGCTGAGCGGGTTACTCAGGTGCGAGTGTAAAGTCTAGACTTACATACAGCTCATCCCTTAAAGGATGAAAGCCTCGTTGGGAATGCACACATGTGCCACGGTCTTTGACAGAGTCCAGAATTACTTTGGAGCAATGTTAGCCTCGTGGAAATTGGGGCATGGCCTACTTGGGCTTTACTTGGGAGGTCACCACCTTTTGTTTTTAGATGTGCCCATTTGGGGTGTTTGGGAGAGTAATTGATGATAATCCACTCTCCTAATTTGTGAGTCATACATTTTCACAGATGTCCGTTCCACATCTCCAGTATTTTCTGTTCTTTGCCCTTGAACCCCAGCCATGTAGACATAAGGGATAGGCATCATGTCCACCAAGATCATAAATTCTCCCTCTCAGATCCTTGAGTCATGTTTATATTAGCCAGAGCCTGGAAGCTTATCTTTGGCCTATATGAGAAGCCGAGAAGGAAGGAAGCTAGAGTTAAACACACTACATGTGAATTGAGTGCTAGTATTCCCATTATACGAATGGAAAATCAGAAGCTCGAAGGGGTTAAGTGATAGGTTCAAAGTCTACAGCAAGTGGGGCGCCTGGGTGGCGCAGTCGGCTAAGCGTCCGACTTCAGCCAGGTCACGATCTCGCGGTCCGTGAGTTCGAGCCCCGCGTCAGGCTCTGGGCTGATGGCTCGGAGCCTGGAGCCTGTTTCCGATTCTGTGTCTCCCTCTCTCTCTGCCCCTCGCCCGTTCATGCTCTGTCTCTCTCTGTCCCAAAAATAAATAAAAAGGTTGAAAAAAAAAATTAAAAAAAAAAAAAAGTCTACAGCAAGTAAAAACTGGGGCTCAAGCCTGTCCCTGGCTTATTTCAAAGCCCTGCTTCCATTTTGCAGGCGTGATTTCAAATGCAGAGTGGCTGTTCTCTCCAAATTAATTGCTTAAGGGATCGGCATTTGTCTACTCATGCCTACTCTGGATCAGATGGAAGCTGCTGATGGTCCTGAGCCGCATTTCATGAAGTTTTTCTTTTGACTTCCCCACTCTGGGGGCTGGTTGTAAACTTTGAGACCCCTCTTTGTTTTTTAATAACATCGTAAACCAGGCACACAATCAACAGTTTGAAATTGGGGAGGGGGGGGAGGGGGGCTGGTAGAATTCTTTCCAACCTTTAAAATAAAAACAGTCCATTGGGCAATGCTCGTAGTTTCTTAAAGGTGCACTGAGGATCTTTGTGTTCAGAAACTGAGAGATATAAAATCTAATTTTACTGTTTGTTCCAAATGGACAGTGTGGGGTTGAGTTCTGTAGGAAGAATGGCTTTTCCTGGAAGAGAAGTTTGTCGTAGAAGGCACATAATTGTGCAGTATCGTCTACTAAGGTTTGAACAGGTGTTTTTGACACTCGGGAGGATCAGTTAATTGAGTGCTTTTAGGAAGCTGACTATAACCCAGGAGTGGTTAAGATAAGAATAGCACAGGGACAAAGTGTCACATGCCCTTTGCTCTTTCTACATGCATTTGTTCTTGGCTTCGGCTTGCCTAGTGGGACTGCTCCCAGACCCAGCACGGGAGCGAGGCACTCTTCAGAGGCCGTGGCACCCCAGCTACGTGAATCAGGTGAATCGTGACTCTGTCCAGCCCTCGTTTTCCTTACCTGTGTTCAGATTCACTCATGGGCCTTGCTATAAGGATCAGATGCCATCATTCGTGGGAACGGACTTTGTAGCAGATGGACATGGGGTGCCAAAGTGGCTTTTCTGAGGGCTGTGCTTCTCGTCTGTTCTTCCTTCCTCAAGCAAAACTCCTGGTCAGCAGCTCTTTCCCTGCTGTCGGCCAAGACCAGCCCCTTCTTCCTCTTGAAATGCTAGCATTTCTGAAAAAAAAAATCTGCTTTTAGGAGTTTAGTTTGGCTTGCTCTTCTCCTCATGTCATGTTGGTGTTTTAATTAAAAGCCTCCCTGACCTCCCAGGTTTCCTTGGAACGGTCAGTCGTGCGCTGTGACCTTGGTTATAGGATGAGCAACGGCATTGCTTCCACATCCCATACAGTGTCAGCAAAATAGGTTTGGATAGTGCTTTCCTCTAGTTCTCCGTGCTCCTCCCACCCACCCCCTCCAAAACCCAAAACAAAACAGGCAAAACAGATAATAATTAGTGTCCTTCGTTAGGTGCCACTGTGTGCCATAGAAACCTACAAACTGTGTTCAAGCATTTCACCTGTGCGGAAACCCTGACAGCTAGGTAACCTGCCTCCATATAGTCTGGAGTTAAAGGCATGTGCTCCGGTGCCTCTCTGAACTCCCGCTGTGCAGTGTGTATGCAGCAAATGAATTAACCCCGCTGAGCCTCAGTACGCCCATCTGTTGAATGGAGATAATATATCTCCTTATTAAGGTTTTTAGAATTAAATGAGATGATGCATGTAAGGTAACTCAGTGCTTGGCGCCTGGGGCATCCTCGATAAATGTTAAGTGTTTTCATTATAAATGACTAAACAGTCAAAAAGTGGTGGAGTGACTTTGCAAAGACCTCATGTCTAATAAAAATAGAATCAGGAAAGGAACGCCAGCCTTGGGACCCATCCTGCCGCTCCCTCTCTTTCCTTGTAGTTAATTCACTAAAACCCAGATCTCTTGACTCTTCCTCCCGTGCTCTTTGCAAAAGGACCTTTACCTCTGGATCCAGCTGGGGGCACGTGTGAGATGTGGGCTCATAACGAGGTCTGCTTACCCACTTCCCTGCCATTAAGTACTAGAGTACTCATGGAAATAAGCAGAGGCAAGACCTCAGAGGAAAAATGAGTAATTCACTTTAGTGCACCCGATTCTGGAAAAGCTATATACAGCTTAAATTAAACAACAACAACACGTTTCCCACTTCCCCATCATGACTGGTCACAGAGCCTGGCTGCCTCCATCCAGGATCTGCTTCTGATCAGAGGGCGTGAGTGACAGTCAGGGAGGGTGGGGGTGGGGAACCCGGTCTGGAAATCTAATCATCTTGATATTTGCTGCCCGGGCCTTCTCCTGCCGACCTCAGGTTTGTTTAAAACAACAAGAGAATCCTTGGCTGACTTGCACGCCCCTGCTCCAGTCTGAGTGTCCCCACAGCAAAGGAGTGGAGTGGCGGTGCCGTTTCAAATGTGACCAGGAGGTGCAAATCATCAGAAGTTATAGAGAAAGCAGACACCTTTCGATGGCAGGAGATATGGAAAAATCTAGTCGCTTTGACTTCTTTTTCAGATGTATCTCAGATTCTGGAATTATAGCATAATAGGAATTCCTTCCAAATCCACAAAGCAGCGGTTCCTATCTCTGCCTTGTAAAGGTTTAATGACTCTAGCAGCAGAGAGATTAGGAGCAAAAACAGTGAAGTATCAGCCCCTACCTAGCCTCCTCTCAATTTGCCTTGTACCGCACTATGAAGAGTATCAGGGGTGAAGATTTTAATATGGAAAAATGCTCAGTATTCTTTTTAAATCAGCGTGGGCTCAGGGCTTGCTTTGGTCAGGCCCTGAAAGTGGTTTATATAGATTCTTAGCATCTAGGACTTGATGTGTGAATGAGTCACGGGTGAATCCCCTTCTCCCTCTGGCCATATAAATTTTTCTTTTCCTCTCAGATCCCATTGAATGGGACTTCTGTAATAATACTCCTAACTAGAGAAAGAGCTCAGACTTTGGCATCATCTGGTTTAGGTTTATGTCCTAACTTTTGTGCTGATTATTGATTGTCAGACCCCTTTGGAAAAGAACTATACCTTCCTTTCCTGTAAGATGGTGACAGTAGCTCCCCAACCCCCTAGGCTTTTCTGGAGGTCCAATCAAGTGACATTATGTGTGTCATTGGCGAGAATCCTCCTTGTCATTGCTGTAGTGTCATACAGGTAACAGAGTGCCCATTATGTGCACATTCCCTTATTTGCACCTGGTGGTGATTCTGGGAGGTTGACTCTTAGAGTTAAGGCCACTGGGGATCAAGGATATTAAGTGACTTTCCCATAACTACTTAGTGGCAGGGCCAGACCAGGGGTCCTCTGATTCACTGGTCAGGCTTTTAAAATAATAATAATGATAATAATAATAATAATAATAATAATAATAATAATGGCACCATTGCTGCCTTATAAAGCCTGCTTGCCTGCCTTCCACATTCACTTGTCAAGCACCCCTGAAGTAGCAGGTGCTGGGGACCCGATGGTGAACCTGCTGCATCTCAAGCAGGCAAACAGCACCTTCAGTATTTCTGCCTGGTAATGTGATTTGTGTCTGGGTATTGTCTCCCCAGCTAGATGATAGGTCCCTGGAAGGCTGAGACCAGCCTTTTCTTCTTGCCCATGGTATGTATTAAATAAACCCCAGGCAGACATCTCCCTCTCCAGGAAACATTCCTTGGCTGCCTCCTTCCCCACCTTCCAAAGGTCCCAGAGATCCCTGGGCTGGCCTCTGTCTTTGCCGTTACTGTGTGCAACTGTCCTATCTTTTTCTCGGTGACCCCGATAGCTGCAGCAGAGACAGGGAGCGGCCTGATCTGATTTTAAATTGCTAGTCTCTAGTGCAAAGCACAGACTGTGGTGCTCAATACGCGTTTGTAAAAATCACAAGCCATACGTTTTGGGCAGCAAATGAAAAGCATTAGGCCAGGAGATGTCAGAGGACCTAGGCAGCTGGGCAAAGTATTCCATTTGCTTCCCTAAAATCTTAAATATGGTTCTCAATGCATGCGGGAACGGGCTGTGTAGCACACGGCAGATGTTTTGCTGCAGAGACAAGAAGAAGAGCTTAATACCTCCAGGACTTGTTTATTCAGGATCGGGCTTCAGTGTGCCCACATCTGGACTTCATTACTTCCTCCCCACCCCTCCAACCCCTTTATCTGAGAGCACACTGCCAAGAAAACAAGGTTCCCCAAGATTGCCTCATTAAGGGTTAGTCGAGTTTTCAACTCTGCAAAAAGTGAAGTCGGGCTGGCCCAGCGGTGCCCCGGTAGGAGACCCGGTCCCCCAGTTTACAATCCACTAGGCCTGTGCAATTACCAGGACCACCCACAGAGAGTGGCCGCATGAATCCTTCCACTGTGTCGGTCCCTGATCAAATGGCACAGAGTTCTTCTGAGACCTTCTTATCCCTGAGGGGATGGTGGCAGGGGGCATCTATTTGCAATTTAACAAACACGGGCACCGGGATTAGGATTTAGTTTGTCCCCTTACACACACACACACACACACACACACACACACAGTCCATGCTCTGGCACCAGTTTTTCCTCAGGCACATGTAGCTCTGAGGGGGTTAATGACCACTTGGAAAATGTCTCCAGTGTGCAAGTGGCTTTTCATTTGTCCGTTTAAAAAAATTTTTTTTGATGTTTATTAATTTTTGAGAGAGACACAGACAGAATGCGAATGGGTTGGGGCAGAGAGAGAGGGAGGCACAGAATCTGAAGCAGGCTGCAAGGCTCCGAGCTGTCAGCACAGAGCCCGACGCGGGGCTCCAAGTTGGAAACCGCGAGATCATGACCTGAGTCGAAGTCGGATGCTCAACCAACTGAGCCACCCAGGCGCCCCCTCATTTGTCCATTTTAAATGATAATGGTCTGGAGGCCGAGAAGTCCATTCTGTGAATCATTGTCTGTTCGGGATTGGGGCAGAGAATCAGGTAACATTAACAAGCTATCTGATGGACGGGAAACTAATGCCTTATCTTAAATCCTCTTCTTTAGTTAGATGAGGTAGGTATTATTATTTATTTTTATTTTTATTTTTTTACGTTTATTTATTTTTGAGAGAGAGAGAGAGAGAGAGCATGCCCGGGGTAGGAGCAGAGAGAGGTGGGGACAGAGGATCTAAAGCGGGCTCTGCGCTGACAGGAGAGAGCCCTACGCGGGGCTCGAACTCGCAAACTGTGAGACCGTCAACCTGAGCCAAAGTCGGACGCTTAATCGGTTGAGCCACCTAGGTGCCCAGAGGTAGGTGTTATTTACCCTGTTTTACAAATGAAGTAGGGCACGGAGGCTCCCAAGGGAGAAGTGGCTAGTTTAAGGTTACTCTGTTTAGTGAATGAAGGAGCAGAAATGAGAACCCAGGTCTCTGTGGCTTCAGAGCCCAGTGCCTGAACTGACATTTATTCAAGGCCTGCTCTGCCAGGAGCTATGCCGAGTGCTCTTTATTTCAGTGAGCTGTAAAACCTTTTCATTTCTGGGCTTGGGGAGCTCAGTGTATGGCGGCAGGCAAAACGCTGAGACCGCTAGGCAGACGGCCGCCTAAGATCCTCCCGTGGACGGTGTGCGATAGTGTTTTGGGCAAAGTGGCTTTTGCAGAAGGTGGTAACCTGCTGGGAGGGTGGATGTTGGGTGAGTCCCCCCCCCCCTCCCCGTTAGAACAAGCAGGCTTTGTGGTAGACACCTCGCCTTAGGACCCAGATGCTACCCTAGGGGTTTAGGGTCTAAAGGGGAAGCAGGGCAACTACAAGACTGACAATACTGTTCCCTGTGGGGAGACTGAGGAGTTGGTCAGAGAACAGGACGGGGGCCAGAGCGCCCCGGGTGGTGCTGGTGGTGCCCCCCGGAACCGAGAGCTTCAAGGGTAAAAGAGGCCAAAGGCTGTAGATGGTGTGATGTATAAATCAAGTGCTGCTGTGAAAATTCAGAGGAAGATCACTGAAGGTTACTTTCATGGGTCAAGACTGGGATCATCATTGTCCCCCTCATCATTCATTGGGCACTGGTCCCACTTAATCATCACCACAGCCCTTGAGCTCTTGGTATTGGCATCATCCCTTTTTCACACATGAGGAAACTGAGGGCTACAGCGCTCTATTGTCCAGGACCCATTAAGTGAAGAGAGCCGGAACTCTCCCCCGATGCACTCATTGATTGATGGAGCTCCGCCTTGAAGGGTGGGTGGGACTTCCATCAGAGATCCTGACCTTCTAGGCAGAAGGGCTTGCTTGGAGAACGAGAGGCTGAAACAATGGAGTGTTTTCAGGAAACGTAGAGCAACCTTGTTTGGCTGGAGAAATAAGAGTATCGGGGAGTAGATGGAGATAAGGTAGAAAAGGATCACAGCGAGATTGTGAAATTCCTTGAATGTCAAGGAGTTTTTACCCCAGTTAATCGGCTGGAGATTGTGATGAAAGCCTTTCAAGCTAGCTTCGTCAATTTTGCAGCCAAGGTGAGGAGGAGGCCTGAACCACGATGGGGCTGATGCAAGGGGAAGAGAGAGAGAGAGAGACGGATACGAGACCCCTTGTAGAAGTAAGATGAGTGGAATTGGAAGACCATGCGACAGCCTACAGGGTCATGTCTTTGCAGTTAAATAATGGTAACTTGAGCAGGAATAAGGGGGAGAGGAGTGAGGTTTGGGGAAAAAGTGGGAATGGGTGTGACAGACTGGGTTAGGTTGACGTACTGATACCATTGGTTTGATAACTGGTTGGGAGATTTGGCAGAAGATTGGAAGAAGGCTGACCACTGGGGTAAGGGGTAAGCTGAAAGTAGAGCTGGGGTGAGGGGGGGAAGAGAGAGAGGGAAGTGCCCTTTTGATGGTTGTCTTCACAGAGGTAATAATTGGAACTGTTGAAGCAGCAGAGATCAGGGCGGAAAGGCAAGGCTTCAACCCCAGGAAGACCCACATTTATCTGGGAGAACCCTGAAGGGGAGCCTCTAAGGAGAAACGCATTTGAGAAATAGGAAGAAAAGCATGGTGGTGTGATATTCAGGAAGCTCAGGGGATTCATTGTCAAAAGAGAGCATGAGATGGGCAGCAGGCAGTGCTACAGAAAAAATATTCAGGAGACCCTTACGCAGACAGGCAGAGCTAGCCATCTAGGACACCTGTGGCTTTGAGTCCCTGACTTTTGGGAAAATGACGATGCTTCGCACTTCAAATTTTTTTTTTTTTTTACATTTATTTATTTTTGAGAGACAGAGAGAGACAGCATGAGCAGGGGAGGGGCAGAGAGAGAGGGAGACACAGAATCCGAAGCAGGCTCCAAGCTCTGAGCTGTCGGCACAGAGCCCGACACGGGGCTCGAACTCGTCAACTGTGAGATCATGACCTGAGCCCAGGTTGGACGCTTAACCGACTGAGCCACCCAGGCGCCCCTACGATGCTTTGCACTTCAGACTGCCTTCTTCCTAAGGCTTCTGGGCTTAGGGCAGCCACTGCTGATTTCCGCCCTAGCTAGCTCCTGTGGCCTCTCTCTGGCCTCTTTGCTGTCTGTATTCTAGATATTGGAGTGTTGGCTTATCCACGGAGTCCAGAAACTCCACTGGTGGCCTTGGACAGAACTATGTCCTCAGTGCTTTTCCCAGTCTGCGAGGCACTGCCCTTCCACCCCAGCAGGAGAAGCAGTGAAGATTAAATTTCTCATCATTTATTTCTAGTCATTAAAGATACTGCATTTTGTTGTCCTGGATTGAGCATCCACCTTCAGAGAAGATCCAGCCACACTTCTGGCTCCGTCCCGCGAAGCGGGATCCGAATACCATTACCTTTTTCCTTTCGCTGGGGACTGAAAAAAATGATTCTCCCTTCTCTATTGTCCATCATCCAGTGTTTGTTGAATGAATCTATTCTTCTGGATGGAAAGAAGTTCACTAGTCTGCATACCTGAGATGCGAAAGAACAGGTTGGCCCTCTGTGGCTAGCAGGGACTGAGGTGGGCAAGCGTTTGGCAAGATTACCTGACCTTCCCAGGTGTTCTAGCAGCACCCGTCTCACTGGAAACACAGACCCTGCCGCCTGCTGGGACATCTAAGAGAAAGCCAGCTTGACGCCGTCGGACGGGACCCAGGAGCTAGAATGAGGAGTCCAGGCTGCAGTGACAGTTCTGCCATTGCCTGATTTCTAAGGGCGATTCCCTGGCCTCCCCGGCCTTCCCCATACTCACTTATAAGGTGTTAATAATAATTCAGTAATAGGATGTTGGGAGAAGCAGATAATGCAGTAGTTGTGAAAATGCTTTGTAAGCTATAAAGTGCTAGGCGAACATTATTATCCAAGCAGGTCAAAAAATAAGGAAGTTTGTCCTTCAAACTCGGCAGGGGAAGAAGATGAGTTCTCAGTCTCTAAAAGAGGTGTTTGTTGGGATGCTGTGCAAAAGTCTGACTTTTCTTGGGATAACTTACAGAGTGGCATGTGACAGATGACACGAACAATGCACTAGGCTTTCCCTTGCTGCCCTGGGTTGAGACTTCTGCTTTGTCCCCCTGAAAAAGACATCCTATGGATAAAGTGGTCAAAGCCAACATATATCCATACACATGTTTTCTGGTTCTACTCTGGAGGGGTAGTACTTCCAAACTCTTCACTTTGGAATGTGCTTTTCCAAGGAGCTTTTGAAAGTATCTTAGAGAAGATATTTTCAGGGCGCCTGGGTGGCTCCGTCGGTTGAGCGTCCAACTTCATCTCAGGTCATGATCTCATGGTTTCGTGAGTTCGAGCCCCGTGTCAGGCTCTGCCCTGGCATCACAGAGCCTCTGCTTCTCTCTGCCCCTCCCCCACTCGTGCTGTCTCTGTCTCTCTCAAAATAAATAAATAAACTTAAAAAAAAAGAAAAGATTTTCTACAAGTATTTGTTAATGTTTTGTTTCCTCTTCCCTAAGGGGAAGAGAAAAAAATTATAAGAGAGCTCTAGGCTTTTGACATACCACCTTCTTGCGTCCCTTGGCAATCCTACCAGGTAGATGTTATTGACGTTATTTTCATAGAGGAGGAGCCCTAAGCCCAGAGAGGCAAAGTCACTTGCCTAACGTAAGATGTGCTATTCAGGCTGAGGTTTTTCTGGCTCCAAAGTCAGTCCTGCTTTGACCACCCTGTGCTCTCTCTTTTCCAAAAAGTCAATGCTCTCCAGATTTCCTCTCTGGAACACTGCCGATATTGGTGAATATGTGGACAGTTGAGGTCTTTTACACCAGAAAGGAGAGGCGGAGAGGAGCTGTCTTGGAGTTGGGGACTAACCATCACCGTGGTGGGGGGGGGGGGGGGGCAAGCGCTGGTCGTTTTCTGTCTCCTTGTAGCTTTAATTGCGATGCTTCCCCGCTTTATTAGTTTCCAGATTCTGTGCCAAGTGCTTTAAAAGGCAGGTAGGGGAGAATTCTCCTCTGCTGCCTGGCAGCTTGCCATTACCCCCGGAATCTGTTGCTTGCTGTTTCAGAAAGGGATCAACATTGAAGGCATTTTTCTCAGTAGTGAAATTTACATATCACAGCCTTGCTGACTGAAGCAGAAATGAGGGCTCCAGGGGCTGGAGTCTGGGGGTGGGGACAGAGCCTTTGTAGGGGGAGGGAAGAGCTTATTTTATTACCCGGGAATAAAAACATTGTGAGTAATGAATAAAGTCCGAAAGCAGTAAATCTGGAACTCCGGCGTTAGGTGTGTAACGTGTCGGAGAACAATTTAAGCCTTCGTCTCTTCGGCAGAGGTGAGGTATTCGGGCCGCCTTTCACAGCCCGAATTTCATTAAATGGCCTTTTAAGGGTTAGGATTACAAGAAGCCAAGTCCGGCTGGTTCATAATGATGATTTATGGCTGTGTTGTCGACTCCCCGACCCTTCTGTACAAGGGGATAGAGAAAATACATAATTTGTTGCTCATTAACTGTAAGATCTGTCAGGGCTGCCCCAGAAGCCATGTGGTCCTGGAGTCATGTGTCTGCTAAATGGCTTCAGCCTGGCCCTGTCCTTGAAAATACGCAGTTGCTGTTGGGCCGTGGAGATCGTTTTTAGTAACAATAGAAATACGGCTGATCCCCAACTCAGGAGGGTTTGACTTACGATTTTTCGACTCTACGGGGGTGCACAAGCAATACCCATTCAGTAGAAACCACACTTTGATTTTGAATTTTGATTTTTTTTTTTTCCTGGGCTAGTGATCCACGGTGCTGGGCACCAGCAGTGATCCACGGCTCCCAGTCGGCCTTGCCAGCACGAGGGTAAACAGCCTGTACTCTTCACGTCATTCTGTGCCCGTGCAACCGTTCTGGTTTTCACTGTCAGTGCAAAATTTAATAAATTACGTGAGCTGTTCTACACTTTATTGTAAAATAGACTCTTTGGTAGTGATTGTGCCCAAATGTAAGCCAACGAAAGTGTTCTGAGCACATTTAAGGTAGGCCAGGCGAAGCTATGATGTTCAGTAGGTTAGGCGTGTTCAATGCATTTCTGACTTACGATATTTTCCACTTAGGATGCGTTTTTCGGGAAGTAATGCCATCATAGGTTGAGGAAGATCTGTAATAAAAAATTCTCTCAATACAGTGTGTTGTGAGTCTGTGAACTTAAATATCTGGGCTCTCCTTTTCGCTCTGTCACTTAGAAGCCTCAGAACCTTCAGGTTAGTGACTCTCCCTCAGTGCCTTACCATTCCCAGCTGTAGAATGGGTATAACCTCACAGAGCCGCAGATCAAATGAAACCAAAAAGTACGAAAGAAATGTAAAAGATTGCTGCCGTTATTAGCATCGTTTTGAGGAATCTGAGGTGCCACGAAATGCCTTCTTTACCTCTTTCTCCTCCAGTGAGAGGAGGAAGCATTTTAACTGTGTGAGACACTGTGGCACCGAACCCAAAGTTTTCAAATGAAGGGATGTTAGCACTGAAATGAGTCCTTGAGTTGTAACCAAACCCTTTCTCCCTAAAGTGACTCAAGCACAGCGGTGAATCCCCTGAGATTAATCCGTAGATTTGCGTAAGAGATGCTGATTTGCAGTGAAAAGCTACGTGTTCTTTTTCAGCATCAAATAGGAAATCGGGCTCAAACCAGGCCAACTTAGAGTTTCTTCATTTGTGGCCGCGGTATGGTTCAAGGAACTCAGGAGCTGTCCAAGGGCGGGGATTGTGCACGGGGCCTTGGTTCTGCTCCGTGCCCGTGGCATCATCTCGGAGGGAGTACCTTACCTCTGCTACTGCTGATTACCTTTGCTTGGTTAGGAGGGTCGTGGTGAAGGTAGTATGGGAGAGTTGAAAATAAATGTCATTGCACGGGCGCCGGGGTGTCTCAGTCGTTAAGCGTCTGATTTTGGTTCGGGTCATGATCTCGCGGTTTGTGAGTTCGAGTCCCACCTCAGGTGAGTTCAAGCCCCGCTTCTGGTAAGCTCGTGCCCTGCTTCAGGTGAGCCCCGCTTCTCTCTCTCTCACTCCCTCTCTCTCTGCCCGTCGCTCACTTGCACCCCTCCCCCCCTTTCAAAAACAAGAAAATGTCATTGCAATGAGGAAGTGATAAATTACGGAGTCTAGTCTCCTCAGTGGAGAAACTGGCTTATCTCAGGTTCACTCAGTGAGTAGAGACTCGCTCAGTGAGTAGAGAACGCTGGCTACCGACTCCTACTGTAGTTTTCTTCTCCCTGCATCCAAAGTCATGTGAGCATCATTTATAAATAAAGAAGAAGAAAGAGCATGACGGTGGTAGTGAACATCTGGAACTTGTTAGCCTGTAAGGTTACACAGGGTAAAAGTATAAACAGGTTCAAAGGGGAGTTAGACCAGGAATCGTAGGAAAGAACGCTGGGCGGGGAGCTAGAACACCTGGGTCCAATCTTCAGTTGCGAGTTAATTTGGACCTCGGTTTCTTCCATGTATAGGGGACCCTTTCATTTCTGACTTGCTGTGCTTCTCAGATTTTAATCTCTGCAACATGTTCTCAAAGGGCTTTTGGTAATATTTAGAGGATATTTCCAATTTTGCAATAAAACAACTGCGAAAACTGTGGTCCTGTTTCCATCCGTCCATTCATTCAATCAGTAGTCTGAGCACCTCTGCCAGAGCAGGTACTCGTCCTGCCCCTCAGGGAATGCCTAAGCCAGGACTTTGCGTTGGACTGGCCTTTGACCGTCTCTCTTTATTGTAGAATCACACTCGGTGTGATGTGGGAACCAAGGTGTAGCACTTAGAAATAATCAGGTATTTATAAACACAGAATCGTTGTGTAAGCGTTAGCAGTGCTGGTGGCTGTTCTCGCTGCCACACCGGCTGGCCCCTGGGCCCGGCTGGCATCTCCCTGCCACCTGGCCATCCTCCTGCTAGACGTGGGAGCCCTTGAGAACTTGGATCAGATCCCCTGCATTGACCCCTTCCCCAGCGGTAAAAAAAAAAAAAAAATAATGGGAGACGTTGAAAAGGAGTGCCCGGATATGTCAGTCTATTGCTTCCCTTGCGGTTGTGAACACGCTGTCTGTTCCCTGAAGCAGCAAGTGTGGCTCGTCACCCTGCCCTGGGAGGAATTCTGAAAGGAGCTTTGTGGTGTGTGATGAGTTGAACATCGCTCTCCCTGGACTGTGGTTGCAATCAGGAAGTGGCCGGGGCTGTGCTATGGAGTTAAGACAAGAGCAGCAGGCTGTGTGGTGGGGCATCACCAAAGTGGGATTGGTCCTCTGCTGTGTTGGCATCAAGGGCATTTGCCTTACGGAGAGCAGGCTGGCCCCCCACTCCTAATATAAAACCAGGCAGTGTGACTTGATCTTGAGCTTCCACCGTACCTAACTCATGATTATTGTAGGCAGTTCATGAAATGAAGTGTATGAAAGCAATACCTAGTATGCAGTAGGTAATCAATAATTTTTCCCGGAGTGACAAACCTCCCCTCAGTATTAGGAGTAAGGAAGGTGGGATGGAGAAAGGGTATGAACATCCAGACTCATTGGCTGCCCTTTAGGATTGAGGAGATGGGAGACAATGTGCTGAGACTTGGAAATTTGCAAACACTGAAGGGCATTGTGTTAAAAGTTCCTTGGTTTGGGGGCGCCTGGGTGGCTCAGTCTGTTAAGTCAGACTCTTGATTTCGGCTCAGGTCATGGTCTCAGGGTTCATAGGATCGAGCCCTATGTTGGGCTCTGTGCCGTCAGTGGATTCTCTCTTTCTCCCTCTCTCTCAGCCTTTCCTTCATTCTCTCTCTCTCTCTCTCTCTCTCTCTCTCAAAAATAAATATAAAAAAGTAAATAAATAAAGACAGCTAAAGAAACATGCCAACTAAAGACAATGCTTAATAGTTAACTGGATTCTATTTAAAAAAAAAAAAACCTCCTTGGTTTGTAGAGCAGTATTCTTTTCATCACAGCATTCCTCTACAAAGGAAAATGAAAGAATCCCTTTCTACAACCCAGGTCGTTTCCCATCCGTGTTACCAGATTGAAGCCAACAACTCTGCAAAGGCCTGCAGCCTCCTCTCAAGGAGAAGGAGACTGAAGCTCAGAGAGGTTAAGTCATTGCTGAAGGACACCGGGCAGGTGGCAGAGCTGGGACTCACACCCAGGACATGGTCTTAGGCATCCACCCTCCTATAGAAGCCCCCACCACGGTTCAGTGTTGACACAAGGCTGAGATCCCTTACTCAAAAGCTCAGAATCCTGACATTTGCTCAGATCCTCTGACATCCTGGCCACCCTTGACCATGTCCTTGATTCTTCATCTATTTTTTTTTTTTTCCATATCTGGGTCCTTGTCTCTTTCTTTGTTTAAAAAAATACGTATATAATTTATATTATATAATTTATATTTTTGACATATCCATAATATTTATATTTTTACATATCATATGTGTTTATATATAAATATATTTAGTTGTATATTTCTGCTGGGACTTTTTTTAAAAAGGAGAAAATGACCATGTTATTAGCACTTTGCTCTTTCCTCTCCTGCGTATTTCTGTCTGTATATTTCTTAAATACAAAACTGGGATTTTTCTAGATTATAGCCTGCGATTACGTACTGAACGTTCCCTCGAGCCATGAAATATCCTTCACAGCGTCCACTTTGATGACGGGTCTTGAGACCACCTAATTCCCCCCGTTGGCTTCCTTTCAGATCATCACTGGGGAGTTCTACCGTATCTACTACCTGAAGGAGAAGTCTCGGCCAGCGATTCAGAACCCCTATGTGGCAGCCCTCTACAAGCAGGTGGGCTGCTTCCTCTTCGGCTGTGCCATCAGCCAGTCCTTCACCGACATTGCCAAAGTCTCCATTGGGCGCCTGCGTCCTCACTTCTTGAACGTCTGCAACCCCGATTTCAGCCAGATCAACTGCTCCGAGGGCTACATCCAAAACTACAAATGCAGAGGGGACGACAGCAAAGTCCAAGAGGCCAGGTGAGTCACCACCTGCCGTGGCCACAGCGTGCCTGCTTTGACACGGGCAGCTCAGGGAGCACTTGCGAAGGCGCCTGCGACATGAGGTGCCAGGCTCAGTGCTGGGCTTTGGTTTCAGTGGGTGAATGAGGCATAGTCCCCATCCTTAAGGAACTTGGGGTCAGTTGATTTAGATGCATAGGTAAATAAGCAATTATGGTAGAATACTGGTAAGTCCACTCATTCATTCATTCATTCATTCATTCTTTTGCTTATTCATTCATGGGTGCCTGCTAGGTTCTAGAAAACATGTCCCAACGGACTGCCAAGGTGGCAAAACCAAACAAGACAGTGCTGGTCTCAAGGTCACGGTCTAGGGAGAGAAGACGGACAGGCAGACATGTGTCAGGGATGTGCATATGGCCCTCTCATGGCCCTCTCTTGCTCTTGCAGGAAGTCCTTCTTCTCTGGCCACGCCTCCTTCTCCATGTACACTATGCTGTATTTGGTGGTAAGTACCTTCCTTCTGATTCCAATGGAGTGTACTATTGAGCCCCAGCTTAAAGCTCTTCTGTGCAGAGAGCCCTCAGAATGGTTAGGGATAGACCCCATTGTGAAATCCTTGAAAAAGAAGTTAGCTAGAAAAGTTAGGTTCCGTTTTGAGCTCTGCCACAGCGTTAGAAGTTGTTTTCCTTTCTAGGCTTTTCCCATTTGTCAAATAAAAATAATATTGATCATGGCTGCTTGATAAGGCTTGTGTGCCCTTTTTGAAATTGTAAAGTGATAAAGACACTTGTGTAATATTTTATGGTAACGAGTACTGTCTTCTGACCATCTGTTTACTCAGTTGACCCTTCCAGGCACCCTGGTACTACTGTCTCCGTTGTGGGAAAGGATTACTAAATAAGGCTCCGAGAATTCAAGTCAACTGTCAGAATTGACAGGCACTAGAACTGTTGCTCAAATGCAAACCCTGTCATCAAATTCCTAGTGTTCACCATGCCAGGCTCCTTCCATCCCCCGCTGATGGAAAGGCTTTAAAAATCATTAATATCCGACTACATAGAATGATTTCAAGTTTTTCAGAATACTTCTGCTCCATGAGCACACGTCACCTCATGACAGCATGGCGAAGTATGAAATGTGTATCCCCACTGCTTGGATCCAGAAACTAAGACCCAGGGAGGCTAAGCAGCATGTTGGGGGGTCCCTCAGCTAGTGGTGGGGCCGTGATCTGAACCCCTGTGGCCCTGTCTGCCCCGACTTCCTAGAGGTGCTGGGAAGGGACAGGTGAGTGCCCGGTTCTTCCCCAGCTGCTGCACAGACAGCAGCTGGTCTGTTTCTCTTTGCGAGTTAAAAAACGGTCCCCTGCCTCTCCTCTCCCCTTGAATGAGGCCCCTGTGCCAAGGCACTTCCTGCGTTCGGCCCCTTTGATGCAGAGCGAGAAGGCGCTGAGAGGTCAGACATAGCTCAGGGGAGCAAAAGCTGTTTGCAAAAGAACGTTTTGATTTTGACTTATTTAAAAAACATAATTAGGATTTGGAAAACCTAGCAGAAGGTTTTTTTTGTTTTGTTTCCCCCCTCCTCCCAAAACAATCCTTTCCAAGCCTGGAGGCCTCCCGGCTTCCCGTTACCTGGGATGCGGAGCTGAAAGGTGGGCCCCAACCTATGAAAACCTCAAACATGGATTTTGTTTATACACGAATCACACTCCCTCCATTCTTCATTTGTTGTTGTTTTGCTTTTGCTTGGCTTTTAGAAAGCTAATGTCGCGAAGATCTTTTGTTTCCTATTTCGTTTTTTTTTTTTTTTTTTTTTTTTTTTTTGTATTCTACCCAGGTCTGGAAGCAATTTTACAAATGTAATTTCAGTGTTTTGCAAAGGTGCTTGGAGGAGTGGGTCTCTGTTCATTTTTCTCATGTTCCTTCATTTTCTTCCAAGAGAAAAATACTGGGTAATTTTGAAACCAACTGTGTGCACTGTGTGCTCTATGGCCGCCCAAAAGATAAAGGTGCTGACCTGTTTCTGGTGCCTTCTGTGTGCCAGGCACTGGGTCAAGCTCTCTCTTCCACACTGGTTCTCTCAATAACTCGATGAGATGCGTTTTGATTACCCCGTTGTAAGCTGAAAACAAACCAACCAACCTGACGCTAAGAAGTTTAGTAATAAAAGTTCTACCTCCAGGGGCGCCTGGGTGGCCCAGTCGGTTAAGCGTCTGACTTCGGCTCAGGTCATGATCTCACGGTTCGTGAGTTCGAGCCCCGTGTCGGGCTCTGTGCTGACAGCTCAGAGCCTGGAGCGTGCTTCGGATTCCGCATCTCCCTCTCTCTCTGCCCCTCCCCCACTCGCACTCTGTCTCTGTCTCAAAATAAGTAAGCATTAAAAACAATAAAAGTTCTACCTCCTGTAAGAGGCAGAAAAGAGATTTGAAGGCTGGTCTTGATGCCACTAGGATCGCTGCCTGTTCTTTTCGTGATACTGCACTACAAACCCAAAACCAACCTCGTCGGGATAAAGTTAAAGAATATAAGCTCCCGACCCTAATTTCAATTTCACCTGAAGGCGACCTGCCTTTCTTCAGAGCTGGCTTAATGGATGAGATGCCCCCCTCGCCCCCACCCTCCACCACCAGGATGATTACAGCTGGAGATCTCTGCAGGGGTGAGGAGTAAGGGGTAGTTCAGACTGGGTGTTTATTTGCATCTCTGAGGGAGGAAAAAAATTACAGTGCCTTTATGTTCCTGGAAAGAAGGAAGGGAAGGAGGAAGAGAAGAGCGTCCTTAGTCCTTCACGTCCCTCGCATCTGCTACACGTGCACACACAGCCATGCGCACATCACACGTTGAAGGACCCTTGCAAACAGACACAACTCACGGACACCCACATATACAACCTGGAAACACATAGCTCCATTTTTAGCTCCGAGGTTATCTTGCCCTAAGGCAACCTCTGAGGCTAAACTCCAAGGAGGACAGTGCTCATTCCCAGGGCTCTTCCTCTATGTGATGTCACACCGAAGTCTCAACCCTCTCTATGTCCAATTTGCAGAGGTTTCTAAAGCAAGTTAGAACACCACGGCTGCCCGTCAGGGTCAGTGGGAAATGCTGTAGTCGGTCAGAGCAGCCCGCAGACCCATCCCCCAGGGATGTGGAGCTTCCCAAAGTATTGGAGCTGGGCAAATGAGACCACAGGAGACCCTGGCCTCCCCCGCCAGGGCAGCCTCCTTGGGGCCTTGGGGGAAAATCGCCTTTGAACCAGCTGGGTGTCGGCAGCATTGATGGCGTTTGCCCTCAAGGTCAGGCAGACCTGAAGATTCTGCCCTGGTGGTTACTAGCTCTGGAACCAGGCATTGCTCACTGAGCTTTGAAGCCTCGGTGTATTCCTCTGTAAAGTAGAGACAATAGTGTATTTCTCAGGGTTTTCGCCACTTCACTTCTTCAGGTTCCACGTTCTCCATCTGTCCTATGAAAGAGTGGAGTTAGATGGCATCTACTTACTTCTCAATCTCTGTGGCTCTCTTTGAAAGATGTTTGAACTACCCTAAACTCTGCGAGGGAAGATGGGAAGCCCTCGGGGGCAAACTTATGCCCTCATGGCCCTGGCGTTCAAAGAGAGGGGCGGACAGGAAGCACTCTAGGCCTGTTGACGGCAGCTGCCCTCTAGAGCCTCCCATGGCTTTGAAGGACACTCCGTATTAGGTTTTGATTTGTAAAATGGTTAGCTTGGAAAAACCATGCCCCAAACACCAAATTATCTCTGGGCATAGAAGCTTACAGATGAGGTTAAGGCATGTTAGTGATTAATGCAGATTCTAATAAGAAAAACCCACAGCATGTATAAGCACATGTGAAGCTTTCCTAGCCCGGAGTCCTGGCCCCAACCCCAGGGAACCACATCTGGACTGGCCCTGTACCCTCCACGGTCGGGGACTGAGGATAACTTGGCTTTCTGGATAAAACGCCTATACCAGCACAGGCACTAAACCATGTAGCAACCAGACAACCTGGTGTTTCTTGTGTTGTGCCAGCACCCTGCTACCTCCCGGGGCCCCTGACGTGCATCGGACGTGGGCCCTGCCCTCCAGGGACTCAACACGGTTTCAGCATTTGGCGTTCAGCGCATATTCAGTGGGTGGCTGTTATACACCAAACAGCATGCTAGGGGGGTGGAATTATAGACATGGGGAAGTCGTGGTCACAGCCTTGGGGAGTTCAGTCTAGGGGAGCAAGGAGACAGTGACAGCGGTTGGGTACGCTGTGTGCTGGGGTGGGGGTGGGGGGGTGGATGTGGGATCTTATGGAAGCTCGGGGTCGTGGCACCCCGAGCCAGCCCAGAGTGGAGGGGGGCAGAGCTGGGGAAGGGTTCCCGTAAGGTAAAGATGGGCAGATTGGAAGGACCACCCGTGTGCAGGTGAAAAGGGGGACGATGGTTTGGGGGCTGCAGGTTTTCATTTCGGTCTAGCTGGGGTGGCTGGTAGGGGAGGAAGCAGGGGCGGGAGGGCGCAGTGAAAGCTGAGAGGACCTTTGGGACCAGCCACCCCAGCTCCTCCTTCTCTAGTCCAGAGCAGGCAGCAAGTTGGTGGTGAGGCCTTTCCCTTGTTGCTGCGCTCCCCTCCCCAAACGTGAACCTTGGCCGCTTGCCTTTTTCAGGGTCAGAGAAGCCTTTCCTGCCCCCTTTCTGCAATACTCCCTGACTCCCCTGTGCAGCCTAATCCCTGCCCCCCTCCCCCGACCAGTTTCTCACCATCTGACATACTATATATTCTTCACTTCTTTGTTTATCTCTGCCGGATAGATTGTAAGCTTCATGAGGGAGACGTTTTTGTCTCTTGATTCACTCTTGTATCCCACTGCCCCCAACAGTGTCTGACACTTAGCTGCAATGAATATTTGACGAGTGAGTGAATGAATCAATCTCAGGTCTTCAACATTCCCAGGCCATGCTTCTTTCCGTTCCATGCAGATTTTGTTCCTCTCCTCGTCACTGAATTGATAGATCGTGAAGGACCTATGTGGTGTAAGGAAGGCCTCTGCTGCCTCTCTGCTGAACTGTTTATGCACTGGCTCTTTACTGCAGTGCCCATGAGAAATGTTGATGTGTCAAAGGGTTTGTCGGATACCAAGGAAACGGGGAAGCGGCCGTCCTCTGACCGCCATGTTCCCTGGCCTGTGGTTGTTAGTCATTGAGGTTTTGTTCAGTGTGTTTAGAATCCTGGAGCGGTGGGGTCTGGTATGCCCTCGAGACATGCCCACAGATCCTGGGAGTTTCTGGTGAAACCCCTTGTAGGGACAAGATGGCTGTTTGTAAGGGGAATAAACCACTGTACCAAATGTTTTCCAAACTCTTCCCCACCCCCATCTACATCCATCCATCCAACCAGCCTTCTGTCCATCTGCCCATCCATCAGTCTGTCCATCCATTCAGCCAGCCAGCAGTTTCTGAGCCAGACCTTGTGTGAGCACCTAAGGACACGAAGAGACCTCATATTTGGTGTGGAAATCCTGAAAGGTAGAGTCTCAGAACAGTTGGATGAGGTCCCCAATTCGGGTGGACTGAGGCACGGAGCCCCAAGGGAAGGGCTGTGAACTCCACTCTGAGGCGCACTGACTCAGTTCACAGGGTCTCCGTAGCTTATGATCAGGTCAGAGATTCTAATACCCTGACTCTTCCAAAAGCTGTGTACTTGTGTTTTGACATGGGCCTTGTAAAAGTATGTGACCGGTGAATTCAAGGAGCGTGAGTGTTCAGATGTTCCCCGTAGGTTGTCCTTAAGCCCACGACAAGCGGGTAGTCCCCTCAAATTGCTTTTCTCCTAAGACAAATCCAGTATAAAAGACCGTTACTTTGTGTGGAGAGCACTAATTTCCTCAAAGGAAGCCAGGCTCTGTGGTTAGACCTCAGTCTTAGAAAAAGACACGTCTTACTCAGTGTAAATCGTGGCTCTTTGTTACCTTGAGCAAGTGACAGGGCCTTTTGGCCTTGATCTCTTCATCTGAAAAATGGGCACGATGGTGGTATCTACCCAACAGGATGATTGTGATAGTTGCAGGTGAGGCCGTTTAAAGCCCCGGCACTGTGTCTGAAACCGTGCTTGACAAATGGGGAGTGTATGTTTCTCCCCCTGATAGTGACAGAAAACAAGAGCTGATTCCCTTCTCAAGGAGGAGAAAAGTCGACTAAAAATTCTTCTTTTGTCCTGAAAGTAGTGGAATAGCTTCCCAGAGAGAAATGCCCATTCTGCACCACGTAGACGAATCACCAGGCACAGGCACCAGAGCCAGGCGTGAGCCGTGGAGGAGCTGAGAGGAGGGAGAAAGTTTCTCCCTGTGGGTGTCAGTGATCTGGACCGACTTCCAGGAAGAGAGCATATGCAGGGACATAAGGAGGGACAAAAGCCTCCTTTTCACTCTGAGCAGAGCAGTCCCAAGAGCAATGGAAATGAAGTAAGAGGACAGTACCGACCTGTTTCACCAGTATGCAAATCATGTAATGAAACACAAATGACTTCGCAAGAAGGAGTGTGACTCACCCCACATGTGACTCGGCTGGTTCAGACCAGCGAGCCAGCTTGAGTTCAGCCAGACCTCTCTAAAGAGTTTTTGTTGAATTCCACAGGACCCCAGTTTGGGAGCCAGGACCAGGAAGGAGAAGAGAACTCCATTTAGGGAGTGAGTTGGGTGTGCCAGGGACTTCCACATACATCATTTTGGGGATGGGGGTTCACGGGCAGACATAGTCCTTTCTGTTGTAAGCTACCTGTCTACAACCAGCAGTGTTATTTTAGCAATTGGGGAGAAAAATCTTAGTCAAAGAATGAGATTTAATTAAAAAAAATTTTTTTTTACATTTAATTCCTTTTTGAGAGAGACAGCGCGCGCGCGCACACACATCAGCGGGGGAGAGGCAGAGAGAGAGGGAGACACAGAATCCGAAGCAGGCTCCAGGCTCTGAGCTGTCAGCACAGAGCCCGACGCGGGGCTCGAACCCACAAACCGGGAGATCATGGCCTGAGCCGAAGCCGGACACCCAACTGACTGAGCCACCCAGGCGCCCTGAGATTTAATTTTTAATGTGAACATATTCTTTTTGCATGGAGGAACTTATTTTTTATTCATGTTTCTGTCTTTCACAATTTTTTTTTTTTAACGTTTTATTTATTTTTGAGACAGAGAGAGACAGAGCATGAACGGGGGAGGGGCAGAGAGAGAGGGAGACACAGAATCGGAAACAGGCTCCAGGCTCTGAGCCATCAGCCCAGAGCCCGACGCGGGGCTCGAACTCACGGACCGCGAGATTGTGACCTGGCTGAAGTCGGACGCTTAACCGACTGCGCCACCCAGGCGCCCCACAATTTTGAACAGATGTACACGATATGTGTTGGAGGTTTTTTTTTTTAATGAACAAATCCCGTTATTCTGTAAGAGAAAGCAGAAATTTCAGAGAAGCAGAGTGACTGGTTCAGGGTCCCCCAGCTGGCCTGGAGCAGAGAAAAGATTCAAGTTTGGTTTTGCTCTGATTGCAAATCAGACACTTTTCTGCAGTGTCACACTGATGGTTAGAAGTGGATTCTCCCAGCCCAGAGGTCTTCACACAGAAGGGGAAGTAAAGACAGATCGGTCAGGACCTCAGGGCTGCTGACCACGAGGAGAGATCAAGGTGATTCAGCCTTTCTGGTTTTGTCCAACTCTGCTTATGTCTTTGCTAATTACTCGTTCAGGGTGCCTGGGACTTTGCTGGAGCCCCTGCAGAAATTCTGATTCCGGGCAAGTCTCCTTGCTGTTTGGTCTAGGACAGGGGCCATGGGAGTGTTGTGGTCAGAAGTGCGACTTCCTCCCGTGGAATGGCAGTGAACACAGCCTCTTGCCCCACGGACTGTTCCCAGGCTCAGGTTTCCCAGAGCAGGAGAACTGGGCTATGAACCGGCAGAAGCTAATCCATTTAGCGGCAGGGTTGCTGGGGCATGGAGGGACTTACCAGGTCCTTCGGTCAGCCTCCAAGCCTGTTGTAACAGCTTCTCAAATCAGAATTAGCCACAAGGTGGAAGGTTATTGTGCAACCTTTTGCTTTGGTAATCTACGTGTTTTGGCAAAATCCCTCATCGTCAGCGAGTAAATAGCATTCACCGACGTAAAGGGTTGACACAGGTTTCTGAAGAGTGCCTTGAGTTTCCCGTGTCACGCCAGGCAGGGTCCTGTGTGTCCCATTCGATCCCGGCAACCCTGAGAGGGAGATAGTGTTGTACCTGTTCCACAGATGAGAAGTTGGGGGCCCACCCACTTAGGAGGTGACAGAGCCAGGAATGGAGTTGGGGCCGCTTCACCCCAAAATTCACGGTGCCGCTGCCGCTGTGCTTTCCCCCTGAAGCCCCAGCTGCAGACCCCAGGATCAGCCCTGAGGCCTTGAGCCATTCGTGGGTAAAATGTGTTGGTTACCGATGGGAGCGGAGGAGCAAGCTTCAGCGTGCTGCCGGCCAGTCCACGTCTGACTGCTTCCCAAAGGGATTCTTTTCCTGTGGCCCCTACTCCTTTTTCATTCATAAGCACTCCCTTCCTGAAGCTCTCCTGATGACTGGTCTCTTCCTCTCTCTTCAAGTTCCTCTGGTGTATTTATTTTTTTCTTTTCGTGAGCTCCAGTATCTGAGTCAGTAGAAGGGGAGATGTGGGCCGTGTCCGGTTGGGAAACCCACCCTTCCTCTGCCCCACCCTCATTTCCAAGGCCCATGACCTAAACTCTGCACGGGGAGGGAGAAGCCCTGGAGGATTCTAAAGAAGCATTTTCTGAGGATCTGCGGACTTTTCAGTTGAGGGAAATGAGAAAATCTCAGGGCCGGGTTAAGAAATGTGGTTAGAGGGGTGCCTGGGTGGCTCAGTCGGTTAAGCGTCCGACTTCGGCCAGGTCACGATCTCGCGGTCCGTGAGTTCGAGCCCCGCGTCGGGCTCTGGGCTGATGGCTTGGAGCCTGGAGCCTGCTTCCGATTCTGTGTCTCCCTCTCTCTCTGCCCCTCCCCCGTTCATGCTCTGTCTCTCTCTGTCTCAAAAATAAATAAAAACGTTTAAAAAAAATTTAAAAAAATTTTTTTTAAATAAAAAAAAAAAAGAAATGTGGTTAGAGAATAAAATCTGTGTCTTGAGCAGAACTTGGTGCCAGGCATCTCTACCATAGCAGCCACCTGTACTACAACCTGAGAGATAGTGGCTGTTACACTTATTTTCTTTGTGAGAAAACTCAAGGCTCAGTGAGATTTTCCTTTTTTTTTTTTTTTTTTATGTTTTATTTATTTGGAGAGAGAGAGCATGAGTGTGAGCAGGGGAGGGGCAGAGAGAGAGGGAGACACAGAATCCGAAGCAGGCTCCACACTGTCAGCACAGAGCCCAGCGCAGGGCTCGAACCCACCACCTGTGAGATTATGACCTGAGCCAAAATCAAGAGTCCCGACGCTTAACGGACTAAGGCATCCAGGCGCCCCATTACCTCTTCTTGTAGATTTTCAACTGTTTATTTTTTATATACGAGAAACTGTTGATTTTATCACTTGTTCAACCATGCCCATCAGTGCATTCTTTATTATTTCTCATTCGTTATTCTTAGATTGCCCAATAATGCATTCATAGCATTTCATAATGATTATAGAGTTGCCTGCTGTTTTCTTGGCCTGGGTTTTAGAATTGTCTTTCCGGTTAGTTGTGGATTCAGTGCTGGCCAACTTTCCCGCCCTGTCAGGGCTGGCTCTGGAATCTTCCACCCTTCTTTCTCCTCAGGACCAGCCAGTGGCTTGCTCCTTCCTGACCACCAGGAGGAAGGTGTCCCTTTGTCTCCGGCAGGGCAGAGTCCCATCCCTGCCGTCCCAGGTCCATCTTTGGGCCATCGGCTCCTCCCTGTGCTCTCTTCCCCTTTCTCCTGGTCTCCCCCTGCGCTTGCCTTTGATTTGTCTTCGGAAGTTCCCCTTGTCCACTTGCCTTTTCCCCTTCATTTCCCAAGTTCCCACAGGAACCTGGGAAGTAGGTTGTGCCCAGAGGTTAGAACGGAAACTGCAGCCAGATAACTCCAAGGGACAATGCTCAGTTGACGTCATTTCTTTGCCTCGGCCAGAGGTGTTTTTTTTCTTTCTTCCATTTTTCTTCAGGTTACTCTTCTACTCCACCCAGCCCAGTATCTGTCAACCTCTGTGTGAAAGCTCCCTGGCATTGTCTGGTTGGTTTATGTGTTTCCTTTATATTCGAGCTCAAAAATCCATAGTTAGACACTTGGTCTTTGGTAGGGTTGCTTTGTTTTGAAGCAGAAGCATCCCCTTGTGACTATCTCGATAACCTCTCCTATCGATCCTGCATTTATTTCCAACACGATCCTAAGAGGCGAGTCATGTAGGGACTGTACAGCCATATCTCCAGGAATACACACAGATGCGTGAAATGAGTTGTCACGGGTTGCAGAAAAGAAAGCTTTCCTACCCTGGTTAGTATTCTTTAGTGAGTTTCAATCAAACTTCATATCTTCAAAAGAAGATGATGAAAAGAAACTAGTGAACTTTTAGGAAGTGTCCAGTGTGGTCCAGGCTGTGGATTCTTTTTTTTTTTTTTTTCTTTTTAAGTTTATTTATTTATTTTGAGAGAGAAAGAGCATGTGTGCACATAAGTGGGGCAGGGGCGGAAAGAGTGGGGGAGAGAGAAAATCCCAAGCAGTCTCTGCACCGCCAGCATCGAGCCCAACGCGGGGCTGGAACCCACAAACCGGGAGATCATGACCTGAACTGAAGTCAGACACTTAACCAATTGAGCCAGCCAGGCGCCCCCAGGCTGTGTATTCTAAGGCATTCCTTGCTGTCTCCATTTTAATTCTTTCTTTCTTTCTTTCTTTCTTTCTTTCTTTCTTTCTTTCTCCCTCTCTCTTTCTTTCTTTCCCTTCCTTCCTTCCTTCCTTCCTTCCTTCCTTCCTTCCTTTCTCTTTCTTTCTTTCTCTCTTTCTTTCTTTCTCCCTTCCTTCCTTCCTTCCTTTCTCTTTCTTTCTCTCTCTCTCTTTCTCTTTCTTTCTTTTCTTTCTTTCTTTCTTTCTTTCTTTCTTTCTTTCTCTTTCTTTTCTTTTGTTTTCTTTTCTTTTCTTTTCTTTTCTTTTCTTTTCTTTTCTTTTCTTTTCTTTTCTTTTCTTTTCTTTTCTTTTCTTTTCTTTTCTTTTCTTTTCTTTCTTCCATATGGGAGCTGAGGCTCGAGGCTTAAATAACTGGCTTGAGGTCATATCCAAGCTGAATGCTTTTTGTAAAACATGCCACCTGAGGTCCAGATGGGTCCATTTAACGGAAGTGTAGTGTGTGTCCTCGTGGTGTTCTAATGCACTGAGCTTCTGTTCATTTTCTCTCCTCTGTCCAGCTCTACCTTCAGGCCCGCTTCACTTGGCGAGGGGCCCGCCTGCTCCGGCCCCTCCTGCAGTTCACCCTGATCATGATGGCCTTTTACACAGGACTGTCGCGTGTGTCCGACCACAAGCACCATCCCAGCGATGTGCTTGCAGGATTTGCTCAAGGAGCCCTGGTGGCCTGCTGCATAGTGAGTAGCATCGTATTCTTACTACACATGCAGAGCCCCACACCGCCTGCTTGTTAAATGTTTCCAGCTCAGTGACCAAAGCTAGGGAGCTCTCAATCCTTTTTTCTGCTTGGTGTATAAAGAGTCACCCCGCCCCAGGACCCCTTCAGTAAAAGGAAAGTCATTTCTGTTTCCTTCCAGCCTGTGAGATTTCATTCAGCAGAGTCTGTAAGTCCTCAGGTTTGGGCTCATAGAGCATTGCAGCCAGAGATCTTTGATAGTGGCCACCTTGCTCACTTTATTGATGAGGACATTTAGGGTTTGAGAGGGGAAGAAACTTGTCCCAGGTCACATGTCAGGTGACCAGCAGAGTCTGGGTCCCTGACTCAGTGCTCACGTGCTGCTCTGGTGGACACTTAAAATTGAGTTGAATTCAGAATCTTGGGAAACTTCCACCCTTCCCAGTGTGACCTTTAGGGTGACTTGATCAGACCCTAAACGTGGTGTCGGCTAGACAAGAGGGGGCTTGGTCAAGGCTGAGCCTTACCTTGGCTAGCTAAAGGGCCTTGTACATCAAGAGAGGGCCTTGTACATCAAGAGAAGGCCTTGTACCTAGCGAATGGCCTCGGGATGGGCCAGGTTCTCTTTTGCCCCAGGTGACTGGGTTACCCTTTTCCCATATTTCATCCCTGACTCTGTGAATGTGCATAAGGCATCCCAGCTCTCTGAGCTTCTGTCCCCTCAAGAATCTCTGCTTTTCTTGCCTGCTAAAAGTTTTGAGGGGTTTATTCAGCACACATGGCGGAGCTCCTGCTCTGATACCGTGCCTTCCTGGGCCCCACTCTGGGGAGCTCACACCAGGCCAGCGAGAATCTCAGAGCACAGTCATGGCTGGATGTTTAGGCACCACACATGCGGGTTGTGTTGTTCGTATAATCCTTGCCCACTCGCAGTAAGACTCATGAACAATAGAGATCTGGACGAGCCCTTGGCCTTTCTTCATTTCTAAACCTGGCTGCTGCCCCGAGTCTCCCTACGATCACCTCTCCCACTCACTCCTGTGATGGCGTTTGTCACCCTGTGCTGACATTGCAGATGTGTGTATCCCTTTAGACTGTAAATCTCCCCGGGGACAGGGACCATAGATGACACACTGTTGTTCTCCCCGTCTCCCCAGTGCCTCTCAGGGAGTCTGGCTCAGAGTAGATAAGTCTTTAATCCACAGAAAGCTTGAGTCAATGGGTGGCTCTCCTCTTCCTTGAGAACACTACAAGAGACATTGTGTTGGAGGCAGAGGGATGAATAAGGCACGGGCCTTGCTTCCAAGGAAATCCCAGTCTACTTGCTCCCACCGCCTGGCCAGCACAGGGGTTAGAACACAACACGGGGCTGTCATGGAGATACGGACAGGGTGCTTCGGCTGCAGGCGAGGGCTGGGTGCAGGGGGAAGGAAGTGGACAGGGAGTAGTGGCGATCGAGTGGGCACCAGGTAGAAAGTCGTGTCTGAGCTGCTTGTCAGTTTTGGCAGGAGAATCCTGGCCTAAGGACTTGCCTCTTTTGATGGCTTTGTTCATCACTTTCTTTCTTCCTTTTTTTTTTTTTTTTTTCAGTCAAGGTCAGAAGGGAGGGAAATTGGGGGGAGTAAACCGTTAAATGAGAGCATCGGTCACCAGCCAGCTCAGTCTCTGATGCTTTAATGTGAAGTGACAGCAGGGGACGGGTGTTTGCTCGAGGGGGTAACCCTTTGTTGACTGTGGCCTTCTGAGCCGTGCTCTTGGCAGGCACCCGGCCCACCGGCTGCTGTGTTTTCTTCCGCGTGCTGCTGTCCTAGTTAGGGTCTCCTGCACCCCCAGTTTAAAAAGGTGCAGAGATGCTTTGTAGCCTGCCTCTTTCATATCCTATAGCACTCTCCATGCACAATGAGACAGTATCTGGGAGGACCAGGGTTTATTTTCAACAAGGGAAATGAGAGGTCTGACTTTTGTCCTGTTTGACTCTGGCTGACTGTAGCTGAGGAGAGGAAGTTGGTACGAGCATTTACTAAGCCCCTACTCTGTGCTGGCACCATTCCAGATCCTTTACCCATGGTCGATGGCTGCTCCCAGGTGCTCCCTGACTCGAAAGCTTTGCCCTCTGCACTTGGCAAGGAAGGATGGTCACTGGGGCTGAAGGCCAACCAGAGTTAACCCGAGGCGGAACAGCACAGACCACACAGATTTATTTTCTGGCAGTTCTCGAGTTTGGAATTACAAAATAGGTCTCACTGGGCTAAGATCAAGGTGTTGGCGGGCTGCGTTCCTTCTGGAAGCTGCCTGCGTTCTTTAGCCCATGGCCCCTTCCTCCCTCTCCAGGTCTTTCTTTCCTTCTCTCTGGCCTCTGCTTCTGTCACTACATCTTCCCCTGTGATTCTGACTCTCTTGCCTCCCTCTTAGGAGGGCTTGGGAGATTCCATGGAGTCCACCCAGTGATCCAGGGAAATCTCCCCGTCTCCAGGTCTTCAACTTCATCCCACCTGCAAAGTCTGTTTGGCCATGGAGGGTAACATATTAGCAGGTTGTAGGGATTAGGACACAGACATCTTTGGGGCACCGTTGTTTAGTCTATCATACGTTTCCCGCCATCTTCCTCGAAGACAGAATTGTCTAACTTTCTCCTCCTGTTCCTATGGCCCTTTTCATGGTTTTCCTGCTGTGGCCTTCAGCCTGGCTTTGTTGAAGTTGCCTGCTCAAATGTCTGTCTCCCGAACCAGGCTGCCAGTGCCTTAGCAGAATCCTGTGGCTTCACCTTCCAGCTCTTTGTCATCCTCAGGCCTTATACAGTGGCTGGCACAAGGGGTGCTTGATTAGCCTTGGTTAAAGAGGGCGTGTGACGAGTGAACTTGTAACCTCAGGCGAGACACTTCCCCTCTGAGCCTCGTTTTCTCATCCTGTGAATGGACCTTGGAGGCGTGATAGCTCTGGGACCTTCTCCCACAGAGATTGAGAGGCACGGCCGACTTTGTAGCGAGTAAACTACCTGCCTTCTCAGATGGAACCGTCTTCCTGTAGTGCCCACGAAGATGGCCTCTTTTGGGGGACCGGGACTTGTTTTTAAGTCCCAGTGGGTGCCTTGCATCACCCTAGAACGTTGGCTGAGTCACTGCAGAGCCTTGGGCAACAGGCCGTGACAGCTTAGCACTTTTACTCAGGTCTTCTGAGAGTAAGTCCTGCACAGCAAGCACATGTGTCTAGACAGAAACCACGTGTCAAGCAAGAGCAGATCCGATTTCCTACCCCACTGCTCGCTAGTTGAACCTTTCCAAAGAGGGAAGCTGATGGCACTCACCACAAACAGAAAACCTATGTGGCATTATGGACTGAACACGAAGACATGGGCACACGGGATCAGATAGGCCTGCGCACTGATGTATGTCTTTACACATGTGGCTGGAGGTAGAGAGACCCAGAGGCGCATGGACAGACCCAGCAGTACTCAGACACATAGACATCCATCCTTTTTCCGATCAGAACCACAGAAACACACAGTCAGGCAAGCCAATGCAAACACAGCCACATACTGACCTTCGCAGTGCCCCTCCTGCCTACACACACACACACACACACACACACACACAGTCAGCCCTACCAAGATATGAGCCCTACAGCTGGACTCACCCATAGAGTAACCCAGGGACTCCGACGAGGCGACAAACAGTTCATTTCCTGTCTGGTGACAACTTGCCTATCTGGTCACCTCTTCCCTGACCCTCCAGCAGATGGCAAACGATGGGGCCCTGGGAGGGGTCAGGGCAGGGCCAGGCCGCCATTGCTGTGGGTGCAGCAGAGGAAGCAGCTGTTTTCGAATGTCATAAACACACAGCAGAGTCTTTCCTGGTTTTCCTCTTTCTGGGGGGTGTAGCTCAGCTAGCAGTCGCTCTTTTGTGTGCTGCTGTCTTCCTCCAGGATGTAGGGAAGGGAGAGGGCGTTCTTTGTCTCTGCCCCAGTGCGGTGACCTTGGGAGAAGAGACCAGCAAGAACACAAGTGTTAAGAACTTGGTGATGACACCCCCTTGAGAGGAAATGGATGCAGAGAGGGTGTGGCACACCCAAGGACACACAGTGGCAGAGTTGGGACCAGATCCTGGCTCACAGTTCTCTCTCACAGGACTAAAACCGTGAACTCCAAACATGCTTGGTCTATGCCATGAATTTGTGAGATCTCTTCCTTCTCTAATAGAAGATTCCCATCTATTCCCATTGGATTGATCGCACTGTTGTCTGGGCACAGGAATATGGATGAAATGACCTTGCAAGTCTTTTCTGGCCATGCAGAAGTCTAGCTCTTTGCCCAGTAGGCCCTGGGGCTGACCTTGCCTCCTCAGGGCCCCCACTCTGAGGAGGGTAAGGGTGTCAGGACCGTGATGTGGGAAAGAGAAGGGAGCAAGGTCTGGAGACAAACTGTGGCCCCAGCAGATGATGACTGGAGCCTCCACCATCTTCAGTGTCCTTCGAAAATCTCGTTTCTCATTCCACTGCTGAGATGAATGAGTGATGAGTCAGAGACTCCAAAGGGAATCCCACTAGCCACCTGCTAATTAGGCATATGGGCATGTCACTTCTTCTCAGCCACCTTTCCCCATAGTGGGGTGTGGGGATGATAATAACATCCCACTCTCTTTGGATTGTGGAATTGATGAATAAAAGATGCTTGTGTTTGCCACATGCAACACATCAATTGAATGTGTATCATGGAGGAAGTACTATACTTTGTTTTAAAGATTTGGAGCTAAAAAGAGTTGGCCCTTGAAGAGTTTTAATGCAGGAGCTTCCCCAGACTTGATCATGATCCGTAATAATAAATTCATTTTCCAGGGCGCCTGAGTGGCTTGCTTGGTTAGGCTTCTGACCCTGGATTTCGGCTCAGGTCATGATCTCATGGTTCGTGAGATTGAGCCCTCATTGGACTCTGTGCAAGCAGCACTGAGTCTGCTTGGAATATTCTTTCTCATTCTCTCTCTCTCTCAATAAATAAACTGTAAAAGAAGTATGTTTTCCATTATAACCCAATAGAAGCACTCACACATAACTGGAAAATTTCCCAAAATAAGACTTACCCTTACTGTGTGTGATACAGTCTAATATTTTTCATTCAACCTTTAAAAATGCTGGTAGTGTATCCAAAAAAAAACAAAAACAAAAACAAAAACAAATGCTGGTAGTGACCACCCAGTAAATGGATTTTGTAACTTTCTCAGGACTTGTGACATGAGGTTTGAAAAACACTGACGTAGTGGGGACAATGGGGGGCACAAGAGAGGGGATAGTTAGTTCATTCTGAGGGTGTTGGAAGGCTAGAAAGAATTCCTAGAGGAGATGGAACCTTGATGAGTGGACATTTTTTTATGAGCTATGAAAGAGAAGGAAAGGCATTTCATGAAGAAGGAATGTTGCAGAGACATGGGGATGGGTGAAAACAATGGGAACACAGTGTGTCTTCTGATCCTAGAAAGCTTCAAAATGTAGGACTTCTGGAAGCAGGGCCCCTGCTTTTTCCAGCCTCTGTCACCCTTGAGCATCATGTTCCGGAAGCCCAGATCTTGCTAGATGTAGCTCCCCACTAGCTGAGCTGTCGGTGCTGTGCCCACCCCCCCCCCCCCCCCCGCGCCTTCCCAGAAACCCTCCTTTGCCATAGCCTAGAAGCGCCTTCCTGGAAGGGTCCTAGGCAGGCACAGATCCCTGTTCTCCTCCAGAATTGCCCCCAACTCTCCTCCGCTGTTCCAAACACACCTTGTTTTTGTGAGACTAACTTCATCCGTGACCCTCAGTAGCAGTGATGGTCATGAATGATGATAACTGAGGTAGGATTTGAGTAGCCCTACATCAGTAGAGGTGTTTTCACGTGAATTCTCCCACTGAAGCCTGACAACTATGGGAAGGTGAATTTTTAAATAATGCTTGCACACACATACAGAGACGATTTATCATCTGAAGTTATAAACCTCTTCATTTGGTATAAATTCAAGTCCCAACAAGAGTGTGACTTAGTCTGAGGTCACACACAGCAGAAGCAATTTTGGTACCAGATCCTGCTGCCTGATGCAAGTCTTTTCTGTGACCGTTTCCACCCCATCAAGTTCCTCTCAGATATACCAGGAGACCATTCAAATGAGATGCTGGCAAGTCCCCAGTGCCAAAAGCCACTGGAAGTCCTTTTCTGAGGTCAAAAAGTGATGATTGCAACTGGGTAGCTCTCATTTAGTCAAAAGACAGGGCTGCCAAAGATGGCTTTTCTTTAGACAGCACTTATTATACTTGGGGCACGAGGGTGAGCCAGGTCCCAAGGCTTTCTCCTGCAAAGAAAATGATTCCTTAATCCATGAGATTGTTTATTATGGTAGAGCAGGATGCCAAAAGGAAATCCTGAGGCCAAGGCATGGGGATGTCTACAAAAAGGAACAGCACAGGGGTGCCTGGCTGTCTCAGTCGGTGCAGTGTGAGATTCTTGATCTCGGGGTTGTAGGTTTGAGCCCTGTGCTGGGCGTGGAGATTACTTGAAAATAAAATGTTAAAAAGAAAAAGATCAGCTCATGGACTGTATCCTCCCGTGGGGGTGGAGTAGAATTTGTTGAGGGCCACAGCTGGGCTCTGAGTCGTTCATGCATTTGAGTGGCTCACAGTCTAAAGTGGAAACGTGGCATAGCATTACTCCTCAAAGCCTGTGCCCAGTGCTAAGACGGAAGGTCATTAAAAGTTGAGTGTGGGTAGGGGTGCCTGGGTGGCTGAGTTGGTTGAGTGTCCAACTCTTGGTTTTGGCTCAGGTCATGATCTCAACGTTCATGAGATCAAGCCCCGCGTCAGGCTCTCCACTGACAGCATGAAGCCTCCTTGGGAGTCCCCCTCTCAGCCCCTCCCCCGCTCACACTGTCTCTCTCAAGATAAATAGATAAATAAACTTAAAAAACGTTGAGTGTGGGTAGCAAAGAGAAAACACAGGCAGCTCTGGGCAGGTATCCCGAAACCCAGTGTATAGATACAGGAGCTGCTTTCAAAGCAATTACAAGATGTGTAAGACCTTCAGCCATTAAAATGGCAGACCTAGCATTTGAGCCCATCTGTGTTATCTCCATAGGGTGCCCATTGGCGGTTCTCCTAACTTTAGTCTGCATAACAGACTAAAATAGGGTTTGTTAAAACCCTACACTTCCCGTAGGCCTAGGGTGGGCCTAGGAATCTGCTTTTTCAAGAGGCAGCCGGCTGATTCTGAAACAGATAATCTGAGGATTATAATTTGGAGAAATACCAGAATAGACAACCCTCCGTGTTCTTCTGGTTGTTAAGGTTCTAACATTCTTCTCCTTTAATATTTAGCTGCCCTGGGCTGGCATCTAAGCTCAACAGGGGCTTATAAAAATCCTTGATGTATGAGGAGGTGATTCCCATTTTCAGGGAGCTAACTTCCACATTCTCAGGAGTTGAAACACTCAAGGACTCCAGAAACATTTAAAGAACACTTTTGTTGTCATAACCGAGGGTAGATTAACGAAGTGACCCTCAGAAGTTGCCGACGTGGCCATTCGCAGGCAAGTGGGAGTGGAAACCTTGCTACTGACCGGCCTTCTTGTTTCTGGCCGGCTTGGTCCTTGCTGAGCTCCAGCCAGGCCGTACCCCAGAAGGGCCTCTCTGCTCCGGGGGGCTGGCATCTCTGGGGCCAGTGAGTGCTGACAGCAAGACATCAGAGGCATCTTCCTTCTTGATTGTGCTGACTCATTCCCCAAAATAGCCTCGGAAATTATAGGACTTGGAGATCAGATTCTATCTGTCCTGTGGAAAACTCCTACCTGCGTATGATCTTCCTGTCTGGCTCGACTTTTACCTTTTGGCTTATTTATATTCTTCATCATCCGTCTTCCCCGCCCCCCCCCCCTTTTCCTTTCTTCTAGTTCCTTCTCTTGTTTCTTGTCTTCCCACACAAGGGGCGGGGAAGGAGAAGTGACGTTGTGTAGGTAGGCACTGGACGCCTGAGCCAGTGGCCATGGCTCCCATTTATTAACCTTTATTTATTTATGGTTTATTAACCTTTATTTATTTATTTATGGTTTATTAACCACGCTGTCAACACTTGTGCCTTCTGTTACGTCACATCCTTAGAGTGACCCTCCGAGGTGGGTACTGTGTCCCTCATTTGGGTATTTTACCGAAAATGGCAGAGGCTGGATTTCAAGACAAGTCTGTCTTGCCCTTGTGGGCAAGGCTCGTTGCCAGTGCCGCATGTGCTGGACGGGGGGGGGGGGGGGGGGGGGGGGGGGGTGATGACACAGTGGCGCGCTGGGGATGGTAGCTCCCTGTATGCTTCTTACCTCCTCTTTGTAACGAATGGGATTCCTCAGCCTGGACTTGCCTCGTTTGTGTGGAGGATTGCTCTTGGTCGAAGGACTCCACTCTCCTGAGGGCTTGGGTACGTCAGGGCATCTTGCACACTCGGGTCCCAGAATGGCCTGGCCATTCTAACTCAGAAGAAGGCCACACCTGCTTCCCCAAGGTGCTGTTAGAGGGACCCCAAATGTTATTAGAAGGCAGATGAAAGCGGAGCTAGAATTTTTTTCCCCTGGCGTGGTTACCCCCGCCGCAAGAGTTCGGCGGGTGGGGGGGGGGGGACAAGAGCAAAGATTCCTAGAGTGAGACACGCAACTAGGAAGGAAAGCATCGCCTTTTTCCTGCACGCGTATCCACCTCCACACGTCCACACCACCCCCGTCAATTCTTATCAACTGCCGTCTGCTCTCCACATTCCAGAAGCCCATCTCTTCTGCGTCTTCACGGCTTGGTTGTAGCGCGGGACCCGTCTTCTGGACTCTGCGGGTCCTGACTTGGTGCCCTTGCCTTCAGGTTCTCCATTCCCTTTCTGACTCCTTCTGCATCTTTAGGTAACAGCCTTCTCAACAGGCTGCTTCTCTGCTACAGCCTTGACAGTGGCTCCTGAAGCCAAGAGGATGAGGTCCGAGTTCCTTAACGTGTCCTAGGAGCCTTCTCAGGATCTGGCTGTCTCCTCTGCAGCCTTACTGACCGCGTGGCCGTAGCCATGCTGAGTTTCCTCCAGCTCCTGAACGTGCTGTTCTCTCTCACTCCCGTGCCTTTGCACGCACTGCTCCTCTGCCTAGAACAACATTCCTGGCATTCGCCACCTGGCTAACTCCTACTGAGCTAAGCTCAAATATACCTCCTTTGGGGGAAGCCTTCTTTATAAAGCCCCCCACCCTCCCCTTCAGTGTGGGTTCCATGATTCTTCAACCCCCCTGGCTTCCCTCTATCATGATCTTTAAAACACTGTATCGTAACTATCTGTTTGCTTGGATCTCTCCCCCGACATTGCCCTGTGAGCTTGGGAGGGCAAAGGGCTCTTAGGTACATTTATCTTTATAATCTCAGGGCTTGGCACAGAGCAGATGTTCAATACGCGTTACTGGTTGCATTTTTCAAAAAAAGCACTTTATAAAATTCAAAGAATCGGAGAGATGGAATTGAAAGCAAATGCTCAGGGCAGTTTAAACAAGAGCTTTTCTTGGTGCTTAGGGTATAGATTTCCGGCTCACTGACACTGTGTTTATTATCTAATGTTCTCTCTTCTCACAGCAGAGATCTGTGGAAGTAGGGCTGTGGGCTGGGAGTGGTTCCCTGGACATAAGATAGCTACCTAATTTGTATAGACCCTTCCCCGTCTGGGCCTCTGGGTTTTCTTTTTGGGTGGAGAGCACCTTCTGCAGGAAATGGAACTGCTCGGGGCAAGGTTTTCACTTCTACTAGTCCTTTTTGTGCTCTGCTGTTCAAGCGTTGGGAAGACTGAGCCCTGTTTGAGTCTTGACAGGATCGAGTTTCATGATCCCAAAAAAGTGTTTGTGTAAGCTCAAGCCACACTGAAAGCGAAATGCAGCTTTTAAAGGGGGGTTCTGCTGGACCTGACTCAACTTTTCATCTTGCCGCCTGGCCGCGTACATGCAGCGTGCGAGCGTGTGGTTCCCCAGAAGGCTGGGGGATTCGCATGTGCCGATAAGACCCAAGACCAGCATGCTTGCTTCCAGTAGAGAGGAGTTTAGAAATTCAACTGGGTGTTGTATGGAAACCAGTTTGACAATAAATTTCATATTAAAAAAAAAAATGCAACAAGAATTTTTTTTAGGTTTATTTATTTATTTTCAGAGAGAGAGAGAAAGAGAGTGAGCAGGGGAGGAGCAGAGAGAGAGAGAGAGAGAGAGAGAGAGAGAGAGAAGCAGGATCCCAAGCAGGCTCTGTGCCATTAGCACAGAGCCCTTCGTGGGGTCTCAAGCTCACGAGCCACGAGATCATGACCTGAGCCGAAGTCGGACGCTTAACCGACTGAGCCACCCAGGCGGCCCCTACATTCTTGCCTTTAACGTCCATATTATCCCTGTCTCGCAGCTGGGAAACGGAAACCCTAATATGCGGTAGATAATGAGCTCAGAAAATTAGACTGGGAAATAAGCCAGTAGATTAAGGTGGTGTCAGATTCTCGGAGGGAAGATGTTTATTGGGGGCTGGGGGTTCATCCCCTTGCTATGTTTGCCTTCAGCAGGTGGGCTGAAGCTGGGAGAAAGATCTCTAAGAGATGGGAGCTGTGAGAGCCCTCATTTGGTGCCACCGGCGGCTGGGCAGGAAGAAGTGCAGTTGGGAGTCCGCCTCAGAGGGCTTAGATTGAAGCCTTCCTCCAAAACCAAGTAAAGGAGGAAGGAGAGGGTAGTTTCCAGGTGGAGATGGGGATACTGGCTCTGCACCTGTCAGAGAAGAGTTGAAAAGTGTAATTATTTCCACATTTAACTTCAGTCACGGTCGTTAGTGCTTCCTTATACGGGAAGCACTTGCAAGCTCCTTCTGTGACCACATGTAAAGGATTCCCAGCCAGGGGGCCTCGAACCTCCTGGCAGGGTTGGGTACACATCTTTCCTTTCCTGGTTCTCGGGTTTGGCCGGGACTGGGAGCCAGGAGTTCTCACTGTTCACACCTCCTTGGAAAAGAAAGGGACAGAAGGTTTATTTATTTATTTTTTCTTTGCAAAATGGTACATTCTATAGCACTGGGGCTGTAAATGTATTAAAATGTTAACATTTCTTGGCAACATTTCACTTTCTGATAGTAGCACAGAAACATCCCAGCCATCTTTTCTTATTTATTGCTTTTTTACAAACAAATAATAATTAAACCTTTGAGTAGGTGATGTATAGAATGGGTACAAAATTCAAAAGATGTCAGGGTTGGAGCGCCTGAGTGGCTCAGTCCGTTAAGCGTCCGACTTCAGCTCAGGTCATGATCTCACGGTTCGTTGAGTTCGAGCCCCGAGTTGGGCTCTGTGCTGACAGCTCAGAGCCTGGAGCCCGCTTCAGATTCTGTGTCTCCCTCTGTCTGCCCCTCCACTGCTTGCACTCTGTCTCTCACATTGTCTCAAAAGTAAATAAACATTAAAAAAAAAAAATTCTTTTTTTTTTTTTTTTAAAGTTGTCAGGGTTTTGTAGCGGCTGATAAGTCTCTATTTCCTGTTCCTCTTCTGGTCCCTTGATCTCCTGAGTAACCAGCACCACCAGTTTCTGGCTGTGCTTTCTGTGGCACTTGGTTGATGCTCTGACTATAGAAAGGACATCATGGAAGTTGGTTCGATAGGTGATCCAAGGGGTGATCCATGGACCCTTGATGCCTGATCCAAGGATCAGGGTATCGAGCCCCATATCTGGCTCCGCACTGAGCATGCTTGCTTGGGATTCTCTCTCTCTCCCTCTGCCCCTCTCCCCAGCTCATACTCTCTCTCTCAAAAAAATTTGAAAAGTAACTTTTTAGCCTCTACTGTGTCCAGAACGAAGTCACAGTGCCATCGTTGTTAGTGAGCGCATGACCCATGGCAGGACAAGGACTTTCCAATCCAGAAAGTTGGCTAGGCATAGGGAATTTGGAGGTGCTCTAGTCTCCATTTCAAAAATCTGCCCTGTGTTTCCTACTAAATGACATGACTGATAGCCGCCTCTTATGGTTACGCAATACAAACTCCTATTGCTGAATGGCTCAAGTGGATGTCTGTGTATTTATTTTGCCATGTAATACAAAGCATAAATTTTTCTTACTCCACTAACTCATCAGGCCCTTGAATCTGTCCTCGTAAGCTAATTGGGACAGGAGCTATGCCTCAGCCGTCCCTGTACCTTTGCAAGTTGGGTGTCTGTAAATGTTCCTCAGGGATTGTTAAGACCGGGTGGGGTCTTGTGCTCACAAATGGGAAGGACTTTGGGAAGGAGCGATAGGAGATTGCATTGACCTCTCCTCCGGGTTAGCTGCTGACTCCCTCAGCCACAAAACCCTGGCTTCTGCACCCCCCATCAAATTGTTGAGATCCGGACTTTCAGGAAAACGTGGTCACAACGGCTTCCTTCTCCACTCCTGCTGATAGGAATTCATGTTGGCTGATCTCTTGTGGTTACACCCTAGATTTCTTTGTGAGGAAAGGGAAAGTATCATAGATTAATGAGCATGACTAATTATGACTTGCTTCCTTATGTAGGAATTTATTTTTCACTGCTGTTCATTTTCCTTGAGAAATAGGGAAGTAGCATTTTTGGTAGGAAGCACTGGACTGAGAGTCCAGAGAACAGAATTCTACTCCCACCATGGCTGTGCATCCTGGGACATGTCACTGTCCTTCTCTGGGCTTCAGTTTCCCTACCTGTATAACACAAGTTGATTGATATATATATATATATAAATAAAATCTTCGTAGGATCCTTCCCTAGTCAAAGATCTATGGTCTGGGGGTCCCTTTTTCCCAGAGTCTGTGCTTCTGTGACCTTCCCTTTGCCTGTCCCCAGGCCCCAGATGTCAGTTATTAATTTCGATGTCTGATTTTGTGCTTCTAGGTTTTCTTTGTGTCCGACCTCTTCAAGACCAAGACGACACTCTCCCTGCCTCCCCCTGCTCTCCGGAAGGAAATCCTTTCGCCTGTGGACATTATTGACAGGAACAATCACCACAACATGGTGTAGGTGCTGCCCACCTCCTGAGCTGTTTTATAAAGTGACTGCTGACAGCAAGCTCTTGCTGCTCTCCAATCTCATCAGACAGTAGAATGTAGGGAAAAACTTTTTGCCCAACTGATTTTAAAAAGGAAAAAAAAAAAAAAGTCTTATGTTGTGGCCTTCCAAAATAGGTAGCATTCACCTATGTGGAAACAACAGCAAACTAACACCAAGTGCCGAAATCCTGGATGTGCAATTGGTCTAAGTGTTCATGTTCTAGTGAACACGGGCTTGTTCTGGAACAGACACTAAAATGATTTGAGTAGGGTCTGCCAGTCACGCTTGTGACCCGAGGAACCCCAGGCCTGTGAGAAAAGATCAAATTCACATTGTAGCACACAATGCCAGAAGTAGCACTGAATCAAGAAAACAGCCATTGGGCGGGCTCCTGTCTCGTGTCTCTCTGTCCACACCACTCTGATCTGTGCTGTGACTTTGGTTCGGGAAGGTTGGTTTTGTTTTGTTCAATATAAGGGCAGAGCAGGTGTGCTAAGTCAGGCCACACGATCCCGAATCTGGATTCCCAGTCCTGAGGCCTTTCTCCCTCCCTCCCCCGGACCCCAGGCCAGCAGCCACAGCCCCTCACTTTAGCGATTAGGAGACTCTTTGTGGATGAGTGAGTTTCACAAATAGCACAATTTCAAAAGCGATCGAGGGTGCTGGCCCTCCTTTGTCTTCTCTGGCCGCATCATTGGGTGATGCGGGACGTCAGCAGCGGGATGCCCCTGTTGTGTTCACCAGTCACTCGGCACCTTCACACTCTTGGTAACAGTTAGCTTCGGTCACTGCTTTCTCCCCGGAAGTCCTTGCTGTGTGCCCCCCGGGGTCTCCCGGGAGGGTCCCGACACCAGCAAAGGCGTGCTCTGCCGTCGGCTGACGGGAAGCAGCCTTACGTGCAAGAGACGTGGGAGCGAATGGGCAAGAATGAAAAACTCACCAACCTTTTGGCTACTCAGAGTCAGAATGAGCCAGAGCAGCAGATGGTCTCGTGCCTGAGAGGCGGCGCTTCCAGATCTCGGAGCGGACGAGCGTCTCTGCGGGGGCTGCTCTTGCGAAGCTGTGTAAAGCACTATTGTCTTGGGGTTGATCTCTAGGGCAGTTCTCGGTAGGTTCTGCTGGGCAGAACACATGGGTTAAATCTCCGTAGAGTTTTTCCTCATCCTCTCTCCGTAAGTGTCCTTCCAAGCAAGGTCCCACGCGGGGCAGTAGACAGGGATCCTTTCTACTGAACCTTCGAGGAAAGGAGGAAGGAAGAAATGCTTTCAGATCGCGGGTGCAAACCTTGCAAAGGGCTAAATGTAACCACATGGATCAAGCACATGTACATCCTTACTCCAGAAGCCGTCCTTTTCATTTCCACTTCTAGCAAGCTATGATTTTTATATATAAATATTATATAAATAATGTATAAAACATTAAAAGTTAACTATGTAAGATATTATTTCTGAAACAATTTTAGCTACATCCACTATGATTATAAACTGTCTCGACCTGTGTTATTTACATTAGCTGCTTAAAAAAGCATGGAGTTAATTTTTTTTTTAATATCAACTAAAATATCGTAGTTCTGTGGTAGACATTGTTTTACAATGAAAGAAATAACTGCAACTAGAGAAAACTGTATAAAAACATTAAAGTGTCAGTATTTTTGTAAGGTTCCATTTTGTAAAGAGAATAATATTCAAAGACTTTTGTAGAATACAAAGTGAAAACTTGTATCTGCGAAACTACACTTGTATTAAATGTGCTTTTTAAATAAAAGCTCATAACCCAACTAATGAAGGGGCTGGAATCCTGAAATGTGTGAGGGGTGTTTGTCTCGGGTGTGTGGCAGGAGGGAGGGGGCTCGCAGGCCATCTGAGCTCTTTCAATGGGCTGGCTTCATCTCGGGGCACCACTTCCTGATCCTTCCAGTGGGAAATATGGTGGCCGTAGCTGCCTCAGCTGCTCTTTCATCTCTGAAAGCCTGTTTGCCCAGCCAGACTCTGGCTCTGCTCTGTCTCAGGCTCTAAAGAGCTTCTGTATTCTAAAGGGGTTTGTCAAGGAGGGAGGAGCTAGTGGGTCCCCCAAAGGCAGATAAGAAGCAGGGCTCCTGATAAGGTGTGCTTGGGGAGCTCCCAAGGGAGCTCTTTACGTATCAAAAGAAGGAGGGTGGAGGGCGCTCCCCAGCGAATGGCACTTGGCCCTTGCTTTCTCTCCCGGTGTCTCCCCAGCCTGGAAGAAGAGGGGGAGCTGGTACATGTCACACCCGTTGAGCACCTGTGTGCCAGGCACGTCTGCCTGTTGGTCACTGCTGATCCTTCTGGCAGTTCTTACTTTGAGAACTGAGGAACGTGAAGGAGCCCAAAGATGGAACGACCTGTCTGAGATCCTGGAAGAGTAAATTGCCAGCCAAGACTTGCGTCCGTTGCCTATTGCTGCTGTAACAAGTTACCAGGAACACAGTAGCTTAAAACGGCACAGATTTGCTATCTGACAGTTTTGGAGGCTCTGGGGAAGAAGCTGTTTCCTGGTCTTTTCCAGCTTCTAGAGGCCATCGGCATCCCTTGGTTTGTGGCCCTCTTTCTCTATCTGCAAAGCCAGCATTACTGGACCAGGTCTTTCCATTCTGCGGTCTCTGGGTCTCTACTTCTGCCACGTCTTCCACATTTAGGGCCCTGCTGATTAGACGGACCCACCTCTCTTATCCAGGATGCTCTACCTGTGTTAAGGTCAGCCGATTAGCAACCTTCATTCCATCTGCTACCTTAATTCCCCTTTGCCATGTCACAGAGCATATGCATAGAACCCAGGGATTAGCACACGGACGTCTTGCAGGGTGGTCAGGCTGCCCACCGCAGTTCACCCTCTAGGCCTCAAAGATTCACATCCAGCCCACATGCAAAACAGATTCACCAGATCCCAACCTCCCCCAAAGTCTCAAGCCATTACAGCATCAACCCAAATCCGAAGTCTTCTCTAAATCTTGACTCCAGAATCTCAAATCTCATCATCTAAACTAAGTCATCGAAGTCAGGTAAGGATGGGGTTCTGGGTTTAGTCCATCCTGAGGCATAATTGCTCTCCAACTGTGAATGCATAACACAAGTCAGCTGCTCCCCAAAATTCAGCGACGGGACAGGCATAGAATAACAGTTACAGACATTCCTGTTCAAAAGAGAAAATGGGAGGAAAAAAGCCATGGATTCCAAGCACTTTGAAAATCCAAGGAGGCAAAACTTCATTTGGTTTCAGGGCATGGGGGAATAAAGCCCCCCCCCCCCCAAATCAGTCTGCTCTTCACTTCTAGATAAGCCTGCTCAGGCCCTGACACTAGCTCAGCACTTTCTCAGCATTTTCCTGCAGGCAGAAATGTACCTTTGGGCCCCAGTATGCAGCTAGGGAGACCCTCAAGGTCAGAGTCCAGATTTTCCCTTCAAATCCAGAGGAACAAAGGTCCAGACAGACAAAATAACTTGCTGGGGGGGGGAGAAGGCAAATTAGAGGAGGGGGGACCAGGAGACCAAACCCCTGTACTGCTAATCCTCTAGTCTTTCCATCACACCTTTCCAGTAGCACTTGACAGACTCAACTGGTCTCAAGAAGAAATAGCCCCATTTCCTGGAGACTTAAGGGAAGATGGAGCCATGCCATAGTATGGGGCACCTCTGGGATTCAGATCCAACCCATTTCAATTATTTGTTGACTAGTATTAATTCCCTACAGTGTACTGAGCACTAGTAAACACGTAAGGTGGGATAGTGGATAAAAGGGACAGGATCTCTGTTTTAAGGAGTTTATAGGCTAGAGGAGAATGTAAAATATCAAATAATCACACAAATATGTAATCACGAATTAAGCTGTTATGAAGAAAGTAGAGGAGGCCATGAGGTGTAGGCAGAAGGAGATGTCCTATCTGAGGCTGGTTTCCCTAAGAGCTACCTTGGGCCAAAGCCTGTTTGTATCCCTCCCCGACCCCAACAGAACGAATGAAGAGTCTGCCAAATGCAGGTCTAGGACAAGAGACAAATGAGTAGGTAAATAATTATGGCAGTAGGATGGGGGAGGACGGCCCTGTATAAAGTGTCCTGGGAACTTAAATGGAATGAATCAGAAAGACTGACACCCTCCATGTGGACCCTCTTCTCACCTCATGTAAGCGTCCTTTCTAGGACATCCAATCCCGAAAAAGATGCTAGCTTCTGCAAGAATCCTTCCAATGATGATAATCATGCCTTTAATAGCCCTTTGCAGTTTCAAAGACCCTTGAGTGCACACAGTCCCATTTGGATTCTCCACGTCTCTTTCTAAATGACGTGGAAGGAATGGCCCCAGCCAGATATCAGAGAAAATGTTAGTGACAGGGAGGCTTTGGTAGTTTTCTTTTGACACCAAAACAGGTTGTAGATAATAATGAATAAGAAAAGGAGACTAAAGGTCCCTAGTTCGATCCTGGGTTTGGGCAAAGAGTAGACTTCTTGGAGCGCCTGGGTTGCTCAGTTGGTTATGCGTCCTACTTCAGCTCAGGTCACGATCTCATCGTACGCGAGTTTGAGCCCTGTGTCAGGCTCTGTGCTGACAGCTCACAGCCTGGAGCCTGCTTCAGATTCTGTGTCTCCCTCTCTCTCTGCCCCTCCTCAGCTTGCATATTCTCTCTCTCTCTCTCTCAAAAATAAACATTCAAAACAAAACAAAACTGGAACTCATGCATGGCAAATGGGAGGTAAATTGGTACAACCATTTTGGAGAACGTTGGCAGTATCTACTAAAGCCAGTTATACACATACCCTATCCCCCAGAAATTCTCCTCCTAAATATACACCAAATACATATATATATATATATATATATATATATATATATATATATATATCTCCACATACTTATCAAAAGACAGGTACAAGAATGTTCATGGATGCACTACGTAAGACTGGAGACAACTCAAATTCTCATCAATTGAGTGGATAATTAAATAGCCACATGAGGAATACTATTGAACAATGAAAATTAACAAACCCCCACTATGCATAATATGAGTGAATTTCACAGAAGACTATAGAGTGAGTGAAACCAAGCCCAGCAGAATACATACTGTGTGAGTTGATTTGTACGAAGTTCAGAACTGGCAAAGCCCACAGCAAAAGAAATGATCGACAAAATGAAAAGACAACCATGGAATGGGAAAAAAATACTTGCTAATCACATATCTGATAAGAGGTTAATATTCAAAATATATAAATACTCATGCAATTCAATAGTAAAAGGCCAAATAACCCAATTTAAAAATGGCCAAAAGAGGGGCACCTGGGTGGCTTGGTTAAGTGTCTGACTCTTGATTTCAGTTCAGGTCATATCTCACAGTTTGTGCGATAGAGCCCCGCGTTGGGCTCGGCCCTGAGGGTGAGGAGACTTCTTGGGATTCTCTCTCTCTCTCTCTCTCTCTCTCTCTCTCTGCCCCTCCCCTGTTTTCTCTCTCTCTCTCTCCCTCAACATAAATAAATAATTTTGATTTTAAAAAATGGCCAAAGGACACGAATAGACACTTTTCCAAAGAAGATATATGAATGGCCAACAGGTACATGAAAAGATGCTCAGCATCACTCATCATCAGGGAAATGCAAACCAAAGCCACAGTGATATGTCACCTCACCTGTTAGAACGGCATCAAAAAGACAAGAGGTAACAAATACTGATGAGGATGTGGAAGAGAGGGAACCCTTATGCTTGTTGGTGGGATTGCAAACTGGTGCAGCCACCGTGGAAAACAGTATGGAGGTTCCTCAAAAAATTAAAGATAGAAATACCATATGATCCGGCAATTCCACTTCTGGGACGATATCTGAAGGAAGCAAAAACACTTTGTCAAAGAGATATCTGCACCCTCATGTCACTGCAGCAATATTTACAATAGCGAAGACATGGAAATCACCTAAATGTCTATCAGTGGGGGAAGAAGTTGTGGAATATACATACAATAGAACACTATTCACCTATGCAAAGGAGGAAATTCAGCCATTTGCAACAACATGGATGCACCTTGAGGGCTTAAGGCTAAGTGAAATAAACCAGAGAAAAATAAATACAGTATGATCTTGCTTATATGTGAAATGTAAAAAATAAACCAAAAAAACCCAAAGCCGTAGAAGGAGATCAGATTTGTGGTACCAGAGGCTGGCGGTGGGAGGGGAAGGAATCGGATGAAGGTGGCAACAGGTACAAACTCCACTTATAAGATAAATAAGTAGTGGGGACGTAATGTACAACATGATGGCTATAGTTAACGCTGCTGTGCGGCATATTTGAAAGTTGTTAAAGAATAAATCCTTTTTTTAAAAAAACGTTTATTTATTTTGAGGAGGTGGGCAGAGAGAGGGAGAGAGAAAGAATCCCTAGCAGGCTCCACAACCAGTGAAGAGCCCGATGAGGGCCTCAATCCCTGACTGTGAGATCATGACCTGAGCCGAAATCAAGGGTCGGGTGCTTGATGAACTGAGCCACCCAGGCACCCGTGTTAAAGAATAAATCTTAGGGGCACCTGGGTGGCTCAGTCGGTTAAGCGTCCGACTTGAGCTCAGGTCACGATCTCAAGGTCTGTGAGTTTGAGCCCCACGTCAGGCTCTGGGCTGATGGCTCAGAGCCTGGAGCCTGCTTCCGATTCTGTGTCTTCCTCTCTCTCTGCCCCTCCCCCGTTCATGCTCTGTCTCTCTCTGTCCCAAAAATAAATAAACGTTAAGAAAAAAAAAAAAAAAGAATAAATCTTAAATCAGCACAAGGAAAAAAAATTTTTCTTTTTCTTTTTTTTTTTCTTGCTATCTTTATGGATGATAAATATTAACTAAGCTTACTGTGGTAACTATTTCACAATATATGTAAGTCAAATCGTCATGCTATATACCTTAAACTGACACAGTGCTGTATGCGTATTATAACTCAAAACTGGGAAACAACAACAAAAAATAAAACCAAACTAACAAAAATAGTTCAAGGAGCTCAATAAGAACAGAAAATTCCAGGGTAATGATTATACGTCAGACAGAAAAAGACTCTTGAACCAAAATAAATATTTGTACTACTTGATTCCTAGCATTGAAATGGCCTGGTTGGAAACCAAGGAAATTATTTAACTATCATAAGGCGCCTGGCCCAAGAAGGTTGTTCTTAACCTATCCTCCGTCATGGAGTCTAAAGAAGAGGGTCACTGGCTTTCTGAGCCTCCTTGCAGCTGCTAATATTCTATGTATTTGAGAAAACAGGAAAGCATTTGAGGAGGTGTCTCATTAGCTTGGTTATGGCTGCTTCCTTCCTTCGGCATTGTCCTGTGAGGGTATGATGTTTGGGGTTATGGCAGCCACCTTGCCAGCCATAAGGAAAGGGCCAGAACCTCACAGGGCCGTTGACCCGATGCCCTGGATGGATCAGCTCTGGAACCATCTGGATGTAGACTCTCATAATACGTGGTCACTAAATGCCTTCGTTATTTTAATAAATTCAACTCAATATTAAAAAAAAAAAAGAATAAACTCATCTTCGGTGACAGAAGTCAGATTTGTGATTACATTTGGGAGTATACTGGCTGGGAGAGGATTTGACCTAGGTGGTGGTCAGTTTGTGAAAACTTATTAAGCAGTATGCTTATGATTTATTCATTAGTCTTTGCCATGACATACTTCAGTTGAAACGGGGAAAAAAGGAAAGTTTGTAAAAAAAAAAAAAAAAAAAAAAAAAAAAAAAACCAAAGGACAAAGGAAAAGGCTGATAGTATATAAGCAATTTTACTTTCTAAATTACTTTCAAACTCATCCCTTCGTTTCATTCCCTGGCCATGAACTTAGGCCAGGCCTCATTACCTCTTTCTTAGTCTACTGCAAGAGCCCTGCCTCCATCTACATTATCATAACAATCCCTCCACACAAGGGCCAGAGGGAGCTTTCCAAAGCACAAAACTAACCGTGTCATTCTCCGCTCAGGGAATAAAATCTTTGCATGGCATTTATTCTTATTTGAAAATTTCAATTTATTTTAAAAATGTAATACAAGGGGCACCTGGGTGGCGCAGTCGGTTAAGCGTCCGACTTCAGCCAGGTCACGATCTCGCGGTCCGTGGGTTCGAGCCCCGCGTCAGGCTCTGGGCTGATGGCTCAGAGCCTGGAGCCTGCTTCCGATTCTGTGTCTCCCTCTCTCTCTGCCCCTCCCCCATTCATGCTCTGTCTCTCTCTGTCCCAAAAATAAATAAACGTTGAAAAAAAAAAAAAAAAAAAAAAAAAAAATGTAATACAATACAGAGAGTAACGTGAGAACCATATGCCAACCCCCCAGGTATAACAAATTTGCATTTTGCCCCATTTGTTCCAGATCAAATAGTGTTATAATTTAAAAATGAACCATTAAGATACAATTTAAGCTCGGCCCCTCTCTTCCATACAGTCTGTCCCAGAGGTAACCATTATCCTGAGTTCTAGTCCTTGCAAATCAGATCTTCGTAGTTGAACAATACATGGATGCTTTCATGAGTAATGTGTAGAACTATTTTACGAGCTTTGAATATACATATATGTAAAAATTATCAAAATAGTATGTATTTTTATAATCGGCTCTAACTAGTCAGCACTGTGTTTTTGCAATTTATACATGATGCAACACAGATCTAGAATGTTCATCTTAGCCACTCTGCAGCAGCACTGTATGAGTAAACCATTCCTCATGAATCCATTATAGTGTTGAAAGACATTCAAGTTGTTTGCAGTTTTTGACTATTATACACAGTGCAGCAATGGACACCCTTATGTCTCTCTCCTTGTCCGTGTGAGTTTTAGTCACGAGATCCACAGACATGGAATCACTGGATAGAATATATATATATCCCTTCTTTAACAGACATTGTCAAAATACTCTCAGAAGTAGTTGTATCACACTCAAACTATTATTAGCAGCACAGATTTCCAATTGATATCCATCTTCAACAATTGTTGGACTTTAAAATTTTGATGATCTAATAGGTATGAATAAGTAAAATCCCTTTGCATTTTAGTTTTCATTTTGGATACTAAATAGGTTGAGCTTGTGTGGTTTATAATGTTTTCATTCTGAGCTTATCTATGGCCGGGCTTATGTTTAACGTAGGAGTGCCATGTGCCCTGGTCTTTAAAAAGTAGTTCTGTGTTTGCTCCTGCCAGGAGGGAGTCCCAGGGATTTCACAGGCCTTGGGCAATGCAAATCTAAGCATGCTATTCTCTTTTTAAACTTTATTTTTTTCTTTTTTTAATGTTTTTATTTTTGAGAGAGAGAGAGAGAGAGAGCAAGTAGGGGAGGGGCAGAGAGAGAGGGAGACACAGAATCGGAAGCAGGCTCCAGGCTGTGAGCTGTCAGCACAGAGCCTGACGTGGGGCTCGAGCCCACGAACCATGAAGTCATGATATGAGCTTCAGTCGGATGCTTAACCGACTGAGCCACCCAGGTGCCCCATCTTTTTAAACTTTCTAAAGAGGGATTTCAGGAAAGAGTTGAGACTCTTCAGATGTATAGGACTGCGTGATTTGATGGCTGCCTCTCCAACATCAACTTTAGCCTCAAGGTCTTATTTTGCTCTTATACTTCTCTTTCATTTCAGATATAGGGAACTTCTACTCATCTGGTCCATGGATTAATGGGGGCATGGAATTGTTATACTTTATTCAGTGGAGGGAGGCAGTATATTGTATTCAGTATTTCTATGTGTTTTTCTGGGAGAGGTAGTTCTACATTAGTGAAGTCTGCCATGTTGCTAGATTTGGAATTTCAGCGTGGAATGTAACTTTCATGATCTGGGACTTGCCTATCCCTCTACCCCTATATTTTCCCAACGTACTCACTTTTCCCCCTTGCCCCCTAAAATCCAGCCATGCTGAACTGCTTGCGATCCTTCTAAACTCATTCTGCTTTGCTTTTGTATCTGTAGCCAGTCATGCTTGAGGATCGGATCTGCCTCCAACCTCTCTGGAAAAACTCTGAGTCCAGAGGTTGGGTTGGATGGCTTTGCGGGCCTTCCAACTGCCCTTTTGTTCTGCAGTTGACCATATGTCTCCCTATCTCACTTACTGACTGAGAACTTTTTGAGGGCAATGATAATGTCTCATCCTTCATTTTTTCCTTAAGATGGAGCTCAGGGGTTAGCACAGAGTAGGAACTCCATAAATAGTTTTTGATGGAATAGATGACTAGAGAGTCCCTCTTTCAGTTTATATGTGAAAGTTGCATGTGTGTGGGGGGGGTGGGATTGTATGTGCAAGTATGTATATGTATTTGCAGATGCGTGATTTGTATCTCTGGATATGCATGCAAATGTGAGTGTGTGCATCCAAATATATGCATGTCCATGTTCACTCTGCTTCTGAGTGGGAGACACAAACCGTTAGGTGGCATTTGTGGAGATGCTGTGATGTTTGCGGTGACAGTGGAGAGGGGAAATAAAGGATAATTGCCACTTTGGTGACCAAACTGTGGCATATGTGGTCCAAGCAACCCTCAGCCAGAAACTCTCCCTATGGAAGGTGCCTCTAATGGGGGGTGCAATCCATTCTACCTAAGCAAATACTACACTGCTCTTACACTTAGGGTGTTGGGAGGAGGGGGAAGAATGAGTTTTGACATCAATGGGACAGCCTCGGTGGACAACGGTTCCTACGGACCCGATCTCTTTAATGCCAATTGAAGCTTATGTGCCAAGTTTTCATTTTTCATTTTCTTTTTAATCCTTTGAGGCTAGTTCCTGCTGCACACTGGGGCCTCTTTCCATCCCATTAAGCCTCTGCCTTCTATTTCTGTGTTTCTTTTCCTCTCATTACTCTGGCATGTGTGGGCAAACAGAAACTTTCTACCAGCACTGCCATTCGACATCTTTCTCTTTCTGCTTGATTCATGGGATGCTGTCTAGGGGTCCACCTTTATTGGCAGAGGAGTTCCATGACCATGATGTCACCTCTGCTCTGTTGGAGGACCCCAGCATGAATCAAGACATCAGAGGAAATGAGTGGTGATCCCCCAAGGAGACAAGCTCATAAAGTCATCATCAGTGACAGCAAAGGAAATTAAGGAAAACCGAGGTCAGATTTATAAGAGTAATACCAGTATTTGTTTATTCATTCTCCATTCATTCAATGAAGAGTCACTGAGCTCCTATACTGTGACTTAGACATAGCTCCTGCCCTCAAGGAATTTACAGTCTAGGGAGGGAGATTGATTTATGGACAGAGAGACAGAGGTAAGCCCAGGATACTATGGAAACACAGAGAAGATGAATCTAAATGGCAAGAAGCCCAGAGAGGCAGGAAATCACACACAGTGATAAAGAATGTGGGCTTGGAAGCAGTTTAAGCCTCCATTCTGCCACTTAACAGTAGAAACCACTTACTAATGGAGACTCCATTTCTTCAGTTGGATACTGAAGATAACGTACTTGTGTGAAATGGTCTGATGAGCAAATGACATGAGTTTTTAGCAGAAGGTCTGACTCACCGCAAGCATTTAAGTGGAAGCTATTTTATTTTTTTATTTTGTTTTTAGTAATTTCTATACCCAGCGTAGGGCTTGAACTCACCACCCTGAGATCAAGAGTGGCACACTCGGGGCGCCTGGGTGGCTCAGTCGGTTAAGCATCTGACTTCAGCTCAGGTCATGATCTCGCGGTTTGTGGGTTCGAGCCCCGTTTCGGGTTCTGTGCTAACAGCTCAGAGCCTGGAGCCTGTTTCGGATTCTGTGTCTCCTCCTCTCTCTGCCCCTCCCCTGCTCATGCTCTGTCTCTCTCTGTCTCTCAATAATAAATAAACGTTAAAAATTAAAAAAAAGAGCGGCACACTCTTCCGACTGAGTCAGCCAGGCGCCACAAGTGGAAGATATTTTATTATATCACATATAGATGATGCTTAAAGCTAAACTTTGAAGCAACATGCAAGACTGGCTAGAATAAAAGTGTTCTAGTGGTGTTCTAGACGAGGAACACAGCCTTGTCCAGAGGTGTGACACATGTAATGGACTGTTATATAGTTTGATATGGTTGAAACGAAGTGTTCACTCACAGAACAAGTGGAAGCTGAAGTCAGAGAGACAGAGGTCAAATCATGCAGTCCTGTATACCTACCTAAAAAGTCTGAACCATTTTCTGCACTCCATGTTTAGAGATTTAAAAAAGAGAATAATGTGGGGCACCTGGCTGGCTCAGTTGGTGCAGCATGGGACTCTTGATCTCAGGTTGTAAGTTCACGCCCCCACACTGGGTGTAGAGATTACTTAAAATCTTTTAAAAACACTTAAGAAAAGAAGGTGATTAGATTTGCATTATTTACTCATTAAAAAATTTTTTAAGTTTATTTATTTATTTTGAGAGAGAGAGAGAGAGCATGAGTTGGGTAGGGGCAGAGAGAGAGGGAGAGAGAATTCTACGCAGGCTCCTTGCTATCAGTGCAGAGAGCCTGATGTGGGGCTCAAGCTCATGAACCATGAGATCATGACCTGAGCCAAAATAAAGAGTTAAACGCGTAGCCAACTGATTTGCATTTTAAAAAATTTACTCTAAGGCAAAAAAAAAAAAAAAAAAAAAAAAAGAAAGAAGAAAAAAGTTATGCTGAGGCAACTTGATAAAAGTGTCAAGTGCCTTAAGCACTTTCATATAATTTGATCTAATAATTTTACTTCTAGGAATTTATAATAAGGAAATAATCAGGATAAAGACAAAAATTTATGTGCGAGAATGCATATCGAAGACTGTTTTATAATAATGAAATTATAAATAATCTAAATGTTAAATAATTGGAAAATGATTAAACGCATTATGATACATCCAAATGATAGAATATTTTAAATCAAATACATTCGACAACATTTAAAGGTATAGCAGGCATTCATAATAAAATGTCAATGCAAAAAGAAGAATTCAAAGTTTAAATACAATGGTTCTGGGTTTGTTTTATTTATTGATTTTATTTATTGATTGATTTGGAGTGCAGAAAATGGTTCAGACTTTTTAGGTAGGTATACAGGACTGCATGATTTGACCTCTGTCTCTCTGATTTATTGATTTATTGATTTTAAAGTTTATTTATTTTGAGAGAGAGAGAGAAAGAGCACAAACAGGGGAGGGACAGAAACAGCGAGAGAATCCACAGCGCCTAATGTAGGGCTCAATCCCACCAATCTCAAGATCATGACCTTAGCTGAAGTCAAGAGTCAGATGATTAACGGACTGAGCCACTCAGGTGCCCCTGGTCTTGTTTTAAAAGAAAGAGGGAAAGAAAGAGGGGAAGAAAGGGAAGAACTACACCCGAATAAATAACTGTACTTATCTCTGTGTGGAGGGATTATTGGTGATTTCTTTTCTGCTTTTCAAGTTTTTTCTGTACTTTCCAAATCTTTAGAATGGATATATAGCTTTTACAATTTAAAAATATTTTTTGAATTATCACTCTTATAGGCATGTACAGAATAGAGGCTTATGTAGGGCAGTAAGAAAAAAATGAGACAACTGATTGACTATTATACTAATTCAGGAGAGAAGGATAAGATTTTTAGCCAAGGCATAAGCAGAAGGGATATAGAGAAGCAGGGACAGATTATAGAAATATCAAGAGTCAGCACTGAGAAGATCTCATTTTCTGTTAGATATGGGTGAAATCATCAAGAAGAAATCTGGTTTCTTACTTGGGCAATCAGGTGGAGTGTGTACTGATCTTAGAGAGAAACACAAGACAGGGAAAGGGCAGTTTGGGGGACAGAGTAGTAGAGATGAGGAGGTCTGCTTTGCATGTGCTGAACTTCAGGTGTTTGTGGGAGGTCGAGGTGAACACCTCCAGTGAATAACAGAAAAATAGGTTTGCGGTCCAGTTATCCATTCATTCAACAAATATTTATTGAGTATCTACTACATGCCACACAGTGTTTTAGCTCTCGGCATGTAGGAATGTACAAAACAAAATAGTGCTTGCATTCCAGTTGGGGGTTAGTAGGCTTTTTGGAGTCAACAACTGGCGGAGGTGGAGAAAGCCAGTAGAGGTGGATGAGACAAATGGTCCAGTGGGAGAGTGTAGAATAAGACACGTACTTATTGGGGATCACAGTCAGTCAGGCTACTTCTTTTTCATAGTGTAGGGAATTGAACCACTTTGGTAAGCGTCTGCAAACCCCCTAAATATGACTACTTTCTGGCTGTAGTCAACTCCCAACCTAGCTGCCACTTCTGTGAGAGGTGGGCAAATCACTCTCTCTTAGATTTAGTTGTCGTATCTCTAGAATAGAAGTAATATGACTTTAACCTGCATCAGTGTAACTTTCCTGCTTCAGGACCTCTGTACTCTCTGTTCCTTCTGCCTGGAATGCCCTTCTTTTTGTTCTTCCCCTGCTTGGCTCCTTCTTGGCATGTAGGTCTCTCTTTAATACTTTTGCAGAGACAACTTCCGTGATCCCCCCCCCCCCCACTATAAGTCAATATAAACCCAGGCCCTTGCTACTCCAATACCCCCTTCTAATCAGGGCCTGGAATTTTACTGACTGTTGGTTCTCCCACACTCCTACCAGAATGTGCCATGAGAGTATGGATCAAGTCTGTCTTGTTCTTTGTGATAGTCCATCTCCTAGAACAGAGCCTGGCTCAGAGAAGGCAAGCAGTAATTTTTGAATTATTTTGCATTCAAATTTTGAACTATTTGAATAATTTGGAACAAGCAAATAAGGGATTTTCCAACTTTAGGAGTAAACATTAAAAAACAATTATTGAACATTTCCATGTGCCAAATACCTTGTTAAAGTGCTGGGGATGCAGAATCAAATATTTGCTTCTTATTTGCAAACAGGTATACAATCTCATGAGAGATACAGACCTCTACAGAGCTATCATAAGAGAGTGAATAAAGAGGTGAGCAGAGGTTTGAGTTGGTGTGAGGACCGATCTGGAGATGTGTTGTATGCTTGGAGAATGGAACTAGGTAGTCTCAGGGCTCCAAACTGGAACACTGGGATTGTGGTGTTAACTTGATATTCTGACCCACAGCTTTGATTGATGGAATAATAAATAGGACAGGAGAATGGGTCAATTTTGAAGTCTACAGTAGACCGTGAACCTTACATCTGTCTGGTAGGTCGTATACAAATGTGTATGCAGAAACATAGCATCTTTTGAATTAAAAAAAAAAAAAATCCCATCTCAGTGTGAAATAAAATTCAGAGTTGGTATATACCTACAGTGGAATGTTATTCAGTCTTAACAAGGAAGGAAATTCTGACATATGCTACAAATGGATGAACCTTGAGGAAATCGTGCTAAATGAAATAAACCAATCACAAGGACATAGAAGATATGATCACCCTTATAGGAGTATATAGAATAGTGAAAGTAATAGAAACAGAAAGTAGAATGGCAGTTGCCGGAGACTGGGGGAGGAAAGAATAGAAAATTGTTTAATGGATATAGAATTTCAATTTTGTAAGATGAAAAACTTCTGGCAATTAGTTGTACAACAATGTGAATACACTTAACACTATTAAACTGTACCCTTAAAAATGGTTAAGATGATAAACTTTATACTATGCCTATCTTACTATATTTAAAAGTTAAAAAAAAATAAAATAAAACTCATTGTGTGGCTGGTGATGCAGCCGTATCTGGATCTGTGTTATTCTGGTCTCCTGAGAAGTTAAAGAACTCAGAAAAGTCTGTGTTCCCAGTGAGAGCTCCTCCTGCTCCAGATTTTGTGGACCCCATGAAAGGGGAAAGGGGAAGCTAAGGCTCAGAGAGGTTGTGTAACTTGGGCAAGCTCACACTGTCAGCAGAGACTAGGTCCCATGAGTAGAACCCAAGTTTTTTTATTTTATTATTTTTTCTTATGTTTATTTATTTTGAGAGAGAGAGAGCATGAGAGAGCATAAATGGGGGAGGGGCAGTGAGAGAGGGGGACAGAGGATCCCAAGCAGGCTCCGCACTGACAGCAAAGAGCCCAGTGCCAGGCTCGAACTCACAAACTGTGAGATCATAACCTGAGCTGAAGTTGCTCAACCAACTGAGCCACCGGGGCACCCCAGGATCCAAGTTTTTGACTCCAGTTCAGTGCTCTTCCCATTCCACTGGCCGTCAGGGTCAGGGTCAGGGTCGGCCTCTGCAGTCACTTCACATCCTGATGCCGCCTGGAGAACACAGTTTTCTCCATAGCAGAGAATGCATTCCCTTGACGTCTCTGCCCAAATATCTAATAGACACCTCACAATACCCTAAACTGAGCCCCTGATTTATTGTTATCCAATGATACAGTTTTGAAAACAATTTTTGATGGTAGTTCGCGATGTGGTTTTGGAACGTGCCTTAGAAGGAATTCAAAGAATTGAGTCACATTCTTACAACAAACTCTTTCCCCACATACTTATTTTTGAGAATAAGGTTTCTCAGTGCTGACATCTCTAAATATGAAAAATAGGAACAGATTTGATGCTTAACCTTGTGCCATTCTAGCAATAAATATATGCCAATGGAAACATGAACTGAGAAAATCCTCATAGATCTCATTATGAGATTCATTTCCAATAAAATTTTACTTTATATGTTTCAGAATTATTTTTAAAAATCCATAGTATATTTGTTGTTTTGGTCAATTGTGTACAACTGATAATTATTATAATTCAGATGGAATTTTCTTTTTAAATGTTTTAATGTTTATTTATTTTTGAGAGAGACAGAGAGAGAGAGAGAGAGAGAGAGAGAGAGCGAGCCCGTGAGCAGGGAAGGGGCAGAGAGAGAGGGAGACAGAACCTGAAGCAGGCTCCAGGCTCTGAGCTGTCAGCACAGGGCCCAATGATCCTGACCTGAGCCCAAGTCAGTCGCTTGACGGACTGAGCCCCCCAGCCACCCGCAGATGGAATTTTCTGATACTTTGAACCACAGGGACACGGGAAGCGGAACATTTTATATTTCCATTTATATCCATGTTTTGTTAGATATATGGTATGATGATGAATAAAAGACTTTCAATCGAATAATCTGCAGTAGGCTAAGATTCTGGAAGGGAGGTAAATAGGATAAAAATAAGAGTTCAAGGAATAAAAGGAACTATGCAAAATTTCTGATTCTTTAAATCTTTCATTCTTGCAAGCAACAGAGTGCTATATTTAAATTCACTTGGATACACTTAAAATAGTAAGTGCCTTTATAATTCCAATATTTACAAATTGCCATAAATTATCATGTTTGCAACTATTTAAACTTCAAATGAACAATTTTAGACGTTAACTTAAAAATCGGCTTTGGAGTACACGATTCGTCTATATTCTTTCGGGCGCAGGTGAACCAAACAAGTTTGACGACCACTGGCATTAAGGGTTCTTGATGAGTTGCTCTGTAAAGGGGGCAAACGGGTAGGTAGCCGGAGGAAATAAGGGCACCAAGAGAGATTTTTGGTTTTTGGCTCGGCTTTGGTTTGCTTTTGTTTTTGAAGATAGGAGAAAACTCGAGAGCCGAGGGCAATGATTTGGAAGCAAGGGGCAAGTGATGGTGGGGGTGGGGGGGGTGGGGAGAAGGGAAGGGCATGCGCACAGAGTACCGGCGAAAGCAAGGCCTAAGAAAAGGGCCGGGGCGACCCCGCAGACCCCCAGGCGCGGGGGCGGGCAGAAGTCTGGCTGCCGTAGACGAGGGGGTGGGGGAACTAGGTGAAAAGTGTCCTTTCTGGCCCGATTGCACCTACCTCCGCAGTAACATCCCGGCCAAACGAGCCGCTGTGAGGAGAGCGAAGGTGCTGGGCTGATAAGAGAGTAGATGTGCAATGTCCTTTAGAGGAGCGGGGAAGAATCCACTCGGGAAATCCTGAAGTTCCTCGCAGGAATTTATCGACACCAGGCAGCAAGGCAGCTTGCTCCCGTGCTGCGTTCCCGGTGCGGGACGCAGGTGAGGGCGGCCGGGGGTGGGCTTTAACCAGCTTGGGGGTTGCCAGGTGCGGCCCGGGACGGGTGTGGGGGATGGGGCACAAGAGTTGAGGCCGAGTAAAGGTGATGGAGGCTAGCCTTGGAGCTGCGGAGGGAGCGGAGGGAGGACAGAGGTATGGGTGATGGGAGCGATGGATTGTTAAAGCCGTGGGGGTGAGGTATGGATTTTTCTTTTCAAAATATTCATATATATATATACACATATGTATACATATATGCCTTTGTGACTGTCCAATTCTTTTTTTTTTTTCCTTTTTGCAATAGCCTCTGCGGTCATTTTCCCGTGAGGACTACTCTCCGCCTTTCGGGAGAAGGTGAGTTGCGCTTTTCCTAGCGCCTTTTCCGCCGGCCGCGAGGCCCGCGCCCCGTGGTGGGTCTCCGCCCGCTTTCCCGCGCGCCCGCCGCCCCCGGCAATGCACTCGGGCGGCTGGAGGCGGAAGGAGGCGCTGATTGGAGGCCTGAGTGCGGGGGCGGGGCCTGCCCCGGCTGCCGGGCGCCGAGACCCCGCAGTGAGCTCGTCGCGCGCCTTTCTGGGCGTCGTGGGCGCCGGAGCCCTGCCTCCGGCCCGGGTGTCCCGGGGTGGGAGTGAGGCCGGCTGGGACCCAGTTCCCTGCTTTTCATCCCCAGGCCCACAGTTTAGACTGCGGGTGCGGAATTCTGCGGCAGCGGCGCGCTTTCCTGGGAGCGTCTTTGGGGTGACCCCGATCACAGCAGCAGGGTTTTGTTTGGCGTGCTTTTCCCCAGCCCCCGCCTCGGGTGGGACGCTGGAGGGCGGGGCAGGCACGGGCCCAATGGGAGCAGCTCAGGGCTTCCAGCCAGGTCTGGTTTTGAAAAGAATGGGGTCAGTAGGGTGGTTGGTTGAACGTTAACTCTTTGTGGCGGTGGTTTATCCGTGGGGGAGGCGGCAGGACGATTTGGATCTCCAAGCTGCACAAAGCACAGCGTGCGGTCCTCCAGCCCTGTATTTCGTGCTTTTTGCCACAGCCTGGGACGTTTCTGGAGAAAAAGGCGACTTCCAGCCCTTTCTAGTGACTTGTGCTCCAGCTCCTGGCTGTCCCTGCGTGGAATCCTCACACCCCTATGATGTAGATACTAGTCTGCCTTTTTTAAGATAAGGCAGTCGAGGCTTAGAGGGTTGAAGTGACGTACCCAGTGTCATCTAGAATTCGGCTTCGCCCAGATCTGCCTTAATAGCCTGGGCACTTTGTATTACTCCACCTGGGACATGCCCTCCAGGGGTAAGGGCTTTGCAAGGGTGGGGAGAGGAGGGAAACTGATGATTAGGGAAACAGTAAGTATCTGGTGAATGCTCAAGGCAAGGGAAGATTCCAGTGGTCATTTTTGTGTGTTGGCTTGTTTCTGTGTGATACAGGGAAGCGTTCCCAGACGAAGTTAAATGTAACCTGGCCACTGAAGACGAGTAGGGAGTTCCATGGCTGAGACAGGTTCCAAGGGGCATGTATCGGTACCCACAGGATGGACTGACTAGAAGATTCTTAGGGAGCCCCCACCCTTTTATTTTACTGAGGAAATAAATAGAGGCCCAGAGAGGATGAGATCACAGAACAGGAAAGACAAAATGGCCTGAACACAGGTTCTCTACCCTTTAAGGTGTTCTCTGGATTTCTTAATAACTGAGGGTCCGACTTCTGTAAGAGTAGTTCACTTGTTTAGCACATACTAAATAAGTTACTTTATACACTTGCGTTTCTTTTAGTCCTCGTAACAACTCCATGAGGTATTGGACAAAATATAGTATTTTTACAGGTATTTTACAGAGGAGAAAATTGAGACAGAAGGAACTTACCCAAGATCACAGTGCAAATCTCAGCCCAGAGCCCAGGCTCTTGACTACTCTGTTATCTGTCATGATAAGGAAAGTAGATAAGGAAAGAAAGGCATGATGAAACAAAAAACAAAAAACCTTTCACAGTAGAAATGTGTCTCACCCCCACATTCAGATGAAGACCTGAGGCTCAGAGATGTCCGCTGCCCAAGGTTGCAGAGTGAAAAAGTGGTGGAACCGGCCCTGGAGACCAGTCCTGGGTTCTCTCTGCTCCGTCTAGCATAACCCCGCCTTAGATAGAGAATTGATCACAGCCCTCCTTCTCCTGACTCCCATCTTTCTGACACTGCCCTTGGGGATTTTGGCCTCAGCAGGTAAAATAGCTCCACTCTGGCTCCAGTTGTAGGGTCAAATACCACTTTTCCCATGATGAATTTCCTGCTCAAACAAGACAAGCACCTGGATCTCCTGGCTGCCAACGTGGTGATTTTCTGTGTTCCTCCTTGCTTTCTCCCGTGCAGCATGCCATCGGGGGATCTGGATCACGTCATCCCAGAAAACCAAAGTGTGAGATGCTTTTGGCTCTGCGACCCCTTAGAGAAGCCATTTGGTAAAGCAACTTTGGTTTAGGTTTGCAGGATGAGAATCAGAGGGGCAAAGCCTGGTCAGGATAGCCGGCACCGTAGGCATGGGGACTGCTGGAACTTAGAATCTCTTAAATCTGGGTGGAGAGTGACCAATAGATAGAGTTATGAATTGGGGGTGCAAAACTGAAGTCCCTCCCCCCAAATATTTTTGTTCATGAGTGACCCTCACTGACCTAGTGGATGAGGTGCGTGCAGTTCTTAAAATTAATTTAGCCACTCTGGCTTGTCTTCACTGCTAACTAAAGTGTCTCTGAAGGCTTGGCTTCAAGAAGGGATATTTAGAAGGAGGGCTTCTACTGTGGAAGGCAGCTCTGCCCTCGATTACAGGAGGTCTGGGGGGGGGCTTGAGCCCGCTCTGCCGCTCACTGGCTTTGTGACCGTGGAAAAGGCAATTCCCTTGTCATTCACTAACATTTCTTGTACTACTGTGGGCCTGGCACAGTCCTGGTGGATGAGACACCTAACAAGACAGCCCCTATAGTGGACACACTCAAAACCTCGAGGGGGAAACCGACAAGGCCAGACATTGTGAGTGGATCCTAAACTACCCTGGGGTATGGGAACAGAGCCCCTGGAGGAGCTGATGGCAGTAGGACCACCACAACCCTAGTAGTGGAACCTTCATGAAAATTTGAAAAAGGTGCCAACCTCCGCTCCCCCCCCCCTTTTTTTTCTGGGCATCCCCGTATCAGAATGCACCGCTTGGCAGGCGGAGCCCTTTGGTGCCTCCAGTCAAGGAATAAGCATGCCAAACCTGCAGGCTTGGGAAAGAGCTTCCTTCATTTGGGGACCTGCAGGTGGTTCACTGTGACCAGAAGGGAGAGTGCGTGGTGTCCTGGGGGCCTTGAAGAGACGAGGTTGGAAGATTGGCAGAGCCGTTTCTTCACTTATGAAGTAAATAATCAGTGGGCGTCACTCCAAGTTCAGTATTGTAGACATGAGGGAAATAGTAGTGAACAAAGTCTTCACAGTCTCCTTCCCTGGAGGAATTTGTGTTCTAGTGAGATCCTGTTGGGCCTCTGGTGTCTGTTACAGTATCATAAGGGTCCTTCCCTCTAGGATTGTATGTAATGAGATAATGTGTGTAAAAGCCCTTTGAGAACCAGGAACTTCTGGATCATTCCTATGAGTAAACACTCTTTTTTTTTTTTATTTTTTAACATTTATTTATTTTTGAGAAACAGAGTGAGACAAAGCGTGAGTGGGGGAGGGACAGAGAGAGAAGGAGACACAGAATCTGAAGCGGGCTCCAGGCTCTGAGCCAGCGGTCAGCACAGAGCCTGATGCAGGGCTCGAACCCACGAACCGTGAGATCATGACCTGAGCCGAAGTCAGACACTCAACCGACTGGGCCACCCAGGCACCCCTAGACACTCTTTTTAAAAAACATTTATTTACTTATTTATTTTGAGAGAGGGAGAGAGCATGTGCAAGTGGGAGAGGGGCAGAGACGGTGGGGGGGGGGGAGAGAATGCCAAGTAGGCTCTGTGCTGTCAGTGCAGAGCCCCATGTGGGGCTCGAACTCACAAACTGTGAGATCATGACCTGAGCTGAAATCTAGAGTTGGACACTTAACTGACTGAGCCACCCAGGTGCCCCAACACAATTTTAATCTTAATCTTTGTGGCCAACACCAGTGCCCAGGCATTTGGGGGTCTGTTCCTGACACTAGGCACCTACCTGATCCTACTTTCTGGGTAGAAGTGACCTTTGGTCATGATCACAATGTGACACCTTCCCTTATCTGTTGTCATGGCCCATCCTGCCCAGGAGAGAAACCATCTCTTTGTGGGTCAGCTGAGCAGGCTGGCTAACCTGTGACTTTCTGGGGCCTGTATGGGAATTCACCAGCTCATCCTTAGGCTGGGAGCACCTGCTGTGGTCAAAGCTGCTTTCTCTTCTGGCTGTGGAGATGGAGAGTCACTTAAAACTTATGAACAAAAGGGAAGCTCCATCTCTGGGGTAAGAGTGGGCTGAGGGACTCCAGGAGGCCTTGTTGGGTTGTCCTCAGCTTAGAAGCTGTATGGTCTGCTCAGTAGGTCAGATTCAGGTGAAAGGCTGCTTTTTAGGCCTGGGAACTGGGCTTCTTCCTCATTGTGTGGTTGTGGGCAAATCACTTCCTCTTTCTGGATATTAGGTCCCTCCTCTATTAACAAGAAGGTTTCACTTAGTGACATGTGATCAGCAGAGCTCTTTGAACTCTTCTGTGGAACCCCAATATATAAACCAGATGAAAGCCATGGGGTTGTGGCCTGAGGTTCTGCTGATTTTAGCTTTAGATTTCAACTTGTCCTACTCATCCTCTCAGGACTTTTGAGTCCTAGACATTGCCCTGGAGGTATAGTGCAATTTAGTTTGAAACAACCGAATCGAACATTTTCCCTGTAAACTGGCTTCTCGGGTCCCTGGGCTCAAGGTAGGGGTGAGGGCAATTAAAAAGTCCTGTGATAATTTTATAATTTTGTGTATACATTAAATGATTATCCAACGCTCTAGCCATTACATATAAACATAATCCAGATTATCTTGATGGCCCTCCCTCACCCCTTTTTCTCATGGATAGACATGAAATTTCAGTCACTCCCTTGGCATTTATATGTAGGACTGTGGCAGCAGCCTGAAAACATCTAAAATTTCTCCCATTTCACTTTCTGTGCAGTGTGCTTCCCAAACTGGGGAATCTGTGAATTTTTTTTTTCTTTAAATGGAATGTATTTGTTAGAAGACATAAACAAGATAGGAATTTATTTCTTTCTCAAATATAAAGTCCAGATAGGCATCCCAAGGGGAACGAGGGCTTCTCAAGCATCAGGACCTCAGCTTTTTCCATCATATTGCCCTGTAGTTCTCCACACATGTCTTCCATCTTGTGATCCAAGATGGCAGCCCCAGTTCCTGCCATTGAGTCTGTATTCCATCCAACAGGAAGGAGGAAAGGAGGAAAGGCAAGAGCCAACTGTTTCCTTTAAAGGGCAGAAGTTGCACACATCACTTCTTTTTATAGTTCCCTGCCCATAGTTTGGTCAAGTGGTCACCCCTACCTTCAAGGGATGCCAAGAAATCTCTTCAGCTGGACATTCTTGTGACCAACTAAAAATTTGTTCGTGAACGGATAAAGAGGCCAAATGGAGATAGCTGCCATGGGATTTAGCCATTCCTCAAGCTTGAGAAACAGTAATTTCTACAGTTCTTTCTAGGTATGAAATTCTGTGATGTGAGTAGGCTGTAAGGGATCTCAAGAGTTTAGCTAATCTGGGGGTGCCTGTGTGGCTCAGTCAGTTGAGTTAACCAACTCTTGATTTCAGCTCGGGTCATGATGCCAGGGTCATGAGCTTGAGCCCTAATCAGGCTTCTGCTCTGAGTGTAGAGTCTTCTTGGGATTAACTCTGTCTTTCTGTCTCCCTGCGCCTCCCCAACTCGTGTGCTCTTTCAAAATAAATAAACATTAAAAAAAAGAATTTAGCTAATCCATTCTCCTTTATCAGATGATGAAGATATTAGGGATCTGTTTTACATGTAAGACAACCCAGGATGCACTGAGGTTAGGCAATTTGCCCAGGGTTAACTCAATAGCAAAGGGAGAAGTCAGTCACAGGGGTGGTGGGATTCCTTGGGCACGTGGAAGGGCTCATGTCTCTGTTCTTCCTATTCCTACACCCATGACTACCCCTTTCCATTTACGCCATCATTTGGGAAGAATATGGTAGAGTCTGTCCCAGGGATCAGGATACCCTGAAAGGAACATGAGCTTTGGAGTCAGGTGTAGCTGACTTTCTTTTTTATTTTATTTTTTATTTTTAAATGTTTATTCACTTTTGGGAGAGAGAGAGAGAGAGAGAGAGAGAAACACGAGCAGGGGAGGGGCAGAGAGAGGGAAACACAGAATCGAAGCAGACTCCAGGCTCTGAGCTGTCAGCACAGAGCCTGATGTGGGGCTCGAACCCATAAACGGTGAGGTCATGACCTGAGCTTAATCACCTGAGCCACTCAGGCGCCCCAGGCATAGCTGACTTTCAATCCCTGTTCTCTGCTGACGGTTATGTGGCCTTAGGCAAGGCGTTTCATCTCCTGGCTTTACTTTCCTCATAGTTACAGAGAGATATTATCCATCTCAAGGGTTTCTTCCTCCCCCACCCCCTTCTTTCTTTCCAGTCAGGGAGTGGAATAAGTGCAGGGACCTGGTAGGGGACTTAGTACACACAAGTGAAACCAAAGGTAGTTTCCTTCCTTTCTTCCTTCCTCTTTTCTGCTCTTCTTTCATTTTCTTTCTTTTTCTTTCAGTCTCCTTTGATTGTATACTTTTTCCCACCAGCCTTAATAATCACAGGATCCAGAGGACTGAATAAGTGTAGTAGCTGGTACTCACCAGATTCTCTTCAGAATATGCGGTGCCCAGGAATAGTTTGCCCTGACTGGTGAGCTTCTAATTCCTTGTACTTTTTTTTTTTTTTTTTTGCATGTTTATTTTTTTAATCAGACAAGGAGGACTTTGCAGTTGTTCTTGGGTTTCCCCCCAGTCGTGTCATCGTTGGACCCTGATGCAGCCATTTCCGTCCCTTCTACATGACTTCTGGGCTCTATATAATTTCATGCTTACTGTGGGTTTTTTCTCCTCCTTGTCTTTAGCTAGAGTTTTCTGTGAGCTCCTTGAGGATAGGGAATGGACATCTGTGTATTCCTGCAGCTTGGCCCACGGCCTGGATGTGATGTCCCAGAAGTCTGTGGGGGAGCATGGATCTGGAGAAGCCATGTCTTCCCACCTTCACATGGAAGCTTGAAGCTCCATGGAGGTGAGCTTCCTTTGAGCAAGGTCTCCGTACTGCACTCTGCGTTCATCACAGTACCTGCTGGGAACAGAGGGGGAAAAGGAGTCGAGGGAAGAGGGAGCAAGAGAGAAGGTGGGAAATCACCACTGATTCAGCCCTGAAAGTGCCCGCCTTTAGGTAAATGCTATCTGACTCCATCTTGACTACAGGAATGTGAGATAATATCTGTCCTGTTGAGGGTGGGATTGAGGCCCAGGAAGGTGAAGCTCACACAGTACACAGGAAGCAGAGTGAGAAATGAAACAAGGTCTGTGAAGCTGAGGCCACGCTCTTATGCTTGAACCACGAGTCAGAGTTACTGACACGGTCAAGTGTGAGAATTAAATGGGCTGCGTAGGAAGCCAGACCACTTTAAGAAATTTCTCCCAACAACACTAAGGAAGCTACGTGACCCTGTCGAGATGTGCACTCTGTGAGTGCTAAGTCCCTCTCAGCTCTACAGTGCTGGGATTGTCTACCTCTCCCTGAATTCCTCAACCCGACAGGGTGAGCCATTTAAAAAACGATTCTTCCAGGAGCAGCAGAGTCTCTCGAATCATCAGGGTCAGGCCAAGCAGACTTATCTGGAGGTTTTGATGGGATTTCTCTTAATTGATTGGGGTGAAGAGTTCAGAGCTAAGTTGGAGGATTGGCTTTTCAGCTCCAAGCTGCAAGAGACTGGAGCTTGGCACTATTCCAGGTTGTCCGATGAGGCTGGTCCCTGCCTCCCCTTAAGCAGCCCACTGGAGAGCACCTACCAGCACCCTCTGCTCCCTGGAGAGTACGGAGGTGGCCACTCCACAAGGAATAAATATGTTTAGTCCCCAGAGAAACCATGTCAAATTTCCGGGGCTTTCCTATTTCGATTATGCCCACTGCCCGGAGAGTTTTCTGTGTTCTTTTGTTTTGCCTCTCTCTCTCTCTGTCTCTCTGTCTGTCTCCCTCTCCCCCTCCTCCTCTCTTTCTCCCCTTCTCTCTCTCCCCCTCTCCCTCCCCTTTTTTCCTTCCCTTCTTCCTTCCAGGTATTTTATTATTCTAGCTTTAAAAACATTTAGGGCCATAAGAAATTTTGAATTATTATGCTCTCCAGAGTCTAGCTTACAGTGATTTTTAGGTCTTCTGAACGTGGGTGTGTTTTGACTCTTCTTTATTCATTTAACTAAGATTCATTAATAATAGCAAGAGTTTCAATGGGGAAAACTTACAGATGGATTCCAGACACCAGTCTTTCAGGTACTACCAAGGACTACATTCTTTCAATCAACACATGTTTCTTGAGCATCTCATCCTTTCCGGGCACCATCATGGAACACTGGGATTCAGCAGTGACCAGGGCAGGTCCCCTTCTTCGTGGAGCACACACTGTAGTTAGAAACACAGACAGTAGGCACGTAAACAAATACGTAACATCTTTTTCGGGTTATGTCGTTACATTTTCAAAATACCCTCACCTGCAGGTATGCAGAAATACTGAAGTGCAGACAGTGAACTCACCTGCCCAAAAAGGAAGGAGAAGTTGGAATGCAGCCCAGCCTGTGGTCTTTCCAGCACCCAGTGAGGCTTCTTATTATGAGCCCAGAGGCGGGTGTACTCCGAAGCCGTAAAGCTTAACTCCAGGGTCCGTCACTTGTACGGGCCCTTTCTAAATTCACTTCATATCTAATTTTTCATCCTTTTCTTAATGAGGACCTCGCAAAACCTAGACCAGTCATCACTGACATAGGATTCAGAGACCATTTTAACTTTCCATAGGAACTCAAAACCAGTAGAAGAGACAGATATGAAAATAAATCATCCCAGTTCGTAGAGATAAGACCTCTAAATGGAGGTGCCATGGACTGAAGTTTGTCCCCCTCCCCTAAGTTCATATATTGAAGTCCTAACCCTGAATATGACTGTATTTGCAGGTATGACCTTTAGGGAGGTTATTACGTTAAATGAGGTTATGAAGATGGGTGCCTGGTCCAATAGGATTGGTGTCCTTGTAAGAAGAGGCAAAGATACCAGGAAGCTCTGTTCCCATGCACACACACAGGAAAGACCACGTGAGGTCATGAGAGAAGGCGACTGTCCCTAAGCAGCAAGAGAGCTCTCATCAGAAACTGAATCTTCCTGCATCTTGGTCGTGCATTTTAGCCTTCAGAACTGTGAGGAAATAAACTTCTGTTGTTTGCACCACTCAGCCTGTGGTATTTTGCACCCCGAGCAGACTAGTATAGGAGGGATGCACAAGGAGATGGATTTGAGGCGGGGGAAGCCTTCCAGGCGTAGGAAACAGTCTGAGGAGGAGGTACAGAGAGCCGAGAGAGCTCGGCATGACTGCAGACCCATGAGCAATACCGGTGCACCCTTGAGTATGAAGGCAGAGACCAACAATGCCGGGCAGGTGGGGGGAATTGCAAAAGGTGTGGCGTGCCATGCTGCAGAGGTTGGGTTTTATCTGGCAGGTGTGGGAGTGCCCCCAGCTTGCTCAGGGCAGGGGAGAGTCAACACCGTCCTGGTAGCTACACGGAGGAAGATGCATGGGAGGGCGGGAGACTAGTCAGCCAGCTAACGCAATAGCCTGGCTCTGAACCAGGTCAGCGGTGGGACAGGGAGAGGCACGTATTTAGGATCTGGCAAGAGACAATAAATTTTTTTTTTTTAATGTTTATTTATTTTTGAGACAGAGACAGAGCATGAACGGGGGAGGGTCAGAGAGAGGGAGACACAGATTCTGAAACAGGCTCCAGGCTCTGAGCTGTCAGCACGGAGCCCGACGCGGGGCTCGAACTCACGGACCGCGAGATCATGACCTGAGCCGAAGTCGGCCGCTTAACCGACTGAGCCACCCAGGCGCCCCCTGGCAAGAGACAATAGAGAGAGGGAGGAGCTAGGATCACACTTGGGTTCTCATTTGGCTGTCAGGATGGATGGTGTTTAAAATGTTTTGGCCATGTCTAAAGTAACTTGACTATATATGTAGACTCAATTTACTTCTGAGGAAATGGGTTTGGAAGTCTTAGGTCTTAAAGGCATATCAGTTGGAATTGTGCTCCAGTCCTAGATCTGTAGGTTTGGTCAACGGGGTGCTCTGCCATTACAAAGCATTGGAGGGAGTCAGGGTCCAGCTTGGTAACTACTTGGCTGGGCACACACAACACTTTTGTCCTGACCTTGGTCTTGGTCCTAATCCACTTGGCTGTTTACCTCTGAGTGAATCATTTGTTGTCTCTGGGCCTCAGTCTCACCTTTTCAAAAAGGAACCACTTGGGTTAAGTGATCCTTAATTTTTTTTTTTTTTAAATTTTTTTTTTTTTCAACGTTTATTTATTTTTGGGACAGAGAGACACAGAGCATGAACGGGGGAGGGGCAGAGAGAGAGGGAGACACAGAATCGGAAACAGGCTCCAGGCTCTGAGCCATCAGCCCAGAGCCTGACGCGGGGCTCGAACTCACGGACCGCGAGATCGTGACCTGGCTGAAGTCGGACGCTCAACCGACTGCGCCACCCAGGCGCCCCTAAGTGATCCTTAATTTACATTTTAGTGCATCAGTGTTTAATCAAACTTTGCGTGAATCAAGATTTGGAGAAGAGTAAAGTTTCATTTCCAAGGACAATACCTAATTTGGTCCTGAATGACAAGCTTTAATGACCCCATGTCATTTCAGCTCCGGTTAGACTCCTAGATTCCTAGGGGACTCTAGAGGGAAGAAGAGATTTGGAAGCTAGCTGGTGCAGCTTCTTTATTCCACACTTGAAGAGACTGAGAAACGGGAAAAGCATTCATTGTCCAAGAGCGTCATACAGCTAGTTAGAAGCAGAGCCAGGAACTGAACCCCGATTAGGGGTGGGGCGGGTGTGGGGGTTGACTGTGCACTATATGACTATAGATGCTGATGTGAGTAGTAGCTCCTGGAACTATGCAAGGTGGAGGTCCTGGTCGTGACCCCTATTTTGGTGCCACCCTCACTTTGTGTATCTAATTGTTTACAATGCCTTCTCAACCCCCCTGGATACCTAGCCCCCTCTCTTCTTCCCTTTTACCTGCCTGGTAGAACTCTTCATCCTCTACAGCAGTACAGGTTGCTCTTCTGCCCTTTGTACGTGCCTCTATGGCTATATGTACTTAACCCATTACATAAAAATTGGTGTTTTACTCATTTTCCTACAGTTGACCCAACAAGGGTGGGAACCGTGTCTTATTTATCTCGGTACTTCTAACATCTAGCCCAGGTACTTAATTAATGTCTGTGGAAAGAGTGAATACAACAGCTGAATAATGATGGAATGAATGAATGAATGAATGTAAACTGAGGTTTGCTACAGATTATACCATCAGAAAAGGCTTAGGAAGCCATGCGCCCGCCATGAGGGGTAAAGGAGACCAGGGTTTTCCTCTCAGCTGCTTATTTCTTGGACTCACAGGTCATCACCCTCATTAAGGATAGCTCCCCTAAGCTGTAAGCAGGAAATGCCTCGATATCAGGCCCGATGGCCCATATTGAAGACATAATCCTTTGGCCCATGACTCACCAATGGATTCCAGAAGGCTCAGTGTGGGTGGCCTTCCTCAATCAATCAATGGTTGGGCGTCCTAGCTTGTGATTGGATCCCCTTCCTGCCACCCAAGCTTATAGGTCTCTCAGATGCAGCCTGTATGGAGACCTCTGGCCATGAGGCCTGCTCAATTTCTAACCACCCACCAGGAGACTCGGAATCATCCATAAAAGCTAGATTTTATGAGCACTGACACCCCTTGAGTGTGGTCATTATGATTATTTAACATTTATGAGACACCCTTGGTGCGCTGGGGGCAAGGGAAAGGCAGTTTGGCAGCTTCAACACAAACGGATGTTTCTCTGTGACCCCTCAAAGGTGCTCTCTCCCACCCAGATTAGTTCATTTGCAGCCGTGCTCAGGAGCTTCCGTAGGCCAGGGCAAAACTCACTTAATGCATCCTATGTAACATTTAACCCAGGCATTCTCAGGAAAACCTGTTAACCAAATCCCAACCAAGGAGACCATTTAACCAGATTTTGATTCTTGCATGTCTGTTGGTTTGTTCTCTGAGTGATGTTGACGTGCAGAGTCCTTCTTTCTTTCTCATTCAATAAAATATATGGACTTCAGACTTTATGCCAGACTGTGTCTGGTCTTGGCATTATAAAAATATATAGAAATAAATAAGACAGCCCGTGCCCCTAGACAACTCAAGCATGGAAAGAAAAATATAGTATTACAGGTCATATATAAGAGCCAAGTTCACAGAAGAGTGGAGGCTTACCAAGAGGGAGCAGTCACCTCCCTCTCCTGTCAGGGCACAGGCTAGGAGAGCTTTGCAGGAGGAAAAGCTCAAGGTGGCATTTGATTGATGACAATTTCAGAGTGGGTGGATGTGGACCTTACAGGCAGAGGGAATGACTGAGCAAAGGTATGAGAGGGTGAAATGGCATAGCATATTCGGGAATCCTAAACCATGCAGACAGGCTGGGATCTGCAGTGCGAGGGGGTGAGGTGGGAAGTCTAGGCAAAGACTGCATTATAAAGGGCCTTGCCCATAGTTGAAAAAGTGTGGTCGCTACTGCTGCATTTGGAAACCCTGTCACGCTTCTGGAAATGCACTCTTCACTTGATTTGGTTGACATCATTCTCTGGTGGAGCAGCTTTTACCTCTCTGGCCGGTCCCCCTCTGTCATTTGCATGGGGTTGTCTTTCTCTGCCCACCTTTTAATGCCAGTGTTCTTTCAAGGTTTCCTCCACTATTTTTCTCACTCTAGACCACCCTCTGGGGAATTTTCCCACTGCATTGATTCCCCCAAATGATATCTCTCATTCGGGTGAGAGCTTTCCCTGAACTCTAGAAGCGTACATAGACCCAACTGCTTAGTGAAGTCTCTTCCTGATGCAGGTGGCTATCTGCTCCCTAAACCTTCACTCATCCTGTATTTCCTGTGCTTATAAAAGTCATCACTATCCAGCCTCCTGAACTTGGAATTACCCTAGACTCCTCATTTCCACTCATGAGTTACATCAAGTCCATTAAAGATTCTTTCCTTCATTCGACCCTTACTCAGTTCTTACTTTCTGCCAAGGCTGTGACTAGCAGCTGGCGGTGTAGACACGAGTAGAACACAGCTCTGGCCCTTGAGGAGCTCACAGTCAAATGAGAGGAATGGCACATGAATGGCTGGCTGTCACTCTGGGTGCACCATGTCACAACAAAGGGCCGTGGGAAGATGACTTACTCGGGTCCTGGAAAAGGTACCTACCCTCGCCAGGTGTGCTGGGGCGGGGTGAGGGAGGCCTGGCAAGGCTTCCTCACGGGGATGATACCTGTGCTGTGCCACAAAGAATGAGAAGGAGTTAGGTAGGGGCGGGGTGAGGGGAGTGGGGTGAGGGAAGGGAGGTGTCCCAGGAAAAGGGAAAAACATGAAGAAATGATCGGAGATGAGAAATGGTGTGATGTGGTTTTAAGCAGTTGACAGCTGCTGGAGAGAAAAGTGGAAGGCACCAGTGGTAAGAGGAGATAAAGCTGGGTTGTGCCGGGCCTTGTGGTTCCTGATAAAGAGTTTGGATGTATCCTGAGGGAAATCGGGATTCAGCAGTAGGAGCAGAGAACTGACCTGATCAGGGTAACTGTGTGGGAAGATGGCACCAACAGGGAGGGTAGGTTGCAAGTGTGTGTGTGGGGGGGGGGGGGGGGGAGGAAGGTTGCTGCTGTAGTAAGAAGGCCACGAGCGAGGCGATAAGGTGCTCGCAGGAGCGCGGGTGCTCCGGGAGTGGAGAGGAAGGGATACTGGGAGACATTTCTCAAGTAGAATCAGCTACTTCTGTTCATCTTTTGAATAGGGGAATGATGCGGAGATAAAACGAAGATGCTTAATTACTTTTCTAGCTGAATGATACGTGAGTATTGGTGCTTCCTGAGAACACAGGAGTGGAAGTAAGCTTGGGGGGATAAGAGCCCTCGTTTTTAGACCAATTTTGAGGTATTTTACTCAAAAATGCTTTGTAAGCTTGAAAGATTTTTTTTTTTTTCCACATGGGGACTGGGGCTCTGGGATCTGACCTTGACCTCTCCAGGTGGAATCCATACTCTTGACCTGGGCACAGAGGCCCAGGACGGAACAGAGGGCTGTTTTGCAACATGGGCAGCAAGGATGGAAGTCACAGCGATATTCACACTGAGGAGAGTGACCTTTGCTGGCCTATAGGCTGCCGGCCACGCTGGGACTTGTGCTCTCTGCCATCTCCTGCTGGGAATACTGGACCATTTGGGCAAACCCCCATCCATGTCAGTGAGGCAGGAGCTTCTGGAACTCCGTCCACCCCCACACTTATTCCTGTCCACCTCCACGTGTTTCCCTGTGGAAGGGGCTGCTCTGTTTGGCGGATTCATCGTCAGTCTGCTGTCTTCCAGCTCGATCCTCCAGAAGAGCTCTGGTCTTCCAGGGAAAGGGGCTTTGAAGACTAAAGTGCAGTTCTCTGGAAAAATGGATTTTCGGGCTATGTCTGTATAATGGTTTTCTCCTTTTTTTGTTTTGCTTCTTGTTTATTTTGTTTTAAAGGGCAGGTGTTTCCTGCTGTCTTGGAACAGAGCAGCGTGTCTCTGGTATTTGTCTGGAGTAATGGGACAGAAACTATCTAGGCTTGCACACAAACTCTACCCCCCCAAATTATAAAACAGTGTGGGACTTTGGGGAAAGCCCTGAACTCGAGGGACCTGGGAGCCCAGAGGGAAGCACGTTTAAGCTTAGTCTGTAGGTCAGCCAAGTCTGTTTCAGAGGAGATGGCATCTGACCTGAGCCTTGGAGGATGAGTCCGCCGGGTGTGAGAGTTGGGGCGCACAGGAGAGGTGGACCACCATACACACGGGCCGCATGGAATGTCCTTTCCTCATAACTTCTCATGGCGTGCTGTCTTACTTCTTCCGGGCTTCAAATGTCACCTCCCCACAGGCATTTGGTCTGAGTACTTTGGTCCCTCTATTCCTTTACCTTGATTTAGTTTCCTTAATATCACTTATCATGACCTGAAATCATCTTATATATATTTTTGTGGATTTACAGCCTGCCTTCCCTGTGGGAATGTAAGCGTGATGTGGGTGGGGACCTCCTCTGTCTTGTTCAGTGTGGCGTCCCCCTTGCCTCCGGCCTGATGCCGGATTAGTTTGCTCGGCCTGCCGTAACAAGAGACCACAGAGTGGGCGGCCCAAACGACAGAAATGTATTTCCTCGCGTTTCTGGAGGCCAGTAGTCCCAGATCAGGGCATAGGCGGGATTGGTTCCTTCTGAGGCCCGTGAGGAAGGATCAGTTCCATGTCTTCCTCCTGGCCTCTCGTGGTTTGCTGGCAGTCTTTGGTGTTCCTTTTCTTGTAAGTATCTCACCCTGCTCTCTGCCTTCATCTCTATGTGGCCTTACCGCTGAGTGTGTGCGTCTGTGTCCAAATTTTCCCTTTTTGTGAGGACCCAATTCATATAAGATTAGGGGTGCACCCTGCTTCCGCATGACCTCAACCTAATGAATCCTATCTGCGATGACCCTATTTCCAAATAAGATCATATCCTGAGATATTGGGGGCTAGGACCTCAAGATACGAATTTTGGGTGGGTGCAATTCAACCCACAAAAGGCACACAGTAGGTAGTCAAAATATATTCGTCAAATGAAGGAATGCATGGATGAAGGCACAGAGGCAAGAAGTAGCTCGGCGGGGGGCTGGTGGGGAGGCGGCCTGTAGGGAGCTCTGGGTTGTTTGGGGTTCTTGGTGCTTCAGGGGCAAGGCAGGGACTGGTGAGAGCTGACACCCAAGACGTATGTGTGCCTCCTCCTCAGCATGGGAGAAACAGTCAGAGTGTTGCGTGATCCTAACTGCTGCTGGTGGGGAGGTAGGCGTGTGACTGTCTCTGTGTGCGCATCCCTGCTCCTGCAGGCCTCCCTCCACCGCACAGCGGAGCTGCGTCAGCACTTTGGGCCGGCACCGTCCTGCTTACAGAGGGCCACATGGGCCCCCGCTTACTCAGCAGGCCCCGGAGGCCGAGTCTTGTGGGAGACGCTGCCACCAGGCCGTCTCTCCTTTATATCGCAACAATAGGCTGCCCTCTGCCCTCTGATAAACAGCCCGTCCTTCACGAGCTGACATCAGGGATGGGTTGGCAGGGGTTCCGAAACATTTCCTTCAGGGTCATAACCACGGAGACACGATTTCTGATTAATCAACCCTGGTGATACAGCATGGGCAAGGTAACAGCACATAAATAGCATAGGAAACCAAGATTAATGTGGAAATGTCCCTGAGATATCAGGATAGGAAATTGCGAAGGAGCCAAGGGGGCTCCTTGGAGAATGAGCTGGAAGTCAGAGGGAGATAAACTTGGGGTGAAGTGGAAAAGAGCTCTGACTTGAGCCCAGCCTCTGCCACCTGCCAGCTGTGAAGTCAACCTCCTGCCGTGACTCTCGGTTCCCGCAGCCTAAAGGTGGGGATTGTGTGACCCATGACGTAGTGGAAATGAGAACACATAGATGAGACTTGAACACAGAGGCTGGCATGTAGCAGGAGCTCAGTGCATGGCAGCTGTAATAGCTCACATAAACTGAGTGCTTACAAATGGGCGAGGCACTATTCTAAGTGATTTAACTCCACGAGGTAGGTAAGGTCAGACAACTCATTTTGCAGTTGAGGAAACAGGTTCGGGTGATTTAAGTCAGTGCCCAAGGTCACCTTGCTACCAGGTGATGGAGCTGAGATTCGGGTTGAGGCAGTCAATCCTAAAGCTTGTACTTTGGACTATTGTGCTATGTAATTATTGGCACAGTTACAACCGGTGTTTGTATGCTTTAGCTATAAAGTGAGAATTTGGGGCATTTTCAATCAAGAAAACTGAAAGGTAGAGAAATAGCCAAAGTTAGTAAGCAATTCCCGGGTGCCAGGTGATAAAATACTTATCTCCATTAACTCCCCCCCCCCCCACAGCCTGGAAAAGATGTATTATCTTACTTGCATTTTAGGAATAAGTAAATTAAGACTCAGAAATATCGAACAGCTGAGATTCACACCCAAGCTTCTCTGGGCCCGAAGCCCAAGGTCTGTCCACCGCACCCACTGCTTCCAGGAAATTTGCTCAAGTTAACGTGGAAGGGGCGGCACGTCACCGAGAGCCCTGTCCCCAAGGGGTGACTAATACATGGAGGCCCTTTTTGACTTGTGTCAGAGCTGACGGTTAGGTAAGGATGACCATTAACAAGTTTGCAAGACGCTGGGTCCAAAACGAGTAACAAGTCAGACTCCCAGAGGAAGTTAAGAGGGCAATAGGAAAAATACTGCTGGTCTGATGGTCTGTGAAGTGCAGAGGAAACATTGGTGAGTAAGGAAGATGGATAGGAGGGCCTATATTTAAAACTGGCCGGAGGTAGAGAAGGAAGCCATCAACCTAATTTTAGAAAGCCTCAGACTCTGAGTCTCCTAAGGTACGAGACAAGGAACTCAGTGAAGATTACTTGTCATTTATCATCCACTGGCCTTCAGAGGAGGGGCTGGCATGGAAAAAGGACGGACTTCAAGGTCAGATAGATCTAGTGTTGAGCTGTATGTGATCAAGTGACTTATTTCAGCTCTCTCAGGCTTGGTTTTCTCATCTATAAAATGGGACGGTAGTATCTGCCTGGCAGAGCTTTTGTTAAGGATGAAGTGAGAAAAGGTTGAAAGGGCCTGATAAATTGCCTGGCCTGTGGTGGGCACTCAGTTAATGTTCACTGAATGAGTCTCGTGGGGAGATGAAATGTTTGTAAAAGGAAGTCTTCATTGACTCATGATCAGAGCACCACCAGGAGGATCTAATTTCTTTAGATCAGAAGAGAGATTTTCACGTCTACAATGTTCAGCCTTATTCAGGCTTACTACACACTAAAGGCTTTAAGAATGGTTATTTATTTATTTATTTTTCCAACGTTTTTATTTATTTTTGGGACAGAGAGAGACAGAGCATGAACGGGGGAGGGGCAGAGAGAGGGAGACACAGAATCGGAAACAGGCTCCAGGCTCTGAGCCATCAGCCCAGAGCCCGACGCGGGGCTCGAACTCACGGACCGCGAGATCGTGACCTGGCTGAAGTCGGACGCTTAACCGACTGCGCCACCCAGGCACCCCAAGAATGGTTATTAACTGCATGACTGTAGATGAGTGTATTCAAACCCTGGCATAAATAAAATATTGTTGCCAATTTCATAGCACACTCTGAAGTTCACCTTATAGGATTTTAACATCATTAACCTCTTTTGTCCCCAGTATTGAGGAATCTTTATGGCTTTTTTTTTTTTTCTGAGTCTAACAGTAATATAAGGTGGTTGAAAATAATTTTGTTAATTCAGGATGATATGAAGTAGCAAGTGAAAGAATCTTTTCTATTTGGACTTCCCAGACATAACAATGTTTTGTCATATGCATACGCTTCCAGACTTTATTCTCTGTTCGCATAAACATGTATGTTGCAGTCTACACACATGTGGACACACACACATACACACACACCCCACTTAGTGCAGAATCTTGATTTTTAGCTGAGCACTTTGCCACCTGGAATAAAGACTACCTTTCCCAGTCTCCATTCCAGCAAGGCGTGTGCATGTGGCTAACTTCTGACCAATAGCAGATAAGCAGACAGACTGTGCAACACCGAGAAGGTTGCTTAAATGAGGCTAAGTCAGGTGGGAGGTGCATCTTTTTAGCTCATTTCCTGTCTCCTCCTAGCCTAAAAAACAGATGTGAAAGAGAGTTCCAGCAGTCATCCTAGGCCATGAGGGGACCCTGAGGATGGAAGCTACACGTTGGACGCCACAAGAAAGTGTCTGAATCATTGACAGCTTAAAGGAACAGCCACACCACTTCTGATCGTCCTTCTTCAGGCTCTCTTTAACATTGGAGAATAATCCCCTGTGAGCTTAGGCCACTATGATGAAGTCATCTGCTCCTGATACTGAATGCAGTTTCTAAATGACACCTAGTTCTCTCCCACCCCTTCCGCTTAACTTTATATTGTAGATATTTTCCCGGTTAGCACATTGAAAAATCTGTATTCTTCCTCATGATTAAATATTCCCGCATAAGGATTTACTCAGTTCCTTATTGATCAATCTCATAAGGTCTTTTCAATTTTTGAAAATTATAAACAGTGTGAAACATAAATCTTTGTGCCCACGGTAATGTTTTCTTAGGATAAGAAGAGGGATTTTAGGGTTAACTTGTTTGTGCACCTTCAGTTGGTAATTTAAAAATGGATAAATACATTTGTGTTTACACAAATACACAGGACACAATACAATGTGTTGCCGGATTGTCTCCAGAAAAGTTGTGAGGTATACTTCTTTAGGTAGAATTAAAAAAATTTTTTTTGGTGAGATTTTTCATCCGTGCAAGGCACAGAGAATAACATCAAAAACACCTGCATACTCGCTCTCCAGTTTAAGAAGTAGAACTCCTCCACAGTTCTCTGAAGTGCCCTGTGTATTCTCATTCCAGTGGCATCGCCCAACTCTTCTCTCCCAGCGGGCCAGTGGCTCTCTTGATCCATCAAAGACCCCGGGGGGCCAGTGGGTGAATCTGTAGGATTCTTTCACTTGTAAGTGATAGACATTCTCCCCTGACCGACCGAAAAAAGGATGCATTGGTTCCTGCCCTTTGAATGCCCTGGGGCAGAACTTGCTAAGATGATGTCATCGGGGACCCCCTTTCTCCCCTTCCTGGGCCTTCTTTTCTCCCTGCTGGCTTCATTCCCACTTTCCACATAGTGCCAGCATGGCAGCCGCCACCTCCGTGCCTGCGTTCTCTGGATTCACATCCAACAGAAAAAAGTAGTGCATCTTCCCAGCAGCCCCCTCACAAAACCCGGCTTCACCCTGACTAGATTAGCCAGGGTGATGTGCCAATCCTGAGTATATCCAGCTCCCGCTATGGATTTGTCAACTGGAATCCATCCGGCCCTTCTGATGCTCATCTGTAGTTTTTGCCTATATTGGGTTATCAAACCCCAGGGGTGACTGCCTTATTGGTAATGTGGCCCCTGGCCACAGAGGAAGCAAGAATAACCATTGCTAGCATCTTCTGAGTGCTATCGTGTGCTGGGCGCCTTGCCTCATTCAGTCTCCCCAACAAATCTGTGAGGTGGGTACGATGTCCGTTTTATCAGTGAGAAAAATAGAGGCTTAGAGAAGGTAGATGAGTGACCTGAGCTCGCATGGCTCGTGTGTGTTGAGACTGGGATCCAGCCCTCGGTCTACCTCACTCTCGTGTCCGGTGGAGACGGCATGCCATACCGTCTCTTGCAAGACGCTTGTGTTTACCTCACAAGGCCGTTGGAAAATGTAACACGAAACCATTGTGTGAAGTGGAGCACTTCACAAACATTAGTTCGTTGAGCTCATGGATATGTCCTAAATTTACCTCCTTCAAGCCCCCGGGGAAGGAAGGGGACAGCTGGGTAACTGGCCCAGCAATGCTGAGTAAACAGATTAAGTAAAGGATGAGGGAGACAAGTTATTCCCTGAACGATTGTTGTCTTTATTTCCACAAATATGTCTTTGCAGAGATATCTACAACGGTTTAAAGTTTTAAGAAGAACCTAAGACACTTTCAGGGATTATTTACTCTGGGCAGAGTGCTGGGAGGAGCCAGTGTGATGGAAAGTAGGATTCCGAGTGGACAGGTCGGGTTTCCAGCCTGCCTCTGGCAGCTGTTGGCCCACCGTGTGGCTCGGAGCTGGCCCAGTCTCCTTGCTGGCCTCAGTTTCCCCGTTGGTTCAAGGTGGGGTTTGGACAGACATCCCCTATCCAAAAGCCCGTGACAGTTTTTCATCTATAGAACAATTCCGGGGTGAGGGTGATGGGAGCCCAGGCTAGCCAGGTGTCCTCCGGGAGAATCTCAGGAGGCCAAAAAAAAAAAAAAAAGCCTTCCACTGGCTACACAGCGACCTCCTTGTGGGTTGTGGAGGAGCTGAGCAACGGGACCCTAGGGGTTTTCCTGTCTCTGGAAATATGTGACTTCGCTTATTCCCCAGCCAAAAGCTTCGTGACTCCTGCAAGGGGTTGCCTGGAGCGTCTGGCCAGGCTCCAGTTTGAATGTGAGGAACATAGGTCATTAGCAAGAGACTTTAATGTCCCGTAAACCGGCTTCCTGGAGTGGAGTGCTCACCCCAGTATAATCGAGCTGTTAGCGAGAAACCCAGCCCGTTTCCAGCCAGGAGAGACTAGTTCCATGGAAGGCTAAGAAGGGGTGCAGTGCCAGAGGTAGGAGGGGCTCTGGAACCGGGGGGGGGGGGAGAGTGCTAGTCCAGGCTCTGCCACGGACCCACGGACTGGAGCAAGCTCCCCTCCCTCTCTCTGGGCCTCATGGTCTTCATTTTCAAAATGAGGGGTGATGTTGGATGTCCTTTGGGACTTTCCAGCTCCGGCAAAAAACATATGAGGAGATTAAGTGAGCAGACTCAGGAACCACCTTGCCCGAATTCTGATGCAGCCTTGCCGCCCACAGTCTTTGCGTTCTGAGGTAATTCGTTTAAACCGCGCCTCTGTTTTCTCATCTGTGCAATGGGAATACTCACCGTATGCACCATGTGGGGTTTCCCGTTTCAGACAGTGCCTGGCATAAAGTAAAGTAAGTGGCCTGCAGGTATAAAGAGTTACTGTGATCATCACCCATCCCACAGCAGGCGATGCCCTCCGTTTTGGAGACCACTGTGGGGCCCCGCGGTGCCCTGGGCTTCCTGTGCCAGTGGGAAGTTGACTTTACATCCCGATCTGGCTGTTGAGGACCCCGTGGGGAGTGATGCCTCTCACCGAGGAAATCCCGGGGTGGGGGCAAAGTGTGAGAGTCAGAGGTCTCATGGCAGGGCAAAGGGAAGAGGAGGGGGGCTACTCTGCATAGTCAGGGCCCCGGCGGGGGGGGGGGGGGCGCCAGGCACTCTTGGCTCCCAGTCCTGGCCGTGCCGCTTACTTGCCACGGGAGCCCTGGGCAAGTCTCTGGATTTGTCTGACCCTCTCGGCGCTCAGCTGTACGACGAAAGCAGAGTGCCCGGACCACAGGTCTGTGGAGGGTATGGATGAAACAACACAGCGACACAGTGTCGGCTCTCCCGGGGATGCCCGGCAAGTGTGAGCTGAATCTGAGTCAGAGGAACGGAGGATGCAGCTGGGGACAGCACCAGGGCACGTGGCTCCGTGCCCGTGAGGGTGCATGTAAGGGGTGCGTGTAAGAGAAGAGGAAGAGGAAAAGGAAAGGTATGCAGTTTCCTGAGGTTTGGGAGGGCCTTCCCTAATGACCTGTGAGAATCTCATTACCCTAAACACCACTGCTGTGGTCCAGGCCCACGCCCCTCCCACGGGGACATCCGCCCGTGGCCTCTTAACTGGCCTTCCTGCCTCCAGCCCGCATGTTGCTTTCCTTCTCCTTCACACTGTGATCCATTCTTCTAGAATGATACTCCACTTAGTATAGTAATGGCTCCCCGTGGGCCCCAGGATGAATAACAAATCCCATGGCAGGGCTGTTTTCGGATTACCCCATCGGTCTCCCATCTTCCCTTCTTCACCCCGCCCTGTGCCTCAAGACCCCGAGCCGTCCTGACTGTGCCAACAGAGCCTGCTTGCATGCGTGTTTCCAGTTGGGTTCAACCCCCGAAGCTCCAGGCAGTGGGAGGGGAGGAGAGAGTGGTCAGAGCATTTACCTCCTGCTTCCTTCCTGCCAGGTTCCCATGGAGGGCTGTGCCCCTGGACCACAGGCCACAGCTCCTGCCACAGTCCTGTATACTCCTCTTGCCTCTTATCTCTTCAGGCTGCTGGTGCTGCTGCTTGCTAACCCATGACCCCTACAACATCTGTTACCAGTCTCCTAGTCCCTGCTCACACTTTGTGTGAAGTCCCTTTCTTAAGCTTTTCTTAAACCGTGCAGGCGAGCGTGCCTCCTCTCTCCTGCTGGGACCCTGGCTTACAAGGCCCTGTGTGATCCCCCCCCCCCCCCCCACCGACTGATCTCTTCCCTGGCCCCCTCTGTTATCACATGCACCAGGCTCCTTCTCACCCCGGGGCTTTCTGGCTCTGTTACCCCATATCTGTTTCTTCCGAGAAGTCTTCCTTGATACCCCCAGGCTCCGTCAGAACGAGCCCCTGTACATCCCCCATCACAGCAGTATCATACTGTATACTGTCATTGTCTGCTTACTTGTCTCTCTTTCCTACCCGACCACGAACCCCCTGAGGGCAGAAACCGTGTCTTGCCCCCAGGGAGAGGGAAGTACTGTAAAGGCTGGGAACACAGACTCTGGAGCTAGCCTGCCCAGGTTCAGAGTCCAGCTCCTTATACCCCGGCCACGTCTGTGTAACCCAAGCAGGTCGCCTAACCCAACGTAGGGATACAGAAAATATATACCTACAGGCTTGCTATGAGAATTAAATTAGGTAATATATGTAAAACTAAGCTTTAAAAAAATATGTATTGACAAATGTAATATATGAAATGTAGTGTAGAATTGTTAACTAATTTGAGACATGGAATTAGTACCCAATAAATTATTGCGGTCAGCTTGTGACACAAAGCATATGCTCAACAAATAGAGAATGAATGGATTCTTTCTTACAGGTAAGTCATTGCATAATACTGTACTTTCCTGTTGAGTTTTTACAGCAGCCTTATGAGGAAAAGAGGGTAGAAAAATTCTGTCTCCACTTTGTAGAAGAGGACATTGACCTTGGAGGGACTTGCCCAGGGACCCACAATTGACCCAGAGCTGAGCGGCAGGTGGAGCCTGGATGAGCAGATCCCACGGGGCGCCTGTGCCCTCCCTCAGCTGCCACAGGCGGTGGGAAGGTCTGTGGGATTCAGCTCCGGCCAGTTCTGCCCCCGGGAGAGGGGACGATGTAGGGTTGGTAGGGTCTAGGGGCTTTAGTGGCTTCAGCTTTGGTCGCTTTCCCTGAAAGTCTCTGAGTCACCTCTGGGATTTTCCAAGTTATCAGCTCCTGGAGGGTTAAAAAAAAAAAAGTCCATAGTGTTGCAAGTTCTGAACCCAGCTGCATTTACACGTTCTGTTGGTCAAAGTGTTCATCTGGGGAATGTGGGATCTGAAGGGAGAAGTCAGGAAGGGAGACTCAGAAGGGCCTTTAATGTCCCAGTGAACAGCCGTAATAATAATTTATTCTATAAATATTCTGTATTCCTAAGAACCCTGAGCTTTTATCGGTGTCACTGGGTGCACAGTCAGTTTCCTAATAACGCTTAGCACACTGCCTGTGGTTAGTTGTGCAGGGGTCTTTTGCCCTTGTTGGTGGACACTCACATTCACCTCCCAAACCCCAGAACCTCAGTGCCTGATAGATCAGGGGAGCCCCACAAGTGGCTGTGGAATGACTGGCTAAGTACACAAACAGATCTAATGTTCTTGGTCCTCATACAACTCCATTTTACAGATAAGGAAACTGATGTTTTGAGACGTTCAGTGCCTTGACCAAGGTGGCAGAGTTAATAAGGGGAAAGATGGGGAAATTCTTGGAATTCTTCCAGGAGTCCTCATGGTTTAATGGAGAGTAACCAGAGCATTCGGGTCACAGACATAGGTTCAGATTCCCAATCTGCCAGCTGCCTGCTGTTTGATTTTGTATAAGTTACTCAACCTCTCTGAGCCTCAAGGGGCCGAATTGGTGACATGAGCATAGTAACAGTAAATATTCTAGCAAGTTGTTGTCAGGGTTCGTGACCATAATGCATGCAAAGAGGGACTGGGGCATAGGTACGAAGGAAGAGCTCTGGGAATGTTGGTCACAGTTATTACTGTTCTTACTTGTCTTTCGTTTCCTATTTATTGTTATCCTTATTAGTAGGTAAAAAATACTGCAGTATTTGTTACTTTTATTATTGAATATGTGTCTGGTATTCATTTGGTCTGCAACAAATTAGGTTTTTTTCCTTTCTCAAGCTTGGTCTGTTGCACTCTCTCCTATAACTGGTGTCCCTGGACTGATGTTTGCGAGCCCTGACTCTTGCACGTGTCAGGGGCATGGAATTTGGGGGTGAAGAAATGGAGGGTGATGGCCTCGTGATACATCCTCAGAACACCATCACGCGAGCCCTGGGTCACCTACACTTTTCCTGCTGTGGCTGAGCGAGGTGGTGGCTACGTGAGCTATTTCAGGGACTTTCCGGGGATTTCTTGAAGCTTCTTCTCCCAAACACTCCTACATCCCACTCTTCCTCCCCACCCAACCCCCCCCCCCCCACCTGCCCCCAGCCTATCCCTAGTGACCGACAAAACTTTTTGGGTATCTTCTGAGATATTTTCCTTACACAAAGACAGCCTAAGAGCCAGCTACTTAAACAACATTTACTTAAAACCCGACCAGGAGCCAGGTTGTCTCTCCACACGTAGAGACTGTTCTGATGGGCCTCCATTGTTTCAGATTTAGAAACCTAGGAGACTCTCGCGGCCATTTTATGATTCAGAAGGGGAAACTGAGGTTGAGAGAGGCGAGTGATTTACCCCAGATCCCAGATCACACATCAGTTAGGGGTAGGGTTAGAAAGAGATTCAGACGTTGGGACTCATTGTCAGTGAGGCAGTGTAAGGGGATGGGAAATGAGGACCAGCCTCAACTATCACCCGGTTCTAACATTTTTTTTTTTTTTTTTTGAGAGAGAGAAAGAGAGAGAGAGACTCTCAAGCAGATGCTGCCTGACACAGGGCTTGAACTCCTAAACCATGAGATCGTGACTTGAGCCGAAACCAAGAGTCCCGCGTAATGGACTGAGCCACCCGGGTGGCCCCCTAGCTCTTTTCACTGCATGTGTGCCCTTGGGCAAGCACTCCAGTCCTCTGAACCTCAGTCTTCTTACCTGTGAGATGAGTATGATCCTACCTTTCTCACAAGAATGGTAGGAAGAATAAAGTAGATAATGGAGAGGAAGTCATCCAGCACAGTGCATGGCAGAAAATAAGTCCCCCTTTCCTCCTACCTGCCCTTTCCTTCCTGAAGTGAACAGAGGCATTAGAATCAGACAGTACTGGGGGCAAATCCTCTGAGAACTTGGGAAAAGTGTTAACTTTCCTGGGTCTTGGCTTTTCTTAACTATGAAACGGCAACAGGAATGATCACGTTGAGGGTTCTTTGAAGAATTCAGAGAGATGATAGATGTAGCACAGGGTGCCCTTTTATTTTATTATTATTATTATTTTTTTATCTTTTTTTTTTTTTTTTTTTTTGAGACAGAGACAGACACAGCACGAGCAGGGGAGGGGCAGAGAGAGAAGGAGACACAGAATCCGAAGCAGGCTCCAGGCTCTGAGCTGTCAGCACAGAGCCGGATGTGTGGCTCGAACTCATGAGCCGTGAGATCATGACCTGAACCAAAGTTGGACACTCAACTGACTGAGCCACCCAGGCACCCCTAGGATGCCCTTTTAGATGAAACTTTTATTTTTCTTTCCACCTGCCTCCAGGATTCCTTCCAGAGCATCACAGGCCAGGATCCCCTGGCCCCATGCTAAGATGGTGGGAGACTGTGAGTCTGTATGTGTCTGCCTCCTCCCGTGGGCACGGAGCAGTGAAGACAGCTCTCTGCAGGCACAAGGGTTGGGGGTGGGTGTGGGGGGTGCAGCCAGCAGAGATGATGGCTCTGGGGACAGCAGTCCTCCCTCCCAGCCCTCAGGCCACTTCAGGACACGGATCCCTTCAGGGGCGTCCAACCCAAAGAGGGTCACTGCAGCAGCTTCCAAAGGGGGTGTTGGAGACCCGGACATGTAAATAACTCTGAGGAGACAGCCCCTTGGCACCCCTTCCTGGTCATCAGGAGTACACATTACGTTATTCAGAGAGACCCTGAGGTTTCAAACCACTTCATATTTAATCAGCAATCATGCTTCCTTCCAAAACCCATTCCAGGAAAAACATCAGTTTAGCTCTCGACAAGAAACAAAGCTTTCTGAAAACTTGCGCACATAGCCCGGGCCTTGAGGGACACACAGCCTCTTTTGAGTCAGAGGTGGTGCCAGCCTAGGACACTGTGGCCAAGGCAGTGCACATTGGTCCAGTGTTTCAGGTGTCCTGAGTCCTGAGATGAGCTCATGGTACAGCAGGGCAGGGGGCTGATGAGCACATTAGACATAATTTTTTTTTTTTTTTTTAATGTTCACTTAGAGAGAGTGAGCATGAGCAGGGGAGAGGCAGAGAGAGAGGGAGAGAGAGAATCCCAAGCAAGCTTCACGCCCAACCCGAAGCCCAACACACGGCTTGATCCCGTGACCCTGGGATCATGACCTGAGCTGAGATCAAGAGCCACCCAGGCGCCCCTCATTAGACATAATTCTTACCCTCATAAACTCCACACACTCTGTGTTCCCACTGGGTATAATTGTACGAGCTATAGGCAAATTCAGCGGAACTTTGAGAATGTATAACCAGGAGGCTGGCTCTAGTTCAGACTGGGTGGGAGTTGCCTGCTCCTTTCTTTATGGTGGGAACCTGGGGATGAGTCCAGTCTTCAAAATCATTTGCAGATTTTAAGTCCATGCTATTTCTAGACGCCATGCCAGCCTCTATGGTGTAGCCACAGATCAAGAAGAAAGGAAGATGAGGCCGGAAAGAGTACCAACCCTCAAGCTGAGGTGCCGTTGACAAAAGCCCTGAACCTCATGGTGTTTTGGGGGCGTCCTCCTGTTTCCCGTGGAGAGGCATTCCCAGGGCCTCCCTGTTTTGCACCAGAAAGTGAGCTCAGAGACTCTGTCTGTGTTGCTTGGTTTTGAGCTCTGTCCCACATCTGCAAAACAGGGACAATAAGAGTCTCTGGCTCTGGGACGCCTGGGTGGCTCAGTCGGTTAGGCGGCCGACTTTTGATTTTGGCCCAGGTCATCATCTCGTGGTTCATGGGATCGAGCCCCACGTCGGGCTCTGCGCTGACAGTGCGGAAGCTGCTTGGGATTCCCTTTCTCCCTCTCTGTCTGCCCCTCCCTCCCAACCCCCGCCTTGGACACACACTCTCTCTTTCTCAAAAAAAAAAAAAAAAAAAAAAAAAATCTCTGCTTTGCCGCCGTGTGGTGAGAATGCCTCTGGAATACCAAGCGGAAGTGCCCAGCACCAGCTCCCAGCTTGTAGTACCTGAGGGACGCTCGCCTGTCTCTTCCAGGAAACTTGTCCACACGAGACTGAGGCACTCTGTGGCACGGGCCGGGCTTCAGCTACGTGTGTGTGATTCCTAGTCCAGAGCCCCCCTGCCCCGCTGTACCATGAGCTCATCTCAGGATAAATTCAGGTGGAAAATTCTAGCAGACCTTAACTTTATGCTTTGAATTTGAACTTTATTTGGGAGATATTAGGGATACGCTGAAGCTCTTTAAACTGAAAGTCATACGACAAAGCTGCTTTTGGATGTGGGGTGACCAGGGTAGATATGGGGACTGAGGATGATGCAATGAAAACTGGGGAGTAAGAATCTGTTTTATTTTGACTGTCCCACGCAGTTGGGTCTTGAGGAATAGCTACTCCTGAACTGGGGAAGGGCGAGGCTGGGAAGGACAGACTGGACAGGGGTCATCTCCCCCTGCAAAGCACTTAGTGGCTGCCTGTGTAATTTGAGCCCGGCTCTGATTTAATCTCTGTGGCCCATCAGCTGTGCCCACAGCATCTACCTCAGCATCCGCTTGCTATGATGTTGGCTGGCGATTATACCCTTCCACCCTTTGAAGAAGACGAGGGCTTCAGACGCCGAATTTAAATCGCTGCCATTCAAGGTCAAAGTGGTAATCGTTCTGCCGGTCACCCGTCAGGAATTATGTCATAGTTGTTCTTCTTGCCAGGAGCTTTCCAGATATTATCTCTCATTCTCCCAGCAACCCTGAATAATGGGTATTATTATTTATACTTTATGGAAAAGGAAACTGAAGCTCTGAGGTTCCTTTCAACAACATGCAAGGAAAACAGTTTGCTAAAGGAAAGAAGTAGAAAATGATCCTAGCCTGCTCTGAGTGTGAAACTTACTGCTTTCTGCCCAACCGCCTTTTACAGATGATCCATTTTTCCAGATGAGGAAACTGAAGCTCAGAAAAGCTAGGTGAATTACCCAAGATCATGCAGCTGATACAACTGCTAAGTAACAGCTAACTTTTATAGAGTGTGCTCTATGACCCCGGGCAGTGGGCTTAGGGCCTAATGTACATTCTCTCATTTAATCTACCTAACAGCCTGCCTTACATCACCAATAAATGCCAGAACTGGTATTTATGATCAGGTCTACCTCTGCTCAGAGCTTTCTTCTGCCCAGTTCTGCTCTAAGGAGACTGATGGGGGATTGATATAAATCCCAGGTTTTCAATGGAGGAAAGCTAATGTTGGCTAAGAAAACACCTAATCAGAATTTATGGGGTGAAGTTGTCATGAATGCAATTCCTGTCCCTTTCTAAGTGATGGATGGAGGTCAGAGCACCAAGGATCAGGAATCTCTGGCCTCACGTAATGGACATTTGAGTGAAGGGCACCAGTCAGTCTCTGCGATGGATGAACAGATAAAACCCCCGAGACACCCGGGATGGCTGAGATGAGATGGATGAACGCAGGCTGCCTCTCTGGGATCTTTCTTTCCCAAGGAAGTTGATGGAAGATGTGTCAGGCTTCGCTCACTGCATTCCAGCCCAAAGGGTCAGCTGTCCAAAACCCGAGAGTGTCCCATACCCAGAGGTGAGGGGGCTGGGGAAGGGTGCTCACCGTCTCTGCCCCAGTCCTGGAGGCGAGGTGCTGTCTGCTCTGTCAGTACCACAGACATTCCTGGGAGGTGAAAGGCAGTTCCACAGGCAGTCCTGGGAGCCCGTCCGAACCCCAGGAAGGCCCTGCTCATCCTGGCTGGCTCTCCCTTGAAGCAATGATGGAAAATGCAGGGCCTGCTGTGAAGAGTGGTGGAGGCCGGAAGGCAGCAGCTGTATCAGGAGCCCGGTTTATTTTCTCCATGCAACCCCGGGAGAGTCATCACGTCATAGAGTTGGAAGGCTAATCAGAAAATTAGTGGACTTTGGTGGAAATTTTTGGAATTATAATGAGTGCTCGCAGATCTGCAGTTTCCTTTCTCTGCCCCAGTAGCCCAGTGAGGAGTGCATTGTTATTCTACCCATTTTAATAAACGAGGTGACCGAGGCCTCGTAAGGGCAAGTCATTTGTCCTTATGCCTTGGCTGCTAAGTAATGCAGCTGGGTCTTGTGTGCAGGGCTCCTAACTCTGGCTCACCTTTTTCCTGCAATGTGACTTAGATATCACCTGGTTCAGCCTCTGACTGTTTCTACCAACTTTGCTTGAACATCCAACGTGGCCCATTCTAGGGTCAGACAGTTATAACCGAGTGTTAAAAATAATACCATTTTTTGAGTCCCTGTTATACACCAAGAAGTATTCTAAATGTACAGTGACCCTCCGATGAGCCACACATGGTTTAAATTTGTGGGAATTGAGTTTCATAGAACACAAGTGACTTGCTTAAGGTCACACAACCAGTAAGTGATGGAGCAGGAATTCAAACTCAAGTCCATCTTATGTCAAACCCACGGCACCATGTGTTCTCCTTATGTTGAATTACAATCATCTCTAATTTCCATGTGGATGTTCTTTAAAATTTTTTTTAATGTGTATTTATTTTTGAGAGAGACCAAGACAGTATGCAAGTGGGTTAGAGGCAGAGAGAGAGGGAGACCCAGAATCCAAAGCAGGCTCCAGGCTCCGAGCCGTCAGCATAGAGCCCAACGCGGGGCTCGAACTCACGAGCTGTGAGATCATGACCTGAACCAAAGTCGGACGCTTAACTGTTGTCTGAGCCACCCAGGCGCCCCTTCCATATAGATGTTATTGTTTGCTTTTGCATCAGGCAATCTGTCGTCCTGGCATGTGCTGGAAGAAATGTTTGCTTTCTAAGTCTTCTCTCCTCCAGGTCCAGAATTCCCGGTTCCTCCAGTGCTTTCTGATGAGATGTGACTGTCAGATGGTCCGTGCTCCTGTCATTCGAATTGTATCAGGAAGCACAGAGTGGTAGAACAGGCATGGGGCTTGAGGCCTGAAGAAGTGGCCTCTGCTTTAGTTCTGGGTTTACAAGCTGTGTTTCATTACTTGCTTCTGGGATCCTTATCTACTCCAGGTGAATACTACCTAATTCTCAAGGTTGTTTCAAGAATACTGTGTAGGAAATTAAGGCAGTGATAGTCAATTACGAATTATAACAGACCTACAATTAAAAGCCATCCACAATAAAACAGAAAACAGAACTAACCTAAACATTCACAGCAGAATGGTTAAATAGCAAAGGTACATCATGTCAATGGGATAATATGCAGCTATTAAAGTTTAAAGCCTATGATAAAATGCCAATCAAATCAAGCAATATATGTCAGTTATACCTCAATTAAGCTAAAAAACAAAACAAAACAAACGATATAAAACATTATCTCTAGTATGATTTCCACTCAACATAAAGTAAGCCTGGAATAAAATACATCCCAACATTAATCATCGTTTCAACAATATCTTGAGATGATAGGCTAACAAACAGCACGCACATGTGTAAATATGTATGTGTGTACATGTGTACATTCTTTACATTTTTCTGTTTTCCAAATTTTCTGCAATGCGCATGGTCATTTTGAAAAGCAACACAAAATATGGGGCTCAGAATGGGGCACAGTGAGCTCCCAGATAGGGCCTCAGTGGCCCAGAGATCAATTAGCACCTTTTCAAAACTATTTTGTTTTTCTGACTGTGCCAAAGTGCCATTTCAGCGGCTCTCCTCTGCTTACTCATCTCTTTTGGCATCACTATCTTGATTTGACTGGATTCAAAGAGGAAGCAAATACAACAGAGTAAAGCCAGTCTTTAGGGACTGCCTGGGCTCAGATTGCAAAAACGATATGCTGACATAGTCTTTAGAAGAAAACCACAGAATCTCTTTAGCATCTCACCAAGAAAGCAGCAAGATGAGAAGTTGCCTCGTCACCTGCTCCTGGAGGGTTAGCTGTTTGGGGCATGCCAAGGCAGGTTGCCAGATGGATGAATCTTGCCTAAAATACCCAGTGGGTGACCTGGGGACAGTTAAGTCTTGTCAGGGTGGCTCCCTAAGTTATGTCTTCTTTGCCTGATAATAATAAAACTGATTGCCTCTAAGCAAAACGTGGCTCCCACTTGCTGGGTAGGGCAGGAGGGGGAAGGTAAGGAAAAGAATGTTTTCTGGAGTTGCTTCAACTACAGATTCAGAGGAACAGCAGGAAGCTGAGCCCTTGGAGGGTGTTGGTGTGACTGGTTCTGAAAATAGCAGAACCTTAGCCTTCTTCCTGTCTTGCCATTGGAGTGACCACTGCCGAGGAATTTATTTTTTTTCTATTTACACAATGGAACTATGCAAGAAGAAAGGGAATGTAGATATTATGGAATGCAGGGTACATCCCATTTGTTGTTACCAAGGAGAAGGCATCAAGGTGTTGCCAAGGCCATCTAGGTGGCAAGGCGGGGTTAGAACTTTACGCCCTATTTAGGGGCGCCTGGGTGGCTCAGTTGGTTAAGCATCCAACTTCGGCTCAGGTCATGATCTCACAGTTCATGAGTTCGGGCCCCATGTTGGGCTCTGTGCTGACAGCTCAGAGCCTGGAGCCTGCTCCCGATTCTGTGTCTCCCCCCTTCTTTCTGCCCCTCTCCGCCTTGTGCTCTGTCTCTCTCTCTCTCTGTCAAAAATAAATAATAAACATTAAAAAAAAAGAATTCTAGTTACATAATATTTTAAGAAAAAAAAATTTTAACGTTTATTTTTAAGACAGAGTGAGACAGAGCATGAATGGGGGAGGGTCAGAGAGAGAAGGAGACACAGAATCCGAAACAGGCTCCAGGCTCTGAACTGTCAGCACGGAGCCCGATGCGGGGCTCGAACCCACGAACCGTGAGATCATGACCTGATCCAAAGTCGGACGCTTAACCGACTGAGCCACCCAGGCGCCCCTAGTTGCACAATATTAAATGAGGGACACTGAGAGGTCAGAGAGGTTCTGATTTGCCAAAAGACATGGTACCCCAAGTGAATTTCCATGCCGTGGGAGAGCTCACTCTACACCATTTATTGCTTCGTTCGTTCAACAAACTGTTTACCCATCCCTGTCCTCTTGTGCCAGGCAATGCATTTACAACATGATTAAGAAATGGTCGTAGCCTCCATATGGTCACAGTCTGGTCAGGGAGGCAGGCATTGACCCTGGTAGTAATAATTTAGCGTGATCAGTGCTGTAACTAGAAGCAGGCACCCGTGTGGGGGCATTGTACGGCAGGGTTCATTGGTCCTGATGTGTGGGGTCACAGAGGGCAGAGAGGAGGCAGCTCTTGAACTGAAGCCTGAGTAAGTACACTTCAGAGAAAAGGAGGGGAAGGGCAGGGTAGGTAGAGGAAAAACCTGAGGGAAGGCCTAGAAGGGAATAGAACATGGCTGGCCCAGGCAAGAGCAGTTAGGCTGTGGGGAGGGGAGGCGGGAAAGAGGTGTGGGCTGCAAAGGAGGCGCATGCTTGCTCTCTGGAGACCTTTGCAAAAGGAGGAGGAGAACAGGTTGTCATTCTTACTCTGCTGGGACTCAGCTTTTGTCCCTTGTCTGGGCCTCACTCTCTTTGATCCCAGCAAGGCCATTGTTTCCCCAGCACTGGCTTCTCTGCTTCCAGGGGGAAAATGTGGTCTTTGTTCTCCCGAGAGAGACTTTTCATCCCAGTCCTGCCCTGGTGGGGACCAGCCAGGGAGGGGCTCTGTGTGAGGAGCCAGTCCCTGGCAGCTGGGGGGACAAGGGCCACCCCTGTCCCCGTCCCCCGCCTTGTGTGGGTTGCATAGAGCTCTCAGAATCTGCTTGCTCACTTGGTACAAATCCCGCTGTGTTGGGGGTGGAGAGGGAGTTCTGGGCAAACAGCTTCAGCTTCTTTATTTTGAAAAAATTGCCTTTGTTAACGTTTTCAGCCTGATCTTAATATGAAGCAAATGCAGCGAGGCCTGGTGAAAACCTGGGTTCGAATCCTGGTTCCACCGTTTACTGGCTGTTGGCTGGGGGAAGACATTTCTGTCCCTGGGAGTCTTAGTAGCCGCTCTGAAAAATCAGGGAAACGATATTTACCCCACAGCATTGCCATGAGGTTTTATGTGCTCATTCAGTAGAATGTTAAGCACTTACTATGTGGCAGGTGCCAAAGAAATCTGGGGAAGGAGGGAGACTTGACCTACCCATCATGAAGCTTACCAGCAGGGAAGAGACTCAACACAGCCTTGTAAGTGTTGCCAGAAGAAATGTGGCTTGCCAAGGTGGTGTGTAACAGGACTTCGCTGAGTCTTGGGGGGGGGGTCACGAGAGGGGCCCCCAGAAAGGTGATGCTCATGCTGAGATTTGCTGTGCCTCCAGGGAGCCTGGGATGTGGGAGATGGTTGGTGAATGCTCACTCCCACCCCCTGCCTTGGATCACACCTCTCTCATCAACACCTACCAGGTTTCTGTGGGTTGACGAAACCCCCTCCCCTCTAGGGAGCTTACTCAGCTGAAAAGAAGTGGATGCTGGGGGCCGCTTCCAGTGGCCTGGAAATTGATGAAGACACATACTAGGGAAGGACCACAGGGCCAGGCGGGAGACTTCTCCATGCCTTAATGAGAAGTGAGGACACCGTGCTACTCAGAGCGGAGCTCTGGGCCCAGCTCACCAGGCTAGAGAAGGGGGGCAGCCTCCAGACCGCAGTGCTTTGTGAGGGGAAACAAACGGACCTGTAACTTGATCGAGGTGGCCAGGGAGGCTACAAGAGCTGTAAGGGTGAAGAAGACCTTTCAGAAGCATGTCAGGAGGTGGAGGCAGCTTCCTTTCTTCCAGTGAGGGGGTGTGCAGCACGGAGCTGCCCCTTGGAGTGGCCCTGAACCCGGGGGCGTGGGTGGTGCTGCTTTGGGCACCTTTGGGCTGCAGTGCTCATCTGTATGGAGCACCTTCCATAGGCCAGGGACATTTACAGAGCGTGCGCGTTCATTAGTCCTTGCAGCAACCTGTCTGCTAGGGAGCATTTTTACCCCCGTTTGGCACATGAGAGAGCTGAGGCTCAGAGAAGTGAAGTGACTTGCCTGAGGTCACACAGCCAGTAAGTGGTGAAGTTGGGACTTAGGTCCAGTTTTGAATGTCTTCGAATCCATAGTTCTTCCACCGTATTATGCTGCTGGATAACTTCTTGGACAATATTTCCTTCTGAATTTTCTACATATAGTAATGATAAGAAGAATCCCCTTTATGTAATTTGTGTCACAAAGCAGGCATGCAAATGACATTTCCCAGGGTCCTCGTTGCCCCGTCTCTGCGAGGTGCAGTGTTATCACATTCGGAAAGTTCAGCCAGGCAGGTGGCTCCCCCACTGTCCCGCAGCAGGGAAGCCACGGAACTGAGGTGGGGGGATGCCAAACCCTGTGCACTCTCAACCGTTGTCTTGAGACCCACGTGGGCTCCTCAGGTATCCCCTGATATCCAGACCATCTCCAGATCCTTAAGATAAAAGCCCAAACACAAACGGTGTGTTTTTCTAACAAGCTCAAAGCCTTCACTTTGTTTCTAACGCTTGATAAAACCAGCAGCCCAAATCCCCTTTCCTGGGGCCCCTCCTGCCTAGAAAGGGCTGGCTGGCCATGTGTATTTTTCACAGGGGCTCCCACAAAGAATGTTGCATGTAATAGGAAACATGTGTCATTGGTGTTTGCTGGAGTGCTGCACCCCATGCCCTTTGCTTCGCGGCTGGTAGCCCCTTCTGCTGAAGCCCTAGGTGGAGGGGACCCCTAGAGAGATGTCCCCCCCAGAACAGCCCCTCCTGCAGGCAGAGCCGGGCACTGAGCTCACCCAGCCCTCTTGTGTCACCTCCCCACGGGAGCCCTTGCTCCCCTTGAGGCTCAGATGTCTCTGAGTTCAAGCTGGAAACGTGCATCATATGCACTCAATCCTATTGGGAGGGGTGGGTAAAGTACAGAATGAACCCGGGCACAGACCATTCTGCCTTCTGTCTCCAGGCAGCCGGTGTGCCATGATTTTTGTTGGAGGAGAGACTAAGTTCACTGTGATGGAGACCTTCATGTCAGTGTGTTTCTGGAGAACTCTGCAGCTTAAGGAAGGGTGTTAGTACTTTGTCCTTTCCCTTCTTAGAAGACAGGGTCACCTGAAGCACTGATTCTTGAACTTGGATGTGTATTAGAATCACCTGGCAGACTTAAGCACAGATGGTGCCCACCTCCCCCCCCCGCCCCGCCCTGTCCTGGGGTTTCAGATTCTGTGGGTTGGGTACAGCCCCATAAGAAGCACTTTTCTTTTTTGAGTTCATTTATTTATTTTGAGAGAGAGTTGGGGGCAGAGAATGAGAGAGGGAATCCTAAGCAGGCTCTGTGCTCTCAGCACAGAGACTGATGCAGGGCTCCATCTCACAATGTGTGAGATCGTGACCTGAGCTGAGATCAAGAGTTGGACGCCTGCTGGGGCGCCTGGGTGGCGCAGTCGGTTAAGCGTCCGACTTCAGCCAGGTCACGATCTCGCGCTCTGTGAGTTCGAGCCCCGCGTCAGGCTCTGGGCTGATGGCTCGGAGCCTGGAGCCTGTTTCCGATGCTGTGTCTCCCTCTCTCTCTGCCCCTCCCCCGTTCATGCTCTGTCTCTCTCTGTCCCAAAAATAAATAAAAAACGTTGAAAAAAAAAATTAAAAAAAAAAAAAAAAGAGTTGGACGCCTGAGCCACCCGGGTGCCCCTGCACTTTTAACAGATTCCCAGTTGACATGTTGCTGCTGGTTCACAGCCATGCCTTGAGCACTGCTGGTCTGCAGGAAGGGTGGAGGTCGTGAATGAGTGTGTCAAAGAGGAGGATAGGAAATGAGATTGTACTGCTCTGAGACACATCTTTCTAGAGATCAGACTTGGGCACATGCCTCACATACTCAGAGGTCTCCACGGCCCCCCGCTGCCTGCAGGATCAGGGCTCAGGTGCGGCACCTGGCAGTGTGAGGACCCTCCTACTTGGGCCCTGCCTTCCTCTCAAGCCCTGTTGCCTCCACTCCCCTCTTGGACTCCATATGCCCATGACCCTGGGCTTCTCATCCTGCCCTTAGTGTAGTGACCTTTTTCCTCTTTCCCTGTCTTTACACATGCTGCTTCTACTACTACCTGGGTCAGCCCGGTCCTCTTTCCTAAACCTAGGAAACTCCTCCTTATCTGAACGGACCCCTCAGCTGCTACTGCTGAGAAACCTTCCCTGATTGTCCCAGATGAAGCTTTGGCTTCCTTCCCTGTACTGATGCGGCAGTGATGTTGTATCTCCACCCAGGGCTCCCTCCCCATACCCTACAGCTGTCTCCTGTCCCCCTCAGCCTGGGATCATTCTTTCCTGGGATCTAGTTCTGTGCCTGACACCTCAAAGGATGGACTGGAGATGGCATGGCATTCGGTGCGAATGTGTTGTGAATTGAGTGCAATCACTGCAAGGTCGGGTAGTTCATGGTAGGTCATTCATGCACCTGCCCGCACCGTGCTGGGTGCTGGGGATATATCTCTGCCCTGGCTCTCATGTAGTTTATTGTCAGAGGGGGAGGAAGGCATGAACTGGTTAGTTTCAGCATCGGTAAGAGGAGTAATGGGGGAAACGGTATAAAAGGGGCTCGTGGTAAAAGTACTCGGTCTGAGGGGAGTTAGAGGCAAAGGACAAAGGAAGGCTTGCAAAGGGGGTGACGTGTAAACCAAAGCTCGAAAGATAGACAAGCTGGGGTATGGCACGTTTAGGGACTGAAATCATCATATCAGAGGGCAGAGATGAAGTGGCCTTGATTTACAGTGGGCATTGGGGGGGTAGAGGGAAGTCCCTTGGAAGTGATGATACGGTGAACACCCAAGGGCCTTTGTCCTGGTGAGGTGAGGGTGAAGCAGAACAGAAAAACATGGAAGAGGCAGAGTGACCGTCTTACGGCGTGGTCCAGTCTGAGACGTCTTGAGGGCGTGAGATCAGTGCAGGCTGGCCATCAGGAGGGCTTCCTGGAGTCAAGGTTGTCAAGGATGGGCAGGATGTGGAAGGTAAAAGGAAGAAGGGAGGGCTCTGGGTCGGGGGTAAGGGGAGCCTGTAGGAAGGCACGGAGGTGCGCGTCTAGGTTGGCAGAGGCACGGAGATGGAACCGACCTTCCTCATCAGGGGTGCCCTGGATGCCCCTGCAGGCCTGTTCACACAGCCCCTGCAGCTCTGGCGGGGCAGAGGTTGTGATACAATTCCCTTGTTCCACAGGAGGCAGCCAGCACAGAGATTCATGGCAATTGCAGCAGGGGTCACCGGGCCACAAGGTTTGGTGGTTTGTTCTCTTCCAGGGGGTTGACCGTCCCCCTGCTCCAGAAGCTCTTCTGGCCGCCTCATCAGGGGCGAACAACACGGTTGGCTCTGTGGCATGCATCACGGTTCCTGTCACCTGAATTTTTCCCGTTCCATGATCAATACAGAAACCACTCTTGTTCTGCTTAAGCCCTTTGCCAGTGGTTCTCTTCCTGGTTCCCTGACACCTGTTGGGTTCACACCATAGTCATGAGGAAAGGGAGGGAGGGCAGAAATGGATTGAAAGCTCACTGTGCATCAGGATCAGGCTAGGCCCATGCGTGCACGATATTAGTCCTCACCACCAGTGGCTGATGGCGTTTATGGACAAGGACACGGAAGCTCATGACAATGGTGAAGCTCAAGTTCAAGATGAAACCCCTTACCTGAACTCGTGTTGTTAGGTGGTAGGCTGAGATCCAATCTCTGATCTGTTTGAACAAGCAGAATAAACAATACCAGCTGGAAATAAAAGCTCAGAAGCCAGAGCCTTACCTGAGGGTCAGTGTGCAGTGGGAGAGTGTTTCTGGAACATGATACACGTTCATACCTGCCAGCCTCCTTCCTGTACTTTCCAGCCTCCTCTCCCCCACCAGCTCTTGCTCATGTTTTAAGCATCCTCGTGATGCCTGTGTTAGGCGCCCCTCTTCCAGCTTCCGATTTCTTTGTACTTATCCTTCACGTAGAATTTAGCACAATGTACCATAATGGATGTTGTTTCCCTGGACTTTTTTTTTTTTTTTCAATGGACTATAAACTGCCGGAAGCAGGGTTCATGATGAATCTCTGAATCCTCAATGCCTACACAGCCCTTGGCGCACAGAAGATGCATGAGTAGATTCTGGTTGGGTGAAAGAATGAACAAGTAAAGGGATGAACCTTGTCCCCAGATTCATTTTACCACAGTTGACCTAGAAAGTGTCATCCTCTACATTAGGAGGTTCAGGGAGATGTGGCGACATGTGTGACGTTCCACGGGTAGCCAGATGAAAGCCAGCCAGAACAAAACGAAACAAAGCAGCCACCACCCCCACTACTGCCCAGGGTCCCCTGTCCTCCAACACTTCGCAGCGATCAACCACCCAGATCTCCTGTCTGGAACTCACGTTATTCTCTAACGATCAGCCCCAAAACTGTAGCAGAGATTGCGGGCTGCCTGCCTCAAAGCCGTTCTCTTTGTCTTGCTTACTAATTTAAATGAATTGGGAGTTGCAAAATGCCCAGTTTAAAACAGACATTTCCCAGCCTCCTTAGCAGCAAGGTGTGGTCCTGTGATGAAGTTCTGGCCAATGAGATATAAGGAGTTTGGGGATGGGGTGTGTGAGAAATCTCTTTAAAAAAGGAGAGGGGAAGGGGGCACCTGGCTGGCTCAGTTGGTAGAGCGTGTGATTCTTGATCTCGGGGGGTGTGGGTTTGAGACCCTCATTGGGTATAGAGCCTACTTAAAAAAAAAGGAGAGGGTAAGAAAGATAAAGGTCTTTTTTGGTTGGTTTTGCTTTTCCTTTTTCCTTTCCGAATGTTGACATAATGATAATGATAGTTGTGGAAGTGATTTTGGACCATGAAATAATCTTGAGGATGGAGGGGCAGAGAGATGGAAGGAACTTGGCTTCTTCAGGACCGTGGAGCCCTGGGTTGCTTGCTTCTAGACTTCTTATATGGGGAAAAAACACACCTCTTTGTTTAAGTCACTCTTATCAGTTGCTGTTTATTTATTGAAAGATGCAGGAAGGAAAGTCAGGGGTCATCAGCTCTGAGCCTGGTGGGCGAGGCTGTTTTTAGAAATAGAATCTAGAAAGCTGTCAGAGGTGCACCTGGCTGAACGGGTGTCCTGCGGCCGGAGGAGAGTTCAGTGATGGTGTAGAGTCTGGCTTCACTCACCAGCACCACCTCCCATCTAGTCCATCTACTAGGAACAGGGTAGGGCGTGGAGACTGGGCAGGGGCAGGGTGTTTCAGTTCCTCCCGTGGGGCTCTGTGACCTTGGGCTGATCTCATCACTGCACTTCGGGGTTCGAGTGGACTTCAGAGATCCAGAGACTGTGTCAGACGCTGAAGGTTACCTGCCCTGCAGTCATTTCTGCTTTGGTTCTAGTTATCAGAGCACTGATTTTGTTGCTCATCATGGTAATTCCCTTTTCTTTTTCCTGATTGTTTAGTTAAGAGGCATGTGATCACCCTCCGGCCCCTGCCGCCCGCCCCCACCATGAAATACAAGGGGGAACATCTGGGAAATTTTCCTTATTCTTTTCTTAAGAGAGGCCCAAGACGAACACTCAGCTCTCCTTGCCTTTGGGCATTGCTGAGTGGGGGTGTGAAGTTTGGAGCTGCAGGAGCTGTCTTGACACCATTAAAGAATGACCTAGAAACTGGCTTGTGGCCCTGATCCCTTTGAGGCCCTGTAATACCAAGTCCAGGACCCCGATATTTGGGCTTCTTGCTGTGAGATAACAAATCGAGTTACTGGTTATCACTTTTTTTTTTTCCTCTTAGGCATAAGCATCTCAACTTAAAAAGAATCTGATCTCTTTTTTTGATAAGTTTGGAGAATGAGGCTCAGGGAGGGAAAGCAACTTGCCCAAGGTCACACTGTAGGTGCAACAGTGACAACTTGGAATCCTATTCTATCTTCCTCTCTAATGAAAAAAAGTCTTTCTTTTTCCTGCATAGAGCACGTGGGGTCCCCTCAAGAATCGAGCGAGATTCCACACGTTTGGGATACACGGAGAGCATTTTACTGGTTCTTTTCTTTCTCTCTTGATAGGTGAGCCACAGATGTGGCACCAAGTCCAATTCTACCACGATGAACATCCTCCCACATGACAACAGAAAGAATAATCGTTCTTCACGTTTATAGAGCACTTGATCATTTATATAGCGTGTCAGCATTTGTCAAGGTTTTTCGAATCCACAATTTCGTTAGATTTTCACAACACTGCGGGGCGGGCCAGACAGGGATTATTATTCCCATTTTACAGATGAGGACCTTGAGCGTCAGAGAGGCTAAGTGATTCACCTCAGGGAAATCCGGGCCTTGAAACTGAAGTGTGAGTGGAGTCAGTACAAGCCTAGAGCAGGGAGTTCCAATGTCAGTGTTCTTTGCTTGTTCACAATGCCCTGTGTCCTTCTGTGGTCTGGGTTAAGATCCACGAGGACTCTGTGGGGTAGGCCAAGTGAGTATTCATCCCCACTTTACAGAGGAACAAGTAGAGGCTTGGCGAGGTAGATGGAGGTCCCCGAACCAGGTCATTGTGGCAATAAGCTGTCATCCTTCCCTGACTCCACAGCATTTTCTAGAATCATTCCTGATATGAATATCTGACCTGGTGGCGAGAAGGGCAGATATGGCCGTCTAAGTAGCAAGTCACAGGGGCCAAGAGAAGCTAAGTGGCCTGGCTGAGATGACTGTGCCTGTAGCCAAAGTACAGATCTGGGCTTCCTGGCTCCCTGTCCGTAGTTCTTTGTCCTCCTCCTCTACCTCCACAGTGACAGGTGATACTGGCTTATGTCACCTCTCTAAGGAATCATATTTCCCCTTGTCTGTCCTAGGAACATGCTCATCCCTCCACTGCTGTAACCTGTTCCCTGGAATGGTGTCTGTCTTGATGAATATTTCTTAAGTGAATAAATGAATCTCTACATTCCAAGCAAATATTTATTGATGGTCAGATGCCTGGTGGGCCTTGGGGGGAGGACAGGGGCCAGGCTCAGCAGTAACAAAGTACATGTGAGAGTCTACCTTTGAGTTCTCATTGTCCCCACTGCTCTGTGTCCTTGGGGGCCCAAAGTGATATCCTAGGCATGATTCAGACCTGAGCCGCTCTGGGCAGCTCCAGCCTTAGCCCTACTGGGGTTGAGAATAGGCATTGCTGTCAATGAAGCCTGAAGACCTATTCATTCACTTTACTTACTCCTGCCTTCATTCATTCCATCCATTCATTCACTCGCAATAAACAGACCTGCTCTTGGCTCCTGGGGCTACCAAGACAGAGAGTTGCTGCCCATGAGTTGCTTCCTGTCTCGTTGGACCACAGATAATGAGCAGATATTAAAACAGATGAATGACAACTACAGGGATACGCACAGGGTGCTGTCGGAGTGTAGGGGAGGGCCACCTAATCCAGTCGGGGGTCTAGGAATGCTTCATATGCACCCACAGCCACCGTTCACTAAGAGCTCTCCCTCTGCCTAGGTCCGTGCCAAGCGTTTCACGTTTACTACATCTCGTAACAACTGTGTGAAGGAGCTGTTATTCCCATTTTACAGATGAGCCAACTGAGGCTCAGACCCGGGAGGTGACTTTCCCCAAGTCACACAGTGCATTCGTGCTAGGGCTTCAACTGGAACGCCCGGGCTCCTGACAGCTGTCCTGCATGCCTGCTGTGCAGATGGCCTCTGTGTCAGAGAGGTGACACCTGGCTTGTATTCTGAAGGAGAAGTGGGAGTCCCGTAGGCAAATTGGCTGTGGCGAGGGTGGTGACTGGAGGGGTCTCACGAGAGGGTGTGGTTTGGGGAATGGCCAAAGGCGGTTCAGACCAAAGGGAAGCGTGCACCGGCAAAGACAGAAGCAGCAGTGAATGGAAGGCGGGTCCTCCCCACCCATGTTTATGGAGAGATTATACGGGGATCTTCCTGCTCCATGGGGCCAGGGGTGACTTTTCTCATAACCCTGATAGCCCTGCAGTGATTGCGTCCTTTGGGTGACAGGTTGAGTTCAACATCACACAGGAAAAGTGCTGCTGGAGAGACCATAGCCAGGCTTTTTGAATTTGGAAAGATTTTGGCCAGGAGGACTAAGAAAACGTGTGGAACTTGCACCCAGGGGGAGGAGTGAGATCGCGGTCTGCCTGGCGGCTGCGGGGGTATGACAGTTATCTGGGTGAGCTGCTCTTGGGAAGAGGGGTTCTGTTTCTTTCTCTCTCCTTCCATCCTTCTTCCCGTTTTCCACACGTACTCACTGAACACCCGCTGTGTGTCTAGCGTGGCACCATGGTGGATGCATGGATGAGTCGACCCTGGTTGCTGCCCCTGGAGTGCCTACAGTCTAGAGGGGAGATGGGGCATACCGGTAGATAGGCTGGTTCGTGACCCCAGAGGGGCACCAGCTACAAAGCGTTCTTAGTTTGATCTGTGTTTCTAGGAACCCATGGGTGGCCAGATAAGTGAGGGCAAAGATAAATACTGTGGAGCCCTAATTTCTGGGCAGCCACCCTGCCCCCCTTAAGAGGAGAGAAACTGGAAAGACGGAGGGTAAAGACGGAGGCACGTGCAAGGTGCCGCAGAGCGCCGACGAGGAAGGAGGAAGAGGGCGGGAAGCCACAGATGTGAGACGACATTCTAGCCAGGCCTTCATCCCAGCCAGGGGAAGTCCCGTTCATGCTTCATGCCCATGCTCTCTGAGGACATGAGTTTTCAGTAATTTCTCAGAACCCTGCACGAGTCCGTGAAATCCATGCAGTGAACTGTTGAGGGAGCTGCGGCCCAGAGAAGTGAAGTAACCCACCAGAGGTCACACAGCTGGCATGTGGCAGGGCTGGGAGCAGACCCAGGTCTTTTGGCTCATGTTCTTTTTAAGACACCCTGCTGCCTCTACAAATAACACAAGGGAGAGAGTGACAAGTGCTATGTGCCCATGCGCCGTCTACTTTTGGCCCCTTCGTTGGACCGAGGCCCAGAAAGTGTCCCATTGTGTCACATCTGTTCAAGGCTGCGGGTGATCTGTGGGCTCAGGCTTAATCCAGTAGGAGGATTTAGTAACACAGGTTGCCCGGCCTCTCAGTGGGAGAGCTGGTTAATCCTGCAAAACCCCCTGTCCCCGCTCCATCCTTCAGTCACGCCGCCGATCAGGCTGGGGCTCGGAGGAGCCCCCCGTTTTGGAGTCTTTGAAATGTGAATGGCAGTGGTCACCCCAACCCTCTCCCTGAAGATGCGCCGGGGTTCGGGGCATAAGCGGGGGCATGGGGCGGAGCGGCCTTACCCGAGGCAGTGAGGCATGCAAAGCGGGTGGGGGCACTTTGAAGCCGGTGCAAGAAAAGGGAAGGAAAGTTTTAACACTGACTGGCTTAGCACCCTGTGCTGACTGTTTTACATACATCTGGGAGGAGGCGTTTGCTACCAGAAGGACCTGAAGTCTTTGCAGCAAGCTTGGAAGGCCAGTCCCGATGGCCGTTTTTCTGCCGGAATAGCAGCGTCTGTCCAACCACGAGGGTGGAGGCAGCCCCGTCCAACCCCACCTAGAGTCCTCTGACTCCTGTTTTGCAGAGGAGAGGAAAGTGGCCCCGAGAGGGCAGGCAGGAGGACAGGGCTAGTCGCCGGGGAAGCAGAGAAAAAAAACTGGAGGCCTTGGACTCCAGGACGGCATGTGGGAAAAGGGGCCACTAACCCTGAGGAGGAGGGTGGAGCTGGGGGTCCCCGCCTGTACACAGGAATGCTCGCTGAATGCGTGAAATCCAGATGGGGTGGGTGGGGAGCAGAGAGGCTCCTGTGCCTGGCGCTGGGCTCTGAAAGCCCCGCTGTCACACAGAGATGCCTGCGGCCCCCACTCCTTCCAGAGGAGCCAGTCAGATCCTAGCTCTGAAGGGCAGAGGCCATTCCTCTGAGAGAATGACCTCTTTCTCTCATGAAGCTGCCTCTTTCAGAGCTGTGGCTACCCCAGCCCCAGCCACTGAATGCAACTGCACCAAGAAATACATGGTTCTCACGGCCGGAGAGACGCTCCCGCGCAGTTTAACTTGGCGTAATTATAAGGTTCCTCGGGACGTTTTATTATGTGCATTGTTGTTGCAGCAAAAATTGTCTTGACCTACAAAGTTTTTTTTTTTATCATCGGTGATTTTTTTCAGGTTCTGTATCATCCCTTCAAGCTAGTTCTCCCCCCACATTCACAGGCTTCAGTGATAGGCACTTCCCAGGTTTGCTCCTTCCCTTTCTCTATGCTTCAAAGAGGGAGGGAAGCCTAAATTACATGGTAGGGTTCTAGAGGCTTCGAAGCCAGGGGAAGGCCAGGTCAGCGGGCAGCGGGGGAGGGGGTGCCTCCTTGCGCTGCAGGCTATGTCTGGCCAAGGACCCCGGCACATCTACTGTACCCCGCAGGTCCCCAGGAGCACTGCTTTGGGAGTCTGCTCATTCAGGAATCAGATCCTGAACCTGCAGCTTGCTAGCTGTGTGACACTAGCCAGGTTCCTTCTCGTTGCCTCTTCCTTCAGTCCAGTTTGTTTTCCAAACTGAGGTATGAACGAATATTCTTAGAAAGAGCGTGTCACTGCTGAGGGGTGCAAAGTCACCCACTCAATAAATATGAAATTTCCTAGCGAGGCATTAGTTTCATCATAGTGTTGGTGGTGTGTGTGTGTGTGTGTTCCAGCAACAATAATGTCAATAATGTAATATTTATATTAAAACAAACTCATAAGCATCTGGCTCTTGATTTCGACTCAGGTCATGATATCACCGTTGGTGAGTTCGAGGCCCCACAGCGGGCTCTGCACTGACAGCGGGGGGCCTGCTTGGGATTCTCTGTCTCCTCTCTGCCACTCCCCTGCTCTCTCTCCTTCTCTCAAAAATACAGAAACATTAAAAAAAGTCAAACAAACACCTCAGCTTTGGGGCGCCTGGGTGGCTCGTTTCCTTGAGCGTCTGACTCTTGACTTGAGCTCAGGTCGTGGGATGGAGACTCACGTTGGGCTTGATGCTGAGCGTGCACTCTGTTTAAGAGTTTAAGATTCCGTCTCCTTCTCTCTGCCCCTCTCCCGCCCCCACTACCGCGTGCGTGCCCTCTCTGAAACTAAAAACACCACAAACTGAGCTGGGTAGCGGAGGAGATAGTCAACAGGCTCAAATTTTAAGGCTGAATAGGGAACTTCGAGGACATGTAGTATTTGTCTTGGCCTGCTACCCATTCTCTTTTAGTTCTTACCTGTCCTCTCTTTCGCCTGTTTAAAGGTACTTCAGAGAAAAGCGTGGCAGGCAGCCACTCTCTCTGTGACATGGGTGTAACGCCCCTTGCCTCAGAGCACTGGTGTCAGGATTACAGAAGAGAACACGTTTAAAATCCTTCGGGGCGTGGCAGTGCGTTTCCAGATATAACATCCAAGGCATGGCCTGGGAAAGGGAAAGCAGGTAACTTGGACTTTATTCTTCTAGGAGCGCCTGGGTGGCTCAGTCGGTTGGGCGGCCGACTTTGGCTCAGGTCATGATCTCACGTTCTGTGAGTTCGGGCCCCGTGTCGGGCTCTGGGCTGACGGCTCAGAGCCTGGAGCCTGCTTCGGGTTCTGTGTCTCCCTCTCTCTCTGCCCCTCCCCTGCTCATACTCTGTCTCTCTCGCTCTTAAAAATAAATAAACATAAAAAAATTTTTTTTTTAATTTCCAAAAAAATGGAAAACGTCTTCTCTGTGAAAGACACCATTAAGATAGGCAAAAGATGAGCCACAGAATGAGAGGAAATATTTGCAACACACATGTCTGATAAAGGACTTCTATTCAAAATATACGAGAACACTTAAAACTCAACAATATGAAAATGGGCAGCAGATCTAAACAGACACCTCATCAGAGAAGGTCACCCATGGAAAGATGATCAATATCATTTGTCATTAGGAAATTTCGAGTTAAAACAATAATGAGATATCACTGCACACCTATAAGAATGGCCCAGATTTAAAACATCGACTGCACCTAATACTGGTGAGGACAGTATAGCAACAGAAGCTCTCCTTTATTGCTGATAGGAATGCAAAATGGCTCGACCACTTTAGAAGACAGTCTTGCACTTTCTTACTCTATGATCCAGCAGCTGCCCTTCTAGGTATTTTTCTAGCGTGGAAACTCAACGTGCAAACAAAAGCCTGCACACTAGTATTCATAATTGCCTCAAACTGGATCCTCCCCACCCCGCCCCCCGCACACACCCAAGGTGTTCCTCACTGGATGGATAAACTGTGGTATGTACATGCAATGAGATATTATTCCACAGTAAGAGAACAAAATATAAAAGAGCTATTAAGCCTTGAAAAGATACGGATGACTCTTAAATGCATACTGCTCAGTGAAGGAAGGCAGTCTACTAAGGCTGCATACTCTATGGTTCCAGTTGTATATGCTATTCTAGAAAAGGTGAAACTAAAGTAGGGCTAAAAACATCTGTAGAGGGGGCACCTGGGTAGCTCAGTTGGTTAAGTGTCTGACTCTTGATATCAGCTCAGGTCTTGATCTCGGGGTTGTGAATTTGAGCCCCACGTTAAAAAAAAATCTGTAGTTGTCAGGCACTAGGGTGGGGGAGTTAAATAGGTGAAGCTTAGTGGGTTTTTTTAGAGTATGATTCCGTAACTGTGGGTAAATGACATTATGCACTTATCAAAACACATCGAACTTTATAGCACAGAGCGAACCTTAACGTGTACACAGTAAAGGAAGATCATTGAGACGTCAAGGGATCTGGGATGGGATGAGAATGTGGCAGAACAGTTTAATTGTATTACACATGTATGACACAACTTTAGTGAAAGGGGTGAAGGAAAAAGTCACTGAACTAAGTAACTTTGGAAATGAGTGGAGTTTGTAAAACTAAAGGCAGAAGGAACTGTGTATAAACACTGCACTTCCATTAAAAACTTGGTTCCCAGGGAATATGGGTCAACAGTTCTGATACTGCTATAGAAGTACAGTTGACCCTTGAACAACACGGGTTTGAAATTTGTGAGTACACTTACATGTAGATTTTTTACCATACGGTACTGTAAATGTGTTTTCTCATCTTTATGGTTTTTCTTAATAGCATTTCCTTTTCTCTAGCTTACCTAATTGGAAGAATAGAGCATATAATACATGTAACATACAAAATGTATGTTAGTCGACTGTTTGTGTTACCAGTAAGGTATCTAGTCCACAATAGGCTATTAGTAGTTAAGTTTTTGGAGAATCAGAAGTTATATGGGCATTTTGGACTGCGTGGAGATTGGTGTCCCTAACCCATATTGTTCAAGGGTCATCCGTATATGGGAATTGAACAATTAAATAAATGGATGGTAGGAGCCAGCTTTCTTCCTCCTGGAGTGAGAGTACATAGTTGAGCAAGAGGAGGAAGCTGGAATGACCCATGTGGCAATAATGGATTAGAGTTGAGGACATTGGTGTCAACAGTGTTCAGCTTAATACAGATACCGATGGCTACACTTATAAGTATTTATAGATATGTATAAATACATGGGTTGCAGTTAGCATACACACAAAAATTTCCTCACTCGGTCAACTGAGAGAGCCTAAAAGCAAGGACACTGCAGTCATAGCGAGCACATCTAGTGCCCAGATCTTGGTTGCTAACACCGTCCTACAATAAAAGGAATCAGTTTTCCTTAGAGACATGGCCGAATCTAAGACCGGGGCAGGAAATTTATAAGATGAGCTTAGGGCATCTCATAGTACCGGGTTATGAGGAAGTGTTCAAAAGTAAAACAAAGCAAACCAGTGATGGAATATGGTGAAGGGATGCACGAATCAAGTGAAAGAGCTCACAATGATCGAAGCTGGAGTAATTTGAACAACAGAATAAATAAGTTAAGATTTTGACTGTCACAGGAGCCCCTACTGGTATAGACAAATTATTGAATAAATAAATCAACAGAGGAGAATATACAAATTTCCCATATAGGAGAATTCCAAATACTTGATATGGATACTGTGCCATCAAGGAGGTGAAGCACATCTCCCTGCTCAAGTGTGGACTGCATGGAGTGGTTTCCTTCTAAAGAGTGTGGATGGAAAGGGAGAAAACAAGAGTAACTTTACAGTGGAGAAATCTGGCAAACACTGCCTCAGCCAGGTGTTCAAGGTCAGCATCAACAATGATAAGTTATATTGGTATAGGGTGATATGATATGATCAAAATGACACTTGCTTTCTGCAGTCTTCCTTCTCAAAACCCAGTCTCTCAAGTTATAAGAAAAACATCAGACAATGGCTAATTGAGGGACTGTCTGTAAAATACCTGACTGGTTCTCCTCAAAACTGTCAAGGTCATCAAAAACAAGGAGAGCCTCTGAAACTGTCACAGCCGAGACAGGCCTAGGAGGCAAGACAACTAAATATAATATGCTATCCTTGATAGGATCCTGAAACCTCAAAAGACATTAGGTAAAATATAAAGATGTATGAGTAAATACAGATATATCAGTTAATATGATATATCAACCTTGGCTCATTAATTGTAACAAATGTACCACATTCATGTGCAATGTTAATACCTGGGGGATCCGAGTGTGAGATATATGGCAATTCTGTACTATCTTTGTAATTTTCCTGTAAATCTAAAACTATCCTAAAATAGGAAGTTTATTTAAAAAAACGGAATAATACCATCGAACATTATTTAGTAAGTGGTTGCTATTAAATGGTAATAAATGATAATGAGACTGAGAAATTTTTATTCACTCAAATGGCCTACAGGGAGAGCACTTAGAGGAATCCCTGACAAGGCCAGTTCCCATAGGAGCTAAAATTTCAAGGGCATGGATACTGGCTGAGGCCAAGGTTTCAGAGAAGGGGTACCATTATTCTTTATGAGACAAGGAAGGGTTTTTTGTTTTTTTTTTTTCCTTCTGAAGGGGAGGAGGAAGCAGAATAAACAATAATGGACATTTATTGAGTACTGAATTGTGCCAAATGCTTTATCTATTCTAAGTGCTTTATCTCACTGAATCTTGATGAGGTAGGTACCACTGTTTCCCTAGAAGGAAGGAAAGAGAGAAAAAAGTGAGGCCCGGAGACCTTGACCTGCCCAATAACATACAGTTAAGAAGGGATAGGGAGTATGAAGTAGGATTTGAACCCAGGAAGCTTGGCTTCAGAGCCGTCTCCGTGAGGCTACTTGCCAAGAAATATGTCGGTGCCCTGTGACCACTCAAATTCCACTGCAGTGTTTCTAAATTCCTGGAATGTGTGGTGTGAGCTTATTTTCTGTACAAACAAGAAAAGGGTTGAGTTTTCTATCTTTGATGACTTTGGACTATCAAAGGCCAGTGAGAGTTTAGGTCAAGTTTACTTAGATCTCTGAGTCTCAGGACAAGGGGGCGGGGTGGGGGCTTAGTACTTAGCTGACACTGGATAACACTATTATTACTACTGGTCATTGCCTTCCTGCCCCACTACCTACCCACCCCTCACTCAGTACCCTAGAGGCCCCTTCAAGTTGGGCTACTTCCTTAGGGGAAACAGGATGTCTCTTCTACAGGCTTGGGCCAGGTCTCTGGGGGTTTGGGGTGGGAAGAGGCTGTCTAATTGGTTAACACGGAGCTAGGCACCAGAGAGGAAGTAATGTTTCCGGGAGTTGAGGAAACTGCCATTTCCTCCTCCAGCAGGAAGCGCCCTTGGCTATTCTCAGCACCCTGTGGCCATGTGGGGCAATGGAAATCACAGCCTGGCAGTGTCTCAGATTTGCCTCCTGCAGTTTAACAATCTCCCAGTCAAAATAAACTGGCTCCTTCAGTCTCCAGGGCACGGTTAAGGTAATAATTGAGAGAGAGAAGCCAGAGACCTGGCTGTTGCACAAAGGCATGGAAAGACTTTTATATCAGACTGGTATTGGCTGCTTGTGCCTCATTAAAGTGGTTTAATTGAAGCATTGTGAAGACAAACAAACCAAGAGATTCAGTTACGGTTTCTCGAATAGCTAGTCTCTGCCTCAGGAGAATCTGTACTGATGGGGGTAAGGGAGATCGTTGCTCCCTTAAGCGTGTATGTAGATAAGTTTTAAACGGGAAAGCAGCACGATTCTGGAGAAAGGGAACTGGAAAATGGATCATAGAGATTTGGGGTCAAATTTGAACTTCGCCAGACATGCTGTTTTGTGACAGTCACAACATGGCTGACCTGTGGTTTCTTCAGGTGGCAAAACCTGCCCTGTTTACCTCACGGCGTTACTCTAAAATCAACCTTGATTTCCTCCCGTGCCTTATCTCCTCATGTCCGCCAGTTCTAAAGCCTTGGAGACTCCCTCCCTCCTTCCCTGCCTCCTTTCTTCCTATTATTCCTCCTGTAAAAGTTCACTGAGTACCTACTTAATGTTTGGAAGTGATCTTGCCTTTGGGGAATTCCACAGGGAATGATAGAGAATTTACATTCGAGAAAGCGGATAACAAACAAGTAAATACACGACAAGTAAATACACGAGATAATTTTGTAGTGTGATCAGAGCTATGAAAGAAAATACACATATGTGTCAACAGAAAGCAGTTCTGTGGGGAGGGGTCGCTCTACACGAGGGGGTGGCGGCCTCCCTGAGGAGGTTATATTTGAATGATTGCCTAACTGGGACGCCTGGGTGGCTCCGTCAGTGGAGCATCTGACTCTCGATTTCGGCTCAGGTCATGATCGTGGGGTTGTGGGACTGAGCCCCGAGTTGGCTGAGTGTGGAGCATGCTTAAGATTCTCTCTCTCCCTCTTGCCCCTCTCCCCTGCTCTCTCTCAGAATTAAAAATAAATAAATAAAATGAATGACGCCTAAAAAAAAAAAAAGAACGATGCCTAACTGATGAGACAAAGTCAGCTGTTTCACGGGGTGGGTCCCTGGGAGGGGGCAGGGCAACTGATCACTGATAATTTGTGTGTATTAGGGGATTCTTGATACCAGAGATGTGGTGATGAGGCAGAGAGTTTCGGTCTGTGCTTTTATGGAGTTTATGTTTGAGAAGAAGGGACAGAGAAAAATAAACACACAGGTAAGTAAAATCAGTTATTGATCAACAGTCTGCAGAGAATTAGGACAAAGGTTGTTCGGAGAGTAGAGTGACTGGGTGACCAGGCAGAGGAAGCAGCCGTGCAGAGGGCTCAGGGCAGGAAGGGTCTGCTGGTCAGATAAACAAAAGGAATAAAATGTTCCTCTGACCCATGCCTGAATGTTCTTTATGCCCCACTGCCCGGATCATGATGGCTAGGAGTCCCCTCCCCACTTGCTCGTGGGAGTTCCAGCCTGTTCCAGAGGTTCTCCTTGGGCAAGGGGGGTGGGGGGTGAGGGGGAAGGTCTGCAGCTTCAGCGTTGCTGGGATGCTGCCTCCTCCGGGAGTGTCTGGCCATCAGAGGCACAGCTTGGCATCCTCACATTCAGAAGGGCCAAGCCCTCCCTGATGGTGGTGTCCCCAAGGACACTGATGGGGGAGCTGAATGTCTAATAAAACTGATGTCCAGCAAAATGTGGCTGACTTGCAGAGAGGTCGGTCCAGCATGCGATGCAGTGGGACGCCAGTGGGACCACCTGCCTTCGGGAAGCAGATAATGTACTAGAGAGACGCCTGGCTTCATAGGCTCCAAAAACAATTTTTTTTTTTTTTTTTTTAGAGTGCCTGCTATGTGCTAGACTGATGTGAGGGGCTGGCAGTACCAGGGTAGATGAAAGTCCAGTCCTTGCCCTCACCTCTCATTGATCTTGGAGGTTAGTGGGCCTTTAATACCAAGGTAGGGCATCTGGATGCAATTCAAAGTGCCCTGGGAGGCATTCGAACCACTCGGGAGACTTTCTGTGGCAGGTTACAGGGAACCTAATGGACGCCGGCTTGAATAATAAAGAGGGTTTATTGGCACACCATAACTAGAAGGGTGAAAGGCAGAGAGTCCTCAGATGTGGTGCAGCCGAGGCTCCAACTCTGTCTCTGTGATCCCCTTGGCTCCGTGCTCCTCTCGTGAAGCTCAGTGCCTCCCTCCCAAGGTGGCTTCCCGCAGGCACGGAGGCTGTGCTTTTTCATTCATGTTCTGGAATAAGAAAGAGACAGTGACAGAGACAGAGATAGAGACAGGGACGGAGACAGAGAGCCCCAGAATGAAAACAGAACATCATTTCTGAACTTCTGACTAATGGCCTCTCCCAACACCTTGCTCAATCTCTGCAGCGAAGAGAATGCAGTGCCTGGATTACCAATTCCTACAGCAGGGCTCATGGGACTCCCCAGATTAGTTAACTAGGCTCACCAAACCACGGGATTGCTGGCAGGATGGATGCTGGTAAGTAGCGACAACCCCTGTTACGGTGGGAAGATTTCAAGCAGATTTCAGGAAGGTTGACATAACAGGTTTGCATTTTTAAAGATCTCTCTGCATTGGAGGAGGGAAAAAGAGGAAGCTGGGAGAACCATTTGGAGCTACTCCAAAGAGAGATGATGGTGGCTGGGCCTGGGAGGAGGGAGGCAGGTGAGATAGGGCAGAAAGGACAGTCTTTTTTTTTTTTTTTAATTTTTTTTTTCAACGTTTATTTATTTTTGGGACAGAGAGAGACAGAGCATGAACGGGGGAGGGGCAGAGAGAGAGGGAGACACAGAATCGGAAACAGGCTCCAGGCTCTGAGCCATCAGCCCAGAGCCTGACGCGGGGCTCGAACTCACGGACCGCGAGATCGTGACCTGGCTGAAGTTGGACGCTTAACCGACTGCGCCACCCAGGCGCCCCATGAAAGGACAGTCTTGAACCTGGTCGCTTAGCAGTTGAGTGGCAGTGACACGACTCTTAACTTCTCTACATCATTTTCCAAATCCATAGTATGGTTGTATCAATTCTTAGCTCTCAGGATTATAAAAATACATTAAGTGTATCTACCACAATGAAGGTCCCCAATAATTGGCATTATTAGTATTAACATCCAAACTCCTTATGTGACATGCAAGTCCCTTTGTGTTCTGGACTTGAATAACTCTGGGTGGAAGAGAAGGGGAGGGTCTCCCATGTTCAGCCGATACATGTGCTTTTCCCATCCTGTGGTGGAACCTTCCAAAATGGGAAAAAGTTGTCCTATAGCCAGTCATGAAACTTCTTTTGGTCCCAGGGGATTTTTGTCCCTAGTCCCATCATTCAGCATCCATATCTTGACCAGCACAGAGAGCAGTTTGTCATGTCTTCAGTCTGCAAATATTGACAAAAGAATGAGAGTTGGCCCAATGCACTTTAATGAGTAAGAAACAAACAAGCTTGCTCAAATTTCCAGGAATTTTCTCCCGAACCGAGTTGCAATGTGGTTTTTGCCACTCCCCAAAACCAATGTCCTAAGCTCAGGAAAGCCCCCTGTTATCGCTGTCACTCCAAAATGTTTTCACCAAAATCAGTGGGTTGAGTGATTTCCTTGAGAATAATAACTTTGCACAATACAGACAGAGCCTCAGTCTGCAATGGAGATAGGCATTCCTGGCAGAAAGTGAGTCCACACCTAGTAGAGAGGCTGTAGAATGTGTTTGTTGCAGGGGGGTGGGGAGGAGTTGGGGGGGATCAAGGGGATAGGGGGGTAGCACTACCTGTCTTTAGGTTTCAGTGGGGATGGGGGGAACCTGTGAGTTTAGGAATTAGAGTGCCCTGGGTTTTAATCTCATTTCTGCCATTCATTAGCTGTGAGATTGTTCATTCATTCAAAACAGGCCAGGTAATGGGGATAGTACAAGACCTGCTCTTAAGAAATGACTGTCTAACAATTGCTACAGAGAACTGGATTACAAAAGAGTAGGGCAATGGGGAAAACATGGAAGTGGCTTTATGGGAGCACAAAAAGGGGCACCAGATCCAGCCTTGCCATAGGGGAGGAGGCAGGAAAGCATCCCGAAAGAAGGATAGAAGCATAGAGCATTGGGAAGGAGAACGTTAGCCTGGAGGGAAGGGCCGGCAGCAGGGACTGTGCTCCAGGCAGAAGGAAGCGCACCCAAATTCTGGAGGCAAAAGTGAATTGGAGTGTGATGGGGCAGTGTGGGGCAGATCAGGTTGGGAGGTAAGGTGGTGAATGCGCTGAGAGCCACTGTTGTTTCAACCCTGTGGACAAGGGGAGCTGTGGAGGGGCTGACGCCGGGGAAAGGCACGGGCACATAAGTACCTGAAAGCCTTGTTGGTAGCTTGAAGGGGCTCAGAGGGGAACAAGATAGGAAGCAGGGACAGGAGCGTTGAGGGTGTCCTGTAGTCCAGGGGAGAGACGGCAGCCTGGATTAGGTCGTGGCGTTGGAGAGAGAAAGTAATACAGGGAGTTGAGGGATAGATATATATATAGAGAGAGATATATATAATTTATTTATTTATTTACTAATGTTTATTTATTTTTGAGAGAGACAGAGAGAGAGCACGAGAGGCAGAGAGAGAAGGAGACACAGAACCCGAAGCAGGCTCCAGGCTCTGAGCTGTCAGCACAGAGCCCGATGCGGGGCTCAAACTTGGGGACCTCGAACTCACGGACTGTGAGATCGTGACCTGAGCTGAAGTCGGATGCTTAACTGACTGAGCCACCCAGGCGCTATATATATATATATATATATATATATATATATATATATATATTTAAATGTTTGTTTATTTTTGAAGGAGAGAGGGACAGAGTGTGAGCGGGGGGAGGGGCAGAGAGAGAGGGAGACACAGAATCCTTAGGAGGCTCCAGGCTCTGAGCTGTTAGCACAGAGCCCGATGCCGGGCTCAAACTCAGGGACCGCGAGATCATGACCTGAGCCGTAGTCGGATGCTTAACCGACGGAGCCACCCAGATGCCCCGAGGGATATTTGAGTAGTGGTTACTTGATCTCAGAGACAGAATGGGCCAGACACTCTCATTGCTTCATTCTATTTCTTACAACATCCCTGTGAGGTAGATACGGTTCCAGGTTAAGCAACTTGTCCACCACTAGTGAGTGCAGAGGCAGAATTCAAACCCAGGTCTGTGGGCCCCCAAACACGACTCGGTTGTGTGGCTTTCCTAAGTCAAAGATGACCATTTCTTGCTTACCCTGTTTAAATTAAGGACCATAGAAGTTATACCAATTCGGAAGGATTTAAGTGGAATGATACAACACAGACTGAAGAAGGTTGATGCCTTGGTATCTCTGGGAGTACTCATGCTGACCATCGACATCCACCTCCATCTGTCAAACCCCTCCCCGCACCGTCCTCGCTGGGAGTTTAACTAGGTCAACTGCCACCTTCCGGAGGAAGCGTCCTGGGTGCACCCGCTTCCTCAACAGAATCCATAGCACCGTCGCTTTCCTATTCTTGCCTGTTCACAAGTCTGTTTTGCCCACTGGCCTGGAAGCTCCCGGAGGGCACAGGCGGTGTTGTCATCCCTGAGATATTCCCAGTGCCTAGCCAAGGACCGTGGACTTGTTACATATCGGATGAAGGAGTGATTGCAGGAAGATCATGGTCACACCATGATAGAACAAAAACCTGTTTGTTTTGGTGGAATGCGTGAGTGGAGGCTCTGTTGGCGTCCATTCTGCCAACTGCTTTGCCCTTCCTTGTGCCGAGTGCTGTTCCTTCTCTTGTCCTGAGAAATCTTGCTGTCTGTCTGCGGCCCCACCTCCCCTGGGAGCCAGCACCGCAGGGTCCCCTTGGTACGTGCTCAGCACTGTTCTTCCTTAGCTGCTGTTCGCTCGGTTCTTTTGCACAAATTACATGTTTCTTCCAGCTTTAATCAACACAACCTTGAATCCTCATCAGACTCTCTGCCCTCTCTCCAACCAGTGCTTAAAGGACACTCTTCCCCTCAGCAGAGATGGTATAATTTTCATAAACATGGGTCATTTCCCCCTTGCATCAGTGTCAGATACGAAACCACCACTTAACAAGACGTACCAGAAACGCAGAATGTCTGAACAAAGGCTGGGGACAATAGTATTTTCTTTTTTTTTTTTCCTTTCTCTAGTTCTGTTAAATTGCTCTCCCAAAATAATCCTAATGCTTTATTTACTTCAGCTCTGGGTTTATTTTGAGATGAACTTTCCTGAAGCTGAGTCTTAGGATGTGATTCTTATCCTGGTCACATCCTGGGGAGTTGTTTTGTGACTTGTTTGAATGGGCTCTGGCTTTTCCAGGGAGCCCCCTGGCACCGAGGAAGAGGCCAGAGGATGTCAACTCCCGTGTGCAGTACAAAGGCAGAGATGGCAAACCGTCAGCTTTGGGTGGAAGTGCTCCCCAGAGGAAAGCCTCGTCTCCTGGGCTCAGGCACGACAGACACCGGCAGAAGTGAACTCAGCTCAGACTTTATCAGTTATCCGTTCCGGAGACTGAGGTGTCTCATAGTTTCCAACATCTGAGTGATTTGTGAACGTTAGGAATTCAGACGCTGGATGATTAAAACGGCCAGTGCTGGGAATTTTCTCATTTCAGGAAATTTTGGTCGTGAGGCATGCTGGAACCTCCCCAGCAGGCAGACCCAAAGGGCAGGAAGTCCAGACCGGGGGTGGGGATGAGACTGTGAGAATGGACCAGAAGGCGGCGCGAGCCTTCACTATCATGTCAGACAGATCTGTGTGGGAATCCTGCTTCCCTGGGCCTCAGTTTCTTCACTGGCAAAATGGGGATGATAATATCTACCTCACAGGAGTGTCATGACCATTAAATCCGATAATGTCATGCCTGGCACACAGTCAGGGCCCGGGGCATGTGAATTCCCCTCCGTTTCTATAGGTGGATGACAAGCGGTGGTGAGTGGTGCATCCGAGCGGGAAGCTGGAGGTCAAGGGACTGGGGCTGACTCTTGGAGGTTGTGGGGGAAGGGGCTGGCCAAGCCATGCGGGCTGTTGCAGTCCTGAGGCTCAGGGCAGGGTTTCAGTCCAAACTTTGATCTGCAGGAGGAAGCTCCTACAGCCGCAGGTTGATCCCGAGTCTGTTGTATAAAGCAGAGGTTCTGGAAGTGTAGTCTGAGGGCCCCGGAGGAACCTGACACACAGTTACTTTGCTACAGTAGCAATCACTCTGGGACTCACCCCCGGGCGTGCACAGTAAACAAAGAAAAAAACCAAAAGCCAGTTTTCAGAGTGTTGCTTGGTGAAGCAGTGAAAGTGACCACATTTATTAAATGTCAACCCTTGAGTACTTATCTGTAAAAAATTCTTTTTTAAAACGTTTATTTTGAGAGAGAGAGAGAGAGAGACACACACACACACAGAGTGTGAGCAGGGCAGGGGCAGAGAGAGAAGGAGACACAGAATCCGAAGCAGGCTCCAGGCTCTGAGCTGTCAGCACAGAGCTCGACACGGGGCTCGAACTCACGAGCTGTGAGATCATGACCTGAGCTGACGTTGGACCCTGAACTGACCGAGCCACCCAGGTGCCCCGAGTACTTATCTTTTTAATGCTTTGTGTGATGAAATGGGAAGTATTCATAAGCTGTTTCTGCTGCCCACCACAGTACCCTGGCACCCTCAAGGAAGCATGCCGGCACAGTTGTTTGAGCTGGGAACTGAGCTAGCCACTTTTTTTCTGAGAACACAGTTTTCCCTTTAAAGAATGACTGATACACACACTGTGGCTATCAGACTTGGGTAGTTGGCAGATTTGGGGGGGCTGTCACTTCACAGAAAACAAGACCATATTTGAGAGTACAAATTAAAAATGAGAATTTTGGAAGATTTACATCCTCCACTGTGAACTGTCAAATTCCGTCCATCCTTTAAGAAACCACCCACCGCCTGTCGAGTGTTGGAATAGTATCAAAGAAGAATATCCACAGTTACCTGAATAAGCTACTAAAATAGGTCTCCCTTAGTCAACTCCACCATCTTTGTGAGGCCACATTTCTTCTTATATTTCAGCTGTTGAACTGATTAAACAAAGAGGCCATTAGGCTAAGGTCATTCTTTTTTTGTTTGTTTGTTTTTTTGAATTTTTTAAAATTTACATCCAAATTAGCATAGAGTGCAACAATGATTTCAGGAGTAGATTCCTTAGTGCCCCTTCCCTGTTTAGCCCATCCCCCCTCCCACACCCCCTCCAGCAACCCTCGGTTTGTTCTCCATGTTTAAGAGTCTCTGATGTTTTGTCCCCCTCCCTGTTTTTATATTATTTTTGTTTCCCTTCCCTTATGTTCATCTGTTCTGTGTCTTAAAGTCCTCATATGAGTGAAGTCATAAGATATTTGTCTTTCTCTGACTGACTAATTTCACTTAGCATAATACCCTCCAGTTTCATCCACGTAGCTGCAAATGGCAAGATTTCATTCTTTTTGATTGCCGAGTAATACTCCAGTGTGTGTGTGTGTGTGTGTGTGTGTGTGTGTGTGTGTGTATACATACCACATCTTCTTTATCCATTCATCCATCAGTGGACATTTGGGCTCTTTCCATACTTTGGCTGTTGTTGACAGTGCTGCTATAAACATGGGGGTGCATGTGTCCCTTTGAAACAGGACACCTGTATCCCTTGGATGAACACCTAGTAGTGCAATTGCTGGGTGGTAGGGTAGTTCTATTTTTAGTTTTTTGAGGAACCTCCATACTGTTTGCCAGGGTGGCTGCACGAGCTTGCATTCCCACCAACAGTGCAAAAGAGATCCTCTTTCTCACATCCTCGCCAACATCTGTTGTTGCCTGAGTTGTTAATGTTATAGGCTAAGGTCATTCTAATGCCTTTGTATCCTAGGCAAGCAAACCAAAATTTAAGCCTTTAAATGCCTCAAGTTTAAGAAATCAAAACCTAAGGATAATCAATCCCAGCCTAATAGGCTTTCCCAAATAAGGCAACCACTGCTTAAGCTATGGCCAATCCAGTAATTCCCTAGCCATACTTCCTTGTCTTCTCTGCGAACGTCTTGCCCCCAGCTCCTCAATGGGAGCACTGCTAATCACTCCTGGTTTGGTGCTGCCTCATTCAAATTGATTTTTACTCAAATAAGCCCATTTTTTTTCTTCTTCAAACATTTTTAAAGTTTATTTCTTTATTTTGAGAAAGAGAGAAGGAGAGAGAGAGAGAAGAATCCCAAGCAGGCTGTGCACCGTCAGTACCCCTCAAAGCTCTTAAAATTTTTACTGTCCCCAGCTTATCTTTTCACACAACCAAATACCGTATCATCATAGACTGAATGCAAAAGAGGATGGGTGTGAAGCCTACTTAATAAAAAAAAAAAAAAAAAAAAAAAAAGAGGAGGGGCCCCTGGGTGGCTCAGTCCATTAAGCATCTGACTTTTGCTTTTGGCTCAGGTCATGATCTCATGGTTCGTGGGTTTGACCCCCGCACTGGGCTCTAGAGCCTGCTGGGGATTCTCTGTCTTCTTTTCCTTTTTTAAATTTTTTTGAATGTTTATTTTTTGAGAGAGACAGAGACAGAATGCAAGTGGGTTGGGGCAGAGAGAGGGAGAGACACAGAATCCGAAGTGGGCTCCAGGCTCTGGGCTGTCAGCACCGGAGCCCTATGTGGGGCTCGAACTCACTTGCTGTGAGATCATGACCTGAGCCAAAGTTGGACACTCAACCGAATGAGCCACCCAGGTGCCCCAATTCTCTCTCTTGTTCCTTTCTTTCCTTCTCTCTCTGCCCTTCCCCAACTTGCCCGTGCGTTTGCACTCTCTTTTTCTCAAAATGAATAAACTTAAAAAAAAAGAGGCTACAGAAATCCACCTGTATGCTAATAAATCAGACATTAACGGGATTTGTAAACTTGTGAAACAATGCCATTCTTCTCACTAATTTTCATATAGATTTTTTCACTTAATGTGTTATTTAGATTAATGTGTAGTGGGTTTGGTATTATTGTAGAGAAATTAATAAATGTTTTTAAAAGCATAGAGCAAGTGCTACAAGTATGATATTAATAGTCACTATACCACAGCATATAGTGTTGCTGTCAGTTCTCCCCCCGGACTGTGAGGCCCCCAGAGCAGGGCCTGTCTCTGATTCATCCTGTGTCTTAGTGCCGAGCTTCGTATCCGTTAGGGGGGCATCAAGTTTGGAGAGTGAATGAATGAGAAGCTGAAAGAAGACAGGGCAGATCCCAGCTGGATTCCTGATGGATAGCTAGACTCAGGAACCCGGAAGCTCAAGTCCAAAATGCTAAGAGTGGGACGTGAACGGGACCTGGATGAAGATGGGAGCATGGAGGGGCCGGAGAGGAGGGTCCCCGTGTCTGCAGTCGGTCTGGTGGGATAGCCTTCCGTGAGCTGTGTCCAGTGCTGCCCAGTGGGTACGGCAGGCTGTCTATAGACACAGGATGGAGACCGGCCCCACCTGCTGCTGGGGCTGGGTAACACAGCCTGCCTGATTCCACCTGGGTTGCCAACCTACGGGGCTCCGTGTGTGCCACCGTGCGGGCTTGGGGAGATCAGAGCTGAAAAAATTAAGCCTGGAGCATTAAATACGAGTCTTTCCTAAGTTTCCAAACTACGTTTTACATAATTAGGTGCGTGTTTGGCCATCTTGTCTTTGTGAATTGTTATTCCGAGGTATTTTTGGACATCCGGGAAGGAAGGGAAAAATGTCATCAATGTCTACTTGGTGCCAGGCGCTTTATTTATGTTTCCTCATTTAATCCTTGCAAATGCCTCATGAGGAAGGTGCTAGGATCGACTTTTTGGATATGAGGAAACCGAGGTTCAGGGAGTGTAAGTAATGTCTTTGTGGTCATGGTGCTGATCAGTGGCCTAGCTGGGACTTGAACCTGAGCCTGTGTGAGTATGAAGTCCACACCCTTGAAAAAACCCAAATTCATTCATTCATTCATTCTTTCATTCATTCATTCTATCTATTTATCTATTTTTGCCACTAATATATATTTACTGCCTAAAAATGAGAAAATACTGAAACAAGTGAAAAATAAAAATTACCCATTAATTCTATCATCCAAAAATAAAAATTATTTTCACGTTGGTATGTCTTTTCAGACTTCTCCCCCATATATATTTGTAGCGTGTTTTTCTGCTTAACAATATATATTATAAACATCTTTCTGCATCTATAAATACGTTTCTGTGTAATTTAAAAAGGGCTGCCTCATAGTTTGTTCTATGAATGTGCCATTCATTTAACCAATCCTCTGTTAAATATTTAGTTTGATGTAATTTGTCGCTAGTGTTAAAAAATGCTGCAGTGAGCCTCTTTGCAGTTCAATCTCTGTGTACATCTTTGCTTCCTTAGGCTAGAATCCTAAAAATGCAGTTGATGATTTAAAGTACATTTCAGTTTTTTGTTTTAAAATTTTTTTTTAACGTTTATTTATTTTTGAGACAGAGAGAGACAGAGCATGAACAGGGGAGGGTCAGAGAGAGAGGGAGACACAGAATCTGAAACAGGCTCCAGGCTCTGAGCTGTCAGCACAGAGCCCGACGCGGGGCTTGAACTCACGGACCGTGAGATCATGACCTGAGCCGAAGTCCGACGCTTAACCGACCGAGCCACCCAGGCGCCCCTAGTACATTTCAGTTTTAAAGACATTTCTGTATACCGTATTGTCAAGTTATCCCCCCAGAAAGCTGTAAAAATTTTTAATTGCTGCTAGCACTGGGTGAACATTCCTGCTTCCCTGTTCCCTCAAAAGTGGTATCAAAGGATGCCTGCCAGTTGGATAACCAAACACAAAATATCTATTGTAGTAAATCTGTGTTCTTCCAGTGCCACCTTCTTGTTTTTTTCCATCCAGTTTGAGTAGTGCTGTATACTAGGAAATGAACATTTTTAATATGTTAATTACCCGAGGAGACGCATTTCTATTTCCTGTATGAGCTGGGTGGGGGTGGCGGTGGCCAGGGAGCCACATGGGAGGGAAGGCGTGGCTCTGACTTCGGTTAGGTAGTGGGACAGGTTGCACGGAGAGGGATTGGGTACTGGTAATCATTCTCACCAACGGGGTGTTGGCTGTTAGTGAGAGTCTGGCCCAACTGCACAGGGGAAGGGTGAGTCTCGTCAAGGTGTGCTTGCTTCCCAGGGACTGTGGTGGGCAGTCCAGACTGAGAACAGGTGCCTAGAAATCCACCAGAGTGAGTGGGGTGTACGGGGAGAGGAGTGGACAGGCATCCCGATAGGGGACAGATAATAGGGAAAACAGCCGTGCACTCTTGTGGATGGCAGCCTCAGGAGGACCGGGGAGAAGTGGAATTTCACATGTAGGAAAGAACGCTCTCTTTGGCAGCTACATTTCCTACCCACTGATCCCCAATGGCTTGGCCACCAAAGGGTCTTACACTTTGTCAATCATGCGGTGAATTCTCCACAACCGTGCTGGCTTTCAGACGTAGACATCTACTTTGTGAGGTCTCTGGCAGTGTATCTTTGACTCAAGGGGAGACTGTTAATGAGATTGAAGGGTCTCAGAAGCCCAATTGTTCATGTAACTTGCTAATTCAAGGTTACAGGAATGGAATGTTCCCACCGGCATAATAAGCTCACGCTTTCCCTGAAAGCAGACCTACCGGTAAAACTAACCCCTAGGTGCAAGGTTGTGTGGCAAGCATGAAATAGGAACAAGGAGAATTAGGTCCCTATAACATCTTTATGAGACCCATCAGTTATTGACCACACAGTAGGGGCAGTCTACCAGTGGGGCTGTAAATGCTAGAAATTGTTCGGCTGAATCTTCTCCATAGGCGGTGTCCTTTGGTTTGACTTTGTAACCTTCTCTTTTTTTCAGTTGAAACGGTCGGCCAGCTCCCTTGCAGTGTGACCTGCCTTCCTTTAGAAGTCATCGGGGTTTTCAGCCTCTCCTGCCTGGGAGCCCATCTAGGTCTTTCAGATGACTTTGCATATTTCTGTTCTCATCCACTGATGTGAAGGGTCAAATCTGAGTGCAGTCGTCGTTCATTTACCTCCAAGTTGTCCCACGTTGTGCTCACCTCTGAAGGCCTTGGGGTTGGCTGCAGGAGGGGGTCTGGCGAGAGCAAAGGCCCAATCCTGAAAAGAACCTGGGGGCTGGCGGGACGCCTCAGCAGAGGGTAGGCACAGGGACAGGTGGGGACCGAGGCTCTGACAGTGGTCTGCAGAAGCACCATGAGCACCTTCACTGAAATCGGGGCCACCCTCTGCGTGAGCTCAGCAGGCTGACCTGCTTGAACCGCCAGACCCCGACTGCCCATATCTGGGCTCCTCAGTGTCCCTAATTAGTGAACCTGGAGGTCTAGTGGGAGAGGGCAAGTGGCCCCAACTGCAGGGATGAGAGGGCGTTCGAGGCAGGGGCCTCACACAAAGTGAGGACGGAAACCAGTCACTGGCCCAGCAGTGTCTACGCTTAAGTAGGTGTGGAGTGGGGAACTGCCCCGTCCTGTGCCTTGTTGCAAAATGCACGAAGGCAGCCTACTTACACAGAGACACTCCGACCTGGGAGATAAAGTACACTTCGAGTCAAGAGTGGCAAAGCGAGGGGAAAGGTGAGACAGAAGGAGGAGGCTATGGGCAGGTGAGGTAAGTGCAGACAGCACCCCCGCTCACAAGCCCATCCTGTTGCTGCCAGAGAGCCACTCACCCTGGCCGGTGTTGCTGGCAGTCGAGGGTACGAGGGGCCCAGCAAACCCATTCTTCAGAGCCCAGCCCCTGTGTCTCACCTGGCCGAAGAAGTTCTACCAAACCTAAATGGACACAAGGCACATATTTTGAGATGTAAACATAACTTCTCTGAAAGACTTGAGTTGGCTGAAAGCAGAGACTCTGTGTGTGTCTTATTTGCTCTGGAAGGACGAGCCTCGGGAGACAGGATTTGGTCATTAGAGCTGAGTTCCATCCCGGTTCTGCAGCATCACCTATGTGACCTTAGAAAGCGCTTTAACTTCTCTGAGCTTCAAGAAGCTGCCGAGAGGATTTAAGGGGGAAGGTTTGTTTTGTTTCGGTTTGTTTTTTTAATATAATTTTTTGTCAAGTTAGCTAACATACCAGCGTATGCAGTGTGCTCTTGGTTTTGGGGGTAGATTCCCGTGATCCACTGCTCACCCACAACACCCAGTGCTCCTCCCAAAGAGGGGAAGGAGTTTTGGGCTGGTTTTCATGGACGGAGAATCTGGCACTCAGTGAAGGCACAACTTGTCGGGGTTCTCTACATGCTCTCTATGCGGCAGGTTCAGATCTAACTGACCTCATGGGCTCTCGGCAAAGGAGGCTCCAGAAAGCTTCAGTGGCTTGTCAGAGACCCCAAAGCTGGATGCAGGGAGCCAAACCTGGACCTTCTGGTTTCACAGTCCTTGCTTTTTCTACTCTACATACGGCCTCTCCCCAGCACCCTCTGTTCAGCTGTCTGCGAGAGAAGTTGCCTTTCACAAAGGGTCCCAAGTTAGCAGAAATGTCATGGGGTCGACAAGACAAGTGCCTGCTTGTCCTTGGGGTGCTTCTGACCTTTGCTTCATGCCACCACTCTGGGCTATTTTGGACCTTGGGGATGTAAGGAGGGTCTGTGATGGGAAGACAGCTGGTACGGCCGCTTCATGCTGCCAAGAGCCATCGAGAGAACCTTTGCATTGGAGCCTGCCGAGTGCACTCACGCATGCTGGCTTTGCTGAACAGCCAAGAATCCCCCACTCTTGGGAGAAAACTCAGAACCTTTCCAGGAGGCATTCTGGAACGAAGGCGAGGGGGAACAGAAGCTAGACGGGGCGCCAGGAGACCTCATTGTTGTGGAACGTGGTAGAGGAAGTGGGCGTCAGACGGCCGGGTGCCGGGGAGTAAGACCAGGGTGGGCTTGGTGTTGAGGTGGCCCCCACAGGGAGTCGAGTTCCTGTGTAAGCGGACATTCACTTACCCTCAGGATCTCTCGGGACTGTCTGGGTGTGTGGGTTCAGACTAGAAAAACATCTCCTTGGCTGCAGGCTCTCAGTGGCTACTAGCTATTTTCTCCTTCTCCAACCAGGGCAGGCTTCGTGCTCAAGGACTCAGCCTTGCAGACACGGGCTGCGGAGGGAGCCCCAGCCCAGCCACATAACCCCGCAGCCCTAGGGACTGCTTTCGCAAGGTCCAGGGCTGCTGAGGTTCGGTGGCTGAGAGCACAGTGATGTCGCTTAGTTTTTTCCTTCACAGAAAGAAGAGAAGTTTACATAAACGGGATTAGGTCCCAATCACGAAGACTTTGTCCATGCTATTAATTAGTGAAATGATAGAGTCACTGTTTATGGAGTGTCCACTATGTGTCGGGGTGACCCTGGGTGATAGGAGCACAAAAACGAGGAAGGTAGAGGCCGTGCCTTAAAGAGTCCTGTGATGGGGACAGGTATCTACACAGGTGAGTAGGCAAGCTGTGGTCCTGCAGGGCCTTGTGTGCAGACCAAGGACGCATGGAGCTTCACCAGTGCTGGTAAAACAGCTCACAGGTTCTTAGCGGACAAGTGGCGGGCTCTCCGGCTACTTGGGGGTGAATTGGAGTGGAACAAGCCTGAAAGCAGGTAGACCCCCAGATTTCAGAAACATTCAGGAATTTAAGAAAGACATGCGGTTACAGGCAGCCTAATCCTGGAAGTATTAACTGACATCCAACTTTAATGAGAACCTATATTGATTTTTCACTTGGCACTTTATGAACTGTATTTACAGCTCTTTTGAGCCTCCTGAAACTCCCTTTCGGCATCCCTGAGGTTTCCCCAGTTGTCTGCTCGTATGAGGTTCAGACTCAATTCCTGAGAGGTTCACGGTGCCTTTCTTTACAAGTGGGATGGCTGGGATTTCCCCCTCATGAAGAGCATGAGGGCACCTTTCTGTTCCTTCCAGATTTCACTGGGTTTCCTCTTAAGGCTGCTTACTCTTTTCTGGTTCCTGAGTTTGGGTGGCCTTTTGGGTATAAAACTCACGAGGGGTGGGGTTGATGAATGTGGGATGCCCCAGGGCACAGCCAAACCAGTAGAAATATTTACCTGAAACAGTTCAGGCTGGGAGGGGAGAACCAGAATGTTGTTAGCTGGGAGGTGATCTCAACATCTGGGGGGAGCAAGTAGAGGGTCAAGTTTATAAGGCAAGGTGAAGATATAAATGGAAAGTGGGCCATGCAATTAGAATCTAGGAGCTTCAGGAGCAGCATGGAGTGAGGGTGGAGAAAGAGACAAAGACATATAGTTCAGGACTAGGCACACAAGAAACAAGATTGTGCCCTGTGTGCCGCTTTCTCTGTGGTTCCATGCACGAGGGGTTCAGGCACTGTGGCTCAGCAGAAGCAGGCAGATCAATGAGGCAAAAGATAAGCTTGAATAGGAATACAGGTTTAATAGTGTTTTAGAAGCGGAAAAAAAAAGTAATCAAAGAAAAATAGGATTCTAGTAAAAAGCAGAAAGCAAAGGATAAGTAGCATTAACACCCACTTGTGTTTATGAACTCTGGCGGCTGAGACTCTGTGTTTCATACATGACATTCAACACCAAACCTCTACTCATATTAGATAGACCTGGCAATGGAAGGAACGGTGAGTACAGGCCTACCATAGTAAGGTCTAGGAACAGAGATGCTGGGGGGAGTTTTGTGAAAATAGGTACGTTCACACCAGCCAGTTTGAAGCTTCTAAAAAACTTTGTTTTTTCTTGATGGTGTAGGTGTTTCCAGTTAAGCACGTCAGTGAAAGCAGATTTACGAGTCTTTCCTCCGCCTTTCTCCATTGGCGCGAGGGTGGGTTTCTAGTTAGGGATTGCTCATTTTGGGATGTTTTTAACTTAGATCGGGGAGGATAGTGGTCACGGCTGCCTTGACCGCTCTCCTTGCCTCTTGCTATCGTCCAAGCTGACGGGGACCATTCTGTGGCCCTCTGAAAGGGGGCTCCATGACCTGAGGGACACTGTGAAGGTATTCCCTGTGCAGAGGTAGCTCCAGGGAAGAAATGCAGCCCATGTTCAGCTTGCTAAACCACATGCACTGGCATAGTGGAGGCGGTGCCTTTTTCTAATTTACATGAAAGCATCATACGTGCCAGCGGTGGCCTTGTCCTGACGTCATGTGTGATACTCTTCAGCCAATCACATTTGCTGTTCATAGCGGTCGGGTGAATCAGAGGGATGCGGATTATTATGTTGCCCAACTTCAGGTGACTTCCCTGGGCTGTTCACTCTGTTCGCCAGAGCCGGAAGTTGAACCTACTGAGGTTTAATCATAAATCCAGTGCTCTTTCCATGGTGCCGGCTGCCGGCACCTGCCCCTCACCACGCTCCCATCACGGGAATTCCCAGCAAGCAGGTACTCAGAGGCGCTGCCAGGACAGGGATCCTAGTTCAGCAGCACACGGCCTGGTGGAAGTGCACGCTTCTCGAAAACACAGCAGCAGGCTCGTGCCCGTGCCCGCGTGGGAAGTGCTCGCTGAACATCTGACCCCGTCTGCCTCAGATTCTTCTCAACCCTTTTTAGAAACTTTTAGGCTTTTCCCTTGCAGGGTGGGGTAAAGAGAGGCAAGGATGGGGGGGGGGCGGGGGCGGAACTGGGTGGGTTTGCAAAACATTAATGAATATTATCTGTGCCTTTTCCCTGACCCAGCTTGGCCAGCTGTACTGGTCTGAAATTCCACATTCCATTGTCCTTCTAAGAAAACAGAATTGGCTCTGTTCAGCCCTCGGAATTGTCTGTGTAGACTTGTTTGAGAGAATTTGCAAACCAGATGGATTTACTGTTTACTGTCTCTTCTAGTCCCAGGGAAAAACAGTGTTTCCAAAGACCATCAGCAGCATGTTCTGAAAGGTTTCCCAACCATCATTGTTCATGTTGTGGTCAATACTCCAGCTTAATCCAGTTTTCTCACCTCTCACCTCTCTGTATGCACACGTATCACACCCTAGCCTAGTGGTCAGCTGTTGGGTTTACTACCCAGATCCTTTCTCTGCAAACTAGCCTTCTTTGTCCATCTGTATGGTTCCAGTAATGGGGCTCTGGTAGCCGCTTGTACAACGCCATCCCCATGATTGTCCCGCTCACAGGTGATTAGACCAGAGGCGTGCACCCCACTCAAGCAAGTCTTGGGAGCTTTGGGACTGGGACAGTGAGGAAGGTTCTGTCTTTCTTTGGGTTGCTCGCTCTGCATGGCATAACTTAGAAGAAGCTGCCTGCCATGTGGTCTGTCACTAGACGGCAGGTGGGGGTGGGGGGCAGATTCAGAAGCTGGTATAAATAGAAGGAGGAAAATGAAGCAACTTTCAAAGAGAAGCTGAGGATGAAAGCTAGGCATAGAGCTTCCAGACCTGTTTGACTCAATCGCGTTCTGTCCTTTGGGTTCCCTGATATCCATGTGATAAAATGCTCTTTCTCTTTTTTTTTTTTTTCTCCTCCTCAAATTACCCTCAGTTGGGTTCTATTAACTACAATTAAGAGTCTTTTCTGTTACTGTAGCCAGATTTTTCTCAAAATGTAATCCCGGTACCAACATCAACATCTTTACTGGAGAACATGTTAAAGGGGCAAATTCTCAGGCTGCATCCCAGACCTGCTGAATCAGAAAATCTGGAGGGGAGGACCAGCAATCTGGGTTTTAACAAGCCCTGCAGATATCTCAAGTTTGAGAACCACTGGCCTCACCGTCTCTAGGCGTGGATGGAAGAGCATGGACCTAGAGGCACAATGGCCTGGATGTGGATCCTGGACCTGTGCGCTAGTGATATGATTGGGTACGTCACCTCATCTCTTGGAGACTCGGCTTTCTCAGCAGTGAAATGGAGGGTAACGATTGTTTATATTGTACAGCAGCTGTAAGAGAAGCACACACCTCTGGGCATGTGAAAAGCAGTGGTTTCAATCTTGCCTCTGTGGACCCTGTTCTGACATGAGAAGAGAAACCGATTCACCCAGGTCGTGCCCCATGGAGACAAAACCTGAGTTTTTTTTTTTTTTTTAAAGAACCCATCGCCCTAACAGAACAGGTTACTGTTTGGAGTTTATACCAAATCTGTGCCCCCAGATCTTAGTATTGGTACTAGACTCCCCTAGGCTATCACTGGATGGTTGGGAATTAAGTCCAATTAATCTGAAACTCATTGTGATTCCCCAGGTTTCACTGACCTATTTTCCTGCTATGTTATGAGAACTATGCAGTCTGGGCCATCCTAGAATAAAACGAGATCAGGAGATCAGCTGGCTTATATTCGAAGAAGGAAAGCGCAGGCTTCCATTCATTAATTTATTCCTTTACTTATGCATCCACTTACTCATTCACCAATTCATTCACTGACTCATTCATTCATTCATTCATTCATCCACCTGACACTCAATGAGCTACTTCTCTGTCGAGACACCATGCTAGATACTGGAGACTTACGGATAAGGCCATTGTGTCCCCCTACCCCCAACTACTAACTGTTGACAGATGACCGTATGAGCAAAGACCCAGAGGCGGGAAATGGCCGTGGCATGAGGAGATCAGAGTCAGGAGATAGGTCTTGCTGAAGCAAAGAGTGAGTGTTAGGAAGTTATTGAGGCACGAGAATCAGAGACGGTTAGAGAACGGGAGACAACATCTGCTTCGGTTTCCACAGCACACAGTCCTGTAATTAACAGTGGTGAGTGTTTTGCAAGGACCTCCCGGTTCTTTGGGCCGCATTTGAGCCGATCCCGGATGGATGACCCTACAGTAGGTAGCTTCGTCTGCCAAATACCGCTCATGCTGTTCATACCCCACGAGGAGTGGGCTGGTCAGCTCTCATTAAAAAGGAACCCTTGTGCCTGCTACTGCTTGACAGCTGAATCCGTCCAACCCCAAGTGAACTCTGTCTGGTATCCAGAAAGTCTGGCTATTGTCTGGATGAATCTCCACCCAGTTCTTGGCTTTCATGTCACTGGAACCTCCAGTTATATGCAAAATGGGGCGAAAACATCCAACGTCTCCCCAGACAGCTCTGCAGGAAATACATCCAATTGGATGCTTCCTCAGACATATCCTTTAGGGAAGTCTGAGACTAGGAGTTCAGATGCAGAAGAGGTGTGGCTGGTCTGGGAGGGAAGGTGGCTACTCAGTGGTTGAGTGTGAAACACTGCCTCCTATTTTACAGGTGGTTTTTCTCTTTGTGTCAACTAAAGAACGGCCTAATGACAGTGAAATTATACCCTTCTTATTCCCAGACTTTAAAGAAAAGAACAGAAATAATGACTAGCTTGTCACATGGGGTTGATAACATCCTTGACCTCATTTGACCCTCGCCACTACCCTAGTGGAGGTTACGAGCATTTTATTCCCGCTTACCGGGTGACGAGATGAGGTCCATTCCACGCAAGTGTCTGAGCCTCTTTTTAATCCCAATTTCTTGACTGTAGATTTTATGCTCATTCTACTGTACCAGGCTGTTCTCAAGTAAAACCTTTGTTGCCAGTACTTAGGATTACAAGGAACTTCCTGGGGGGGGGGCTCTCAGAAATATGGAAACAAGATTATCCTTTGAGAGTTAAAGTTTAAGACAGGCACAAGAGGATTAGTGAGGAGACAGGATGGCTCCCAGGATTCTGAGAGTCAACTGATCTTAATCCAGCCATAGATCTCAAATATATTTGAAGAAGGAAGGAAAACAGAGTCAGAGAGGGAAATTTTGGCACTCTGTCCATGCTGTGTGCTAGGAATCACATTAGACTATCTTAATTGGGTGCTATTAGATAGTGTAGTCATGTAACTCCTCCTGCGCTGATCCCTAGGTCACCCTGTGATCGTCAGCGTGTCTAATGTGACATCCCAAGCCGTGTGGCCCAGAAGGTAGAGAATGTACTAGTCGTGTTGATGTGTGGATTCTACTTCCATGTTATGGTACCTTCCTACGCTCACTGTCCAATAACACACGAGTGATCTGGTTTCCAGATTAGCCCTTGGTGTGCAGGAGAGAAAGATCAGCTCTTGGGGGCTGACAACACAGTGTTTCTTAGCCTTTGCAGCTATAGGATAAATCCACAACTTGGGCAAATTCGGTAAGGGAGTGAATAAAATGCTTGCCTGGAAGACATCTGGGAAGACTTAACCGTGTACTGCCTTCCCTTGACAATGTGTCTTCTTTGCTTCGCGGATGCAAACCTGAGTTAGGCCTGTGGCCATTCCCATAGGCTTGGCCCTGTTCTTACTAGAAGCCAGTAGCGCTCGCACATCCAGGCCTAATGTCAATTCCTGCCCAGATCACTGGCTGATCACCTGATGAATTCACGATAACTTCCTAGGAGCTCTGAGGAAGGCAGGATGAGTGAGACAAGGTCTCTCCAATGCAAGTGCCTAATCTTGCAGTAGAGACAGGTTTGTGCCTAGGTAACTTTAATCATTTCGGTGGTTTTCTGTATTCCCTGAATTCACCAGCCATCTACAAAACATTATGCTATGTGGTTTCATTTGCTTCTCACAAGTAGCCCATGAACAGATGCAAACATAGAGTCTCAAGAAGTGAAGGGGTCACAGAGCTAGTACACGACCAAACATTGCTTCGACGCCCAAGACATCAGCTATGGGCAAAGGGTGTCACTGGCATTAGATAGGAGGGTAGAGCAGGGGACCGAAATTGCTCTGCTGGTAATTTCCACTCACTACTCTCGTTCTCTTTTGGGAGCTCATCAGAATTGTCCCTAGGCAATTTGTATGCCTTCATTGGTATACAAGAGATCTGGCCAATCACACGGATCCCAATCTGGAGTTCTCGTCTAAAATGAATTAACAAAGAGAGTCTAGGAACCATTTACGATAACAAAATATTATAATGGAAGTTATATCTTTATCTCAGATGTTGCAGCACACACTGATGAAGCTGTTTTGGCTGTCCCACTTCTTTCGAGAGTTTCATTCTAGGGAGGGAAGCATATCTGTGAAACTTTTTTTTTTTTTAAAGTGAACTCTATGCCCAACGTGGGGTTGGCAAACTCATGACTCCAAGATCAAGAGTCACATGCTCTACCGGCTGAGCCAGCCAAGCACCCCCTTCCATAGCTAAATAAGCATTTTAAAACATTTTCTTTCAAACTTATAACAATAATACATTCTTACTGCAAACAATTCAAATAGCAGAGAGTATTTATTTTTTAGCTGCTGGAGAGCCATTGAAGGACTTTTACGCTGGGGCCTATATGCAGGAGGATTGGCATTCGGAAAGATCCTCCTGGCTGCAGAGTGGAGGTTGGCTCGTAGCTGGTCCTGGCTGGAGGCAGGAAGCCTGGGATACCAGCAAGGAGGCCACAGTGTGATTTCAGCCGGAGATGGCAGCGGGGCTGAGCCAGGCAGAGGCTGCTGAGGTGGATTTCAGAGATCATTGGGCGGAAAAGCGTGTGTTGGGTGACTGAAGAAGAAGGAAAATAAAACAACTTCGACTTCAGAAAGTGGCCTTGCTGGACAAGCCTTTTCACAAGCTCTTCTCCTGGAAAGGGCCTTGAAGGCACAGCTAACCAAACAACCATCCCTCCCGGGCAAGGGCTCCCCACGAGGTGAACGGTTTGCCGTATTTCCGATTCCAGGAACTGGCTGGAATAACACTTATGCAATGGGAACACACGAGGCCCACCTCCAGGAGCCTGGCTGGGGCAGAACTTGGCAAGGCTGGAATCCTCCGTGCAGTGGAAAGTCCTCCTGATCTGCTACAAAAGAGCGTCCCTTGGATGTGTGACTTTGAGGGGACGTCAGAGCTAGCCGCGTGGATGGCTGCGTGGGCCTGGAGCCGCTGGCAAGGAGGAGCTCAGGGTGTGCGTCAGACCCAACAGGACAATGCACAGGCGGGAAACTCTGCTGCCTCTCCCGTACCGTGGATGGAGTGCTCAGGAGCCACCATAGCCTGCCGTGTCCCTTCAGCACCGTGTGACCCCGGGCAAGTCACTTAACCTCTTTGATCCTCAGTGTCCTTGTGTGTGAAATGGGATCCGCGTAGCAGCCATCTCCTGGGCTGTTGCAACAATAGGAAACGTGAGGGAACACTGCTAATACTGTGCCCAGCCCCTTGGGGAAAGTCAGTACTTGGTGGTCACTGGTTGAAAGATCATGACTCTCAGGGCGCCCGGGTGGCTTAGTCCGTTGAGCCTCCGACTTTGGCTCAGGTCATGATCTCACGGTCTGTGAGTTCGAGCCCTGTGTCGGGCTCTGTGCTGACAGCTCAGAGCCTGGCACCTGCTTCAGATTCTGTGTCTCCTTCTCTCTCTGCCCCTCCCCTACTCATGCTCTGTCTCTCTCTCTCTCTCAAAAATAAATAAACAAAAAATTTATAAGAAAGATCATGACTCTCTAACAAATACAGCTCTCAGGAGATTGAGGGGCCGGGTGGGGGGGCAGGGGAGACAGAAGGCCATCTGTCAAATCAAAGAATAAGTAAGAATAAACTTGCAACAATAAGGGCAGGCTCAGTGTATGCGTGTGAGGTGGGTAGGCTCCTGAATAGTTGTCTGCAGTCCAAATGTATGCAAATCAAATCATTCTCAAAACCTCAAGGCAGTTGCTTACATCCAGATATCCCAGAGGGGGATCTTTCTGTAAAGTTGCTACCGCTGATTATTATAATATGGTGCTACTGTCTCACCTGGAGCTCTTAGAGGAAAGGGACAACTGGTGCAGCTTTAGCATCTCGTCGCTACACTTTATTCTTTGTTAAACCAAACTGATGCAGTCCTTTTTGGTGTCGTGTTCCCTGAGCAATCCAGAATTGTAGGTGAAGGCTGGAGTCAGGTGGGGCGGGGCCACCTGTGTTTCAAGGGAGGCGGCTGGAGGGCAGTGGGATCACGTGGGTTGCCTAAATTCACTCAGGGGGGAAGCAGGAGGGTCAGAATCCAGACCCGTGTCTTCTCTCAGTCCTGTGTTTATCTCTCTCAGCTGTTGGCTCTTTCCAGGGAGGCGATGAGCCCTCCTTCTTCTCCTGCACACACGTAAAAGGCATGACGTGGACAAGCTTGGGGGTGGGGGTGGGATTTCAGCACGGAGCATGGATGTTTTATGTCTGGGTGCAAGCATGTAGGATAAATACTTATGGGGAGACTCCCTTCCCTCGCTCTCCACCCTGGCTGGGTATGTGGGAGGGAATTCTGGGTCACTGCTACCCCCGCCAACACATTCAGAATGTTAATAACATGTTCTTCGGGGAACGGCCCCAAAATTCTCACACCCAACTCAACACCAAGTTCTTGGTCTTAGAGGGTTCTAGCATGATTAGCCAGAAAATTCTTCCCAGCTTTCCTCCTAGGCCTCTCCCAGCCTGGTCACCTCTCTATGAGTGACCTACAGTGCTGGCTAGGAGCACCTGGGGAACCTGAATTCGGCTCCGTTGAGAAGCGGGATGCGCTTTTACCCATCAAAGTAGCGCCCAGTGTTCATGGCTGTCAAGGATGCGCTGTTCTCAGATTTTTGTGACAAGTGACTAGGGAGTTCCCTCATACTCCTTCCTGTGTGCACTCCTCACTCAAACCCCGCATGCTGGTTACCAGATGGCCCCAAGAAGGGCACTCTTGCCAAACCACATGCCTTTGGTCTTGCCCTTTGCTCACTTGCCTGTCGGGTGATAAAGAAATCAGGAAAATTATGCAGCCCGCAGCCAGGCTTATATTTGAGTATTCCCTGGGCCCTCAGAGGAGGAGTACCCCGAGAATATGACCTATGTCTGGGTTTGCAGACTTCTTTTCACCCACCCGGTATCTTAGGGGGAGGGAGGTTACCTGCACTTACACCTGAGAAAACTAGGGTTTTGCAGCATCTGCCCCTGCCTGCCCTCAGGCATCTCTAGGTACTTCTCCAAGCCCCACGTGGTAGGCACAGCTAAGTTCTCCCTATGCTGACGCCCTTTCTTTTCCTCCAGCACTCCCAAGTCATTCCTGCCTCAAGGCCTTGGCACCCACTCTTCCCTCCTTCTGAAGTGTGCCTCCCCATCTGTTTAGCTCCGTGCCCTCACCCAGGTCCCAGCTCTGATGCCACCTTCTCCAGGAGCCTTCTGTCCCCGCCCCCCGCCCAACCACAGAGCCCTGCTTCCCTGAGACAAGAGCACCAGAATTCAGAGCTAACCGTCCTTCTCCCGAGGGCAGTGGGAGGACTTCTTTTCAGCCCTTCTTAGTGTTGGGATCACTGCCATCTCCAGCACCTCTGTCTCAGCCCTGCCAGAACCAGAAGGAAGGGGTGGGGGGCAGTCAGCCAACAGGAGACCCTTGTCCCAGTGCCCCACTCCCCACACTGTCTTCAGATGGGTGGTCACCACTTCTTCAGCATTTCCTGCCCCAGTGTGTCCTCTGACCAATGTAAATCTCACTGAGCTCTGTCTAATCTTTCAAAAACCCATAAGGCTCCTGTTCTGATAGATCCACAGTCCGTGGAGGGGAAGACGGAAACCTATTTCCTCTGTGAGGCTGACTAGGGGCTGAATTACCTGTGATGGAAAATGCCACTGGTTTGCTTTGTCCTTACCCCTGGAGCTTATAGCAAGACAGTCCATTTTTTCAGCTCTGGTTCATAGGCTAGTGTGCATATCTGTCATTAAAGGCACCTTTCGGAAACATGCCAAGTGTCTCCTCTGTGGTCTCTCTAAGCCCGATGATGTCCCCAGTGCTGCTTGAAGGGCAAAGCCTGGTTTGCTTCCCTCTCGTGGACAGACATACGTGGTATGTGCTTTTGTCCACAGTGTTTTGGTCCACACTGCTTTCAAGTCCATTGCTTCGGTTTTTAATTTCTGGACTTGCCTTGCCTTTTGACCCTGCTAATCAGATTTACTTATTCTGCCACCCCTGGGCCTCCCTGTCAACCCTGAATTCTGGTCCCTGGTGGTTTAACTGGTGCCTGAACCTCATCAACCTTGGCAGTTTCCCCCAGGGGGCAATCCCACTGGGTTCCTAGGGGCCCCCAAGCTAGAACTGATACTCAGAATCGCCCAGCTGGTGCTCGGTTTGCCCCGTGACTCATTCCATTTATACTCCAGGGCATAGTATATTCCTCCACCTTGAAGGGAATGTATTCAGCCGACATCTGCTCTCAACACTTCCAGAATGTCCAGCGCTGTCCTGGATGAGCATTCTAAGGAAAGCGACAGGCTTGTCAAAACAGAGGAAGTGGACTTTGGAGTTGGAGAAATTCGAGTTCAAAATAAAGCTGCATCACCTAGCCACGTGAGCTTGGGTAAATGATTTGGCTCTTTGAGCCTCAGTTGTCTCATCTGTGTACTAGAGATAATTACTACCTTACCTAATGCGATGAGTGATTTAGAATATTCAGTGGGACAAAGTATTTAAAATACCTGTTCAGGAGATGCCAAATGAGTGGTAGCTACGTGCAAACACAGGCATACCAGCAGACACACTGGTATATTTTGCAAAGAAAAAAGCATGAGCCTCAAGCCTTGAGATATTACTTAATGCTTCCCCTATTTATTTGTCCTGGGCCATCTTTTCCCCACACCCTGCTTACTAGCACGTAACTTGAGCTTATCAGAAGAGGCAGCCAATATGGGATTGTTAATTTATTTGTGAACAGTTTCCTAAAATAGGGTTCCCGTGTGCCGCCTTGTAAGTGTCACTGCGAAAGAGCACGCGTGCCGTGGATGCGTGTGCATGTGTGTGTGTGCTCCTGTGTGTGAGACAACATCAAGCATAGTACGTGCTTCATGCTAGGCAGGGCCCTCTCATGTGTATCCTTTGATTAGCATTTATTTTTAAGCGGGATGAAAATCCCAAAACATAAATTTATCATGTGAACCATTTCTAAGAGCGCAGCTCAGAAGTATTAAACGTATTCTTGTGTGACCCATGTCCAGAACTTTTTCACCTTGCAAAACTGAAACTCTCTGCACCCATAAACAACCCCCAGTTCCCCTCTCCTGCCAGCCCCCGGCAACTTCTGTTCTACTTTCTGTTTCTGTAAATTTGACTACTCTAGTGACCTTATGTAAATAAAAGCACACAGTATTTTTCTTTTTGACTGGCATATGTATTCTCCTACTTAACCCTCACAACCACTTTGGGAGACAGGCCTTATTGTTACTTATGCCTGATGGGTGAGGAAATGAAACGTAAGAGATTCTTTGGTTTCACGTGGATAGTATGTGACACGGGCGGGATTCGAACTCAGGTCTTGTGGCTCCATGTTGAATGTATAGACACGGGTACATACAGAAAAACGGTCCCGAAAACCAGACGTGTGTATGTTTTGCACACATTGAAATCTCTCCCTACATATATTCACCTATTCATAAATGTGTGGCTATATGTGGCATTATCTGAAGGAGGAAAGACGTGTTTGGCTCTGAATCTGTCCTGTGTGGTTGTTGGGACACTGAGAAATGGGAATATGAAATTGCCCCTGTTGCCCCCGCGGTCTGGAGGCATATTTGGGGAAGCCTGTGCAATGACTGGAAGGAGCTCAGGCTCGAGTAAGGATGGGCTTCAACGCTTACTAGCTGGGGACTCGGGGTTGTCAGGCCTCTTGCAGATGAGAAGATAGGTCAGAGGGTCCAGGGAGATAGTGTGTGTGGAGGGCCCCGCTCTGGCCCACAGCATTCCCCCCTTCACACCACGGACTGGCTGTCTCTGGAAGCGCCTCTTTGCCTCATCTCTAAGTCCTGGGTTCTAAGGGAGGGTTGTTTTCCCTCCCTCTCCTCTCCCTGACCTTCCCCCCTCTCCCTCCCTCTCTCCCTTAACTGCCCCACCCCTAAAGGCTTGAGCCTTTGGAGGAATTCACTAAGAAACCAAATTCTGTGTTCAGGCTGACTGCCGAACTCCCAGGCCTCGCTGTCAGGGAGATTTCTGGGCCTTTAATGAGGAGAGAATTTGATCCTCAGACTCCTTGTTAAGATAAAGACCTGGCGGGTTTATTAACTCTGTCCAGCTGGGATACAGGCTCACAGAGAAATAATTAAACACTCCCTGCCTAAGAATGGTCAGGGTCTCGGGGAAAACCTGGCCTGGACCTTGCGAGAAAGGGGAGAAGGGTGATTGGTTACCCCTGGGGCAGGAATCATTTCTTCAGAGCCTAAAGCTTGCGAAGAGAAGAGCGTGTCTTTCTCCCTGAAAGGACTCGCTTCCTATTCCCCTGCATTGTAGACCGACAGAGTTCATTTATTCGTTCGGCAGATATTTATTGAATACCCGCTGTATGCCAGACACTGTGCTGAGTTTGGGGTGAGGGTGGAGGCACTCCGAGGACAGCCAGCTCATTAATACCATTTTATATAGAAAGAGACTGAGCGCAGAAACAAGTAACTTGTCTACGATGACGGGATCAGTCAGGACTTGGTCCTGTCCTCACTGACGTGAAATACCTCCTCTTGCATGCCAAGCAGCTCTGACCCCCTCCTGCCTCTCTCCTAGGATTTGACCTTCTTTGGGGTCAGCACTCGAGAATGCAGCCGCTAGATTGTCAGCCCTCTGTAGGTGGAACCATGCCCACCACCTCGCAGCGGACCCTGAAGCTGAATCTCAGTGCTCTGTTTACTGCAGGTGAGTGATCTCTTAACATAGATGGAATTCAATGAATAAGGTAGGGTAAAGGAAGAATATGCAAGGGGAAGGATGTAAATGGTCTTAGAAGGAGGAATGGTGTTCGAGAGAGAGAGAGAGAGAGAGAGAGAGAAAGTGTGTGTGTATGTGGTATGCACGCGGGCACACTCACATGGCTAGGGGAGTATGTGTGTGTATGTGTGTGTGTGTATGGGCCACTTCAGACGCCATAACCTAAGGGGTCCTTAATGAAACATGGCCTGTTTGCAGAATGGTGATACGGAAGACCTGAACTGGAAGGTATGTTCATGAGGCAGGCATGCAGGGAGGCAGGCGGAAGGACACGGGCGCCGGGGTTGGTGTCGGGAGCGGGAGAGCGTGGAGTCCAAATCTCCACTCTGTGCTTTGCTAGCCGTGTGCCTTTGGGCAAGTCACTTATCTCAGCCTGTTTTCTCTTGTGACATGATGGCAGTGCTGACGGCTGCCCAGCGCTTGCAGGCACCCTGTGTGCTGTGCGCGTCAGCGGCACCCGTCCCCCTTCCCGGTTTCTTTTAGGCGTGCACGATCAATTCGCCTTCGCCTTTCAGCAACAGCGGAAAGGGCAGTTTTGCGATTGATGTTGCGAGTCTATAAGGAAACGTAGGGCTGATCCCGTAGCATAAGATGAGAGGCTGAAGAGTTTGGATAGCATCTCCAAGCTGGAAGAGGTTGGAGGTTGTGATGAGTGATGTGAACAGTCTGTTTGTTTGCTTTTAGAAAGTTGCGCTCAGGATCTGTAACAAATCAGTCTGAAGGCAGATCAGGCGGGTGCTTAAAGGGCCTCAGTGAGAAGAGAAATTCCCTAGAATCATGTGGTACAAGGGGATGGGGAGGAAAGGGAAGGACAAATTACAAAAGAACGACAGCAGTAGTAACTAATGTTCACTGAGTATTTGCTGTGTCCCTGGTATTGTCTAAGCATCTCGGGGACTTTGCTGATTTAATGTATCAAATGTATTAACTTGTCCTACGCCCATGGCACACCTGAGGTGAACACCATTCTTAACACTTTTTGGAGGTAAGGAAACTGAGGCATGGAGAAGTTGAGGTGCAAATAAGGCAGGTTTCCACCCCAATTTAATTTAGAATGGATTTTTTAAAAAGTTCTTAGGCATACCCACACTGTAGAAAAATCAATAAAAATACTGATTTTCTCGGTCTTTCATATCCAATGAGAGTAGGTCGCTATGTTTCCTTTTAAAGTGTTTTAGACTCTTTTATCCATAACTTACATGTAATTGTAATAATGATGTACATTTACAAATATCACGAGCGTAGGATGATGATAGTTTTAAATGGTGTTTAATATTTTATTGCATGGGTAGACCAGAGCTATTTTTTTCTGCTAATATGAACATCTTGGAACATAAATCCTTGACAGCACCTTTTATTATGTTTTAAAGATACATTTCCTGATGTTGAATTACTGAATGAAATACAGTACCAATTTCACGGATCTTAATTCATATTTCCAGGATTGCTTTTTCCATGGGGTTGAACTTGCAGTGTCCTCAACGATGCAGGACGCTATCGATTTCACGCACCCTTGCCAGCATTTGGTATTATTGTTGTTGTGGTTGTTGTTTGTTATTAGGAGAAATATGGTCAATCCCTTTCACTCCACATTGCATCTCTTTACTTATTGGAGTGCATCGTTTTCCTTCATAGAGGATTGATACTTCCTGCTTCTCTTCAGTTGTTATTATTTTTTGGTGAAGGCCATTTTTTCCAAGCAGCATCTTGCATGTTAGGATGAGTCAAGGACAAAAGGGGAGGAGGAGAGGGGTAAAGTTGAGGAGTGCAGGCGAATGCTTGAGCCAAGTGGCAGTGCTGTCTGGGAAATGGTGAGGCTTGCTCTCTTCTGGCTAGTATCTTCTTTTTCCTTCTTACTACAAAAATATGTTCATTGCAGGGAAAAAAAATAAATATAAGGACAAGAGATAAAATCACCCATATTCCCACTGTTCAGAGAGAAGTCCTTTAGCATTTTAGTATATGTGCTTACAGAATCTCTCTATGTACAAAACTTTATATAACAGGTACACACGCACACACACACACTCACATATCTGTGTAATAGCATCTATTTTGAGCTTTTTTTCTCCCAACACTGGGCTTCTAGCTCTTCCTACCTTCTCTTTCTCTTTCACTCTCTCTCATCATTTAAATGCATGTGATTTTACAGGTGTCATTTGTCATTTTCTTACTCAGAACACCTCAAAGGCCTGAGAGGTGGGGTCAGGTGTCAGGGTCCTAGAGGAATCCCCCATCTGTGGGTCTCAACCAAGTGACTCAGCTGGCTGCAGTTATTTTTGTTTTTTTTTTTTAAATCTGATTCTATTGGCTGCCATGTTCTTTCAACTGATGGAGGACAATTTAGCAAGATTTGGAAGTAGAAACCTGGGATAAGTGTTACATGTGGGCTCATGCACATATCCATTTTGGTTCAATGCTAGTCGATTTTTTCTAAATAAGTGTTGAAAAGGGCCATGTTGAGCTGACCTCAGTACTTCTTTGATTAAAGAATTAAAGTTTCAAGGAAAGATTTCTTTACAGGCCTAATTTACGGAAGAGGAGTTCCATTCTTTTCTCTTGCTCCTTTCAGGCATTCTGAGCCTTTTAAAGTCTGATCTAGAGTGATAGTTGGGTTCTAATGAGGCCCAGCAGACCACTGGCCCCTAAATTCCCAGTCACAGACAGAACTTTGGTTGGAAGGTTCAACACACTTGTGTTGCATCCCTGCTCTGTGACAGGCTCTTTTACATACATTTAATCTATTTAACTTTTCTACCTCCCCAGACCTCAGTTCCTCCATCTGTAAGTTGGAAATAATAAAAATCCCGACTTCATAGGTTGGCTGTGGGAGTAAATGATATATAAGGAAGGTGAGCGCTTACAGAAGCTGGCACACAGGAGTCAATGCTAGCTCTTGTTATGTAAGGGGCTGGGATGCTGTTTTTACCGCATCACTTGTTACCAGGACCTGTAACACTGGAAGCTTCACTAAAAGGCTCAACCTGCAGCCCCTATATACCATCCCATTCAATCGCTCCACCATTCCTTGTAGGGAAACAGTTATCTTCCGTTTTAAGAATGTATTCATTTATTCATGATAAAGCACCTCCTTGGGGCACGTGGGAGGCTTAATCGGTTAAGCGACTCTTGGTTTTGGCTCAGGTCACAATCTCATGGTTTTGTGACTTCAAGCCCCGTGTCAGGCTCTGTGCTGGCAGCGCAGAGCCTTCTTGAGATTCTCTCTCTCTCTTTGCCTCTCCCTCACTTGTGCTGCCTCTGTCTCTCTCAAAATAAACTTAAAAAAAAAATAAAGCTCCTCCTCTACACCAAGTGCTATTCTAGATTCTGGGGACACAGTGGGAAGCAGAGCAAATTTCCTGCTCTCATAGAGCTTACATGCACATTCAGGAGACAGACAACTCACAACCGAATGGGTGCTTTAGGTGGTAGTAAGGTCAGGAGGGGGAATAGAGCAGGACTGGGGGTAATGGCGTGGTAAATAGGAGGTCACTGTTGTGCAGAAGGGTAAGGGAAGACCTCTCTGATGGTATGATATTCGAGCAGAGGGGTAGAAAAAGTAAGAGACTCAGCCCCACGGATAACCAGGGGAGGCACAATCCAGGAAGTGGGAACAGCTCCTACCAGGGCTCTGAGGTAGAAATGAGCCCATTGGAGGTCGGAGGCACAGTGGAGGGTGGTGTGGGATGGGTTGGGATGGCTTGAGAGGGAGTGTGGTGGGAGAAGAGGGAAGAAAAGAAGTTCTGGCTGTGAGAGAGGAGGGCGTATTTCATAAAGCCCCCTATGATACTGTAAGTACTTCAGCTTCTACTGAGTCAAGTACGAAATCACTGGACGATTTGAGTAGAGACGTGATCCGTGATCTAAGGTTCTAAAGTGTTACCATGGCACTGTACAGCATGGGCAAGGCCAGAAGATGGCTATTGCAATAATCCAAGCAAAGGATTAATGGGACCTTGGATGTTGGTGGTAAGGGGTTGGGTTTATGAACAGGTGAGCTTGCAGAAGGTGCAAGAGGCAGGCTTGGCTGATGGACAGAGATGGGATGTGAAAGTACACTACTTGAAGGTCTTGAACCCAAATAACTAGTGGAGTGGAGTTGCCATTTACCAAGATGGGGAAGACAGGGCAGAGTAGGAATCAAGAGGTGGGTTTGGGGCATATGGACTTTGAGGTATCCATTACCTGGTCCAGTTGAGATGGTAGTTTTGTAGTTAAAGATTGAGTCTGTGGTTTTGATGAGAGGTCTGGTATAGACCCACATTTAGAAGTCTTTGGCATATACATAGTATTTAAAGTCATCGGTAAGATCGTGAAGGAAATGAGCATAGACAGAAAATAGAAGTGGCCTGAAGACTGAGCCTGCCGGCATTTCAAGGTGGCACAGGTGAGGGAAACCCATTGCAGATGAAGAAATCAAAGCTTGCGGAATCAAGCAATCTGCTTCCTAGCGAGCGGCAGAGATGGGAATCCAAGCTCTATAGGTCTGACTCTGACGTCTATGTTCTTAAGCTCTTAGCAGTACTCCACATGCTGGAGCAAAGAGGGCTTTTCCCAGAGACATAAAACATGGGTGGCTTGGCTTGCCAGGGCTTCTAACTGTGCTGGAATAGCAAACTGGGCCCTCAGGTTTGAGCAAATAAGACACTTCATTTGTTGGTAGAACCAGATGACACATCCATCAGCCCCACCTGGTGTAGTACTCAAGAATCTCAAGGGAGCAAGAAAGGTCTGGTAATTAAGAAAGATTCCTTTCCTGAGCTGCAGTGGGTCACAGTGACTGTCAGGGGCGAAAGATTGATGCCTTAATAAAGACCACCTGAAAAGGCAATTGACCAGCAAGGGAAAAAAATCATTGCCACCCACCCACTACCAACAATATCTCCGTCCAGAGACCCACCACGAACACAGGGCTGCTTGGAATTGTCTGTACCAGACGTCACTTGGCCTCATTTTATAGTTGTCGACAACCAGGATGCCTTCCTTCATTCACTGATAAACAGTGCTGTCCGCCTAGTTCCTTGACTAGATACACAGAGACGAACAAGACTCCGTTCTCTTGCTTCGCGAGTTCAGAATATCCCAGAGGCCATGACTACCGTCAAGATTGTGGCCAAGCCAAGAGTTCAGTTTCATAATACTGCATGTATTCGTGTTTGAATATTTTAAAGACTTACTTTTTCATACATTTATTTTTGAGAGAGAGAGTGAGCAGGGGAGAGGCACAGAGAGAGGAGGACAGAGGATCTGAAGTGGGCTCTGTGCTGACAGCAGCAAGTGTGATGTGGGTCTCGAACTCACGGACTGTGAGGTCATGACCTGAGCTGAAGTTGGATGCTCAACCGACTGAGCCACCCGGGAGCCTCTAAACATTTATGTCTATAATGATATGGAGAATTAGAGCCCCGCGTGTAGTAAATGCTCAGTAAGTTATTCACTAAAGTGTGAGTGCAGTCATAAAGAAAGGGCACAGAATTGGGAATTAGGACCAACATTGCGGCTATGACTTTGCAAATAAAATAGCTACGTGATTTCACAAAAATCACTCTTCTCTGGATCTTAGTTTTCCCATCTGTCAGACAGGGGTTGGATTAAATTATCCTAGGAGATCTTTTAGATCTAACACTAGGATTTGTTGCAAGGTCTGAAAAGCCCCAGTAAAACTCCCCTTCCTAACCTGCTATTAAATGCTATGATGTATGTTTTGTAGGATGGGCATCGTAGGGGTTTAAGACAAGGAATCAGATGCATGCCTGCTATGTACAACCTGACATTCCCTCTGTGGAGCCACCTCCTTTCCCATAATTCCTCAGATCCCAAATTCTCAGGAGTTCAGCCTGTTGGGAGACCTGGCCGGGCACCTTGCCATAGGGCAACCCGGCATGGCAAGGTGGGAAAAATGTGAGTTATCTTTGCCTTTTTCAGTGCCTGCCAGGATCAGTACACGTGTTGGCCAGGAATATGGGTGCTTAGAGCTTCCTTCTGCCTTGAGTCCGACCCAGCATTCAGGCAGATGGAAGTCACCCTGGAAAAAGGAAGGGGGCTCCTTCCAGTGCATACCTCCTGAAAGAGAACTTGCTGTTCTATTCGCTTTAAGGACAGGAAGTCGCTGTTTGGAGCTGCTAGTGTAGAATTTTCCTAAAGGAGACCTTCTCTCGAGGATGTTCTCTATCCTTTTGGCCCTCATGTTAGTTCAGGCCCTGGCTTTTTTTTTTTTTCCCCTCAACAGGACAATTGCATAGCTTCTAGTCAGGATCTGTCTTCACCAGTCCCCCTCCAGCCCGTTTCCTACTAAGGAACTAGGGTTATCTTTTTGGGAAAAAAATAAGTAAAAATAAAAGGGCGGTGCTTGGGTGGCTCAGTCGTTAAGCATCTGACTTCAGCTCAGGTCATGATCTCACCGTTCATGAATTCGAGTCCTACTTTGGGTCAACACAAGCCCCCCTTCAGGTAAAACACAAACCCCAGGTGAGCCCCACTTCCCTTTCTCTCTCTGCCCCTTGCTCACTTACACTCTCTCACTCTCTCTCTCAAAAAATAAGTAAATAAAGGGCAAACAAAATACTCCAAACAAACTGGCTTACGTCTTCCACCCGCTCATGAGCCCTCCCAGAGGCTCCACTGCCCTTGGAATCAATACAGGCACCAACCAGAGCCTGTAAGACCCAGGCTACCTTTCCCACCCCTTCTTGTCAAATTGGTCACTGCTTTTGCACTTAGGAATTCCATCCTTTGGAAAGGAATGATTTTTTTTTAAGTTTATTTAATTTATCTTGAGAGGAAGAGAGCATAAGCGGGGGAGGGGCAGAGAGGGAGAGAGAGAATCAATCCCAAGCAGGCTGAGCGCTGTCAGTACAGAGACGGACGCGGGGCTCTAACTCAAGAACAGTCAGATCGGGGCGCCTGGGTGACTCAGTCGGTTGGGCGGCCAACTTCGGCTCAGGTCACGATCTCACGGTCCATGAGTTCAAGCCCCGCGTTGGGCTCTGTACTGACAGCTCAGAGCCTGGAGCCTGTTTCAGATTCTGTGTCTCCCTCTCTCTGACCCTTCCCCGTTCATGCTCTGTCTCTCTGTGTCTCAAAAATAAATAAATGTTATGGGGCGCCTGGGTGGCGCAGTCGGTTAAGCGTCCGACTTCAGCCAGGTCACGATCTCGCGGTCCGTGAGTTCGAGCCCCGCGTCGGGCTCTGGGCTGATGGCTCAGAGCCTGGAGCCTGTTTCCCATTCTGTGTCTCCCTCTCTCTCTGGCCCTCCCCCGTTCATGCTCTGTCTCTCTCTCTGTCCCAAAAATAAATAAACGTTGAAAAAAAATTTAAAAAAAAAAAAAAAAATAAATGTTAAAAAATAAATAAATAAAATAAAAGCTAATATTTAAAAACAAAAACAAAAACAAAAACAAAAAACAAAAAAAAAAGAACAGTCCGATCATGACCATTTGCTGAAATCAAGAGTTGGATGCTTTACTTAACCCTGAGCCACCCAGGAGCCCCCACTTAGGTTTTTTGAATCTACTGTGTTCCTTCTCGCCTCAGGGTTTTGTTTAATCTTTTTTTCTCTCTGCTTGGGGTTCTCATCTCTACTCCTTCCTTCCTCCTCTGATGAAGCCCGCCTCCTCAGAGAGCCTACCCTTGACCATTTTATCTGAGGTTTAACGTCTCGCTTTGTTCCAGTTCAGCTAATGGCACTCTTCTGCAGATGTTGTATTCATTTGTTTCTTTGTGTCTTTTCCTACCACTGCTGCTAAACTGTAAACTGTTAGCTCCAGGAGAGCAGAGACCTGTGATTTATGGCTGTCTACGTCTCCAGTGCCTGCCTCGGTGCCAAGCTGATGCTCACGACATGTTTGCTAAATGACTGCCCTGGTTCTGCTCCACTTCCCGACGTGAACCTCCAGCGCGACCCAGTTAGCCTCGCCGTGTCAGAGTGCTGGCAGTGCCCCAGCGGGCAGTGTTCTTCTTCCCCTGCTCCTGTGCCTGTGCCAAACCTTCTGCCTACAATGCTCTTCCTTCTTCCCTGTTGGGCTCCTGAAACACTGACTCAGCCTTCCAGGCTGAGCTCAAATATCATCTCTTCCTCGATGCTGGTCCTCACTTCTCCTGGTGAGATGGAAAGCACCTGCCTCGGGGTGAAGGGTGTGCCCACTTGGGTCACAGCCTTTCTCACTAGCTGGTCCTGCCCCTCTGCCATCTACTTCCCCCACTGGATGAACGTCTTGGGAACAAGGAGGCTACCTGGCTCATCTTATATCCCCACCTCTTCTGTTCAGTCCATGTTTGTGGAGGGAATGGGTATGTTCATAAAGGAACTTCCTCTGTGAAATTTCAGTCTGGGGAGTCTTCCTCTCTGAGGAATTCTGTTTGGATATTCTCTCTTGGAAATTTTCTCTGGGGTTCCTGGTTCAGGGAGACCATCTCTCTGGTGTTTGTCTTCTGGGATCAGGCCGTTGGTTTGCTTTAGAAAACAGTTTGCTAGGGGCGCCTGGGTGGCGCAGTCGGTTAAGCGTCCGACTTCAGCCAGGTCACGATCTCACAGTCCGTGAGTTCGAGCCCTGCGTCGGGCTCTGGGCTGATGGCTCAGAGCCTGGAGGCTGTTTCCGATTCTGTGTCTCCCTCTCTCTCTGCCCCTCCCCCGTTCATGCTCTGTCTCTCTCTGTCCCAAAAAATAAATAAACATTGAAAAAAAAAATTAAAAAAAAAAAAAAGAAAACAGTTTGCTATTGCCTGCTTTAAAAGGAACCTGGCAGTTAGTACAGGTCCCATGGTAGGTACAGGAGTAGACAGCCAACCCTCCCAGATACTTTCCTCCTCTGCCTACCAGTAGGACTGGTTGTTAGGGGTTCATTCAGTCCGTCATTCATTCACTCATTTCCACTGGTCTCCTGCTAGGTGCCAGGTGCTGTGTCGGGGCCGTGGTCACAGAGAGGGGAGAGGTCCTGTTTCTAACGTAGTCCTGGTGGATAGGGAAGTACAGACAGGCAGTACAGGGTGATCAGTGCTGTGATGGGAGCTGTGCATGACGAGGAAAAAGAGGGCTTTCTTCCACCTGGAGGGGTTCAGGAGGTCTTACGAGGGGAGGGGCTCTTTATGTGAAGTTTTGATAGGTGAGTAGAATTGTTTATGGGTAAGGAGGTGAGAAAGGGAGGAAGAGAAAGCTAGGGAAGGCACAGCGACAGGAATCCCAAGGCCTAGAGCAAGGAGTAGAAGGCATGCCTGGGAAATGACAGAGATCGCTGAAGTCTGGAGCTTTGCTGCTCAGTTTGGAGCGAGGACCAGCAGCATCAGTGTTGCATGGGAACTTGCTGGCACAAGGAAATTTTTTTTAATGTTTACTTTTGAGAGAGAGAGAGAGAGAGAGAGAGAGACCACATGAGCGGGGGAGGGACAAAGAGAGAGGGAGACACAGAATCTGAAGCAGGCTCCAGGCTCTGTGAGGTCAGCACAGAGCCCGACGTGGGGCTCGAACTCATGAACGTGGCATCATTGAGGTCCACCCCAAGACCAACTAAACTAGAATCTACATCTTAACAAGAGCCCCAGGTGGTTCCTGCCCACGTTAAAGCTTAAGAGAAAGTGGGCAAAGTGGTGTTTTTCAAAACCATCATCAAAATGATGCAATCCGGGGAGCCTGGCAGGCTCAGTCCATGGAGCGTGCGACCCTTGATATGGGGGTTGTGAATGTGAGCCCCATGTTGGGGGGAGAGATTACTTAAAAATCTTAAAAAATATACAACCAACATCGTCCGGAGGGTTTGTTAAAAAAAAAAAAAAAAGAAAAAGAACTAGACTGCGGGGCCTTACCCCAGGGTCTCTGAATCCGTAGCCCTGGGTGGGGCCTGAGAACTTGCATTTTCCAAGAGTTTGTGGGTGATGTTGATGCCGCCCCAGAGCCCCACACTGAGAACCACTGGAGTAAGTTGGGTGGGAAGAGTAATTTCTGGGAAGTGAGCTTGGGCAGATAGCAGGATTCACTGCCACTGGGCCCTGCCTGGGGAAGTTTGAAGTGTCGTGGACCGCTGCAGGGTTTGGATCTAAGAGAGGGACGCGATCCGACCTTTATGTTGGCAAGACTGCCTTGGCGGCGTGTGGCAGACGAACTGGATGGTGACAGGGAGGCAGACTGTCACTGTTGTGGGCGAGACTGGTGAATCCTGGATCAAGGCAGAGAAGATGGCTTCAGGATAAATGGGGGGTTAAATATGGGAGTCGGCACCTGGTAGAGTGTGGGGGTGGGGCTCAGAAGCCTCCCTCCCCCTGCCAGCGCAGACACAGAGCCCAGCCTGGGGCTCCCTCCCTTCTCTTGCCCAGAAAGCTGCCCTGTCTTCTTTGCCTTCTCTTCACGAGGCCTCTGGCCTCATCTGACAGGTTTCAGCCTGCAGTGTTGGAAGAAAGGGGTGCAGTAAACCATTCAGAAGCAGGATTTATTAATGGGAGGCATGTAATTACTGCCAGAGCCAGCCATCTGAAGAGTTTATAGCCTAAGTGTTTGGTGTCATTCATTAAAACAAAGTGGGGCTCTTGGCATGGACGCCATTACCCTGTGACCAGACCGTCTGTTTCTGTGATGGCCCCTCCCCCCCAAGTCTGCACGTTGAGCCGGGCTGAAGGGGCAAAGGCAGACGCATCAGCAATGCAGGGGTCTGGCTCTGTGGACGATGACCTCTCTTGGGCCCCTTGGAGGTACAGGTCCTGGTTCCGGAGTGGGACTCGTGGGGTGGGGGTGGGGGGATTGTGGCCTGTCTGCTTTTTGTCTCCTGGACTTCTGATTCCATAGTCCCATTCAGCAGAACCTGTATGGAGGGCCACCCCACACGCGGGTGACTTCTCCAACGCCTTCCTGTCCATTTCAACCCTCTGCAGACCCTGACCGAACGAACCCTTTGATGCAGACCCAGAGGTTAGCATTGTCTCTTGACAAATGAGAGACCGAGGCCGGCCCAGAGAAGTTTGAGAGTCTCCCAAAGTCATACGGCCGAGGGAACCACGCTCATGCTGAGCTCTCACGGGGCCATTTCTGTCCCTCAGCAAGGCAGGCCAGGCTGTCCCAGCTCTGTGATGAGAAGGCTGGTTGGTTTTGAAGACAGACCTGGCTGTCAGAGGTGCTGGCTGCTGTAGGACTTGGGTTCAGACCCAGGATTTATCTTGACCAGTTCTGTGCACTTGGGAAACACGCCCTAAGCCTCAGCTTCCTCAAATGTAAATCAAGGAGAGGGAAATAGGTCAACTCCTTTTCAGGGTGTTGTGAACACTAAGTGGCATCGCAGGGCTTGGTCTGGCCGGCCCTCTTTCCTGTCACTCGTGACCATCTCTGGGCCTCACAAAAAAAACCCTGTCCTGCTCAGGACAGGGACGTGGATGCTCAGATGAGATAATGGAGGGAATATGCTTTGGAAAATCCGTGCACATCATTCAAATGTGAGGTAATAATAGGAACCACGAATCTGCCACTACCCTGCCAAGAAACTAGCAACCTTTGAGACAAAAAGCAGGCCTGAATTCTAGAATCCTCATCATCATGATGGGTTTTGGACAGAAAAACTTTTCTGCTCTTTCAAACATTTATCTCAAAAGGTTATTTTCTTTTGAGGACCGCAGAGAATGTGTATAAAGCACAATGTGGGGGCCATAGCAGGTGAGGGGTAACTAAGTAGGTATTTATTAGTATGCTGAGTAGCATACCATTGACTGTAAGCTCTTCCGGGCTGGGGACTGACACGCTATTTATCATAGTATTCTCTAGTGCCCAGCACAGGTCTGTAAATGGTAGGTGGTTGGCAATTATTTATTAAGCTGAACCAAATGGGATTCTGTCATCTTCCATGGGTTCTTTGAAGGCAGAGCCTATGTTTTACTCATTTCTCTCTCTTTCCAGAGCCAAGCCCAGCGTCTGGCACAGAGTAGGTGCTTAGTAAATTCAGGCTGGATAGAAATGAAGCGCGGTGAAAAATAAGGCAGACTATCTAGTGTCTGCCCTGGACCCTGGGCGGAACTCAGGGTTCCAGGTAGGGAAGGAGTCTGGGATTTGTAGCCTGAGTAGGTACCGGTCAGATGACAGGCTCACTTCAAAGGCATGTGGTGGGGAGCGCAGGGGATGCGGTTTCTCAAATGCCTTTTTGGCGGTGTGGGAGCTTCAGCTGGCGGCAGCCGTGGGGTAGGGGGGAGGTTGCCAGCCATAGAGGAGGCCTCGGCCGGGGCCACAGAGATGGAACAAATGAGCCAGAGGAGAGGAAGCAACTCAGATGGAGACAAAACAGGCTTAAAATCTATTCCCCTCTCTGCATCCGCAGGAACTGACGTGGCTGCCTGAGTGTGTGTGTGTGTGTGTGTGTGTGTGTGTGTGTGTATACTGGAAGGAAAATAGGCTTTGCAGCCAAATCAATCTGCTTGCAGATCCTCTCAGTGCAAGCCAGGGCTATGGGATCTCGAGCATGTTTTATTTTTCTGAATCTCTATTTCCACGTCTAAAACAGTGGGATCAGTAATTCTTACCTTACAGGGTTGTTGTGAGTATAAAAACAGTGTTTTGTAAGATCCATTTCTCTAAGCACCTGCTCTCCACCAGGCACTGAGCCTAGTAGCGAGATGGGTTTAACCCGTGCTCTCCTTCACTGTCCTGCAAAGTCTATATTCTCATCTCCAGTCTCCACTTTGGAGCAGAGGAAACTGAAGTTCAGAGGCATTGAACAATTCACTCTAACGACAGTACTGACGTCTGGACTGGATTCTTTTTGCAAAGCCACTCTGTGGCTATGGACATGGTGGTTGTATGTTGTGAATCTTAGTCGAGCCTTAAACTCTCCCCTAGTGGCAGCTTTCCCTTATTGTCAACACTTTTCTCTTTCCACCCTCCTTTTTATTTATTTATCTTGTTAAGTTTATTTATTGATTGATTTTGAGACAGAGAGAGAAAGAGAGCAGGTTTATTTATTTTGAGAGAGAGAGAGAGAGAGGGTGCACGTGCACGCACACATGAGCATGAGCGGGGAGGGAGGGGCAGAGAGAGAAGGAGAGAGAATCCCAAGCAGGCTCCCTGCTGTCAGCTGGGAGCCGGGTGTGGGGACTGATCTTATGAACCATGTGATCGTCATGTGAGCCGAAATCAAGAGTCAGATGCCTAACAGACTCAGCCATCCAAGTGCCTTTCCTCCCCCCTTAAAAAAAATTTTTTTTTAACGTTTATCTATTATTGAGAGACAGAATGTGAACAGGGGAGGGGCAGAGAGAGAGGGAGACACAGAATCAGAAGCAGGCTCCAGGCTCTGAGCTGTCTGCACAGAGCCCGATGTGGGACTCGAACTCACAGTCTGCAAGATCATGACCTGAGCTGAAGTCGGATGCTTAACTGACTGAGCCACCCAGGCACCCTTCCACCCCCCTTTTTAAAAACAGTGAGACCTTTGGCTAACCGGGCAATCTGTGGAAGAGGGGTGAGTTCCACTAAGCAGTTTAAGCGCGACCGGGTTCTCTTTGGCCACGTGCTCTTTGACTTCCACAGGATGTGGACCAGGAGATTATTTCTAGGTGTTTACATGAGGGAAGAGGGAAAGCTGCTGAAAGGGAAACTTTTGGGTAATCCAACAACATCTATAATGTATCAAAAACTGTCCTTTTAAAGAAAAGTATCAACTCTTTTGACCTTTTTTGCGAGTCTTTCTTTGAAGCCTTAGCCAAATATGCAGTAAACGCAGAATATCGGGAAAGCAAATGAACTTTTGTTGAAAGCTACCGTGTGTCTGTGTCTTCTCGATGCATTGTTTCTTGCTTCCTTGTAGTCACCCTGGACTGTAGGCATCGTTAGATCCACTGGCCACGTAAAGATGCTCAGAAAAGCAAAAATGTGTCTGAGATCACAGGATGATCAAGTGTCAAAGTCAGGATTCAAACCTTAGTCTCTCTGGTCCTGAAGCGTAGGCTCTTTTTTTCTACTATTCTCTGCTTCTGAGTCTGCAATTGAAGCTATGGGAGCTATTGCTACTTCTAAATTCCTTTTGGTGAGGAGCCCTGTCTTTTGTCCTGTGTAGCCCCAGGGAGACCCTGGGAAAACTACGTATCTGCAATTTCAGAAGAAAAAGGACTTTAGCCTTGAGACTGGGTGAGACCACAAAGGTCCCTGTAGCAGCAAATGGGGGAGCATAGCTTTTGGAAAGCGCTCTGTGGAATAGACATCAGCTGATGTTTCCTTTTTTGGATGCAGGCTCAGACTTTAGGAATAGGCTGTATCTTTTCCCTCCCCTTCCCTTCCCTGTCTTCTTCTCCTTCTCCTCCTCTTCCTCCTCCTTTCTCCCTCCCTTCCTCCCTTCTGCCTGCCTTCCTTCCTTCCTTCCTTCCTTCCTTCCTTCCTTCCTTCCTGGCAAGGTTTGTTGGCTTGAGGGAGGAGAAGGAAGGAAGAAGCAGGGAAGGGGAGTTCCTTTCAGTTCATCCAATTCAAAATGAGTATCATGGATTTAAATCCCATGTGCAGATCCCATTATTTAGTGGTTTTGCTTAGATCCAGGCTGTTGTGAGTGGAAGATGCCCTACCTGTCCTGCCTTGTGTTTTTTTTTTTAATTAAAAAATTTTTTTTATTTAAGTGTTTATTTATTTATTTTGAGAGAGAGCATGAGTGAGGGAGGGGCAGAGGGAGGGAGAGAGAGAGAGAATCCCAAGCAGGCCCTGTGCTGTCAGATGTGGGGCTCGAACCCACAAACTGTGAGACCATGACCTGAGCTGAAACCAATAGCTGGACACTTAACCAAGCCACCCAGGTGCCCCCCTGCCTTGTTTTTTTTAAACACAGTTTTTGACAAGAATTTTTTAACCAATTCTTGAAGTGTAGCTGGAGAAAAATAAAAACAAGCCACCAAGTGGTTGGTTTGCGTGCCATCCCTAGGGTTCTGGGGTGGCAGAAAGCTCACAGACTTGGGAGTTCATGAAGTGGGGGTTTGACTTTCAGCCATGTTGCTGATCTACGTGGCTTTGGGAAGGCCATCTAACATCTCTGACCTCAGTTTCCATATCTGTAAAATTGTCACTGGGACTCAGGGGTGCTAGAGCACCTAGCTCCATGGGCCCCAAAGAAACCCAGGTTTGGCCACTCACTGCCGACAAAATCCAAAGGCAGAGAGACAAGGGGTGATAAAACCAGAAAGGAATTTATTTCAGTGAGGCAGCACCGGGAAGACGGTGGACTAGTGTCTCAAAGACGATCTCCAAAGTGGCAAAAATACTTCTAGGTTTATATCAGGCAAATATGGGACAAAGGTCGGTGGGTACGTGCAGGTGGGCAGTAAAGGTCAAGTTGACCATTGTCTTGGGGTCAGTCAGCGGGGTCTTGCTGACTTCAGCGCAGTCCCTGTTGCTTGAGGGGTAGTTACGGTCACATCGCAGGATGCTTTGCCCGCAGGGTCTTCTGCCGGAGTTAAAAGATAAGCTGCAAGAAGAACTTAATTGGTTAGAAAGTACAGACTGAAGTCGGAATGGAGGCAGCTTCCGGCACATCTGGGGCCTCCTCCACAGTGAGGATTATAATGTCTGCTTCTTAAGGTTATCATGGTTGTAAAGTGCTTGACGCATAGCAGACAGTCATTCGACGTTAGTTACTCTTTTCTCCCTGTACACGAAAGTACAAATTCATTACCTGTGTTCTCTTGCATAGGGAGGTGGGCACCAGGGGTGACCTGTATTTCTTAGGGCATCTTGGATCCACCCACATTGTTGGCAGGGACCATCAGCCTCAGTTTAAGACTTAAGCCGGTGCCCATTATGTCATTATGGAGCCTGCAGAAGCGATTACTAATGTTACTTTTCCAGTTCACTGCAGAGCAGAGGGGAGAGTTTTTCACACTGCTGGCGTTTTGTTGGAGCACGACGATACAAATCACAGATGACTTCCTCGGCAGATGTGGCTCTGTAGAACTGCAGTGTGGGTTTACAAGGGGTTTAATGAAAACCTGGCAGCATTCCAGGCTTGAATCAATCCTCTGGGGTTCTCAGCTCATGCACATAGAGGCCAGTCTGCAAATGTCCACCCTGTTGACGGTGTGGAGAATACTAGGGTAAGGAGCTTTTACCTGGGAAACAAAGCCAAGCTTGGCTGGCTGAGTTCACAGGCTCGGGGTCTGGGAGATGGAACAGAGACATGGAAGGGAAGTTGGTAGGAGGAGGGCGGCCTACATCTGGAAGATGTCCAGATGGCTGCTGCCCAGCTGGGGTGATCTGGGCCCAGGATGGATTGATGGCTTTCCCAGATGCGTGGGGCTCACACTCTTCCTTGCCATGGGTTAAGCTAAGAGTGGTGAGCAGGAGCCACGGTATGGGATATAGAATAAGAAAATCGTTTCAGATAAGTTGATAATATACTTTCGTACCGGACTTGACCTGTTCCCTCGGCCTGAACTATTCTGACTCTTCGATTGGCCAGTTTGCCACGTCTTCTCATTTATTTCAGCTTCGATGTCATTTCCTTGGAGAAGCCTCCCTAGCTCACCTCCCTGAAAGAGAACCTCCCAGCTCTTTGCCACATGCTCTCTTAGCGGTGCGTTTATTTCATAACATATCACATGTGATTTGCCTGGCTGTTTTCCGCTTTTGTCCTTTCGTAGAACTCCTCGAGGGAAAGAGCTCTGTTTGTCTTGTTGACCGATGTCACCCAGTGCCTCGTGGGGTACCTGGTGCGTGGTGGAGATTCCATAAATACCGTTGCATGAATTAATAAATTGTGGCACAAGAATAAGGTAGATGAGTGACTGTAGCTTAATGCTACCATTTCACAACACTGAATGACTGTCCAAATTATTTAAATCTTTCTTAGGCTGGGATTCAGCATCTGGAAGAGGGAAACAAGGGAGCTGTTCACGTAGTGTTTAGCACATAAACAATGCTCAATAAATTGATGCTGTTATTATTCAGTCCTTGAAGAATTAACTACCAACAAATATTTATCAATATTTCTATTCAGCTGGTATCTGTTGAGATCTGGTATGTGTCTTCACGACGACCTTGTGAGAGATTCTTCCCGGTTTAGGACACAAGAACAGAGGCTGAGAGTTTGTGTCATGAACGAGCTTGCCTAGTTGCTCAGTGGCAGAGGCCGTATTAGCTCCATTTCTGTTTTGAAAGCCATAATTTCCCCCCCATAATTCCAGGCTGCTTCCTATTAACAGTCACTCTGGATAAATAAACATAAGGAAGCCACATTCTCTGTCCGCTGGGGGCTCTGGTTTAGGTGATAAGACACATGTAAGAGTAAAGTGAACGCTAATAAAAACCAAAGGTTTTTACACTGCTTTGAAGTTTATAAAGATTGTCCCAATATTTACAACACGTTCAAGTTTTAAAAGATTATTATCCAGGATGTATAAATAATTCACACGAGTCAATAAGAAAAAAAAAAAACCAACTCAGTGGGAAAATGGATAGATTATGAACAGGCATTTCGAATGGCCAATAGCCATGTGAAAAGATGTTTGGCATCACTAGTCATGGGGAAATTCAAATGAGAACGAGATACCATTTCCCATCCGTCAGACTGGCAAAAATAACAGAATTCCGTGAGTTAACAAGGATAAAGGAAAAGGGGAACTATTACACCATGCTAATGGTCTATAAAATGGTAAAATCAGTTTGGGAAGCCACTGGCAATGCCTATATTAGTGAGTATCAACTTGCCCTTGGAACCAGGGTTTCCTCTAAGCATTCAGTACCTTAGAGAAACTTTTGCACACGTTCAGAAGGAGATGTACAAAAATGTTCAGTTTCAGCATTTTATGTAATAGTGAAATACTGGAGATGATATAAAAGTGCATGGATAGGGGAATGGAGAAATAAAGTGGTCTTCCGTAGATGAAATATGAGCCAGCAGCTGAAGGAACAGAGTGGGGCTCTGCTCAGCGATGTGGATAAATCACAGACACATATCGTTAAATAAAAAAGAGCAAGTTGCAGAAAGATACAGACAAGATCATTTATGTACGTTAAAAAAAAATGTGAAACAATTCTGCATGTTTAAGATGAACTCTCTTTATGTACCATAAAGATCTGGTCAGGAAAAGTACATGCTGCTACAGGATAGTAATTACTTCTGGGGGTGGGTGGACTGAGGTCTGGGAAGCTTGCAGAGAGGACTTCTGCTGAACCTGCAACTCAATGTTTTTGCGTTTTAAAAAAAACATCTGAAGCAAATGTGGCAGAATGGTAACATTGTTAGATCCAGGTGGCGGGTTCATTGTGTTTGTTCTGCTAGCCTTGGAAGTTGTCTGGGTAGAAGGGGTAATTTATAAAACAAACAACCCAGAGCTTCTTCCCCCACCCTTAGGCAGGGTGCTCCTCTTTGCAGCCCTGGAGCCAGCTGGAGCCACGGGAGGGCAGATGTGCCATATGCAGTGTCCTGTCCCACCTCTCCTGGCACCTGCCTGTTGTGCCCATTGGGGCGGTGTAGGCGGCTGGGCAGGTGGAGAAGAGATGAGCTGATGGTGGGGGCAGGAATGGGGGGCAGGGAAAAGGGCGAGAGAACCAGGGGAGCCAAGGGTGCCGAGGTTTTGAGTAAAGGCTGAAGGATCTGAGGTTCGGAGAAAAGGAGTAATTTATTCAAGGTCACGCAGAGACAGAACTGGAATCTATCGCTGGTTGCTTCACATTCAGGCCAAAGGCAAGTGTGTGCCAGAGCAGGAGGCGGGGACACTGGAGGCCACACCTCTAGGTCAAAGGATGGCACTGGCTCTGATGTTTAGTGGCAATATGGCCTTAGGCACCCCACCTAACTGAGCTTTCTCAGAGTAACACAGGACACGATGTGCATGAAGGGACTGGTGGGGCTAGTATGGTGTTTAAGTCTCGGTAGCGACTCCTTGCAAACAGGGGCTGTCAGCATTGGCATCAGCATTGCAATTGTCCCAGCCTTTCTTCAGTAACTCGTTTGATTGCCCTCTCATTCCACCTTCCCCCTTCCTCAGCCCAACTGGACGGTTTCCTGTGGGCAAGCATCCAGTTTATTTGCATGCAAGAAGTGGTCTCAGCATTCCAAACCCGGAGGCAAACAGAAAGATCACCTCCATTTCTCTGAGGCCCTTGTTCCTATGACTGTAGTCTGAAGTCTCATAAATTTTGGGAAAAGCCACGTCACGCATCCCTAGGAAACTATCAGTGAAAAGCCCTGAAATCTTTTTATTTTATTTTTCCAGTTTTACTGGGATACAACTGACCTATAACATTGCGTAAGGTTAAGGTGTACAATGTGATGATTTGATAGGCATATATATTGTGAAATGCCTGAACATTTTAATATTATTTACAATTGAAACATAACTTTTGCTCCCCCTTTACATTTGGATTTTCAGACTGAAATTTGGATCTTGAAAAGAAAAAGGAGGAAAGAGCAGGATAAGAAAGATCCTACAACCGTGGAGGATATGAAATTCTTCTTATTTGTGGGCATTGGAGAGACTGGCGTATTTTTGTTCTTTTCAAAGAGTTCTATGACATTAAAACTTGGAGAGCATAGAGATGAACGCATATTCCTCCTTTTCTCACTTCTAGTAACAACTATTCTGACGAACAGCTCCCTTTCCATCTCCATGCACATTTTTATTTTATTTGGTAAGTATTATTATGGTCTTATGGACTCTTCTGTCATTATTGATGCTATAAATCATTGCCATCATTATTTGTCTTGATTTCCCAAATGGTTTGACCAGTGGGAACTCCTTCAAACCAGTGGCTGTGTTTTTTTTGGTACATTTCTAATGATCTTCGAATACTTCCTTATTCTCTGGTACGTGAGGTTCCAGATTTACCTTGTACTTTCCTTGCCCCAGAACCAGTATCAGCTACTTCTCCAAGGAGTGCTGTCTGTTTTCAGTAGAGAATGGTATTTAGAAACCAAGATTTGGACATTAGGTGCTCTGTGTATTACTGGGGTATCATTGCTTTTGGGCCCTTTTAGTACAGAGCTGAAATAAATGAGGTCTGTGTGTGTGTGTGTGTGTGTGTGTGTGTGTATCTATATCTTAGAGATATTGGAGTCTGTGATGATTAATTTTATATGTCAATGTGGCTGGGACAAGGCACCCAGATATTTGGTCAAACATTATCATGGATGTTACTGTGAGGGTGTTTTGGGATGAGATTAACATTTAAATCAATGGACCTTGAATAAAAAAGATTGCCTTTCATAATGTGGGTGGACCTCATCCAATCACACGAAAGCCTGACTAGAAAAAAGGTGGATTTCCCCTGAGCAGAGACAGCCTTTTGACTTAAACCACAACACGGGCTCTTCTCTGGGTCTCCACCTGCTGGCCCATCCTGAAGATTTTCTCAGCTTCCATAACTTCGTGAGTCAATTCCTTGAATAAATCCTCCCACCATGTATATGTATACATCCCATTGGTTCTTTTTCTCTGGATAACCCTGGCTAACGTAGAGTCTCATATCTCTAGTCCAATTTCAATGCTATAAGGTCCTCAATCACCTTACTCATTCATATTTATATCACCCATTCTTTTACAATGAAAGTCTTGGTTTGCAAAAAAAGTCGACAGGTCAACTATCGTGGACTCTTCAAAAATGCCAATGTCCTGGAAGGAAGGAAGGAAAGAAGGAAGGAAGAAAGAAAACAGGAGGAATGATACATAGAAATAGAATTAAAGAGGTAGGATAAGCAAATGCAGTGCATTTGATACTTGTTTGAACTCTGGAATGGAAAAAAGGAAAGAGAGCTATAAAGGACATAATTGGGAACCTTTAAATATGGAATGGATGTTAGATAATATTTTATAAATACTAAATTATTGAGCCATAATGATATCACACGAAAGAGTATGATGGTAAGAAATAGGAGATGCGTGTTGAATTATTTAGAGATGCAGTGTTTTGATGTTGGTAAGTTATGCCTAGTTGGTTCACAAAATATGTACATACTAATATAGAGATAGACTGATAGAATGTGTGTGTGTGTGTGTGTGTGTGTGTGTGTGTGAGAGAGAGAGAGAGAGAGAGAGGGAGGGGGGGAGAAGGAAAGAGCAAATGTGGCAAAATATGATGAGCTGGTAAACCTGAGTGTGCAAAAAATAGGCAGACTGTTAGGCAATTAGACTGTTAACTTTTCTGCTGAAAAATTTAAAAATAAAAATGGGCCAAATGGTAGCAGGTATTATGCATCAAGTATTACATCTCTAGTAGCAAGAGCATTACATACCACGTGTGACGTGTCAGAAGCAAGTATTCCGTATCAAGCACTGGCTTTGTGCTAGGCTTGTGTTAAGCACTTTGCATACATCATTAGTTTGTGTAACCGTCATGGCAGTCCTTGGAGGGAGGTAACGTTGCCTTACAGTCCGGGCATCTACAGCTCAGAGAGGAAGGTGCAGGAAGGCATAACGTCACCCGGTTAGCAGGAGAGGAAACCTGCTCTCCTAACCTAACCTCCCGGTTAGCAGGAGAGGTCAGTGACCTGACCAGGCCATCAGATAGATAGTGGCCAGCGTAGGACTATCTGATGCTTGGTCTGTTGCATCAGAAAGACTCTTCCTCATTGTTTTCTTGCCCACTGGGGCTCCATTTAGAGAAGGATTTCTGCCAACTCTACTAGGCTCATTGCAAAGAGAAAAGATTCTGTGTCCCAGTTCTGCTTTGAAGAAGATAAGGCATGCTAGCTTCCTGTCCTGCGGTTCCTATTCAGACCGTTTATACTCATTCTCAGCAATGCATGTTCCTCTTGGTTCTTGGGTCACCATCCTATCAGATCCCAGAGATGCAAGAACCCAAGCAGGCAGCAGAACCCTCAGAACATGCCTGTTCACTTACTTCTAGCTATTCACATGCTATTCGCTTTAAACTCAAGCGCAGCGTCAGCCTGGTACGGTGTTCTGCAAACTGAGGGTCATGACCCACGAGTGGATCTTGAAGTCGATTGAGATGGTGGCCGTCAGCATTTCAAAAGTGATTTCAAATCAAATTGGATAGAATAGCAGGTATCAGTGTATGCTCTTTGTAAAGGGATTGTTTCAGTGAGCACACACCCACGTGCGTGGGGACGTACATATATATATGCGTTTGTGTTTTGGGAGATGGTGTAAAACTTATTTTTTATTATGAGTCACAGTTAAGACAATTCAAAAGCTACTGGTCTGGGACAGGGGTTGGCAAATGTCTGGTTTTGTGAACACGGTTATTGGAATACAGCCATACCCACCGGCGTATGTATTGTCTTTGGCTGCTTTCGCCCTGCCACGGCTGAGCCGAGGAGTTGTGATACACCATATGGCCTACAAATCCTAAAATATTTACCATTTGACTCTTTGCAGAAAAATTTGCTGGCCCCTGTGGTCTAGGATATTGAGGCAAAGCTTCCAATTTAAAGTCCAATAAAGCTCCCATTGTGTATAATCTCCAGAATTTCTGTCATAGTATTTCTCCCCCAGTAACTATCGGGGTTATAGCGATCACGTATAGGATGTATAGGCTCATGTGCAGACATACGTAACTATAGAAAGGTAGGCACAACAAAAGCGATCATTGCCCAAGTGTATATTTCCAACATAATGCCAGGAGTATTCAGAGCCAGTGTCCTGCCAGCACATAGCAAACAGGATGACCTTTCCATTCTAGGAAAATATTTCGATGTTTAACCTCACTGCACTCAACCAGACGTTTCCTTGCACAAATTTTCAAGTGAAATATTTCAATCCTGCATTCATCTTGGGGGCCACATGTCTTATCCAAGTTAAATATTTCCAGAAAATAAATGTCTAGACACCGTCTCATATAAATTAAGCACCCGGTTTTTAAAAGATTTCTAGCAGACCTCCTTTTTGGTGTGTGGGTGAGTATAATTTTACTCCTGTGAAAAATTCTGGATAAAATCTGATGTGCCTAAGTCAGTGCACCTGCAGGTGGCTCATGAGTGCTGCTTCGTCATTAGTGGGCAGTTACATGGGTTGGCGGGGAGGAGGGACTGGATGGGAAGGACAAGACCGGGGAGTGTATTTCAGAGAAGGGCGAAGATCTCCCTTTTCTTTGCGATCCTCCTTTATCAAAACCTTGGAGGAGGAAGTGCATGAATGTTGACATCTTCCTCGGGGAGACTTACCGTAGGTGTTGAATTCTCCCATCAAAGAATAGAGAATATGTGAGTTACAGTACATGAAAACAAAATTCTGCCGTATCTCTTAGACTTTCCATTTTATTCATTTGTTTGAGGTTTTTTGAACCGTGGGTATTGTTTAATTCAAGTATACTATTTTTAGTGCTTTCGATAGTTATGTGTTCTTTGATATATACTTCCGTACCACTGTGATGTAACTTAGTTTTTTCACTAAAAATAAAATCTTTTTTAAAAATTTATTTTTTAAAAAAAATTTTTTTTTCAACGTTTATTTATTTTTGGGACAGAGAGAGACAGAGCATGAACGGGGGAGGGGCAGAGAGAGAGGGAGACACAGAATCAGAAACAGGCTCCAGGCTCTGAGCCATCAGCCCAGAGCCCGACGCGGGGCTCGAACTCACGGACCGCGAGATCGTGACCTGGCTGAAGTTGGACGCTTAACCGACTGTGCCACCCAGGCGCCCCTAAAAATTTATTTGAGAGAGAGAGAAAGTGAGTGAGTGAGTGAGTGGAGGAGGGGCAGAGAGAGAGAGAGAGAGAGAGAGAGAATCCCGGGCAGGTTCCCTGCACTGTCAGGGTGGAACCCAATGCCAGGGCTCCATCTCATGGTTGCTGAGATCGCAGTTCTCAGGAACCCTGAGATCATGACTTGAGCTGAAGTCAAGAGTGCCCTCAAAATAAAATCTTTATGAAAGAAAGATCAAATACTTAAAAGAAAGACCAAAAATTGTTTCTTAGGCTACTCTTATTAGATCTTATAATGTATGTTTATATTTTACATAACTATTATATTGACATAAATATATATTTTATATTATATAAATATTATAATTATAAACATTATAAAATGTTTTATAAAACATAAATATAATAAATATAAACTTAAATATTTATATTTCATATAAATAATACAAATGTATATAATACATTAAACAAATGTAGATATTTTATATATAAATGAATTACATATTATATTATTTATATTCTTATATATTTTTAGCTACACTTCATGTTATAAAGACAAGAAGTCCATGAGGGAATTTATAGTGGAATACATTTAACTGCCAGAAATTCTATGGAGAGGCAATTCAAGAAGTAGTCACTATATTTTCCTTTTCTAAATTGTTGCAAAATCATGCACAGCACTCTTCTGTGCACCATACTGTTTTTTAAAAAAAAAGAAGAAAATTTGGGAGAGGATTCAGGAAGTGGAGAGGAGAAGGAAAGGAAGTTTACGCTTTATTGGGATCTGTGTAAAAACCTTTTATTCTCCTTACCCCAAATCCCACAGATGAGAAATAAAAAGATTTCTGGATATGGCATCATTTTCCACTTATTCATTCAAGGACTGTTTAATGGATGTCTCCTGCATGCCAGGCACTGGGCTGGGTGCCAGGGAGCCGAAAGAGCAAGGTCTGTCTTCGCATGGGCGTTACCACACAGCAGGAGTGAGGTGGAAAGAACAAATAAATAAACTAGATAATTTCAGGTAGTGGGAATATTAGGGCTAGAACAATACCAGATGAGGTACTGGAAAGAGGGGACACTTGAGCATAGGTAATCTGGGAGGGCTGCTCCACAGAAGTGATGTTTGAATCGAGCCCCAGATGGGGAGCAACCCAGCCTTGGAAAGATCTGAGGGAAGGTGGCTGAAAGCAGAGAGAAGAGCTGGTGCAAATGTCCTGAGAAGGGATTTGGGAAAGAACTCATTCTGAGGTCCCATCTTGTGTGAATAGTCTCTGGATAAGGGTTTGGAGGTCAAATGACTGTGGAAATTGGGTGAGGCTGATGATGATGTCTTTTTGCTGGGCTGGCATTTTGTAGCAAGCTCTCTGATAAAAAAGTAGCTGGCCTCAAATGTTGGGGGGGGGCCTCTGAATTCTGAATATGAGATTCTGTGGGAAATTTATTTTTCAGAGATGGCCACAGCAATCTCTCCCATCCTATGTGCTCTTCTAACAATATCATGTTGACATTCATGATTTTAATTGTGGGAGTCCAATTGCCTCCCCTTGGATCTGAATGGGCTTGTGACTCTACTAGAAGTGACCCTATGTGGCTCACTTCCATCTGGTTCTGTTGGGTGTTAACTCTTGGAGTCCAGCCGCCATGCTGTGGGGAAGCCCAGGCAGCCACTCGGAGTGGCTTCCTGTAGGTGTTCTGATTGGCAGACTCTGCAGAGTTCTCAGCAGTAGCATCAACCTCAGATTTGTTGAGTAAAGGAGCCTCCAGGCCATCCCTGCTCCCACCTGTCAAGTCATGCCAGCCTAGCTCTTCCAGATGAGGCCCCAGACTTTGTAGAACAGACAACAGCGGTACCTGCTCCGCCCTTTCCCAGTTCCCAACACACGGTCTGTGAGCACAACAAAATGATTGCTGTTTTACGCTCTCAGGTCTGGGGTGGTTTATTTCACAGCATAGACAGCAGGGCAGCTCCTTAGTGGCTTTGTCGTCAGCTGGGACAGCTGGGAGTGTCTTCAGGCGAGAAGTCATACTGGGAGTCATACTGGGAGTGTCTTCAGGCGAGAGAAGATGCTTCTCGGGTTCTAGTGCCATTCTACTCAAAAGTCAACCTAGTGGAATCCCGGAGCTCAAGTGTTTCACCACCAAGATGGCAGGTCGCTAGGCTCTTCGAACAGGCTAAGCTGGGCAGAAAAGAGGAGCTGCTCCGCTCCTGGGCACCCTTGCAGGTAGAAAGCTGGTCACCGTCTGTATGCCTGCACCTTGTACCCACTGTCTATGTGCTGCCCTCCAGAGTGTGGCCCTTCATCCACATGACCCCTTGACTTTAATCTTAAACTAAATTACTTGCCATCCTTTGAGAGAGGTCTGCAGTGTCCCACCCCAAAGGTTTGTTGCAACTCTTCCTCCCATGCCTCCAGGTCCATATGCCGATGCATCGTAGCCTCTGGGGGTATTCTGCCTGGTTCACATCCTTGCTCAACAACGCATTAGATCATGAGCACACTTCTTCAATGTCTAAGCCTCAGTTTTCTCATCTGTAAAATATGGGCGATGGCGACACTGCCTATTCATGGAGATTGCGTGAGGGCTAAAGTTAGTGAGTTCATTTGTGAAAACACTTTATAAAGCATCTGGCTCACAGTAAGCACTAGAGTAAATCTATACATATGCCACATATGTTTATAATATATGTAGAAATGTATAGGATATACATAGGATAGGTATACATAGCTTTGTAAGCCTATATAGTTAGTTATACCTAAGATACGCATCTCTCATACGTATGTATGTGGAGAGAGAATAAATGTGTATTTATATATTTTAAATATATCTACTTCCTTAAAGTCCTCGCTACCCTCAATGTTATATTAACTGTGTCCTAGCCACATCATTACGTGCATTCCGTATCCACCTACCCTGTAAACTCATTGGTGTGAATGAGCAGGTCCCGGTCATGTCGTTTCATCTAGAACCAGCATCATGCTCTGTTTCCCGCAGGCAGGTTATATGCCTTCCTCAGCACTGTGGCCTCAGAATCCAGCACAGGCTGACTCACTGTCAGATCCCTATACATGTGGCTTAAATCAATGAATGGCTACGTGATCCATTTGGGATATGTCACTAGTTTGTGCAGCCTAACACCATGATGTTGAAAAATCAGTGTCCGGGCGCCTGGGTGGCTCAGTTGGTTGAGCATCCCACTCTAGATTTTGGCTCAGGTCGTGATCTCACAGTCCATGGGTTCAAGCCCTGTGTCGGGCTCTGGCTGACAGCACACAGCCTGCTTGGGATTCTCTTTCTCCCCTCTCTCTCTCTGCCCGTATCCTGCTTGCTCTCTCCCTCAAAATAAATACATAAGCTTAAAAAAATAATTAAAAGGGGCACCTGGGTGGCTCAGTCGGTTGAGCGTCCGACTCCGGCTCAGGTCACGATCTCACAGTTCGTGAGTTCGAGCCCCGCGTCGGGCTCTGTGCTGACAGCTCAGAGCCTGGAGCCTGCTTCGGATTCTGTGTCTCCCTCTCTCTCTGCCCCTTCTCCACTCGTGCTCTGTCTCTCAAAGATGAATAAATGTTAAAAAAATAAAAAAATAAATAAAAAATAAAGGAAAATCAGTGTCTTGTTGCATGAGCTCTCTATCCGTTGTCTCAAATGGCAGAAGGCCTGAGACATCCCAGTGATCTGATAATGTCGGTCTTGGAGAGGGAGCCAAGATCAGAGAAATCTGAGTCCATCATTAACCATGAAAGGGAAGGCAAAGGCAGCGAGAGCTTTTATTGTGCTGTGACATCATCCCCCGTCCATTTATATGGGTGAAAAGGGTTTGCCAGTGGTCCAGGGAATTCAAAAAGAAAAAGTACCTCAACCTTCTTTGTACATTAAAGAATGTAAACGGCCCCAGGAAATGGCTTGGGTGCTGAGGTAATTTCCTAGGTTTGTTGCAAAATTCATTTGTCATCAATTTTGAGGCAAGTGCAGAGAAAGTGGAAACTCGAATGTGGATGGGTCTGGACCATGAAAGGGACGTAGACACCATCCTTAACCACCCTTGGTCTGAGCCGGAACTTTTGAAACATGACATCATAAGCCTCGGACCAGGTCAGGCTGCAATGACAAGGCACTTGAACGTGGAATATGGAAGGAGGAAACGTCTCCCAGGTGGGGTGGAGACCAGTTGCAGTGGCAGGTGGTTATGTGGACTCATGTTCATTTAAAATTATTTTAGTACACACTCTATGCCAGACGGTGCTGAGGACCCAAAGATCAATGCAATCGCTGTCTCTCAAGAAACTCGTCATCTAACGTGAGCGCCCAGCATGTAAGCAGATAGATGTGCACTAAGTGTGGTGGGAGAGGAAACAGTGGTTCTGCAGAAGCACAGGGGAGGATCCAAGATCTCACCTGCCAGCCAAGTACGTACAGCCAGTGGTGGCGGGGAACTCTCCACTTACGACATCCCACATGCCTGCCAGGGGGAGCATTCTAAATTGCAAATGTGATCTCATTGTTTCCTTCTTATAACACCTTGTTAGGTTAATTTCTATGGATTGCATGTTTGTGTCTCCCTGAATTCCTATGTTGAAGCCCTAATTCCCAATGTGATGGTATTAGAGGAGGGGCCCTTGGGAGGTAATTAGGGTTCGCTGAGGTCATGAGGATGGGGGGTCCCATAATGGGATTAGTGCCCTTGTGAAAGAGACTAGAGAGCTGGCTCTCTGGCTCTTTGTCATGTGAGGATACGATAAGGAGGCACGATCTGTAAGCCAGAGAGAGAGTTTTCACCAGAACCTGAGCCTGTTGGCGCCCTGATCTCAGACTTTCAGCCCCCAAACTGTGACAGATTTCTGCTGTTTATGCCACCCAGTCTATGGTATTTAATGTAGCAGCCACAGCTAAGACAATAATTAAAAATAAGAGCCAACATTTGTTGAAGAGTTACTATGTGTCAAGCTCTTTTTCTAAGCATTTAAAAAAAAATTGTACTGATATGACATCCATAGCTCTGTTTTGCTCATAAGAGATCCTTCAGTTTTCTTTGCAAACCATTCAAGGCTCTTGACGATCTGCCTCTGGCCCTTGCTGTCCAGTTTCATTTTCTGCTACTCCCCTGTGTGAACCTCGAACCCCAGGCGTGCTCAGATGCGTGCAGTGTCTTCCAGCGAAGCCTCCCTGCTTTGGCATCTGCTGTTCTGTCTGCCCTGGCCGTGCCATCTCTGCACCTTGTCAGTGGGGCCAATAGTGGACTGGTTGCTTCCTCTGGGAAGCTGTCCCTCATTCTCCAGGGCAGAATTCACAGCCCCGCCCTGTACATCTTGGCTTATGCTGCTCTAGTGGCCTGGAACACTCTTCTTTTAGTGGTTATCACCTTATCAACCTATGTTTCAAAAAACATCTACAGAATGACTGCAGGTATGAAGTCTTTGCTGACTCACCCGAGGGAACTGGCCGTGCCCTCCTTCGTGCTCCCGCTTGACAAACTCCTGTTGTTTCACGGTGACACTGGACTGTGAGCTCCTTGAAGACAGGGACTGTGATCCTAGCTGCAGATCTTCAGCTGTTCGTAAATGCTTGCCAAGTGAATGAATGGACGCATTCATCACATCACAGTGTAATTCATCTGCCTGCCTGTCATTGTGTACCACTATATATCATGAGCCCTTTGAGGGCAGGGATTTCTTCTTCTTCTCCTTCCCCCCCCCCTCCTTCTTCTTCTTTTTCCTCTTCTTCCCTCCTCCTCCTCCTCCTTCTTCTTTTTCCTCTTCTCTTCTTCTTCTTCTTCTTCTTCTTCTTCTTCTTCTTCTTCTTCCTCTTCTTTCCTCCTCCTCCTTCTTCTTCTTTTCCTTCTCCTTCTCCTTCTCCTTTTCCTTCTATCTTACCCCTCTCTGTTTTTTCCCCCACTCTGGCACTGCTACTCACACTGAGTGACTAGGGGGCAAGTGCTTGTTAGACAAGTGAATCAAGGCTCAGAATACTCATCTGCCTGTGTTTGGTTTACTGTTTAATCTTTGAGGGCAGTGACACAATTCAGAGTCGAGGGTAGAGTGGAAAGAACCTTTTACCAGAAGCCTGAGGCTCTGGGCTTTAGATCCAGAGTCTTTCCTGTGACCTTGGCCAGTCACTTACTCAATTTGAATCTTTTTTGGGAATGACTTGTCAGCTAGACTAATTATATCTAACACACAGGGTGGTTTTGAAGACTGAACAAGACAGTACACATAAAATGCCTGGCACTTGAAGGTGCTCAGCCAGTGTTAATTTCCTTTTACTCCGTGTCATGACATGACTTCGGTGTGGTCAGTTCCTTAGAAGTAAAGGTCTGTAGGTCTCTAAGCATAACAGACTAGCCAGGTTATGTCCCTCAGTCAGCTGGCTAACAAACGGTGCGGTGCCCTTGAAACCTGACACTGGACTTTGCCTGAAAGATATTAGCCTGCTCCCAACTTAGACTATTTTGGGATTTAGTGGCTTTGGAAAGAAGATAACAGCTGACTTGCACAGATAGAGGGTGGCTGGGCTCTGGAAGAAAGTGCCGGGAGCAACTCATGCCACTTGGAAAGAACTCAGAACATTCTGAAGTTAGGCATTCAAAGGCTATTATTTTTATGCCAACGCAAGGGTTTATGCAGGAAGTTGCAAGAAAAAATTAAATTTCATAGCAGTGGGCTCCAGCGGAACTGGAAAATTCTCTCACCTTCCTGTTGATGCCTGTTCAGCCGTCAGAAAGATGGAAAGAAAGGTGTATTTGTCGGGATAGTCTTGGTGATGCTGTAGTGACAAGTAACTTCAACATTTCAGTGACTTAAAAGAAGAAAGATTTGTTTCTGTGAACACTACATGTTGATTGTCTGTAAGCAGGGTTTTGTTGTTCTCGTTCGAGAATCGAGGCTGGCGGAGCCCCTCCCAGATGTGATGTTACCCATCACTGTGGCAGGGGTTTCGGGTTATGGTAAATTATGCACCGAGCTTTGCACCTTCTGCCTGGGAGTGACATAGGTCACATCTGCACACATTTCTTTGGCCAAGCACATCACATGGCCTTCCTAACTTCAGAGAATGAGGAAGAACAATCTTACCACGAGCCCAGACATAGTAGCAAACCACCATAAGAGAGGGAAGAGATTCTCAAGGGACATTTGAGTAGTACAATTGACAAGATGTGGAGGTAGGACTAAAAGGGAAAGAAGACACTTATGGTGATGTCCTGGTTTCTGCTTTGGGTGACCGAGTAAAGCTGGTGCAGTGTAAACATGCCACGTGTAAAGGGTATGCTCAGTTGGGGACATGTAACATTTGCTCGGGCTGCAAACTAGGAGACGTTAGATAAGGAGTTGAATATATGATCTGGAGCTTAGGAGAAAGGTACAAGCTGGAGATAAACGTTTGGTGGCCGTCAACTCATCAGTGGTGCCTGAAGCCAAGGGAGAGCAGATAGAGGGACAACCAACTCAGGAAAGTGTGACGGCATCAATGTTGGTAATTGAAACATTCATGCCGTGATGATGGGAGTGCAGATCGATACAAATCATTTTGAAAAGAAGTTTTCGGTGACCTACTAAAGACGTGCAAAGCCTCTCACCCAGCAATGCTGACCCTGATTATATATCCTAGACAATTTCAGAGGAGATGTATAGAAGTGCATAGCAGCATTATTGTACTCACCAAATATTGGAAACAGCCCAAATATCCATCAACAGTAGAAAGGCTAAATAAATTGTGGAGTATTCATACAGTGGAGTGACGCAGCAATAAAAAATAAGGAAACAGAGTCTCAGAAACAATGTGGACGAGCCTCTATCTTGTCCCTCTATCTGCTCTCCCTTGGCTTCAGGCACCACTGATGAGCTGACGGCCACCAAACGTTTATCTCCAGCTTGTATCTTTCTCCTAAGCTCCAGATCATATATTCAGCTCTTTATCTAATGTCTCCTAGTTTGCAGCCCGAGCAAATGTTACATGTCCCAAACCGAGCACACCCTTTACACGTGGCATGTTTACACTACACTGAGAACATGTTAAGTAGAAAAAGAAGGTTGCAGAAGAGAGCGTCCAGCATGATTCTTTTTATGTGAAGTTCAAGTGTTTGCAAACCTACACACATGTGGTAAAATTTAGAAAATAAGTGAGGGAATGGTGAACATGATAATCATGATCGTGGTGGTCTCTGTAGAGTAAGGGGAGGGGATCCACCTGGTGAACTTGGATGAGAACTTTTGCCTCCCTTGGCTTAAATTTATGCATCTAAATTATGGGAATGATAAAATTTACCACATAGGATTGTTTTGAGAATTAAATGCTGTGTCATGTAGTTTAAGAACCATTTGTTGCCCTTGACATTGTCAAGCAGGTCTTTCCCAAAAGTTGATAGCCACAGTTAACCAGAAGGGCTCAGTCAGGATAACCTGGGGATGCTGTTTCAGAAAGGTTTAGGGTATAGAACAGTTTTGAGGCCTATGGCTGATAGATAATCTTGAAAAAACAGAATGGGTTATCGCATAGTGGGGAGAGACCGCATCTTTCCCCCAACTCTGTCTTCCCTCTGAGACTTCTGTCCACATCTGGCTTAGGTCATCAGGCAAAATTAATTTGTTGGTTTCACCCTGTTGACATCTGTCTCTGTCAGTGCAGCCCCAGGCAACGTGGGTGCAAATCAGCATGAGTTCTCCCCCCAGAGACCCGGAGAGTATGCCTGGATCAGGAAGGGGATTTGGGGGGTCAGGGAAAAGCAGTTTCATGATGTCGTCTGGGAATATTTTGCATGTGCTAAGTGGCAAAACTTAGTCAAGGGCTGCCTCTGGATTTTATGATGGAGGTCAACCCTCTCACTTGCAAGTAGTAAGAAAACAAAACAACTGCTTTGTTTCCTTTCTTGTTTAAAGTAGTGAAGTTGGATAAGAAAGCATCAATGATAATAACTAATGTATTTTATTTTTAAATTTTTTTTCAACGTTTATTTATTTTTGGGACAGAGAGAGATAGAGCATGAACAGGGGAGGGGCAGAGAGAGAGGGAGACACAGAATCAGAAACAGGCTCCAGGCTCTGAGCCATCAGCCCAGAGCCCAACGCGGGGCTCGAACTCACGGACCGCGAGATTGTGACCTGGCTGAAGTCGGACGCTTAACCGACTGCGCCACCCAGGCGCCCCTGTATTTTATTTTTAAATAACTGTTATATTTTATTTTATTTTTTATTTTTTTTAATGTTTATTTTTGAGACAGAGAGAGACAGAGCATGAACGGGGGAGGGGCAGAGAGAGAGGGAGACACAGAATCGGAAGCAGGCTCCAGGCTCTGAGCCATCAGCCCAGAGCCCGACGCGGGGCTCGAACTCACGGACTGCGAGATCGTGACCTGAGCTGAAGTCGGCCGCTTAACCGACTGAGCCACCCAGGCACCCCAATAACTGTTATATTTTAAATGCACACAGTCTTTTTCTCTGTAAAAGGAACCATTCATTGTCTCATTTGATATTCACAGCAAATTCTTGGGGTAGATAGGACAGGTATTACTGCCTGTTTTACAGCCAAGGAAAGAAACATTCAAGTCCACAAAGGTTAAATGATCTGACTGACGTCACCAGCTAAGAAGTAGGAGGCGTAGGACTGGCTTCTTGTGTTCTGATTCCAAATCCTCATTGAATGTACAGGGCTGTTTCTGTCTTCCATGTTTTTGCTAGTGTTGTGCCCAAAATAATGTAAAGGGAGAGAGTAACTTCCCTCGGTCAATATCCTCTCTAACAGCCACGTTATCCAATGAAGGAATGAGATACTGAACTCCTCGTTGCTGGAGAAGGGTAAGAAGCAATGTTATAGATGAGGCCCAAGTATCAAATGGCAGATTGGATATAGCCCTTCCAAATCTGTGATTCAATATCATTAGCATGAAAGCTAACAATATAATCCTTGGTTGTGGAAACAAGACTGGGAAGGCGGAAGTGTGGGATGGGGATTCTGAACCAGAGGATACCCCCAACTCACAGAATCCCAGAGCACTGTAACCAAAGGAGACGTTGGCCCAGCTCTCTGTACCAACTGTGAAACTCTCCTCTCTCCTCTACCACCTGCTAATTAGGACAGCCCCAGGAATTTGAAAGAAGAGAATCTCTGTGTCTGTCGTGGCTCTGAGAACCTTTGAAAAGGGTGCCTCTTGGTGGGTTCTGGAGGGGCCCAGGCCTGGGGTAGGAAGCACTCTTTTAGATTCCTTGCCGGACTGAAGACAACTGACGTAAAGTTTTAGGCAGGGAACTTAACGGGGTTCTAGCTGAAATGCACAGAGAGAAAGAATTCACTTCAAAAATTAACCAGTGAAAAGCATATAAATGTTCTCAATAAGAGAGCAACAGGCGAAGCCAACTCCACTTATTTATTGGTTCTGGAGCAGAGGTGAAGTGGGTTGGGCGTGGGAGGACTGCACTTTCGAGGTGAATAGATCTGAGTGGAAATTCTGGTTCTGTCACTGTCTCTAGGTGGCCTGGCAAGCTAGTCACCTGTCTTTTTTTCCTGTTTCCTTATCTATAACTTGGGAGATACTCATGTCTCCCTCTCAGAGCAATGCAATGACAAATGGACATGTACATACAAGGCACATAATAGGTGTTCAATAAATTCCAAGTTCTTTTCCCCTTCCCAGATAGGAACAGAATGTCTAATTCTTAAGGACATCAAGAATATCTAAAAACATGAGGCACAACATTTAGGAAATCGTTTACTGCTTTTCTTAGACCAAGTAGTTGAGTGACGACCAAGAGCTGACATTGATCATCCATCATTTAGTGCAATTTGAAACAAAAAATGGGAATCTGCGGGTCATTCCTCTGGCTCAGGGGGTCACCATGCCCAAGGCCAAACCAGTTGCTCTTCACAGCTTTGCCCTCCACTGGGTTTTCCCCTGCGCTCTGGGAGCTCCGTCCCCCTCCCACATCCTCTGTCAACAAGACTGATGAATTCAATATCCCCCTCTCCCCAGCTGACAGCCCAGAGAGCTGACTCCAATCAGCAGGCCCCCCTAGTCGCCTGACTCAGGCCTCCCCAATCAGAGGCGGGGTCTGCCGAGGACAGACAGACAGGTCTGGAGAGGCTAGTAAGTGAGAACTCCCCAAGTGCCTCCGCCAAGAACCGATTTGATGAGGCTGCCAGTCACCCTGTCAGGCCATGTGTGGGATTCATCAGAACCTAACCCGTCTCTCCTCCACCCCCTGTCAATGTGCTCTAAAGGGTTTTTCTTTAAACGTGATTGCTCTGAGGGCATTGGTAAACCCACCGGTTTGTGATCCATCAATGCCTGACAGCCTGTTATTCCAGAAGCGTTTATGCCCCTGAACCAGGAGAGTGGGAAAGGCTTCCTGGTGCCATCATAGGACAGATTTTCACTGGTTTATTGATTCATCGCACAAATATTTACTCAGCCTGCTGTTTGACTGTGGAGATGAAACAGGGAGGAGAATGTTTGCTGGTGGGCCTCCCTATAAGGAAATCCCACTCAATGGAATGGTATCGGGACATTTAGACTGAAGGGCTGTGAATATTGAACCATTACTGAGTATAAGAGTCGGGCATTTTAAATAAATCATGTAAGTGTCTCTGGGATGTGCCTGTGTGTAATAATACCATCTTTGTTTTATAGATGAGGAAACTGAGGCTCAAGGGGGGCTCAGTGACTTAATTAAGTTCCATAGATAGAAAGTGTCGGAAACGGGATCCGATCTGGTCTAGCTCCAGATCCCATGATCCTAATCATTTTTGCTACATTGCCTGTTCCCACATCTCTTTTTTGTGGTTAGGATAAAAGGAAGATAAAGCTGTTTATGGAAGCACTTTGCAAACCATAAAGCCCTCTGCTAAAAGAGATTAATACTGCGTTCGGTGTAACTTTCAGTGGACAATGGAGCATTTGGTTGACTGCCCTCTCCCTCCAAGTTCAAGAGGCCTCTCGGGTTTCAGTCTTGGCCGCCTCGGGTCACTGCTACTCTGAGCCCTGCCCTTGTGTGCTTCTCCTGGGCTGAGGCTCCCGAGTGTGGCTAGAACCTTGGTGGTACTCTGCTGTCCTCAGAGAGCTGAGGTCAACCCAGACACTGCCCTGGGGTTTCGATCTCAGTAACCACTGAAATAGGCTACATTCAGCCTGGTAAAACTGTTTATTTCTTACATCTTTTGCAGTAAGCTTCCTTTCCAACCTCCTGCTAAAATAAGAAGTGGAGAGGGCTTTTCCACGTTCAGAGAGATTTCTCTTGCATTTCTCAGCTAGTCACTGTAGAGGTTGACTTGTTCAGATCTAGAAAGACATGGAGATGGAGGATTAGGGAACCACGGGCAGTAGCAGGAAACACTCTGAGCTGAGGGTCAGAGTCCGGTGTCCTCATCGATCCACTCACTGTATGACTTGGGGCGAAGTGCTTAGCTTCCGTTTCCATTTCTCCATCTGTGAATTGGGGATGGTAATACTTTTTCATCTTAAAGAGTTATTGCCCAGGTCAAATGTGATAATAAATTTCAGTTATTCACTTTGTCATTCATTCAGTAACTGCTGGACAGTTGAGATGGAGAGATGAACCAAAGCGACGGCCTGTGCTTATGGAGCTTACGGTCCAGTGGGAGAGATAGACGTAAATCAACCTTGGTAGAAATAATCACTGACAGGGAAGGTGTGGGAGGAGGGATGAAGAGTTTAGGGTTCCGTGAAGGCTGCGGCTGAGCCTGAGTCTGGAAGAGTGAGCGGTAGGTGGCCAAGTGAAGAGGGAGGGGAAGGGCGTTTGGTTAGGTAAAGCATTATGCCTGAAGTCGCAAAGGAGTTTGGCACAAATGAGAAATGGAGAGGTCACTGTGTAGGGTCCTATGTCCCTGGTTGCTGGGGGCAGTCCCTGTTCCTGCCCAGAACAGTCATTCCTAGAGCCTTCTCGCACTCGAAAGCATCTCTGTTTGGAGGAGAAATTATAAAGTCATCTCGCTAACGTAGCTGGCACGGGGTGAGCAAAGGTGAGCGTTAGACTAGACGGGCACATAGGGACAGACTCAGGCTCTGTAGGCCATATTAGTGGGCTTGGTCTTTACTCCAAGAGGAGGAAGTACGGCTCGGAGGGTGAAAAATGGATAATAATAATTAGAGCTTCTGCGTGCCTGCGTTACGCTCCGTGCTTTAGAAGAGGCAGTAGGTACCCCCGCCATCCCTGTGTTATATATGAGGAAATGGACCTTTTTAGGCATCAAGGGGCTTTGTACAGGGCCATGTAGCTGCTTAGTAGCAGAGCACTGATTTAAAGCCAGGCCTCATCCCAGAGCTTGGGCCTTTGACCACTCTGACCCTGCCTCCTAAAGAGAGAGTCTTTTGCTTTCAGTGTGTTCTGTTCAGGGGCCCTCGCTGCTCTGAATGCTTCTCTGACTTCAGTACCTGCCTGTTGGAATGAGCCGAAGCCTCCCTAGCACCTCTTCCCTGCTCTTCTCTAGGAACTGTGGAGCTGGGTGTTGGGACGGGCACCGAAATACTAGCAGTAATATGTACTGTGGCATCAGGGTTTGGGATTAAGGCCTCATTCCTGCCAGCTGTGACCTGAGCAAAGCCATTTCATTTCTTAGAGCCTAGCCCTCAGGCCTCCAACAGCGACAAACCTGGTCCTTCACCAGGCTGTGTCCTGTGTGGACAACACAACAGTGGTAACAGTAACCAAGAACATGGCAAACATTTGTTGAGAACTTTCTTCTTACCAACAGACTTATGTTAAATGACTTATGTAATTTTGTTTCCATTGACAATCCCCTGAGGTAGCTACTATTATCATTGCCATTTAATGCCTGTGTAAATGGAGGCAGAGAGAATTCAATAACTCATCCAAAGTCACAAGGCTGGTATTTGGAGTTGGCCAGGGCTCTTAGTCATTATTTTTTTATTTATTATTATTATTTTTTTTACATTTATTCACTTTTGAGAGACAGAGCACAAGTGGGGGGGGGCAGGCAGAGAGAGAGAGGGAGACACAGAATCCGAAGCAGGCTCCAGGCTCTGAGCTGTCAGCACAGAGCCGGACGTGGGGCTCGAACTCACAAACCGCGAGATCATGACCTGAGCCAAAGTCGGACGCCCAACCGACTAAGCCACCCAGGCGCCCCATCATTATTTAAGTAATTAAACAGTTTTATTCACTCCAAAGAGGACAAGGTACCATAAATGGCTCTGAACCTTTTCTCCTAAGAGCGCCTAACAGCCCCAAGATAGGCCAAGGGTATTCAGCAGGAGATGAGCTGGAAGGTGGTGGGGCAGTGGCTGGTGGGGTTCTGTCCAGGAAGAGGCGAGTGACCTTGGGTCAAGGTTTGCCCACAGGGCTCTGAGGGGGTTTTGAGATGGCCCGACAGGGCTGGAGAGGAATCAGTGATGAGATCCAAATCTCTTAGGACACAATTAGGTCTCTTTCTTCATCCCAATGGCATGGTGAATGGGACATGACTGTCACCAGGGGGACTTCCCAGGTGGACTGTATCAGGGGGGCGTCAGCACTGTCACATGCTTTCTGTTACCGGTCAATCCACAAACACTGCAAAGCTAGGCCTCAGCTGACATTGACTGTCACCTTTGAGACGTTATTACATAACAGCCACTGTTTCATGTTCTTCATGCCCATGACTCAAGGGAGCTTCAAAGCCTGTTTGAAGGATTTATATTCCTGTTTTGCAGTTGAGGAAACTGAGCACAGAGAGGGGAGATCTCAAGCCCAAGGCCCCATGGCTGGCAAGCGGGTTTGAACCTGAGTTGCTCTGTCCTCAGCGTTTGTACGCTCAGTTGCTGGGCAAGGTTGTCTTTGCCGACAGAACACTGTATAGGTACTCCCGCCATCCCTGGTCTCCCAGACCCTGGTCTCTGTTCCTTCATCTTGGCCAGAAGTAGAAATAGCCAGAGATTGTTTGGTCATAGAGAACCCTTATAGGCTCTTGTCAATAATATGACAACACTGTATATAACAATAATAACAATACTTACCTCAGAGGGCTGATCTGAAGTAGCACTACCAAACACTTATTTATTCCTATTCTAGCCAGGGGTTGGGTACCCTAAAGAAGGCAGAAGACAGGGGCGCCTGGGTGGCTCAGCCGGTTGAGCCTCTGACTCTTAATTTCAGTTCAGTTCACGATCCCCGGGTCATGGGATCGAGCCCCGTGAGGATGAGTACTAGAGCCTGCTTGAGTTTCTCTCTCTCTCTCTCTCTCTTTCCCTCCCCCTCTGCTCTTTCCCCCTACTTCTGCTCTCTCTCCCCCTCTTTCTTTCTCAAATAAAAGAAAAATGACTTTTTCAGCATAATTATTTGCAGATTTGCCGTTTCATTTCAATCATTCCTTTGTATTGCTGAGTGTTGGTCTGTCGTAAATATTGACCATAATTTATCCATTGACCTGTTGATGAACATTTGGTTTATTTCCAGTTGTTGGCTATTAGAAATAAAGCTGCCAAGAACATTAGTCTTGTTAAACTCTTAAAGGTCACATGGGTGGGTCATATGATAGATGGGTGGGTAACTTTTCCATTAAAACATTTTTTCTTTTCCAATGTTTATTTATTTTTTGAGAGACAGATAGAGAGTCAGAGCATGAGTAGGGAAGGGGCAGACAGAGAGGGAGACACGGAATCTGAAGCAGGCTCCAGGCTGTGAGCTGTCAGCACAGAGCCCAACGCGGGGCTCGAACCCACGAACCGTGAGATCATGACCTGGGCCGAAGTCAGACGCCCAACCGACTGAGCCACCCAGGCACCCCTGGGTGTGTAACTTTTTTAAAAACTGGCTAACTGTTTGGCAGAGTGGTTGCAACATTTTTCCATCTCCACCAGCAACCTGTGAGTGTTCAACTTGGTCCTCAGCCTCCCCAACACTCAGTATATCAGTCTTTCGGAATTTTAACATCTAATAGGCAAGTCGCGTGTCTTAGCATGGTTTGATTTTGCATTTCTCCAATGACTAATGAGGGGTGAGCATCTTTTCACATGCTTCTTTAGTACCCACCTTTCCTGGTAAAGTGTTCAAATCTTTCATCCAGTTTTTAAATTGAGGTTGGTTTTTTTTTTGTTTGTTGTTTTTTTAAAAAAATTTTTTTAAATGTTTATTTTTGAGAGACAGAGACAGCATGAGTGGGAGAGGACAGAGAAAGAGAGATGGAGACCCAGAATCAGAAGCAGGCTCCAGGCTCTGAGCCTGGAGAGCACAGAGCCTGACGCGGGGCTTGAACCCACGAACCGTGAGATCATGACCTGAGCCGAAGTCGGTCGCTCAACCGACTGAGCCACCCAGGCGCCCCTGTTACTTTTTTTTTATTACTGAGTTCTGAGAATTCTTTATGCCTTCTGGATACAAATCCTTTTTCAAATGTATGATGTGAAAATCTATTCTCCCAGTGTGTGGTTTGCTTTTTTTTCATGCTCTAAATAGTATTCTCCCAAAGCTTATTGATGTTCTGTTCATTGTTTTTCCATTTTTTTTTTCTCTCTCTCTCTCTGCTTGATTTCGGAGAGTCTTCGTGTTCATTGTCTTTTGCAATGTTGATCCTGCCTTTAATCCCACACTGTTTACTTCTCATCTCAGATGTGATCATTCGCTTTAGGTCTTTTCTACATTTTTGGTGTCTCTCTGTGTTCGGTCTTTTCCTCTAGCTTCTTGAATACGGAGGATATATTTGTAATCACTGTTTTAATGGAGCTGTCTACCAATTTTATCATATGGGTTAGTGCCAATTGGTTGATTCTTCTCCTTCTATCAGGCTGGTCCCCCTTCCTGCCTTGGGTAGTTTTCCACCATGCACACTCTGCTGCATGGTTAAGGGGACCATCCGCAGATCTCTGGAGTCCTGTCTCTGTGTGTTGCTCCTTCCTGCACATTGCCCCACGAACTCTGCTCATCTTGGTCTTGCCAGACTCCCAGCCCTGTCTCCACAGATCAGGGAGTCCGCTTGCCTCCACCTGGGTCCCCGTGCTGTGCTGTGGCCCAGAAACTCACTCAGGCTGTAAATGGGATCCGTTCGAAGATTTCCCTCATTGTGTCCTATCTCTCAGAAATCATGGTTCTTCTTTGCCTAAATGTCCAATGCCTTGAGAACCGTTGTGTTTTCATTAGGCTTTTCAGTTGTTTCGGGTGGTAGGGTAAACCTGGTCTCTGTTCCTTCATCTTGGCCGGAAGTAGAAATAGCCAGAGATTGTTTGGCCATAGAGAATCCCTTACAGGCTCTTGTCAAAACCCTCCTTATTAGACATTAGGAAGCTGAGGAATTGCCCTGTATTATCTGCAGTACAGTTTGGGGGTTAAAGGATGTAATGTGCAGTATTTGGTATTGGGGTTGGGGACATGAATGCTTTTGAGGCAGAAGCGAGGTTGTAAAGGATACTGAGTGCTGTGCTTGGAGAAGGCACTGTCCCGTGGTTGGTAGAGGGGGAACTGAAGAATCACTGTAAGTCTACGAATGGTGTTCTCAGGCTGGATAGCCTAATCAGTATTTACACATTCTTTTCTTCCCATAGTTGGGTTACACTCACCTCTCCTCCTGGCAGGGAGTTGGCAGAGGGTGAAACGTCGAGCTTGTGGAGCTCTGGACCACAGTCTGCTCCTATCTGTGTGACTCTGGACCCATCAGTTCATCACTCTTGGGCCTGTTTGTGCACAGCTGTAAAATGAGGATCCTGGTACCCCTGTGCACATCCGCTGGTGGCCTTGAGGATTCGTTGTGATGGCATAGGTCTGACAGTGGACTGACTGTAGGTGCCTGGTGCAGCGCCTGGCAAATAGCCCTCGGTGAAAATGAGCGATTACTAATCGAGAAAGTGAGACCGTTTTTACGTGGTGACGGAGCCAGCAAGGAGCAGCGCTAAGCCTCCACTTCGGCTCTCCGATAGCTTGCCATGTCTACGATCCTTTAAAGCACGACGTAATCCAAAAGATACACTAATGATTGGTTGGGGCGAATACCAACAGGGCCGCAAAGATGCACATAGTGGTGACAGAGGAGTATCCCCTGCTCTCGGCGTCCCCTGACCCAGCACTTCTAGCCCAACGTGACGCAACTTTTCTGAGCACTGCATACTGGAAGCCTTTGGATTTCTGCCACACACAGGGTCACGTTTAACCAGCTGGAATGAAAAGCCAGAGCTAGACTGTGGTGTGCAATGGCTCGTGGTCCTATGTTTGAATATAACGTTTGGGGCAAAATTAAACTCTATCACAAAATGAAAGCTTTTCTTTGTGTATGGTCTCCCATGGTGCCAGACCTTTGTGGAGGCTGTTCTCACCGCCTAAGGTGCAGTGGGCCATTGATTCCATATCCCCTGCATGTCTGATTGTGGAGCATGTCCTCTTCCTTCAATTCTCAAATACTACTGTTACACCTTTTTTGGACTCCCCCAGACAGACTATATTTTCTTTCTTTTTAGATCCCTCTGCATGTTGCAAATACTGCCGTTTTTCATAATTGCCTTCTTTTCTCTTCTCTCTTTCTCTCTCTCTCTCTGTGTCTCCCACTGGACTGCAAACCCTCTGTATCAGCAGAACTATACCTCCTTTGTTTATTGTGGTACCCGTGGAACCTAGGGCAATGCCTGGAACTGTCCGTGCTCAACACATATATTTGGATGAATGAATGGATGGATGGACAGTGGGAGTATAAGGTGAAGTGATGTACGTAAAGAGACTTGCACATAGTGGGAGCTTTATTTTTCCCTCTGTCTGTCTTGTATTAGCCTGAGCTTTTAGGGGCACACGTGATCTTGGTTATCTCTCTATATTTACCCTTATTTATTGTCGCAGAATATACTAGGGGCTTAGCAGATGCTGGCCGAATGAACGAACAAATAAGACTTTAGCCTTCGGTGCTTTGTCTCTTGCACGAAATGGTTGGATTAGATTTCATATCACTCAGCCGGTATTTCCTGCCCCTCTGCCATGTGCCAGGCAGAGACTGCATCAGTCATGAACAGTATCCTTAAGAAGCCTACAGATTAGTAGAATTAAGACAGGGACTGTGACGCCAGTAGAAAGTGAGAGGTCACGTAGCTGAGACTGATGGGGGTGTCTGAGATGAGAGGTCACATCTTGGGATGTAGCTGAGACTGATGGGGGTGTCTGAGACTAAACCCAAAACTGTCCTATGGGATGGGCCTGGTGCTCAGGGGTTGGTGCCGCCATAGTTATGAAGAGAAGATCCAGATCTCATCTCTTCCACACCTCGCAGTCAGTAGTAAGCTTTTTCTCATTCATTCTGACTCTAGCTCTTGATCTAACCCCTTTAAAACACCAGTTCCTTTTTGGGAGGGTTAATGGTGATGGTTAATCTTATGTGTCAACTTGACTCAGCCACGGGCTGCCCTGACATTTGATCAGACATCATTCTGGTTGAGTCTTTGTAAGGGTGTTTCTGGATGACGTTAACATTCTTGAATTGGTAAATTGAGTGAAACAGATTGCCCTCTCTCATATGGGGAGGCCTCATCCAGTCAATTCAACAACAAGGTGGGGGGGGGAACTCCTGCCTGAGGGCTGATGTGGGACATCATGTTTCACCTGCCTTTTGACACAAACTTGAAGAATCAACCTTCCCGGTTCTCAAGCCTCTGGCTTTTGGACTGAAACTTTGCCGTGAGCTAGTGTTCAGACTTTCAGACTCAGACTGGAACAATATCATTGGCTTTTCTGGGTCTCTAGCTTGCTGACTACGGATCTTGGGATTTCTCAGCCTCCATAATTGCATGAGCAAATTCCTTATTATCTATCTATCTATCTATGTATCTATTATCATCTACAATATATATGTATTGAGAGAGTCTCTCTCTGTCTCTTTCTTCCTCATCTCTTACCGGTTCTGCTTTTGTGGGGAACCCTAACACGGGAGGTAAGAAGGTACCTACACGTTCCTGGGTGTGTCTGTAACAGTAACTGGACTAGGTGGCTTTATATCCATTAGCTGCTTATTCATTAAACATAACACCCCTCTGAGGGTGGGTGTAATTTCCAGCTTACGGATGAGAACCTCGAGGCTCAGAGAGGTGAAGCAACATCCCCAAGGTCACACGACCAGCAGATGACAAGATCGGTTTAAAATCTCACTCCCTTTGGCACCATAGCTCGTGCTGGTCCTCCCCCACTCAACTCCTCCTTCCTTCCCTGTATGTTTTCTCTCTCTAGTAGATAGTAAGTTTTTTGTGGACAGAAACCAGGTCCGGTTATTTTCCCTCTGCGTGTCCACCTTTCATTTTTGTGCTTAATGCAGGATCTGGCACATGCGGTGAGGGTGGGGGGGTGACCCCAGGAATTGTGGAGCGATCTGTCTCGCTCATGGGACTGCTTTTGCAGGACAGGACTTTAGAGAATGCATAGCCCTACCCATCCCTCCTTCTTCTGCCCTTGTTCCATGGTGCTGTCAATTATCATATGGCCATTCATTCGCCCATGGCCATTCCAGGGTGTTCTCAAGTTTGCGCTGAAAAGCTGAGGATCACGCTCCCCAGGAAACACTTCCCCAAGCCCCTTCTGGTGCTTTGACTTGCCTGTGCCGCCTGGGCCTTCAGCCAGCTCTGCCTTGGGGCTGGGAGGAGAGAGTGTGGGCTGAAGAGGACAGGGAGACCCTGACAGGCCTGCTGGGCCCCTGCTGGGTGAACTCTGGCTATAAATAGAAGGAATACGAAGCTGAGTGTTTTTAATATGCACATTGAATTCATTTATTTAGTGAAGAATTTTCCTGGAAAAGAGAGCTGAGCTGTCAGAGCCGAGCTATTTTTGAGTAGGATGTAAAAGAAAAACTCAAGAGAATTATTTGCTGTTTGGATTTAGGCTTTTAAAATAGGTCACGATAAAAAACAACACTGTAGGGGCAGAAAGAAGATCGGTGTTCACCAGGGGCTAGAGGTGGGGGTGAGGGATGGACTGGAAAGAGGCATGAAGGAACTTTCTGGGTTGAGAGTAGCATTTTATGTCCCACTGTGGTAGTAGTTACACACGGCTGTTCGTGGAGCTGTTCGTCGGAAATAAATGAATTTTACTGTATGCAAATTATACCTCAACAAGCCTGATCTTCGAGGGAGGAAGGGAAGGAGTGGGGAATGAAACTTTTCAAGCATCTACTTTGAGGGGTGGAGTTCTGTGGAGCTTCTTTAGATACTTGATCTTCTTACAAAACCATGGAGAGAGATCATTCTGTGCCCTTTGCAGATGAACCCCGGAGATTGGGAGAGCCTAGGTTAGTTGCCTCGGGTCACACATAAGCTGCCGCTGGACCTCTTGAGGAGGTTTCAGAATTCCATGGCGCCCTCCTTCCACCTATCCCGATGTTCGGAGAGAAGGAGGTGAGAAGTCTGGGAACAGACAGAACTGGGTTTGTGCTCTTCATGTTAAATGCTTCAGACGACTCTATGCTCTTTCTCCAAAATGTTCCCCCATTCTGTATTCTTTGGCTGTTTCTGGCTGCATCTGGGAAAAGGTCTTAATAAGGTGCTAATGGTCTTTAACAGCTTTATTTAGTACCCTTGGACCTCCCTTTTTATCAAGTGTGCTTGACTTTGGGCAGACTTTGAAACCTGAAAGGGGGTGCGGTGTGCTCCTTAGGGCCTGCCATCATTCCTGGATCCCATTCCCGTGGCTGACATCATTAATCAATCACGATACTCTATGTACTCTGATTTGTTCTTGCAATCCTTCCTGACATGGTCTTCTGAGCAGTAATTACTAACCCGTTCGAGTTGGCCCTCAAAATCGAAAGGCTATGTGCCATTATACCTGTGTTATGAGCCTAATGGAGGTGCATTTGTAAACTGAGGGTGAAATCTTATCCTTTCCTCTCCTCAGACCCGGAACCCTGAGAAAAGCTGATGTGTGGAAATAGTGGCAAAAGCACGGATTAGACAGCTAGAGTTGGATTTGGACATCAGCCCCGTACCACTGCCTTCCCATCCCAACATTCATTTTACTCATTTTCGAGATGGGGATATCAATAACAGCTCTCCAGAGGGGTCATGGTGAAGTTGAAGTCAAATGAGATCGCCCGTAGGAAATAGAACTCGCCAGGTCCTCAGCTCTGTGCTAAGGACCGTTATGTGTGTTATCTTGTTCAACCCTTGCAACAAAGTTGTGCATGAGAAACTTTTCAACCTGCATTAAATAGTACTTTATTCAGGTCACAAACGAAAGAGTGAACTCAGATCTGAGTTGAAGACTCCTACGGTTAATTACAAGCTACAGTGTGTCTCGTTCTAGGCAAGGGACAGCAGTACTTGGGTTGCTGCGTCCTGTTTTGGAGGACTGAGTTGACTGGCAAGGACTCACACAGGAAATGGCTCATACACCAGCCTGGTAGAGGGCCTGAAGAAATGAAGAAGGCATCTGCAGCAGGGAATTCTGGGAGTGGCCAATGGTACCAGTACCGTTTTCAGGATCCTGCTGGTCTGTTTGGGGTCTTTGCACAAATTAGGAAAAAGTACCTTATCTGGGCTGAAGAATTACGAAAGTCACTCCCTTTGGGAAGACACAGTTCAACAGGAGGCAAAGCTAAGAGTGTTTGGATGAAAAAAAAATGGGGTCCCTTCCTCTGGGTGGAGGAATTAGTACAAGGTGGGATCTCAGCAAACATTCAATCTTTTGACTGGTATCTTTTTGCAGTACATAACCTGTACAACAACATAAAATGGACTGTATCTTGACAGCTGGAAAAGGCAGTCTTAGGAACTTGGAAGCAGGTGAGAGGTGAATGTCCCGATAGGTAATTTCATCAGGCAGGTAACATCATTGGCCTGAATCAGAATTAGAATCCAGCTCTGAATGTTTCCAAAGCCAGACTGACTGATCATAAGAATTACTGGGGTCGGCAGGGCGTGGGGAGGGACTCTTAGTAAAAATGCAGATTATCAGCCCCTGAATAATCAAACTTAGTAAATCTGGGGTGGGCAATTCTTTTTTTTTTTTAAGTTTATTAATTTATTTTATTTGAGAGAGAGAGCGAGAGAGAGCGAGAGAGAACGTGTGCCTGTGAGCGGGAGAGGGGCAGAGAGAGAGGGAGAGAGAGAATCTTAAGCAAGCTCTGTGCCATCACCTTAGAGCCTGATGCAGAGCTTGATCCCATGAATCATGAGATCGTGACCTGAGCTGAAATCAAGAGTCAGATGCATAACTGACTGAGCCACCCGTGTACCCCTGGGATGGGTGATTCTTATGGCCAGAAAAGGTTAGGAAATACTGCTCTATTCCATGCTCATCACAATGTGTTGCAACTGTCTCTGTTGGTGGCCATGGTAACCATCTGGCCTGCTGGACTGTCTCTTGAGGGCAGTACCACATCTACGTCCATAGCACATAGAGCAATGTCTGGCACGTACATTGAATAAAAGAGTCAATCAACGGAGAAACCATGCATCATTTGAATGACTTCACAGTCCAGAGAGTTCTGGCTTACTCATCATGCTATTACTCCCTGCCAAGGTAGCTTCACCTACATGTATGTATTCCTTCCCTACTTCCTCCCTTCTTCCTAGTCCCCTAATCACCACCTGTTTCTCAACCTAACCCCACAGGACAGGATCTATCATTCTGGGAGACCCTTTCAGACTTATCTAGAGCATGGCATGTTTCCTGATAGCCATACCTACTTTTGGGTCTGGCTGCTGCTTCTAACTTGTTGTGTGTGATTGCACATCTTTAAGCCTCATTTCTTCCTTGATAAGAGGAACGGTTTTTACTGTATGATTTCTGAAGTCTCTTCTAACTCTGGATTGCTGGAATCCTGTGACTGGAATCTAAAATTTCTGGTAAATTCTGGGGGCACCTGGGTGGCTCAGTTGGTTAAGCATTTGACTTCAGCTCAGGTCATGATCTCACAGTTTGTGGGTTCGAGCCCCGCACTGGACTCTGTGCTGACAGCTCAGAGCCCGGAGCCTGTTTCAGATTCTGTGTCTCCCTCTCTCAGTGCCCCTCCCCTGCTCACGCTCTGTCTCTCTCTGTCTCTCAAAAGTGAATAAACGTTAAAAAAAATTTAAAAAAAATTAAAATTTCTGGTAAATTCTGTAAGATGAGAAGGATGTATTAGAGGCCTTCAAATTGACATCATATAGTATGTTGGTCGGAGCCTGGGCGATGAGCAGCTGTAGTCTGGGAATTTCTGGAGATCTTGCTTTGCTGGTGGGAGGCTTTCTATCATGGGCATGCTCCAGCAGATTCTGGCCACCCCCATGGGCGACTCAGTAAATACTGGCTGCCTAATGGATGTGTTGGATGGGAAGCCAACTGGATGCGTGAAGGGCCCTGGAAAACATGGCAGTTCAAAGGCAGGCGGCTGTGCTGAGTAGGTTTCCAAGTGCGCTTACCCTCCGAGGCTTTGAATTTGAGCTCCATCGGAAAATCACAAGTGTCTGCTTCCAAGGGAATGGCTTCTAGTAATAATAATAATAAAAAGGGGCTTTGAAGGCTTCTTGGAAATCAGCTTCTATAAAATAGTGTGTTGAGAAATTGAGTTGCAAGTCAAGCAGAAACACGGGTTGAAATTCTCCCTCTGCATCCTCATTCTTTTAAAATGTTTTCTTTTTAAGTATGAAAATAATGTGTGCATCTGGCTAAAGAATCCAAACACTTCAGAAAAGTGCAAAACACAAAGCAGAGATCTCCTTTCCCCGCTCTGTCCTCGTCTCCCATCCCGCGAGGTAACAATTTATTTCTCTTTTTGTGTGTGCTCGCTCTATGAGTTTATAAACATTTAAAAAGATGTGTTGTGGTAAAATGCTCAGAAGATTTCCCATTTTAACCATTTTTAAAAATTTTTTTTTATTTAAAATTGAGAGAGAGAGAGGGAGAGGGAGAGAAAGTGGGGAGGGGCAGGGAGAGAGGGAGACAGAGGATCTGAAGCAGGCTCCACATTCACAGCAGACACCCGGATATGGGGCTCAAATCCACAAACTTGCACGACCATGACCGGAGCCAAAGTCAGACATTTAACCGGCTGAGCCACCCAGGTGGCCCACATTGTAACCATTTTTAAATGTACAGTTCCGTGGCATGAACTACACTCCCTCTCCTGTCTCTACAATGTTTTTCATCTTCCCCCCACGAGTGAGACTCTGTACCCATGAAACAGTAACTCCTCATCCCCCCTCCCTCCACCTCTGGCCACAGCCCTTTACTTCCGGTCTCTATCCATTTGTCTGCTCTGGGTAGGGCGAGTCAGGCAGGGTTTGTCCTTTTGTGACTGGCTCATTTCCCTTAACGTAAACGAGCTCTTTTCGACTGGTTTTTATTTCAGGCCGGGCACTACTATAACTCTAACTCATATGCTTGTATGGTGTTATTTAATCTCTCAAACTTCAATAGTGTTTGTTGATTCCTGCAGTGAAAGATTTCGGTCGTTGCTCTGCTTCCGGAATCCCTTCTCGCTCTCCATCTCTCATGCTATCAGTTTTAGTTCTTGAAGTTATTTTTAGCATTTCAAGTAAGTGGCCCTCTCTACTGAACCCCAGACTCGTACATCCAACTGCTTGCTTGAGATCTCCACCTGGGTATCTAACAGACATCTCAAACTTGAAATGTCTCCGGTGAAACCCATGGTCTTGGGCCCCACCCCTCCCTGCCCCCTGCAACCCACTCCCCCACCCAGTCTTCCCCACTCAGTAAATGCCAGATTTGTCTTTGTAGTTGCTAAGTGCCCAGATCTTACCGTCATCTCCCTTTCCTCACTCCTTTGTGACCCCCTCATGCCTCAAGCCCCAAATGATGGAAAATCCTATTGACTTTACCTCAAACTATACCCAGACCCCAGCCACTTCTCATTACCTCCCCTTGTCCAAATCATGGTCGTCTCTCACTTGAATTATTGAGATATTCTAACTTGTCTCCCTGCTTCCTCCCCTGCCCTCCTGTAGTGTAAGTACAAAATACTAGTCAGAGAAGTTCTTTTAACATGGATATCAGATCAGGTTACTCCTCTGTTCAGCCAGTGGTTGATTCTTTTTTTTTTTTAAACGTTTATTTATTTTTGAGACAGAGAGAGACAGAGCATGAACGGGGGAGGGTCAGAGAGAGGGAGACAGAGAATCTGAAACAGGCTCCAGGCTCTGAGCTGTCAGCACAGAGCCCGACACGGGGCTCGAACTCACAGACCGCGAGATCACGACCGTGAGCCGAAGTCGGCCGCTTAACCGACTGAGCCACCCAGGCGCCCCAAGCCAGTGGTTGATTCTTATTCGGAATAAAGGCCAGAGTCCTTAAGATGGCCAAGGAGGCCTCATAGGGTGCTTTTCAAACTTTAAGGTGCATAAGGTTCACCTGTGGGTCTTGTTAAAGTGCAGATTCTGATCCTGGGTAATGAGTCCTGCTGGCTGACGACTACACTTTTACTGCAGGATCGTCCCCACAACCCACATACTCATCCTCCCTCACTTCTGGGGCCTGTGTCTTATACTCCTCTTCCCTCCTCTTGTTCCAGCCTCAGGGTCTCTGGTCTCTAAGTTGCATGCTCCCCCCTCCTTCTTTGTACTTGCAGTTCCTTCTGCCTAGAACACTCCCCAGGTATTTGTAAGGCTCACTCTCTTCTGTCCTTCAGATCATTTCCCGAGTATCATTTCTCCGGAGACTTTCTCTCCTCTCTGTATTTAAAATGGCACCCCATCTGTCTATGGCTTTCCCTAGCGCCTGTCCCTCTTTGCTTTTTCTGTATAGAAAAGATATACAAAGTATGGCCTCTAGGCCATGGATCAAATCCGGCCCACTGCTTACTTTTATAAATAAAGTTTTATTGGAACAAAGCCACATACATTTATTTATGTATTGCTTACAGCTGCTTTCCTGCTATAATGACAAAGTATTTGTAACAGAGAACTTCTGGTCTGCAAACCTAAAATATTTACTCTGTATCCGACTTTTGACAGAAAAAGTTCACTGACTCCTGCTTTGCAGCATTGACCGCCATCTAACTCACTAGATAAGTCATGCATTTATTTATAATCTATCTCTCCTCACTAGAATGTAAACTCTGTGATAAAAAGGGTTTTATCTGTTTTGTTCGCTGTTAGATTCCTCATGCACAGGAAGGTGACTGGCGGAGAGAGTCACTCAATGAATGTTCGTCAAATGAATGGTTATGAGTTAAAAAATATATACTTATGTATATACAATTATACATACAAACTGGGGGTTGTCAGAGGTGGGGGTGAGGGTGAGTAGGTGAAATAGGTAAAGGGGCTTAAGAGGTACAAACTTCCAGTTATAAAATAGATAAGTCATGAGGATGAAAAGTACAGCATAGGGAATACAGTCAATAGTATAGTAAAAACTTTGTATGGTGACCGTAGCTACACTTATCTTGGAGAGCATTTTGTAATGTATATAATTGTTGAATCACTATGTTGTATACCTGAGACTAATTTAATATGGGATGCCAACTGTATTTTGCTTAAAAAAATCTATCCATCCTTAAACTTTTATTTTTTATCAGTCATTTAGATAGTACTCCTGACTTCCCATCATGTAACAGGAGGACACTATTGGACCTATACTTTCTGCCCCCTCACCTCCCCCCTGCCCTAACTCCTGATGGCCAACATTATTTTCATCCTGTCAGTGTTGATACCGATTGTGTTTGGTACTATAATTATAACTAAATCTCACCTGCTTTGTCTGTAGGTTAATTCTAATCACCCCCGCCAAAAGCATCTCAAATATTGTAATTGGGTAAATAGTAGTTGATATAGAATATAGAAGTGTTAATGAGCCCATGGAGAAGAAATGGTAATTCTAAGCTATGGCGCATGAAGGGAAATATTCCTGTCCTATTGGGTAAATAGATGATCTTTTCTTACTCTCTTTCGGTTATTTAATTTCTGTGTATTTGGATCATGACTTCTGTACAACTTTTGATTTTTCCCAAAGTTCCTAGTGCATCTTTTAAAAAAAATTTGTAGAATATGCAAATGTAGTCATCACATATTTGAGGTCATCGGGCCTCTTAGTCTGTGATTTTGCTGTGGAGTTCACTCTCTCCTTAAGATATTTTTTTCAGAGAGCCTTCTGGCTTTCTCGTCTAATCTTGATAAAATGCTTGCTGGATTTATTGCACAGCTGTAAATCCACCTTGTACATTTTACTTCTGGATTAGTTCCACTGTTTCTTGCATCATATTTATTTATATTTCTTAGCTTCCTTTTTCATTCTGCTATAGTATATTCCCAAGTTATTGTTTTCAGAAGAGGAGTGTGGGAGGGAACTGTACAGTTTCCTGTTGCTGCTGTAACACATCACTGCAAACTTAGTGACTTAAAACAACACACATTTATTATCTTAACACTTCTGTAGGTTAGATGTCTGACATAGGTCTCACTAGGCTAAAATCAAAATATTGGCAGAGCTGGATTCATTTTTGGAGACACTCAGGGAAATCTGTTTCCTTGCCTTTTCTGGATTCTAGATGTTTCTTGCATCCTTTGGCCCTGGGCTGCATTCCTCCGTCTTCAAAGCCAGCATTGTGACATCTCTCTGACCGTTCTTCTCCAGTCACATCTCTCTCTGACCACGAAGGAAAAGGTTTCCCACTTGCAGTGACCCCTGTCAGGGTCCTTAATTTGTTTATATCTGCAAGTCCGTGTGGGGTGACATAGTCATAGGTTTCTGGAATTAGGATGTGGACACCTAATTGTGGGGAGAGTCATTCTTTGCCTGGTATATAATCTTTTGGATTCCCTCCCCCCGCCCCCCCCCCCACATTTTGGAAATTCTCAAATTAGTTTCACACTGTTTATAAAGTTCTAGATTCAAAGGCATGTTCTCTCATAACTTCATAGACACTCCTCCATGCCCTCTGGGGCCAATAACTATTGAGATAAGATCTGTACGCAGTCTGATCCTTTGTCCTTTTTAGGTGCATTTACTGCCAGATCCCCTGGCATCTTTTAGAAGTGTCTTGCTTGAAATTTCATCAGATCATGACTGGGAGTGCATTTTCATTTTTGTTGTTTGCTTTGTTTATGTCTATCATGCTGATATGATCCTGAAATGATCCTTTCAACCTAAGACTCAAATCTCTTTTTAAGGACAAGGAGTATGTTTTCTTTCTTTCTTTTTTTTTTTTTTTCCTATTTTTTTTCTTCAATATCGGCACCACTCCGTGGCTTTCACTAACATCCCCTTAGAGGAATTCTGAGTCTTCTGGACCCGTTCTCCATTTAGTTTAACTTGTAATTTTCTCGTATTTCCCTCCTCCTTGTCTTCTGGTACCTGTGTCATGGGATTGCCTTGACTTCATCTCCCAGAGGACTCATTTGGTCTCTAGCCATTACCAACCTATTATTTGGCCCCACTGCTAAATTTTTGGCATGTTGATGAACATAGTTCACATTTCCAGTGACGCTTCACTGCCTGTTTCTCATGGCGGCACTAACTTTCCAAATTCCTGTGAGCTTTCTGATGAAATGTGCTTTGAAAATTCTCTTCCATTTCTTGCTTATGTCTGTCGCCTCCAGGATCCTCTCTGTGCATTTTTTCAGTGTTGGGATTTCTCTTTCTCATCAGTTTTCCTCAAATGTTGACCTAGTTGGCTTACATTTTTTTAATTACTATTTTTAGAGGTGGGGGGAGAGAGAGTGTGTGTGTGTGGGGGGGGGTGGAGCGGAGAGGGGCAAAGGGAGAGAGAGAGAGAATCCCAAGCAGGCTCTGTGCCCAGTGCTGAGCCTGATGTGGGGCTCAATCTCATGACCCTGGGATCATGATCTAAGCCTAAATCAAGAATCGGACGCTTAACCAACTGAGCCGTCCTGGCACCCCCAGTTGGCTTACTTTTATTTGTGACTCTCTTGCCTGACAGCATAGGCTGCTGGATGGCACGGTTTCCCTTAGTGATCGTGGTCCATTTGTCCAAAAAGCTCTGAGGTAAAAAAAAAAAAAAAAAAAAAAAAAAAAAAAAAAAAAAAGCTCTGAGTAGATGAGCAGGTCCCCTTGAATGGCAGGCTGGTCCTTATCGGGCATGGCGGGGAGCAGAGCGGGTCGCTTGAGCTCTCACTATTTCCGTGGTGAAAGGGAGTGCGCTGTGGGGTTTGAGCACCGCAGCACATTTCTGACTTGGGTGGAACATCTTTCTTCTTTTTCTTCAGCTCAAGATGGGCTTGTGGATTTACCCTGAACTCTTCCCTGCCCTCATCTCCAGCCCTCATGCAGACTGTTGGCCCTTCCCAGGGTAGTCTTGATTCTTTCATCATGGCCATCCCATAGCCCTTTCTGGTTCCCCAGGCCTGCTCACTTATGTTCTAAAGCCTTTCTGGGGCTCTACTAGGTTACATTGGGTCACACACTCACTCCAGTCTTCTGTCTGTGTCTGTCACTGACCTCTTGTGCTCTAGCTTATGCCTTAGTAATTCCATTTGCTTTCTACCCTTCAGAGATTTGTGTGTGGATTGTACCTGCTTGTTTTGTTTTGTTTGTTAATCAGTACTTCCAAGGATTTATGTATTCTATTTTGTACATCTTTGTTAGATGTTCAATGGGGTCTTGTCTGGGAGCCATGTCCAGTCTGACATCTTGAACCATAGACCTGAAATTCTAAAAGTCCAAATGCAATTCATAAAGGAAATAACTTATATAATCTCCTCTTGGAGGTGTTTTTTGCCCCTCTCTCCCAACTGAGATTATTTAGGGCCTCTCCTTGGGACTCTATTTAGAGTCACATGTCACATTGTGTTATTATTTGCCTCCATATATTGGCTGTGCCTCCAGGCTGTAGGGGCTTTGAGTACAGCCTATCTGTTCATCTCTAGATTCCTAGTTACGCACATGGTAGGGAGTCTGAATATTTATAGACTGTGAATGCATATACATCTACTCTGTGAACATGGGAATCCAAGGTACTACTGCATGGCTTTAGCGTTCGAGGGATTCAAAGCATAGTGGGGACAACAGACATGTGCACTGATAATTCTAAAACAGTGTAAAAGAGTGGATGCCAAGTGTGTGGGGCCACGGACAGGAGAGCAGATAACTGTGCTTGGGGGTGGAGAGACGTCAAGAAAGGCCTTCAGAAGGAGATTATATTTATGTAGTTGTGAAGAGCACATAGGGCTCTCAGGTAGTTCCAGGTGTATTAAAGCATTCCAGGAGCAAAACAGTCATTCAAAGTGAATTATGGCTGGGGTACAAAGTGTAAGGGGGGCGCAGTGGCAGAGGAGGGATCTGAAGAGACAGATGGGGGCCAGAACATGCCCGTTGTCTGCGGTGAAGGTGGGCATTTTGTACTCGATCCTGAAGGGAGCCACTGGGAGCTTGTAAACAAGGGGCAGTATGGTCACATTGGCGTATCGTAAAGATGTTGACTGCAGTATAGAGGATGGACGAGCAGAGTCCAGAAGATTTGGGACTTGACTGCAGTAGTCTAAGTGAGAAGTGTTGACCAAGGGAGCAAAAGCTGGAGTAAAGTTGGGGAGATGGGTTTGGGAAACGGCAGGAGGACAGGATGGTGGACTTTGGTGACTATTAGATGTGAGGGGTTGATGGGGAGGGAAGAGGCAAGCTTTCAGAGGCACTTCTGGCGCTGGGGCTCTCGGATCCAATGATTGCAGGAAAGGACATGAGTGCTTTTGTTTTTTGGTAAATCTCAACTGAAAGGCAACAAGGCCGTGGCAGCAGTGATTTATGAGACTCAACCAGGCTGTTTCAGTCCTTTCTGAAATGCGTATTTCAGCTGAAATGAGGGAAAGGCGTGTCTTCAGCTCTGGCTTTGACAGCCAGGCTCTCCGTTTCCTTCCCAGGAAACCGAATAGGATGGGAGTGGGATGTCCTGATGAGCTACATGAGATCAGCTTCTTGTCAAGTTTGGATTAATTTTTAAAATGGAATTAGCATCCAACTGAAATGGATGTCAACTGCTTGGAATGCATCTTTGGATCTGAGTGATTTTGATATGAACCAAATGTGATCGCCTCGTAAAGTTTTTGTCTGTGCAGAACCATCTTGATATTTGAACCCCGCCCCAAGTTTAACTCTTAGGAACCCTCCAAAAGAAGGATACATGTCATTTGTTTGGCCTTTGTGCATCTCTACCTCATTCTCTCTCTCCTTCTCTTTAACATACTCTTTAGCGCTTCTTAACCATGACAACACAATTCAGAAGCATTCGGGAAAAGTGGGGGAAGAAGTCTTACCAGATACGAGCGCTTTCCGGGTGTTGGGCATACCCACCAGCGGTACTGCATGGACCTGCGCAACCACATTAAACATAAGAATCACAATCCCCTTTTGGTAGATGTTGAAATCAGACCTCAAAGGGGCCTTCAAGTTAGTAAATAGCAGAGGGCATTCAAATACAGTGCCATCTGATGTGCCGTATGAACTACCTGCTGTGGCCCAGCGTTATACCTGCAGTACTCCATTTAATCCTCATAGCCGTGGAAAACTGTAGAAACTTAGAGAAGACTAATAAAAAGAGGCTTAGCAAGATTAAAAAGCCTTTCCAGGGTCACTCCTCATCAGGGAAACCTGAGATTTTGTTTTCCTTCTTTATTTGTAGGCCAGCGGTACGCATTATAGGTCTCAGAGGTGTTAAGAGACATATAGGCAATATTATATGGCATTGCAGGAAAACTTCCCATAATGCTATTCAGATGAAGAGAGAACCTCTTTCAAAAGCTGTTTTCTGGATGGCCATACTCAAAGCCTTCGTGATGGGGAAGATGGGAGGGGAGTAACTTGTTCTGCACCCTGGATTGGACCGTTCCGTATTCCACCCTTAATTCTAATACTTCAAACAGCCCTTTGAGGTGGGTGTAATGATTCCTGTTTCCTAGATGAAGGAACTGAAGTCCAGAAAGGTTAGGTAAAGGTTAAGTAATTCACAAGCTTTCCGCCCAGGTCCAGCCGACCCAAAGCTACAGGTTTTCGGAATAGCGCTAACCCACTTGGAGGGCCGTTATTTAGAGAAACACGTAAGGAGGAAGAAAGTGATGAGGACGCAAGCCCTGCCATTGGTATTTCACTTGGCCCATTAAGTTTCCCTAGGTGGTGACGAGACGCCCTTTGATGAAATTTGCAGATGATGCTAAATCAGGCCCTCTGTAGACATGAGTAACACAAAAAAGCAATACAAATGATCCCAAGTGAGGAGGTTAGTAGTGCAGGCAGGAAATAACAAGATGAGATTGATTACCACAAGGGAAATTCTGAATTACAACATCTGTGCCAGCCAATGTGACTAACATAAGCACCTCTCAGTAGCTCAGAGCTCTGCAAGTTGGAAGGGCAGGAGTGGTCACTGTATCTGGCTCCTTCACCTACAGATAAGGAGACTCAGGCTCAGACAGGAGATGGAAATGATCCAAGGCCACAGTCAAATTAGTGACAGGGTTGGGATGAACCCCACGTCTCCTGTCTTGTGACTGACTTCTCCTTTCATTATGGCCCATGGGTTTTGGAGTCAAAGGTACTTAAACTTAACTCCACCGTTTAGATGCTGTGTGTCTTCAGGCGGGTTACTTAACCTGCTTGAATCTGAGTTTTCCTATCTGGAAGAGTGGTAAAGTGATACATATTCCTGAGGGTTATTTTGGGAAGTAAGCGAAATGGTCGGTACCTGACGTATCGAGGTTTAAGAAAGATTAATTCCCTCTATTTGCAGCAGAGGAACCCCTTAAGGGCAAAATAGCTATGGTGCAAGGTACGTGGTCTCCACTACTCCATGCATGAATGGATGCTGAATGAACATCTTCCAGGAAGATGGGCAGTGGATACAGTGGGAGCAGCTAATGCCATACGGCTGCAGTCAACAGTGTCTTCAAGTCGACCGATCGAAAATTAATCACGCGGGGCCTGTTACACGCAAGGGAGACTTGGTGCCACCTCGTGGGGTGCAGGAGAGTAGTGGGGCGGAATGTCACCGACTGCTGAGACCGTTGGGAGAGACAACTTGAGGAGGTGTGACTGGAGCCAGAAAGAATTGTTTTCAGAGGAACGAGCCCACGTGAGCGCCGACTTGGAACATGATTGCCACACGGGGTGCTGCCTAACGTGAAAAGTGGGGGCACGCGTGCCTTGTTTATAGGAGAGGGTGTTCAAGTGGAAGTGGGCCACGTTAAAGGCTGCATTCACCAAGTGTGGAGTTTCCAAAGGAGACAGCCCTCAATCAGTTCTTTGGCTCTTGGATCCTGCGTCTCACACTGGGGACATAGAAGATTGGAGATGAAGATTGCAGGCTAAAAGAAGATTTGTGAGGAAAACGTCTTTGGTGTGAGGGGTGCCCTGAATCCCAGGCCTGCAGGGGTAGGGTCGGGGAAGGGCACATCACCCTTCCTTCAAAACCAGTGTGAGGGCTTCTGTGGGGCCATCTGGAGTGATTGGTAAGAGTCCTCTGAAGCGACAGTGACAGAAGGGGCTGGCTCTGCCTCCTGCCTGGGATAGCTAGCCGCTCGTGGCCATGGCCATGGAGAGGAGGGCTGGTGGCCCTGGATTGGCCTGCCTCTCAGATTCTGTCAGGTCAGAGCTGCTGGGTATTTGTGGAAGAATATATACAGACCACGTGGGAGAGAATGCAGGCCTGGAGCCACGCAAAGTTCTACGCAAACCACCTACTAGGGAGGGAGAACTAACTAGGGAGTCTGCATGAACTGGATTGCTGGAACAAGGGGATGGGTTGTGGGAAGGGGACAGCCAGCTGAGGGGAACCTATCACAAGTGTCATCTAGTGCTCCCAGTGAGGGTCTAAACAAAGGTTGCAAATCCCAGTTCTTCTCCCAGCTTTAATCATCTTTTTTTTTTTTAGTTGTTTTTAAAATTTATTTATTTTGAGGGAGAGAAAAAGAGCAGCAGGGGAGGGGCAGAGAGGGAGGGAGAGGGAGAATCCCAAGCAGGCTTCACGCTGTCCACGCAGAGCCCGACAAGGGGCTCGAATCCACGAACTGTGAGATCATGATCTGAGCCAAAATCAAGAGTCAGATGCTTAGCCAACTGAACCACCCAGGCGGCCCCCAGCTTTAATCGTCTTCAATGAGGCACCAGGAGCAGAGAGTGAGCGCTGGTTTATGACAATACTTGTGAAGTGGAAGTTCTCCGGTGCTGCCCTTTACCATGTTCTCTTCTCTCTTTGTCCCTCTACCAGTCCAACCCCAGGATGTGTCCGCAGACCAGAGGTAGCAGAGTTGTGGGAGGAGGAGCTGGGATATGAAAGGGTACAGTCCCCTGGACTGCAGTAAACCAGAGACAGAGGAGGAGAAAGTATTCATGTTCTACAAAGTTGGAAGCTTTGCCTACTACGTTGACTTTACTGAAATGAGATTTTACTTAAGGATTTGTAAAACCCCGTTTATTTATTATTATTTTTTTTAGTATTCTTTTTTTAAAAAAAATTTTTTTTTTCAACGTTTATTTATTTTTTTTGGGACAGAGAGAGACAGAGCATGAACGGGGGAGGGGCAGAGAGAGAGGGAGACACAGAATCGGAAACAGGCTCCAGGCTCTGAGCCATCAGCCCAGAGCCTGACGCGGGGCTCGAACTCCCGGACCGCGAGATCGTGACCTGGCTGAAGTCAGACGCTTAACCGACTGCGCCACCCAGGCACCCCTCTTTTTTTTTTAGTATTCTTTACACCCAACATGGGGCTCACCAAGATCAAGACTCACATGCTCGTCCGACTGAGCCAGCCAGGCATCCCTTACTTAAAGATTTTAAAGGACTACTGAACATTCGATTATCCAAGAGTGAACAAGGGAGTCAGGGGCCTGCCTCAGCTTTCATCCGGGAGTATATAGGAAGGATTACCCCACCGAGCAGGGGAGAGACATACAAAGTTCCTTTTTCAAATGCAGCTCTTGAGTCCCCTATGTGCGCTGGTCACATTTACATATTTGATTCATTGGGGTGTAGTCTTTACATTGGCTTGTTTGATTTCTTACCAGATGGTGAGTTCTTTGATGCACTAGGACTTATGCTTATAAAAATAGTACTAAGCACTGAGTAGGTCCTCAACACATAGTGTGGAGTGAGATGCCTAGAGGAAAAGTTACTTGAGTGGCTGGTAGAACAAGGACTTCTTCCCACATGCTGACCTGTCTGTTTGGTTGTCCAGGTTCCATCTGCTCAGGCACTTGCTGAGTGCCTCTTATGTCCTTCCCCACAGTCTTTTCTTGTGTCACAAGCGAGTGTGACACCATTCTAATGGTCTCACCTTCGGGACTCCTGATGAACAACACACTTTTATTTTCTCCTCTTCTATCATTATTTGTCTTTGTTCTCTCTGAGGGCCAGACAATGTCGTTCACATCTCTGAATCCCTAGCACAGGACTGGCACCTCAAAGCTGCTCCATAAGAGTGCAGTGAAGAGCTGGACAGAGCAAATCCGAAATCCTTGTAGATGATGTGGGGGTTTGAGTATGAGCTGTGACTCAGGAGGGGCCTGGGTCCCGGACCCACCAGCTACCTGGGAAATATATGATCTTTTCTAAGAACTGGTTTTAAGCGTCATAATTAGGGCAGTAATACTCATCATAAGTGGGACCTGTGAAGGTATCTAGTAAAAGGATCTCAGTTCGGTGCCTTGTAAACAACAGGTGCCTTGTAAACAACAGACTTACTCTTTCATGTATATATATGTGTGTGTGTGTGTGTGTGTGTGTGTGTGTGTGTGTGTATGTACAAAATTATATTTATATAATTATATATAATGTATATATAACTTATATTTATAAATACATAATGTATAAAAAGGTACATATTGTAGTAATAATATAATAATATAAACATAGTATGTATTTATAAATTATGCATTTTATAACACATAATTATATATAATTATATATGTTTGTATAAAAATACATAATGTTATATAATTATACATTTTATACATATATATAATTTTTCAAACCCCCTTTCTCTTTATCTCCATACTTGAAACCCAAGCAGCGTCTGGAGGCAGGAGTCATGGAAATGGTTGGTAGTGAAGGTCAAGATCACATTGGGGGAGAGCTGAAATCAAATAACATTATCTGATACTGTGGTGCGAGAACATGGACATCAGAGGGAGAGAATGTTTGGGTTTGGGTTGGAGTCCTTTCCCTGTCATGTATCCACTCACAACCTTAGCGAGTAAATGACTTTTCTGGGTTTCCTTTCGTGTATCTTTAAAGGATGACAGTAAGATGCCTGGGCCCTTTCTAGAGGGGAAAATCTGTGTCTGTTCATCTCCAGGTTCTTAGCAGCTAACAAAGCACATGGTATTCAATCATCATGATCATATAATAACTGGTAAATAATAATAAATAACTCTTCTAAACCTTTGAATGTATTAATTCGCTTAATCCCAACAGCAACACAATGAGGTAGGTACTCTTAAATTTTCGTAAATACTTGGGGAATGGAGTTTCGCTCACATATCAGTAAACCAAATCAAATGCAACAATGTCCAGAAACACTAATGTATGCCATGAAAATATAAGGTAGCATTTGGGTTTTTCTATTTCTCTACTTTGATGTAGGGGACGTGCTGCTCGAGCTTATCATAAAAAAGGGGAGGGCATCTTCTAAAGAGATTTTACAAGCATTGCCCTTTGTGCGATTTCATTTAACCTTGAGTATAGCTCTTTGAGGAAGATATAATTATCTCATTTTGCAGATTTGGAAGCTGAAGCACAGAATAATAATTAGGTAGCTTAGTGACTTGCGCAGTGGCTATGCAACTATTCTGTGGAAAAGCTATGATCCAGATCAGAGTTGACTGTCTGCAAAACCCAGGCACTGGGAGAGATGGCTAGGTAAGGGAAGAGGGGGGAAATTCAGAGGGAGAGGAGGCATCCGCTGAGTTTGCAGTGGGTTAAAACCATCAAAAGAACTGAAGTCCTGTCCCCTGTCCCCTCCAATGACATTCAAATGTTTTTCTCATTTTGACAGTCAGAAGTAGATGTCCCCGAAGTACCTCTGTTCCCAGGGAAAGGCCAAATGATACGTCTGCTGGGAACTGCACAGGATGAAGAGAGTCTGTTATTTCCAGAGAACTCTGAGAGGTCCAGTGGAGGTCAGGTGTTGAGAGGTGTGCCTTCGGGCTCTCTTACACGTGAACACGCTTATTGTTCTGACTGGGTTATACTTTTTTTACTCTTTTCCCAAATGCTAGGAAGGCAGCACCGAGGTGGGGGAGGCAGAGCTAGGAGGTCGGTGGGAACCCCTGGGATGGGAGCTTGTCCACCTTGCTTTAGTGTTCTGTCCAAGTCCTCCCCTCTGGATCTGAACCCAATAAGAGTGGGCTGGGGCAGCTGACATGGGGAAGCCCTTCCTGTTCTATAGTCTAGGGTCTGAATTTACTCTTTTTTTAGTCTGACTTCCCACATCCTAGGGAGGGTGATTCGGTTCTAACTTTGGGAGAGGATGTGCATGACAGACTACTATTTTTCAACTTTACATTTAATCGTGTCACTTCTATACTTAGCCCTCTTGTTTGGCACTTTTGCAGGTTTCCCAATTAAGGTGCCCACCTGTTCTAAATATATCAGATGCTTATGCTAATTAATTAGGTGGTGTGTGTGTGTGTGTGTGTGTGTGTGTGTGTGTGTGTGTGTGTGGCTGGCAGGGAGTGGGTTACCTGACTGACAGGTGGAGTCCCTGTGATTCAAGTCTACCCAGAACTGTGAAATCTCGAACCAGTTATTAACCTCTCTGGGCTTTGATTTCATGCTCAGATAAAGAGAGTCCTAATAGTGCCTACATGATTGGGTTGTTCCTAGTGTTGAGTCCATTTCTGAAAGGCACTTAGGAGAGTGCTGGAACTACAGTGAACACTCAGCGTTAGAAGTTATTTTTGTGAGTTCTCACCGACTCTCTTTTTACACATGAGAAAATGGACCCTGAGTAAGTTTAAGCAACTTGCTCAAGGTCCTACAATAAGCTCTTGTTAGGAAGAGGGGGAAGAATTTGAGGATATTAGGATTGTGTCTCCACCTGGGACTCAGAATGGGCTGGGTTCTGCGCTGCTGTTCACTGGCCCTTCCTAACGGTGGTCAGTGGCGGCCTCGCACCCGAGGCACGTGGTTACAGAAGGAAGCAGAACACACAGGTATGTGCCTGCCCTTTGAGGCACAGCTCTCAACCCAAGAGCAGCACACTCCACGAATAGCCTCGGACCAGCCTGATGATTCCTTTCAGGAGCCGGGAAACTGGTGGGCAGAGAGGGGGAAGCCTGGGAAAAGGTGGTCTTTCCTCCACAGCTGTTGTAATCGAACTTCATCTTGGCTGTGTTCAAGGCCATTCACAAACTGTCCGCATTCTCGCTCATCAACCTCATCTCCAAGCTGTTTGTATTCCAGCCCCATCTGGATATTCTGCATCCTGGGTCCTCTATACGCCAATCTGCTCCAGCAGGAAACGAGTGGCTTGACATTGCCCCCCCCCCACCTCCTTTCTAATCCTTCCTGTTGTGACCAACAAAATCCTGATTAAAATTTTCCATCTTATTTTTAGTTTAGATTAAGCCTGACCAAACGATCACAATGTGTTGGTGCCATTTGCAACTGCAAAATCTTTCCCAGGGCACATTGAGCTTAGATAAGCAGTCAACCCAAAATGGAACCGGCAGTAATTCAACCTACATATGCAAATCTTTGTTATTGAACCAAACGCCAAAAACTGTATATGGAATAATCATGGTTTCTTGTCAAAGTTAGATCTGCACTATATGATGTGAGAAATTGGATTTGGTAGGAATTATAGCCACAAAATAAAATTCACAATGACCAAAGCTATAATTAATTAAATGAGGTACAGACAATACACTGATTCAGGAAATCGAACCTGTATAGGATTGAAATGAAAATTTCATTTTGAAGAACGTACAATGAAAGTGAAAATGTAGAAATTAAACACTGTCTACCTGTGGTGCAATAACGATGTAAGTGTCTGTACCCTTGAAGTAGATGGGGTCAGAGTAACTGATGAATCAAAACGACAAAATCAGTATCTAAAGGGTCAAAATGAATTCCACTTAGCCTGGCACAGTGACATGTTTGTGTGACATGTTTGATGACACATTTCCCTAGAAGCTAAGACAGCCCTGGCTGGGTGATGAATCTCCCCTTTGCTACCTGCAATGACCTGTATTGTCTGAAATGATCAAGATCTTTTTCAGTGCTGTTAGCAACAAAAGAATAGAATGCAGACACCAAATGAACATAGGTTTTGCCATGTGCGTCACCTCCTGTGGGGCATCCCCAAAGTGTGCTGGTCAAGCCATTCTTCCTGGGCACTGTATATCTTAGGCGTATACAAAACTTTAGGGGCCAAAGTAAGTAGCTTTCAAAAACTGACATTTAAAAAGTACCTAAATTGGCCCATAAAACTTCTTTTGAGAAAACACCTCCTTTGACTGTCCTTTTGTGATGTTAGTCATCTCCCAGTCATTGACTACATAGGACACTGGATGCTTAGATATGGTTCGTGCCTCCAAAGGAGGCAAGACATAGTCACTCCCACACCTATATACAGCACAGTGTGCTAAGTTTAATAATAGACTCTATCTACTATGCAGAGGATATGATAATCAGCTTTGCTAGGCCAGTGTCAGAGGGGCTGATCCTTAAGTAAAATCATCAAAGTCCAAGGAATGAATGCATCTAGTTGGAGGTGCAGCATGGATAACGTGGTGGGGAAAGTATTTCAGGCAGCTGGGCGTTGGCAGATGGAGAGCAGGGTCTGGAGGTGAGGGCTCGTGGGAACTCTAGTGGTGACCATGGCGGCCTCTTCTTCCCAGATCACAGTAAGCTCCTGTGTCCAGGCATGGGTGCTCTCCCCAACTGGATATCCACTGCTTCCCATAGGGCTAATGGGTGTTCTGAGACGTTGCAGAGTTATCTGAATAGCCTCTCAGGGTTGCTGCGCGATTTTGGTTTGAACTTACGGCACAGGTGGGCGTAGATCACATTCATTCCGTGACTGTCTAGCAGTTTGCAAGCTGCTCGTGAGGGGTCTGGGGGCAGGAGGACATGACCTTAACTCAGACGTCAGGCTGATGGTCTTCATTCTGAGGTATATGCCCCCTTAGAGGTGCCTAAAGACTTTCAAGAAATGTGCAGCATAGTTTTAGCGGAATCGATTTCTAGCACCTTAACTTCCATGTATGTTCTTTCCTACCATTGATCTCCCCAACAGCTTTCCTGCTGGCAAATTCTCTCCTTCACAGTCTCCCTTCCTCTCCCTCTTTTAAATAACTGTTGCTTTATCAATTTTAAAATTTACACACACTCACATATGCACACACACTTCACAGAAGTACTGGATGATCAATGAATGACTAGGTTCTAGCATAAAAATCTAACACATTAGGATAAAATCCTGTGGGAGAAGTGACCTAGACACAGGAGCTCAAGGGGTTTCTGGAAAATAAAAAAGAAGAATGTAAAATTTCCAACTGCTAAGGAAGAACTCGTTTCTACATTTTTCAGATGGATTGTGGTAGGTTTTTTTTTTTTATTTTTTTTTCAACGTTTATTTATTTTTGGGACAGAGAGAGACAGAACATGAACGGGGGAGGGGCAGAGAGAGAGGGAGACACAGAACCGGAAACAGGCTCCAGGCTCTGAGCCATCAGCCCAGAGCCTGACGCGGGGCTCGAACTCCCGGACCGCGAGATCATGACCTGGCTGAAGTCGGACGCTTAACCGACTGCGCCACCCAGGCGCCCCATGTGGTGGGTTTTAAGTAACTGGTGTTTAGATCAAATTGGGTACATGCAAAAGAGCAATGTCACAATTTTATTTTAAAATGTCAATATTTACAACATGTTTTTGAAAGTTTCCATGAAGACTTTCAGATGTCAACTTAAAATGTGTGAGGGGGTACAGAGCTTTTTGAAAACTGTTTTAAGGGTACATGAGGAAAAAGTGAGCATGCCTGGCAAGGCATTCCTGGCCCGGGTACTGGATTCTGTTCTTGGGACCAGCACCTATCCCGCCCGCTATCTGTTACCCTCAGGAGTGGGGTCCAGAATCTAGGACCCAGAGCCCCATTTCAGGGTCCCTGGAGCCTGGGGAGTCTCCTTCCTGGGGACTTGTTACCAGTTCTCAGGGAACCTCACACACAAAAGCCTTCATTCTGCCTATTTTCTCCCATTATTATGTTCAGTGGTCCATTAGAAAGAGATTAGTTCCTTTGAATAGAACCCAAACCCTTAGGAAAACAAGCTTTAGATAAGGAAAGCCACACCTTTAGAAATAAAACTATAGTAGTCTTGATTCTCTCTTTGGAGAGAGAAGTATTACCCATCTTCCCAGACCAGACCCTGCAGAAGCACGCAGGCCAGTGTTGGGTGGAGAAGGAGCGTGCTCTTTTAGCCTGATGATCCCACCCACCACTTCCGAGCTGTGAGACCTTGGGCGAATTCCTCACCCTCTCTGAGCCTGACTGTGGTGCTCATGGAATGAATGTGATCTACTCCCACCTGTGCCTTCAGGTCAAACCAAAATCGCTCAGCGACTCTGAGAGGCTACTCAGCTCTGCAACGTCTCAAAACACCCATATCGGGAACGGGAGATCAAAATGTGATCCTCTTACACTTTTTATAGATTAGAGGAGCTATTTATGAAAGTGCCTAACCTAGAGTGCGAAATGTAGTAGACAGCCCATGAGTAATTATTCTGAGCGCTGACTAATAAGTGCTATTTCTTTTACTGCATGTGGGGAAACAAAGGTGAAGAGGTTGGCCATATATCTGGGTGAAGTTTGCAAGCTCCCGAGAGCCAGGCAAATGGAGCAGGCAGCCAGAGTGGTGCAGCAGGGGACGCTTACAAGGACAGAGGGGAAGGCCGGCTAAATGACCGGATACGCAGAAGACTGGAGGACCCGATCTGGTGTTGGTGTTGGGGATAGCTTCTTTGAGACCACAACATCTAAGAGAGGAAATGAAGGCCCAGAAGGAGTTGGGTGGGCACAGAAGGGGAAATACCATTGTGGGCACTGGGGAAGTCCGAAGCAAAGGCCTGGAGGCAGAGATCTCAGGGTGGGGTGGGCTGGGAGTACCACAGTCAGGCTGGAGAGGTAGAGAGGGGCTGTGTGCCAGGCTAAGGGCGTGAGGCTTACTTCCTTTCTTTAAGGGGTTGCCGCTATAGGGTTTAGTCTGGGAATGCCCTGGCCTGCTTCTCAGTTTAAAAATCTCCCAGGGCGCCTGAGTGGCTTAGTCAGTTAAGCGTTCTACTCTTGATCTCAGCTCAGTTCATGATCTCATGGTTCCTGGGATGGAGCCCCACATGGGGCTCTGTGCTGACAGTGTTGGAGTCTGCTCGGGAATCTCTCTCTCCCTCTCCCCATTCTGGTGTTCTCTTTCTCTTTCTCTCTCTCTCTCTCTCTCTCTGTCAAAATAAATAAACATAAAAAAAAAAAAAAAGAGAAACTTCCTGCTGTAGTAAGGAGCAGATAGCAGGTGCACGTCTGGAGATCAGGAAGACCAGTCACTCTTCTAGTCCAGGAGCCTCTCAAGTGCACAGAGAAATGTTTGTAAATTCAGGGCCCAGGACAGTGGCTGTTACGGAGTAAGAGTTTGATGCAGTGTTCGTTGAATGAACTGGCCAGTGACTCGGCAAACTAATTTTGCCCGATTTTACATTAACCAGGGCAAAAATGACTGCTGAATGTAGTTTCTCATCAACGTCCCCTTCCATTGCCCCCTCAGTGCTCTCAGCAGATCCATGCCTGCAGACAAAGCAGCTGAAAAAACGATTGCCTGCTAGTGAGCGCAGGAATTGCCCTACGCGTCCCTCCTCACATCCACTTGAACCCCGAACCTTCTGTCTCACCACTGCCCTGCTCCCTGTCTTATTTGTCCTCATAAGTTCCTTGCTGAGCCCTGTTCAGTTTGACCAGTCCCCTTTTACGGTGTGATTTACCTGCCTCCAACCTGGTTTTCTCAGAAGGCGCTTTTCCCTGCTCCCGAGAGGCCGTTCCCCCTTGCCCCGGGTAGGTGATCAGACAAGCAGCATGCGGTTGGTTTGTAACAGAACCGCCCAATGGCAACAACAAAAATCCCTTTTCAGTTCACCTCGCCTGGTGGCCCTATCATAGGTACAGTGCGATTTCCCTGAAGCTTTGTGCAATTGTGAGAGTTAGGACCCCATGAGCTATTCCACTTTGGGGCATTTTCTCTAAGACTTGCTTCACAAGTCCGGACCTCGGGGCCTGTCATTATGCTGAGGGACAGCAGGAAAGCAGTTGAGGAGGAGAAATCAATGAAAAGGATTCTTATCATAAGCTCCTTCTCTAATTTGGGGAAACAGAAATCTCTGCATGTTTTCTCAATAAGCACTTCATCAGAAGCCTTCTTATCCTGACAGGCTTCACTCTTTCATAAACACAGCAAGAATAACCTCTGGACGCTGGCCTACCATAGTCAAGTATGAAAATGTGAATTCCACGGGTCACTGTTTGTGCAGCCGCCAGATGTGGATGAAAGGAGAAGGGTGTTTTATTGTGTTTTCTTAAGAAACAGAGAAAGGTCTGTCCTGAGATGGGCCTGCTTCCCTCCCACACAAGTGGCCACCATGTGGCCAGAGGACAGCTAGCTAATTTGCAAGATTAAGCTTTTCCAAATATTTAGAATTGGTCTATTCTGTCTTCAGCTAATAAAATGGATTTCTGCTCCAAAATGGATTTAGGAAGCAGACACAAGAGCTCCTAAGGGCTTGTTGGCAAGTTACCTGTTAACAAGGTCCATCTGTCAAATGGATGTCCGATGGGTAAGCTCTACATGGATCTCCTCCTTGTCCTCCCAAGGACGCCTACATTCGTGCCTAGGTTCTGCTGAGGACAGACGGAGGCCAGTGCCAGCTGAGGCCGAAAGATGTTCAGGACGTAAGCTTCTGTCCTCTGTCACACGTTCATCCCCTACAAGTGCATAAAGAACAACCATATGTTGAAAAACAAACCCACGCACCAAATGAAAAATCTACATTAATTGCAAATGTCTTTATTCAATTCAATGTTTCATTCACTAATCGAATGTTGAGTGTTTACAATGTGCCAGAGGCTTTAGGTACTAGGGAAATAGATGAAGTAAGATGTAGTCTCTGCCTTAAAGGAGCTTGCAATTTATGTGGGGACGCAGAGTTAAAAATCTACAATGTAAAGTACTGTAAAACATGGGCTATAAAAGGAACTTAGGAGAAGGTGGCCCAGAGTCTCTCTGGGGGGAGGGATCAGGGAGTTTCACAGTGGAAGTTACTCTTGAGCGGAGCCTTAGAGAATGAGTAGGAGGTTTCCAATGGGGGAAGTGTTCTCAGGACAAAAGAATAGACCCTTTATGGACAATGCTGTATTCCTGGAGTGATATGTGTTCCTGTGGCTGGATTGTGAAGTAGGAGGAAAGGGAGAGGTGGCCCTAAGGAAGTGAGGAAGGCAAGAGCCCAGTCACAGGGGCATTATTCATGCCAATGCATTTATATTTATCTGTAGGCAACGAAGGGGGGGGACACACTGGGGCCATGAAGAATGTTGATTGAAAGCAAAGTGGCCATGCCATAGTGCAAAAGATGGTTTGGAAGTGAGTGAGACAATACATATTTAGTCTAGAAGGTGAAACATACCTGCTGATAATTAACCATAATAAAGGGTAATGAGCTTTAATAGGGTGATATGGGGCTCTCTCTTTGCCCTTTCAGGTCTGCTCTCCACCCTTCTCTACCACACCCTGCACCATAGGATGCTGTTCTGTATGAACTGAGTCCGTGGGTTTCCTAGTCCCTGGATTTAGCTGAGTTCTGCTAATGGAAGCCTGGGTAGGAGATGGAAAAGACAAAGACGAATAAAGTCAAGGTATTATTCTTCAGGGGTTACCTTGGCCTTGAGAGAAGTCACAGCTCCTCTCCACACGACCCTTTCCTGCTGAGTTCCAGTAACCTCGCCCTGTCCTCACTCTTTCGCACATAGGGGTGTCAGAAGCCTTGCTGACCCATGGACGCTGGCTATTTCTTAGAGTTTCCTTACATCCTGCCCACGGATTCCCAAAGAATCCCTTTATTCAATACTTCTGAGTCATGCAGATAGGAGCAGGCCGTCTGTTTCGTGCTGGGGCTCTCTACTATTCCAGGTGGCACAGGGGTGGAGTGGGCAGAGCACTTTGGTTCTGCCTGGGGCAGGGAGAAGGAGTCAAGAGCCTTCAGGGCAGGGGCGGCATTTGAGCCCTGTCTTGACCAATGAGATTGAGTGTCCCAGGCATCAAAAGTGTGAAAGGCATTCTGGACTGAAGGAGTAGAATCCACAGATGAATAGCAGAATGCAGGAACTGGGCGTATGCAGGGTGCTGCGGTTGACTGGAGGGGAGGGTGCCTGGAAAGTGAGGTGCGATGCGGTAGACGAGGGGCAGAGATAAAGTAGGTCAGAGGGGAAGAATCTGGAATGCCAGCTTAAGAGTCGTCCCCGGAAAAGGGGCAAGAGTGGTGGCAGCACTGGGAATTGAATTATATAAGGAAGGTGGAAGGGTCTGGGAGTGTTTAGCTTATAGAAAAGGCAGCGTGATCATTGTCTTCAGATATGTGAAGGATCTGGATAACAGTATGGCAATATGTGTTGTGAGTTCATATTTTTTGGCCCAGTAATTCTGTGTCTAGGAATTTAGCCGAAGGAAGCAATCCAAAATGCAGACAGAAACGTTCACTGCTACATTATTTATAATAGTCAAGAATTGGAAACAACCTAAATGCCTGGTAAAAAGAGAGTTGTTAAATAAATTAGGGCAGATCTTTACGATATCATGTGGTTGTTAAAATAAAGTGCATACAAAATTTAAAGGCATGGGAATATACTTTTAATATCATGTTAAGTAAAGAGTAGGATACAGAATGTCTGTACAGAATGATGTCAGGGACGTAAAAATATACGGACAAAATAAAGTTGTGAAACTCTTATTCATAGTTATTGCTGTTGATGAGTTTGTGGGGGAGGGACATGCTCAGGATGTTTCAAACATCATTGGTAAATAGGAGCTGGGAGGTGGTATATTGTGGAGATGAGTACACAGCCTCTCGAGTGAAAAACAACGAACGAGCCGGCCCCATCTCAAGATACAGGTTGTGCTGTTTGTTTACCATCTCCACCTCCTCCACCTCTTCCACCTCCTTCACCTCCATCACCACCACCTCTGTGACCTCCACCTCCTCCACCTCTACCACTGCCACCTCCACCATCTTCACCTCCATTACCCCTGCCTCCACGACCTCCTCCACCTCCTGCACCTCCATCACCCCCACCTCTGTCACCTCCTCCACCTCCTCCACCTCCACCACCTCCACCACCTCCTCCACCTCCACCACCTCCTCCATCACCACCTCCATCACCCCCACCTCTGCCACCTCCTCCACCTCCACCACCTCCTCCACCTCCACCACCTCCTCCACCTTCACCACCTCCTCCACCACCACCTCCATCACCTCAACCTCCTCCACCTCCTCCACCTCCACCACCTCCTCCACCACCACCTCCATCACCCCCACCTCTGCCACCTCCTCCACCTCCTCCACCTCCACCACCTCCTCCACCTCCACCACCTCCGCCATCACCACCTCCATCACCCCCACCTCTGCCACCTCCTCCACCTCCACCACCTCCTCCACCTCCACCACCTCCTCCACCTCCACCACCTCCTCCACCTTCACCACCTCCTCCACCACCACCTCCATCACCTCAACCTCCTCCACCTCCTCCACCTCCACCACCTCCTCCACCACCACCTCCATCACTCCCACCTCTGCCACCTCCTCCACCTCCTCCACCTCCACCACCTCCTCCACCTCCACCACCTCCTCCATCACCACCTCCATCACCCCTACTATCTCTATCACCACCACCTCCACCTCCACCATCTCCACCATCACCTCTGCCTGCATCGCCACTGTCACCACGAGAACCACTTCTACCAGCAACACCTCCACTTCTGTCACCTCCACCACCTCCACCTCCACGGCCTCTACTACCACGACCTCCATCACCACCCCCACCTCTACTATCACCATGTCCATGACCACCTCCACCTCCACCACCTCCACCATCTAATTCATTGATCATGTGCATGTATATACCAAGCGTATAACACACATGTCTCTGCATATTTTATCTCGTAATCCTCTCACCTCTGTAAGGCAGGTTTTATTTTTACTCACATTATCAAACGAGGGAACTGCTCAGAGAAATCAACCAACTTATCCACGATCACACGGCAAGCACACTTCCAAATTGAAATTTGAACCCGGGTTATCGGACTCCAAACTGTTGTGCCATCCTGCTAGTCCATCACTTCTGTGTGGTCGTATCGCTGTCTCCGGTCACGTATCATTGGGTAGACGTTTTTCGCGATAATGAACTGCAGTGCTGAAAATGGCACATCTTCTTGGTGTTGGCTCCGTTTATTTATGTTTATGTATTTATTTTGAGAGAGAGAGTGTGCACAAGCCGGGGAGGCATATAGAGAGGGTGACATCATCCCAAGCATGCCCCATGCCATCAGCACAGAGCCCCACATGGGGCTCAAACTCACAAACTGTGAGATCATGACCTGATCCGAAATTGGACGCTTAACCAACTAAGCCACCCAAGGGCCCCGAGAGATATTGGCTGCCTTTAAAGTAGATGATGTCAGTGAGAGAAAGTCCTATGACACTTATTTAATAAAAGCAAAGAACTATAAATAAATAAATACAAACATACATAAATAAATGTAAATAACTCCTCTTTATTGAGACCTTATCATGTGCCCAAAAATGTTTTTAGTCTTTTACATGTACTAATTTAATTATTTCAAACACCATATGAGTTTAGGGCGGCTCTGATCTTCATTTTACACGTTGAGGACGCGGACTTTACGGAACTTGCCTCTGTTCTCACCGCTAGGCAAGATACTGAGCAACAAAGACGAGACATACAGTCCACTGTGTTCCGTACCACTACTGGTTCTGGGTATGCATCTAATGAAGTGATTTATTTATTTCTGCCCTTAGTGGCTAGAATTCCTCTCAGGGAGATAACAGTCTTTCTTATGAAAATACCTTGATACACTATTTGGGAAGCAAGGCGTTGTCAGGAGTTTCCACAACACAAGAATAGTCAAACCCCTCTGCCTGAGAATGTGAGAGGAATTTAATTTTTGCTCCAGAGAAAGAGAAGGGAGGGGAGGAGCAGAATGCCGTAGGAGAGAAGAATCGGCTGGGATGGGGCATGGAATGGCACCTGGTGTTGTGCAGGGAGGCCAAGGAATGTTTAAGAACAGGCTATATACCTTAATGTCGAAGTTCTTAATGTTTTAGATGTAAATCTCTCCCTCCACGATGCCCATAAGTAGTACTATGTTCACAAACTCTGTATGATTTTATTATGATGATGGTCATTATTATTATCGGCAGAAATTGAGGAAGGGCCCGAATCTCACATTGGGCTCAATGCTGTGTGAAACGGAATCAGCAGATTTAAAATAGCCTAGAATCCTATACGTATGAGCAAGGGTTGCCCCTGGAATTGCAGACCCTGGAGGAGGGCTTCAGACATTCACAGGGGACTCCAGCCATTCCTTTCAAGATCTCTCCAGGAACAGAAGCACCAGGGAACACCTGAGTTACCTACTTTAGCAGGTTTAAACCTCCTAACAATCCTATCATTTCTTACTCTGGCCATTTTCTTTCCGAAACAAAGAAACAGAGTTCAGAGAGAGTATGGAACTTTTGGGTCTATGACAATAAGAGAAACCCAGGATTCAAAGCCAGGTTGATTTCAAGTCCTGTGAACTTCCCAGGACCTCTCACGGTCTCACCTGTCTTGGTGTTTTTCTTGTGTTGATCCTCTGTGGGAGAGCCTCACAGGGTAGAGTTGTTACAAAACAACTTCAGTGGTGGGGTTTCTGAATCTCCAGGGCTTAGACCCAATTCAGCAACCAGGGTGGACTTCTGCATCTGGTTCTCAGTAGGGCAAGGGAATCTAGACCACCCCTGTGGGGGTGAGCCAACGACTAATTTAAAGTAGTGATGGGAATCGACCTGAATGGGAGTGGTAATAGTTTCCCAGTCTTAAAAACGTAAAAGTCACTTGTTCCTAGTTTTACGCATGCAAATTTTTATTAAGATCTGCTCAGCCTCATAACAGAATTCTCATCATTTTATGGTATTTTTTTTTTATTTTTATTTTTATTTTTGGGACAGAGAGAGACAGAGCATGAACGGGGGAGGGGCAGAGAGAGAGGGAGACACAGAATCAGAAACAGGCTCCAGGCTCTGAGCCATCAGCCCAGAGCCTGACGCGGGGCTCGAACTCACGGACCACGAGATCGTGACCTGGCTGAAGTCGGACGCTTAACCGACTGCGCCACCCAGGCGCCCCCATTTTATGGTATTTTTAAAACTAAAGACGAATACATGTTTATTGTAGAACATGTGTTAACTGAAAATTTCTTTCTGCTCTCCTAGATTGCCTTTTCGTTCCTTTATACACTTTCTTTGGATTTGATTCTTACTTAAATGTATAATAGAGTTGTGTCATAGCCTCAAAAAGAGGTGATTATCGACTATCTTAGCATCTCACTTCCGTAATGACTGTCTTTCTGGCTCTCCATCTAAAAAGTGAGGAGGAAGTGCATAGAAGCACTTATAATAGCAGTGGTTCCCAAATTGTGTTTTCTGGAAAAATAATCCTATGAGATGTTAATGGATGTTGTGGGGAGGAGAAAGGCTCAAATGACTTGGAGAATGCTGTATTAAATTTAAAAAAATAATGGTTTCTAAATTGCAGCTGAACGGACAGGATTTTCTATAGGCTTTGGTGTTAACAGGGATTAAGGCTTCTCTAGAAAAAGGGAGAGGAAGACAGATAACATTTACTAAGCACTCAGGACCCTGTGTCCTTTGGGCAACCCTGGTGTGAAGGGAAGAATATGGGACAGGGTAGCTAGAGGCCTCTCTTTTCTCTTAGTTTGCCTCTGATGTGCGTTATGACCTTGGGCCAACTCCAGCCATCCAATCGTTGGTAAAATAAACAAGGATATGTTTGAGGTGGGGGTTAAAGGATGCATGATATTTTGATATGAGGAGCAGAGATGGTCCAGGTGGAGACAACTGAATGGGCAAAGTACAAGGCACTTTCCTACCCAGAGTGATAGGAAACCAAATAATTCTTCCCCTGTTTTGTAACAACTCTACCCTGTGAGTAGAAAAGGCAACTGGCGTATTTTCTTCTGAGACAGAGACCTTCACATTCTTTTCATTTGTTTTAATGCTGAGAAACCCACCTGCCTTTTCCTAAGTGTTCCTGCCCACATAGGTAGACCACATCGTAAAAATTCACGTTTGAAATAAGAAACCTCACTACTTCCCTCATTTTGACAGCCAGACTTTGGGTTTATGGAGAAATTACAGATGAATGTCTTCAAAATCCAGTGAAGGACTTTTATGGCCCGTTCCTTGAATGGCAGGTCTAGAATTTTCATACATGGCTTATTTTTACTAATTGTATAAAACATCTATGCACACTTGTTAGAAAAGTGTTTGTTTTATTAAGAGCAAAAACAGCATGAACCAGAACATTATTTGGATTCTAATTGTGAAATAAGTTACTCACTTAAAAAAAAAAAAGTCTCGAATTTGCAGCAGATCAACATTTCAATTCACCACCATTTCGTATCCTTGGAGCTGCAGAAATGACTACAGTAGGCATTGTGCTATCAAGGAGCTTACACTTTGTGGGGAGACAGACTAGGACACAGCTGAGGATGATAACACAGTGCCCCCGAAGTGACGCTTGTGTCCACAACAAAAACCCTATAGATCTCAAAGGGAAGAATAATGGTCTTGCTTATGGAGACTTAGGCAGCTTCACAGACGTGGTATTTGAACTGCTTCATGTAGCCGAATAGGATTCTGTCTCTAAGAGGAAGGACATAGAGGCAATGCTACTCCGAGAAGCCTTCCTGACGTCCATAACCAAATCAATTTCTTCCACGATTACTCTCATAAACAGTATTCTGATCCTGTGTCGCATGTACAACCTCCGATGTTTCCGGTTTTTTGTACCATTTTTTTGTTCCCGTTTGTCTAGTTAATCTGGTTAATGTTAGATTATAGGCCTCTGAGAGCAGGGATCATGTCCTTCTCTTTTCTCACTACTTGGAACCCAGACCAACATGAACAAAGACAAAGAAGCGGGAGGTAAGGGCATTTTAGGGGGATGCACAGTAGTTCATTCAGCACGGCTAGAGTAGGATGCAGAGAGGAACCAGAGACTGGAAAAACCTTGAGCCAAAATGTGTTCGCTTGTAGCTACCAATTTCGAACGAAAGTACCCAGATGAAAGTGAGTTAGCCAACCAGCATTCCTAAATAGCCAGTTTGACTCTCCCCCCCCCCACCTAATTAATCTATTGTTTCCAATGTCCCATGATTAAAAGTCATTGTTTACTCCAAAGCCAGGTAGTCGGGCCTCAGAGCTTTTTTCCAAAAATTCTTTTGGGGGTGCCTGGATGGCTCAGTCAGTTGAATGTTCAGCCTCGGCTCAGGTCATGATCTCGCGGTTCGTGAGTTTGAGCCCCGCGTCAGGCTCTGTGCTGTCAGCGTCCCCCTTCTCTGTCTGCCCCCCCTCCACCCCCCGCTTGCACTCTTTTTCTCTCAAAAATAAAATACACATTAAAAACAATAAGTAAATAAAATAAAAAACTCCTCTTGGTTCAAAGACCTCTCATTCCGTCTACTCATTCAGAGTGAAGAGGAACTTTGGGATAACACAATCCTTCTTAGGCTCCCAAGTCAAGTTCGGTGTACTGCCTCGCAGAATCCCGGAACCTCAGGGCTGGAAGGGACATCAGTTGGAGAAATTGAGGCTCAGGTTGAGGAAGTGACTTGCCGGGGACCACACAGCCAGGCAGGAGCAAAGCTGGGCCTGGAGCCCAGATGTATGCGACTCCACTCCATCTCGTCATCCCCTGCTTTTCTGAAGCCACTTGTCTTTCATTCAGCAAACTTCTGCACTTCCAGGCTTCCTGCCCCAGAAGAGTTTCCTGTTTTACCTCCAAAGCCATCAGCAGCCCTCGGGCCCCTGCCAAACATCTGGCACTTGACAGGGATGTTCCCTGCTTCCCCCTCTCTGCAGGGTGCTGAAGGGGTGGGTCGTGAATTATGCCTTGATTCCATCCAGCTAAGCAGAGTGTAAATAAACAGAAGCGTGGAGAGCATGTGTGTAGATGGATAGCCAGCGTTATGTATCCCTTTCTGTGCGGCTATCTGCAGGAGAGTCCTGGCAGCCCATCTCTGGGGATGCCTCCCTCAGGCTTCACCTCTCCCCTCGGTGGGGGCTCCCTGAGACCCGGCCACTCTCTGTGCCCTCCATTTCTACCCCTCAAAACCCTCTCTTAACTCTCCCGTGATACGGAACTGCATATACGCCCCACACCATGCCATGTTCTTTCGTGTGCCACTTTTTCATTCTTGCTTTGTCCTTTGTTGGGCGTTCTCTCTCCTGATTTGTGGGCCTTTAAGAAAGCTCAGTTTAAGAGCAACTTCGGTGAAGCGTCCTTGATTCCTCCAAACTTAAGAGCTGCTTCACCTGTTCTCATTCTGCACTTTGAGCCACTTTATACTTTCATTGTAGCATTTATCTTACTGGATTACGCTTGTCCATCTCCCCCACCAAGAATATAATATTGATACCTACGATGTATTAAATTTTTGTTTTCGTTTTATTTAAATCCAGATTAATTAACATGCAGTATAGTGACGATTTCAGGAGTAGAATTCAGTGATTCATCACTTACATAGGACACCCAGTGCTTATCCCAACAAGTGGCCTCCTTAATACCCATCACATATTTAGCCCGACCCCATCTTCCTTATCCATTCACCTGTTGATGCACATTTGGGCTCTTCCTATGCTTTGGCTACTGTTGATAGCACTGCTATAAACATTGGGGTGCATGTGCCCCTTCAAAGCAGCATTTTTGTATCCTTTGGATAAATACCTAGTAGTGCAATTGCTGGGTCATAGGGTAACTCTATTTTTAATTTTTTGAGGAACCTCCGCGCTCTTCTCCAGAGTGGCTGCACCAGTTTGCATTCCCATCAACAGTGCGTAAGTGTTGCTCTTTCTCTGCATCCTCGCCAACATCTGTTGTTTCCTGAGTTGTTAATTTTAGCCACTCTGATAGGTGTGATGTGGTATCTCATTGTGGTTTTGATTTGTATTTCCCTGATGATGAGTGATATTGGGCATCTTTTCATTTGTCTATTAGTCATCTGGATGTCTTCTCTGGAAAGTGTTCACGTCTTTTTCCCATTTCTTCACTGGATTATTTGTTTTTCAGGTGTTGAGTTTGATAAGTTCTTTATAGATATATTGGAAAGTAACCCTTTATCTGATATACCATTTGCAAATTCTGCCAGTTGCCTTTTATGTAATACCTACAATTTAATAAGCACAGACAGTGTGCTAGGAAATGTGTTTAGAATTTCACTCATGTTGCTGTGGTTAACCTTTGGAATAACCTTGTGAGTCTGGTGCCCTAATTTGGGTTTCTTGCAAAGCCAAGCCTGGTATGAGACTTGGGTACCAGTACAGGGGATCCCAAGAAGAACGAGTGAGGGAACAGAGAGAGGGAGACAGGGAAGGAGGGAAAAACAAAATAAGTTTGTGTTTTTGAGGTCTCTGCAGTAGGCAATGAAGGTTCAGTTCTGTCTCCTAGAAAAGTGGGCAGCTGAAACATTTATCCACCAGAGACATCTGCTTTAGCAGATAGCCCCATTTTGCAGGTGAGGGAACCAAGGCTTCTGCCTTTAAAGCTTGGGCTCTTCACTAGCAGAACTAGAGTCTGAGCGCCCTAAAGGCGTGGATCATGCTTCCTTAGTCGCTGCAGCTTTAAGACCTACCAAAGACTCAGCACCTTATGGGAACTTAGAAGGTGAGAGCTGAATAAGCAAAGGCATTGGCAGAGTGGTAATTTGGGGATTTGCAGGGTTGATTCTTTCTTCAAACATTCATCCAATTTACGATAAGCAACTCAAGGAGCTTATAGCCAAGAAGGGAAGGCAGATGGTAAACAAGTATTAAAAAAAAAAAAAAAAAAAAAAAAAAGATCTGATGAGTGTTTCAAAAGTAGAACTGTGTGTTATGGGAACAGAGAAGGAGGCTCATCTAGTTTAATGGTCAGAAAGGCCTTTTAGGGAAAATGAGATTTATCCTAGTACTCAAAGAATAAGTAAGTTGTGGGGGAGGTGGGTGAGTGGAGAAGAGCATGTTAAGAAGGGCTGGAAGCATGGAGAGGTTGAGGAACTAAGGGCAGACAATATAGCTATTGGATGGTGGGAGTGCAAGGGATGACTGGTTGTAATAACTAAGGCTGGAGAAGTTGATGGGACCAGATTATGGAGGACTACATTGTAAGCCAAGTTAGGAAAGACGATTCCTTTTTTTTTTTTAAGATTGAGCCTTAGGACTTTTTTTAAAAATGTTTTTTTCATTCTTTATTTATTTTGAGAGAGGCAGAGATACAGAGCGTGAGCAGGGGAGGGGCAGAGAGAGAGGGAGACAGAGAATCCCAAGCAGGCCTTGCATTGTCAGCTTGGAGCTCCACGTGGAGCTCGGATCCACGAACCTTGAGATCATGACCTGAGTGGAAGTCAAGAGTTAGAAGCTTAACCGACAGAGCCACCCAGATGCCCCTAGGAAAGACCCTTCTGATTATGGCAAAAAAAAGAAAAGAAAAGAAAAAAAAAGGATCAGGGCAAAGCAGGCTGGGAAATGGGAAGCCTGGGTAGGGGGCTGTTGGGTAATGTCTGGTGGAGACATAATGGTAGCATAGCTAGGGTCCATACGGTGGTGGGGTTGAGAAGTAGATGGATTCTGGAGATATGTCTGAGGTTGAGTGGTTAGGGCTTGTTGGTAGACTGGAGGGACATGAAGAGAGGGTAACATCAAAGATGAGTTTCAGGATTCTGGATTGAACAGCCAGACAGTGGTAGGCGGTAGTATTATATTCCCTGAGATTGGGAGCATGGGGGGGGGGGTGGGGGAGACAAGGTTAGGTGATGGAAGAGGATGGGATCTGTCTTAATCATGCTGAACTTGAGAAGCCCGTGGAATATTTTGGGGAATTGATGACAAGTCCACAGGCCCGAGGGTCAAGAGTCAAGACGTAAAGGAAGGCACAGGTGGCCCAAACAGAGCAAACTTTCAGGAGGCACTCACTCTCAGTGCCCTGCAGAGGCAGGGTCAGCACTTGAGAGTGAGTGTGTCCTTAAACTGTGCACCCTAGGTTCCTTGCCTGCCTCTCTCCAGTGCTGGCCCTGTCTGAGCCACAGGAGAGGGTTCCTGCTGGAGTTAGCAGTTTGGATAGTTTCAGCATACAGGTGATGGAGTGGACATTTACTATTGTTTAGCTTCCCAGTGTTGATTTCTACTTCCTAACAGTACTTAATTTCATTTTGGGGAATTTGCGTCCTCCATTGTGTGTGTATCTTGACTGGACATTGTGGGAAGTAGGTGCTTGCCTCCCACAATAGAAACCTAAGAGGACTAGAAGCACAGCCTGTGACCATTAGTGTCCGTTGTGCTGGGTGTGAATCCACACGTAATGGCTCTAGGTAAACATTAAACAAGGTGTTCAAAGAAGAAAACGAATAACCTCAGGTCACGTAAGTTTGCTAGCTTATCTTTCTGTCTTCATGTGGTGTCCCTCTTGCCCTTTTCTTTTTTTTTTATTTTTTTATTTTAAATTTTTTTTTTCAATGTTTTTATTTATTTATTTTTGGGACAGAGAGAGACAGAGCATGAATTGGGGAGGGGCAGAGAGAGAGGGAGACACAGAATCGGAAGCAGGCTCCAGGCTCTGAGCCATCAGCCCAGAGCCCGACGCGGGGCTCAAACTCACGGACCGCGAGATCGTGACCTGGCTGAAGTCGGACGCTTAACCGACTGCGCCACCCAGGCGCCCCTCTCTTGCCCTTTTCAGTGCTGACAGAAGAAAACATCTCTCTTCTCTAGACTGTGTTGTGTGAAAATTTGAAATGTGTATTTGTTGAAGCAATTTTTGTTAGGCTCGGGGAGCTCCTGAAGCTATTTTAGGGCTGGGGTTAGGGTGGGGTGGGGGCGTAGGGACCAGTTATGGGAGGGGGCACGTAGAGTCTGAGAATAAGACAGCATTGGAAGCAGATCAGAGACAACAAAAGGAACTACCAGATCCGTGGTGACACGGTTGGAAACTGCTGGATCAAGCCACACCTGAAGTGAATTGTGTTAGCAGGTGAAAGGGTATGTGTGTTGCTACAACAAAGACTCTCCAGCAAGAGGACTTAGATAAGATAGGAGCTTGTTTCTGTCTCCTATCACAATGCGGAGATAAGAGGTCCAGGGCAGCCAGACTAGCTCTGCCATTCGCAACAGGTGGCTTCCCTTTCTGGGGAAGAGCAAAAGAAGCTATGGAGAGCAATTTAGTTTCTCTTTTAAGGAAGTGACCCGAGAATTGTACTCCTCTCCGTCACTTATGGTTTGCTGCAGGATCACGTGCGGATGCAAGGCAGGCTGGGAAGTGTAGTCTCTGGAGTGTGCGTGGAAGAGAGGAGCATAGGCTGTGTGTCACTTGGAGACTGGGAGCTCTGTGACTGAGAGACTAGGTATTAGGAGTATCCGTCAGGTTAAGGGAGGCCGCGGGAGGGAAATAACGTGAGATTATACTGTGTGCCAGCTACTCTTCTCTGTCCTTTATGTATCTTTGATCCTTTAATCCTTTCTTTTTCTTTCTGTCCAGGTTGCAGGTGAGGAAGGGGGGCTGGTACATAGATAAGTCATGTGGCTGCCATACAACCCGGGTCCTTCTGGTTTGAGAGCCCTTGTCCTCCGCACTCTGTGCCCGCTGTGGCACCATGGTGTTGAGGTGCGTGATGGTGTAAGAATTAACGGGGCAGCGGGGGACCGGGGACGATTGGCAGTGGGGAGCGGCATAGGGTGTGAGAGCAGGGAACAAGAAGGCCACCTGTGGTGTGTGTGTGTGTGTGTGTGTGTGTGTGTGATATGTGTATGGTGTGTGTTGTGTGTTGTGTATAGTGTGTGTTGTATGTGTGTTTGTGTGGTGTGTGGATGGTGTACGTTGTGATATATGTGTGTTGTGCATTGTGTATAGTGTATATGTGTTGTGTGTGTGTGTTGTGTGGCATGTGTCATGTGTGTGTCGTGTGTGTTATGCATGTGGTTGTGTATCATGTGCATGTTGTGTGTATGTTGTGTGTCATATGTTGTGTGTTGTGTGTCGTGTGTTGTGTGTATGCTGTGTGTGGCTGTATGTGTGATGCATGTTGTGTGTGTTGTGTGTGGTTGTGTGTCATGTGTGTGTTGTGCGTATGTCATATGTTGTGTGTTGTGTGTCGTGCGTGTTGTGTGTATGTTGTGTGTTGTGTGTGTGTTGTGTGTGGCTGTGTGTATGTGTGATGCATGTTGTGTGTGTTGTATGTGTGGTTGTGTGTCATGTGTGTTGTGCGTATGTCATATGTTGTGTGTCGTGTGTCGTGCGTGTTGTGTGTATGTTGTGTGTGGCTGTGTGTATGTGTGATGCATGTTGTGTGTGTTGTGTGTGTGGTTGTGTGTCATGTGTGTTGTGTGTATGTCATATGTTGTGTGTTGTGTGTCATGCGTGTTGTGTGTTGTGTGTGGCTGTGTGTATGTGTGATGCGTGTTGTGTGTGTTGTGTGTGTGGTTGTGTGTCATGTGTGTGTTGTGCGTATGTCATATGTTGTGTGTTGTGTGTCGTGCGTGTTGTGTGTATGTTGTGTGTTGTGTGTGTGTTGTGTGTGGCTGTGTGATGCATGTTGTGTGTGTTGTGTGTGTGGTTGTGTGTACGTGTGTGTGTGTGTGGTGTGTGTGTTCCTGCGTGCTTGCTCATCCACAGAGATGGGGAGGCAGTCGGTCAGGAGGGAGACAGTTACTGAAAGGACTGGTGGGAAATCAGCCCCAACAGGCCTCCCTTTCCCAGGAGCCCCACCCGGTCAACCACACTCCTGACTCCCCTTTGACAAGACATTTGCGTGCTGACTCCGTGTTTATTTGCACAGGGTTCTGCAGACCCAGAGCCTTCCTCCCGGCGACAGGCTTGGGGAGGCTGGTTCAACAAGGGCCCCGATTCCCGGGAGTCTGGACTTGAACATGCAAAGTCTCTTCAGGCCCATCCGTGTTGTGAAGGCTGCCTGGGAGGGTGCTGCACTGCAGAGAAAGCGGGAGCTGTAAGTGTAGGGCAGGTGGGGGTAGGAGTGGGGGGAGAGGCAAGTTGTCAGCAAACTAGATTTCCTGGAAGGAAAGCCCACCCTCCGCCCCAAGGCTGAATTAAGGCTGCCCAGGACGTCTCATTCCTGAGAAGTCTCCCTGGGAAGAATTCTATTGTCTGCCCTTCAGGAACAAGGAAACTTGTTCCTTGGGGGCACAATGAGGACACCCAGCAGCCAAGGCCACAGGGAGGAAGCAGGGAGTCCTTGAGTTCTCCAGATTCTGCTGGAGATTGCAAGTGTTCAGGGAGTGGTGCTCAACACTTAACCTAGAGGAGCAGCTGGGGCCCTGGGAACAGTGGTGAAATGGGGAGTCAGTTTCAAGATGAGATGACACTTCCCAGCCCAGGCTGTTTGTAGCCTGGGGTCACCCTGACACTGTACCCGGGAGTGTCCAGCCTCATGTGTGCCACACCCCAGGATGCCCTCTTCTTAGCCAGGTGGAACTGCCCACTCTTTAAAATTTTTTTTTTTTTTCAACGTTTATTTATTTTTGGGACAGAGAGAGACAGAGCATGAACGGGGGAGGGGCAGAGAGAGAGGGAGACACAGAATCGGAAACAGGCTCCAGGCTCTGAGCCATCAGCCCAGAGCCCGACGCGGGGCTCGAACTCACGGACCGCGAGATCGTGACCTGGCTGAAGTCGGACGCTTAACCGACTGCGCCACCCAGGCGCCCCAAGAACTGCCCACTCTTCTAGATAAACATCATACCCTTTCCTCATCCCAGGTTCACTTGATTGTCCGTTCTTTCCCACCTCTATCTGCTTATCCTTCAGGGCCTGATGATATGTCACTTCTTTTGGGAAGTCTTCCTTGATTGCCTCAGGGGCTTATGCTGACTTTCTGCAAGTTTGCATTATTTTCACCTGCATATCTGCACCTCTGACAAATTGTTTTGCATAGATTAGTAAAGGAATAGTCCTGATTTACTTTAATGTTCTTATTAGTGATAAGGGGTTTTTATACATGAAATCATGAAATGATGTATATGTTCATGGATGAAATTCAAAAGATCTTTTTTTGAACTTGGAGTTTTAGTTTTTTGGTCGGGGTGTGCGGTTACTGCACCTATCCACACCTGCATTCGGGTGACAAGTAACATGACATGAGTGATGTGTCCCTTGGCTATGACTGTGTACTCTTCGGCAAGCCTTCTCCCTTTCTGATTTCCTCCCTACAATAAGCGTTTGGTAACAGCTGATGCTGAGGCTTCTTCCAGCTGAAAAAATGCTATGGGTCTAGGTCATATCTAAAATGTGATCTCCTAGGAACATTTGTATTTTAAAAAAAAAAAATTTTTTTTAATGTTTATTTATTTTTGAGACAGAGAGAGACAGAGCATGAGTTGGGGAGGGGCAGAGAGAGAAGGGGACACAGAATGGAAGCAGGCTCCAGGCTCTGAGCTGTCAGCACAGAGCCCGACGCGGGACTCCAACTCGAGATCATGACCTGAGCCGAAGTCAGCCGCTTAACTGACTGAGCCACCCAGGCGCCCCGGAACATTTGTATTTTAAAGGGGTCACTTGACTAGAGTCGTGGTGGGACTTCACTGGAGGATGAAATAGCAGAGGTCCGAAGGCAAAGATTTGCAGAATTTTCTACGCAGTGACCAGGTAAAGAGCCTTTATTCAGCTTCCTTTGACTATCATCACTCAACGTGGTGTGAACATACCGACCCTTGATTGAGACACGGCCAAGGAAAAGACATGGGGGAAACTCAAATGCCTGCTGCTAAGTGAGAGAAGCCAGTCTGAAAAGTCTACGTGCAGTTTGACAACTGTATGACATTCTGGAAAAGGTACGATTACAGAGGTGGTAGAAAGATCAGTGGTTGCCAGAGGGTAGGAAATCGGGGGAGGCACAACTAGGCAGAGCACAGAGGATTTTTAGGGCAGTGGAACTATTCTGTATGATGTAGTAATGGCTGGTACATGACATTATGCGTTTGTCAAAACCTGTAGAATGTACAACACGGTGCGTTCGCGTCAATTGTGGACTTCAGTTAACAATATGCCGATATGTACGAAGTGGGTCACCCTAGTGCAAGATGCTAATCATAGGGAAAATTGTGTGTGGAGGGGAGGGGAGTGTGGGAACTCTCTGTACTTCCTGCTCAATTTTTCTTTAAACCTAAAACTGCTTAGAAAGTCTGTTAATTAAAAAAAATTAACCATGCATCTCCCTAATCACAGCTAACATGTATGCAACACTTAGTACATACTAGGTGCTGTTCTGGGCACTTTGCATATGTTAACTCTTTATGAGAATTCTCACATCAAGCTTGTGAACTAAGTACTATTATTCTTCTTTTGTGGGTGAAGAAACTGAGGCACAGTAAGGTTAGGGGAACTTGCGCTGGGTCACGTAGCTAGTAATTGGCAGGGCTTACTTTGACCCCAGGCAGTCTGGCTCCAGAGTTCAGACCATGCTGTCCTACATGCTTCTGTCTCAGGTATCCTCAGGTATCTGCTCAGATATCCCTCCTCCAGGAAGCCTTCCAGACTTGCCACAGGCTGGGGTAGGTGACTCTCTCCTGTGCCCTCATTACACTCTGGCCTTGACTGTGTTTGTTGAATGTGTATTAAGTACTTGCCAAAGAAGGGTTTGGCCTGTGTTTGGTCAAATCTCAGAGAAACTGTGGACTTTCACTAAACTGTCCACAAAAAGGCATCCAGGTGAGTGACCTTGTTCTCCTGGTCACCACCTCTTCCCTCTCAGATGTCCTGAGGTTTCCCTCTTGATCACCTCATCTCCATCATGGCTTGGTGTCAGTGTCGAGGTCATCACTGAAGTTTCCTGTGTTTACTCTTGTTGTTGAAAATAAACATAATGTTGGTCAAACTCCTATCCCTCAGCTCTTGCTCTTTTTGTTTCCTCAAAACTTCATCTGCAGAGGGGCGCCTGGGTGGCTCAGTCGGTTGGGCGTCCGACTTCGGCTCAGGTCACGATCTCATGGGCCGTGAGTTCGAGCCCCGCGTCGGGCTCTGGGCTGATGGCCCAGAGCCTGGAGCCTGCTTCCGACTCTGTGTCTCCCTCTCTCTCTGCCCTTCCCCCGTTCATGCTTTGTCTCTCTCTCTGTCTCAAAAATAAATAAACGTTAAAAAAAAAACAAAAACAAAACTTCATCTGCAGAAATTCTCAGTACTGGGACAGAGTTTAATCCAAAGCAGAAGACGAGGACTCAATTAGGGGCAAACAGAGGTCACTTATGGTGCGCCTCACTCTCCTGAAGGTCACTTCTCTTGCCAGAAAAGATACAGAAGAGGAGTAGAGGAATGCGGCTGTCCCTTGCCATTTCTGAAACACTATGTCACCAGCGTCACTCAGGAGACCACCTTCATCTCCCTAATTCACAATGATTCTTCGCTCCCAGGATTCAGACCCTGGAGACACAAGTGGGTGTGGCCTCAGTTCCCCTCCCTGACAAGTGGGACCCTGGAAGGCGTTGGCTCCCCTGGGACTCTGAAAGCTGGGTTGGAACCGGGGTCTCACCGAGGACTGTTGGTTTCCAAGCATGGAGCCAAAGAACGTCTGGAAATTGTGTGCACCCTAGCCAGCTGGAAGGGAGGGATGAGGGCAGCCTTCCCCTCCATCAGCTGGCTGTGCATCAGCCCGGGCTTACCTCTTTTCACGCCTCATTCCCTGCAGCCCAGTTATAGTCCTCTCCTTGTGGGTCCCTTGTTTCCTGCTGCCACCTCCTTAGGTTTACTCAGCCTTCTGCTCAGTCCCGGCTGAAAAGGCAGTTTCTCCGAAGACCCTCTTCAAATATCTCTTACAGGTTGGACTGCCTGTTGTATCCTCACAGGGTCCTGAAGGTCCCCTGGCACAACCCTCACTCATCCCGCTTCGTTGTAATAAAAGTCACTGTCTGACTTTCTAGTTAGTCAATAAACTGCGTGCAGGGAGAGAATGGCGCTGTTTTATTTGCTATTTTAGCCCTCACCACAGTGCCTGGGTTAGGGGATGTGCTCATTAAGTGTTTGTCACATACAGGAATGACCCCTAAAGCACCCGTGTAAAGTGGGAGCGTGAAGAGATGGCCCCGGATCCAAAGTCACCATCAGCAGGGCAGCAGAAGTAGTCTGGGCGTTAAACATTCGGCACCCCATCGATGGTATGTTTAATAAATGAAAGAACATTGATTTCACTGTGCTCGGAGGTGGTCCCTCCCACCCCAGATTAAGTAAGTCTTCATGAGAGCAGAGCATTTCTCCCCCAAGAATCAGAATGGCCTGTGCTAATAGATTTTGGGGGGAGCTTTGGATCATAGATTTAAAAAAATGAGTCTCCCCCTTCCACACCACTTCCTTGAGGATGCACTGAATCACAATGAATGGTCAATTGAAGCTGCCAGTAGGCCCCTTAGAAAGTGGGTTTTCAGAGACTCATATTACGTAGGATTAATATTAAGCATCTCTGTCTCAGCCCAGTGAAAGGCCTGAAGTGTCCTTGGAATTGCAGCGACCTTTCCCCATCAATGACGACATTGTTCTGTGGGCCTGATGGCTTAATTCATAGGAAATGCAACACACTCCTCCTCCTCACTGCCCACCACATCTGGGATGGGGGTCCCGGGCGCCTGGGAGCGTGGAGCTCCAGGCACCGAAAAGTTACATTTCCCTTGCACAGCCCTTGCTCCCCCTTCCCCACCCCGGGCATCAGGAGCTCCTGATAGTTTTCCACATCTCTCCACAATCTTCTCAATGGTCTTAGCTGGGAATGAGGAGGCGGGGACACGGGTCCTAGCTGCCTTGCAGGTCTTAAACCTGTCATCAGCTGAGCTCCTCGGGTCCAACAGGGTGAAGCTGCTGACCAGAAAACCTCCTAAGAACTTAGGCAATAGGACAGGATCTGAGCCCAAACAGACCACTTTCATTTAGGGAAGGCCCAGTGGAACCAACGGGGCTGTTGACATATTTGTTTCAAAATCCCCTCTATAGCCTTCCGAGTTTGTTATGTTACTGCCTGCAGCTTACCGATGAGGGGGCTGTGGCTCAGAGCACACAGTGGTTCAATGCCCTGCTGGAATTCAAGTTCAATTAAGAGGCCTGTCAGACTTCAAAAGGCTGGGTGGGGCGTGGTCGCATCTGTCGAACACCTAGTGGTGTTACACAGCATATTAGGGCTTCTACATTCTGTTTCTTCCACTTGCCTCCTTGCAGCCTGGCGGAAAGTGCAGTGAAGACAGAGCGTGCTAATTCTTTTCCAGTCGTGAGGCAAATTTCTCAGCAGTTTGGCAGTCAGAATCGAGAGGGTGAGCGACTGGGTGGGGCAGATGAAGGGTCTCTAGGCTGGTGAGAGGACGGTCTAGGCTGGCCGGGAAGGGGCTGAGGTTGGTCTGTGAAAGCAGGGATGAGTCTTATTCATGGTGAAGCTCTCATACCAGGGTCATGACTGGCACTCAGACGGTGTCTGTTGAATAGGTGTGTGAATGCTAGCAGGTGACCGATGTACAGTCACGTCAGATTCCCGGAGGGTCCAGTGGGGCCATAGGGCAGTGGTTGTGTGAGCGAGCCGACAGAGCTGAGAAGCTGCCGGAAGGGTAGTGGACTTTAAGAGTCTCAGAGGGCTGCAGTGCCTGGGGCGCCCAGTCCGTTAAGCGTCCGACTCTCGGTTTCGCTCAGTTCATTCGTGATCTTGAGGTTCCTGAGTTCGAGCCCCGTGTCTGGCTCCACACTGCAGGTGCAGAGCCTGCTTGGGATTCTGTCTCTTGCTCTCTCTCTGCCCCTCCCCTGCTTGGGCGGTCTCTGTCTCTCTAAAAAATAAACTTAAAAAGTCTCAGAGGGGGAGCCATTGGAACGATGACAGGGCCACTGTGGGCCACGACTGGGTATCTCCACAAGCATGTGTCAGTGGCCACTGGCATTGAGGAATAAGAGGCCAATGAGGTCAGAGTGTGGGCCAATTCCTGCTCGTTTCCTGGGTATTTCACACTATTCTGGGTGGTTGTGACACGTAGGGATTGGACAGATGCAAGTCTCCGATCACTTTGAAGGGTTGGGTGTCCGCCTTCTCCAAAGCGCTACATCCAAGGGGAAGAAAATGCTGTAAACATCTCTGTACCCAGATCCACTTTGCCCTTGAACCCTGGGTATTACCTGCAGTGTATCAGGAAGCTCCGATGTGGGCTGTGGTGCCTCTCACTGTGGTTTTCTGTGGATTTGGTCAGTGAAGATGGAGCTGATCTGTGAATACGTTTTCTTTTTTATTCAGGCACTGCCTTTACCCCATCAGCCCTGGCTTCCTGCAGCAGAGGTCTGGGCTGTAATAGAGCCCGTCTTATTTTATTTTTTATTAAGTTCATGAACTTTGGAGGAAGGAACTCGGAAAAAAAGGTCTCATTACCTCAGGAATGAAGGCTCATGCTTTTTTTTTTTTTTTTTTTTTTTTTTTTTTTTTTTTTAATGCCAGGCGTGGCGTGGCCTTGCTTGTTATAGCCACAAATAATTCAGGGGTGGAAAATTGCAGCAGAGTGGCGAGGAGAAAACAGGGTAGCTTTTTTGATATGAAGCAGGTGGGGTGGGGAAGTAGAGGTCAGTGGAGGGTCAACCTAAGATGGCAAGATCCTGAGTCAGGCTTGCTTTCAACTATGGCTCCCCATTTGTATGGACTGACTCTCTCTGAGGACAGGCTCTACCATAGACCCTTCCAGAAGCCAGGAGACTGGGAAGAGCGTGGACTCAGAATGCATTTGGTTTCAGATTGCAAGTTGGCTACTCACTATACACCCCACGACCTTTTTCATGTTTCCAGACTTGAGTTTTGGTTTCCAAATCTGTACAAGGTAGAAACGTATCTATCTTGCAGGAAGGTGGAGGGGATTGGATGGGAGAGTGTAGGAAAAGTGTCAGTTACTGGGTCCATAAAGAGAAATGTGCTACAAGGTTGCCGACCCCACAAGTCACATGTTTTAACGGACTCTATCTTGGAGTTATCCAGGGCAGTGGTTCATATGATTTAATTGTTAACTGACCAGAAGGCTGATCTCTATGCGGGAGTCAGCCTCCTCTGCAGATTGGTGGGAGGGGCCCTGAACTTCAGCACCCAGGCTCGCCCAGTGTTTGCCAGGCGTCTCTGATAATGAGAATCTCGTGGGGGTACTTCTTAACTATTGCTGGTTCCTGGCTTCATCTCAGACCCATTGGATAAGAACCTCCAGGGGGCCCGGGAAGCTGTGTTTTTAATATGAGCCCCAGACAATTCTTATCAGAGAATTTTGGGAAACACCATTAATCCTAGCTATAACAGGGATTGATTGGTGATAGCCAACTGATTTTTTTTTCCTCTTTAAGAGTAAAATAAAAATTTACTGCAAAGATGATGTCTAAGATCCAGACTTATTTTTACAGAAGGCATCCTTCCATTGATATTTGGGGGAAGAGGGTATCATCATGTTTTCAGGAGAAAGATGCCGTTTCCTTCCTCCCCTGCGTTAGCTGTCACTTTCCTCTCTGCTTGAAATTCTCTCCTCACTTCTTACACCTGGAAAACTCTGCTCCTTCTTCAAGAGTCCGTTCGGCCAATCATGCCCCCTGAAAACCTTCTGTGACTCTCCCAGCCGAGTCAGGTACTTCTTCCTCCGTGTTCCTTTTGTGCCTTTGTCAAATGTCTAAACTAAGGTAAATCACACTGTATTATATGTTTGCTTTCCTGTTTCTTCTCATGCCAGTTAATGTGTATAAGGGCCAAGAGAGTGGGTTCTGGAACCACAGTGCCTAGGTTTATTTTTAGTTTTTAAAAAAGTTTATTTATTTTGAGAGACTGAGAGCATGAGTGGGGGACGGACAGGGAGAGATGGGGACAGAGGATCCGAAGCAGGCTCTGTGCTGAAGCACAGACAGCACAGAGCCTGATGTGGGGCTTGAACTCATGAACCATGAGATCATGACCTGAGCCAAAGTCAGATGCTTAACCGACTGAGCCCCCCAGGTGCTCCAAAAATAGTGTTTTAAATTGTTTAACTGTAAGGAATCTGGATTAGTCCTCAGATATCGCCTGTGTGTGATTGTGCAAAGCATGATATAATCCTGTGTGTGAAAAGCTTTGGCTTCAGACATACCTGGTTCAAAGCATGCCTCTCCCACTTATCCCTGGAAGGCTTTGAGCAAGTTAACTTAGCTTCTTTGAGCTTCAGTTTCCTGTGTGTAAAACAAAAAATCAACACTCTTTTTTAAAGTTTTATTTATTTTGAGAGAGAAAAAGAGAGTATGTATGCAAGTGGGTGAGGGGCAGAGAGAGAGAGAGAGAGAGAGAGAGAGAGAGAGAGAGAGAGAGAATCCTAAGCAGGCTTTGCACTGTCAGCTTGGAGCCTGATGCAGGGCTCGTACTCGTGATCCGTGAGATCATGACCTGAGCTGAAATCAGGAGTGAGGCGCTTAACCAACTGAGCCACCCAGGCATCCCAGAGAATTAACATTCTTTTCCTTTCCTTTTATTCTCCCAAAGTTAAAAGGGGTGATTAAAAAATAGATAACAGAATAAAGATTTTAGAGTAATCTTCATAGACCAGAGCACTGGGCTAATACCATTAAAGTAAAATTTTACAGTGATAAATGTCAAGTCCAGAACTTAAGTTTATATATAACCTAGAAATACTGGTTTGAGGAGAATTAGTTTGGCAGCAGCCCATGTCAGAAACACCAGAAAAAATTGTAGGAAATCAAGTTCAATCAGCTCCTACAGGGTAGTGGGACACTAAAAAATGTGCTTTTTACTTTGACATCATAACTAGGTTGGCAAAATTATTTTAGCTATGTAATATCAAGTGTTATCAGAAACCCTTATGCACTGCTGGATTTGTGTAGTCCTTCTGGAGATAATTTGGCACTACTTGGGCACATTAAATTCATATGTGACCATGACTCATGAGTCCCACTCTTGGTTTGTGGCAAATTCTAGGGAGGGATATTACAAAAAAAAAAAAAAATGAATGCCTATGGGGAGGGATAATAGGATGATTCGGGGACCACACATGTGTCACAAAAGCAATGGTTGAAGACCACGGGGATATTCCGGCTGGGGAAGAACAGGGAGGAGGGGAGGGGGACCCATCATCTTGGTTTGCCGGGAACTTTACCAATGTTAGCACTAAAAGTCCTATATCCTAGGGAACCCTTGAGTCCTGGACAAACCAGGGTAGTCGGTCACCCTGGGGAGACATCATTGCTTTCTTCAACTAACTGAAGAGATTTTCCAGGGAAAGATAGGAGGTAAACTGATTTTACGTACCTTCAGAGGGCAGATTTTAGAACACTGGGACGAACAGAGTGAGAGGAAGGAGAATTTTGGCTCAGTACCTGGAGGACTTTCTAACAACCAGCTCATGAGTTCCTGCTGGGTACATAATCGCATTAAGTCTTCACAGCTGCATTGAACTTAGGAATCAAAATAATTTTCCCAAGGTCAGATAGGTAAGAGTTTGAGTACAGGACTGACTCCAAAAAGCCCAGGCTCTTAACTCATGCCTCTTAAAATAATCTTGATCATTCTTTCTACTCCAAGAGGATGAAATTCAGTGCGAGATTGTGCGTTACGGGCTAACAATGCTTAGAAGTTCAGACGTGAGGCATTTCAGTGAAAGCTGGTCTAGCTAGGCAGGCACTAATCGTGACTTGATTTCGAAACACTTGATTCCCCTAAGGAGTTGAGCAGGGACATCATCCTGAGAGGCGGGAACTCTCAATGACACTCGATAAGGGAAGAGCTCTGCAGAGATTTACAATGTGCTAACTACAGTAATCCAGCACAGACCCTCCCATTGGTGAGCCTTAAAAAGCAGGTGCCATTCTCTTTCTAGATGCAGGTTGGATAACCAGGATCAGCATAACTGGGCTTGTAATGATAAGAGTAGCTGCCAGGTTTTGGGTACATCTACTACGTGCTAAGCACGGTGCAAAGTGCTTAACCACGCCTATCCAGAGCCTATCATGAGAATATGGCAGTCACTCGTATATCTGATAAATGTAGGATCTCCATCCCCGGAGATCCTACACAACTCTTTGTGGCGGGTCCTATTATTATGTCCACTGCATGGATGAGGACACTGCGCCTCAAAAAAGAAATTGTATTGCCGTGGTCATACTCTATTTTTATCTCCTACTGTAGTAAAGATAGTAAGTTACAGAGTGTGGGGATATGCCTGCCTTTTAACAGACCTGTCACACCAGATCACATACGTTATTGTTATTTAATTGGTTAGGCCCAAGTTTTGCATATTTTAATATCACTAGTCATTACATGTCTCCTAGTTTTCAATCCATTGTTTCTGCCAGTGGAGGTATTCTAAAGTGTTGTTGTTATTTTTTTTTTTTACTTTAATTACATGCATTCATTTTTGGATAGAGATATTTTTAAACTTGATTGTGTTGTCTGCCGTGGTTTCCCAAATCTTGTCTGGTGACAACAAAGATTATCTGGAGCTCTTCTTAACAGTAGTGATTTCTAGGTCAGCCTCTTGACCTTCTGCTTCAGAATCTGCGATAGCATCTATCACATTATATAGTATAATGAGCTATTTACTGTGCAGTGACCTTCTCAAGGGGAAGAACAAAGTAAGTGCTCAACGATTTTCCATTGAATGGATGAATGTATTTAATAAGCTTATCTTATGAATCTTTATCAAGTAATTTCTACACTTGTCAAACAGGAAAGGCAAAGAAACGAGGACAGCACTCTCCCTCCGGACAAATCTTGAAACATTCATTAATACGTGAATTTGATCAGGTGTAAATTTGTCTAAATGGCATTATCTTCCAGCTAATGTTTTTCTCTTTTCACGTGGACATTATGTAAGATTTGCCAAATGCTGGAATGGCAGAGAATTTGTCAGGATTTATGATTTGAAACGCTATTTATATCCCAGTGATCACTTCTTCCTTTTTCAAATGCTCCTAAATTTGGTAGTGATCAGTTGCACATCAGCCTGTCCCTGGTTTTTTAAATTCACCTTCAATTGCTTTTTGAGAAACGAACACTTCTATCCATTTCATGTCTTATGGCTTTTCTCTAATTCTCTGATATTTGAAAAATTCCTGAAAATGTTCCTAGTATTTCAACTTGAGGACATACTTCACTTGAATAGGCTAGTGGAGTAACTCAGACTTGAGGGTAAAGAGCTTATTCATTAATTCATTCAGTTAGTTGTATTGAGTGTGTTTGAGTGTCTATAATGTGTCAAGTTTGTGCAAGATACCTGGAATACAACAGAGTGAGATACAGTTCACACAGATGAGGCAGAGAAAACAAAATGTAATGGTTGATTATATTAGGATGGAGGTAAGGTCAGGCTGCTTATAAGAGAACAGAGGAGGGACTTTCTACATCAGCCTGGAGTCAGAGGAACCTTCCCCACACAGCTGATCCTTGGGCTGTGGCTCAGTAGATGAGCGGGACCTGGTCAGGCAGAGACGTGGGAGAAGAGCCAAAATGCAGAAGCAGAACGTTTGCTGATCATGGACCCAGGGAGGAACAAGGGGGCAACTGGGAAACAGAGTTCCCAGGAATCTTGGGCCTTTCTCCTGAAGAAGGAGTGGGATCTCTTTGGCAGAAGGATCATTCAGTGACCATTTGTCTGTTCTCTACTTGAACTCTAGTGGTGGGCAATTCTAGGTTCATGAGGCAATGAACTACCCACCACTGACAGTATGGCGGCATGGGATAAGGAATTGTATGGAAACAGTATGGCAGAATGGGATAAGGAATTGTATGGAAACAGTATGGCAGAATGGGATAAGGAATTGTATGGAAACAGTATGGCAGAATGGGATAAGGAATTGTATGGAAACAATATTGCTGTAGCCAGTGAGCTGGCTGATTCAAGCAGACTCTTGTGGGGCTGATGGGAGAGAATGAGAAATTTTATAATTGGACTCAGAGGAAGCCCGTGTTCGTTTAAGTCTTATTATAAGCACATGCCTTGTACGATCACGCTAGTTAGTGCCGTGTGCTCCTTATCCCTCTCACAAAGCTGTCTAGAAAGCTAGGATTTACATTTATCCATGGCTGCGCTGTCTGCAATCAAGAAGCTTTGCTTTCGACTCCTGCAGAAGTTTCCATTTAAGTAAAAATAGAATTGAAATCAAATGCCGCACTGGAAGCTGCCCTGTATTCCTTTGCGTTTAGTAATCAGTCCTTCTCATTATTTAAACCTCAGAAATCAGAGCCTCTGAAACTGAGGAGTATAGCTGTCTGCCATCCATTTGTCTATTGGCTTTACTTATTCCTCAGCTCCCCTGAGTCCTACATGGCTGCTTAATAATAAGGTCCAGACAAGTGAATGTCTCTCAAGGTGTGGGCTTGAAAAATGTGCATAAGAATCACTGGAAAATTTCGTAAAAATGAAGACTCCCCAGAACCCACACAGACTCTCTGCATCAGAAGTTGTGGGTTAATGCCCAGGTGTCAGCATTTTAAACAGTCTCTGGTTGATTCTTCTGAACATTCACATATTAAGTGCATCTACTCTGAGCACTGTGTATATGCCAGTGCTGGGGTTCATACTTCAGTAAGACGCAGCTCTTGCTCCCAAGCCGCAGTCTGGCGGGTGACAAATGAGTACACCCGTTTGATTCAAACCAGGTTGTGCAGGGAGGGAGCACACACATTAGTGGTTAACAAGCGTTGATGCCTTGCTTGGCGTGGCGGTGGGTGGTACAACGGGGTAGTTTTTTCTGTTCATAAAAAAAAAAAATCAAAGTTTGTAAATGATTTTTAACAACATGTGTATTAAGTCTGATTTAAGATTTTCCTATGTTATTTGAAAGTACTTTTATTACAAAAGCTTTCAAACATAACACCGACATGGTGAGGTTATGCTAACTACTACTACTCTAACGTAACATAGTTTAATAAACTCCAATATCTTATCTATCTATCTATCTATCTATCTAGATATATCTATATCTCAGGATTTTGCCTGTCTTGCTTCACCATCTCCTCCCACCCAAACCCTACTCAAGTGTTGTTTCTTTGAATCCCAGATCTCATATGTCATTTCATTCATGAATAGTTGAGGATACATCTTTTAGGAATATGGACATTTTCTCAGCTAACCATAAGGTTATCATCATACCTAAAAGAATTCACTCTGATGCCTTGGTGTCATACTCCAATTTCTCCAATTATCTCAAGAATGGGATGTTACTATTTTTGTTTAAATCATGATCAAAATAAGATCGACACCTGTTGCCGTTGGTTGTGTTTCTTGAACCTCTTGTCTTCAATCTAGAACAGCCTCTCCACTCCCCGTTTCTCTGACCCCTCCCTTTTTATACCATTTTCTTATTGAAGAACCAGGTCTTACAGAAAGTCCCACATTCTGCATGTGTCTATATTTGCTTCATCATGGTGTCATTTAGTTGATTTCTCCTTCTGTTTACAGTAAAACTAGAAGTTAGTTCTAACGCCTTGATGGAATTCAAGCCCAAGTTTTCTTGCAAGAGTATTTCACGGTTGGTGCCACCTGCTTCGTGCTTCACATAAGAAGTCGAGTGAACTCTGAACACTGTTAATGATGCTAATTTGGTCTAGGGTTTCAGATGGTGATACCCTGCTACCTCCATTCTAAAATGTCCCTTTGACCTTTCGTCTAATGGTTTCATCTACAGATGATCTTTGCCTGAATGAATTATCTCATTAGGAGTTGAAAAGTGGCAATTCTGAAAATTCCATCATCCTTTCACATTTATGGGCTGGAATTACTCTGTAAGGACCCATTATGCTCACAAATTGTGAATATCTGATTATCCTGAAACATTTTTCTTTGAAAAAAGGTAGGATAAATGTTTCTTTCTTTCTTTCTTTCTTTCTTTCTTTCTTTCTTTCTTTCTTTCATTGCTAGATTTCAGTTACAAGCTGGTGCCTAGTGACCGCTAAGGGTGAACATGGAGGATGTTGAAGTTATTTATTCATTTTCCTGTTGATATCATAATGAACACGTGGTTTTTTTTTTTTTAAATGTTTATTTATTTTTGAGAAAGAGACAGAGCATGAACGGGGGAGGAGCAGAGAGAGAGAGGGAGACACAGAATCCGAAGCAGGCTCCAGGCTCCGAGCTGTCAGCACAGAGCCCAATGCGGGGCTCGAACTCATGGACCATGAGATCGTGACCCGAGCCGAAGTCAGACGCTTATCCGACTGAGCCACCCAGGGGCCCCGAACACGTGGGTTTTTAAATGCAGTGTGTTTCAGGGGCGCCTGGGTGGCGCAGTCGGTTAAGCGTCCGACTTCAGCCAGGTCATGATCTCGCGGTCCGTGGGTTCGAGCCCCGCGTCAGGCTCTGGGCTGATGGCTCAGAGCCTGGAGCCTGTTTCCGATTCTGTGTCTCCCTCTCTCTCTGCCCCTCCCCCGTTCATGCTCTGTCTCTCTCTGTCCCAAAAATAAATAAACGTTGAAAAAAAAAATTAAAAAAAAAAAATAAATGCAGTGTGTTTCAGTACATTGCAGCCAACTTTTTTTGGCCACCAGTCCTTTTATCAAACCATCAGTGGTCCTTGATAGCTTTCATACCTTCTGGTACAAGAAGCCCCTGGAAATTTTTTGCTCCGGGTCTTAAACTTCATCCATTTCTTGGAGGAATCCCTGTTTGTTTAGGAGGGGACTGATGTTTATAAGCCACAATTTGGGTGCCAGGATGCTCACTGCTGTGAGGTTGTGTTTGCTTCTAGCCCCTTTTAGTGGACATAACTGGACAATATTTACCTTGAGAAAAATCACAGGATTAAGCTAATCATTTCCAATCCAAATGTACTGTTTTAGAGTTTAACCTTATTGGATTGATACTCGTATCTTTTTTCTCACATTCTCAAATTCTTGGTTCCTGATAAAATTAGCCCAAATGTTTACCTGCTATATCCATAACATATTCTGTTGTGGTAGGAAACCATGCTTCTTATGACTTTATTCTTCTTAAGTTTATTAAGACTTATTTTCTCTTTTCGCTCTCATTTACTTGCATTCCAATATACTTTGTTGGGTGTGAGTAAAAGGGGTAGAGTTTCAGCTGATACAATGCTGGCTAACATTTGCTGGTGCTTATGTGGTGGGAAAATTTAACCCTTAGGCCAACCCTATGAGGACTCAGTTTCTCCTTTGCTGACTAACTCTAGGCCATTCTGTTCTCTATGCTATGCTGTTGAAGATTGCAGGCTCTAATAAATATTTTGGATCTGCTTATGGTTACTCATTCAGCAAATCAGTCACTCTGGAGCATAATCTGATTCATACGTAGGGTAAACAGGAAAGTAAGTCTATTTTGGTTGTGATTTTTAGGAAACCAGAGTATTCCTGTTTGGCCATAAGCTTTGTTTTTTTGGAAACAAGCACGCGTTCCAGCACAAAAATATTTTCATGCCCTACCAATCCCCTTCAGTTAAGGCTGGGTGGTATAGCAGAAACTGCATGAAGGATTTGGGATCTCTGCAGTGTGGTTTTCACACGACAGAAGCTGGTGTGCATGAAGGATTTGGGATCTCTGCAGTGTGGTTTTCACACGACAGAAGCTGGTGGAGCCTGTTGGAGGCGTTGGCCCAGAGGAGTGCACTGGGGCTGGAGGATCCAAGTTGTAGAGGGAGAGCATTTACTCAAAGCAACTTGAGGCAGCATAGTGATATGCTCAAGTGGGCCTGTCTGGGGTAGCCAGAATCTTAGCCAAGAAAGAAGAGAGAAGTATTAAGTCATCTTGCGAGGCCAAGGCAGCAAGGACCGCGCTGAGAAAATAAGAGGTGAAGTCAGCAGAAGTTCAGAAGCAGGATAGAATCAGGTGCAAGTTCGGGGCGCCTGGGTGGCGCAGTCGGTTAAGCGTCCGACTTCAGCCAGGTCACGATCTCGCGGTCTGGGAGTTCGAGCCCCGCGTCAGGCTCTGGGCTGATGGCTCGGAGCCCGGAGCACGTTTCTGATTCTGTGTCTCCCTCTCTCTCTGCCCCTCCCCCGTTCATGCTCTGTCTCTCTCTGTCCCAAAAATAAATAAAACGTTGAAAAAAAAAATTAAAAAAAAAAAAAAAGAATCAGGTGCAAGTGATGGTTAAGGAGGACAAATCTGAATTGAGGTGGTAGGTGAAAGAAGGAAGTATGCCAAGGCTCATTTTATATGGTGCTTAGTCCGGATTTCCAAGGGGACCATGGAGGTTGAAAGCCTTGCTATTCAAAAAGTGGTCCACAAACCCCCATCTCGGCTCAGACATCCTGGATCAGAATCTCCTTCATAAGCAGACTGGCAAGTAGATCGACCAACGTATTAGAATCTGAGGAGCACAGGTCTAAGGGACTTGGCCAATGGCAGCTGTGTGACTTGGGGAAGTCCGTTTCCTTTGCTGGGTCTCCGATTGCTGGTTTCTAAAACGGACAGGTCACATTGAAGTTTTTAAAGCGTCTTTTAAAAAATTGGAATCTTGCTCGTGGTCTGTGCTATGGATGCCACTTCCCCCCCTGCCCAAGGGTGGAGCACTGCATGGGGTGTTCTGAGGCCACTGTGGTGACCGAGCTCTGTGAGCTGTCTGGGCTCACAGGGCCTGGGCTTGCTTGGACCACACGGAGCCACCTTTCCACTGAGATAGTTGAAAGGCTTCCTGATCAGCTCTTCAGGGGCCAAGCGATTCCACTCAGGTGTGGGAAACTGGCTCCCCATGGGGTCAACCTTGATCAATGGGGCGGGGAGACCAGGAGGAACAACGCAGACACTTTATGTCTTCTCCTTCTTCTGAGGAGTGCCGAATGGCAGTGTCTGCTTGAAAACCTTCTGGAAAGTCCTATCTACTGAAGGAATGGACATGCCTTTGCAGGATGAACGTCTCTTTGCCACTCCTCACAAAGAGTGAGGAGTCTACACATTACATTAGTTTCCGTATTTCTTTTTTTTAATTAAAAAGTTTTTAATTTTTATTTTTGAGAGAGAGAGAGAGAGAGAGAGAGAGAGAGAGAGAAAGCAGGAGAGGAACACAGAGAGAGGGAGACACAGGATCTGAAGCAGGCCCCAGGCTCTGAGCTGTCAGCACAGAGTCTGACACGGTGCTTGAACTCACAAACTGTGCGATCGTGACCTGAGCTGAAGTTGGACGCTTTACCGACTGAGCCACCCAGACACCCGTATGTGTTTTTTTCCGCTCACTTCGGTGTTGCTTCTTCACCTTGGTCTCACTTAGGTTACAACTCCAACGCAAGGCAACACTTCAGACTGCTTTCTAGAGGATAAAGACTATGTTGAATGTCAAGTACGTCATGCTGTTTATTTTGGGAAAGTACTGTCCCCCTATTCTATGGAATATAGACAAATGACAAGTGTCCAACACCACGTGATTGGGAGATGCCAGAACTGGATCTTTATCCTATGTTCATTGGCCCCAAATCCATGTATTTCTTTATTCGCGGAAATAACTGAGATTTATGGAACATCGGTTAACATGCCAGTTTTCCCACTGAATCGTCACAACCATCCTGGGTGGTAGGGATCATTGTCCTCAATGTACAGAGGAGGAAACCAAGGCTCAGAAAGTTGTCGGATTTGCTCGAGATCACATAGCAAGTGGTAGAACTTCAACTTGGTCTGAGTTCTGCTTCATTACATAGAAATTAAATAATTCCTGGGGCGCCTGGGTGGTTCAGTCGGTTAAGCTGCCGACTTCGGCTCAGGTCATGATCTCACGGTCCGTGAGTTCGAGCCCCGCGTCGGGCTCTGTGCTGACAGCTCGGAGCCTGGAGCCTGTTTCAGATTCTGTGTCTCCCTCTCTCTGACCCTCCCCCGTTCATGCTCTGTCTCTCTCTGTCTCAAAAATAAATAAACGTTAAAAAAAATTTTTTTTTTTTAAATAATTCCTGATGTCGTTGCACCTGTGTACGAGCTCTGCCTCCATATCACTGTGACTTGCTCTCGGCCAAAGCTGATGAAATAATATGAAAATCACTGTGAAAGAGATTGTGTACAAACATCTTAAAGAAAAGCCTCGAAGTAATTTTTTTTTTAACTTGTACTCTTTTCTGTTTTAGTTGAAGTGTAGTTGGCATACAAGAGCATATTAATTTCAGGTGTGCAACATAGTGATTCCACAATTATATATGCTGTAAAATGCTCACCATGGTAAGTGAGCGTTTACTTACTGTCTGTCTCTGTACAAAGTTATTGCAACATTACTGGAAGTAACATGACTGGATGTTATTACAATGTAACTGGAAGTTTGTACCTCTTAATCTTCAGAGTAGGTTTTGAACAAACCTCTCTCATGGCTATTACTGTCGTTTTGCCAACACGTTTCCTACGGAGCTCTTTTATGGTGGTGCAGGCTCAAATGGGATCTTCTCCTCCTACGCTTAAGAAGATGAACACTGGAATTCTCAAAATACGATAGCTCAGATCCGTGGAACGAATTTTGATGTGGTGACTTCACATCATCACCCATCTATTTTGCGTGGCTTTCCCTATCCACCCCAGCCCCAGATCTCGTCTGTGTGGATGGTGCAGAATTATCCCAACAATCACTGGTTTTTCCTCTTTGTCTCTTCTTTTATGGCCTATCATTTGTGGAGGAAAAAAATACAGGAGGGAAAAATCCCCACCCCAGCTGGAGTGCTTTGAAAAGCTGGAGGTTTTGAAGTCTGGCCTGGGCTGGAAGAAAAACAAGAGGAAAATTTCCTTGAAATGTGAAAATGACCTTGAAATGGATCCAAAATACTTCATTGGGGCAAAGCCTTCTACCATGATGGATCTGTGGAATAATTCCTCACAGCCAATAGCTACAAGATGAAACTAAAGCCACGGCAGATCACACGAGGCCAGGCTGATGGTTCCCTCACTGGCTGGACCACAAACTCCCCTTCTACATGGAGTCAGACAAATTGCTCTGTATGCAGGTCAATGGAGACCAGCACGGCTGCCTTTCTAGTTGAGCTTTCCTCGGTCCCTGTACCAGGCCTCGTTGCCTGCGTGTTGCACCAGCCCCCCATTTGCTATCCCTGCCTCCGGGATGGCTTGTTAAATCTGAACCGTGTCATAAGATCCATTGACTTTCCTTCCGGATAAAGGCGGGGCAATGCTGTCCTAACCTGTGCTTGAAAGGAGAGGAGGAGGGCATACTTGTGGCCATCCATAGTGACAGCATGGCTTTCTGAACAGGATGCAGGTGCCTTTGTAAGGCTGATCCCCAAGGCGGGAAGTTCCTCTCTTTTCAGATACATTTGACCAACTCCTCCTTTATTTGAGGTGGCTCAGAGGTAACCTTTACAGGAAAGCCTTCCTGAATCCCCACCGGCCCACCCCACATGTATATCATGTAGGGTTGATCACACTACTCTCATTCGATCCATATGCCGACTCTGTGGGATTAGGTACTATTTTGATTCCCATGTTACAAAGGGGGAAACACCAAGGAACAAAGGAGCTTGATAACTTGCTCAAGATCCCACAAACAGTAAATGGTAGAGCGGGACTTTGAATTGCCACAGTTGGGCTGCAGACACCGTGTTCTTAACCGTGGCCTCTGTGAAGCCAGTTTTAGATCTGCGTCTTTGACCCTGGGTAGTTACAGCCCTTTCTTAACTGCTTTCCCTGTTTTGTCTTAGCCGTACATTACTGTTAGAGCAACCTGCCTCAAAATAACACTACCTTTGAGAGCCTCCGCCAATACTTCAGACTGAATGCACTCCAGGCTCACCAGGAGAAGCAGGGGCACCATTTCTCTTGCTCCACCTTCACCTCCCAGCACTGCCTGAGGGATGTGATCTTCCCAAAAGATCTTTGGAATGTAAATGATTTTTTCACCTCCCTGGATGCTCTGGGTTCTCTTCTGGAATCAAGCTGAGCCATCAGGAGTGCAGTGGAAGCATCCTCAGGGTATCTTGTGCAAAATCACGCGGGGTTATGTCTTCATTGCCTTTGAGGCAGAGACACTGTTATGGGATGAACTGTGTCCCCTTTCAGTTCCTGTGTTGAAGTCCTAACCTCCAGAACTTCAGAACGTAGCTGTCTTTGGAGATAGGGCCTTGAAGGAGATAATTCAGGTGAAATGAGGTCCTACAGGTAGGCTATAATCCATTATGACTGCTGTCCTGATAAGAAGAGATTAGGACCCAGATACACACAGAGGGAGGACCGTGTGAAGTCGCAGCCAGGAGGCTGTCTACAGAAGCCCAGGAGAGAGGGCTCAGAAAAAACAATCCTGCCGACACCTTGATCTCTGACTTCCAGCCTTCAGAATAAGGCCGTGACGAGAATATTCTGTGGGAGAGTAAGTGTCCGTCGTTCAAGCCCCCCGGTCTCTGGTGCTTTGGTGCTTTGTGATGGCGGCCTGAGCAGACTGGTCCACACAGCCCTGCGAATATTGTGCACTTCCTCACGTAGCGCCTCCTGTGTGAAGCCAGAGGGAGGAATTCTTTCAGAAGTTCTGTTCTGGGAAAGTAATTATGAATTGGTTCTCCTTTTTTGCTTTGGCTGCCAGGAAACTGGACGTCAAACTTGAAACTTGACCATAGCGGCCGTGTGAGACTTTATGGTGTGGGTTTTTGTGTTTTTTCCCTATGTTAATCAGTGATTCTTGTGTTTTCTTCTCACTCTCACTCTTCATCCATATCTCCCCCCCCCCCCCCCAGCCCTGGAAATAATTGAAGTTAAAAATAAAGTGGCTGGAATTGTAGAAGTTGATGCTTTGGGTCATTATCATAATGATAGTTAACGTTGCGTCATTGCTGTGTGTGAGGCGTTGCTCTCTGTTCTTTGTATGATCTCATTTATTTTTTTTAAATTTTTAATGTTTATTTTTTGAGAGAGAGAGAGAGAGAGAGAGAGAGAGAGAGAGAGCACGTGAGCGAGTGGGGCAGGGGCAGAGAGAGAGGGAGACACAGGATCCGAAGCAGGCTCCGGGCTCCCAGCTGTCGGTGCAGAGCCCGACACGGGGCTCGAACTCACGAACCGTGAGATCATGCCCTGAGCCGAAGTCGGACGCTTAACCGACTGAGCCCCCCAGGCGCCCCTGTATTATCTCATTTAATTTTCACACAAACCTCATGCGGTAGATGCTGTCGCCCCTCCTTACAGATGAGGAAACAGGCACAAGAGGATTAATTACTTGCCCAGTTTGTACAGCGAGTAAGTGGCTATGCCAGGCTTTGAAGGTGGGCCGGTCTAACTTAGGGCTTGAAGCATTTAGCTAAGGGGAATGGGCATAATCTAGGCAGCTTTGGGCTGCCTGTCTTTGCTTGTAGGGGAAGTGAGATGTGGCTTAGCTACGAGGTCGTTAAGGCCTACCTGTAGGAGCGGCTAGAGAAGCTGATGGATCTGAGTGAGGCACAGGGCCCTCGGAGGCTCTGGAAGACTCTCTGATGTCTCACTGGGCTCTGGATATGGGGACACTCGTGAGCACAGTGAGGGGAGTTCTTGTAGCTTGAGGAACTTCGTCATACGTAGCCCACTCTCCCCTACACCTTTAAGCCTCAGCCAGGCCAATTATTTGCAGTTCCAGAGACCTGCCAACTCACACACCCACTCCTCCCCACTCTTCTTTCACCCCCAGAATCCAGTTCGTTCGGGGAGGGGGGGGCGGAAAATCACAAGTTCCTGCCTCCAGGAGTGCTGTCTCGGGTTAGGTGCCCTTCCGTCACTCCCCAAACTTGCAGTTTGCTGTGTTTTTCTTTCCTGTAGTGCTGGGCACTCTTGTAAAGTGGCCTGTTTATTACTCTGTTTTCTCTTCTAGGCTCTGAGATCCTTGAGGGCAGGGACTGTGTTTTATTCATGATTTATGTGCTGCACTCGGGTTTGGCCCAATGCGGCGGCTTAGGAAGGGTTTGTTGAATGAATGATTTTATGAATGTGAGATTGGATTCCTTGGGTTTTATTTGTGCCTGCGAAGTCTTTCTCTGTGAAGATTTATCAGGTGGAGAAACTAATCTCTTTTGTACATCTGCACTGGTATTCAGGTTACTGGACGGTGTTATTTTACCGTGTGTGGTCTTATGTAGGCTGTGTTGCAGAATGAAAAAAAAATATAAAGAAACAAGCAGGCAAATAAACAAATACATGCAACTCAGATTTGCATGATGCCTGCTGGTTGACCAAATTTTCTTATACAGACGGTGTCGGTGGTTACAGCACCCTCGTTTTATAGATGAGGTAAGAGAGAATGCCTTTGCTCAGGGTCGTTCAGCCCACGAGGGGGTTCGGGATGGGCTCCAAGCCAGAACAGGGGCTTTGGATCGACAAGCCCTGGGCATAAAGCCCACTTTGATCACTTGTGAGCCTCACTGAAATTTAATTTCCTCATTTCTAAAATGGCCATAATAATAGAAGCAAGGGTAGTTGTGCACATCAAGTGAGCTAAGTACAAAGGCCCCCATAAATGCCTGGTGAATAAATTAATACACAACCTGACTCCGTAGAAAGTTCTGCAACAAACAGCAGGCTGTAAGGAAACACTGGAATTCCTTGTGTGTTCTGACCACGCTCATTCTCCCCCCCCGACTTTGGCTCGCTTGCTTCCCTCTAGACCTTGCTGCGCCTAAGATCCTTAGCTCTTGCCACGTGGACTTTAGTTCATGATTCTTGGCCTCGCTCGGGACTCCCGCTCTCCCCCAAGCTTGCTCTCCAAGAGTCCTTTCGCTGAGTTGGAAACTTCTTTCCCTTCTTGCACAACGTCTCTGATTCCGCAGCTGTGACGCCCCACCTGGCAGGGAGCTCTGCTGTGGAGACAGAGCTGGCTTGGGGGGCCTCAGCCAGGAACACAGAGACCTCACTGCCTTGGCCTGGCAGGGCACACCTTCTCCGTTTCTAGTCAGTGCACAAGAGAGGGCCTGCATCATTCCAAAGCCAACATTTTTCAGGCGTTGGACAATTTGATGGTGGAGTTCATTCCCCCCCTCCCATCTGGCCTGGCTTATTGTGATCTGTCGAGTGGGGCCAGAAGGACTGCCAGATTGGGTAATTTTCTCAGAAAAGAGCTATAAAGATGAGAGTTTCAGATGTGCTTTCAGCATGAATCATACGTCGCAGGCACCAGGGCCAAAGTGAAGCACATGTCCACCCATGGGGGCCAGGCAAAACAAGGCCCAGGTTAGGTGTGCCATCCTTGGGGCTTCACATGTCAGAGGAGAGTTGTGCACCTGTGATTTTGGGGGGGCTTATGTTAGGTATTTCCCCTAACCCTTTAGATGGAATTCTTACTAGTGTTTATTCAACCAGGAGTTATTAAGCTTTGAACTGATAGATGTGGTCCCTGCAGCCTAGCTGGGAAGATAGACATGTACAGTGACCATTGGTGTGCTGAGGGAAGGTGTGGAAAAGGCCCTCGATCCAGGCTTGGTAGAGGCGGTGGGGAAGGGGGTGACAGGTGTCGGGGAAACCTTGCCAGCGGGATTTATCGTGCAGCCAGGGTCTAAGGGATGAGTGTAAATTAATTCGTTGCAGAAGGGAGATAAAGAGCAATCCAGGAGGAGGATATAATATGTGCTGAAGCCTGGAGGCGAGAGAGGGTGACTTGTTTGGGGAACAAGTGTAATTTCTCTGTGCGACTGGGATATAGGTAATGGCGGGGTGGGGACGAGTGAGAGATGAGGGCTCTCACTCCCTACTTTCCCCTCCTCCCTGTACCCCAGCTCATATCCAGGTAAGGTTTGCATGAGCACAATGTGCCTCAGACTTTGTGTCGAGTCAGAAATTCCTTACTATCGTAGATTGCTCAAGTTCTGGGGGGACTTTGAAAGCCCCCCATTCAAGCCCATGTTGCTCGGTTCTGTCACTCATCCTCTGTTCACGCCTCTGTTTACCCTGGTGGTCTGAGCCCATTTATTCCTTCCTCATTCATGGTGCAACTCTTGAGCACTGATGTGACTTCGAATGACATTTTAAGAAATTTGAACGTTAACCTCAAGTCCGTCAAACGACATCAGATGTCTAAAGGAAGGACAGAGTCCGTTGAGAGGAATAAGTTGTTCATATGAGAGAAAATGGACTGGAGATGGCTAGCTCAGGGGCAAAGAAACTATCTGGAGAGCAATGCCAATAGCCCAAGGTAGAGAAAATGACCATATGAACCAGAGCATTGAGCAGAGGATGAGCAGGAAGGAGGATTCTGGACAGATTTCTAAAGAGTGGTGTATGATAACCTTATCAGACCCACTCGCTGCTTGCCTCTTCATTAATCAGGGTAGTGGCTCCCCTCCTTGGCCACACATTAGAATCTCCTAGAGGAAAAACAGGCCCAGGCTTTATTTCAGGTGGAATGAATTAAAATTATTGAGGGTAGGGCCCTAGTTTCCAGATGATTCTACTGTGTTGCCACCATTAAAAATGATCATCCTAGGGAGAGTCCTCCAGGCCTTGGCTCTTTGGACTGGGAGCCATGTGACTTCTCGGAAGTCAAACAGGAAGAAGTGCACTGTTATATGGACAAATAGGTTGAGTATGTTGATAGATACCTAGACAGAGTTGTCTGTACTTAGAATTGTTATATAATTTATCATCCAGACTGGGACACATTTAACTGGATATAACACTGGTCTGCAAGTGCAGACTGGGATTGCGACGCTAAACAAAGACAAATGGCAGCTCCGTCTACATTCTGTCATGAGCTCCACTCCTCCACTTCTCTCTAGAATGTTCCCCCAAACACGCTTTCACTCCATCACTCACAAAAACTTTTCTTGTCCAGATCACCAGTTTCTACATTGTTGAAACTGATGGTCAGTTGTGTGTCCACATGTTATTTCACCCAACAATTGAAATGCTATCATGGTGTTGACATGTCCTGAATTTATGTTTCCGGCTCTGACTTCTTCAGTGAAATCCAGAGCGTTCTTCTTAACTCTCAATTTAACCTCTCAGCTGGATGATAAAAATGTCAGACGTTAGTTTCCCATGGCTGATCTCCCGAATCCCCCCCTCAATTCTCACATAAGATCAATTTCTTCTGTAGCCTTACACAATAAGATACCACTGCACACTCATTAGAATGGTTAGTACTATCAAAAAACCAAAACCAAAACAGAAAACAGAAAACAGCAAGTGTTGGCAAGGATGTGGGAAAAAAGGAACAGTTGTACGTCATGGGTAGGAATGTAAATTGATACAGCCTCTACAGAAGACAGTGTGGAAGTTCCTCAAAAAAATGATACATAGAATTACCATATAAGCCAGCAATTCCTCTTCTGGGTACAGATACAAAGGAAACGAAATCAGGTTCTTGAAGAGACATCTGTACCTCCACGTTCATTGCAGCGTTATTCACAGTAGCCAAGGCATAGAGACCACCTACATGTCATCTACAGATGAATGGAGAAAGATGTGATACATCTATTAAATATACATGTTTATACAGCATGGAATATTATTCAGCCACGAGAAAGAATGAAATTCTGCCGTTTGTGGCAACACGGATGGGCTTTGATGGCATTATGCTAAGTGGCTGCCAGGGCCTGGGGATGGGGGAAATGGGGAGATGGTGGTGAAAGCGTCCAAAGTTTCAGGTACAGGATGAGAAAGTTCTGGGGATCCAGTGTACATCCCGGCAACTGTAGTTAACAGTACCGTAACAGATACGTGAAAGTCGCTGAGAGGGTAGATCTCCGATGTTCTCCCGATACACAAAAGTAATTATGGGAGGTGATGGAGGTGTTAAGTGATCCGATCATGGCAATCTTCTTGATAGGTAATGTGTACCAAATCATCCTGTTGTACACCGTAAACTTACACGATGTTATATGACAATTACATCTCAATAAAACTGGAAAAAAACTCCCTTCTATCTAGTTGATCAGGCCAAAAATCATACTGCCTTCTCTGTATGTCTTCTACTTCCACATTTAGCTTGCCTGCAAGGGCTTTCGAAACACCTCCAGAATTTGTCCACCTCTTATCCACGATAGCCAGCACTCCGTCCTGAAACTCCATTATTTCTTGTCGAAGAATATTGCACCAACGGGTCCCTGTCTGATTCTGTTTCTGTTCCCCTCCTGCCTCCTCCAACACTGCAACTAAATTACATTTTTAAAGCACATGCCAGTTGATCTCTTTTTGTTGTTCAAAACCTTCCAGTGGCTTCCCATCTCACACAGAGGGAAGGTCCTTAAGGCACCTTGCAGCCTCTGCACACTCATACCCATCATATCTTGTCTGCTCCCACTGTCCCCCAAAGTACACAGTGTTGTAGCCACACTGGCCTTAGCCTTGATCCTTAAACATGTCACTCTGGGGTAGATGATCGTTTGTTTAATTTTTAATGTTTATTTTTATTTTTTAAATTTATTTTTAGAGAGAATGGGAGCAGGGGAGGGGCAGAGAGAAAGGGAGACGCAGAATCCAAAGCAGGCTCCAGGCTCTGAGGTGTCAGCACAGAGCCCAACGTGGGGCTCGAACCCATGAACTGTGAGATCATGACCTGAGCCAAAGTCAGATGGTCAGCCGACTGAGCCACCCAGGTGCCCGATGATGGTTTTCTCTCACCTGGATTGTTGGCATTCCTGTTGCATCTGGTGGTGTGAATGTTCCCTCTGCCTGGGATGCCCCGTACTCTGGCATCTGCCTCCTCACTCTTTTATTTCGAGTCTTTGCTCCAAAGTCACCTTTTATTAGAGACCTTGCTGGAACCCCTGCCCTGCAGCATGCCATGTATTCTCTGTCCCCCTTTGTGCTTTATGTTTCTCCATAGTATTTTCACCACTTGATGTACTTTGTATTATACTTATTTATTGTTTGTCTCCTATTCACTTAAATATAAGCACCGTCAAGGCAAGGATTTTTTTTTTTTTTTGTATTCCCAGTGCCTAGAAAAGTGGCTAAAATATGGTGAGTGTTCAGTAAATATTCAATGCATAAATAAGCTATCAGAGTTGGAGAGAAGGCTGCTGTCTGGTTTTTGAGAGGATGATATCAATGCTTTCCTAGTGACCCACTACTGGAAGCAAGGGACAGTAGAAATGGATGTCCTGTGCAGATGCTTTGGGACATGTAATCCAGCAGACATTTACTGAGCACTTAAACCATGTCAGGAGCAGCTTCTGGGCTGCTTGTAACCTAGCAGAGCTCATAAGCTGCTGAAAGATATGTAGATATAAACTATGCCATTAAGAAGAATGACTTCTAGAGTGCCTGGGTGGCTCAGTCGGTTAAGCATCCAACTTTTGATTTCAGCTCAGGTCATGATCTCACGGTTCTTGGGTTTGAGCCCCATGTTGGGCTCTTCACTGACAGTATGGAGTTTGCTAGGGATTCTCTCTCTTCCTATCTCTGCTCCTCCCTGACTCATGCTCTGTCTCTGTCTCTTTCTCTCTCAAAATAAATAAGATAAAAAAAAAAGAAGAATGACTTCTGCACATCAAGTAAGTGGAAGCATGTGGAGTGGAAGCAGAAGGGAGGAGAGATGCATCCAGGGGAGGAAGGATGGCTCACCAGGGAAGCTTCCACAGAGAAGAGGGCATCGGAGTTACATTGGAATCAGATGAGAGCTTCGGCAGAGGGAAGATGAAGGACAGGATGCGTGTAGAAGTCGGCAAGAGCAGGGTGTGTTTGGTCAGTGGGGAGGAGGTCATCGTGACTGCTTTGTGAAGTGATTTAGAGGGGATACAGATACAGACAGATGGTAGAAAGCCGGGTCTTTTGTGGGGAGAGGGTGGCGCCATGCTGGAGAATTTGGCTATTTTTCCTTAGGGAGTCCATTGCATTTTGGAGACGTTAAGTGACGTGTTGTAAGCTGACTTTATAGCACAATAACTCAGCCTGTCAAGTTGAAGAGAGCAGAAGTTTTGAGACCAGTTAGGAGACTATTTCGCGGATACGACATCATGGGCTGAAGAAGAGACGCCTTCTTGCCTACTGTCTTCATCCTTCACCTACTGCAGTCTTTACCTAAACCCAACACTTGCAGGGGACATTTCAATCCCTCCTCTCCCCATCCATTTATGCCCCCTTGATCTGTTTCTTTGTTCATTCCATTAGTTTGTATGTGTTGACTAAGCATCTGCTCTCTCCTGGGACTGTGCCAAGTGTGCTGAGAACACAGTGATGAATAACGTGGGCATTGATGATGTCAAGGGCAAAGAAGGAAAGGAATAGAGGGATGCAAGGAAATAACCAGGAGTGGGCCAGGGGAAGGGAGAACAGGACTATCCCAGACCGAAGGGACATGTGTAAACGCACCGCAGGGAGGAGCATTCTGTGGGTCTCCTTTGCCAGAATGGGAGCATTGCATCTTTATTATCCTGCAGAGCACCTGGGCATAGTAAGTGCTTAGGAAACATTAGTTTAATGAACGAATGAAGGCATGCGCTAAGCGCATGTATGATTGGCCATTTGACAAGACGCCCCAGACCTGTCTAAGTCCAATGTGGCTTCATTCCAGTGTGCCTTGTATTCAAGTGAATTAATGATCTGGGTAATAGCAAGCGGTCACTCCTATTTGTGGTTACAATCCGGGAGTAGAGGGGAAAAACATCTTGTACGTGCATGTGTGTAACAGCATTCTAGAGGTACTTTGTTGACTGTAACACTTGTAATTCACGCTCTTTTACTGCTGATTCATTTTTCCTGGAAATCTGAGAATAAGAGCAGATCTGAGCTGAAAAAGACTTTAGAGATCAGGTGCCCCATCGCTTTGTTTTCTTCTGAGACTGAAACACACTCAGTACCTTGTCTGTGGTACTTGCAGAGCTGGTTACATAAAAATGGTTGGAGCAGGGATACTGGAGGTAAGAAGAAGTTGTCAAAGCCTGAACAATAGTTCTTAATTCTCAAAAGGCAGAGAAAGAATTCTAAAGAGGATGGACGAGAAGGGTTGGTGGTGATAAAAGCCAAAAACCAACCCAAAAAAGACAAGTTGTGGATTTGGGTCTAAAAAAAGGAACTAAAAGGAGCTATTTTTTTCAGATATGGCCTTTCTGCTTCTGAGGAATAATAGAAAACCCACATGAATCTAGCTTTCTTTAGAGAGCTATAAAGATTTTACCTAGGGATTTTCATGAAAAGCTTTACTTTTTCTCCAAGACCATCTGGTGATTATTTTGCCAGCAGAGCGACCCCTACAGTCAGCAGTCTGTTTTGTTCTTTTATCTTTGTGCTGTGTGGTGTTGGATCTAAGGAATCTTTCCCTGATTCAAGGTCACAAAGGCTTTCTCCTCTTTTCTTCTAGAAATTTTATAGTTTCAGGTGGCACATTTAGGTCTGTGGTTCATTTAGAGCGGATCCTTGTTTATGACACAAAGTAGGGACTCAAGAATGTTTTGTTCTGTTTTGTTTGCTCATGCATATCTAATTCTAGCACCATTTGTTGAAAAGACGGTTCTTGACCAAATACCCTTTGCACTTGTATTGAAAATCATATAATTGTTTGTGTCCTTATACCTTTGGACTCTATTCTGTACCGTCGGTCTATGTGTCTGTCTTTGTGCCAACATCACTGTTTTGGTTAATGTAAATTTATAAGTCTTGAAATCGGATAGTGGAAGTCCTCCAACTTTGTTCTGCCTTTTAAAACTTGTTTTTGGTTAATCTTTGCATTTTCATATGAATTTTAGAATCAGTTTGTCAATTTACCTAAAAAATTTTGCTGGCATTCTGATTGGGATAGTGCTGAGTCTGTCCATTAATCTGGGGAGAATTGACATCTTCATACTGAGCCATCTGCCTTTACGATTGTGGTAATCTCTTTATTTGGGTCTCCTTTAACATCGCTCAGCAGTGTTTTGCAGTTTTCAGTATGCAGGTATTTCACAGCTTTTTCAGATTCATCCCTAAAAATTTTATGTTTTTGATGCTGTTGGAAGTGTTATCTTTTTATGATTTTAATTTCCGATATTTCATTGAGAGTATATAGAAATACTATTGATCTTTGTATTATTGATTTCATACCCTACATCTTTGCTAAAGTCACTCATTTCTAGTAGCTTTTCTTTGGTAAAGTCTATAGGATTTTCTACATAGATGATGGTGTCATCTGTGAATAAAGTCAATTTTACTCTCTTTCTAATCTTAATGTCTTTTATTCCTTTTTTGTCTGAAAACTCTTTCAAGGCAGTCAACTGGGAAATCGTGGGACTCAATTTGTTTATTTCTCACATCTCTTGAAAACCTATATATATATATATATATATACACACACACACACATATGAAAACCATATATGTACATATGAAACATATACTACATATAAAAACATACGGATGAGAATAAATCCAGTGTCTCTTACTCCATGTTGACCCAAAGCAGAAATTCTCCCCAGTTGGATTTGAGATAAAGACAAGAGATGAGATTTTAAAAAATAATCATCAGACCCTTGAGCCAGGTCATAGAGCTCAAAGAGCTCTTTGAGCCCATTGCACTTAATTTCTCATGGGAGCAGACCAACTGTGAAGAGCTACTGTTACTAAGGGGGCAGCAGGTGCCAACGGATCCAAATTAGTTTCAAGGTCAGTAGTGACGGTGACAAAAACAGTTCCTTACATGTGGGTAGCCCTTCATGGTTTATCAAATACTTCTGCATTTGTGAGCTCATTTGGCTTGGCGCTCATGGCCTCATGGGAAACTAATGAGGGGAGATTATCCCTATTTATTGGTAAGGACATGGAAGCTCAGAGAAGTGAAATTACTTTTTCAAGGACATACAGTTAAGGAGAGGAGACCTGGGTCTGCTATTTGAACCCAGCGCTGTCCACCTACTTGTCCCACTCTTTAAAAAAATGTATTTATTATGGACAGTTTCAAAGATCTAAAGTAGCCAGAAGTGTCTGATGAATGCCCGTGTACTCACTATGTAACTTTCACAGTTGTAACCTTGTGGGCATTCTTGCTTCATTTGTACCCTCGTCCGCTTATTCCCCCTCTGTAAGACAAATCTCAGCTATAGTATCATTTCCCAGGTAAATAGTTTCATAGGTATTCTAAAAGCTAAGGAGTCTTTTAAGAAGATGTAATACTAATACCAGCTCACACCTAAAATTAGCTTTAATCCCTTCATGTCATCAATTACCCAGTTTATAAATTTCCAGTTGTCTCATAATGTCGTACTTTTTTAGTTTATTTGAACTCAGATAAGTGCCACACATTGTTACTGGTTTCTCTTAATGTATGTGTTTCTTCTCAACCTCTTTTTTATCCCCTTGTAGTGTATTTATTGAAAAATGAGATTATTTTCCTATAGTGTTTCCCAGTCTGGATTTTGCCGATTGCACTTTTGTAGTATGGTTTAACATGTTCCTTTTTCTTTTGTCATTCCTGAAAATTAGAAGTTGTACCTAGAAGCTTGATCAGACTTAGGGTCAATTTTTTTTTATTTTGGCAAGAGAACTTCACAGCTGATACAGTAGTCCTCCTCAGGGTCACATCATATCGAGTTATCTTGTTTTCTTTCTTTCTTTTTTTATTTTAACATTTATTTATTTTTGAGAGACAGAGACAGAGCATGAGCAGGGGAGGGGCAGAGAGAGAAGGAGATACAGAACCCGAGGCAGGCTCCAGGCTCCTCTGAGCTGTCAGCGTAGAGCCCAATGTGGGACTTGAACCCACAGACTGAGATCATGACCTGAGCCAAAGTCAGATGCCTAACTGACTGAGCCACGCAGGCATCCCTAGTTGTCTTGGGTTTTGTGATGTTAGCAGCTACTATACTTAAAACCTGCATCTACTAATTCATTATAGGTTGGAAAATGAGGATATTCTTTTTTTTTTAATATTTATTTATTTTGAGAGAGAGTGAGAGACAGCAAGCAAGAGCAGGGGAGGGGCAGAGAAAGAGGGAGAGAGAGAATCCTAAGAAGGCTCCATGCTGTCAGCAGAGAGCTCGATGTGGGGCTCCATCCCATGAACCGTGAAATCATGACCTGAGCCCAAATCAAGAGTCGGACACTTAATTGACTGAGTCACCCAGGCACCCCTGGAAAATGATGATATTCTATCATCCATCTGGGATTCTTTCCTTTATATTCTCATACACTTTTCTTAACTAATAGAGAATCAAAATTTGAAAACCCAGATCATCTTGAGACCAGTTAAGTAATACAAATACAAATATTAGGACAAAAAATAAATTCTCTTCCATCTGTATGACCTAACACTTCACTTTTTATGAAGAGCCTGTAATTATATCAACTTACCTGCTTGTAAATAACCCCAGGGGCAGGACACATGTGTGTTAGATTGATACAGAAATGGCTTCCAATGAATCGTGCCTCACTGTGACCAGGTCCCTTTTTGTAATTTGACTTTGCCTTCCTCTAATCAAATAGTGGATTCTCTTTGCTCAACTCATGATTCTTGACTGACTGTATAACTTGCTTTGCCCAGTAGAATATGGAGGAAGTGACGCTCTGGGAAGCTATGCCTTGAGAGTCCATATGGTTTCTACTTTTGTGGTTGTACAATGCCATGCCAGGAGAAAAGCTCCCCCCACCCCACCACCTGCCCTGTCTAGCTCCTTATGTCTGAAAGACCCTGTACAAAGAAAGGGACTCAGAGACTTAGTTGCATTACCTAGGCCCAGATCCCAACTGACCCACCAGCTGAATGCTGCCCTATGAGTGGGCTCACACTACTTGAGTGCATCTGTCTAACCAATGCACATAATGGTGATCAACAAGGTCTTGATGTTTTAAGTCACTACATTTAGGGTGATTTGTTGTATGGGAAAGGCTAATGAAATGGGGGGTATGGTATCCACATTTTACTGAGAAAGCTAAAGCCCAGGTAGAGAAGATATCCCAATTAGAAGGCTATAGAACTAGGTTAGAATTTAGGATTTCTGACTTTCAGTCCAGTGTTCTTGCCATCTCTGTGGTTCTGTCTTTGCCAAATTTACTAGCTATCTTAATCTAAACTCCCTATTATCCTAAAGTAACCCCTGAGGTTGAGCTTCCTGACACCTCCAGAAACCCTGTAAATTGAGCTGTGTTTAATAACTTAGCTATTAGCCAGGGCTCTAGAAATTCCCTTAAGGGAAATAGAAACTGAAAATCTTTAGTGAAGTTTTAGCCTTAGCTATATTTTTAATTCCTGTCATTACTTAGTCTTTGGGGAAAGAAACTTGAAAATTCTCAAATTGGGGTGAATATGGAGAAGACCTGCCATATGCATAGGGTTAAGGGCTTTTAAAAGTACCCAAGCCTAACAACCACTTTTTGTGTAAGCCAAGTAGGTGTTGACTGATTCTATCAATTTGTAAGTCCAAACAACTTCCAGATGGTTCCAATAATAGGAAATGTATCTTACATTTGATTAGTGCCTTTTGGTTTACAAAGCAGTTTCACATCTGTGTCCTTATTCTAACCCCACAATGGACCTTGTGAGGAAGTGGGCAAAGGGTTATTGGTTCCATTTTCTAGATGAGGAAACTGAGTCCTAGAAAGGGGAAGTGACTTGCACAAAGCCAATGTCTAAGCAAGCAGAAGAGCCACGATTTAAACCAAATCTGATTCCATAGTCAATGATTTCACCACTCCTCTACCTTTACTCTTGTCCCAGCGTTTCTTTAGAATATCACCCATCCATATCCATTTTAATAACAACAATGAAAAGAGCAACTATGATGTGGCAAGTATAGATAGGGAGTCAAAAAGAAGGAGCTCACAGTCTGGCAGGGCAATAGATATAGAGACATATACAATAAATAATAATAATAATAATAATAATAATAAATGTTGATCAAGTGCTATGTGTCTAATCTTGTTCTAGAAGTCTTACGTATCTTACTGAATTCTGAAAACAATCTTGTATGGTCCATGCTGTATTGTCCTCATTGAATAGGTAAGGCAGCTGAAGCATAATCACGTTTGAACTAACTTCTTTTTCTTTTTTTTTTTTTTTAAAGTTTATTTACTTTGGGAGAGAGAGAGGAGGGGAGGGACAGAGAGAGAGGGAAGAGACAGAATCCTAAGCAAGCTCCGTGCTGCCAGTGCAGAGCCTGACCCGGGGCTCGAACCCATGAACCATGAGCTCATGACTTGAGCCCGAGCCGAGAGTCAGATGCTCAACCGACTGAGCCACCCGGGTGCCCCTTAAGGAACTTCTCAAAGAAGCACAACTTGCAAGTGGTAGAACTGGAATGGTATGTTCCAGAGTGGAGGTCTACAGAGGGTGAGGAGAAGCATGAGGGAGAGATTCCTGGTGTTCCAGAAAAATCCCAGGAAGACTTCGCTGAAGACAACCTGCATGAACTGGGATCTGAAGGACCTTGGGTCTGTCAGGAGGCATGGACAATGTGATGAGTAGGTGGTGTTAGGGAATGGCATGGCCATGGACCCATGAGCAGTTCACCGTGGTGAAGCTTCGTATGAAAGCATTCCCACAGGGAGATAGATACACACACCACAACCGCATGGACAGTTGCACCTCAGGAGCTGATAGCGTGGTAGGCGGTGTGGGTGTTTATCATTCCCTTTGACCTCAACACCATGGAACTGGGACGAGGAGCGCCAGGCTAATCTGCTTGTCTGGCTCATTTGCCTGTATCTGCGTCTTTTTGCCAGCTCTCATTTGCGATGTTTACTCCAGTTTCATGCTAGTCCACACCCCATGGGCCACTTCTCAGTATCAGGGCTAATTATCATGATTATTGAGAGTTTTACTTAGCATAATTACCGTCAACATGCATTTTGATTAATAGTCATTAACAGTAATTTCTTAGATTCATTATTATAGCTGGGATTTAATTATTTAATTAATACAACAATTAATAATAACTTGTATTTATTTGGGGCTTGATAGTTTGCAAAGTGATTTCAAATACAGAGTCCCGTTTGATCCTCCCCGAAACTCCAGGTGGTAGGCAGGGTGTGGGTTGTTGCCCTCGTTTTATAGACAAGGAGGCTTAGGTGAGACCGTGAGGACTTGTTGGTTTCCTGCCTCCCCGTCTGGGTCTCTTTCTTTCTCTGCCTGCAGCGTCTCAGAGTTTCACCCAGGGTGATATTTGAGCCAAATCTTAGGGGATGGGTAGCAGTGAGCCAGCAGGCAAAGAAAGTGGGGGTGGGGGGAGAGAAATCGCGAAGACGGTGCTGGTGTAGAAAGAACACGGTCCATTCAGAGAACTGCCAGTATTTCATAACATCCGCAGGGCAGAGTGGAGAGCATCTGGGAGTCAGATGAACCTGGGTTTGGGTCTCTGTTCTGCCGCCTGGGTGATCTTCGGCAGCTTCCTGAGCTTTCTGAATCTCGGTGTAAAAAAGGTATAAAAATACCTCACAGCTTTCCGAGGATTTGTGCAAAAGTTCTACAGAGAATCAGGCATGTCTTGGACCCTCAGTAAAAGATAGGAATGTAGTATCATTGCCCTGATGACAGGGTAGGCTGGATTCTGATGGTGTGGTGGTGCAATGTGATGATTCCAGGAGGATATATACAAACCAAATCGTGGAGAACACCAGGAATCTGGGCTTTGTTATCTAGTGAATAGGGAGTCACAGGAAGGTGCTCAGCAGGGCTGAGATGGTTGGATCTTTGTTTTAAGAAGCTCGTTCTGGCACCAGTGTGGAGGTGAGGGGCTGGTTAGGAGCCTGTTTAAACAGAGGTGGGAAGGTCTGTGCTTAGGTATGACAAGAGTAGAGAAGAGGACGCAGACTGGAGACCATCCAGGTGATGGACCTGGCTGAGGGCGTGATTACATGTGTGGGTTCAGGAGCCGGAGGATTATGCCACGGTCCCCCCATCTGGGCAAATTTGTGGCCAGTGGGCCATCAACAGAATGTTGGCTTTCAGAGGCTTCCTGTTAGAGCCTTGCAGGCATTTCCTAAGGACGGGGATTATTCCACAGAGCCTTAATTCCTTACAGGACTGCCATCTGAGACGTTGCAGCAGGGCAGAACTTGTTGACCAAATGAAAGAAAACTTTCATTTTCTCTGTTAATCAGTACTTCACAGCATGAGAAAGTTCAGCAGAAACCAATTATAATTCGATATCCCTGAAGCGGGTGAAATGAAAAAATAAGCAGAAACCAGGTGGTGTCAGCACAGAATGAATCCAGAGGAGCAATGTTTATGTCTGTTTTGAAAAAAGCAAGAAGAGCCCAACATTTGGATCGAGGATCAATTAACTCTATTTCTGTTTCCTGAGTTAAATTCTGTCGACATAGAGTTCTAAAATATATAATAAAAATATATATATATATTTTAAATATATATGATATATAATATATAATATATGATATATAAAATAAAAATATATAAAATATATATAAAAATATAAATTATATATATATATATATATATATATATATATATATATATATACACACACACATATATATATAGCCTAAAACATTTGGGTCTACCTATTGGCTCTTCACAAACACACAGGTTTGCTTTAAATAGAGAAAGTTGGGGGCGCCTGGGTGGCTCAGTAGGTTAAGCGTCCGACTTCGGCTCAGGTCATGATCTCACAGTCTGTGAGTTCGAGCCCCGCGTCGGGCTCTGTGCTGACAGCTCAGAGCCTGGAGCCTGTTTCAGATTCTGTGTCTCCCTCTCTCTCTGACCCTCCCCTGTTCGTGCTCTGTCTCTTTCTGTCTCAAAAATAAATAAACGTTAAAAAAATTTTTTTTTTAAAAAATAAAAAAAAATAAATTGAGAAAGTTGGAAAATCATGGCATACTGGAATGATAAGATATAAACTGATGATAATAGCTCACTTTTGTTAAAATGGAGTTCTTTCCTAAGCAACTCCCTTTCAGACCCACTTAATCTTGCAATCATAGAAGTAGGCAAGCACAAATTATTACTCTCACCTTGCACACGATAAAATGGAGGCACAGAGATTAGGAGTCTTGTCCAAGCTTGACAGTGGCATAGGTGGATCCCAGGACTTCTGGATTATGAACACCTCGCTTTAGTTTCAAGGAGGCCAACGCATAAGGCATCAGTCACAGGCAGTACAGGGTAATTAAGTGTGGGAGTTGAGTGCAGGACTTTGGAGTCGTTTCAGGATTTGAATGCGACCCCTACCACTTACTAGCTGTGGGACTTTGGGAAAATCAGTGGGCCTCCCTTAGCCTCGGTTTCCTTATACGTAAATTGGAGGTCACTACTTCTCATGGTTGTTGTGGGAATTAAATGAGGTGAAGATAGAACAATGTGCCTTCTCATCTCAGAGCCTGCCATGTGTTATATCTCCCATAAATGATAAATGTTGTTATTAATTTAGTAGGTACTCTTTGGAGTGGCTTCTTGATTCACAGAGAGTTTCAGAGAATAACCCCCCAGTGCACAACAGTGAACCCCCAGTAGCCATGTTTCTGATCCTAGTTGCAGCTGATCGATTCCTGGGTGGACATTTGATGCACCCTGGGCCAATCAGAGATCTTTCCTTGAGTTTAAAAATTGAAACAGCAGGTCCCTCTGTAGTGCTAGAGGCCCCACAACCATGGATAACCAAACTCCTGCTGCGGAGAGGAAGAACTATGGTGGGTGGTAAGACAGAGTAAAGCCCATGGGTAGAAAGTTAGACAAGAGGGACAGAGGGCTCTGGGGAGTCTATTTGTTCCTGAGGCCCCAGTGGCTTCCTGACCCTCTTATGCCCTAGTGCTAAACATTTCCTTACTTCCTCAATCCTGACATACCTACCATCCATCATTTACCTAAGCTAGTTGAATTTAGATTCTTGTCGTTTACAGATAAGTGTCCTGACTAATGCCGTTATTGTTTGCCGGTCTTAATCACCCACTTGGGTAACATTCTGGTCAGATTAGAAAGCCCTTGAAAATAGAGTCACAAGGCAGATCCAGAGGTCAGCACGGAAGAATGTAGCATGAATGCTGGCTCCCTGTCTGTTTCCTATATGACCTTGGCCAGATGACTTCGTCTTCTGGTGCCTCAGTTTCTTTATCCACAGAATGGAGTTATGCCTGAAAGTATCTGGCACTTAGCAGGTGCTCAATAAACATTAGCTCCCTTTCCAATCCCTTTTCCCTTTCTCATTTCTCTTCCCTTGCATGATGCTGGCGTCGGCCCTGTTAATACGAGAACAAATCAACTGTGAGCTGTGAGTTTGCCATCAGAATGATGTTCCCCAGTAGGATCATTATTCACTACCAGTGCCACTTCCTGGAACATCCCCACCCCCATCTTGGCCCTTCCTTTGTTCTCTTAGTCCCATGACACATGCTAGCACTTGCAGTTTCCTAAGAGTGTCACATGCTGTCTTGTTTCTGGCTCTCTGTGTGTGCTGTTTCTCCATATGTATCATCAAACAATCCTTCATCTGGTGGGTCCTGGTGCATTCCTCAATTCTCAGCCTAGGTATCACTCCCCCTTAGGTAGATGAGCTACTGTCCTTTCCATTTCCACAAGTGTGGTGTCCTTTCTGATCATAGCACTGAGTCACGTTTTCTTGTAGTTGCCTGCTTTACTTGTCCCTTTCTCTCCTTTTTGGTACCAGTTTCCCCCAGCTTTTCTCCCCCTGCCCCAACTATGACCCCGATCTTGCCTACTTATCACTCCTTCAGGGACTCTTTCTCTGACTTTAATGACAAGGTGTGTTTCTTTGTGTCCCGATTTCATCCACCCATGGTTCCATGTCCTGCTTCTCATGGCACCCATCACAGTGAGAAAGTCTTTGTGAAGGTCTGTCTCTGCTTTTCGCTCACCTCTTTAGCATCAGCATCTCTCACATTGTTGTCCCTTGAGTATATTCATTGACTAACCTGTAGAATGAAACAATCTCTAAACTCTCTGGACCTAGCATAACACCTGCAGCACAAAAGGTACTTGCCTGCTAAAGCATGGTCGTATGTTTTAACCAGTGGAACCTGGGTTCCATTGGTGAGCATGGGACCGTCCACTGGGACCTAGCACAAAATAGTGGCAAAAATGATAATCCCAACTGACTGCTGGATTGATGATTTGAGGTTGATGTGGAAATTGTAGAGCTTTGGGGGATCGGAGTTCTGGGTAGAAATCCTGGCGTGGCCACTTACTCTCCCTATCTGATCTTAGGCAATCAGCTAAGTCTTTCTGAGACTCAGTTTCTTCATCTGTGCAGTGGCATAGAGGATTGCGAAGAGGATAAGACTCTGTATATAAAGTGCTCTTTGCAGAGCAAGCAGTCAGTTGTGGCTGTTATAACCTGGATAGTTCCTACCTACACGTGGCCAGTTTGGCCTTGACATCTGGATAACCTTCTTTATTTTTCACTCCGTTTGGCATGGACTGGTGGAGCTCCCTAACGAGCAGGCCATTTTTCCATCAAGCTCAGCCACGGATTTTCCATGAAAAACTTTTTACTGAACTGGAACCACTTTGGCTGTAGGCACCAACGGTCAACATGTCCCCATGGAAAGAAGCTGAGCTGGAAATTCTTTATACTCTGAGTATCTGGAATGAAGGGGGATCCAAATGATTAAAGTCTCCCGAACCCCACGAGCTGTAAAAGTAAGTTGTAAAAGAGAGAATGGTTCATTATGGCTTTTATTACTCCGACTTCCATGAGGGATGTAGGGGCTACATCCAGGCCACCAACTGTGTGCAGGATTTTACTGTTGGGTAAGCCTCAGATGGTCCCACTATGGCCAAGAACAGGTTCTTAGAATTCAGAAGCAGTGCTGAGGCTTCCTTAGGCCTAGGCAAGACTGGGAGAGATCGTCGGTGCCGCTTAAAGTTGGTCAGATACCAGGCGGAGACATACGTGGTACCTCTGTCTCTTTGCCTGTGCTGTTTCTCTCTTTTCCAAGAACACGGTCCCCAGCTCACCCACATCCTAGACTCTTGCACTTATGTATGGCAGGCAGCGTATCGGTGGTCAACAAAAAGAGCGTGGGTGTAGGAATTAGACTGATGCGGGTTTGAATTCGGACTCTGTCATCTGCCAGCTGTGTGGGCCAGTGACTCCCCTAAACCTGTTCTATCTCTTTAAAAAAATGGCTAGTCAAAGACTAGCCACCCACCAAAGAGGGATGTTGTGAAGATGAACGTGACAGTGCCCATACTGTGCCTAGCACATTGTAATGCTAATACACGATAGCAACTTCTACTTATTCTTTGAGTCTCAGCTCAAGCTCTCTTTCTTCTTTGTTTTATATCCCCATCGCTTCTTGTCCAGCTCCCCATGTGACTATTTACCGCACTGGATGGTGACGGTCCCAATTCTACAACGCAGGCCTTATTCACCAGGCGCTTAGGATATGTTTTGATACTGACCACCTCCTTCTGTGATTTTGACTGCTCTTCCCCCCCCACCCCCAACCCCCTTCTCGTGACTTCTCTCCCCATTTATAAAATGAGGCTCTTGGGCTGCGATCTGTTACTTGATTCTCCATGATCTTTTACGCTTTCAGGCCTTCTAAAAACTTGAACCAAATTACAAAGGGAAGCCGACTAGCCTCCTTCCCAAATCCCCCAAATATCTTTCCTTCTGGAATATTTATTATTTATACACCACTGAGCCTAGGTCGGCCATTTCTCAAAAGAGCTGCACAAAGTGAATTCTCCAACTGGGGGCGGGGTTGTGGGGGGGGGGGGGAACAAACAGCCGATTGAAAGGGATTTCACGCCTGAATGCTCTCATTCTGCTCAAGCCTGGACATCACGGCTGCTACCTTTCTGTACATTATCAAGGGAACTGGGGTTTGTCACTTGCACCAGACCCTGGCCTCTCCCAGAGAACCTCCAGAGAAGGCCTCAGCGGTTACCGTAGAAACGTCTTCCTTCCTGGATGCAGACCCATGAAGGCTCAGGCGGCCCCAGCCCAAGAGGGGCCTTGTTTAAACAGGAAAGAGCAGACAGTTTAATGGGTAGCTTTGCAGCTCCGATTCCTACACAGTTTACAGTAGTTGGAACAATAAAACTCATAATGAAGATTTCTTTCTTTTACAGCTAACTTTTTTGTTTGTTTTTTTTTGTTGTTGTTTTTCCTTTTCTTCGGTTTGTCTCTTTTTTTTTTTCTCGAACGCTAGCTGATGGTAAGCAGGGAGGATTTTAATGTTTCTTTCAATTTTAATTACTGGGGAAATGACATTAAAGAAGCACAGTGTTGTATGTACATTTATCTCATTTGTTCTTTATGGTATTTCTCTGACATGTGTAATTATGGTAGGAAGACTAAATCAGAGAACTTTGTTGCCCACGCAGGGACACATGGCCGCTGGTGAGAAGTAAAACTGTTAAATGAATAACCACAAAAAAATACATTCCGGTTTCATTAATAAATTATGAATTAAATGTGGACTTCCCCATAGGTAAGTAGCCTTTGTAATTTGATCCCCAAGGAAGGGTAACATCTAGCTTGCAGGTGTATTAATGAGTTATTACTAATGCAAGGAAATAGTCAACGAAGACCATTATTGAACTCTTTTTGGGGGAACTTTGTGCTTCGGAGACTTGAGACCTCACAATTTGTCAAGAAACACAGTCTGCCTGGTTGCAATCTTCTTTGGTTATAGTCATTAAATACCCCTTGTATATCAGATGCTTTTACCATGCTCTCTCTCTGTTTTTTTTTGAAACTTTATTTATTTTGAGAGAAAGAGAGAGAGGGAGAGGGAGAAAGAGAGCGAGTGCCTTGCTGTCAGGGCAGAGCCCAAGGTGGGGCTCGAATCTGTGAGCTGCGAGATATGACCTGAGCTGAAGTCAAGAGTCAGATGCTCAACTGACCGAGCCACCCGGGAGTCCCTACCCATACCGTCTTATTTTATGCTAGTAATAACCCTATCGGGTAGATCCTACTATTTCCATTTTACTGATTCAGTAAATAGAGTCACAGAACAGCAAAATAATTTGTTCACAAAGCAAATTCAATTCTCTCTGGTAACCAAGCTCCGTGCTTTGCTGGTTCTTCTACTGTGTCTCCTCAGAGGAAATTCTTATGAGAAAAGTGAAGATCGATTGTCTCAAGGTAGAGGCATCTGTCTAACTCTCAGAAGCAGGTGATCTGTTACAAATTTAGCCTGAGCTCTAAGAAGTATTTCTGCAATTCTGAAAAGGAACGGGACTACTAGAGTATCCAGTGGGCACTCTGGTTGGAGACTGAACTCTTTCACATTTATGGAACAGGGAAACAGTAACCTTCTGAAAGGCAGTTATTACCCTGGGAAGGTCCTGGGGAAGAGCGGGCAACTGCGGAGAGTTATGAAGTGTGAGAAATGCCCCAAGCCAGTTGGGCAGGTCTTTTTAAAAGCCAGTGGAGAGTTTTATCAGGCCAAGGGGAGCTTTAATTGATGGAGTCTCTCTTATATGCAGGACAGTTACTGTCCTTTAATGTGCTTATTAAACCAAGAGCAAGAAAATTACCGTGTGTGTGTGTGTGTGTGTGTGTGTGTGTGTGTGTGTGTGTCTGAAGAGGGATGAGTAGAGGCTCGGTGGCTGGACAGGACCTGCTGATGTATTCCACATGTCCAGAACCCATAGTGAATGCCAATCACTAGCACTATTACATGAGTGAATGAGTGAATGAACTAATGAACAAACAACGTAGGAAGGGAAGTGGCAGATCCCAAGCTGTGGGAATGCCACAAGTTCCTGCTCTGTGCTCAGTCTCCAGGTGAGGCCTGTTAGCAAGCATCCAAGCTCCCTTTGCCGTGCCATCACCGTGTCGTTGCACAAGCCTTGTCCTCTGTTGCCCTCTCTAATCCTCCTCCCCAGACCTTAGTCACATGGCATGTGCTTCTTTTCCTTCTAGAATCACTTGCCTCTCCATTTGCCTACTTTGTTGTATATACCTCGCTGCGAGCACTGTGCTCTCTGTTTGTTCCTTTATGTGTCCTAATTTACACTAGAGTGTGAACTCCTAGAAGGGAGAGACCAGAGCTTTTACGTCTTTAGTGCTCGGTGTGTTTTCTTGCATACAGGAGGATTTGTAAAGGAATGGATGAATGAACCAATGAATGGATGCACTAGACACACCCTCTTACTTCAACCTGATGGCCTAGGCTAAAAACTGAAAGGCTCTGTGGTGACCCAGGGAATATTAGCACGGGGCTCAGAGAACTGGGTTCAGGTCTCACATTTGCCACCAGCTTGCTGGCTGACTTTGGGGAAGTCACTTGCCATCTCTGAGTCTCTCAGTCCCCGTGGGTTATCCCCATGAAAGGGTTGACCTAGATAATGCTCAATACTGTCTCACCTCTCAGGTTCTAGAACTTAAGGTTTTAGCAAGAGTCTCTGTAGATTTAGAAGCCATCTCCCTGCCCAAGGTCTTGCTCTTGAGGCCACATCTTTGAAACTGTATTTTGTAGAGTTCTGGTTCTATAAAATGTTACTAGATCTTCTGCAAAAAAGGAATCAGAGCACTTGAAAAGGGTGGGGAGGGGCGCCTGGGTGGCGCAGTCGGTTAAGCGTCCGACTTCAGCCAGGTCACGATCTCGCGGTCCGTGAGTTCAAGCCCCGCACCAGGCTCTGGGCTGATGGCTCAGAGCCTGGAGCCTGTTTCCGATTCTGTGTCTCCCTCTCTCTCTGCCCCTCCCCCGTTCATGCTCTGTCTCTCTCTGTCCCAAAAATAAATAAACGTTGAAAAAAAAAATTTTAAAAAGAAAAGGGTGGGGAAACAAAGGTAAGGACATGACCTTACTGCAGTTGTTGTTGTTGTTGTTGTTGTTTTTCACTTGATCTAAAACGGGCACTGGGACACCTGAAGACAGACATATCAATTAACTAGACATGTTGCAGTCGTTTGTGCCCTGTGGAACAAGTCCTCTCTAGGGAAAGCTCTGTGCAGGCCATATAAGAGGTCCCTCCACCGCCTCGATTCTAGGAACTCCCGCTTTTGATTCAGGCCTGGGTTGGCATCTCTTTCTAAAAGGAAGCTGTTAGTAATGAAGGACTGTGGGGTTTCAGAGGAGGTATCGGGGGGTCGGGGAGGCAGCATCAAGATACTCGGCTGGTTGGGTGGGGGACCCAACGCAGCTGTTCTTTTCTGTACTGAATCAATCATTGGGGAGGGGGAAGCAGGATTTGATATTGTGACCGAAGAAACCCCTTACTTACAGGAAGAACAAGAGGACCTAGGAACATGGGCAGGAAGTGGGACAAGGAGGATAATAACTTTTGAACAGTCACTACATCCTGCACCTCCGTGAATCTCACAGTAAGTCTGAGAGGCTGGTGTTGCTTTACCTACCATTTTACAGCTGGGATGACTAAGGCACACAGAGGTTCGAAAACATGCCCAAGGTCACCCAAATAGTAGGTGGCAGACCTACAATTTGAACTTGGGTCATTTGGTCCCCACACTTTAATTCTCCCTGTGGAATGTGGCTGCCAAGACAGAGCCCTTGTTTGTGTTGTGTTGGTCATGATTTTGTTAGTCATTGCTTATCTGTCCTACGGACAACAACTGCAAACCTCATTGTTCCTCGTATGTAAAATGCGGATGATACTTTTGTTTCACGAAATCGTTGGGAGGATAAAATGAACACACGTTCTTCCTTATGTTTTTCTTGCCCTCTCGGTTCTTTAAATGGAGGTACTGAAAAAAAGCTGAATATGTCATTTGTTTTTATGTAACAGTGTCAGTCCTAAGCAAGTTAATGTTTAATGTAATTTACAGTTCCCATGACTGCCCATGAATATTGAGAGAATATACACACATTGCTGGCTTTATTAAAATACATAAGTCAAGTAGATGGTAATCAAACGTAAAAATCACCCTGCTCCATATTTGAATAGGTTATAAGCACAAGTAACAAACCTTGTATTTTTATTTGTGGTATAAATAAAATTTATGAGAAAAAAAATTGCTCACAGGGACCAATACTGTATATATTCATTTTTAGCTGCCCCTACCGGTAAAGACTGTGAATGGAAGAAATTCCTGACTGTAGTATTTACTACGTGCATAGCCTTGTGATTACTTCAGGTGAAATAACTCTTGTATTTCCTGAGTAAAACTCGCAGAAATCCAATTGACTTAACACTTTCTTGTTTTGCTTTTTGTGGTGGGGCGGGGGATGGGGTGGGGGTGGGGGGGCGGAGCTTGGGGGCAGAGATTCACCTGACCTCAAAGTGGAGGTAATTGTTGGGGTTTTAGAGTTCCACTTTTTAGTGGAAATGAAGAAGCAGATGGGAAGAGAATGGACGTGAGAATCCTTTATGTGCTCTCGGATGGCAGTGTGCACTGTTATTAATGTTTACCACTGTTTAGAGCAGGAGAAGGTAGGCTGGATGCCAGGGCCAGACGTGAATCTCATTTCACACTTCTCCTGTTCTTTGTATAGTCGCAGGAGGGTCCCCTCCTCTATGTAGGCCTTCACTATGTAGGCTCGCCCCATGTTTTCCCCAGCTGCGGGAGGATCGTGTGTCTCATTCACGGATTCCCTCCCCAACCACAGCACGTTCTTCTGATTCGGATGCAGACATCTCGTGGGCAGGGGTTACGGTCGTGAACTCTCTCTGTGCTCCCAGGGTGTGGCGTGGGGCCTAGTCTATGGTAATGTTGGGAGTAGTAACAACTAGCATTTCCTGAGTGATTAAAAGTCACTCTTCTTAAGCATGTCCCACGGAGTAGCTCATTCGATCTTCATCATGCTTCTATGAAGGAGGTGCTGATATAATTCCCATTTTATGGTTAAAGAAACCAAGACAACATTCCATTAAGGGACTCATCCAAGAGTCCCCAGAGAGTGGAGGTCAGGCATGAGACCCACGCAGCGTGGGTCTGGTGCCCATGTTCTTAGTGACTGTATAATACTGTAGCCGGTGGGATGTTCTGGAGGCAGAGGTGGGGATAGAGCTGGGGATGTGGGCTCTTAGAGATCAGCACCTGTGAGCAAGCAGGATGGGGCAGAAGGAGAAGTCTAACTGAGTGGGCCCGTGAGGAGGGCTGGAAGGGGTGTTGCTCATGAGAGTTGATCTGGCCTGCGCTGACATGGCTGGGATTTATATCCCCACTTTGCCTGATCTTCTGGACATGGGCTGCCCCGGGGAAAGCTGTGACCCCAGGCAAAGCAGCTCCTTCCAGCTAATCTGGACCCTGGTGTTGCTGGCAGCTGGGGCCTGTGTGTTGGTCACATCCTCCGCAGCGGCTCAGAAAGTCTCTCCTTTCTGGATGGCCCATGTCCATGTCAACCATAAATGATAGATGGCCTCTCAGAGGAAATAGAATAAACATTTGCTAAATTAACAGAATCTTTATTAATTATAGTGACTATAATAATGGTTATACCTTATTAAGCAGTAATTATGTACCATATAAAGATGGCTACAATTTATTGAGTCATTAATCATCATTAGAATACGCTGAAGTTAATAGTGTATTACATAACCCCATTTTGCTAATGATGTAATAGCGATCTACCGACATTAAGTAACTCGTCCGGAGTTATGTAATTAGTAAGTGGGAGAGCTGGAATTCTCTCTCAGGCCCTTCTGACACCAGAGTCCATACCCTTAGCCTCTCAGTTAGTGTTCGTGTCTTCCCAGCTTGATTGCTGGGAGCTTTTGGATCGCTGAGACCGCGTCTTTTTCAATTGTGTGGCTCTCAGCACCTAGCAATACCTGACATATGCTGTATACCGAACATATATTTGTTGAATGAATAATAAATTGGTCTTCCATGAAAAGCACCATGGTTTTGATAGGAACTAGCAAAACAATTTAATGACTTTGATTAGAAGCAACTGAGCATTTAATGAGGCATACTAACGTCCAATCTTTGCTTACTTCACAAGTCTCGCCAAAGCTGAGAGCTGTTAGCGGAAACAACGGGGAGTGCACACACACGACGTGTGCACAGGTGGCTCGCACACTGACCGAATCCATCAGGGTGGATGAGAGACCACAGGCTGTTGGCGCAAGAGGCTTGCTTACCACGGAGGAGGTTTAAGTGGAGGCATTTCACTCATGTGCGGTTTGTCACCGACAGGCTGCTTCGTCTTTTACTCTGAAATGAGGAAATGGTAGATGACGACCCTCTAGTTTCACTTAATACTCATAATCCCTGATTCTATAAAAATGATCTGGAAGTGAGAGCTGACCTTCTGTGAAGGAACAGAGAGCAGTACCAGAACGGGTGGGTGGGAGATCCATTAGGAAGATTTTAGCTGAACGCGCAGAAGGATATTGTGAAGAAAGCCCTTGTCAGGAAGGGATTCCTCCCCCGTTAGAAGCGGTCGAGCAGAAGCTGCTCATGCTCCGGGGTTCCCTGGCCGGGCTCCCTGTGCGGGGCCAACGCCTGGATGAGATGCCAATGAAGGTCAAACAAATCTGAGAGCCTGAGCTTATAAAAGGCAAGGATTAAATCCCATGTGTTCCCAAAGAGGCAGAGAGTAGAGTAAAATATTGTACTGACCGGCGCCCAGGATAACAGTAGCTGCTTAGGGAATACTTGGTTAGTGATCAGTGTTTAAAATAAGGGTTGAATGTACCTGATACGTATACAACCCTGGATAGTTTGAGGTTAAAATTAGATCGTCCGTGTGAAGGTGCTTTGCCCGTGTTCAGTGTTACAGTTTGGGTTCTCTAGAAAATGGAGCCTGACACGAGGACTTGGGTGCAGATAAGAAGTTGCGTGTCTTAGGAAAGAGTGACTACAAATTGCCGAGAACGTATAGTAAGTCCCAAGTCAATGGTCCCCATGGCAACGATTCCTACTAAAGAGCGAGTGAGGATTTTCCTGAAGATAAAGGCCTCTTGGCAGAAGAAAGAGTGTTTCAAAAGGACTGCATGTGCCAGGGCTGGGTAATCTCTCGGAAGGGAATATGTTATTTGTCGGTGGGGAATAGGGAATTGGGTGAGGCTAGAAAGGCAGGCAAGCGTCCCATTACGAAGGCCTTGGGAGCCAGCCCTGAGGAGTTTGGACAAATTTTAAATATATTGAACCACTACAAAGCATCCCTAAAACTCTTTACAGAAAATGACAAAATTGAAGTCAATAAATGACCGAGAGAGTACAAAGAGTTCAATCCAAACCATGAAAGTGCCCATGAAGAGCAGAAACCAGGCATGAAGCATAGTCAAGCTGACTTGTTTTTTGTACAAAATGTAAGAAAAGCGCATCTGAAAAGAATCGTGCCTTTTCTTCAACCCCCCTTCCTCTCTTTTCTTTCCTTTTTTTTTTTCTTTTCCTTTACTCTTTTTCTTCCTTCCTCCCTCCTTCTCTCCCCTGGGTCTTTGTCTGTACGTGTCTCTCTCTCTCTCTCTCTCTTTTTTTTCCCAACAACATCAAACACATTTGAAAGGGGACATTTCCCATTATAGTTTTTATTTATTTATTTATTTTTAAAAAATTTTTTTTTTTCAACGTTTATTTATTTTTTTTGGAACAGAGAGAGACAGAGCATGAACGGGGGAGGGGCAGAGAGAGAGGGAGACACAGAATCGGAAGCAGGCTCCAGGCTCTGAGCCATCAGCCCAGAGCCCGACGCGGGGCTCGAACTCACGGACCGCGAGATCGTGACCTGGCTGAAGTCGGACGCTTAACCGACTGCGCCACCCAGGTGCCCCCCATTATAGTTTTTAATGTGACTTATCCACGTACTGTTGGTACTCCCTGCCAGTGAATGTATTGGCAGTTTATAGGACAGAAACACTTATAGTTAAAGCTCAAGTTAAAAAAAAAGGGGGGGCACCTGGGTGGCTCAGTCGGTTGAACGTCCGACTTCGGCTCAGGTCACGACCTCAGAGCTCTTGAGTTTGAGCCCTGCGTTGGGCTCTGTGCTGACAGCTCAGAGCCTAGAGCCTGCTTTGGACTCTTCGTCTTCCTCTTTCTGTCCCTCCCCCACTCACACTTTGTTTCTTTCTGTCTCTCAAAAAAAAAAAAAAAAAAAAAAACATTAAAAAAAAATAAAAACAAAAGCTCCAGTTCAGATGCAGGTTTATATGCATGCAGGCACGCTGCAGTAAACACCTTGAAAGGACCTTAGATGATTTTCAAGGGTTATCATGTTTGAATAAGGACAACCAACTATCAGTCACACTATTGGTAAAAGTCCTAAGCCCGTTGCTGAAATACTGAGTTCCTTATAGCGTCTTGAAGGCGTCGTGCTGGTTCAGGTGTCTGCTTTTGCATTTTGCCACCCCTTTGGATTGAGTGCCCAACAGCCTACACCAGCCTCCCTTCACTTCTCTCCTGCCCACTCCCATCTAGATACCAGCTGCATTGTATCTTGTCCAGTTTGTAGCCCTACAACACCTGCACTTATTTAAACACTGCCCTGAGCCCAGGACGTCTCAGTCCTTAACGCGCCTAGAAATACCTCCATAACCTTGTGAAAATGCAGATTCCGATTAAAGAGGTCTGAGGTGGGACCACAATTCTGCATTTTATTTTTTTAATTTTTTTTAATGTTTATTTATTTTTGAGACAGAGAGAGAGCATGAATGAGGGAGGGGCAGAGAGAGAGGGAGACACAGAATCGGAAGCAGGCTCCAGGCTCTGAGCCATCAGCCCAGAGCCTGACGCGGGACTCGAACTCACGAACCGTGAGATCGTGACCTGAGCTGAAGTCGGACGCTCAACCGACTGAGCCACCCAGGCGCCCCCACAATTCTGCATTTTAAACCATCTTTGAGGTGCCATTGCTGCCACTGGTCCATGGACCACACTTGGAGTGGCAAGATCTTAGCCCATCTTATTGCGATCATCAGTTCATTTGCTTTTTTTGACTGTTAAGACCAAGGAATTTTTGTTTTGTGATTGCCATTGTCTAATAGGAGTCTGGCACAGGATCAGATACTCAGTAAACTTCTGGTGAATGTATATCCAAGCATTAGCTCATTAGTCCATTTTCACAACCTGAATTACTCGCACTGCCATTAGCCTTTTTCTTTTTCTAAGGAGGAAATGAAAACTCAGGTTAAATAAGGAAAGTGTTCCCAGTTAGAGTGATGGAGCCAGAACTCCAAAGACCCTCTGCAAACCCCATGCCTTGTGTCCTTTTCACTCCACCATTTGGTGTCCAAAACCCCCACTGCAATGCAAGTTAGGTCTGAGGAGTGGAGAGATTAAAAAAAAAAATTAATAAAATGCAACCATTCCTAGCACTGTGTTTAGGAGATTGGAACTTTACAATCTTAGCCTTAGAGAATACAGACAATATAAAGTTGCAGGAAATCCTTGGTCTTGAGAGATTTGGACCACACTCCAAACTTTGACGTTCTGAACCATTCTCACAGCTGAACAAATATGACATATATAATTGTCAAGCCCACCACTGATATTATGAATTAATTCTTGGAATTTATGGTGTTTTGCGCTCTCTTTTCAAAGCACCTTACAACTGTTAATTATTTAAGCCGCCTTACATCCCTCAGAGGAAGGACAGGGATATTATTCTGCCTTGAGCCTGGGGGGAGGTGGCCTGCAGTGGTTGCCAGAGTCAAGGGGAAGAGAGATCACATTGCACCTGAGTGAACTCGGAGTTTTATTATGGAGGAAATCCTGCCGGTGAGACAGGACAGGGGCTTCCCTTGTGGGTTTTTGAGTCCGAAGAGGAGAGTACAAAGGCCATTTTAATACCTAACAATAAGATACGAGCTATCATGTATTGAATACTTACCGTGTCGCATATGGTGTGCTGTGTCGTGTACTATTTTTTATTTAATTTCATAAAAGAAATGTGAGTTGGACGATGATGACAGAATAGCAGCTACATTTATTGAGGACTCATGCCACGCATGAGTTCTCCTTATATCCTTACGGCAACCTCATAAAGCACATATTGTTATGCTTGCCTTGCAGATGGGGGATTGAATAACCTAAGTCACGTGCTTGATACACGATAACACTGAGATTTGAATCCAGGATTTATCTGCCTCCAGCAGCTGGGCTCACGCCATTCAGTTCTACTGGCACGTCACTGACTCTCTGAGGGTTCTTATTTTGTACAATGGGGATAATAATGTCTACATCATGGACTGGTATGAAGATGCTCTGGGATAATATCCCTGGCAGTCAGTTGGAATGCATTAGAAAGGTCGTGAGCTTCCAGGCAGGAAAGACCTAAGTTTGAATTTCATCTTCATATTTAATAACTGTAATGTCTTACATCAGTTACGTAGCTTTCTGAACCTCAATTTCCTTATCTGTAAAATGGGTATAGTAAGTAATACCTACCTTATAGATTTCAGTGAAGATTAAATAAAAGAATGCATGGAGGGGCACCCGGGTGGCTCAGTCGGTTGAGCGTCTGACTTCAGCTCAGGTCATGATCTCATGGTCCATGAGTTTGAGCCCCGCGTCGGGCTCTGTGGTGACAGCTCGGAGCCTGGAGCCTGCTTCAGATTCTGTGTCTCCTTCTCTCTCTGCCCCACCCCTGCTCAAATTTCTCTCTCTCTCTCAAAAATAAACATTAAAAAAAAAATTAAAAAGAAAAAGAATGCATGGAAAGTGTCTGGTTCAGTGCTTGATAAGTAGAGGTGCTCCATATAAACTGGTTTTTCCTTTCTCTTCTCCTTTTTACCACATTCTTCCTGCTGGACTGTCTCTCAGCAAATAATACCACCATCTTCTCAAATGTTAAGTAAAATCCTGGAGGTCTTCAAATTTTTTTTTTTTTTACCCTGGGCATCATTTAGCCAACTGCCAGCCAGAGTCAGTGGATTATGTCAGGAATGGAAACTTCCCATCCAGCAACTTTCAATTGCCTCGTTTTGGTTTCAAGCCCCTGCTACGTGTGAGGCTGAGTCTCAGTGACCTAGGACTCTGGGAATCTCTGTTGCTTCTTCTCTACAACTTGCTTGCAGGAAGTGCTGCTCACCTCCTGGGTCAGGTTCTCTGTAGTTCACTGGGGAGTCATCCTCTGTACTTATTCACATGAAGGGGAAAATAAAAGAGCACCCCCTCGAAATGCATTATTCTGAGCCTACAAGTATCTCTCATCGTGGAGGCCCTTGACTTTTCAGGACTGGATTCCATATCCCTGGCGTCAAGCAAACATTGGATAATAAATTGAATCAAGTTCCCCTGACTCCACCCTCCAAGTGGAGTTGAGGTAAACCATTAATTTTGTGAGACAAGCTCTCTGAGATCCAGGTGCAATAGGTCATTTTGGGACGATAGAAGCCAATAAGTAATAAACACCATTAGCATGAGCAGTGGGCTTGAATATTAATTCTTAATCTCTTACTATTAACCCAGTAGCTTCGGGGCTTCCAGGAGTCCATACAAGGGGGAATTTTGTCCATTGGTCACTGTTGTACATTGTCCACACCTCTGAAACTTGCTTTGTGATTGCCAGGGGATGTTGGCCTAGCTGCCAGCCTTCTGTTTTCAAATGCTCTGGGCCATGAATACCTCTCTCCCTGTAATGTCTCCACCTGACAGACTGAGTTGCACCAGGTTGTTCATTGGCTGATATCCGCAGTTAAGACCCAGAGCTGGGGACTGGTTTGAATGTTGACCCCCAAATGCTGAAGTATTCTAGTCGGATTATCTGCATAGGAGGGTCTGATTTAATGATAGATAATAAATATCACAGAGAACCCTCTCGTTTACTTTGACTCATTAAAAAAAAAAAAGAGAATCTAGACCCTTTTCCTTGATTCAGGGTATTTTTCCATTCTAAGATATTTCCATTCCTATGTCTTCACCATGTAATAATAATAGTAATAATATTAATGGGTAACATTTATATGGAACTAAAGACATGCCAGAATCTGTTCTAAATACTTTAAATATATTAATCTATATAATCCTCACAACAATCCTATAAGGCATGCACGGTATTATTATCCTGTCATTATTATTTGGATTTTGAGGTAGGCATTGAGAGGTTAGGTGACTTGTAGCTTTGCCTGTGGTCTAAGCCAGACCCTATGGCTTGAGGGCTAGAAAGCTCCACAGTAGTGAGGACAAAATAATAATGGCCCCTTTGCATGACACTTAGAGCTCACAAAGAGTGTTTGCAAGTATTATCTCATTTCATCACCCCAAGAATCTATTGGAGCAGACAAGGGACAGATAGGATGCCTTCATCACTGGGCGACTATAGTATATAATCACCGAGAGCGTGAAGTTTGAATTCAGAATGATATGGGTTTGAATTTGGCTTTGAGTGTCTGAGCCTCGGTGTTTTCACCAGTAAAATGGAGATTAAAATGACATTTCATAGGGTTTTTGTGAGGATTAAATAAAGCGATATGAAGAGAGGGCTTCACATTGTAGTGACCAAGCGTTGGCAGCTGTTAGCTAGTGGGCCTTCTTTCCTTCCTTGCTTTCCTCCTTCCTTCTTTTACTAAGTATTGGGCCCTGTATTTGAGTGTGTGCATATCACATACAAAAAATGTCTTCTTTTCTTCATCCCTAGCGCATCAGGTGATGGTAGGGAAAATTTAGGTCTGAGCTTGATGCGAAGTGTTAAGTGCAAGGTTCAGCAAATATCTATCGAGCATCTCCTATGAGTTGGATATTGTGCTAGGAAGGCACTGGCGATGCAAAAATGATGAAATGAGATCCCTGCCCTCAAGTAGCACCTACCCCTTGAGGAATGGAAGGGAGAGAACATATCGAGGGGTCACTCTGCCAAGCACCGTGCTTTATACACATGATCTTGTGCATGATCTCATTTGACAGGTGAGGAAATGAAAGCTCGGAGAGAGGGGCTGTGTGACTTTCTCTAGACCATTGCTGTCCAGTCGGCTTTTCTAGACAATGGAAATAATCTGTCCGTGCTGCCCAATATGATGGCCACTGGACTTTGGGTCACTTGAAATGTATCTCATACGACCAAGAAACTAAATATTTGATTTTGTGTTGTCTTTGTTAATTTATTTTTTTATTTTATGTTTTTTTAAAATTTTTTAACGTTTATTTATTTTTGAGACAGAGAGAGACAGAGCATGAATGGGGGAGGGGCAGAGAGAGAGGGAGACACAGAATCCGAAGCAGGCTCCAGGCTCGGAACCATCAGCCCAGAGCCCGACACGGGGCTCGAACTCACGGACCGCGAGATCATGACCTGAGCTGAAGTCGGCCGCTTAACCGACTGAGCCACCTAGGCGCCCCTGTCTTTGCTAATTTACAGGGCTAGTTGCTACCAGATTTGATAGCAGAGCTACAGGAGAAGACGCAGCTGGAAAGTGGCAGACTCGGAATCTGAGCCCTGGTCTGTTTGACTTCCAGGGCCATGATTAGGCATGACTCTTTGACAGTCTGTTCTCTCACTTTAGAGGGTGGAAGGGACCCCTCCCCTCTCCCCTGCCAGTAGAGGAGAGGCAGTGCTGGGGGTAGGGAGTCATGTCAAGGGTGTCAGCCCACGCCCTTCCTCCTTTCACAGAACTAGAACAGAAAGTGGGAGCACTTACCCTTTCACCCGAAAGCCCTCAAGACCAGGAGGCTTTTGCTTGAGTGCAAGTCCCTTTGTTGCAGTAGTAATTTCTGCAGAAACCTAGTGTTGCTGGTACAATAGGAAGGCCAACTAGGGCCCCAAGTAGGGAGAACTCCTGAAAGTCCTTAGTGGGAAAGTAGGAAAAATGCTGCTCGTTAGTAGGGTATCTGATCTTCTTGTTGCCATGTTTAGGATTTCAAAACCCACGTCACCAACAATATGTTTGTGGCCAACTTGAGTCTAAGAATCCAATGACTCAGTTCTTCCCATGGCTCAGGCTGATGAAAAGACTTCAGAGTTCTAAATAAATAGTAGCATTTGCTCTTGTCCTTTATTATTGCTATTATTATTAAACCATTCAATTTGTATAGGAGAAACCGAGTGGGGTAGCTGTTAGAGGCAGGAAGATGAATCAACCTATATGTATGCAGTGTGTGTGTGTGTGTGTGTGTGTGTGTGTGTGTGTGTATGCCTGTGTGTGTGGCAATTATCGATACTTGTTGAATGAATAAATTATGAAATAAGTCATTTTTTTCCAGAAATAAAAAGCCATTTATGGCCTCATAATAACTAGGACTGTGGGGGGGGGGTGAGGCCCCTGGGGAAATGGGGATTATATTCTGGGCAGAAGGACCACCATATGTAAAGTCCCTGCAGTTAGAGGGAGCCTGTACTTTGGAAAAACTGACACAGCAGATTAGTGTGGCTGGAGCTTAGGGAGAAGAGGCATGGGATGGGGATGAAAGGTTGGGGGGAGGCCAGACTTTGCCTGGTGGTTTAGGTTACATTGAGGGCTTTGGTCTTTAATTCAAGAGTAATGGAAAGGATTTGAAGGTGGTCGAAAGTAAAAAAGTAGCACTGTCATGTTTGTGTGAAAAACAAACGGGAAGGGAACAGGGTGAACCCAGGGAAATTATCTGTGGCAATAGTAGTAATCCAGGTGAGAGACTATGTAGCCCGGAGGTACAAGATGTTGGGTGGAAGGAAGTGGATGGATTTGAGAAATAGAATAACTGGTGGGAGTCCGTGGTGTGAATGAGGGGCTTTGATGGAGGGAGGCATCGGGGATCATGGCGGGTTCAGGTTCATGGCAACTCTCAAGCTTTAACTTCCTCATCTCAAAAATGGACATAATGTGTATGAAAGTGCTCTGTGAAATGCTATTTTTCTTATTTGTGAGATAAAGTGTTTTACTTATTATTTGTGCTATTTTTATTATATACAGGGGTGAACCATGTACTAATCCGACGGCCTGTTTCCCAAAATAGGTGGTAAAATCCTGAGGCAGAATGTGTATGATTCCATGTCTCTAGTTCATGTAATATTGTACCCATCACATGCGAATTAGTTTTGCCTTCTGTTTTGGTTCTTGACCTTGGCCTCAGATTCATTCTTACTCCTTCCTGCTTGCCTCTCTACTTCTTGGAGGAAGGCGGGTCTCTAAAGCCTCTCTTTCCCAGGCTCCTTTTCTAACCAGCTAGCTTCTGGCTGGGTTTCCCAGTGGGATGTACTGAGGAGGGATTGGAGGGTGGGAAGAAGGGAAAAGCCAGGGTATTTCTGCTCCCTGTGTGTCCTGTATGTCAAACTGAGGCTTTGTCTCTTCCAAGGCCCCTGGCTCATGATGATTCCAGCTTCAGCCACATGATCTTGGCCCCTGGGCACCTTGCTTTGTTCTTTCAGCTGTAGGGGCATAGCAACTCCCTGCCATTGCTAACCACTGGAGTCCCTCAAGTGATCCACGGAGCTTTCCTTTCACCGTCTGTGCAGTCAGTTCCTTGTACTAAATTCCTTCTGCTTTAGACAACCTAGAGTAGTTTTTGTTTAACAGGTTAGATCCTGAGTGATATATACACACACCTAGGCTAAACTTTATTAATGATCAAACCACGCTCTTTTAAAAAAAATGTCATTTTTTTTATAGAAATAAACTTTGAAGCTTTAAAACACATAATGTAAAAGAAAATATCCTGTCAATACAAACACATTTCAAAATTATAAACAAACTCAGAATGTTCTGCGTTTTGATTTAACAGCAACAAAATTAATTGTCAGTTTCTCAACTTTATTTTTTCAGCTGACTGAGCTTCAGAGCAGAGACAAATGTTGTCGCTTAGTGTTCTTTAAATAGTTTTTAGCTAGTTTTAATTTGGAAAAAAAGAACATTCTTCAGTAGAGACAGGGATAGGAATTACCAAAATATAAAATAAACAAATAACATACTTGGGAAAAACTCGCCATTATGTCATGGTATTACATGCTATCTTGGCAAATTTATGGATAGTTTTAATTTTTTTCAGTTCCAGTTGGTAATGGTTTGACACAAAACAGTGATATCATTGGCAGTGATTCTGTTATGTTGCTTGAAAGTTTATTTGGAATCTTCTCTGTGCTCCTTCCAATGGACTGTTTTTCTAAGATAGTGTTATTCATTGATTGATTGAAGCATTTACTAGTTTATTAAAAAATGTGTGGGATGACTACTATATTTTCTCTAAAAGCCAACATATTTAGGTACATAACCATTCTGTAATGGCACTTCTCTTAACAGTATTGAAATTATCAACCTATTTAAAAAATAACTTTTTCGGGGCGCCTGGGTGGCTCAGTCGGTTGGGCGTCCGACTTCGGCTTAGGTCATGATCTCACGGTCCGTGAGTTCGAGCCCCGCGTCGGGCTCTGTGCTGACAGCTCAGAGCCTGGAGCCCGTTTCAGATTCTGTGTCTCCCTCTCTCTCTGCCCCTCCCCTGTTCATACTCTGTCTCTCTCTGTCTCAAAAACAAAATAAAACGTTAAAAAAAATTTAAAAAAAAATAACTTTTTCAGGTGTACTTCACACACACATTTAAAATTTTTTTTTTAACGTTTATTTTATTTTTGAGACAGAGAGAGACAGAGCATGAATGGGGGAGGGCCAGAGAGAGAGGGAGACACAGAATCTGAAATGGGTTCCAGGCTCTGAGCTGTCAGCACAGAGCCCGACGCGGGGCTTGAACTCATAGACCGTGAGATCATGACCTGAGCCGAAGTCGGACGCTTAACCGACTGAGCCACCCAGGCGCCCCACAAATGGTTTAAAAACCATTTTAAAATGAACAGTTTAGTGGCATTTAGTGGAGCAATGTTGAGCAAGCACCACCTCTGTCTACTTCCCAAACATTTCCATCATACAGTTTGTGACCTTTCGTGTCTGGCTTCCTTTTTTTTTTTTTTTTTTTTTTTTTAAGAGAGCATATTTTTAAGATCTGTTCATGTTGCAACAGCTATCAGTACTTCCTTTTGACAGCTGAGTAATATTCCATTACATATATTTCCCAGGGCTCCTGGGTAGCTCAGTCGGTTAAGCGTCTGACTCTTGATGTCAGTTCAGGTTGTGATCTCACGGTGTGTGCGATCGAGCCCCACGTCGGGCTCTGTGCTGACAGCATGGAGCCTGCTTGGGATTCTCTGTCTCCCTCTCTCTCTGCCCCTCCCCCAGTCATTCTCAAAAATAAACAGACATTTAAAGAAAAGATTCTCTACATACATATCCCACTATTTGCTTATCCCTTCATCCTTTGATGGACATTTGAACTGTTTCCACCTTGTGGTTATTGTCATTGATGCCACTATGAACATGTGCGTATCTGTACTCACTTATATGCCCTTTCCAGTCCTTTCGGGTATAGACTTAACAGTGGAATTGTGGATCTGTTTTCGATTCTTTTGGGTATAGAGTGTAAGAAGGGCCATCTGGTAGTTTTATGTTTAACTTTTTGAGTGAATGCTAAACTTTTTCACAGCAACTAAATAAAGTATTTTACATTTCCAACAACAATGTACACGGAGTTTCATTTCTCCACATCCTCTCCAACACTTGTCGTTTTCCAGTTTTTTAAAATTGCTATCCTAGTGGGTATGAAGTGACATGTCATTGTGTTTCGTGTTTTGTTTTTCTTTATGATTAAGTAGGCTCCACACCCAGTGTGGGCCTTGAACTCACAACCCTGAGATCAAGAGTTGCACACTCCACCAACCGAGCCAGCCAGCCAGCCGTCTCCCTCATTGTGGTTTTAATTTACATTTCTAATGACTAATGGTGTTGACCATCTTCTCATATGCTTGTTGACCATTTGTATATCTTCTCTGGTGAAGTGTCTGTTCACATCCTTTGCCCCCTTCTTACATTGGATTTTTTGTCTTTTTGTTGTTAAGTCATGGGTGTTCTTTAAATATTCTGGATATTAGGCTTTTATCAGATACATGATTTGCAAATATTTTCTGCCCTATTTACTTTCTTGATAAAGAATGCCCTTTTGTACACAAATGTTTTTCATTTTGATGAAGTCTGGTTTATCTATTGTTTCTTTAGTTGCTTATGCTTTGGAGGTCATATCTGAGAATCTATTGCCAAATTCAATGTCATGAAGATTGCTTTATTTGTAAGTTTGCAAAAATTTTAGTCTGTCTTTTATATCATGTACAGTTTAATATATATAAAACTATATGTACGTATATATATGCACACGTATACACACATATCTGTATATATGACACAAGTTCATTTATAGAGCATTTTGAAATTCATTGATCCATTTTATCCTTTGAACAATGCTGTGAGGTTCACAAGGCATTAGTAATTTTGCTCATTTGAAAGATAAGAAACCACCTTGAACTTGAGGAAAACTGAAAGTCTCATGGATGGTAAAAAGCAGATGTAAAATACAAATCCCAGCTGCCTGACCCCAATCATGTGTCCGTCCCATTCCACCCTCTTGCTCCATAGGGTGTCTCTTTGTTTGCTGAGTGATGTGAAAAAGGGAAGAAAGAGAGAGAAAACAAACGCTTATTCTGTCCCTTCTATGCACAAGGCTTATTTAAACCTTCTGCCCACCTATCACACAGTTCTTACACCATCCTAGGGGTGTTGAAATTCTGATTTTAAGAAGAGGAAAGAATGGCCCAGAGGATTTGTAACGTACTGTGTAGCCTATAGATAGCCAGCAGCAGAGGCTTCGTTCAACCCCAAGCTAGCTTGACCCCTTGTGATCACATAGCATTTAGAGGAAAGCCCCGTGGAAGGGGGATATTATGTGTCCGAATTTTATTCAGAACATATAATAATAGAATAAAACACCAAAGTAGAAGGGAACGTTGGCATCATTCTTCTGGGTTCTCAACTGCCTATGTTTAATGAAAACTGAATTCCGCTTCTCACTTTTACAGCTCATCTGTTTAAATGCCAATCCCTGAATCCTCCCCTCCCCTGTTTTTAATCACTCCTTCAACCAGTGCCCTTGACAGTATTAAACATTCTGCCACAGGGACATGGAACCATTTCTCCACAGCTCGAGCCTCCAGACCCAACTGGCCAGGTCCTGCGGTGCAACTCTCCCAGCCACCGTGGGTCTTCATCTGGTGTTTAACAGGTCATGCCCCCTCCCCTTTCCCACCTACTTTTGGCACATAGACAGGAAATTAAGGACTAAGGGAAATTCACCTCTGACCTTTAATTCACTTCTTAATAAAAGCATTTAGTCACTTGCTTGCTTCATGCCAGACACAAAGGACATGGCTTTTTGAAGGAAAACCCATCAGTCCCTCTCACACTGGCTTTTTTTTCAGTGTGTCAGCTTTCAAAGGCAGTTGCTAGCCCAGAGCATGTCCATGTTAGGACCTTGCCCAGTGCCCAACACATAGTAGGTGGTCATAAATATTCACAGTGTAGGTGGTCATAAATATTGGCAATGAATGTTAGTTATTCTTGAAAAGAGAATGATGGTGCTTTTGCCCTCCATAGTAGAATTAATTAATCGATAGAATTATCCCAGTTTTACATTTTTTTCCTATCAGTTTTTCTTAAACTGTTGATGACTTTGAGGTGATAATTTGTATTAGACGTGAGTCTTTTGTTTCAGAAAGAAACTCATTGGAACTGATTTAAGAAGACAAAGGGCTGAATTTATAAACTCGCTTATAACACTACGGCAAGACCCAGATTATCTTTAATAATCTGCCTCACTCCTTGCCTTCGCCTGCTTTCCTCTGACTGGCTTCATTCTCAAGCAAGTTGTTGTAGCAGCAAGACTGCTCGCATCTTCAAATAGATTTTACTATCTGGGCAATCTAAGCTGGAAGACAGAATACTTGTTCTAATAGTTTAACTCAAATCATGAGGCTGCCTGTCATGTGGTCATCTCTGGAACAGTCCTGGTGGCCAGGGTTGAACTTTCATTGGTCAGTGGCTCACACGGCCACCGCTGGAACTGGGAGTGGGGATCAGCCCTCCCTGAATGACAGGGACCAAGACCGGCGTAAGTGGGTTCTCAAAAGAAGATGGGGCTGACACACCAAATGATGAGGGAAGAGGGAATGAATAGGCAAAACGACAAATGCCCATCACATATCTGACACAATACATGATAATTTAGGAATTGTAAATTCATTACACAAAACTATAAGTTCGATTTCTTGGTGTTAGGCAAAGACAACATCATTTTTAAGTGCCCTGCGAATGGAGCAGAAGATGAATTTCAAATCAGAATATACATTCAAAGAGCTTCTTTTGAAGCCTCCTTTATACACACAGGAGAACAAATTTCAGTTGCCTTTATTGATATTTTTGCTCAGTCCCATGCATTGTTTACTTTCAGCCTTCTCTGCTACCCATTGATCATTGACTGTTCACTATATACCAGACATTGTATCTCACACTGAGAATAGAGTATTAAATTAGGAAAACATGCCTATTCTCCTGGAGATTATTGCCCCAAGGAGCTTACAGTCTGCTTCTTGTCAACTCATAACGTATGACTTGCCAGAGCTATTGAAGGCATGCAGTGGAGTTGCTACATTTCCAAAAAATGGGTATGTAAGTACATCCATTTTATATAAGAAGCAGATTAATTAAATAAGTTGACGGATAATTACTTGTTTGAATCTGTGTGAGTCACTTTGTGCTGACTACCACCTTCATTCTTAAAATCATTCTGTGGTTTCCCTTTATAGATGATGTGAGAAGAAGGGGGAGTTAGGTGTTTAATCCAGGTCTGACTTTATTCACATTATTCACATCCAGAAATGTATGCACATAATACAGTTTGTTTATAGAAGCTTTTGGAAAAAATTCTCAAGAAATTCTGGGAAAGCTAGGATGACCGTGTCATGAGTCCTATGCCCTTTACAGATTCTGTATCCCATCCCCAGGTTCCGCATCCTTGTTTCTTCACCCTTAGGGCATTATAAATAAATATAGCAAAAGGAAGTCGTGTGTGTGCGCGCACGCATGCACGCTCGTGGTGGTAGGGGGCTGGTGGAACCCTGCTGGCCTCCGAACCTTTGAGCAAGGGATGGGTAAGGGATTTGTGGCCTCCAAGGAAAGTCCATGGGAAGAGAAAGCAGTGAGGCCCAGTGGGAAAAGCACTGGAAAGAAGTCTTATGACTTGGCCTTGAATCTGGCTCCACCACTTAGAAGTCAAAGTCACTGAACATCACAGATCATATTTGTTAACTTATGGTGAAAATCCACTTCCTCATACTTCATACCTCCCAGATGCTTTGTGAGTATCAAGTGTAGCAATATCTACGAAAATTGCTTTGGGCCGTGCAGACCTGTAATTTGTAAAGCTTTATTTTGTACATCTCTGCTCTCCTAATCTGCCTCTGCTTGCCCTGTTTCATACGCAAACCTCATGATTTCTGGCGTTCTGAAGGTGGCTGAGTTCATGCATAGTGTAAACAAGTGCTTGTTCCTTCAGTTTCTACTCCTTAATTTATTCTTAGCTGTTGGCTGTTTTCTCCAGAGTCTTCCACGTTCTAGATACAGTACTAGGTGCTAGAGATAAGAGCGAAAGCATGAGTTGAGGGAAAGAGTATGAAGTTTGGACTCAGGGTGTAAATCCTGACTTCTTCTCTGATTGTATAGTTTTGAGATCGTCAACTAACTGCTCTAAGCATTCAGTTTCTTCATCTGTAAGGCAGCAGTAATTTCCATGTTTTACAGGGATTTTACTGGGTGCTGGAAGGAATACGCGGCCCAGTAAATCAGCCTTCATTTTCTTTAAGACATTGCCCCTCCCATCTAGGAGCTCGTGGTCTAAAAGTGGAGATGAGACATTTTCCCAGGCTATTCTAAATCGGAAGAGAGCGTAAGTGGCCTTGGTGGGGAGAGCGGCCAACCTCTGAGTGATTGAGTGGTGGAGTAAGTCATGACTTAACCAAAGGAACCCCGCTGGTGCCTGCTAAAATCTAGTGTTGAATCCAAACTTCCTAGGAAGTTTTCAAAAACGTAGACATCTTTAGGCTTCCTAACCTATTGTTTGGACCTTGCCTGATGTTTTAAGAACACTTCCGGAAGTTCGTGATTTTTTAAGAGAGAGGATGAGCTGAGAAGTCCTGTGCTACTTTAAGAAAGACATGTATAGTACCAGTGGGAATGAAAACTGGGGCTTATTTTTTCTTAAAAAAAGAAAAGAAAAGAAAAGAAAGTTAACCTGTATTGCAGGGAATTGGATAGGTCAGAGGAGAGTTTGACACCAAGAGGTTGTTTGATTTTACAACAAATGGTTAGCATCGTGGAATTACTCATTTGTTGACTAATCTAGGGCTCCTTGGTGGCCTTGTTCTGGCTGGTGTTGTACAGCCCTTCAGCCCATGTTTCTTCATTACACACTGACTCCACTGCAGTCTGCCTCTCTTGATCTTTTTCTTTGCTTCCCTCTCTGCTCTCTGTCAGATACCCAAAGCATGTTTACATTTACCTCTGCTTGGCCCTACATTGTGAATATTTATGACCACCTACTACGTGTTGGGCACTGGGCAAGGTCCTAACATGGACATGCTCTGGGCTAGCAACTGCCTCTGAAAGCTGACACACTGAAAAAAAAAAAGCCAGTGTGAGAGGGACTGATGGGTTTTCCTTCAAAGAGCCATGAGGTCAGCTGTCCTTTGCTGTCCTTCGCTCTTGATGATGTCCTTGGGAGATGGCCTTGAGTGTCATCATAAAGCAGTTGAAATAGGGTTTTCAGGTGCCCCTCTGTAGTAGACTGAATAATGGCCCCCAAAGATGTCAGATCTTAATCCCTGGAACCTGTGAATGTGACCTTATTTGGGAAAGGGCAGCTACAAAGGTGATTAAGTTAAGGATCTAGAGATGGGGAGGGATAGCCCAGGTTATCTGGGTGAGCTCTGAATACAACAGAAGATGTCCTTATAAAAAAGAGACAGAGGTAGATTTGACACAGAGCAAGAAGGGAAGGCAGTGTGACCCAGAGACTAGAAACAGATTGGAGTGATGTAGTCATAAGCCAAGAATGCCAGCAGCCACCAGATTTCAAAGTCTGGTCTCCAGAACAGAGTGAATAAATTTCTGTTGTTTTAAACCACTCAGTTTGTGATCATTTATTACAGCAGCCATAGGAAATTAATATACCCTCCAATCTCCTTTCCCTGGCCATTCTACTGTTTTGAATACTATGATGATCATTTAAATTTCATTTTAAATAAATGATCTTATAAAAATTGCCCGTCCATATTGCAGGAAGTCATGAGAGAGAACAGGTTACAGTAGGTCACGACTGGAAGGGCCCTCAGGGGCTACCCAAACTTCTCATCATAAAGACGATAACGCAGACACAGAGGGTACTTGCCCCAAATCATTCAGTGAGGGAAGAATATAGCCAGGACCTAACCCAACATCCAAGCTTTGTCCACCACAGACAAGGGGGCATAATTTATGAGGATATCTGGCTCAGCAAGTAGACAGGAAAGAACTTGCTTAAGTTTACTTGAAGAATGTGACTTTTTTTTTTTTTTTTTAAGATGAACTGTGGATTGGCCCTCTTACTCTAGCTAACTTGAGAAACATTTTGGGGAATAGAAAAAGGCACTAGTCCTTTTTTCAAGAAACAGATAAATTGAATATGTTTGACTTGGAAAGATACCCCTAATACACAGTCACAGGTAGGTGTGCGGTCTTTGGAATCCTAGGACGTGCCCAGAATTTTCTCTCTATCATTCACCAGCTCTGTGAGCTTGGGTAAGTTATTCTTTGGGAGCCTCAGTTTCCTCATCTGTAAAAGGTAATAACAGTGCTTGTCTGAGGCTGAGGGGAAGACTAAGTGAGATGCTGTATATAAAAGTTCCTTACCCAGTGCCTGGCAATTAATTGAGGCTCCATAAATGTTAGTGTTTGGTATTATCAAATCAAAGTTCCATTGTAGCAGAGTATATAGAATTTTATCTTTTTAGAATTTCTTATTTGGATATTTTATTTTATTTTTTTTTTTTTAATTTTTTTTTTCAACGTTTATTTTATTTTTGGGACAGAGAGAGACAGAGCATGAACGGGGGAGGGTCAGTGAGAGAGGGAGACACAGAATCGGAAGCAGGCTCCAGGCTCTGAGCTGTCAGCACAGAGCCCGACGCGGGGCTCGAAGTCACGGACCGCGAGATCGTGACCTGGCTGAAGTCGGGCGCTTAACCGACTGCGCCACCCAGGCGCCCCTTATTTGGATATTTTATAAGGACCCTGGAGTTTCTTTAGTAATCAGGAATAACAATAAAGATGAAAAACAGGTCTGACTCATAGGGAGCAGAGTGGGTCTTCAGGGCATCAGCGACTCCCAGAGCTGATGGGAATCCTCATACCTCTCTTCTGGGAAATGCACAGCTATAAATGTGCATTGCCATAAATGTGAATACACAGCCAAGATCAAAGCTGCTTGATCCTGGGGGATTGAGGTGAGCGCATTCCTATGACGGAAACTCTGGGTGACACAATGGCCCGATGCTGCCTGGGGGGCCCGGAGATGGTGGTCTGGACACCTGGTCTCCAAGCCTAGCCCAGCCCCTCTGAGCTGTGTGACTTGGGCAGGTCACCTGTTGCCTGTTTCCTTATCCATCTAACACATAGGCTTCTATGAGTCTCAAATGAGATAAAGGACATAAAAATACTTAGTAAACAGGAAGTCCGTGAAAAGGAGATACTAATTATAAATCCTATCAGTCACCAAGCTCAACAGAGTATGTCTTCCTAATACCTTTCAATTTTGTTCATTTTGTTTGGATGTTCACTGTTGTAATTTATGCTTTTCATTCCTTCTCTCTCGTTTGTTAGCATTTTAGGTGGTCTTACTGATTCTTGTGTGGCTTTTCTCTATCAGGATCATCTTTTTTTTTTTTTTAATGTTTGTTTTTGAGAGAGAGAGAGAGAGAGAGAGAGAGAGAGAGAGAGAGAGAGCACGAGCACCAGCAGGTGAGGGGCAGAGAAAGAGGATCCTAAGCGGGCTCTGTGCTGACAGCAGAGGGCTCGAACTCATGAACCGTGAGATCACGACCTGAGCTGAAGCCAGATGCTTAACTGACTGAGCCACCCAGGTGTCCCAGGATAATCTTTTTTAAACATACCTTCTGCCATGATATGCCACTAGGGTATCTATCTATAGTTCCCTATTACCTACTATATGAGATGGTCAGGCATACAAGAAAAAGGAAAGCATCTGTCATTGTACCGAGCCATCTGTTTTAACTGAACAGCCCTCAAGAAAGCTGTGAACTTTGTTCCCCTGGCCCTGTTTTTTGATGCTGGTCCTCTGGCCCCTAAAGGGGAGCTTGAGTGGCTCACCCTGCTAGAAACAAACCCCTTCCCCTTGCCTCTGGTCCTATTTCTGGTTCCTAGCCCCAGTTTAGATCTGCCAATAAGTAGCTTACGTGAGTTGACCAGCTGCTGATCTTTTGGACATGTTTTTGTACTTGCTCTCTAGCTGCCTCTGGTCAGTCTTCTTCTGATTGATGGGTTGACACTCTCTGGCCCCGTCCAGACTTCTCCGTGAGAGGGAATGGTTTGTTCTCTCATACTGTACATGTATTGAGTGCCTAGTGGGTATTAGGAATTATACTAGCTGAATATGGCCCTTGATTCATGGAACTTCAGCTTAGTGAAGATAATAACAATTGAAAAAGTTTATTATAATTATGGTAAGTATTACTAAATAGGAAGAACAAGATGCCTTGAGGACACATAACAGTGAACCCTCAGATAAGGGTATCACAGAAGGTCACCTCGAGAAAGTGGCCTTGGGCCGAGACTTAAGATGAATTGGAGTCAAAGACCAATTGGGATCAGCATGTGGCAAGACATGGAGTCTAGCAAAGTCTAAAAGGGACGTTGCTTCTTCCAGTTACGAAGAGCAGAGAATCTAGGTCATCACCCAAAATGTCTACTGGTCTGAAGCTACAGATAGAAATCTGGCCTGGCTGGAGGCCAAACAGTCGTGTGGTTTTCTCTCTGCCGTCGTGGGCCGTGATATTTGGCAAGTCACTTACCCTATCTGACCCTTAGTTTCCACATCTGGGAAACAACGAATGATAACACCAAGGTCATTGTGAATGACTGACAAAATAATGAACATGAAAGCACTTTGGAAACCATGTGAATGAAAGGGAGGAAGCTGGTCATAGGGCATCTGACCCAGCGTTGAGATGGAACAAGGAAGAGAAAATGCTGATCCTACCAGGAGCCAATCCTTTCAAAGTTTTATATTGTTTCAGAACTTCAGGAGTTCCACGTGTATCCATGGATACGTGTGCTCTGTATGTGTTACTTAAAGGGGAAGAGCAATTTTTTTTTTTTTATATTATCTGCATGGTTAAATCGTCCCATCAGTAAACATAGTTTTGTTCCTTAAAATGCAGAACAACTATGTACAGATCAAGCCAGCTGTTCTCTGCCAGACTATCATTGGCCATGGGCTCTGGAATGGCTAGGCTTCTGGGAAGTGACAAGCACTAGCCCCACAAACATTAGGCATTTTTGTAGCATGATGAAATGACAAAAACATCCATGGTCCCCAATCCCTGGAGAGCCCACCTGTTACTTTTTTGGATCAATTATGAACGGAATATAGGAAGACTGACACGGTATCCTTTGGCTGGTTAATCATTGGTCATCCCAGCTTAAGGTACAATTGCTTTTCTAATTGCTAGCAAGCAGAACTGGAGTGGGGAGCCCTGGTGTTGGATGGACCCTCAGCAGGTGAGAGTGTCTGGGGATGACTGCTCCCCCTGCAACTTGATTGCTGTCGTAAAGGTATCTTGTAAGGGTCAAGTGCATCCTGCATGTAATGCACTGGCATGGTGCCTAATCGAGGGTAAATATTCTGCATATACATGACCAATTAGTTACATATTAATGCCTGTCACCAATGGACATGAGAAATAGGGTCTAAACTCACCAAGGAACAGAAGTGTTTAGAAAAACAGTGTATCCCTTTTCTTTATGTTTCCCACAGTGTTTCCTCATAACCTCTTTGGACTGAGCACCAGGGCTGTTTCCTAGTGAAGAAGGCCAAATCACAAGAGAAGAAAAGGTCAGTGGAGACAGACCATCCTTGGAATTTGAAAGGGCAAATATCCAAATGCCCAGCTTATGGTGTGTGTGTGTGTGTGTGTGTTGTAGTGTGATGTTATGTGTAGTATGGTGTACGCATGTGTTGTGTGTGTGTGTGTGGTGTGTGTGTGCGTGTGTGTGTGTGTACTCAGCATTTAAAATGGGAATTTTCAGAGGACTGTTTCTATAGGCCGTTCTGCCTAAGAATGCATAGTATTAGTGCTATAAAAGTTCCGAGAAGGGGGAGGTTGACAAAAGGAAGGTGAATTCACCTCCAGCCAGTTCTCCAACCAGTTCAGGACCGATTCCCATGCAGCGTCTGCTGTCTCACATCATTTAATCTCACAACTAGCCCGTGAGACACAGGGGAGTACTCCTGTTTTGTCAGTGGGCACACTGACTTCCCTGACTTCACTGACTGAAGCTAGGAGGTAGGATGGTTGTCCAAGGTCATATAACTTGTAAGTTATAGTGCCAGGTGTGGTAGGTATTGACTCGGTCATCCAGTAAGTGATAGGTACTGACCTGGTGATACAAAGTCAACCAAAGTGAGGGAGTGCGAGCTCAGGGACCAGTGCACTCTGAGCTTTGGAGGCTGTCACCAGAGGATGTAGTAAAAAGATGACAGTGAGAATTCACGGGCTAGCGTTAGACTCTGGAGATCCCAGCACAGGTCTTAAGGGAATAATATTCTTCAAAGGGCTCTTATTTTGGTCTTCTGGGAAGAATAGGGGGGAAGCATAGGGAAATCTCCCAGAAACAAATCATTCCACATACTCTTATTCAACAGCAGTGGGTTGGGCCAAGTGAGGAGCATTTCTGATTAAATTCCCTTGGGTGTCGCTTTCCAAGGACAAGTTTTAGATGCTATATCAGACAAGAGTTTGGACTTTTTTTTTTTTTTTTTTAATTGTTGCTCCCGGACTTTGATTGCTATCTGCAAGGGAAACAGACAGTGGAAACTATTTCATCAGGACTGATGGGAAAAACACATTTTCACAGTGCCCTGAATAGCAATGCTTGGTGTTTGAAGTCATTATTGTAAGTAATGGGTAAGCTGGAGGGAGGAAAAGACACTGTGAGTGACTTTAAAGAGAGCGGGAGAGAGGAGAGAGAGAGATAATCTTGGAAGTCAGACTGGGGGTATTGACTGCTGGTGAGAAATTTCCACTGAACGTTAAGCTCTTCCTGAAGCTTTCTTCTCACATCCGGCCTGAGCTGTAAGGTTGGGGAAAGGGAGTGTGTGTGAGGAGGTCTGGGATGGAGGCAGTGTGTCCAGGGCTGCCTTGGGGACCAAAGTCCTCATCAATTCCTTGATTTCTCTATTCTTCATTCACTAATTCATTTAGTCATTTCTTTACTCATTACATATTCTCTCAACACTTTTTAAGTGTCAGGCTATGAGCTTCATGCCGAGATAGCAGAGATGAACCAGTAAGATGAAGCTTCCAGTCTAGTGAAGGAGATTAAAGAGACAGTTATAACTTGTGTGATAATGCTACCACGAAGGTACCGAGAAATCGCAGGAGGATGTTGAGAATAGTCTCTTTCACTTTGTTTTGCTCTTGCTGTGTGCTAAGAACCTAGAACAGTCAGAATGTGCTCCTTCTGTTCTCCAGACCCTGCAGTCTAATGGAACACCTGTTCTAGGAGGGACTTGAATCAACAAGCCTACGTCCATGGAAGATAATGTCTTAACTACTGCATCCTCAGTGAGTGAGAGACATAACAAGATAGATCTAGGTTCCATTTAACTCAGAATGTTCTAACCCTCGCTGTTCACGAAATTCAACAAAAAGTTGAGAGACTTACAGTGGCTGATCTTGGTGTCTGTCAAACTAATGTCTCTTGATTCATTATGTTCATGGCATTGCTCCTTACTGACAGAGAGGACATTAGGTGGGAGAAGAATAAGTTTTATTTTGGACGTAATTAGTTTGAGATTCCTGTAAGACCTCTAAGTCAAGATATTAAGGAGGCAGTTGTGTATATGAGACAGGGAGTCAGAAGAAGATATAGTCTCAGGATATAATTTGGGAGTTGTGATCCTGGAGGAGATTATTGGAAGCAAAGACTTTGATGGAATCATCTCAACAGTGGTTTTATGGGTAGTCAGTGAGTTTTGTAGGGAGCTCTTCAGGACTCGAGAAGAATGGAATCCTAAGAACTCTGGCTCACATAGCTACTTAAGGAATCCTGCAGTTCCTTTTATACAGTTATAGGCATTGGTTTCAAAACCCACCATGTGGTCACCCACACAACCCCTGTTCAATGGAATAGTCTACCCCGTAACATCTCAATGTTAAATTGAATACTAATCATAGTATTAGTAACCATTGCTGGGCAACATTGCTGGACAACATAGTTGAGTGTAAAGAGAGCAGGTTTCTGGTTTCAGACTGCCCTACATGTAAGGCTTGGATTTGCCTTTCAAACCATACTACCACCCAGTACTCGTTGCTGTCTTTTATCCATCAGACCATCCCAGAAGACTTGTTCAGTGTAGAGCTATTCAGTTTTCAGGCCTGGTCTGATATATGATATTTGAATCATAAAACTTTATGATTTTACCAACTAAAGAATAAGGCTAATAATCTAGAATTATTTGATTTTCCTGAATTCACCCAAACTTCTAGGAACCACATTTCCTTTCCTTTCCTTCTTTCCTTCTTCCTTCCTTCCTTCCTTCCTTCCTTCCTTCCTTTTTTTTTTTTTGATCATCTCAAAACATATTCTAGGTTTACTTCATCATCAAACCATCCAATTTTGTGTGAGTTCTTTGTGACAACTACTGGGCTTTTCCATATTAAAGAACTATTGTTAGTCAGTTTCTATGGATTTGAGTTGCGACACAGTTGAAACCCTCATTTCCTAGGACAGTGGGTCCAGACCCCAGAAATGAGGGACAGCTCAGGGTACATTGGGGTGTTTGTAACAGAGCTGGACCTGCCATCTTGTACCCTCTGTCCCATCTTTATGTGCCTTATGCATCTGCTGGCCAAACCCATTCCCCAGTTTCTTGGGATAGAAGCTGGGGAGATATGTGAATTGGAACTTTTTGCAAGTCAATCTGGTATTACAACACCACCCTCTGATGAGTTAAGTGCAAATGAATCAGAACCAGATGGGAAAATTTTTCCTGAAAACAACGTGTTTAAAAAGTGGAGGAGAAGGAGAGAAGTTCTTGGCAAAACTCTCAAAGATGTTTGGCTCCATCAGATGTATGCAGCGCTTTGACTTGCTTTCAGCTGCTCCCACCGTTACCACCTGGAGAAAATGACATGTCTGAGCTCCTGGGGGAAGCGGAGCCGTAAGGGGTAGGCATTGTACCCTCAGTCCTGTAAGTGGCATGGCTGTCTTCAGCCCTCGTTTTCTCAGAGGTCATTTCTGGCAGGCAAATGAGATTTGGATGAATAAAACAATCATAAGGAATCAATTCTGGAGAAAAATCCAGGCTTAGACTGTTAGCATGCATTTCTCTTGGACTGTTATGAGATTCACGTTTTCAGATCCAACCAAAGCCTCTTGAATACTTAAAGTGTATGGTTTTGTGCTAGGCATTCAAGTGGCTCTTTTCTCCCTTTGTCCATCCAGCAAAGTTGTGAGGTACCAGAGTCATGAATGGATGAGGGAGCTCAGGATGAAAAAAAAAATGACTTGCTTAATGTCCCACAGCTAGGCAGCAAGAGAGCTGTGCTATCCAAATGAGTAACCACTGGCCACATATGGCCATTTAAATGTAAATTACTTAATTCTGAATAAAATTAAAAACTGAGTCATTCAGTTTCACTAGCCACATTTCAAGTGCTCTATTGCCACATGTGGTTAGTGGCTACCATATTGGACAGCACAGCTATAGAACATTCCCATCATCATAGAAAGTACCATTGCACAGTGGATTTCAGAGTCCTCTAAAGTCCAGGACTACAGAGCCTGGACTTCAACTCATACCTTTATGACAAAGTTCTGGGTTCCTTCCTTATTCTAGTCCGGGTTGTCTCACATAATAAAAGCTTCTAAAATGGAAGACCATTCCTCTTAAGTATAACTGGGAACTCTTCCTCCTCACTCTGGATACAGTATACACTGAAATGCCAGCTGATTATTTAAAAAAATTTTTTTTTACTGTTTATTTATTTTGAGAGAGGGAGAGAAAGCAAGAGAGCAAGTGGGTGAGGGACAGAGAGAGAGAGAGAGAGAGAGCAGGACAGAGGGTCTGAAATAGGCTCTGTGCTGATAGCAGAGAGACTGATGCGGGGCTCGAACTTGTGAACTGTGAGATTGTGACCTGAGCCAAAATTGGATGCTTAACCTACGGAGCCATCCAAGCGCCCCTTGGCTGATTCTTTATTAAGCCTGCTCTGTCCTTTATGTGGCCACTGTGGAGAGGCAATGGACCAGGAGTCAGGAGGGAAGGGAGGGAGGAAGGGTTAGGGTGGGATGGGTGTCTTGTGCCCCCATGGGCTCACCTGCATTTCAGGGGCATCATAGGTCAGCAGCAGAGGGTGCTGCCAGAGGCAGTGCTAACACTCAGTGAAGTTAGGAAGGGCTACAAAGAGGATCTGCATGGTGGAATGAAAAGCTGGTGCAAATTTGGTCTGAAGAACTTGGGCCTGAATTCCACAGTCATGTGGGCTACATTGTGAATAGGGGATGGTGCCATTTTCCTTACAGGCATGTGTGGATTTAAACGTGTTAGCAACTGTGAGACACTGATGCCTCTTGGGTGTTCCCTACAACCAGCTGCCTTTGGCCAGTCACGCCCTTCTCTTTGCCCTTTTCTTCCCGTCCCTTTCCTGGTGGGAGTTCCCACCAGTTTCCATAGTCGTCAAGAGATAGCACTCTTTGATTTCAACATTTTGCCCCCATTTTCAAAACTAGTTACCAGAAAAGCTGCTAATACTGGTTTTTTTGTTTGTTTGTTTTGTCTTGTTTTTTAAGCATTATCTAATCTTGTAAAAGCAAGCATCTCTGTTTTAATCCTCACCTTAGGATAGGTTTGAGACCGGGTAATCAGAGAATGACATCAGATTGACTTAGGAAAAATCAGTGAACTTTAATCTGGGAACATTTTTCTCTGCTCTTATTTGTTGATATATCATTGTCACATTTCATCCTACGAAGTGTTTGTAGTAGCTTATTCAATATGACTATATTGATATAGCTAAAATGGTCAAGTAGAAATTAAAAATATTTAATATTTCAAAGCTGGGAAAATGGAAGTCGGAATGGAAGGTTAAGATCTCAGAGAATAATAGAACCTAGAAATGTAGATCATAACGGAAGATAACCACACGGACGTAATGACCTTGTATAATTCATATGATTAACCAGTATGAATGCGTCAGTAATACAGTGTTTATCCCTTATGTTTGACTAAAACTTTATAGAATGATACACATTACCTTCCACAGGATAGAGGTTTTGTGAGTTGTTTCTCAAGTGACGCGAGGAAAATGAATGTCCAAGAGGTGAAATCATTTGAAGGTCATGTGGCTATTTAGTGGCAGAGCCAGGATTCAGGCCCCGTGTCTCCTATCTTCCATTCATCACTTTTTAGAATGAAGGCCACTCACATTTTTTCAACACTAGAGATATAAAAGCCCCTTTTATTTCCGGAATGCTTCTGTTCAGCTCCCAACAAGCTCGGGAGGTGGCATAATAACATATTACAGGTGAGCAGGTGACGCACCCATGACTTAACTTACAAGGAACACCATCGGTACTTGGAGTTGGGTGGTTTTGCTTCCAGTCCCGGATACTTTCCACATCGTTTTCTTGTACACCGTTCCCAAAGGAGTGTGAGCAAGAACAAGAATAAAAACAGAAACACCACATTTCCAAATCTGGGCATTGTGCATCTGCGAGTGATCTCTGGGGCAATATTTCTGTCTCCCCGTGACAGAAGAAGAGACCCAAGGGAGGTCCCCCCTCGGACAGTAACTCTTGCAGAGCCTTGCAACAAATGCTCTGATATTTGGCACTAATTAAAGGACATTTAGCTTCTAATGTCCATACGGGGCTTGATTCTGGGCCGAGCCTGCGTGTCCTGGTGTGCCGAGCATGTGGAAAGGATTCAGGAAATGCTCATGGCCATGTCACCGGGGCTGCTCGATGACTCCACTGACGTAGCTCTTCCCCATTGGGTATTTCCTTTCTTAGAGGTACCGTGGGGTAGGGGTGATGTACCCTGCGTGTTGTGTGTGTGTGTGTGTGTGTGTGTGTGTGTGTGTGTCTGTGTGTGCTCTAGGGTGATTTTTTCCATTGTGTTGTGTGTTTTATGACCTTCACAGATGTCAGACTTCCCGTGGTGAGAAGGGTGGAGAAAGGGCTGTGATTTGGGGGAGGAGGAGGAAGAGGTGAGACTGAGGCCAGGCAGGAAACACAATTGTGTGGATTTAACGGGCCTCATTTTATAGCATTTAGCCCTGTTTTCACTGGGTAGCAGTGAATAGTCTCACCAAGGTAAACCGTTTTTCACTATTATTGGGCCAGGGGATGAAAGTTTCATTGTTATTCTTCCTTGGAACTCAAGTGGCTGCTGTAGATATTCACCTCTTTTTGCCTCAGGGACTCAGAATAACCCTTTGAACGTTGGCTGGATAAAGATCACATATGTTTCTAAAGAGATTCGGTTTATAGAGCATTGGTCTGTGTTATCCCGTCTGCCATTTGATCTTCAGAATAATCCTGTAAGGACCCGGTGCGGATTGTTAGTCCCATTTTCCTAAAGAGAGAACCGAGGCCCAGAGAAATGAAGTGACCTGGGCCCAGGAAGGAAGAGAGAAATGTGTCAATACGTGCTGATGATCACCTCCGCCTCAGTGCTGAGAAAGGACCCTGAAGCTCAGCCCGGGGTCGTAATTGGCTCAAGGTTGTTCACTTTGGGCTCCTCCGGGGCGGTGTCAGAATTAGAAACTGCCTGCCTGTCTCTAAAACTAGTGCTCATTTCTGTTACACCACCAACTTTCCGAGAGTCCTAGCCAGAGGGCAGGCTTGAAAGGAAAAAAAAAGACCTTGGCATTGATTACCCAAAACCACTGACAAACCAAACATTATGCAAATCAGGACCTACCATGTGAATAATGGCTCACATGTGTGGGGCGCTTTCAAAAGCACTTTGGGAGATTGTTCCTTAACCCTCACAGCAAACTCCTGAGCTGGAGGTTCTTACTCTTCCCATTTTACAAATGGGGAAGTTGAGGCTCAGAGAGGTCATTTATCCAAGGTCCTACAGCTAGTGGGGAGCAGCGCTGGGATTCGAGCATGCATCAGACTAGAATAGCTCATTTTCCCTTTTAACCCACATTACCCACAGGCCCGTGTCTGTTTCACTCGGGTCATTTCTGTAGTCACACATCTGAAACTGAACCTTGTGCACTCCATCCTCGTTACCTACAACATGAAGTTCAAGTAGCTCAGCCTGAAATTCAGGACGCTCATGTTTTCCACGTGCATGTGCCTCTACCTCGCAATGCACCTCCTGCCCCAGCCATGTTCCAGTGGGTGTTTTTTCCTGCACACCCTTGGCCTTCCAAACCTTTCGTTGTGTTCAAGCAGCATTTTCTTCCTGCTTCCCCTTTGAGAACTCTGTACTCTTTCAAAGATCACTTCCGATGCCATCAATTCCAAGTACCCTTCCAGGGCCTTCCATTCCAGTGTTTTGGGCCTCCACGGTGCTCACGGGTCACCCAGATCAGAATGCTGCCCTTGTCTTCCTCCCCCTCTCAGTTCCCACTTTGAGTGCTCACTGGGGTCTGATTCATTGCTTTGTCCTCAGCGCTGACCACACAGTGACTGGGAGACAGAGGATTTGAAGTGAGCTCTGTGCTGACAGCCCTATGTGGGGCTTGAACTCACGAACTGTGAGATCATGACCTGAGCCCAAGTTGGAAGCTTAACCGACTGAGCCACCCTGGTACCCTTGGTAGCCTCCATTTTGAATGGCTGACTTTGTAGGAACAACTAAAGGACCAGCAAGAGAGTGGGACTTTGAGGTCAGAACACCTTGTTGCACATTCAGTTCTGTCATTAATTAGTGTTACCTATGCACATATGAATACACACACACACACACACACACACATACATACACACATGTCACCTGGTCATATAAACTTGGGAAACAGAATTACACAAAGTGAAACACAAAGTTTTGAATTGCAAGTCTCAGAATCTTTCATATGGTCAGGTACATTGTGAATCCAGATTAGCAGCTATGGTATGCATTTTATTTTTTTTCAATTTCATCCACACCAGGCCTTTTTCTGAGCAGCTACTCAGTGGACAAGTGTTCCGTGAAAACACTTGGGGAACCTCAGACTAGATGGTCTCTGAGGCTTCTTCCCACCCTGCCCTACCCTGGCTCTCCATGATCCTGAGCTCAGAATCAAGGTCACTCCCCCTTTCCCCCTCCCCTCCACACTCTTCCCCACAGTGCCTAGTGCTTTGTAGACTCTTGGTCAATGCTTAATGGAATTAATTGCCTCTTGCAAAGGACCTTGGGGGCTCATGATGCAGCCTGTACGTTAGCTTAGGAAAAGAAAAAGAAGAAAGGAAGTAAAGATGCCACATTGGATTGGACAAACTTGGACTGTGCGGGCTAGCTGGCTCTGCCAGTTGGCTTTGATTGCTTATAAAGGAAAAGCCAAACAAAGAAGGAGGTGGAGTTTATTTCAGTAAACAACAAAGAACTCAATCTCCTCCAGGAGAGGTGGGTTCATTTCTGTTACAGTCAGAAAACATTTGCAAACAACCACTTGGTGAGAGAAAACAAGTTCAAATGGAGAACTGTGGATTTCCTCTGGGTGTTGGGGTGTGTGTGTTTTAGAAGGGGGAAATGCAGTAGCAAACATTTCATGCCTACATTTAAGAGCATTTGAGGGGCGCCTGAGTGGCTCACTCGGTTAAGTATCCAACTTCAGCTCAGGTCATGATCTCACAGTTTGTGAGTTTGAGCCCCACATTGGGCTGTCTGCTGTCAGCGCGGAGCCTGCTTCGGATCCTTTGCCTCCCTCTCTCTCTCTGCACCAGCCCCCTTCTGCTTGAGCTCTTGCTCTTTCTCTCTCAAAAATAAATAAAGTCATTAAGAAAAATAGAGCATTTGATATCTCGGAATTAGTGCATTTAAACCCCAAGGAATTTTATACCCTATCCTGCCAAACACTCCTCAATCAGCTGATGAGGGAAAGAAGTCCCAGGGGTGCCGGGCTGGCTCAGTCAGTTAAGCATCCCACTCTTGATTTCGGCTCAGGTCATGATCTCACAGTTTGTGAGATCAAGCCCCACATCAGGCTCTGGGCTGACAGCTCAGATCCTGGAGCCTGCTTCAGGTTGTGTCTCCCTGTCTCTGTGCCCCTCCCCTGCTCGAGCTCTCTCTCTCTCTCTCTCTCTCTCTCAAAAATAAGCAAACATTAAAACACACACACACACACACACGAGGCTACTGGCTGTAGTGCACTGACATGGTTGGTTTGGCTTTTGTAGTATTGGCCTTAGAGGGTTTTACATTTTTAAATTATTTGTCAACGTTTAGAGGTTGGGAGTTTTCTTATAAAAACTTCTTGTTCTTCTTGAAAAATGGAAGACCTAGCAGGATTGGACCACAGTGTATTATGATAGCACAAGGGCAGCTGTTCCCTGGCACGGTATACCAGTCTCCCGTTCACCACCTTCTTGCCCAGATTGACTTCATTCTGGTGTTGCAGGCCTGGTCCCTCTTGGCACTTGAGCTCGCAATCCCTGGTTCGGCACAGGCTGTAATGAGGCCACAATTTCACTGTTTATACTTGCCTGCTTGTCACTTCTAAGAGTTGGTGCCTTTGATTAGACCACCTTTGGTTGGGTGAAACCCAAGAACACCTGGCTTAGGGGGGCCACTGCCTGTTAACAATGAGAAAGACAACATCTATTGAGTGTTTATTCTGTGTCAACCTCTGTTTTTACCATTTAGCAATGATTCCCTTATTTATCCTTCACAGCCCTCTTACACAGTGGGAATTATTGTGCCACTCACTTCTGAGAGGAGGACATTGGAGCATAGAATGATTAGTATAACTTTCCCCAAGTGATACAGTTAATAAGTAGAAGAATTGGAGTTTGAATACAGGGAACATGCTCTTAACTACTATAGTACATTTTTGGGGGGTGCCTGGTTGTCTCAGTTGGTTAAGCATCTGACTTCAGCTCAAGTCATGGTCTCAATGTTCCCGAGTTTGAGCCCCGTGTTGGGCTTTGTGCATATAACTCAGAGCCTGGAGCCTGTTCCAAATTCTGTGTCTCCTCTCTCTCTGCTCCTCCCCCGCTTGTTCTCTCTCTCTCAAAAATAATCATTAAAAAAATTTTTTTACAGTTTATTCATTCCTTCATTCCTTCAAGTAATTTCTACAGCTAATGTGGGGCTCAAACTCACATGTCTGTCTGTCTGTATTTAATCTCTACGCCCAATGTGGGGCTCAAACTCACATGTCTGTCTGTCTGTATTTAATCTCTATGCCCAATGTGGGGCTCAAACTCACATGTCTGTCTGTCTGTATATATGTATTTAATTTCTACAGCCAATGTGGGGCTCAAACTCACATGTCTGTCTGTCTGTATATATGTATTTAATCTCTACACCCAATGTGGGGCTCAAACTCACCTGTCTGTCTGTCTGTATGTATGTATTTAATCTCTACACCCAATGTGGGGCTCAAACTCACATGTCTGTCTGTATGTATGTATTTAATCTCTACAGCCAATGTGGGGCTCAAACTCACATGTCTGTCTGTCTGTCTGCATGTATTTAATTTTTACAGCCAATGTGGGGCTCAAACTCACATGTCTGTCTGTCTGTATGTATGTATGTCATCTCTACACCCAACCTGGGCTCCAATGTATGACCCTGAGATCAAGAGTGGCATGTTCAACTGACAAAGCCAGGCCAGGCTCCCCTTAACTACTGTAGTACATTCCTTAAAACATTGTTTTATATAAATGCCAGAATGATTGAGGTTTTTAAAAACTTTTTATTTTGAACTCATATCAGACTTACAGAGAAGTTGAAACAAGAATACGAACCCCCCCTCCACTTTTATCCCCTCACCCTGCTCTCCCAAGTGTTAGCATCTTAAATGTGGTTATTAAGTACAAGCAATGACCGTTACTAAGTAAACTGTAGACCTTTTTCTAATTTGACCAGCGTTAACATGTATGTCCGTCCCTGTTGGTTCCAAGATTCTATCCGTAATCTGTCTGTGCAGTGCAGCTTCTTCACTGGGTTAAATTAGTGGCTGCTGGGTTTCTCTTACTGTAAAGTTTCTGTTTTTCCCTTATAGTCAATAATAAGTTGTTGCAGGAAGATAATTTGCCATTATGAAAATCCTGTTTCTCCTCAAACTTTTGTCCATTAATTTTAGCATCTTTTCGTTGATTTTATCTGCAACAATTTGCTTCATTTGCTTTCAGTAAAAGACTTACAAAATATGTAGAAAATACTGGAAGATTATAGCAAGAATCAAGATTTTTAATGCAAAATGTTTGGAGGCTGCTTCTTTGCTTCATAGTCAATATTGCTTTTTGATTTTATTTATTTATTTTTTATTTTTTTTTTCAACGTTTATTTATTTTTGGGACAGAGAGAGACAGAGCATGAACAGGGGAGGGGCAGAGAGAGAGGGAGACACAGAATCGGAAACAGGCTCCAGGCTCTGAGCCATCAGCCCAGAGCCCGACGCGGGGCTCGAACTCACGGACCGCGAGATCGTGACCTGGCTGAAGTCGGACGCTTAACCGGCTGCGCCACCCAGGCGCCCCTGCCTTTTGATTTTATAATGGAGTTAATATCACCACTTCACATGAGTGAATTTTGCGACTTATGAGTATGAACAGTTCAGAATCAGTTTCCTAATTGTTAATAGGGACAACAATTGCAATTTGGAAGCGTTGCTGCATGGAGAGGAAGTCATTAAGAGTGGATGCTCTAGTCAGGCTGCCTGGACTGGGGGCCTGAAGCTGTTACTCATGAACTGTGTGACTTTTGGTAGATTGTGCAACCTAATTATGCTTTAGTTCCTCCTAGAGCCAATATGAGGATAAAATAAACAACAGATGTCAGATGCTTACTTAGCAGAGTGCCTGGCACGTGATAAGTAATCAATACATATTTGTTGAGTCCAAACTTGATATATTCAACCATCAATCTTGGAAGTAATGCTTGTTAAGAATTGTGCAGGGTCAGAGATTTTAAGCTACATGTGTCAGGTAACTTTGCCGCAGTTTTGTGGATGCTTAGAGAAGTCACAAGATCCCTGGATCAGAGACAAAAGACTTTGTTACTCCCAGAAGAGCAAGCAGCATGAGCTTCTCATTCTCATTGGCTCCCCTGACTTCCAAACTCCATGGGGCGATGTGGCAGGACCCAGGTGCTGCACATTCAGGGGGTTTGCTTCAGAGCTGGGGAATCCTAAGTTTAGGCAACCTCTATCTTTTCTATTGGACTGCAAACAAACCTGCTTTCTGTTCTGGAGGGAGACACTATTTTCCCAGGTTGTTTACTATGTAAATATCCTCGATACATTAGTCCAGAACAAAATATTCAGTATCTCTGCTCAGAAGATGTTCAGAAAGGAATTGTCCCCCAACAACACTGAGCAATATTTGATGCTTCCCTTGGAATGGAGCAAAGTAAGCCACAGAGATTTTTAACCAGGGTTCCAGAAATTGACAGAAATTTGTCTACTTAGTTAATTCCATAACTACCCCAGTTTATTCAGACTCTGTATTTCTTTTGCCACTGTATTTCAGTTCCTGTAGAGCTTTACAGTGTATAAAGCCTACATCGATGCTTCCTCCCCCCCCCCCCGCCCCCCGCCCTTTTAACTAGGCATCATGAGATTCTAACCACTGATACTGGTTTGATTCTTAATTGTGTCTCTGAGCTACCAGCTCCTGAATCAGTGTTCTATCTCGTCTGTATGGAGAAAACTATCCTCTCTGTATATTTGGGATGGAGGGTGGTGATGAGCTTTCTTTAGTAAGGACAAAGGGATGCCTGTGGAAATGCAGTGTAACTTCCACTGTCCCCCCCCCTTCCCCCCCACCAGGTCCCTTTTTGTCTTTTTTCTGTTTTTTGTTTTTGTTTTTTTAATGGTAGAAGCTTTCAAAATGTCACATCTGTTTCTAATCATTTCCTTTAGTCTTTCACTATAGGATCAACTCAGCAACCTGACTTGTAAAGGGATCCAGATTATTTTGTAAGACAACCAACATATGTTAAAGAAAATTGCCCGTTTAATATTCCAATTGCAAAACAAACACACACACAGGAAAAATTTTCTTCACTATTTACACTCAAGACAGACAGAATGAACTGCCCTTTTATGGACAAAGGATTTATTGCCCAATTTTATCACAAAGAAAGATGTTTAAAGCAATTATATTATGCTTTTTAAAAAGAAAATATTTTTAAAATGATGAAAGATTTTATGCATAGAAAATCATGCATTGAAAACACTTATTATCTATGCCAAAGATTAAACAAATATTAACATTTTGCCATATTTGCTTCAGCTCTCTCTTAAAAAAAAAAAGGAAGAAGGGAAAGAAACAGAGTTAAGCCAAGCTCACCTCTCTGCCTTCCCTTTTTCAAAGGCGTGACTTCAATTTTGTATGTTTTTATTTTTATTTATTTTTATTGAACCAAAATAGACCTGCCATATTATATTAGTTTCATGTGTACAACATAGGGATTCTACTTTTGTACACATTGCGAAGTGATCATATGCTAAGTCTAGTTACCATCTGTCACCAACAAAGTTGATACAATATTACTGACTGCATTCCCCAGACTATACCTTATATCCCCTATTGCTTATTTACTTATAACTGCAAATTTGTATCTCTTGATTTTCTTCACCCATTTTGCTTTCCTCCAATTCCCTCCCCTCTGGCAACCACCACCATGTTCTCTGTACTTAAGAGTTTGGGTTTTGTTTCGTTTGTTTGTTTAGATTCTACCAGTAAGTGAAATCACTCTGTATTTGTCTTTCTTTGATTTATTTCACTTAGCGTAATGTTCTGAGGTCCATTCCTGTTGTCACTGATGACGAGATTTCATTCTTTTTTTATGGTTGAGTAGTATTCCTTGTATATATATCACATCTCTTTATCCACTCATCTATCAAAGGACACGTGGGTTGTTTCCATATCTTGGCTGTTGTAAATAATACTATAATGAACATAGGGTTGCATATATCTTTTTGAATTAGTATTTTCATTTTCTTTGGATAGATACCCACTAGAGAAATTGCTGGATCCTATGGTAGTTCTATTTTTAATTTTGCTTGTTGTAGTTTTCTAAGAGGTTGTCCAATCCATTTAAGTTTTAAAATTTCTTAATCTAGATTATTGGCGGTACTCTCTTAAGATTTTCAGAATCTCTACCTATACACGCTTTTATTTGTATTCCTGATATTTCTTATTTATGCTTATACTCTCTCTTTTAAAATAAACCTTGCCAGAAGTTTGTTTATTGTGTAAATCCTTAAAAAAAGAAGCTTGTGGTGCTGTTTTTACAACACCTCTCACACTGAATATAAAGTTACGTTTTGGTCCCGTGATTTAAAGCATATATAAATAACAAATTCTTCGCAAGCAGTTATCTTGCAATAGACTAAAGATTTGTTCAATGAATTTTAAGGAATACCTACTTCTTGTATGTTTTCGCTCAGAATACTTCTGATACCACATGTGTGAGATTTTTGTCTCGCGCCAATGGATTCTCCAACTCTTTGAATACCAACTGGGTGTCCTACAATTCAGTTCAGTTCTGACACAAACTATCTATAGTTAGCATCAGACTTCCTAGGTTTAAAGGCTCAGGTGTAGGGGTGCCTGGGTGGCTCAGTTGGTTAGGCATCTGACTCTTGGTTTCGTCTCAGGTCATGATCTCATGGTTTGTGGGATTGAGGCCCGTGTTGGGTTCTGTGCTGACAATGCAGAGCCTGCTTGGGATTCTTATCTCCCTCTGTCTCTGCCTCCTCACACTCATGTGCACATGTGTGCACGCACTCTCTCTCAAGATAAATAAACTTAAAAAAAGGGCCCAGTTCTACAAGACTGCCTTCACTTCAGATGCCAGTTACAAGTATTGGGTTCCCAGGTAACTCACACGTGTGTCAGACTTGGCTGCAAAGTTGGAAGGGTTCTCCTAAACCCCCCTTTCTCAGGTTTGAGAATTTGCTAGAATGGCACACAGAACTCAGGCAAGTGTTTTACTTACTATTGCTAGTTGTTATCAAAGTCACAATTCAGGAGCAGCCAAATGGAAGAGATGCATAGAACACAGGAGGGGACAGGAGAGCAGGGCACCTCCTTGCTGTCTCTAGGCATGCCACCCTCCCTGCACTTCAATCTGTTTGCCGAAACAACTTTCCAAACACTGCATTTGGCCATTTTCATGGAGGTTTTATTACATAGGCATGATTGATGGAGTCTTTGACCTGTCATGACTGATGCAACCTCCTTCAGCTCCTCTTTTCTCCCTGGAGGCTGGGGAATGGGGCTGAAAGCTCCAGTCCTCCAGTCATGCCTTGGTCGTTCTGGCAACCAGCCTCAGTCCTGAAGCTCTCTAATGGCCATCAGCAACCAGTCATCTCACTAGCATAAACCCAAACGTGGCTGAAAATGGCTTGTTATGAATAACAAAAGACACCTCCTCTAGCCCCTATCACTCAGAAAGTTCCGAGGGTCCCAGAAGCCCACGCGCCAGGAACCAGGACAAAGACCAAAGATACGGTTCTCGGCGTATCACGGTATCAAGCTCTCATATGTTAAAAATTGGGCTAACTGCTGAGGCAGTTGGGGATTTGTTGTTCTCACCTCGATGGCTGATCATCTAATGGAGTGATAGTCACCTATGTTAATAATGGTAATATTACTTGAAAAATGCTAAAACTGAATTCTTGATTCCCTCTTCCCCTAAAGGTCCCCACCTCTGTAGATGGTATTGCCACTTGCTCCATTGTTCAGGCCCACATACTTGAAGTCATCTAGGATTCTCCTCTCTGACTCTCACACTGTGTCATTAACAACTCCTACTATGTTCTATCTATAAAATGTATTCTGAATTGGACCATATTTTACTACTCCATTGCTGCCACTCTCAAGCTACCATTACCTCTCCTCTGAACGACTCAAAACATCTCTTAATTGGTCTTGGTGATTCCTTACTTGCCACCTTGAAGTCTATTCTCAGTAGACTAGCAGAGGGATTCTTTTAAAAGAGAAGTCTGATGACCGATTCCCGGATTAAACCCCTCCAGGGGCTTTCCTAACCTTGTAGAATAAACACATGCTCTACAAGGGGCATCTCAGTCTGTCCCTTGGCTTCTTCTCTACCTTTCCGTTCTCTCACTCTATCTATCCCTTGCTCACTCCATTCCAGCCACATGCATATACTTGTTGTTTCTTAAATATATCAAGCATGTACCGTTAGGGACTTGGCACTTGGGGTTCTCTTTTTTGCGGAATAACCCCTCCCCCCAGGCCCAGTCTTGTTCCCTGATTTTATTCAGATCTTTCCCAAGTGTTATCTGATGAAAAGGTCTTCTTCCTACTGAGGGCATCCTGTCCTCATTCTGCATTACCCCAATTTAACTTTCTTCATAGAGTTTATCTGACATTAGGTTGATTATTTATTAACTCTGTCATAGGAATGTAAACGCCATAAGAGTAGGTCTTCATCTGTTTTGTTGATGTGATGTTTGTGTGCTCCCTAATTTCCTCGTTCAATCGCTATGCTCCTTTGCTAGGTAACAACTTCATATCTTTGCTTGGCTTCTCAAACCTCTAACACACCTCTCCCCTCTCCCCCCACTGTTTTCTTCTTGACCTTGCTTCTAGTTTCATTGAGAAAGTAGAATTTCTACATACTCTTACCACAACATCCACCAACCGACCACACTCTGCCTTTCGTCCTTTAATATAGATAAAGATTCATGATTTTATCAAAGACCAGTCCTGCTCATGTGCCCTGGATCCATTCCCTTTTACCTACTCAGTGACTTGCCTCTATCAATTGCATTGTCTCCTGAATCTTTAATATATTTCTTCTTCTGTTTCTACTGAATCTTTCCCAACAGGATACGAACGTGGTGTAAGATTTTTCGTCTTCAAAAATAACATCCCCTTTACCTCACATCCCCCCTGCAGTTTGAAAGTGAAACCAAGATATTCAGGTTTAGTTGATCTTGGGCGAAGTCAGCAAATTGCGTTGTATGTTTTTGAGACTCTCTTGGTGAGCGTGCTAGGATGAAGAACGATTAATTTGAGTTTTTTGTGTTAGGAATTCTTACTAAGTGAAGATTACAGTAAATGAGAATGAAATTGACCAGTTTTCCTGGAAGTCAGTAGAACAAAGCATTTGACTTAATAAGACATATTTAGTTTACCAGGAACATGGCCGTGATGGAAATGCTGGTATATCTCTCTATTATTTCCCTGTTTGTTTGACTGTCATGGAAATCTGGGATGAATAACAGGAAATCTTAACATTAACCCGGTGTCTATAGGCTAATGCTTGCATTTACCAGCCTTGTTGATGGGAAGCAGGCAGGATAGGAGGTGGGAGGAAGAGGTAGAATGAGTAGAGGGAAAGTATGATTTTTCTACTCACTAACATCATTTTCCAGACATAAATAAATAAGGTCCATACCTATTCTTGTAGAAATTTTTAAAGCACTTAACATCCTGCCTTTCACGTGGTAGTAGTTCAATGCGTATGTATTAATTAATAAAAATAGGAGGCTGACCATGTCCCCAGGCATCTCCATGGCTGCAATTCCAGAAGTTCTCTGGAAGTTCGTTACATCTAGCCAAAGGTGATCAAAAAGCAGCATAAACCTTACTCTCTCTCTCCTTAGTGTAACTATTCATCCATTCATTTGGTCAAAAAATAGTCATTGAGTGCCTTTCACATCCTGGGCATCGGACTCGGTGCTGTGGGTACAGATTCGGTGTCCATCCGTAGAGATTTGTAATCCAGGCAAATAACTTGATGCCACTGGTCTCTGGCTACATAGGTTTGTGAAGATCACGGCTCTGGTCTCTGTCCCAGTGTCTCCATGAGAAAGGACTGATTGCTAAGAGGATTCAATGATACTGCTCACAAACCGTGAAGGATATCAGGAGACTTACGTATTACTGTAAAAGTAAACGGGTGTACGAGATAGAGTACTTTTCACCAAAAGTACACAAAAAAGTGTACTTTAAACATGGAAATGGGTATATAAGAACACTTTCTTCCAACACCCGGTTCTCATCACAACAAGTGCACTATATTTTACACCTGAAACTAATACTATACCGTATGTTAACTGAGATTTAAATAAAAACTTAAAAAAAAAAGTAAATGGGAAAAAAGAACAAATGTGTAGGGTAGAGCTGAATTGTTTGCTGACAAATGGGGCTTGAAACTTCTAGTTGTTATTCTTTCCCTTCAGACGGAGCACGTCGGAGGGACCTTTTCAAGCTTGCTTTCATTAAAAATGATTGTTGGGGTGGGCGCTTGGGTGGCTCAGTTGGTTGATGGTCTGACTTTGGCTCGGGTCGGGGTCTCACAGTTTGTGAGTTCGAGCCCTGTGTGTTCGAGCCCTACTTTGGATTCTCTGTCACTCACCCCCCCCTCCCCGCCCCATCCCCCCCCCCCCCCCCCCGGACTCATGCAGGCCTCTCTCTCTCTCTCTCTCTCACAACTAAATAAACATTTAAAAAAATGAATGTCGGAATGAAAGGCCTACTGCCTACTTCAGCCATCAAGTGCAAGGGCCACTACCTGCTGCGGACTGATCATGTTGGCCTCGCAGGCCCACAGGGCTGCGGGGCCGTGTGTTGTTTGTGGGGCTCTTAAAACTTGAGGCACTTGGTGGATGTAGATCGTCCCTGAACAAAATAAACTCGCAAACAAACATTGCTTTTAATTATCAGATTTCTTTCAGCCAGGCCTATCCTCTGGTGTCCAGCTCCCAGTGACAAGCCTCTTCATGCAATTCCCGCAGAAAATCAAAAACGTTATGAACTGCTACCTACCCCCAAGGACCATGCTTTTTTCATAAACACTCTCATGTTGCCTTTAGAAAAGCCAGTAACTTCAGAAATTAAAAGGGTCTCACAGATCACCTGAGACTGTCTTTCCTAAGGCTCAGGCTTAGTTATGATAATGGCATTTATATTGAGCTCATCAGCTGAATATATTCATTTTACTTTTTTTTATTTATTAAAAAAAATTTTTTTTAATGTTTATTTTTGAGAGAGACAGAGACAGAATGTGAGTGGCTTAGGGGCAGACAGAGAGGAAGACACAGAATCTGAAGTAGGCTCCAGGCTCCGAGCCGTCAGCACAGAGCCCGACGTGGGGCTCGAACCCACGAGCTGTGAGATCATGACCTGAGCCGAAGTCGGACACTCAACCGACTGAGCCACCCAGGTGCCCCTGAATACATTCATTTTAGAGGAGTGTCTTTTATTCTCTTCTTTCATGAAATGACAGATCGATAGTGATAATAGTATGGTAGTTTACACACACACACACACACACACACACACACACACGAGTCTCTGAAATCACACATTAATCTGAGAGCCCGTTTTACAGATGGGGAAAATGAAACTCTGAGAAGTGATATGATTTCCCTAAAATGATAGTCCCATTTCTTAACAGAATAGGAATAACCCTTAGATCTACTGACTAACAGTTTAGTGCTAAGAAAGGAAACAGAATTACATATAATGAGAAAAGCACTTTTCCCATGTTAGAGAAAAGCACTATCAGAGATAGCTGGTTCATGCAGAGCCAGTGTGCGTGGTCGTTGTCTTGTAGTTTGGCTGGAGGAAAGTTTATATCATCAGTGCTCATGCATTTCCCAGTCCTGTACCTTTGTCTCTTTGTAAGCCAAATTGCCAGGAAGGAACTTACAGCATGTTAGGAAGGCAGTTATGGAAAAGGTTGGTGCTTATGATGTGTTAGGACTTAGACTTAATTCTGGCTTTGTTATTGGCGATGTCACTCCATGTCCCGAATCAGTCTCCTTGCATGTAAAACCCTTCTCTACCTGCTAAGCATCCTACAAGGTTAAAAAGAGAATCCACAGATGAAAATGCTTGCTAAGTTGTATTATGTTCTACAGAGAGAAAAAGTTATTATGAAGGCAAAAACTAAGAGTTGCTACCTTTCAAGTCATAATAGGCCTAGCCTTTCAAGGTGGTAGAGAAGAGAGCTTCTTTTTTTTAAAACTTTATTTTTGAGAGAGAGAGAGAGATAACATGAGCATGAGTGGAGAAGGGGCAGAGAGAGAAGGGGAGAGAGGGAATCCCAAGTAGGCTCTACACTGTCAGCATGGAGCCTGATGCGGGGCTCGAACTCACAAACTGTGAGATCATGAGCTGAGCTGAAATTGAGTCATACGCTTAACCGACTGAGCCCCCAGGTGTCCCGAGAAAAGAGCTTCTGAATTTGTGTGCAGATGTATGTTGGTAGGAGAAACAACTATACCTGTACCAACGTTAGAGCAATAGCTCCTAAATTTTTGTACCCTACACACCTTGCTTGCCTCACCCTAGTCCCAGCCCTGAGTGTTGGGTGAGGGAGCTCTCTTCTGCCAAGGGCACGTCCCAGAGAGGGATTTAACTTAGAGCTGTCCGCTGCTAACATTTCTTTTTTCTTTCTTTCTCCAGATTTTTATTTAAATTCCAGTTAGTTAACATATAGTGTAATATTAGTTTCAGGACTAGAATTCAATGATTCATCACTTATATACAACACCCAGTGCTCATCACAGGTGCCCTCCTTATTACCCATCACCTATTTAACCCATCCCCCTACCTCCCTCCCTTCCAGCAACCCTTAGTTTGTTCTCTATGGCTAAGAGTTTGTTTCTTGGTTTGCCTCTTTTTAATCCTCTCTATGTTCATTTGTTTTGTTTCTTAAATTGCACATATGAGCGAAATCATGTTGTATTTATCATTCTCTGACTTATTTCACTTAGCATAATACCCCCTAGCTCCATCCCTGTAGTTACAAATGGCAAGATTTCGTTCTTTTTATGACTGAGTAAATATTCCATTTGACTGGACAAATATTCCATATGACTGACAATATTCCATTGTGTATATATGCCATATCTTCTTTTTTTTTTTTTTTTTTTTTTAAATTTTTTTTTCAACGTTTATTTATTTTTGGGACAGAGAGAGACAGAGCATGAACGGGGGAGGGGCAGAGAGAGAGAGGGAGACACAGAACCGGAAACAGGCTCCAGGCTCTGAGCCATCAGCCCAGAGCCCGACGCGGGGCTCGAACTCACGGGCCGCGAGATCGTGACCTGGCTGAAGTCGGACGCTTAACCGACTGCGCCACCCAGGCGCCCCTATGCCATATCTTCTTTATTCATCAATCAGTGGATATTTGGGCTCTTTGCATAATTTGGCTACTGTTTATAATGCTGCTATAAAGATTGGGGTGCATGCATCCTTTGAATTAGTATTTTTGTATCAAATAAAAAGCTTCTGCACAGCAAAGGAGACAATCAACAAAACTAAAAGACAACCTATGGAATGGGAAAAGATATTTGCAAGTTACATATCAGGTAAAGGGTTAGCATCCGAAGTATATAAAGAACTTATGAAACTCAATACCCAAGAAAACAAATATTCCAGTTTAAAAATGGGCAGAAGACATGAATCGACACTTTCCAAAGAAGACATCCAGATGGCCAACAGACACATGAGAGGATGCTCAACGTCACTCATCATCAGGGAAATACAAATCAAAACTACAATGAGATACTACCTTTCACCAGACAGAATGGCTAAAATTAACAACATGAGAATCAACAGGCGTTGACGAGGATGCAGAGAAAGGGAAACCTCTTACGTTGTTGGCGGGAGTTGCCAGCATTTCTAGCAGATGAGGGAATGTGTGCATTAGTCCTGGAAAGGGGATCCGGACAGCATACCGCAGCAGCCACTAAACCATGGCAGTCACTAATGAAGTTAAAATACACCTACCCTACCACCCTATAAGTCTATTCTTACATTTATTTCTAAGAGAAGTGAGAGCAAATGTCCACAAAAATACATCCACAAACATATTTATAGCAGCTTCAAACTGGAAACAACTCTTTTGTCTGGCATCAGGTGAATGGAGAAGAAACAAATGCTGCTCAGCAATGAATGAAACTCATGGATAAGTTTCTCAAACACTATGGTAAACCAAAGAAGGTGGGTAAAAAGTAGTACCCTCTGTATAATTCAAATTACATGAGGTTCTAAAACAAGCAAAAACCAATTTATTGTAGAAAACAGATTTTAGAAGAACTGTCTCTGACATAGGAGATTGCCTGGTAAAGTCTATGAGGGAACTTTCTAAGCGGTGGGAATATTCTGTATGTTGATAGAAATATCAGTTTTACAGGTGCACACGTTTGTCAAAACTTGGCCCGCTGTTCACTTAGTATCATAATTTTACAAAATATAAATCTAACCTTTAAAAAAAACTTCATTGTTTTGTCTAATTGGCAAAAAGGCAAACTTTTAAGTCTTCGGATCTTATCAAGCAGTTACTATTCATATTAAAAGGATTTTAAAGGCATCACAGATTCTACTGACTATAGAGAGGCATCATAGAATAGAAAGGGACGATATTGCAGCACCAAAGAAATCTAGGATACTGTTCCCAGGATAATACCTAACCAGTGTGAGAATTTCAGAGGACATCTCTGTATGGCACCAAATCTCCTAAAGGTCTTCTGATTTAAATTTGGTTCTTAGACTTTGAGCAAATATAGATAGCCATGAAAATCAGAAGTCAGTTGAAATAGTAATAAAAGCCCTGATACCAAAAGCGACACCTTGGTGTGATAAGGTGCCATCGAACTGGGCTGTGCGTATAAAGGAAGTGACAACAGGCTGGACAGTAAACGCTTGGGCTGTAAGTCAGGTAGTTTTTTTTATACAAATTAAGTTACTACTCTTATTTATAGTACATCATATGTAATTGTTCTTAAATTAACCACATTAGAAACAATATATAGTCTATTCAGGAGTGTAGTTTGGTCATTCTCGAAGGATCTGCTCCAAGGAATCCAGGAGTAATAAGCAAGCCCTATTTGATGATTCTAATGGAGATGGGGGACAAAATCTCATAAACAGTTTCCCTTACATAATGTCATTTAACAAGTCTTATTTCTGCCTGAGTTTATTGATTGGTATTGCCTTGTATTTTAAGGAATTTTAATTTACTAAAGCAGAAACCATCCAAAATGAGAATATGAGACAAAATTTCCAAAATTTCATCAAGTTCTCCTGCGATAAATTGCTCTGGTTTATTTCTTGCTGTTAGTGCCTCTGAGAGTTTGTCTCAACATAACCATGAGAGTGTGTATTTTCTATGGCTAAATCGAGTGAGGGGAAGGAGAGGGTGATAATGTATCTAGAAGCTTTACATAAAAATATGTCCCATCTGTAGTAAGCATCAGAGTTCTGATTGATCAGTGGCCAGCTTCATTTGAAAAGTCATCCCTTCATAATATTTTTCTTACTAATTAGGTCACAGTGGTTGATTTTCTTTCCATTCATTAATTCATTCAGACTTTTATGCATAAAACACTTAATGGGGCACCTACTATGGGCCACACATTAGCATTTGGTGCTAATGGCATGTAAGGAAAAATAAGTCGTCATTGACTGAATCCAAGATGCTTCCGTTATATTAGAGGATATAAATCAGAACACAAGGAAATTAACACAGTGTTAATTTATTTAAACACATTTCTGTTAAGGTGACTTACAAAAATTGTGTTGGAGGGGCACCTGGGTGGCTCGGTTGAGAGGCTGACTTTGGCTCAGGTCATGATCTCACAGTCCATGGGTTCGAGCCCCGCATTGGGCTCTGTGCTGACAGCTCAGAGCCTGGAGTCTGCTTCTGATTCTGTGTCTCCCTCTCTCTCTGCCCTTCCGCTGCTCATGCTCTGTCTCTCTCTCGCTCTCTCTCTCTCTCTCTCAAAAATAAATAAACATTAAAAGAAATTTTTTTAAAAAATTGTGTTGGAGCAGAAAGCACAGAGTAGATTTCGGCATGCTTTGGGAAATGGCCTGATGGAAAGCTTCACATCTACATCATTCATTCTTTCATTTCAGTCCCCAGTTAGTTAATACCATGGGTTGTTTCTGATGTAGCATTTATCCCTCTTCCTTCACCCGTAATCATTTCTTGCAGCTCTCCTAAGTATTTCTGAAAAATAGAACACACACACAAATCAAAGGGTTTTACTACTATGGTTAATTAATGGGAAACACTGTTATTTTCATGTTTGGCTCATTAACTTGGCACGGTCTGCTTTCTCCTTGTCATGAAATCCCACGTTTAGCTGTAGCTCTCCACCCAAGTTATGGAGACTGGCACCGAAGGCCATCTTACTCTCCGTCTTCATGTGCTACCATAACTTTCTTGACTTGGGGTCCCGTTGTTCTGGTGCTCAGTCTTCTGTCTTTAAGGAATGCACTTGCCTTATCGGTAGCTGCTGGTCTGCCTTTCAGTGCTTGGGTGAGCCTGTACTACTTCTTTTGGAAATCTCAGGCTGCATACTGTGAGGCTTTCCCTTACTTAGCCAGAGGGAAAGTTTATTTCTTTAAGCTCTCAGTTTTCATTGTTCTGTCTTTCTCTTGGATGTCTCCCAGTTTAGGCATTTACATCCAGGCATAGGGTTGTTGCTAGCCTCCAATGGAGGCATTTTTCACCCCAATCTGCTGATTTATTGTCCCTTCAATTCTATTCGTAGCACGTTTGATAAAAATAATAATTGCAATCAATCAGGCTCAAGCTATGTGCCAGAAATTGGCTGGTTGTTTTGTGGACAATGTGTGTAGCCATACCAATCATCTTGAAAAGTAGGCACATTATTATCCTGTTCTAACAGTAAGGAAATAAGACTCAGAGAGGTTAAGTGACTGGTCACAGAGTGAAAAAATAGAGAACCAAGATCAAAACCAAGATCTTTTGATTCTAAGTGTTAGATCTTTCCCAGGGTACAATTTGGCTTTTTCTTGAGGCACATTGCCAGGAATTTGTTAGATATTTAATAGCTGTTTGTTAAGTGAATGCATAAATGAGCATGTGGAATATCCCGTATACTTTTTGCTATACTGAAATGCTAAAAATGTCTATTGGCATTTGATAATAGACTTGCTCACAGGCCATAAGCAACTGGAAAAACTGAACAATATACATGATACATCTGTTTAAAGACATCGGATGGTATGGGATTATGCTTCACAAGAGAAGGTAAACAAATGAGGCGAGGCCCATGGTCAATTCAGCTTCCAACTTGGAGGCATTCTCTGGAACGTGGGACAGGGAGGGGGAACCTAAGGAAAGCTTTGCAGTTTCACTGAATCAGGGAAATAGATAAGCATTTGGGGAGGCCTACGTCGCTTGAATTACGGGGCGGAGTAGCACAGAAGAGGGAGGTAAGGCCAGAAAGAGATTCAGAAATATGCTTAGGGGTCCCCTTGAGTCTGGATAGATATCACCCTGTGCAGGTGCAGAGTGCTTCTCTCTGAGGTCAAGCAGACAATATCGGCCAAGGAGGTATAAGCCAAACAATTCCTAAAGCCCACAAAGAGCTGGGAGTTCTGAAGAGCCAGGGTGTGGAGACCTTGCTGGACATCTAGGACATTCCATCGAGACCCAAGAAGGCTCATGCCGCAGTAGCAGAGTAAAGGATAGTCTTACTCTAGACTTACCCGAATAACCTTTAAAAACAAATCTTTTTTTTTTTTTTAAATGGAATACACCTGATTTATTTATGGGGTAATCCTTAATTTTTATACATATTTCTTTTTTTTAATTTTTTTAATTTACCGCCAAGTTAGTTAGCATATTAAAAACAAATCTTAAAAGCATGAAGCTGATTCACAAGCAATTAAGTGCCCCACGAAAAGAAACTTTCAGACTCTTTAAAGGAAGATTGTAAAATCCAGATCTTCAGTAATGTAAAACTTATAATGCCCAGCATTCAGTAAAAATTTACTAGACATACAAAGAAACAGAAAAATGTCACCCATAACTGGAAGAAAAGACAATCAGTAGAAATAGGCCCAGAAGTAACAGGGATGATAGAATTAGCAGACGAGGACTCCAGAACTGCTGTCATAAATGTTTGCAGGGATTTAAAGAATTATAGAAACATATGAGTCAGTAAATAAAAGATACATAGAGAACCAAATAGAAACTCTAGAGATGAAACATGTTCAAAACTTAAATGAAATTTCACTGGATGGTCTTAATAACAGAACAAAAAACTAGCAAGCTAGAAACTAAGTGGGAGCACATAGAAAAAAAAAGGCACAAGACAAGAACAATAGCAACAAAAAAACCCTACCAAAAACCAGCCTTAATCACCCTGAGAAAATAGTCTAATGTTCATGCAATTAGAAACCCAGATAGGGTGGTAGGTGGTGGTAAAAAAATTACTTAAATAATTGCCAAAGTTTTTCTAAGTATCGTAACAGGATAAACACCCACAGGAGTAAAAACCAACCCGGCACATCATAGTCAGATTGCTGAAAACCAGCAATAAGAAGAAAATTGTAAAAGCAGCCAGAGAAAAAGACACATTAAATACAAAAGAGAAATATCCTGGAACGGCTGCTGAATTCTCAGAAACCTACGAGACAGAAGACAGTGGAACAACATCTTTAATGTGCTAAAAGAAATTGTCAAAGTAAATGTCTATATCCAAAAGTAATCTCCTTCAGAACTGGAAGGCAACGAGTCCTCCAGTTTCTGGTCTGACATGTAAAGACCTTGGAAGTTGACACTCCCATTTCACAGCGAGGAAAAAGGTGAAACAACGCAAAGCAGCAACTCTTATAAGATTGATGAGAGGCTTGAGGTCACAAGCCGCCACCCTGAACATTGGACAGACAGGTGAATACAAAGAATCACAGTTGACTTGGAGAGGACGCCCAGGATAGAAGCCTGCTGCTGGTGTCCACATGCCCCCGCATCAGCTGGGCTACTGAGAAATAGCAGAGGATTACAACTGCAAGAGGTGTAACCTCAGGCCCTATCTAACAAAGAGTCTCTAAGGAAATCCAGAAGCAACAGGGCAGACCAAACTAAAGACATAGGAGGGAAGTTTATCCTCTGCCTTGGACAGCTACAGCGAACAGGAAACACAGCCTCACTCCTAGCCGGATACGCACTGCACCTCACGCTAAAGGCCCATTTAGTCCGTTTCTCTTTACTTGATACATCATGTCTGGCTGTCAACAAAAAATTAGAAGGCACATGAAAAGGCAAAGAACACAATCCGAAAGGGGGAACGCCACCGCCAGAACCAGACTCAGATATGGCAGAGATTTTAGAATTATCAAACTGGAGGAATTTAAAATTTTTTTTTTCAACGTTTATTTATTTTTGGGACAGAGAGGACAGAGCATGAATGGGGGAGGGGCAGAGAGAGAGGGAGACACAGAACCGGAAACAGGCTCAAACTGGAGGAATTTAAAAATAACTTTGATTAGGGGCGCCTGGGTGGTTCAGTCAGTTGAGTGTCCAACTTTGGCTCAGGTCATGAGCTGATGGGTTCAAGCTCATGGGTTCGTGGTTCAGAGCCTGGAGCCTGCTTTGGATCCTCTGTCCCCCTCTGTCTGCCCCTCCGCTGCTTTGCTCTCTCTCTGTCTCTCTCTGTCTCTCTCAAACAATAAATTTAAAAAGCATTAAAAGGGGCGCCTGGGTGGCGCAGTCGGTTAAGCGTCCGACTTCAGCCAGGTCACGATCTCGCGGTCCGTGAGTTCGAGCCCCGCGTCAGGCTCTGGGCTGATGGCTCAGAGCCTGGAGCCTGTTTCCGATTCTGTGTCTCCCTCTCTCTCTGCCCCTCCCCCGTTCATGCTCTGTCTCTCTCTGTCCCAAAAATAAATAAACGTTGAAAAAAAAAATTTAAAAAGCATTAAAAACTAATGCTGATTAAAATGCCAAGGCCTCTAATGGAGAAGGTGCACAACATGCAAAATTGAAAGGCAAAACAAAGACATTTTCACACATGCCCAAGATGAGAGCATATGTCACCTGAGCCTGCATGATGAGATATGTTAGACGGTGTTCTTCATTTTTTTTAATGTTTATTTTTAATTTTTGAGAGAGCACAAGTAGGGGAGGGACAGAGAGAGGGAGACAGAGGATCCTAAATACGCTCTGTGCTGTCAGCACAGAGCCCTATGTGGCCCTCAGACTCATGAACCATGAGATCATGACCTGAGCCGAAGTTGACGCTCAACCCACTGGGCCACCCAGGCGCCCTGAGGAAGTTCTTCAGTTTGAAGGCAAATGGCACCCGATGGAAGCTGGGATTTACATGATGAAAGCATGGCATCAGACGTTGTAAATATATGGGCAAATGTACAGTATTTATTTCTCATTAAAAAAAATCATCCTTAAGAGAGCACTGATTCTTTAAAATAAAAAATAATAATAGTATATTGGGAAAGTTATAATATATGCAGAGGTAAAATGTATGATGAGTAAATAAGGGAAAGGGGAAATTAAAATATACTGTTATACAGTAATTCAAAGGGATACATACATCCCTGTATTTATGGCAGCGTATTTACAATAGGCAAACTACGGAAGCAGCCCAAGTGTCCATCTATAGAAGAATGGATAAAGAAGATGTATATATATACACATATGTGGTGTATATATATGTACATATATATGTATATATATATATACATTTATATATATAATGGAATATTATTCACTATAAAAAGAATGAGATCTTGCCATTTGTGACAACTTGGATGGAGCTAGAGAATATAATGCTTATTAGTGACATAAGCCAGTCAGAGAAAGACAAATACCATACGACTTCACTCATGTGTGGAATTTAAGAAACAAAGACATGAACAAAGAATAAAAAGAGATAAACCAGAAAACAGATTCTTAACTACAGAAAACAGAATCTTAACTCCCCTTTTATTTTAAAGGGGAGGGGGTGACGGGATGAGTGAAATAGGAGATGGGGATTACGGAGGGCACCTGTGACGAGCAGTGGGTATCGTCTGGAAGTGTTGAATATTGCACACCTGAAATTAATATAACACTGTATGTCAACTACACTGGAATTAAAATAAAAATAAAAGGAAAGTAATAAAAAATAAAATAAAAAATACAAGACAGGAACGTAAAAAAAGGAAATCCACTGTTACAAGCTTCTTATGTTCCAGGTGAATTAGTTTAATATTATTTGAAGATGGACTGTTTTAAGTTAAAGGTGTGTACTGTAAATCCTAAAGTAACTAGGAAATAAAAACCAAAATGTTAATTTTAACAAACCAATAAAAAATAAAATCGGTGGCACTAGAAATTATGCAGTTAATCCACCAGAGATCAGGAAAAGAGGATAAAAGAAACAAAAACACAGGTGGGACAAATAGAAAGCAACATGTTGGCCTTAAACACAACCATATTGATAAGCACATTACATGTAAATGGTAAAAATGTTTCCATACTCGGAAAGAAAATAGCCAACTGAAGTTACTAACATATTTTTATAAAATCACATATTCACTGATTGTCACAGTCACACTGACCTAATTTAGCATAGTGTTCAGCAAATTCCTCTAACTATTCAGGGCTCATTCTGGAAGGTGCTGCACCGGGATTTAGGAAAGCTAACAGCGATGAGAAATAATACAGGTGAGCGCCGAGTCTCTCCAACAGGGCAAGAAGATGGAGATAAATGTCAAATTTGGAATAAACGATCCATTACAGAAACAAAGATTGAAAGACTTGTATCTATGTCCTTTCTTATATTTTATGTACCTATTATACAGTTCTTTCTTCCTTTCTTTTTTTGTCTTTTCCTTACGCTTGCTATTTTCTATGAGGAGTTTTATTGGTAGTTTTCTTTCTATTGAGTTTTTAGGTTACAGAATTTCCAGGTGGAATTGACTCATGGATTGGGTGGTTGACAGGGCTTTATGTCTCTCCGTATTTGAAAAAGATGAAAGGATCTTTGTATTATGGGGAAGTGATCGTATTATGATTCTATTATTGGTGGGAGTTAAATGTAGCTAAAAACATGAGCACTAAATGGATAGCTGAAGGTGTAGGCTACGCAGGTCATTTGTGCAATGCTTTCAGCTCCCTTCCTGGGTTTCCATGCTCAGGCCTATAGGACAGGGGTCGGCTTCTGCAGGCAGCACGCCCCAAACTCCCCTGATGGCTGGCGTCCTTCTCTGTTTCACCAGTGGGAGGAAGGTGCACGAGATTATAAAGCAGGAGTAGAATTGGGGAAAAGGGATAGGAAGGGGGAAGGTTATTGCTCTTCTGTGTCTGCTTTTGGAGTTGTCAGGCAGAAACATGGTGGCTGTGAATGGTGGCCGCCTTCAGTAGGTCTAGTAGCAGTAGACCTGGTGGCAATTGATTGCCAGTGACTGCTAAGTTATGGCTTTAGTGGTGTCCGTAGGTAGGGTGGTCCTGGCCGCAGCAGCAGGTGTGGTGGCTACATGTCCTTAGGCGGCTGCAGTGTGGGCCGCAAGTGAGCTCCTGGTCTCTGCTGACACTGCCTCCCTTTTGTGCCTCAAGCTGGTAGGGTGGTTGCAGCTTCCTGCAGTTACTAATGTCTGGAATTACTTACCACCCCCTTTTGGCATCCTTTGCCTTCAAGTGCTTTTAGAGCCAGCAGCCTGTATTACCCCTCCCCTTCCCATTTGAAATCACTAGTGTGGTTTTGATATGCCTGAAGAGACCCTGACTGATACAGGGGACATGAGAGATTTTGGCCGACATATGCTCCTTCTGGAGAATTTCCTAATATCTCCGCAGCAGGATAGACCAATCTGAGAGGTGCTTAGCACACCTCTGTCTTTTTGGCCACGCCTCCTCTGCTCCAGCCTCCCAGACTCCCACCTCTTTGAGTGTGTTCACATAAATAGCATGTGCCTAGCACTCAAAATGTTAAAGCCGGAATGAATTTATTGGGTACTGAGATGATTTCTATGACCTTAAATACCCTTCCTAGTCCTAATATTTTAGAATAATGAGTCTACCCTGTAGATTACTGTGAGATGCTACAGATTTTTTTGAAAGGGATCCATAAATCCATATAGGCATAAGAATTTGTATGCTGCAAAAAATAGCTAAGCGGCTCGAAGTATTATTTTTTTTTGACCTAAGTGTATTAGATACTTAGAATTGGCAACATACAAACTAATTTCTGCATTAATAAACACAGCCACTTTTATAACTGCAGTTTTAAAAATCAGGAGTTTAATAAATCAGTAATACTATTTTTCTTTTTATGACAGGGGGCAATCCACAAATTCTTTTATGTTTAAAAAGGGGCATATTTACCTGAAAGGGTCGGAAACCACAATACTAGAGTCTCCATTTCAAACATGACATAGTTTCAAATTCCAGTGCCTCAGTCTTGAAGTTCTAAAGCCTGCAGGTTTAAAGGATGATTTTTCTGGAACGCGTCTTTGATGAACAAGATTTTACTTATTTAAGCTATACTATTACTAAGCAACACAGACTTAATATGCTCCGGTCATTTGGCAATTCCAGAACAAATGGGCTTTTGTTGGCAAGATAATTAATTTTATGAACAAGTGTAGTTTTGTTTCCTCACTTTAATTCTACCCTAAGAAGAACCTGGGGAGAAAAGTTTGAGAATAGCTGTGAAATGTGACTCTAAGATGAGCTTAAGATACACTCTCTATTTTCTGCCTGTCAGTAGAAGCACTACCATTTTATGATGTTAGATTAACATGGTCATTTCTGTTATAAAAATGACCAGTGACAACAGATTGTGGTTGAAAGAAGGGAAACTAATGTTTATTGGTGGCCTACAAAGAGTAAGATGCTGAACCAGCAACCCCCTCCCCCCAATTTTATTTAACAGAGGCTCCAAACGTACAATAATATGTCCAAGGCTAGACAGTTAATAGCTAGCAGAGGCAGGATTTAAATAGATGTTTGTTTGGTTAAGAACTAGATTTGACACTGAACGCTGGGGTTTGAATCCCAACTCCACCAATAATTATCTGTGTGACCTTGACATAATCACCAAGTCTAGCTTCAGTTTCCTCATCTGTAAAATGGGAACCATATACTGCCTCTGTCATAGGGGGTTTGAGAGTTAAATGCGATAATGTATGTAATGTGCATTTTGGGGCTAACACCAGGGAACCCATAGCAACTCCATGTTAGCTCCTCCTGTTTTTTTTTCTACCCTATTTTCCTTAAAATGAGAATTAGTAAAACTGATGCTTAGATGTAATTCTGTCACTAAGAACTAAAGGTGTACGACTTTCCAGAAGTCCTTAAATCTCTGACCTTCAGTGTTTCATTTGTGAAATGGAGATAATAATTCTTTTCTAGCCTATTTGCCCATTGTTATGAAAAAATTAGGTGAGATTTAGAATGCAAAAATGCTCTGTGCACAAATGTGAATTGATACACACACACACACACACACAGACACACACACACACACACACATATATTTTGAGAGCTGCGCTTTCCTTAGAGTCCAGTTGTTTTAAGATTAAGGTGTTGCCTTGTTTAAAGTTTTGATTTATTTATGTGTCTCTTTATATAATTTTAAGTGTCCTCAGGAAAGGGTGTGTAAGTTCTGTTTGAAACTCACTGCCGGTTTCAATATTTCTTCCTTTTCCCGGAGAAAGGCTCAACTTAGTAAAGCAAACTGGACACTTTCTCACCATATGTTTGTCGAGACAAAGGAAGGGACCGTAACTGGCAGACTCAAGCTGACGTAGAGGATGTTTCTTGCTATCTTCAACTTGAACTTGTCTCATTTGACAGGACAGGCTGATTTATGCTGCCAGGTCAGTTCTCTTAGGAAGAAGCCACTTGTCAGATGCTGCATTTCATTTAGTGAGTTTCCAGGCACCTCGAATCCTTCGTGGAAAGAGGTGAATCGTGGATATAAATATAAAGAGACAAAAATAGCAATTTCCCTTTCCATTGAGTACAGACTATTCAGCATAGCCAAAATGAACTGAGTTAGTAGAAGTTATATTGTCACTATGTTGTCTTTTAAATGATTAATATTAAGCCAGAGGTTATGTTCGCCTTGAAAAGACATGTCTGTATAATCTGCTAATCTTAGAATTCAGAAATTTCTCTTCAATCTATCCTTTTTTTCCTCTACTGTTGCAGCTGGGGTCCCTCATCCTTTTCCACCTGGGCCATCACCACGTTCTCTTAAATGCCCCTTCTCAAAGTGTCCCAATCCAATCCATTCCAATCCAATGTCCACCTTATTGCTAGAGGGACATTTTTCAGGCACAGATCTGAGCATATTGTTCTTTCATTTTCCCCCATTACTTAAAGGACAAAACCCCACACCTTTTGCATGACCACGCTCACAGGAAATATTACCTTCCTACGTCCCTTCATCACTTAGCATGGCCCCTTAAGGCCAGCTAAGATCTTTCACTGATCTCCACGATTTTAGTCTTTGACAGATGTCTGGAATGCACATATTTCTGTTTTCTTTCCCATTGCCACTTTTTTGTTCAGGTTCATGTCATCTGCCTTTCTGGATCACTCTCTGTTATTCTGTAGCCCCTACAGGCAGGGGCCCAGCATCACCGGAGTGCAAGGCATGTGGTCAGGAAGGGGTCAAAACCTTAACTGCCAAAGGGGCACACGGGAACGTAAATGAGTGAAGCCAACCAGGGAGCAATGGCGGCCATGACATAATGCGGAGGTCATGTCTCATCTGCCGGCAAGAGTGGCTGCCTAGGAAAGTGCCTGCTCGTTGCTTCCATGTGGGAATATGCTGGTGTTGGTGGACCTTCTCATATTTTAAGAGAAGATGCTAATCTGCACATGGTATCTACTGATACATTAATGTTGGCAACTAGTTCACATTTAAAAATCCCTATTGCTTGGGCTAAACAAGGCTGCAGGTCAGATTTGGCACACAGGTAGAGAGGTTATGATGTCTGAGAAGATGCTCAAGAAATATTTACGAAAAAAATGGATCCAGGATGCGTTTCCTCTCGGGCTCTCGCTCAATCTCTTCCTGCCTCCTGGATTGTGCCCTTTATTTAATCCCCCTTCAAAGTATGGTGTATGTTTTTCTCAGACCTTTCATGCCAGTTGCTCAGATCAATTGAGAACCCACTCTGTTCTAAGCCCTCGCGGTGAATTGATAATAAAGAAACATTATCCCTGAATTGATGGGATAACAAAGTCAGGTAGTTTATGGCAGTGGCAGATAGGAACAATAGTGTTGCAGCTATTTTTTTTTTTTTAAAGTAGACTTCACATCCAGCGAGGAGCCCTATGTGGTGCTTGAACTCACGACCCTGAGGTGAGATCAAGACTTGAGCTGAGATCAAGAGTTGGACGCTTAACTGAATGAGCCACCCAGGCACCCCTCCAACTATTTGTAAAAATCTAGCTTCTTCTCTTGACACCATTGCACTTGAAGGATAATTTTAAGTTAAATTGTATGTCAATAATTGAACTGCAAGTGTTTCACATTTTACCAGGGTGTAACTAGATTGTGGGCTCCTCAGTGGCAAGGAGCTCTGATTAAATGGGATTTATACTCAGTGCTCCTACAGGTCAGGAGATAGTCATGTATGTAAGTGACAATAAATCCTTACCTACAAGTCGTTTAAAACTTGTCAGTGGTTCATCAGTGGTTGATTTAGTTAGGATGAGAATCCTATTAGCGCAAAATTCATATAACTATCTTGCAAAGTAGGGCTAAGGCTTTTACTTTGTCCCTGTGTGCCCTGATGGATGTTAGCTGTGCCCCGTTGACTCTCTTGAATGGTTATGTTCATAAGCTGTGTCTGCACTTTAAAGTTTCTTTAAAGTGATGCAAGATATAAAAGACATTTGGAAGAAATTTTAATGTACAGGCCTCTTAGATTTCTGTGATTTTTTTTTCTAGTCTTTTACAATCATCTCGTTCACTATCAATTTGCAATAATGACTTTTGCCATTCTGTCTTTAAAATGTTTACCTAGCAATCACCTGTATTTTCATATAAACAACAAATCTCTTTATAAAAATTCATACTTCAGTAGTTTACACAATATGTAATTGAATTTAGTAATTATTTTTCAGAAATACAATATGTAATTGAATTGAGTAATTATTTTTCAGAAATACAACCAGAATAAAGAGTAGGTAACCAAATATAAGTAACTTGTGATCATCATATCACTGACCTGGTGGGAGATAAGTTTCTAGCATGCTGGAGAGACAAGGACAATAGCACTGGACATTCTCTGTGCCAGGGACATGACTCCATCTTTTGCAAAATGAATAGAAGCTATCAATTCCATCAGATCAGTTAGGTGAAGCTTCAGTTAAGTCTACTAGTCAATGGATTCAGGTAGCATTTATTGGGTTCTTTGCAATAATAGTATTTTTTCACCCAATTAAATGTTCAATGGCATTTCCAAGTGCATTTACTTATATTATCAGACTTTACTGGTATCCCTATGAGTGAGACCTTTTTTTCCTTTTGACAGATGAGGCAGTTTTCACACAGGTTGAAGTGACTTCCCTAAGGTCGTATAGCTTGAACTTAATACGAGTGAAGGACTAGAACCCTAGTCCAGTCTGACCCAAGTTCAGGACTCTTTTTGCTCCTTAGTGCTCTCTATCCAAACCAGGCTAAATGAACTCCAAAGACCCGTTTAGCTTTACCACGCTCTGATTCTGTGATATATTAGCAATATCCTGCTTACATCATCCATTCTACAGCTACAAGCTTCTATCCGTCTATGGCTCTGTGGCCACTGGCTTGACGTGGAGGGGAGAAGGAGATTAAGTAGAGGGGCCAATTAGTTTTGGACTGGTTGGTAAATGTTTCACAACATCTTTGAGTTTGTCCCTCTCTCCTTTGATGAATGGCTCTTGCCTCTTTTTGACAGATTGATCTTGAGTGCTGGGTATTTTTCGCTCACCACATTAGCTGCCAGTTTTCCAGGCTATCCCCCCAGGACTGAGATGAGGTGAGAGGTAAGTTGTTTGTAAGTATGACTTGACTGAGCAGTGCAACCAGGCTGAACGTTCAGAAAGCCCTTCTGTGCTCGGAGCCTGCTTTCATGTCTTGGAAATCCTGATTTATTTCAGGACAGGGAAAATCCGAGCCGGCTTGCAGACTGGAAATTAAAATCTTAAAACTATGTACGAAAATCGAATATTCCAAATGGCCTGGTTTAAACATCACCCTGCCTCGTTGATCAAATGTAAAAGTTCTTGAAAAGAAGCAGGGGGATTTATGACTGGGTGTAGGACTGGGGAAAGGCTTGGCGAATATTTATGGGTAACTTCAAGGAGTTCCACTGACTGTACCTTAGTCTGCTTTTGTACCTTTAAGTTTCTGCTTTGGAGATTTCAAGCCTGCAAATGCTTATGGATTGAAAAATATTTTGGTTTGGCTGTATTCTGTGAACTTCTGAATTTTGGGGGGCAGGAGAGCATATGTATTTATTTGGACACATTTATCATACTGTACGTAAGTATGTATGCGTGTGTTTTTATTCCTTTCGATTTATGTCTTTGATTTTCTTGAGGACAGGGCCTTTGCTTTAACTATCTCTGTGCCCCCAGACCTCATATCGTTTTGGAAAGTGGGAGGTACCCCATAAATACTCTGCTGGTTCCTATTGTCTCACTAACTTGTGTTGAGCACCTCTTTGGGCTAGGTCCTGTGCTAATGGCTGCGGGAGGCAGACAGACAAATGGAGAGAGTAGGAGCTTTCAAAAAGAACTTTACTTTAAAATCTTACAAGATCATAATTGAAAAGGCAATGCCTAAAAATAGCTAGCCTTACAACTGAACTCTTCTTTTGCGCCCTTCAGTTACCACTAGGGCAGGTAGGGCCACACGTGTGGCCCATTTCATATACTTATTCAGGTATATTAGGAAGAGGCGGGGAAGGCAATTTGAGTTTTGTTCTCCTTTTGGCTGGTGAAGAACAAGATGAACACGTACAATGCTGGCTGGCGGATGGGTTGGTAACAGGAATGTAAAAAGGCCATCAGTAAACTCTAGAACAGTTACAGGTATTTCCACGTAAGTTATCTTATTTAATCCTTGTAATGTTTCATAGGATTGGCATTATTACTCACAGGTATTAAAATACTGTTCTTCTTAGAAGCCTTTCTACCATTTCAGTCTATCAGACACTCCTCATATTCAGGAGCCCGCTCCAATGACCACTCCTCTGTGATTCCTTTTCCTGGCTAGATTCACAGGCTCCTTCTTTTCTGCTCCCTTAAGGTTTTGTGTATTCCTCCAACGCGGCAGGAAGCAATGGCATCACATGAGGAGCCCTGCTGTCTGTTGGACTGCAGGTTCCCCAAAGCTGTCACTCCCCTGTCACACAGATAACGCTTTCACCCATCTGCTTGCTCAGCCTGGGACTCCTGGCGCCTTCCCGGCCACCTTTGCTACCTTTCCATTCCCCATCAATGAGCCACCACGTCCTCTGCATTTACCCCTGCCCCCCCACCCCATGCTTCCTAACTCCTCTGGCCTGTACTGCAGTCACTGTAGTGACTTTCCAGGCTTTCTTTCCAGGCTCTGGGGACAGCCCTCTTCCTCCCTAGTCTATTGCTCCCACTCTCGTGGCTCATGTCATTGCCCTGTGGTCCAGTAACCATTCAGTAAATTCCCACTGCAGTGAAAATAAGCCCGAAGATTGGAAGGCCACTTACAGGAACCCACGTGACCCGGCTCCTCCCCCAACCCCAGCCCCCTCTTGTATCCTTACCCTCTGTTGTCAAAGAGCTTAGCCTTTTCTTTGCCAAGTGCTTTTCTTTCTCCTTTTTTTTTTTTTAAGTTTATTTATTTATTTTGAGAAAGAGAGAGAGAGCGCACTGGTAAGGGGGAAGAGAGAGGAGGGGAGAGAGAGGGAATCCTAAGCAGGTTCTGCATTGTCACTGCAGAGCCCTGCATGGGGGTTGAACTCACGAACCAGGAGATCCTGACCTGAGCCGCAATCAAAAGTCGGAAGCTTAACTGACCTAGCCAGCCAGGTGTCCTGCCAAGTGCTTTTCCACCTCGTGCTCCTGCCTCTGCCTAGAATGGTCTCTCTGCCCAAGCTAGCTCCTGCTTGCCCTTGAGGTCTTAGCTCAAATGTGGCATGCGCAGAGCGGGCTTTACTGAGGGTCTGATTTTCAGAGGATGATATTTCTTTTCCTTTATGGCGTCCTTCAAAAATTACATGCATGTGTGTATGTTTTGCTTAATGTCTACCTCCTCTCCTGGAAGTCAAGACTTGTGGGGACGAGATACATCCGTTCGATTTTTTTCACTGTTACAATCCAGTACTAAGTTAGTGCCTGAGAGTATAGAGGGCATTTACTAAATATTTAATAAAAATCAAATAAATGAATAAGTGGATAAAAACAAAAGTCTTAAAATATGACTATCACCGCAGTACTATTGAATGGGCCCCTTATTTTTGTTTAGTGTCTGTCTCCCGAGTAAAGGTAACCAAAACATGTTTTTTAAAATTCCCACTGGGCGGGGCGGGGGGGGGGGAGGGAGGGCACCTGGGTGGCTCAGTTGTTAAGCGTCTGACGTTGGCTCAGGTTATGATTTCACAGTATGTGGGTTCGAGCTGCACATTGGGCTTTGTGCTGACAGGTCAGAGCCTGGAGCCTGCTTTGGATTCTCTTTCTCCCTCTCTCTCTGCCCCTCCCCTGCTCTCTCTCTCTCTCTCTCTCAAAAATGAATAAATACTACAAAAATAAATAAAAATTCCCATTGGTTGTAAATTTCCTTTGATTCTCACCCCCCACCCCCCCCCCACCCAACCGCATTTGGAAGGTGCCAACTGCCCCATTTATGAGAAGCACCCATCTGAAAATGTCCCACCTCCCATCCATGCACCTGTTAGTGGTCTTTCCCTGAACTTACCTGCCCCCCCCACCCCCATCCCAAATGGCGGCAGGGCTCTTCACTTTGGTGAGGGCTGTTGAGCAAGCCATTTTAGCCGCATTTCATAATGAGGAGACTGAGGCAAAGAGGAAATGAAATCACGTGGCTGAGCTAAACCAGGGCCCCCAAGGCATGTGTCGGAGAAGATGGATGAAATGGCCAGGGAAAGTGGAGAGGGATTCAAACCACACGCCTCACCCAGGCTGGCGGCGAGGCCTATGGCAGGTAACCACACTCAGAATCCTGCACTTGGTTTGAAGGGCCCTGGTGTTCTGAGAAGGGAGCCCAGACACTGCCAGCTTCGTGCCAAGAAAGAAGTTCTCACTCGGAATGTTTTCCCGACAACATTTTTTATTTGAAAGAAACCTAGCCAAATGAAAACACACGCATGGGGTTTCTTCTCGTGCGTTTCTCTGCCTGTATCTATATTTCTTTTGTATTCTTGACCACCCTGACAGTATAGTCTTTATTTTGAGGAGATTTTTAAATAATTTCCCTGTAAATCATTCATCTTCTTGTCCTGAGGTAGACTGAATTTTCACCTTTTCCAGCCAGTCTTAATGTAGCAGAAACAGTCGAAGGTGCTGCTGTGCCTTTAGGTGCTGGGGCAGAGAGCAGAGTTGGAGCAGGTGGGCCGAGCCAATAAAGTACAGCTGGGAAACCGGAAATGGCAGAGAAATTTCCCCAAGTTGCCCTGTGCTGGAGCCTGGCCATAGTCTCCTGTGAAACCTGGCCGGTCTCTGGTTTCCTTCCCGCTTCCCTCCTGGGCTTGAGACGCCGCTCCCATCTTGGACCTTCCTTGTTCCCTGTTGTAGTCCCTCTTTGCCCACATTGAATGTTGCCTCCCACGTAGAGGTCAGGGTCATCACTGAGCTCATTCCTGCTTCTTGCACTGGCTAAAGAGCATCAGATTTACAACGGTGCCCTCCCCCATCTCCACCGTGAGTGCTCCCTTTTGCAAGGAATGCAGGACAGAGATCTGTCTGAAGGTAAGCAAGACATCTTTCGTGGTCCTAAAAAGTCCAGGCTAACTCTTTCTGACTTGCTTTCTGTTTATTTCATTGTGCCAAACACGAGTCCGTGGAATCCACTTGTGACTCGAGTTCCAGATTGTCTTCCTGGAAGTTATCTCTGAGAATATCATTCAGATGACTTCTGAACACTATTTCCTAGGCCCTGAATGGCCCTCTTGAGAGTTTTCCTGCCATTACCCCTTCCTCTCAGCTCAATTCTAATTGTACCTCTTCCACCCTGGAGCCTTGTCTGAGGACATTAGGGGAAGGAGTCCATGCCCTAGCACAGCGATTTCCAGGTTCCAATTCTAAGTTATTTACCTGCTAGCTGTGCAACATAGAACTATTCGAGTCATCTGTGCCTCAGTTGTCTCATCTGTTAACATGGTAACAACATTAGTATCTATTTTGTAAGACTGTTGAGATTTACTGAGTTAAGTGGTTAGAATGGTTAAATGCTCAATATCATCCTCTTTATACAATCAAGCTAGTTCAGACTTCATAATAATCCATAGAGCTTTCATTCACTCCTCAAGTAAATAATTTCAGGATTACTTGGTGCTGGTCATTCTACCAGGCACTGCCCACAACCTGGGATGCCGTGTTCACGGTATTGTACGTCTGCTTCCTGTCCTTGCTCTTAGCTCTAGAGACGGTGAAGGAAGAAACTTTCTTTCTGAAGATGCCACATGGTCGTTTCCTAGTGAACGCACGATGGATTGAGTTAATTTTTTCTCTGGATTAAAGGAGTGTCATGGAGATGGGCCTGAGGGATCCCTGTTTTACCATTTGATCATACCTGATCTTATAGGAGATATGTTCACAGCATCGTCACAATGACCATTACCACCACTGGCACCTCCTTCACTGCAACGACCACCATTATGTGCACCGTCGTCACCGTCCCTGCTGTCATTATCGCCACCATCATGGCCATGCTGTCACTACCAACATGGCCACCATCATCACCATGAACGTATATATAATAATGATTATAGTAATAACAAAACAAGAGAGAGAGAGAGAGAGAGAGAGAGAGAATCCCAAGCAGGCTGCATGCTCAGAATGGAGCCCAATGTGGGGCTCGATCCCACAACCTGGATCATGACCTGAGCCGAAATCAAGAGTCAGACACTTAACCAACTGAGCCACCCAGGTGCCCCTGGGACAGCTTTCTCCTATAACTTCAGTTCTTCCCTAGTTCTAGAAACTGTTCCCTCCTCTTTCGTCTTCTGACCTAAATAGCAACAGCTCTGAGCTGTGGCTAGACGTTGTATGTTATCTCCTGGCACTCCCTTCAGTCCTGCTCATACCTCTGAGAGGAGTCCTGTAATTAAATACTTTTCAGTTATCTCTGAGTATGCGACCTGTTTCCTGCCTGGGCCCTGAATGATGTGATACAATACAAAATGTAATATATAATTCCTGAAAACAGGAATGGAGGAAGAAAAAGAAGGAAAAAAAATGAAAGAAAGAAGAAAGGAGGAAAGGAAGGGGAATAAACTCAGATTTCGAACACCAAAATAAGATCACTATTGTAATTTTGGTGCGTTTACCTTCAGTTTTTTTGTTTTCTATGCAGTTTTTAATGTAGCTGTTCCTGTGGTATACCTGGTTTATGCTTCCTACTTTCTTCACTTTATTACATTCTTCTATCATTTTTTAGCATTGCTTTGTTCTCATGACTATTATTTTTAATGACTGGATAATATTCTGTGGAGAGTTCTTTTATTTTTTTCCTTGGTTACAAATGATGCATTTTCCATATTTCAGTTGTACTTAAATAAATTCCCTGAGGTATGATTTTTGGGTCAAAGGAAATGAATAGTTTTTGACTTGCAATATTATTCCCAAATTTCAGATCAAGGGATTTTATTTTAGAAGTTAGTATCAACTTCAGTTCTTAAAGGGGAGATGTAAAACGCTTATATTTCCTTTTATAATTGGTTTTGTGTCATACGGTGTTTGCTTTCATGTAGTTTTTTCTTGGTATTTCTCCATCATTTTTTTTCAAATGTCAGATTCAGCACTAAGCTAGCTTTTATGACTTGTAAGGTAAACGCTCTTGTTTCTTACTCTAATAGTGCCTTTCCTAAATTTTTTTGCAGTCTAAATGCATGTTGGTGATATTTGGTTCACCATGGGCTTTTGTTGCATTAATTTTTACTTTTTGAAATATTGCTTTACAGTGTTATTTTTATCTTGATAACTGGGTGTTTGGGCATCCCGTGAGAGTTTGCTCCTGAGGCGAGTGTCTCACTCTTCTTACCCTCATCCTGGCCCTGGGGCTCACGTCTTATTCGTTTTGGCACCTCTAGTCCTTAGCATGGCGTCAGCACCTGGAAGGCGTATGGTACCTCTTGTTTGCTTGTTGATGTGATTTATTATGCTATGTCTTACATATGGAGCATTTTGAAAGAGGAACTCTCTAGCTGATTGGCATGAATCACTTCCCTGTCCATAGAAACAGACTTTCCCATGCCCTCGGCTGCCCACTGTCTGGGTACATGAAGCATTTCTGAAATGAAGGCTTTTGTAAATGTGCCTGAGAGCACTCTGTTTGATTATCCATTTCATTATGATTGCTTTCCCTTACACAAATACTATCTAAATATTATGGTGAGAAATAAAAACAAAACAAAAATACTGGAAGATGAAAAAGGAAAACCAACAATCCACTCTTCTTTCTCCAGTATTAAGCGTGGAGCAAAAGTATAAAACAATTACAGTTTCATCTAATTGAGTGCAGCTGTGAAAATACCCTAGCACACTGGGATACCGGTGTCCCCTTCATCCCGCCCTATGAACATCTTGATATCTGGGTTTGTTTCACTTTAGCCCAAGGCAAGGTGTATGTAGGAAGAATGAAACCATGCCTACTGGTTGGGGGAAAGGGATATATCTTTTCATAATAGTCAAACTGGAGCTTAAGCCCATGGGATTCGATTATTTCGAGGTTCTGATTTCCAGAACTCCCTCGTCAAGAGGAAAAGGGCCATCAGGTGTTCAAATAGACTAGTGAAGGTCAAAGCAATGGTCTGCTTTCTAGGCTTCCTCTCCTTTCTGGGGGATGGGAACTTTATGTTTGTTGGTCAGTGTGTGTCAGATGCTTGAAATTTGTTGTGGTTTCACAGCACGTGGATGGTGTAGTTGGTTAAGCGTCTGACTCTTGGTTTCGGCTCAGGTCATGATCTCATGGCTCATGGGATCAAGCCCTGAATCAGGCTTCACGCTGACAGTGCAGGGCCTGTTTGGGTTTCTCTCTCTCTCTCTGCCCCTCCCCTGCTCGTGCTCCTTCTCTCTTAAAAAAAATAAGTAAACTTAAAAAAATTTGTTGTGATTTCATTTTATCCTTGGAAATATGTGTTTTATCTGCATTCTGTAGATGAAGAGATAAGGCTTTAGGCTGGTTGATGGCTGAAGGCTAAATACCTTCTCAAATGAATGGTGTGGAATTTGGGATTTGGACCTGCATGGCTTGACTCTGAAGTCCATGATTTTTCTATGACATTATGCTCCATAACCCACTATTATCCACAGGGCCCCTTGGAATCCAACCTCTCTACTTTTTCCCCATACTTTTGTCTCTTACCCACGTTCTAAATCTCCAACTTCCCCTCTACTGGTATGCTCTCAGCTGCCCCATTCTCTTTGCTCGTCATCGGCCGCTCTCAGCAGTGGCCTCCCTTCTAGTCTGAGATTCTGTTTTATAGCCATGGATATTTAAGACAGAGAGATATCACCAGAAAGAACCTCTACAAAGGGAGGAGCACATTAATCTTGTTTTTTCGTAATATCCCAGCACTCTAGAAGAGTACTTGGTAAATAAGGTGCCAAATAACAATGCACTAAATATACCAGTTTTCAAAAACACATACAAGGACCTTGAATCTTCAAATTTTATTTAGTTAAAAAAATGTTTTTTAAGTTTATTTATTTTAAGAGAGAGAATGAGAGTGCAAGTAGGAAAGAGGCAGAGAGAGAGAATCCCAGGCAGAATTTGTGCTGTCAGTGAGGATCCCAACACGGGTCTCCATCTCATGAACTGTGAGATCAGGACCTGAGCCGAAATCAAGAGTCTGATGCTTAATCAACCCCAGGTGCCCCTAAAATTTTATTTGATGAATTATTATATCAATATCATAAATTACATTTTTACTATAATGCTTGTTAGTGTTTTCTTAGATTCTGATGGTATATTAGTTAATAGAGTCTTGGTTTTTCAACTGCTACAGTGTTTCTTTAAAAAATACAATAGGGTCACCTGGGTGGCTCAGTCAGTTGAACGTTTGACACGACTTCAGCTCAGGTCATGATCCCAATGTTGTGGGATCAAGCCGTGCATTAGGCTCTGCTCTGAGTGTGGAACCTGCTTGGAATTCTCTCTCTCTCTCTCTCTCTCTCTCTCTCTCTCTCTCTCTCTCTCAAAAAAATTTTAAAATACAATAGAAAGTTAAAAATACCATATTATCCAGTAATTCCACCTCTGAGTATTTATCTGAAGGAAATGTAAAAACTAACTCAGAAAGGTACCTGCAGTTCCATGTTCACTGCAGCATTATTCATAATAGCCAAGGCATGGAAACAACCCAAGTGTCCTGTGACAGATGAATGGGTAAAGAAAATGTGGTACGTATGTGTATGTACACATACACACACACACACACACACACACACACACACACCATAGAATACTGTTCAGCCATAAAAAAGAAACTCCTGCCATTTGCAACAACATGGAGTGACCTTGAGGGCATTATGCTAAGTGAAATAAGTCAGATAGAGGGAGACAAATACTATGTTTATATGTAGAATCTAAATAACCCCCTCCCCCAAACAAACACACAAAACCCCTGAGATCATAGGTACAGAGAATAGATTGGTGGTTACCAGAGGTGGGAGGTGGAGGGTAGGCAAAAGGTAAAGGGGGTCAAAAGGTAGAAACTTCTAGGTATAAAATAAATAAGTCCTGGGGTTGTAGTGTTCAGCTTAGTGACTATAGTTAATAATGCTGTATTGAATATTTGGAAGTTGCTGAGATCTTAAAAGTTCTTACCATAAGAACAAAAATGTGTAATTATGTATAGTGATAGATGTTACCGTGACTTATTGTGGTGATCATTTCACAATATATACATATATTGAATCATTATGTTGTATACCTGAAACTTCTATAATGTATGTCATCTACATCTCAATGAAAGAAAGAAGACCCTTCCTGATGGGATTATGGGTAAAGGCAGCAGCCACCTGGGGTGACTGTGATAAAGGCACTGTTACACCCACAAAGCAGTGCTCGTTCCATAAGAGCACCGGAGGACCCCTATTTGGCCTCTACTGAAAGCAGTTCTGGGAGATCATAGTAAGCAAATGAGTTTGTGGGGGAAATGATAGAGAAGCAAACTTCTGCTTACTGTGAGAAAGAGCTTTGCAGCAACTAGAGCTTGCCCAAAGATGGAATGGGCCAATATAGAGAGCATTGAGCTTCCTGTCTTCAAAATTATTTAAGGAAAGCCCACATAGACATTTGTTAGGATACCTAGAGTCCCTAGCTCGTGGGTTCAAAGAATCCCCTCACCCCCAAAATACAAAAAAAAGTAGACAGGTGAAGAAATAAAACTTAAAAAAAATGTTTATTTGTTTAGAGACAGAGAGAGAGAGAGAGAGAGAGAGAGAGAGAGAATGCACACAAGCAGGGGAGAGGCAGAGAGAAAGAGAATCCTAAGCAGGCTCTGTGCTGTTAGCGTGCAGCTGGACACATGGGGCTCGATCTCACAAACTGTGAGATCATGACCTGAGCTGGTCAAGAGTCAGATGCTTAACTGATTGTTTAAAAAGGATTGGTCCCGTGGATCTTGTCTCTATTGGGACTTAGCATCTGTGTGAGGTCTGGCATGGACCACTGAGTCTAAAGCTCTGAATTTGGAATCAGAAGTCCTGGATTCTTCACAAAACACTGGCCAGCTGTTTGACCTTGGACAAGTCCCTGAGCCTGACTTTTCTCTTACTTTAAAATGAGATAATTGGGACACCTGAAGAATATCCCGGGTTTCTTTGAACTGTAAAATTGTTCATCTGTGGTAGTGTGTGCTTATAATTAGGGAGAATTGATACTCTCAGAGAGGGTCTGTATCAGCTTTGGGAGATAATAATGTAAAACAGCCTCCTGCCAATGGATTCCCTTCACACACATCTCAGAGCCAGGTCAGTGGTGGTGGTGGCTATTCCCATCTCTTCATGCCCGAGAGATTCCTTGAACAGAGCCTTGCGTCTTCTGTCCTAGGGACATGTTTGTGTGGAAGCGTGACTTGTGGGCTTTGAACCAAGCCCAAAGGAATGTTTCAGGTTTGCTCTTGGCAAAGTCCTTCTTTCCTTGCTCCCTAATGAAGGATTGGAAGGCTAAGAGAGGCCTCACGTGGCTCTTCTTGGCTGTTGCCTCCCTCTTTAAACAATGGCTGGATGCGTTCTGTAGGAAGAAAAGGAAACATATGGATTGAATTTCCCCCAAGTGCACTGTGGCCCAGGAGTAGATTGGAGGCCGGGTGTGGGGGTGAGCAGAGAGGAAGGCTTTGGCACAGCACACCGGGGAACTTTGTGAAACCTGGGTCCCATGAGAAGTGGTGGGGTGGGGACAGGGGGTCAATAACTAGCTGTGGCCAGGTGTGCTCCAAACTGGCTGTAGTGGGACAGCCCTTTATCGGGGACCTTGGGAAATGGAGGAGTAAGTGGAATGATATTATAATGGGAAAAAGGGCAGGTGTGGTTGTCAAGTCAGGCAGAGGCATCCAAAGTTTCTGGAGAGTCCGTAAGGGTCTGAGTGTCGAGGGATCCTTCCTGAGGAAGCCAGGTCTGGCTGTATCCCATGCCTTGTACAATGGGATTGAATGTTTGGAATTTAGTTAAGTTTAATCAGAAAAGCATTAGACAATGTGTATGAATCTTACATCCCTTGCCAAATTACTTAGGACTTATCAAATGGAGAGTCATGATGGGGCCTCTCTCGTTGGCATTGTAGATACATTTGCAGATGGCAGGTTGGACAGCAAGAAGGGGAGAACTTGGGTCGTTGAGGAGTTAGAAGTGCATCCTTGTGCTTTTGTACATGTTGTGCTTCCATTTATAAAGACCTCTCATCCTTCTCTCTCTTTGCAACCAATCATGCCTGCCCCTTCCATGCCTGAGCTTCCTGCCATGGTACCCACACTAGCAAGATTATGATCCCCAGCATGGACGAGACATATAAACCTCCCTTGCCACGTGAACACGAGGTTTGGGAATAATCTCTACCTTTACATGTGCATCCCTTATTCCAGATACCCATAAGCACGGTGTTATGCTCTCTCTCTTAATATTTGAAGTTTAGTTATTTTGAGAGAGAGAAAGACAGAAAATCCCAAGTGGGCTCTGTGCTAACATGAACTCATGAACCATGAAATCATGACCTGACCTGAAATCAACAGTTGGACACTAAACCCACTGAGCCACCCAGGCGGCCTCTTGATTCTGAGCCTGGGTGCTTGTTTCTGTCCTACTGGTTGAGAGTGAAATTCTAAAAACTGAGTAGTTGTCTGTTGGTCTGATGCTGTCTCAGTACTCATCACTCCTTTCCCTTGGGGAACCTTATGCCTGACTTCTGTCATCTATTTTATTTTATTATTTTATTATTTTATTAAAAATGTTTATTTATTTTGAGAGTGAGAGAGAGTGGGAGGGGGCAGAGAGAGAGAGAGAGAGAGATATGAAAGAGAGAATTCCAAGCAGGCTCCACACTGTCAGCATGGAGCCTGACGCAGGGCTCAAACTCACGAACCGTGAGATCATGACCTGAGCCAAGATCAAGAGTTAGACGCTTAACCAACTGATCCACCAGGTGCCCCCATCATCGTTTTTAGAATGAACCTTTTTAGTTTACATGTGGCACCAAGAGCACTAAATGCCCTGAAACCTGAATGATAGACCTCACCTCACTTCTTTGTATTCAGATTCTCCTTGGTCTTAGACTAGATTATAGTGAATCTTCCCCATCTTCCTTGGACTTGGTTTTTAATTCGCAGTTCTAATGGAGAAGAAGCTGACTCTGTTGGCCATGGTCTTCTTCCTCAGCTCCTAACTTTGTTTTGGTCTGGCTTCATTCCTTCTCAGTGAAGAGAGTGCCCAACGTACCATGTCATCAATGAACTCATCTTTGAGACTTACTAATATTACTTGTCCTGTGAAGTCTGTGCTTCCTCATTAGCAAAAACTTGGTGGCTTCATTTCATGTGCTTCATATATCTATTCTGCATTTATTATATTGTATTATAATTACCTGTGAACTTCACAGGGCGGTGACTAGGTATACTTGAAAATTGAATGATTTTAGTGAAACAGTCCTATTTTCATTCCTTCTTATCTATTAGAGTATGCGGCAAGACGGAGGAACTCAAAAAGTTTCTTGAGTGGGTGAAATATTTAGTTCAGTGCCCTACACTTCCAGATGAGAAAACTGACTCTCAAAGAAGTTCAATGACTTAAACAGACCCTCAGTGAAATCTTTGAGGACAAAGACCATGTCTGATTTGTCTTTGCACTTCCGATGCCCAGCCCAGCTTCTGGCACACATTAGACAGTCAATGTATATGCGTCATATTGAGTTAGAAAAGAATCCCGGAGACCACAAATCTAGTTAGTGGCAAGGTTAGGGCTGTAAACAAGTATCCTGACTTTTAAACCCTTGGCCTATAGTCAGATTAAATAAAAGCAAAGATGCTCAAGGTATATGTATATGTATATGTATATGTATATGTATATGTATATGTATATGTATACACACACACACACACATTTTTTTTTAAAGGTGACATGACAACATCTCTTAAATTTTAGTCTTGGCAGATAGCTCTTATCTATTTTTCCTTTTTACCGGATATCCTTCTTTATTGTCCTGTCCAAATCATGCAACACTTAAAATATGTGGTTGGCTTAACACTGAGAAAACCATTTCCTTTCTTTCTGATAAATATTCCAGATTTTGAAAAATATCAAGCCTACAAGGAGATTTATTCAAGAGAGGGCATATACAAAGAGTAAAGGTTTCTCATGTCTCCTGGATGATTATTTCTGAAAGCACTAGATGTACACAGTTGCTGAGAAATGCCTCAGGTGAGCAGAGTTAAACGCCATGGTGAGAGGTGCTGGCCTAGCAATGAACCATCAAAAACCAAGGATGGATTATTTTGCTATATCTCCTCCTGTACACCAGAGGGCTCTGTGCAAATTGTGGCTGCCTGTTTTCTTCCTGTAGATCCAAGGGCTAGTTAAGAGACTGTCAGTCTTTTCCTGTAAAGGGCCAGTAACTGTCTTAGGCTTTGCCAGCCACGTGATCTAGGTTGCACTGCTCAACTCTGCTGTGTGAAAATAGCCATAGGCCATGTGTAAATGAACAAGCATGGCTGTGTTCTAATAAAATCTTATCTGACCTTTGATTTTACACTATTTTTATGTATCACAAAACAGTATTAGAAAAATCTTAAAACCATTTAAAAATGTGAGAATCATTCTTATCTCACAGACTATATAAAAATAAGACAGATTTGATTGGGGGCTGTATTTGATGATCTCAGGCCCAGTTGATGATGATAATGATAATAATAATAATAATAATAATAATAATAATAATAGTAGTAACAAGTATTTCCAGTGTCTGATAGCTATTATGTGGCAAGCACTATATACATTTTACCACCCGTTTAAAAAAATAAACTTTTGTCTCTTGGAATCACCCATTTTTCAGATGAGGAGACAAAGGCTCAGAGAGGTTAGTTTGTTCAATGTCACAAGTTTAGTAAGTAGAAGAACTAAGAATGAAGTCCATATCTGTTAGTCTTAGAATGGTGGTCCTCACCACTCTTCCATCTTGCCCCTTAATTTAAAATAGGCAGTTTTAGACAGCTCTTTTGCTGACGAAATTGTAGTTCAGATTTGCAGGCTTCGCTGGGGAGAGCACCCTGTGGGGAATTAAGGTGCCTGAGTCTTGGTACGAGCTGCGCCCATAACTCCTCATAACCTTGATGAAACTTCAGATTTCTGAGTCTTAGTTTCTTCATTTGTAAGACACAGAGGTTGGTGAATGGCAGTGATGATTTTGTCCCGCAGGGGTTTTTGGTACTGTCTAGATACATTTTTGCCTCTATTTTGCCCCACATGACTGTGGGGTATGTTATCGGTGTCTAGTGGGTAGAGACAAGGGATGCTGCTAAACATCTTCTAATGCACCAGACGGCGCCCGCAACACACAATTATCCAATCCAAAATGTCAGTAGTGCTGCGATTGAGAAACCCTGGACTGGGGGACAAATACAGCTCCTTCTGTTTCTGAGAATCTAATTTTTTATTCATTTCACTGAAATATGTTAAAGTCCACGTCACTTATCTCTGGATACAGATTCTTCTTTTGTAAAGCAAGAGGATTAAACCGTATGATCTCCAAGAGTCTTCGTAGGTTTAAAATGCTCAAGCCTGTGATTAACCAGGGAATTTTAAAAATAAATGTTATGCTATTAAATCCAAGATAATACAGAGCATTTTATATTTTCGTCTCGATCAGCAGTGCTGTCCCACTCCCTCATCCCTACAGGGCAAAGGTTGCAAGCTTGCAGCTATGGACTGAACCCAGCCTGCAGATGTATTTTCTTTGGCCCTACAGAGTATATTAGAGCTTTGCAAATTAGTGGCCAACCTTTAAGACTGGATATTTCCAGTAAACATCCACATTTCTGGCTTCTCTTAAAAAATCAGAAGGCAGAGCAACACTGGGCTTGATTTTTGCGTTTTAATGGTGACCTGAAGCTGAGTAGAAGCTGAGTCCCTTTAGATGGGGCTGAGTTTTCCAGCTCACCAGAGTTCCCACCTCACAGGTTTGAATTATACCTGGCCACCTTCCTTTACTAACATGATCTCTCTCCCTCCCTGCCCGGCCCCCGTAGGTAGGTGAGTTTGCTACTCCTGCCCTCGAATTCTCATTCCTTGATGGAATATGCCCAGAAATGTACAGGGTTGGCCACTTAGAATTGCTGATTCTTAGAATAAATAAGATATGTGTTAAGTCCTGAGATTGGGTCTAAATAAAAGCGGTTGAGAGCAGAGTGGGAAGAAAAGTCTTTGCAGCAGCTTATGAAAAAAAGTATTAAGAGTTTTAATGGACAGTATGAGGCAATGGTGTTCTGTGCTTGCCAAGAGGCTAATGTGATCCCTGGCTGTGTTGTTAGGAGTGCAGCGTTCTGACGGGGAACAGGGTAGTCCTACTCTCCTCTCTGCTGCTCAGACGCCTCTGAATCATCATGTTCATTTCTTGGCACTAGGCTCTTAACGTGTGATCGTAACAAGGAGCTGAGCTGTGAATTGGTGGGATGACTCGGAATGTCCTTCTCTGGGTGAGATTTGCGAGGGCTCAGGCCGTCGGTTCTGGAAAAAAGAGGACTCGGGAGGCACAGCACGGATCTTTTCAAATGTGGCATAGTGGTCCTGAGGAAGAGGGTCGGATCAGCTCCATGACCTTCAACGGATGCCTCAAACCCCCCTCTGAGCTCCAATTTTCTCACTTCTGTAATAAATGGATTTTATCTGTAAGCTTCCTCCCCATCCTCAAGAAATCCTTTCTACAAAGGAAAGTTCATCTTGAAACAAAATATGTAACGAGGTAAAATAAATCCGTTCAAATTTGATTTGATCATTCAGCTGAAACTAAATCACATCAGTGCTCTGGTGGGGTGAGTGCCGAATGTGTCCAGGGCCCCATCTCTTCAGCTCTTCCCTTCAGCCCTCTAAGACAGCACCCGAGAGCACCTTAGAGAGCCTCTGGGACCCCATGGCCTGCCATATGACCAAACCTGATCTAGGTTTCTAAGATCCCTGCTAATTTTAAAACCTTCGATTTTCTGTAGCCTATGTTTCCCAGATGTGAAACCTCAGGGAAGGCTTTTGAGATTAGCTGGCGAATAAGATGGGCCATCAAAGGCAGGGATGGTGCAGAGATGGCCCCTGGGGTAAGAACAAGAGCCATGGAGAAGTGTACATTTGAAGTGAGTCAGGACCTCATGACAATTGTCTAAGTAAGAAATGTAGACGGCAGCTTGGCCTTTGTGTCTTTAGGAACTTTGGAAGGCTGTCTCTTGTAGACATTATGGCTTTCTCTTTAACATCCAGTTTGCCTCTTCATTCCATCTCCATTTTATAGTGATGCAGTTTGAAGGTTATCCCAATGCTGGAAGTGGGCCCTGGTTGTATTAAGTGGTGGTGATCCCTCCTTCTTGCCAGTGATTGGTCCGGGAACCCAGGCTTCAGCCAATCAGTGTGCATAACGTCCCTTTAAGGGGACTGTTGAGGAATGGACACATTGCCCAAGTTGGGCAATGAGAACGGCAGGGGTGTGTGTGCTGAGGGGCCCTTTAGGAAAATTTATGAGAGAAAATCTAATGGAGAAAGTTTATTTCTTCATCTGGGTATCTGGATGTGGTCATATGTGGGTGAGAGACTTAGAGTTACTGAAGTCACTTCACTATCAGCCTGAGTATAAAATTGGCTCATGGGGTGCCTGGTTGGCTCAGTCGGTTAAGCTGTTGACTTGGCTCAGGTCACGATCTCACTGCTCTTGAGTTTGAGCCCCACATGGGGCTCTGTGTTGACAGCTCGGAGCCTGGAGCCTGCTTCAAATTCTGTGTCTCCCTCTTTCTCTGCCCCTCCCCTGCTCATACTCTGTCTCTCTCTCTCAAAAATAAAAAAACGTTAACAAAAAAAATTGGCTCATAGAGGAAGGCTTAGCCAGGAGAACTTGAGGGCCATGGAGCTGAAGTCACACAAATGAGTCAAAATCTGAAACTTGCCGACCTTTTGGACTTTTAAGTGTGTGAGCCAATGCCTTCCCTTCTTTTCTTAGTATTTTAGTTAGTTGCATCTGGGTTGTCTACTTCTTAAAACTTAATTAATCCCAACTGAGGGATCATCCAAACCAGAGGGTTTCCTTGCAGTGATGGGGAAGCATGTTGAAGAGTAGATCAGACACATTTTATGTCCTACCTAAGATTTTCGTGACTTCCCCGTCTCCTGAACCTCTGATTACCTGCTCCATTCCAACTGTGGCAGCTGTCTGACTCTGTGCTGACCCATGGAGTTAAACTACTCGAGGTCAACCAACAACAGGCCTGAAAGCATTTGTGTCTCATGGCACTTCTGGACTCAGATGAAGACCAAGCTGTAGGTGTGAAACCTGGCTTCCTGAGCAGCGGCTGCAGGGGCTGAGTAATGCAATCTGGGAGTGTGGAGGAGCTCAGTCCCTGAAAGGCAAACTCAGAGCAGTCGAACTCGGGAGATGTGAAGGATCTGGCAAATAGATTTCCTCTCCCTTCTTCCCTGCAGTAGACTGAACCAAGGAGCATCCCCCCTCTGAATAGCCTAGAGACATCTCATGTAGCTGCCTCTTAACAGGCACCTTGCTGGAATGCATCATCACCTTGCATTATTTTCCATTTTTCTGCCTCACCTCTCTTTTTGCTCACTTTGCATTCACACTAATCCTTGCCTCAGGCTCCATTTCTAGGAAAAGTAGCTAAGATGGAATGGAAAAACCCAAAGAAGAAATAATTGGTGGAGAGTTTAGGGTATTGCCTGGTATGAGTTTCATATTTAGGAAATCTGATCTTTTATGCTTTTATGAAGATCAACAATCCAAGTGGAATGCACCTCATACAGTATAGTGGTTAAGAGCTCAGACATATATTGTGTGTTGAAGCTCCAACTCTTCCCTCTGACACTTAAGTGATCTTGTTCAAATTATTTAACTCATTTGGGCTTCACTTTTCTCTTTTGTAAAGAACGAGGATCTTATCTACCTCACAGGGCTATCGTGAAGATTAAAGAAGATAATGCATACAGAAATGCTTATCACAGAGTTTTCAAACCTCAACACTATAGACATTTTGGGCCATATAATTTATTGTTGTGGGAAGCTCTCCTGTGCACTGTCTCATGTTTACCAACATCCCTGGCTTCAGACCATGACATGCAAGTAACCCCCACCCAATTGTAACAATTAAAAATGTAGAAATCAGAACTAAAGGAAGGGGTGAGCTCTTGCAAAACCATCAGAAGAATGACCTAGCCAAAACAAAATTGTGAGATGTCTTAAAGCACTGTCATTTTAACCCACTGAATCATGGATGATTTGTTATGCAGCAATAGCAAACTGAAACAAATTGGTAACTAGATGTGTGATGCTACCATAAGAAAAACCTCAACTCTGTGGCATTGGCTTTGGACCTAGATGGTGGGTAGAGGCTGGAAAGCGAAGAGAGGGTAGAGGAGCAGAAAGAAAATGATTATTGAAGACAAAGAAAGAAAAGACCATTCTTGGTGTATGCTGGCAGAATTGTAGGAACTTGGAAGAAAAGTGCAATATGCCTCATAAACTTGTTGGATCTGGCTAAGGAGATACTAAGTCAGAAGGATAAAATCACCAAATAATGTCTTCAACTGCATATACTAACGTATGGCAAGGGAGATGACCTAATGAGATAACTGTAGCATTTGCAAGCAGAATTTGGAGAAAATATAAAAGAACAAGTGGGGGGGGGCGCATGTGCCTGGGTAGCTAGTTGGTTAAATATCCGACTTTGACTCAGGTCATGATCTCACAGTTTGTGGGTTTGAGCCCCGCATTGGGCTCTGTGCTGACAGCTCAGAGCCTGGAGCTTGCTTCAGATTCTGTGTCTCCCTCTCTCCTGTGTCTGCCCCTCCCATGCTCCTGCTCTGTCTCTCAAAAATAAATGAAAATTTTAAAAAAAATTAAAAAAAGAAGAACAAGGACTTGTAGATTGGAGAGTAAAACTGCTTTGTATTTTCTGCATCTGCAGCTGGCAAAAGATTACCAAAGTGAAAAATGGCTTCTAGGCAAAGAGAAAATATATGGCTGTAATACCTTTTGTTAAGATCTCGTAAGATTTAAGGTGCCCAGAAAGCACCTTTTACTACAAAATGGGGCTTCTAATAGTCTCAGTGGCATGGTCTCAAAGAAGTGAATGTTTCTAAAATATAAAGAGGTTGCAAAAAGAATGATGGATTTGGCTTTGGGGGGCATGGAGGGAATGCTGAGGAGATAATGGGAAACCCACAAAGATTTTAAGAGAATTGTCATGTCAGTAGCATTGGTCACTTGAACTTTGCTAACTTGAACTGAAAGAGATAGAGTTGGTTCAGATTAGAAGAAGCTTGTGGAAAGCAGCACAAGATCCCGAGGAAGTTACTCAGATATAAGTACAAACCATTTCTTCTTTAAAAAGAAGAGCCTTTTAGAAAGTTAGAACAAGAGCTCGGAAGGTAGAGTGAAGAGCTGAGGGGAGCAGTGAGACAACTCTCAGGTAGGAGAACGTGTTCCTAATCCAGGAATACTTCCAATCACCAGGGTAGGGAGCCGACAACTTGTGACATCTGGATTTCACAATTGCATAAAGGACTTCTGTGTTTGTGCCCCTGATCCATTCCGAATGCGATTGTCTATTGTCGATCATTTCCCCATCTCAGTGTTGTATGTTGAGTGTGCCTGGGAAGATATATTGTCTTTTTAGTTCCCCTGTCTTTGGAGTTGCCGGTGTTGGACAGTTGCTGCACCTGAAAGCCACACGTATGGAGACTCATTCACATCCAGATTGAAGCAGATTGAAATTCTGGACTTCAAGTTTAAATTGGTGTGGTGCCAGCCTCCAAAATGGCCCCCCTCCCGTACTGAATGGAGCTAGCCTGAGTAATAGACCAAAGATTACAGAAATAACTGCACATACCTTTAGGGGTGCCTGGGTGGCTCAGTCAGTTAAGCGTCTAACTTCGGCTCAGGTCATGATCTCACAGTCCGTGAGTTCAAGCCCCGTGTTCGGCTCTGTGCTGACAGCTCGGAGCCTGGAGCCTGCTTCGGATTCTGTGTCTCCCTGTCTCTCTGCCCCTCCCCCATTTATGCTCTGTCTCTCTCTGTCTCAAAAATAAATCAACATTACATATACCTTCCAAGGCAAGGTCACAAAGGGCACCTCAGTTTTTTCCTTACTCTCTCTTGCATCACTTGCTCTGGGGAAAGCCGACATCCATCCTGTGAGAACACTTAATCAACCTTATGAGGAAGTCTGTGTAGTGAGGAACTGAAGCCTCTTGTGCACAGGCATGTGAGCAAGCCATCTTGAAAGTGGATCCTCTGACCTCTGATCCCCTTCAAGTCTTCAAATGACTACCGCTCTGGTTGACATTTTAGCTAATGAAAGACCACATGAGAGACCCTGAGACAAAAGTGTCCAGCTAACCTCCTGAATTTTTGACTCCCAGAATTGTGCAAGATATTGAATGCTTGTTTTTGCTTTAAGCAGCTAAGTTTGCGGATAACTTGTGAAGCAATAGATAACTAAAACAATTAGGATGAGACTCTTAGAGGTCTTAGTTTGGAAGTAACAGCATTTTGTGTGTAGGGGGAATATGAATAACTTGTGGCAAGAGGGAAGACTCTAATAGATTGTTGAATGGCCACAAATTCTTCCCATCCCAGTGTACCTGCTTCTTTTGCAACACACCTTTGCTGTTCCTCCCATCTCATGCTCGTGTGTGTGTGTGTATTTCAAGAAAGATGTATTATATATAGATATAGATATATAATGCTCTTGAATCTGGGTATTCTAGTGACTTGATTTTATCAGTAGAATATGGCAGAAGTGAAGTTACATGACTTTTGAAGCTAAACCTTATAAGACCTTTTAGAATGCTACCTTGAAATGTCATCTAGGGAAAGTCCGTCTAGTCTTCTAGAGGATGAGAGGCCATGTGGAGGAGAACTGAGACCCAGCCCATAGCCAACACCAGCTGCCAGCCTTGTAAGCGAGGCCATCTTGGACCTTCCAGCCCAGCCAGACCCCTAGCTAAATGCAGCTGTGTGAGCAAACCTGTGCATATCCATCTGAGGAACCCTTGTCAAGCCCACCTACCAAAGTAGTTGCCATTGTTTCGGGGCTGTAAGTTAAGCAGCAAAAGATAACTGAAACAAACTTTATTCAGTGGGATTTGTTATAGAGTATAGTTGAACTCACTGATTCGCAACAATATCAAAAGCTGAGTTTCAAGAAATAGTTGTCAGTGACTTCCTGGAATGACTTCCTGTGTTGAGGAAGATTCTAAAGTTGTGTAGGTGCTCATTTGAAAGATAATTGTTATTAATTAGTAGTGTCTTCCATAGGCAAGGATAAGGCAGAATAATGGCATCTATGCTCTGTGTAGGCACAGCTTTAAAAGTGAGAGTAACTGACCTTATCTCTTTGGAAGCTGCTGCATGCTTTGTGTTGATCTGGACACAAAGAAAAACATTTCTAAATCTCTATAAGTTATACATTTTACAGGACAATTTATTTAGAGTTCAGTTGATAAAATCCTGAACTACACTCACAAATGTTTGTATTTGCTTTTCTTCTCTTACATACACACCTTTATACTTGGATTAAAGTAGATCATCACAGAAGCATGTATAATTTGATTCTCACAACAATCCTAGTGTGTAAGAAGGGGGGGGTCTTTTTTAAATCTTCATTTTATATACGAGGGCCATTCATATAATGTTCTTCAACTAAGGATGTACATTTAATGTAAAGGGATTTACTCCCATGCATTCAGTCTTTGAATCTGGTTCCCTTTCCGCTCTAACATACGAGGCGTCTAGATGATTGTTAAGGTCCTTTCGGATCTAACCTTCAGCGACTTGAACGGACCCAGTGTATACCATGCTATAATTCATCTGGTGGGAAACTGAATGCCAAGATCGTGCTAGCTTTAACAAGCGGTTACTGAGTTGCTTGGTTGCCTGGCCAGTTTGGTGGTGGGAGATCCTGTTTCAAGATCTGTCCGGGGAGGCAAACAAACTAAGCTCTAAACCCTGTTGACACATGTGTCCTGGGTGACTCAGATTCTGACAGAAAGATAATCGCCTGAGTCCAGTTACATTATGACTGGAGCAGTGTTCCACTTGACGTGGAATTCCTTGGAGAGGAACAATGTGGTTAGTTAAATTGTGGACACCATCTTTATGATGCAGATCAGGAGGGCTGTAGGCTCAAGGCAGTCACTTTGGGGAATGGGTGGTTTCAAAAGACCCTGCCTGAGTCAGATCTAAGGGCGATGGAAGATGCAGACCAGGGCAAATTATATCACGTGTTCCGTGAAGTGAAAAGCAAAAGGATACGTAGACCACCTTTACCTTCTTCCCTCTGCCACATCTCCAAATATGTACTTGTAGATATAACTTATTTTCCACCTTACAGGGCTCTTGCCATTCTCTGAACATAAGTTCTCCCATAAAGTATTTCATAGTCTAGATAAGAAATATAATAATGGCGCTGCCATTCGGTAGCCATACCCAAGGTAAATCACTTATTTTCTGAGCCTCAATTACCTCATCAGCTCGATGGTGATGATAATATCGTTTATTTTACAAGGTTTTGGTGAACAATAAAATATTTAACAAATACATTTAACAAATGTATAGCATGTAATAACACGCTCTAAATATTCACTGCTTAAAATGAAATTACTTGCAAAATCTAACATCTGTGAAAGATAGTACTAGGACCGTGCTCCGGTGAATGAACTGTACATATTGAGTCCCGATTATGTGTGAAGTGCTTTGCTAAGTTTTTTCACGCACGTTTGTCACATGCAACCCTCATAAAACCTCCAGGACACAAATATTTTTCAAATCAAGGTTCAGAGAAGGTAAATAACATGGGTAAACCCATGATGATGTGTCATTTTGAAGAATACCTTAATGACCACAAGAAAAATAATTTTTTTATGCAAGACGCAGCGCGCACACAATTGATAAGTTCTACTTCATTGCAATTAGATACTTGTATTGATCAAAAGATGCCATATACAGAGCTAAAATTAAAACCCAAGACTGGGCGAAAATGTTTGGAGTGCATACACATGACAAAGGATTAAGATCCAGAATATGTATCTTTTAAAACTCCTGTGAATTCATAAGAGGAAGATGAACAACTTAGGGGGCAAATGGGCAACATTTTAAATAGGAATTTTATAGAAAACACACATGTCCCATAAAGTTATGCAAAGATGTTCAAGCTCACTGGCAGTTAAGGAACACACACTAAAACCAAAAGGAATATGTTTCCACGCTCACCAGATTCACAGCGGTAAGAGGTTTGACAATGTAAGTGTTTCCCAGGATGTGGGGAAAGGAAACCATCATACTGTGGGAGAGACTGTGAGCTAATGTGAAGTAGTCTGGCATTGCTTAGAACAGGAGTATGTCTGTGCCCTATGACTCAGCAATTCCGATCCTAGACATGTTTCATTGTCAAACTCCTGCCCAAGTGCACGTGGAAACGTGGTCAAAATGTGCATAACAACATTATTCAGAACAGCATCCCTACCAACAGTCCAACAATCCAAATGACCACCTATGAGAGAGAGAGATGAAAAACAATCATCGTATATTCTGTGTTTACAATATGTTCTGTGACAATGAAAATAATCTACAGCTCCATCACCAACATGGATAAACTCAAAAAAAAAAAAAAAGAAAAAGAAAAAGAAAAATAACATTGACCTAAAAAAGCCAGTCACACAGGAATACATTCTATATGACTCATTTACATAAAGGGCAAACCAGGCAAATAGAATATTGTGCAGAGAGGAAGCAACAACAAAGGGAAAGTAATTGACATAATATTTACTGCAAGGATTCCCTCAGTGGGAGAGGGACACGATATCGGAGAGGGTCAAATGGCAGGTTTCAAAGACCATGCACTCTTTTGTATGGGTGATATGCTTCAAAAGTAAAAAAAAAAAAAAGGTTAAACAAAACAAACGTCCTTCCGCCTTCCTCCCCCACCCCCACTCCTATTGCTTAGTGACAGAAGTAAGAAACAGAGTGAGGCTTATGTATAAATTGAAGACATATATGCTTCCCAACCAACACTGCGTATTTTACAAGTATCCACGAATATTTAAGGATATAATTCAAACTCATTCACCTTGGTACCGGTGGAAAAAAGGGAATAGGACTTAGACTGGGGATAAGAATGGAATGAGGCAAGAAAAAAGTATCACGTGTAAATTAATTTGGTAGAGTTACGTAGGGTTATTCATTCACTCCCAGCCTTATTCCCAAAAGGATTGGAGGAGGCAGAAGGACTCTTGGACTTCTCAGATCTATATTCCACTTTTTAAGCCACTTGATTTTCTGGATTCCAAGGAGGTCAACGGGAGCTTTTTATCATAAAGGGATCTAAATGATTTTGACCAGGAGCCATTCATTTTCTGCAGGCTAAAGCCGAGTCTTAGGGAGTGGCAGACTTTGGAATTAGAGGGAGAAGCTGAGGACACTACGTGTGTCGCGCATGACTTAGGCATTTCCACGCCTCATTCCAGTCCTGCAAGATCCCCTTGTTTGTCCTCACCCTGTGCGAAATGAGGGGAAGGAGAAAGCAGGTGCCCCCTTTCCCAGGCTAACACTATACCTTTGATCATGCAGAATGGAGTTTCTTGCCAAGCCAGATAGGATAGCAGCCTTGGGGCTTCCAGAGCTGATGGTTTACTCCAGACCCTGGCCTTTATCCCAAGGCCTCCTTAGGAGACCTCCTTAGACGCATCGCACAAAGCATAAGCGGTTTGGGATGGCCCAGACTTCAGGATCCGCCCCCCAGCCCAAATCCTTGCTATGCAGACAATTGGGAGGAAGGAAGGACTGAAGGACTGAGGATTCCAGAAAACAGGCAAAATCAGTGGTGTCGAAAAGTACGAGCAGACGAGTTTACCATCAGGAGGGAAAGGAGAAATCTCATTCTTGTTATTTCCAAGACAGAGAGAATAAATGTAGGACCTGGCATATATACAGCAAGATAACTTTATAGATGGCGAAGGGAGAGAACTCATGCATAAAGCCTTCCATATATATGTGTGTATATATATATATATATATATATTTTTTTTTTTTTTTTTTTTCCAAAGACAAAATCGGAGTTAGGTGCAAAGCTTTGTGTTAAGTACGAAAGGAGATAAAAAGCCTAGGCTGCAGACCCTGCCTGCCAAAAATTGGCAGTCTACTTCCAGCATTCATTTGACACTTACGTATAGGGCAGCTTACACATGTCCAGTGATTACTTAATAGGTATTCAAAAGAGGGGAAGAGAAAGGCAGCGTTGCCGGTCACATTCAGCACATACCGCATTGGTGCTCTGCGCAGGGCTGGCCTCCTGCTGCAGACACTGTTGTAGTGAACGGCTCAGACTCACCTCCGGGGCAGAGTTCCTGCCTTCCAGCTCCTTACCCCAAGGCCTTCTAGAGCTGGGGAGCTTGTTCAGCCCGCTGGCAAGCACAGCCTGGGAGTGGTGCCACACTCCCATCCCCTACCTGGATGGACCCGAATTACAACGCCAGTAGCTATAATTCTTTGCCTGTGGGCTTTCTCCCACAGCCAGACCCCACTCTGGGTCCATGCTGGGAATGCTGGAAGGGCTTTAAATTCTTTCCTCAACCTAAGGGGCAGGCTTCAAACCTCAAAAACTGGCTGATGGAAGGGGTGGAGAAAGCCCCCCCAGTGCCCTCTCCTCTCTGCAGGGATCATTCGGAGGCACGCTTTTACACTGGCACCTAGAGATGCGCTTCCTCACTGACACACCTGTATTGGCCTCCTTCTCTCCCAGGGTCAGTTTCCTGCTCTCCTACAGGTGCTTCCTTGTGTCACTTCTCACAGGACTTAGACTTGAACCCTTGTCTCAGCATCTGCTTCTAGGAGAACTTCGATACGCAGACAGTGCTCTCAGTAACCCTCATCTGGGGCTGGAGCCTAGGGTAGGGAGGTAGGGGAGAAGCACCCCAGTCTTTCCTCCAACTGATGGACAGTTCTGTGGTGCACTTCTCAAGAGGGGGCACCGGTGACCTTGACAGTGCGCCTTAAGCTGGTTTTTCCCTCTCCATTTCACTCACCACCCTCCTCATTCTTGCTTTCTGGGATTGATCTCAAAAATAAATTACCAGCATCCAAGTCTCTGACTTGGGCTTTTGTTTTCTGAGGAAACCAACCTAAGGTAGAAAGCTTTCTGGGAGAGAAGGTGTGAAATGAACTGGAACATTCACTACGGGTTAAGGGAATGTGCCGAGAGGACGCCAGGCCAGGAAAAGGAAATGACCAAAGGCAGAGAGGTGGAACTGGCTAGAACATTTTCTGCTGGCTCTCATGGAAGGTTCTTGGTGGTAGGAGAACACCATAAAGGGAGCCTTGTTCCCTTTCTTGGCCTCTGGAGAAGGAGCTGCCTCATTCCAATAAGCAGGCACTGAGAACGCAGATGAACACCCTGCCCGTGTTTACACCCTACGACCAAAAGTCCCCCAGACCTCCCCATTGTCTGTCCTCAAAGCTGTCCAGTCCCTTGTTTTGTAGCTTCATACGTTTTCCTCTTTTCTTCACCAGGCCTACTCAGCTGCCCAGTGTAGACTCACTCTCCTGCCTGTGTGAAGAACAAGGCTCTTGGGATCGTGACTAGTTAGGGAAGGGCACCCATGATTGGTCTGTAAGCTGTATCTCTGCTGCCGGGTTCTCCCTCTGAGGAGTGGGGCTAATTAGGAGGGTCTGCTGAGGGTCACAGAGCTCGTGGGTTGGCTAGCGGAAATGAGAGCTAGCCAGAAGAGCCTCCTGGGATGCTGGACACGTAGCCCACGGGAGGTCAGGAGGAGTCTGTGCAGGATGTTGGAATTGGTGTGGTCATTGTTTAACACAGACCAGAATCTTGAGTAAGCCACATTCTCAAATAAGGAAGCGTCTCTGCGCCGTGTTCCCTTCCGCGCACCCGCCCACCCCCCTCCGCTGTTGGCGTGCAGAGGAAGGTAAGTAATATTCCTAAAACTGATTGCGCTTGGCTTTTTGCTTCAGAGCCTGTCTCGGGCATTACAGCCTCCACCATCCTGCTTTTCCTTATCACCTGGTCCTGCTCAGTGAAGCAGGAGCTCTGGGAAGGTTTGCTCTGCCTTGTCTTGCTTAGGAAATCACTGGGGGTTTTCCCTGAACATTTGTTCATTGTTAGGGGCTTCCTCCCGCCAGCCTTCCTAGATGGCTGGCTCTTGTCCATGTACTGGGAGATGGTCCAGGATGACTTGAGGGAAAAGAGAAACGGCTGCAACCCATACGAGGCGGAGGGAGGGGAGGGCCTGGGTTACAGCACCCGTGAGGTGCTGTCAGGGAGGGGGAAAGGCCACAGGACCCCAAAGGTGAGGAGATGGGCTCGACGCCCTCTGTGTCCTTCCTCCTCCCCTCTCTGGGCTTCAACTTTCCATCTACAAAATGCAGTGGATCTCAAAGGGCTCTTCCATGAACGTACAGTTGTGCTTTGTTGGGGGACCCGTTCCAGAATGCTGCTGCCATTCACATTGATTTTGAAAAGTCTATCCCCATAAAATACATTCTTCATTCAGGTCGTAAATATCCCCGGCCTGGATGAAGGCAACAGCTTTTCGATTGGTCTCCCTGCCTTCCGTGTGCCTCCAGTTTTTCTCTTGCCTTCTGCTGGGATGACATTTCTAAATTAGAATTCCGATCGTGGCTTCTTCCCAGCAATCCGAAGGAAAAAGCCTGAGTGGATGACACATACAGGCCCTTCAAAATCTGAATTTTCATCCCCAGCTCCCACGCCTTTCTTCTGTGGCTATATGGTTCAGCCCATCTAAACACCTCACTTTCCCCTGAATGTAAAATTTTACATTCTGCCTCTCTGACCCTCATATGAAAGAGAAGTACCAAAATAATGCACTTTTTAGGGCCAGGTTTTCTTGGTTTTTCTAGGTTTCCAGTGACCACACCAGACCTAGCTCTGCCATTTACTGCCTTTGTGAATTTGAACATGCTGGATTCCTTCTCTGAACTCGTTCCACCGTTTCTAAAATGCGATCTAAGTGAGACTTAGTGATGAGGGCTAGATCCCCAGCCTAGTTTTTGGCTCCTAACAGGTAGTCAGTACATCTCTAAAATTATTATTATTATAATTATTATCCTCTTTTTGGTAAATTCCTACTTTTTAAAACCCAACTCCAGTGTTACCTCCGTGTGAGGCTTCTCCAAGTCCCAGAGAGCAGGGCTTGCTTTTTCTTAGAGCTTTCTCCCAAGTTCTCAGAGGGCTCACTCACCACCTTGTGTGCACACCACCCGATTGTCTATTTACATGTTTGTTTTGCCCACCAGTTGGCGGGCTCCTTGCAGAAAAGAAGGCCTGTCCTGGGATAGGTGCTCAGGGAATGTTAAATGAATGAACAAATGACTGTTTTTGTTCTAGGGTAGAAAGAACTTTCATTAAAAACCCAGAGGAAGGAAAAGGTCAGAATGTGTAGGCTTGTTTAGTCTGCTCTGCCCGATTAGCTAGGCACACCCACCCTCTCTTGATCCCCCTGCTGGTCTGCCCTTTGGCAAATGTTGGAAGGTCATGTGGCATCCTGTCTCCTTATCTAGGCGGGTATGATGTGGCTAGGGAAGCCTCCACACCCTCTATCCAAATAGACTGGCTAGCTCTAGCCATTGGGAGTGCTTGAAAAACAAATTCAGTGTTTGTCCTTGGGAGATCTGCAAGGGCCACAATATAACAATCAGATAAATAAATACAACAACAACATACAACAACATAAGTGCAGACAACCAAAGCTTGTCAAAAGTGCCTGGTAAATCTTGTTCCCATGTAACACCCTGCGAGGATAGCAGGGCACAAAGGGATGTACAGCAAGCCCTAAAGTCTTCGGAAATGAGGTCTTCCTTCAAGCTGTAACTGATGTGTTTGCAAGTGAAGGAAAGTGTCCTGGAGGAGTAAAGAGAGCAAGGATTTTAATGCTGGAGACATCAAAGTTTGAACACTGATCGGTTGGGTGAAACTTAGTCTTTCTGAGCTTAATTATGTATTTCTTCATTAAAGAATTCTTGTAGGCTGATGGAATGGTGAAATGAACAAGATAAGTCCTTTTGTCATCTTCTAAATATTCAATGGTTTACATTTTCTCAGTACTTTAAAAATGACAATGCTCTTTCAAAAACACTTTGAGAGGGTAGTGGAGTGATTATTATTAATGTTGGATATTTCCCCTTGCCCCTCTGGGGTCTACTCCCGTCCTTTACTGCCCTGCTCTGTGCCCCAGGAAACTGATCTCTAAAGACCTAGGGGGCTCCCATGACTTCTGGCTTCCCATAAATCATAGAGTCCATATCCTGGCTCCAGCCTGAGCCAGTCATTGGACTATAGGCTCATACGCTCATGACTTTACTTCCGTGAGCCTCTACTTTCTAAATAGATAGAGATAGAGCCTCTGTCTATCTAAAAATATATAAGAGATAAATAGATAGAAAGACAGACAGATAGGAAGGGGAAATATCACTTATTCTGTTCATCTCAGGGGGCTGTGGTTAAAACAAGATCATTGCTAATTATTAGGAAATGCTTGCTTAAATCTACATTTTCTTATTTCTTACTTTCTAATGCTAAAAGGTACTATCCTTAGGAATAATTCAGTCATTCAGAGATTCATTCAGCCAATCTTGCATGCACTCTTTGATTTGCCCAACATTAATTATGCATCGGCTATATCAGAGGCTGATAAATTTTTTCTCTAATGGGCCAGATAGGAAATATTTTGGGATCATGGTCCATATAGTCTTGGTTGCAACTACTCAACTCTGACATTATAGTATGAAAGCAGCCATAGATGATAGGTAAACTACCAGAAGTTGCCTTGTTTCAATAAAACTTTATTTACCAAAAACAATTGGCAAGCCAGATTTGGGCCACAGGCTGTAGTTTGCCAACCCATGTGCTATAGGCCAACGATGGTGTTAGGCCCTGGAGACAAAGAAGAGCTCAAGATGCTCACGCACAATATTGTGGGAAGGAAATGAACAAATGAGATCAAGTTGGATTGGCGCCCTGTTAGAAGTCTTCACAGAGTTTAGTGGGGGTGCAAAAGGAAGAAAGGTACTCCTTCAGGTGTGAAGAGAGGGAGGGGAGGGATTAAGATTGCATGTACAGGCAGTGAAAAACTAGAGTATGAGGTGGGTTTCTGGGGACATGGCATGCTAAGGAGTTTGGATTCGTTCTCTGGGCCATGAAGAAGCACATTAGTGGATGGACATAAAGCACATGGGCTCTGGTGTAATTGCTGATTTGCCCATTTAGTAGTTTCATGGCATGTTTTTCCTCTGGAAATGTGAACATCAGTATTTCCTTCATAGGGTTGATGTGAAACGACAATGGGACAATGAATGTAAAGGCTTTAGCACAATACCTGACAGGTAGCAAGTGCTTAACAGATGGAGGAATACACTGATAGGTTTTTGTTATAGAAAGATTACTTTGATATGGTGGATGTATCAGAAGGACCTAAAATTGGAGGCAGGAAAACTGATCAGGAAATGAGGACAGCAATCCATGGGGGAGAGAGTGAAAACCGGAACTCAGGCAGAGGCAGATGAGATGGAGAGAGGCATAAACAGGTCTTCAGGGCTAATTTGATGTTACAGTGAGGGACAGACAGGTCAAAATTCTATCCAGAATTTTAGATATCTAGTCATGCCATTTCCAAGTTAAGGAACACAGGAGGAAAACCTGATTTGGGGACAGGGGAAGATACTAAATTTCTTTTTGGGCACATTGGTTAAGTGGAAATGTCCACTAGTTAACTTCACACTTCAGGTGGGAGTTTCATAATTGGAAATCATCCTCAATAAAAGAATCATCAGCATGAATCCCAGGAGCAGATGAAATTATTCAGAATATATTAATAGCTAAAAAAAAAAAAAAAAAAAAGGAAAAGTCAAATTAGCCTTGGGAAACCTGGCACTTCCGGAGAGACGGATATGAAGAATCCAGTATATAGGTATCTCCAAGAAGGAAATATACGTATAACCAAGAAGGAAATATGTACGTGTGCATATATATCAGCAAGAAGGAAATGTCAGTGTGAGTCAGGGGACTCAGTGAGGAGTCACATCTTAGAAGCTGATGAGAGGGAGAGTTAGAAGAAGAAGCCATGATAGTCTTAAGATGTAGCAATGTGGTCATCCAAGTTGATGTCTGAGAATCACTGGCCATCAGGCAACGTGAAATTAGGCACTGATTGGTAACTTCAACCAAGATAGATTCAGTAGAGCAGTGAAGGATTGTTATTGATTGAAGACCAAATGGGGATTGGGGAGTTGAGGGCAGTGGTTATGGATTACTCCTCGGGAGAATTTGATTGTGAGGAGAAAGGGAGATGGGCCTGGGTGCAAGAAGAAGAAATAGGGGCAGCTTTCGTTTAACCTTTTAGAGTTTAAATATCCAGGAGAGAGAATATCTCTAGAAGAGTTAGATGAAGATCAACTGGGGAAAGAGATGGAGGTATTTACCTGGCATCGGAGAAGGATGTCGGTCGGTCTGGCACAGGATCCCAGGAGGTTATATCTGGATTTAGATGTAGATGTTTAAGTTTGTGATTTTGGAAAGAGAATTGTCAAGGGCTTATCTGATAGCCTCAGTTTTCTCTCTGAAAAGTCAACCAGTTTATCCGCTCCGAGAAGGGGAGCAGCAGTTAGGAAGGTGGCTTGACCAGAGTGGAATGTTTGCTCTGGCAATAAGGCCCAGTGAGCTTGGAGACCATAAATTTGGGGTGGCAGCAATCCATCTACTTGTGTCATTTCTTCCAACAGTGCTCAGCAACGAGGGACGGAGAAGGGGAAAAGACAGGTGCTTAGGCCGAGAATCTGAGTCCAGTGTGCTGGAGGAGTGAGAGATTGACAGCAAGAAGGCATTTCCTACGAGACGATTATAGTGATGGACCATGTAGTTTCAGGGAACAGGGAAGGAAGTGAAAGCAGGAAGAGGCTGATAGTGAAAATAAAAGACCGAAGAACTGGAGGGTTGTGATGAGGTCAAAAAATATGTGTGGTAGGCTTAAGGAAGGGAAAACTGGACTGATAGGAAGCGAGAGTCAGAGATTTGTATATTAAAGTTTAAGATGTCAAGGGTGGAACGCTTCCTTTTAATGATAAGCTCCAGGATGTAGCCATAAAAATACGCTAGTAAATTGGGGCTATAGAAGTTGGTCAGAAGTGATAATAGTAACATATAGTCACATCTGTGATATTTAACAGATTGCAAATCACTTTCAAAACTATTATCCCACTTGACCTCATTCTCCAAGATGGAATTATCTCAATTATTATCTTAATTTTACACATGAAACAATTGAGGCTTGAGGATAGTAAGTATCTTACCAGGCTGGTTAAGGGATGGAAATTCCAACTGGGATGAAATCGCTAGCATCTGGACCAAAGGTGAAAAAAAAAATCCAATTATCTTCACCGATTGGGACACTTGGGTGCTATATACACTGAACGAATATTCTAGATGGGATAGGTTTCACAAAAAGTAACCCAGCCACAACCAAAGGAAAAGTTGGTGAACTCAGAGTCATGGAGGGGTTTTGTTTTGTTTTCCCTAAACGTAATGTTCTTTACCTGTTCCATCACATCCGATAATTTCACAAGGATTGGGTGATCATGTTCCTGGCTTCTACTCGTCCACCACAGCGGTGCTCCCAGAAGTCCTGCTTCTCATTCCTGCTGGAGACTGCGGTCTCCCTGGAGCCCCCTTTGGGCTCTCTGCCTGGGTGAAGATGGATGGAGATCTGATCCCACAGCTGTGGGTGAAGGAGGGTCCAGGAAACAGGCGCCCAGCATGGTAATTCATCCAAATTGCAAAACAGAGGCGGAGTCTGGGGGAGCTGGATGCGACCCAAGCAGGGTAAGGGGGAGAGATACCCTTCCATTTCCAGCTCAGATTTCTCCTTTGCCTCCTTTGCTTCATGCTGGCCTATTCCAGTCCCAAACTGGGTGTCAGGTTCCTTGTCAGTCCCTGACAGTGTGCTGGTTCCTCAACCAGATCCTGCATCTTGGCCAATAAAAGTGATTAACTCCCACCCAATCCCCACCCCACCTTTTCACGTTCTGCTCATCAGGAAATACTGCATCAACCAAACCACCGTGGAGTTTGGAAGGACCAAACTGAAGCCTACTTTATTTCTGCCACCGTTTTGCTCTTGTGACCTTGTGAGCGTCATTTCCTTTCCCTCGGCCTCATCTTCTCATCTGTGGAATTAGTTGGTTGAACTACTCCTAATGGCAAATAGGTCTCTTCATAAACACTAACTCAGGACCGCCAGGAATGGCTTCTTGGGTCTCTGTGTTGAGAAGGATTCTGAGGTGTGCTGAGGTTTGGGAGGACTAGTGCTCCCCCGTGCCCTTAAGTTAGTGGTTCTCAAACTGTGGTGGGCATCTTATTTACTTAGAGAGTTGTTAAAACACATAGCACTGGGTCCCACACACAGAATTTCTGTATCAGTAGGCTCGGAGTATGACCCAAGAATTTGCATTCCTAGCAAGTTCCCAGGTGAAGTCAATGCCGTGGGTCCAGGGGCCCCATTTTAGAATGACCACTGTAGTTTTTAATTTCTTATGGCCTAGTTTGGTTTCCTTGGAACAATGTAAGCTTCATCACTAGCTGGTTGACAGAAATGCACAGACATAGGGCCCCAAGCTTCTTTAAGGGAGGTTAAGGGAGGTAAGAGAATTATTAAATAGTACAAGTTGTACATCTGGTCTTAAAAAAAGAAAAAGAGCAGTCAAGCTGTAAGCATGAAATTCTATGTTTTTCTAGTTCATATTTAACTGGTAAGGGGAGACAGAGGAATATGGGCTTTGGAATCAGATACCACCAGAGTTTAAATTGTGGTTTGACCTTGGACCAGTTACCAAACTTTTCAGCTTTACTTTATGTAGTGAATTCACTACCTCTTCTATTTTGTTCACTCTTCCATTCCTCACACCTTATAGCTGGCAGTCAAAACTATTCTTTGAAGGAATAGGCAATGGTTTGCAATAGACAAATCTACAGATCTTCTACAGAAATTATTTTCTCTTTTTGCCTCTTCAGGGTGTAGAGGTTAACCAGTTAATTTTAAATGGGGTTTAAAAAATTTCATCTTTAAGTGTGGAGAACTGGACTCTATATGCTTCTACATTACTCAGCTTATCACAAACTCAGCTTTTATTTTTAAAAAAAAATGCAGCTTTATTTCCTGCAGTGACTCTAATCTTGCTCACGACCCTCACCCTTGTGCTTGGCAATGAGGAGTGTGGGAGAGGGACTACCAGTGAAAGTGCTCTCTGTTTCACCTCTTCTGAGCGACTTGGCCTCTTATTCATACATGTTTAGTCTTCCAGAACTCCCTCTGCCTTCCTCCTCTCTCAGATGGCTCTCTAGGTAATGAGGGGACTGTGGCCTGGAAAGAGCCCTTCGCTGGAGCCTGTGACTCAGTGGTTGGTCCTAGCTTTGCCTCTTCAGTGGTGTTCACTGAGGTAGAACTTGTTCAGTCTGGCTCTTTGGAGGATCTGTCAGGCACCACTCCAGAATCCTCCGCTCTCACTGTTTACCTCTGATCACTCAGGTCAAGTTGTCTGTGGCCTTTTTGTCCTTTGTCTGTGACCCTGGAGCTCTCTCAGGACTCCAGTATCCCCTAACGCGAATAAGGGGAATTTCTGGACTCCTGTCCACAGCGTAGCCAGGGTACTTATGCTTCTCTAAGGTACAGCCACACTCGAAAAAGTCAGTAGAGTTTATTGGAAAGAACTTGGAAGTAAGTTCTAGAAGACTTGTGTTCAAGTTTTCATTACCTCCTTCTAGCTGTGGGACTTGGAAGTTCATTACTTAGCTCGCTGCACTTCCATTTCATCTCTACCAAGAGGATTATATGGTCGTATTAAAGAAAGAACTGATATGTTGATTAGAAATGTAATTTGTAGGGGTGCCTGGGTGGCCCAGTTGGTTGGGCATCTGACTTCGGCTCAGGTCATGATCTCACCCTTTCTGGGTTCAAGCCCCGTGTCAGGCTCTTTGCTGACAGCTCAGAACCTGGAGCCTGCTTCGGATTCTGGGTCTCCTTCTCTCTCTGCCCCTCCCCCTCTCTTGCTGTCTCTCTCTCAAAAATAAATAAACATTAAAAAAATGTTATTTGTAAAAATTGTTGGTCAGAGCAGAACTTTGTCCCGTTCTTTGGCAGATATATATATATATATTTTTTTTTTTTGAGAAGTGACTATGTGGGTTAATTCTGGGGAAATATAGGGTACTTGGATGCTGACTATATCCCGGCCTTGTTTATAGCCTGGGGAGGGGGTGGGGCCCTGACCCACAAACTGATCACAGCAGGAAATCATGGGGGACTGTGGGGGTGTGGAGCATGGACCTGAGGGCCCGTGTGGCCTGGCATGTTGCTTCAGCTCTCAGAGGTTCTGTGGCCTCATATATAATGGGAATAATACCAGCATTGGGAGCCTTCTGTGTGCATGCGGGTGTACATAAAGATTAAATGAAATGTAAGAAAAGCATGTTGTTACTAGTAAGGAGGGAATCATGTAGCCATTATAATTAGAATGCTACTTACAGTAAACACATTTATCCTTCTCTTCATGGACCCACCATCGTCTTAGAGTTGGAAAAAGGGAAATGATCTTCAACCAAAAGTCAAAATGAATTTACTCAGCTTTTAAAAGATGAATCCATAAAACCAAATATTTTTGGCTCTAATTTTGAAAAACAAAGCCCCCTAAATTTAAGGACTCAGTAGGGAGATCTGGAGTCGTGGGGAGGGCTCTCAAGGTTCCTAGAATAGAGAACTTAATATAGCAAGCAGGGAATATAGAATATCAGCTTGGCAATAGAACAGATATCTCATTTCATGCAGAAGTGTCCACCCCCCAAATCTTGACCATACCCTGCAGATGTCGTCTTTTATTTGCCAAGTTCCTCTATCCCATTTTATGTGGGCCATGTAATAATATGGCAGCAGCATATTTGGTGGAGCAGGTATGGTATTTAACACACACAAGATACACACAGGATATTATCACTGTGGAACCAGGAATGAATGTGAAAGACCTGCTGAGCACATCTGAACCTTCAGGACTGAGAGGTTTTCCAAGCTGGAGGAAGTGGCTACTTAGGACATCAGGAGATCTAGCCTGGAAGCCATCTGAGTGTGGTGATCTTAGGTTCAGAGACAGTCCTAGTGGGAGAAGGCAGGGAAAGGGGGTGCAGTTTAGAGCTGGGCAAGTGTAAGCCTTTCTTATGCAGATGCGAGGCCAGGAGCAGCCCTTGTGAGGAGTGCCTACCCTGGGTGGCCACTGTACCTCGCTGTTCCGTTTAACCTGGAAGCAGTTCTGTGGGATAGCTGTCTCTGCTTCTGTTTTCCAAGTGGGAACTGACAGGGAAGAGTAAGGTTGCTCAGGGCCACGCCCCTGACTCTGCAGAGAGTCAAGGTTCAAAGGCAGCCAGAGAATGCTGTGCTTATGGTGAACCGGTTCAACATCACAGAGGCATTTAGCAGTTACTGGGAGTGGCACCCTAGCCTATTTGACACCTGAAACAGATCATTTAAGACCCCCATTGCCCCAAAATGTCAAAATCATTTTCGGTAAGAGATATGAAACAAAATATATAATGATGTTGAGAACAGACATGCAGACAATGAAAATTTTTAAAATTAAATTTGGTATACGTTATCTCGGTAGGGAAAAGTAAAAACAAATATCCTAGCGTCAACAAAAATATTATACCTCTCAGTTTGTACTGTTTCAGTGTTTTAAATTTTAAATGCAAATAAAATCTCTAAGTGGTCACATACAATGATGAAATTGAATTGATTCAAATTTTGTGTTTTTGTCTTTACAATTACTGTGTTACTATTGCTTATTTTGAACCTAGAGTTTAAATGCATGGCTGGACCCAATGAGATTGGATTGATACCACGAGGAGAATGTACTTGCACCAAATACGTGTAGCTGAGTTTGGATGTGTTGGGGGTCAGCTGCTTTACGTACATTAGCTCAATTTAATCCTCAACCCAATGACATAGACAAAGTTATTATTATTACTCCTATATTACTGATGAGGAAGCCCAGAGTCAAATGACCGTCTAAAGCCACAGGGCTATTTCTTAGATGGGACCGAGCTACTGGCGTGGGCACCAGGGTCAGCTCCCTGAGCCACTCTGCCTCAGTCCTCCGGTTTCAGTTATATCTGCCAACACACTCAATGTTCCCATCACCCTACACTGAAGCCATGGGGCGAATATGTTGTTTTAATGATGAAAGCTCTCCGGGTAAATGTTAGGCTTTGCTGTTTCTTAGAGTGTTTGATTGACTTTGGTTTACTTAGAGGCCATGAAGGTGGAGGCTTGGGAAGATTGAAAACAGGGATTGGGGCAGATAAAAGCTTCCTTTTTCAGAAGAATCTGTCCCCTAATTAATTATGTAATGGATTAAGTAACACTGATTCAAGATACACTATCCAAGGCACTGTGCTCAAACACTTGGAAAAAAGAGGTATCAGAAAGTATAGGGTAGGATACCCATTTAATTTTTGTGTTTTCTTCATTTTTTATTATTTTAATTCCATCATAGATAGCATACAGTATTATGTTAGTTACAGGTGTACAATATAGTGATTCAACAATTCAATACATTAGTTAGTACTCATCATGGTAAGTATACTCTTGCTCCCATCACCTGTTTCATCCATACCCCGCCCCCCACACCTCACCTCCTGTACCCATCAGTTTGTTCTCTATAGTTAAGACTATGTTTACTCTTAAACAAAGAGAACAAACTGAAGGTTGATGTAGGTCGGGGGGGGTGGGGAAAATGGGTGATTGGCATTAAGGAGGGCACTTGTTGGGATGAGCACTGGGTGTTACATGTAAGTGATGAATCACTGGCATCTACTCCTAAAGCCAAGACTATACCGTATATTAATTAACTTGAAAATATTGTTTTTTAAAAGACTATGTGTTTTGGTTTGTTTCTTTTTCCTTTGTTCATTTGTTTTGTTTCTTAAACTCTACATATGAGTGACATCATATGGTATTTGTTTTTCTCTGACTTATTTCATTTAGTATTATACTCTCTAGATCCCTCCATGTTGTTGTAAATGAGAAGATATTATTCTTTCCTGTGGCTGAATAATATTCCATTTTATATACACACCACATTTTTTTTCCCATTCCTCTATCAATGGACTTGGGTTGCTTCCATCCTTTGGCTATTGTAAATAATGGTGTGATAAGCATTGGGGTACATATATCTTTTGATTTAGTGTTTTCATATTCTTTGGGTAAATACCCAGTAGTAGAATTACTGGATCATACAGTAATTCTGTTTTCAACTTTTTGAGAAACTTCCATACTGTTTTTCATGGTGGCTGCAACAGTCTGCATTCCACCAACAGTTCACGAGGGTTCCTTGTCTCCACATCCTCGCCAACAGTTGTTTCTTGTGTTTTTGATTTTAACCATTCTGACAGGTGTGATGTGATATCTCATTCTGGCTTTGATTTGATTTTCCCTGATGATGAGTGGTGTTGAACATCTTTTCATGTGTCTGTTGGCCATCTATACGTCTTCTTTGGAGAAATGTCTGTTCATGTCTTCTGCCCATTTTTTAATTGGATTATTTGTGTGTTTTTGGTGTTGGGTTGTAGAAGTTCTTTATATATTTTGGATACTAACACTTAGTGGATTACCATGTTAAAACACCATCTGCTTCACCATGGATAGGACTTTCCTTAATTTAAAGTAAGTGGAGTTGGGGCACCTTGGTGACTCAGTTGGTTAAGTGTCCAACTCTTGATATTGGCTCAGGTCGTGATCTTGCAGTTGTGAGACTGAGCACCACATCAGGCTCCACACTAAGCCTAGAGCTGCTTGGGATTCCCTCTCTCCCTCTTCTTGTTCCCCTCCTCTCCTCTCTCTCTCTCTCAAAATAAATAAATAAATTTTTAAAAAGTAAGTGGGGTGGCCCAAAGCTGGGTGAAAACTCCCAATGCCGAAACTTAGATAGACAGTTAACTTTTGGCCAGAAATTTGGAAACAAATCAATGCACAACCCTAGGAGTAGATCTCTTCTGTTTTTGAGACCACAGCTGTGGTTGAAAGAGTAGTGGGGAGATTGCTGGTGGTAGCATAGTACATCCTCTCTGAAGAATTAGAGATAATGAGGGCCAATAGGAGGCCTCCTGGGGCCTGTAAGGTCCTGAGTTCTCTGTTTGTTCCATCAGGATCAGAGTGTGGGAGTAGGAGAAGGTCCCAGTCCAGCTTGCTTTATACTACACTTGGCCTGAGAGCCATGAATTATCAATTTGCTTTTTAGATAATGTGGTTAGAAGGTAATTCCACCAACACCTAAGAGGTCACAGAAAGGTTTCAAGGTCAATATATTTCTCATTGAGCAATACCAACAGAAGTTCTGCTTGGATTTTGAAGCACAGACATGTGTCCATATTCTGTTTCTGCCACTTGCCCTTCTAAGTCTTCTCGAAGTTTTTGTAATATGGAAAGAATAATAGCTTTGTGGTAATCCTCATTTGTAATATGGGAATAATAGTAAGAGCGTTACCCTCCTTAGGGTTAGGAATATTAAATGTGAAGGTAACAGTTAGAATGCATGTCTACAGTCTTTTACCTGGAACCTTTAGGTCTAGGTGTCTTAGAATTCAAACGCTTTTGGAATTTTTAATAAGATATGCTCAACTGGGTCTAGGAAACACCCTATAATGAGATACATTCTCCCCCCCGCCCCCCAAAGCAAAATGTTTGAATTGTTGCTCTATGTGGGATATATAAAGACAACAAATTGCCTCACATAAATTTAGGATGGGTTTTACTGCCAAATGAGTTTGCCACTTGCAAACAAAACAACCCCTTCCATTTTTCGAAGCTTCGTGAATTTCACAATTACAGTTGAGGCATTGTGGACGTAAGATAACAATGTCTAAGGCCTGGCTTCTCCTGAGTTGTCCTTCTGTGCTGGCTGGTAGCATCTGCCATGGCTCACTGCAGCTCTCCTGTGCGTTGGTTCCTGGTCTCCCCATTCCACATCCCAGGGACTGAGTACAGCCCAGTCCAGCCCCAGTCCTCCTGTGGGAATTGTTTATTCCTTTGAAGTGACAACTAGGCCAGGCCAAGGGGTTCAGACGCTGAAGCTGCTGGGGTTCCCACACCTTGGCTTAAGTGAGTCATGCCCTGTGCATGAAGCCCAGTGCCCACTTTGCCAAGTGGATCTCTCACTAAGTCTCTCAAACCTTTTTTGAACAGTTGGCACCCAAAGTAGGAGTTGTCCCCTCTGCCCTGTGACCCTCAATTGTACCAGCATTACCTTACATCTGCCTTCCCCACTAATCTCTAAGTTCTGTGAGAGCAAATTAAGGTCCTTTCTCAGATTGGTTCTTTTCCCATTATAGCATTCCCAGAGTCAGCAGGTAGCCACATATATTGAAAACATTAGTGGGTAGAAGTCATCATGCATATGGAGTAATTAGCACAGCCCCTGGCAAACCGTGTGCACTCCAAAATGGTAGATATTATTAACATATTCTTATTTTTGTTGTTATAAATCCCTAGTACTAGGAATGTGTTTTTCATATTATATCCTTCATCTTGACTCTACAATTCAGTAGAAGTTTCTTATAATCATGGAGCACAAAGCAGCTCTGCGTTTGCTAATGCTATACACGAGACAACAGGCTCAAATGGAGTCACTTATGCTGAGCCCTATGTCAGCAAATTGAGACTTAATTACGGTTTTGGCTCTCCTAGAAATGGAGTCTTAAACCAATCTGGAATCACCTGATCAGAATAGTTAGATAATTTGCCTGTTAGACCCCTGCCAGCCTCTAAAGGAAAGTAACCTTACCATAACCAATCCGCTTTTCCTTAGTATAACTTCCTTGTTCCTGCTCTCTTCTGCCTATAAAAGTCTTTCATTTTGTACAGCTCCTCAGCTCCTTTCTACCTGCTAGATTGGGTGCTGCCTGATTTATGAATCATTGAATAAAGCCAAGGAGATCTTTAAAATTGACTCCCTTAAACTAACAGTAAGAGCAGATCAGCTATTGCATGTTGGGTAACTTGAGGTGTGCAAGTTACTATAAGAAGAAAATTATTTCACTGCTCCATAGAAAGCAAGGAGGATACCAACTAAATGGTTTAATGCTGCCCCACATAAGTACATATGTCTTTTCTTTGTTATGACATTTTACATTTTTCTCTGGAAGTTAAAAACTCACATTAAATGACTCAAGTTTTTTTTTAAAAAAATATTATTGGGAAATACTGAGAAAGCAGCTAGTTTTAGATCTCGTTGTTCACCAAGACCTCTTCCAAATAATCATGTGTCCAAGTTCTCCCCATGAAGTGTCTCAGTGTTAATTATGCTTAAAAATCTTTAGAACGCAACATAAATTTAACTACGTTTAAAAAAAGAAAATCTTAAAGAAATATGCTACCATATATATTTTATCTTGGGATAAATGGGTTTCACATCATTTATGTTTTTTTATACTCTTCAAAAATTCTGAATTCCCTAAAATTAGCCTGTAATAGTAATCAGAAAATGTAGAGGGAATATTTTTAAATCTCCATATTATATTTTGAATATAATATTTGACCACAATTTTGTAAAAAAAAAAAAAATATATATATATATACATATATATATATATGCGCCATAGAAACAGTCTGGAAGGAAATATAGTAAACTCTTAACACACATTATCCCTGGATATTAAGACTACATGCCACTTCCTCTATTTTTCTGAATTTAATCACTTCATAAGGTTTTTTTTTACTTTATAAATGACTTTTTACTTTATAATTCATAAATGATTTATAAATGATTTTTTACGTTAAAGGGAAATATGGATAGGACATAGGTTTTGCTTTGAAAAACTTGCAAAGATGTCTGGTGCAAAGTTAATGATTGGAAGTAGATTGCGGTCTTTAAATGTCCAGGCTGAGAAAACATTTCACTAGTAGTCAAAATGCTTTGGAAAAAAATCAGGTTTCCACTTTGAAAAATTTTAGTGAGATAAATTGTCACTTGTCTCGCAAAGATGATTTTAGAGTGGAAAGTGATTCTGCAGCCAGGAACTTGTGCACTGTGTCTAATTTCTTCTCCACCCTGCAAAGTCTACTTTATATATAAAAACCGTAAGAAACTGAACAACGCAAAAGATGTTTGCTGAACTTCCTTGAAGTGTAAAAGTAAAATGAATCATTATGCTTTAAAATACGGCAGCGTCAATTATGTTTTTTGAGAATTTTTATGTAGTAGGTCCTCAATAAAATTTGAAAACCACAAATTATTGTCCTTGGAAGTTTTATACTGGTGAGGATACAGATGTAGCATCTGACAGTTAAGGACAAAATTGACAGCTGTGTAACTATTATCATATAAATGTTTTCCCTCTTTCCTTTGCCCATTTGAATCCTCTCCTGATTTCAAGACTTGATTTATATGCTACCTCTCTTCAAGGAGGCCCCCATGGCTGCTCTAGCTGAAAGCCTTCACTCCCTCCTATGACATCATTTAGCATTTCTTTCCCCTAGCTCTCTTTTGAAAATTAATTCTTTTTTTATTATACTATATATTTTCTCAAACAGTCCATTAAAATAGCTACACTCATTTCTATACAAGATTCGAATCCTCTTGTAAAATGACCTTAAGTCTTGGATTACCTTCTTTCTCACTTTTGTCCATCCTCAGTCTGTCTATTCCTGATCTCCCCAACTATTCATACTGCTGCTGAATTCCCTCTTTATTTTCTCAGCTCTCTTATTTCTTTGCTCAGCCCCATCTTCTTGGCCACTACCTAAGCTGTTCTCCTTAACAATACTGGGTGGCTTCCTTGGCTACTACTCTGAGAATTTTTGAACTTCTGACCGTGTTTAGCTCCATTACCACTCAGTCCACTTTTGTGCTTGGGTGGGACTGAGGGTAATAGACCTTGGCTATGCCAGGACACTGCAAGCCTGGTGAGGTATGAGTCTGTGTTCTATAACACACACACACACACACACGGTATCGAAAAGACATCTGCACCTCTCATGTTTATTGCAGCATTATTCACAATAGCCAAGATATGCCAACAATCTAAGTATCCACTGGCGGATGAACAGATGAAGTCAATGTAGTATACATATACAATGGAATATTATTCAGCCGTAAAAAAGAAGGACACCCTGCCATTTGTGACAACATGGATGAATTTGAAGGTCATTATGCTAAGTAAAATAAGTCAGAGAAAGTCAACTACTGTGTGATCTCACTTACACGTAGAACCTAAAAACCCCTGAACTCATAGAAACAGGACGGATGGGTGGTTGCCAGAGACAGGGTTTGGGGAAATGGGTGAAGGTTGTCAAAAGGTGCAAACCTCCAGATGCAAAATAAATAAGCCCTGCAGACATAATGTACAGCACGGTGACTGCAGTTAACAATACCATGTCGTATATTTGAGAGTTGCTAAGTAGATCTTAAAAGTTCTCATCACAAGAAAAAAAATTATAACTATGGGAGGTGATGGATTGTCACGAAACTTCAGTTTAGTTTAAGGAAGCCTCGGTTTCCTCATCTGCATGGGAAATCAGATCCTCCACATTTGAGTGTAATAAGGATTAAATAAAATCATGTGCATCTAATACAGTACCTACCATGTGGTACATACCTACTTTCTGCCAGTTCCTTTTCTCTGTTCCTTTGGGATTATATATAGCTCTGCTTTCCAAAATTTGGAACACCGATTCTATCCTCTGTTAATAAGCACGCTTGAAATAAAGATTCTGCGGTAAATAATTTTGGGGAACGTGGCGGTTATATGTTAATTTTGAAGGATTTCTCCTTGGAATATCTCTAGTGAAATGTGCCAGCCAAATTTTCCCAAATATATTTGACAGCAGATGTCTGCTTTTCACGAGATGTTTATAAAATCTTGGATTAGGGGATCACGTTGCCAATTTAACTCCTCTTTATGCAGACCTCAAAATAAAGCCTGTATTTTATTGACTGATATCCTAAGATAAATTGTTTTTTAAAAAACTGTATTTTTGCAACTGTATACCCGTATAAATCAAGATTTCTCAATACTGTGAAACCAAAACAAAATAGGAAATTAAATTGGATGCTGAAGATGAAATAAGATGACAGCTTGGGAATCGTAAAATGTAACTTCAGACTTAGTGTGTTTAGGAAAACATCCTTATTGTTCTCAGTTAATGACTTCATCAAAGTTTAGTTGCACATTCGAACATAAACTGTATGAAAATTGTCAAATTTTAAAAAATGGAATTAAAATTCCACCTCCAGGACGGAGTAGTGTTCTGTTGCAAATAACAGAACTCTAACAAATGTATAAAACAGAAACCAAAAGCTTTGGAGACTGAACAAAAGCAGCACATTTTAGAAGAGAATTGAAACTTGAGATGAGGGAACCACATGGGAGGCATTCCTTGTTATTTGTGGCTGTATTTTGAAGGTACCCACAATCATGTATAGGTGGCACCAAGTGACAAAAGATTCTGATAGAAATCCCTGCCGTTGTTTTGACCAGATGAACCAGCTGAAAGGATTTAATAAAATTCAACATTCATTTGTAGTAAAAACTCAGAAAACTAGGAATGGGAAGAATCATCATTGACTTGATAAAGAGCATCTTCAAAAACCTGCACATAAGATCATAATTAAGATTGAATGCCTTGTCCCTAAAATCAAGAACAGGGCAACAATGTCCACTCTTACTGGATTTATTCAACATTGTGTTTGAGGTTCTAGCCAGGACAATTAGGCAAGAAAATGAAGATTGGTACTAATATAGGATAGATATATAGATTAATGGAATAGAACCGAGGGTGCAGAAATAAACTCTTAAGCTTATGGTCAATTGAATTTTGATAAGAGTGCCAAAACCATTCAATGGGGAAAGGAGAGTTAATTCCCCAAGTGGGACAACTGGATAGCTACATGTAAAAGAATGGAGTAGGACACCTTCTTCATACTATATACAAAAATTAACTCAAAATGGATCATAGACCTAAAAACAAGCACTAAAACTATAAAATGCTTAGATGAAAATATAGAAATAAAGCTTCATGACATTGATTGGACAAATTGTAGGGAGAACTTCAATGTTTTCCTTACTAAGTTTACTCAGGAATTGTTTACATACATTACCCTGCGTCTCTTTAAACTTTGTCATCTAATGAATGCCGAAAATTGTATAAACCTATGAAACCACAACCATGAAGATACAGAACATTTTCGTCATCCCCCAAAGATTCCTCATTCTTCTCTGCTGTTCATCCCTTCTTCTACCCCTCCACCATAGGCACCCATTGATATTATTTTTGTCCCTATGGATTGATTTGAAATTTATATAAATGGAATCATACAATATACATTCTATTGTGTCTGTAGTTTCATTCACTTAGCATATTGATTTTGAGATTCACCCATGTCGTTTTGTATATCAGCAATTCACTCCTTTTTAATTACTTGAGTAAAGGAGCACCTGCGTGGCTCAGTCTGTTAAGTGTCTGACTTCAGCTCAGGTCATGATCTTGCAGTTGGTAAGTTTGAGGCCCACATCGGCCTGGAGCCTGCTTCAGAGTCAGTGTCTCCCTCTCTCTGTCCCTCCCCCTCTTGCACTCTTTGTCTCTCAAAAATAAATAAACATTAAAATTTTTTTTTTAATTACTTGAGTAAATACTTAGGAGTGGAATGGCTGGAGATTATGGAAGATGTTAAACATTTTAGGAAACTGCTCAATACTTTAACAAGGTAGAATTATTATTTTGCATTTCCACTCGCAATGTTAGAGAATTCTCCTTTCTCATCTCCCCACCACCACTTGACATTGGCAGTCTATAACTGTAGCCATTCAGATTCATGAGGAGTGGCATCTCATTGTGTTTTTAATTTACATTTCCCTGGTGACTAATAGATGTTGAGTATCTTTTCATGCACGTAATGTTGATTCTTCTTTCTCTGTGAAATGTCTGTTCAGATCTTCTGCTGATATTTTATTGCATTAGTTTGCTTCCATATCAAAGTGCCACAGACTGGGTGGCTTCAGCAACAACAACATTTTTTTTTCCCCCTCACAGTTCTAGGGGCTAGAAGTCCAAGATCAAGTTGTTGGTAAGGTTGTTTCTCCTCAGGCCTCTCTTCCTGGCTTGTAGAGGAGCATCCTTTTCCAGTGTCTTTGCTTGGTTGGTCCTCTGTGTTTTTATTTATCTGCTCTTCTTACAAGGAGTTTAGGAATTCAACATGGGAATTTGGGGAGGGGGACACAGTTCATCTCATAAGGGTCCTCTCTTTGACCCTCCCCCTGAATTCATGTTCTTTTTGCAGGCAAAATAAATTCTCCAAAAGTGTGATGGCTGTGGATTACTTGCATATAAAGCTGACTGCTGTCAGAGAAAAGGAGACTGACAAAGTTTTTGATATAATTCTGCTGCCAATTGAAACACAACAAAAAACAGGCAAAAATAACCCCAAGCAACAACAACAACAACAACAACAACAACAAACTTGCCTGTGTTAAAAGGGATTCTGACTATCTGAACTTCAAATAATCCCTGAGATCGCCAAGTTCTTTGGGGCAGACAGTAGACTGATAAAAACAGCTTAGGCTCCTTGCCCCCTCACCAACCTCAGAACATATTGCCCAACACCTACTTCAGATGTGGCCCAAAAGAATAACGGAAAGGGAATGATCGGCAGGGGTCCGAGCTAAGGACAACGGAGAACAAAGTACAAGGGATCTACTTCTCAGGTGTGGAGTCAGGTTATAGTTTAGGCACATTCCCCACTCGTAAGCAGGGACCTTCAAGACTTCTGCCCAGTAGGATTTCAGATTTGCTATGGGACACTGTCTGCCCTGTGTCTCCTGTAATTTCCCTTTCTAAATGGGATTTTGTATTGTGGTTTGTCTATCCTATTGTATATTGGGTGTGTGGAGGATAGATAATTTGTCTTTATAGTACAGAGGTCTGTGGATCAAGAGAAGCCACATCTGGACCTAATAAAGACACCATCTTTCACCTCTGATGAAGAGATCGCTGCACATTACCCAGTGTTATGGGCTGACCTGTGTCCTTTTAAAAGTCGTATGTTGCGATCCTAACCCCCAGTACCTCAGAATGTGACTGTATTTGGAGATGAGTTCTTTAAAGGGGTAATTCAGGCAAAATGCGATCGTATAGATAGGCCCTAATCCAGGATGACTGGCATCCTTATAAGAAGAGATTAGGACACAGACTGGCAAAAGGGGAGCCCATGTGATGACGCAGGGAGAAGACCGCCATCAACAAGCCAAGGAGAGAGGCCTTGGGAGAAACTCACCCTACCATCACCTTGATCTGGACTTGTAGCCTCCAGAGCTGTGCAAAAAATACATTTCTATGGTTCACACCATGTAGTCTTGTTGTTTGTTATGGTCGCCCTAGCTAACTAGGCACGTCCAGATGCACTGAACTTTGCTTGCTGCAGTGTTTAGACAGACTTTTGGGGTGACCCTTTGAAAAAGTGTGTGTGTGTGTGTATGTATGTGTGTGTGTACACAAAGAAGAGGAAAATAAAATTTTGGGCAGGCATGTTAGTCATTAGGGCTATTTATTGATATTTCTGGTGCTTCTCTGTATTCATCGTCTTTTTCTATGTTATACTGGTAACAAAATGGCCCCACGCTGTCAGTGGTTTACAGCCACCATTTATTTCTCGTGTACGTTACCTGTGGGCTATAGGTAGAACGTGGCTCCACTCCAGGCATCGTCCTCATTCCAGAACTCATGCTGCAGGCACAGCTCCTATTTGGGACGCGTCATTCTTGTGACAAAGAGAAAACAGCAACAACAAAAACATGCGGGTGGCTGTAAATCTTGTGCTCCAATGGGACACGTATGACTTCCGCTTCTGTTTCATTGGCTAAGCCTCGTATCAAGGAAGGGGGGGAAGAACACTTGACCTGCGGTCAGATGACAGTGGGTGGGGACATGTAATCCTTTTACAGGAGGGGGGCATGTAATTGGTACCAGCAGTACAATCCAAGCACACAGCTTAATCGCACATCAAACCCTTTGAAGTTTACTGCTTACGCAAATTAGATGTGAGTGAATGCTGTGGGTGTCGCTTCCAGGAAGAAACCTTTAAAGACCATTGCATGACTCAGCACTTCCCTTTCTCCCCGTTATGGGGGGAAAGTCAGGGGATGCTCAGTTTACTTGGACCTGTGATGGAAAGGGTGGAGCAGAGAGCTCTGGGCCAGCTCCTGATAGCCATGCAGTGTGAGTAAGAAATTCGTCTTTGTTTCCCTCAGCTACTGAGCTTTTAGCGTTGTTGTCACAGCACAAAATAACTCATTCATTCTGATAAAGGTACCGAAAGAAGTTTGGAAGAGGCAGCCTTTAAAATGCGCGGTGTGCATAGTAGGTGCTTCGCAATATACGACAATGTATCTCTCATGTTCGTTTTATAACTACAGCTGCTCTCCTTTCTGCAAATGACCCTGACGGTTGTGCTCATCACTTCCTTCTTGGTGCTACCTTTAAGGTAGATGATACCTGAGGAGGTTGTTTGCTTATACAGCTTTTGGGGGGAACTTCCCCTTTTCTTTCCCTTTGAGTGGTTGCCAGAGCAGATCCATGTAATACAGTGTTATTGGAATGAGAGGGGTACACAAAAGTGGGGCCGGTGCTTCCCTACCAGGGAATTCCTTCTGGAGCCAAGAGAGATGAATAAGGTTGTCTGTGTGGGTGCTTGGACTGTACAGGTCAAACTTGGGCCTTGCTGTGGGCCAGCATTCACCTTAGTTGTAGTGGGGTCGTCTGCAGTACAGGACGCTGTAGGTCCAGGGAGAACAGAGTTGATGCACGACAGGGATAGAACCAGAAAGTCAGAAGAATTTAGTTGCCGAATTCACTTTTGCGTCACGTCTGGAGTGGCCAAAGGTGTATACCAGGCATCCGTGAGGTATGAACCATAGGCCAAATCTGGCCTGCTGCTTGTTTTTGTAAATAAAGTTTTATTGGAACACAGCCGAGCCCGTTCATTTACCTATGGCTGTTTTTGTGTTATAGTGGCAGAGTTGAGTAGTGGCAACAGAGACTTTATAGCTTGTAAAGCCTAAAATATTTACTCTCTGTCCCTCTGCAGAAAAAGTTTGCCGACCCTTGGTATGTATTATCTCATCCTTTAAGAAATATGTATTTCCAGGAGTGCCTGGGTGGCTTAGGCAGTTAAGCATCTGACTTGGGCTCAGGTCATGATCTCACAGCTCGTGGGTTCGAGCCCCGCATCGGGCTCTGTGCTGACAGCTCGGAGCCTGGAGCCTGCTTCCTATTCTGTGTCTCCCTCTCTCTCTCCCCCCCCCTCAAAAATAAATAAACATTTTTAAAAAATTTAAAAAGAGAAATATGTATTTTCAAAATTTATATGTGAGATATATAAATTCATAAATTAACATCTCATACGTAAGTGCTAACAACATATATTCATAAATCAATGCAATTTTCCTGCGTGGCAGTGCAGAGTCAAAAAGATTAGCACATCGGCTATATCTCAATTAAACAAAAAAGATTGGAAAGCACTGCTACGGGTGACATTGAGTCCCCAGAAATATTCGATCAAGGCAATGACATAACCAGATCAGCAGGATAGCTCTAGTGTCAACTTCATTGCTTGTGCAGAAGCAGCAGGCACATTAATAAACCTGATTATGAGCGTTTTGCAATTCATAACCCGAAACCCCAATAACAACCAAATCCTAAAACTGGGTGGAAGAATGGCAGAAGGGACAGAGGGGAGGGGATGCATGCGTGTGACTCCAGTGTGGCCTTTCACCTGCAGATGACAGACTCCAGGTTTGGGGAACAGATTGTTTGGCTACAAGAAACCATCAATAATGATTTCCGTGATCATCTCATCTTGGCCCAGACTCCATTCCAACCAAGTTATTAATACACACATTATTCTTCTTAAAGAAATAGAGAAATGCATTCCAGATTGCCGAAGGAAGGAATTCCCCATGATTTATACTGAAATGTTCCTAGAACTTTTTTTTGCCCCAAACATCCATCTTCGAGAAATACTAAAGGCAAATATTTCATGAATCCAGAGGTGCTTCTGGTCAGCATCTGGAGATGATCTTGAGAATACAAATCTGTTATCATTTTTCACCATGGGCCTCAGCTGTCAGAACATGTAATACACATAACCAGCCAGAGGGCTGGAGGGAAGCAAAAAGTGTTCAGTTAACCACTGTAGCAGGAGGCAACAGAAATGAGGGTGTATTTGCCCATACTTCCCCCATATCCACATTTTGTGTCTCTGTTGTATCCCTTTTCCTAACAACTGTTTCCTAACAAAGGTCTAGGTAAAGACCTTGCAGTGGCTGATACTTTCCAAGGGCATAATGTCTTATCACATGGTCACATGGAGGGACAAGGTGGTGCAGTAGAGGAAATGTAGGCTACGGAGCCATCAGATCTGAGTTTGAGTCTTGGTTTTGCCACTTAATACCAGAGTGACCTTCAAGTTTCTTAACCTTGATGAATACCGTTTCCACGTCAGTAAAATGGGCTTGTCTATAAAGTGACAACGTAGGTGAAATTATTGGCACAGCTTTTGGCATAGCCTAAACAATTAGAGGTTGTAATTTTTATTTCAAAGCCATGCTCACGTTCCCACTATCCATTCACCAGGTGGTTCAATGAACGAGACAGAAAATATCAATTATTGATGAGAATATGGAGCACTTGGAGTTCTTATACACTGCTAGCTGGAGTGCCAAATGAGTACAAGCTACTCTGCCAGTACCCTGCAAGCTGAACCTAATCAACGAGTTGGCAAGTCTACTCCTAGGTATGTGCCCAGAGTAAATGCTCTCAGATGTTCAGCAAAAACACCAACCGGAATGTTCAAAGCAGCACTATTTATAATAGCATCCAATTGGAAACTGCTCAAATGCCCATCGCTAGAATAGCCCAGAGCTCAGCAAAACTTTTCTGTGAAAGGCCAGGGCATCAATATTCGGACTCTGCAGGCCAAGAGGCAAAAATCACCTTATAATTATTTCATTTCTTTTTGGAGTGCCCCCAAAACAGTGCAAAGCAGTAGAGTGATGATAAGGTCTCTGTTGCAACTGCCTACCTGTATTGGTAGTGGGAAAGCAGCCCTAGCTTTTAGGTAATAGACTGAGCATGGTTTGTCCCAATCAAATGTTATCTATGGACAAAAATTTAAATTTCATGTGGTTTTTATGTGTCCTGCAATATTATTCTTTGTATTTATTATTTCTTTTCTCTTTTTTTGCATTTTTAGCACACTCATTTTTTTAAATTTTTTTTATTGAGGTGTGATTAACATAGAAGGTTATATTACAGAATATATATTTATTCTCTGTACCTAACTTTTTTTGTTATTTGTTCATTTGTTTTGGTCTTCAGATTCCACTATAAGTGAAATCATATGGTGTTTGTCTTTCTGTGTCTGACTTATCTCACTGAGCATAATGCCCTGTAGGTCCATCCATGTTGTCACACATGGTATGATCTCATTCTTTTTTATGGCTGAGTAATATTCCAGTGTGTGTGTGTGTGTGTGTGTGTGTGTGTGTGTGTGTGCACGTATGTGTGCCCGTCCATGGGTGTGCGTGACACATCTTCTTTATCCATTCATCAATTATGGATACTTGGGTTGCTTCCATATCTTGGCTGTTGTAAATAATGCTACTGATTTTTTTTTTAAGCCTTCAAAAATGCACAAATCATTCTTACCGTGCAGGCTGTATAGAAATAGGAGGTGGGCCAAATTTGAATGTAGGTTGCCAACCTCTGGTATAGTGGGTAAATAAATTATATAGTCACACAGTGGAATAGACGACGGGTAGACGCAACAGTATGGATGAATGTCATGAACATAAGATCAAACGAAATAAACCAGTTGCAGAAAGTATAAGATTACATTTATATAAACTACAAAAGCAGGCAAAATGAACGTATGATCGTGTAAGTCCGCGTGGTGTTCACTCTGTGAGGGCTGGTGACAGAGAGTTGGAACAAAGGAGATTTGGGGGTGAATAGTAATGGCTGCTTCTTCATTGGGTTTGTTCAGTGTATAAAATTCCACTAGCCACACACTTCTGTTGCAATTTTCTGTATGTAGATTATACTTTAACACTGAAAAAGACCCAATAAGTGCTCTTTCTTTATTTCAGGCCTTCTTTACCTCATACCTAACCAATTTATAGATTTCTAGGTGTTCTCCTCCACTTAAGTTACCTTGCTTATTACTCCGGAGAATCTGAAACACCCATTTATCCTTTGGGATAGTGGAAAGAACAGCCGAGGTATAGACAAGAGCCCTGTACTTAGAAATGAAGAGCAGAATTTAACTCCACTGTGTACTTATTGTGCAACTAGGGGAAAAGCACTCAATCTTTTTGAATTTTATTTTGTCATCTGGTAAATGGGAAAATAATTCTTTTTCTGTGCATTTGGAGTAAAGACTATCCTTGATAATGAGGAACTGCTCTGTTTTAGCTCTACACTTCTGTATAAACTATCACTGCCTGTGGCGTTCATAACCACCCACAATGATCAAGTTTAACCACATCCGTCTTCTTCCTTCTCTGCCTCCTAGTTTTCCTCTTGGGGAGACAGTATGCATAATGGTGAGGCACATAGACGCTCAGTTCAAACTGTGACTCCGTCACTTGTCTCACAGCTTCTCCGTGCCTCATTGGTAAATGAGCCTCGTTGGTAAAATATCTACTTCATACTGTTCCTCTAGAGGTTGTGGCAGTCAGCCTCCAAGACAGTCTAGTCTGGGTGTCCCCTGTCTCCTGTGTCCATGCCCTGGTGGAAGGCTCTTCTACACTATAGGAGGGTTGGGCTGTGTGGCCGTAACATATGGCATAAAGGAAGGCGTTGCACTTCTGAAATTGAATTATGAAAGACTATGGCTTCTATCTTCGGTGACCTCTCTGTCTTGGATCATTCACTTCAGGGGAAGCCTGATGCCAGGTCACGTAGCCCCATGGAGACGCCTGCATGGTGAGGAACTGAGGCCTGCCCAAAACCACAGGAATGATCTTGGGTGTGGATCTTCCAGCCCCAGGTAAGTTTGGAAATGACTGCAACCCTGGCTCTCAGCTTCTCTGCAACCTCCTGAAAGACCCTGAGTCGAAATGATCCAGCAACCTGCTCCCAGATGCTTGAGCCTCAGGAACTGATAGTCCGTGCCCTTAAAACAGTGAACAGTGCCGGATGCATGCTAAGCATGCAATAAATATTGACTGTCTTTATCATCTGCTTCCTTGAAACTGGCGCTTCCACATCTATAAAGCTCATTGCTGATGTCCGTGTTTTGTGCTTTGGAACAGTCGGTGCCGATGGATCGAGCACGGACAGTTTACCTTCCTTTCTGTGGCCCCTTTAAATGCCAAACATTAGTAGGCGATATCTGTCTGAAGAGCAGCAACAGTGTGGCGGGGCGTCCCTATGGGCACAGTTCCCCGCCCAGCTCTTTTTCTCAAGGGATCATTCCAGGCTTTGTCTCTTAAAGCCTCAGTGCTGCCCTCTGGTCTTTGTGGCATACCCTATCTTCAGGTCTCTTTCTTGCTTTCTCAGTCTCCTCAGATGTGTTGATGATTCAGATTCTCCTTCTTTGGAATGTGGACTTTTGTTCCCTTTTTTGCCATAGTCTCCACAGTTGCAGGGCAACCAATGAGTTGACTGGTGTTTCTAGAAGCAGAGGCGGAGATGAGGTTAGGAGTATAAAAGCTTTACTGAGGGTTGTGTCTGTGAGAGGTAATAGGAAGAGAAGCAGGGTTGGGTAGGGAAAGCCTCAGACTGTGATGTAGACGTGACACCTGGGAAAGGAAAGAAGGGAAGAAACAAGACCAGGCTGGGAGAGCTGCAGATCCAGATCGGAAAAGTCACAGATCCAATGCGAGCTGCAGGGCAAAGAGCCTGAAAGAGGAGTCCCAGTCCAGGCTGACATGGCCAGGCCCTGGTACCTTTGCCATGCTCAGCCAGCAGTGAGGGCTCCCTGGAAATGATAGGACTTCAGCTTAAAAGCTAAGATGGGGGGCGCCTGGGTGGCGCAGTCGGTTAAGCGTCCGACTTCAGCCAGGTCACGATCTCGCGGTCCGTGAGTTCGAGCCCCGCGTCGGGCTCTGGGCTGATGGCTCAGAGCCTGGAGCCTGTTTCCGATTCTGTGTCTCCCTCTCTCTCTGCCCCTCCCCCGTTCATGCTCTGTCTCTCTCTGTCCCAAAAATAAATAAACGTTGAAAAAAAAATTAAAAAAAAAAAACTAAAAAAAAAAAAAAACAAGCTAAGATGGATCCTAAAGGCGCTAATGGCTGGAGCCTGTCGGCTCACTGCTCCTGACAGCTGAATGGCAGGTTCTTTCTTGAAGGGAAGTCCGAGAGGTGCACTTGCATGGCTGCTGTAGTCATCTTCATTCCCATGGGCCAGGCCTGGCCTCCTGGATCCCCATCCTGTGTCAAACACCTGAGCCTCCAGATTGCTTGGAAAGGAGATCAACTGGCCCTGAATACAGTGTCAATATGAAAAAAAAACAAGGGGCTCATAGGAGTGAGGTGAGAATTAATGATCTCTCGGGCAACATAAAAGGACCCACTGGGGTTTGGTAGAAATCAATTGTCGTTTTCACGGAGCATATACTAAAAGCTCTGGACTGTGTAAGTATTTCCTGTAGGAAACCCCAAACAATAGAATCATAAAGTTGGAAGGTACTTGAATACCCAGGTAATTCTCCCTTTCACAAGCAAGAATTCCTTGTAGAGCATTCCATATAGGTTCAATATCCTCTTGCATATGTCCAGTGATGGTGAGCTTATCTCTTTAGTCATCTCTTTTGTTGCTGAACTGCTCTCGTTGGTAGAATCTTCCCTCTTCTGTAGAATTCCGAATGCTCCTGCCATCTTTAAGTTTTGAAGTCACTTTAATAAGACTACCTCCTCTCTCCTTTATTAATCCTTTAGATATTTGAAGACAGTTGTCATTGTTTCTGAAATACCATGAGAGAAAAGAAGCTACTGGAGCCTCTGATTCCCCAGCTGTAAAACAATGGGGTCCGACTGTTCTCGATCACTAGGGTTTCGTTATGACCTAAAAGTCTATGAAGCCATGAAAACTTCATGGAACAATTCTCAAATAAAAGAGAAATCCACATAAATTAAAAGATGATGTGCTCTCTCTGAAGTGTTTGTTGTACATTTCCTCTGGAGTACGTTGGGACTCAGGAATAGTGGGACCATCCGTTGAGCCATTGCTCATTTATGTTGAAATAAAACAGGCTCTGGCTAATTAGAAGCATGCTTCTCAAGATGAAACAATACAAGCTTTCCAACATTTCCCCACCATTAGCAATTCCTGATGTTGACTGGGCATGTTAATATAACCCCCACTCTACATCAGGAAAAAAAAATAAAGCAGGCATGATGATTCACAGCACAAGAAAGAATTCTTTATACTTACACTCAGCCAGCTCACACGAATGCACTAGGCACTCACTGTGCACTGGTATCTGTGGTAAGTTTCTGCACATATATTATATATTTTTTTCTGCACATAAATTATTTTATTTTATCCTCACAAGAATATTACGAGGTAGATTTTTATCAATTCCACATTCCAGATGAAAAAAATCTGAGCCTCAGAGTAGTCAAGTGACTTGTTCAAGGTTGCCTAGATGGTAAGTGGATGAAGTAGGACCGTCGGGCATGAAGTCCAGTGCTCTGCCCACTCTCCCAGCTACGGGGAAACTTCTTGATAAAAGACCATGCCTGTGTAGGTGGAATATGCAGCTGTTTTAATGTCGGTTGCCCCAGAGGCATACCCTGAAATTAGGGTTTAGGTGAAAGTGGTTTATTATCAGAGGATAAAGAGATACCAAAAGAGGATGGTAAAGGGAGTCAGAGAAGAAAAGGCAGCCAATCAATTGTGCATTATCGAACCAGCTATCACCATGGGCTGGTGGAACTAATCTCTGCTGGGGAAATTCTGAGAGCCCTTGTAGGATACAGAACACAGAGTTAACCCTCCCAAGGGGGAAGGGCCTGGAGTTTTTATAAACCAGCTCTGTCAGTCATTGGTTGAGGTCTTCTCCTAGCAGATAGTAATTTCTTGGCACTGACTACCTGCCAAGCAGGTAGACAAAACATGCTTTAGAAGCCTGAGAAAGACCTCAAGCGGAGAAATTTGGGAGCTGGCAATTAGAGGTTGGGTTAGAGTACACTGAAGTAACGGGCAAGAGGATATGGCAGAGCCCTGATAGCACGCGGTATAACAAATAAGTGCCAATACTTCGTAATCTGTCAGTAAACATATCTTGACCACCTACTGTGTGGAATGGCACAAGGGTGAACCACAGATATGGACCTGCTTTCATGTGGCTTAGCATCCGAGGAGGAAGGCAGAAATAAGTTATTCTAAATAAATATAAAATAATTAAAGTGTGCTAACTCTTGGGCAGGAGAAGCTATAAGCCCCGCTTTAGCGAAGTCTTACTACAAAAAACCAAAAAAAATTAAAAGAACCCACAAAACACCTCCCTCATTCAGGGTTACCCTTTGTCTCCTTTTACCTCTGACCCTATTTCTTTTCTCCTTATTCAAGCCAAATTCCCTAAAACAGTGTGTTTAGAGTCTGTCTTCTCCCGTGAACTATGAGATCCTCTGGGGATAGACCATTTAAAAAAATTTTTTAATTGTATTATGTAGTATTCAATGTATAAAAAAGAATATATGGATTTGGGCACCAGCCAAGATGGAGTAAGTTCACTCTAGCCTCTCTTTTTCACTGATTACAGCTAATAACTTGTGACAGATTAAAAAAACAGGATTTAAAGACTCTGAACATTAACAACAGCAGGCCGATTGGGAGGGAGGTCCATTGTTGACTAATGACCTATAATTGGGGTGTGGTTAGGGTTTTTCCCTCTTATCTCTCCCAGTTTTGACCTAAAGGTAGGTCAGAGTTCCATACTGCAGAGTAGGGACTTATACCAAAATTCTGAAAAGATTCCCCTGTGTTATAACCAAAGGACTGAGAGTAGGGGCCTCCAATGAGCTGGAGAGTATAGGAGAATAGTCCTACTTTTTTTTTTTTTTTTGGGCTTTTTTCTTTCATCCTTGTTCTTCCCTGAGGCAGGCTTCATTTGGGCAGCTGCATGATAGCAGTGGTGGTCATGGTGTGGACATCTGAGTACCCTTGTCTTTCTGGCCAAATAAACTGGAAAAAGGACCCCCCTGGCCCAAAGAACATAGAGGAAATCCTAGTTCTTTCCCTCCTCTTTTCTCAAAGCACCTTGTCATGAGGGTAGGCCCATCTCTATAGAACTTCTCAATAGCACAAGGAGAACCCTGATTTTCTAGCCAGTGGACTCAGAAAAGGAGTCCTCTGGTTTCCATGGAAACCAAAGAGTGTGTGGGAGATCACGGAAGGAAGAGTTCTGGAAAAGGGGATCCGTGAGTCTGTGTATAAACTGACACAAATCGCTAACTCACCCCTGAGATGCAATGAAACAGCAAAGGCTTTGAAAACAGAACTGATGTTGAAACCACCACCCACGGATGGTGAGCTAGAACGTGTGGTGCGACCTGATTCCCTCCTAAAACAACAAATTGAGGGGCGCCTGGGTGGCGCAGTCGGTTAAGCGTCCGACTTTAGCCAGGTCACGATCTCGCGGTCTGTGAGTTCGAGCCCCGCGTCAGGCTCTGGGCTGATGGCTCAGAGCCTGGAGCCTGTTTCTGATTCTGTGTCTCCCTCTCTCTCTGCCCCTCCCCCGTTCATGCTCTGTCTCTCTCTGTCCCAAAAATAAATAAACGTTGAAAAAAAAAATTGAAAAAAAAAAACAAAACAACAAATTGACATTCATTAGAGGATTTTAGCAAGACCTAGAACCTCACAACAAAATACTCAAAATGTCTAGGACTTAATAAAAAATTACTTTACATATAAAGGACCAGGAAACTCTGGCCCACTTTTAAGGGAAAAGACAATAGTCACCAACCCAGAGATAACCAGAGATAACCCTGATATTGGAATTATTAAACAGAGAATTTAAGGCACCTGATGAGAGCTGTGCTCTATGAGGTAAAAGGGAATACTTTGGAAATAAGTGGTAAGGTAGAAGCTTTTAACAGACAAATGGAAATGATAATTGAGAAGCAGATCAAACTGAAATGCTCAGTAACTGAATTACATTATTCACTGTATAGTCTCAATTTCACGGTGGAAGGAACAGAGGAAAGAGGGAAAAGGTAGAAAAAAATTAAGAGTCTCAGGAACATTTTGGAGACAAAGAATATGTATAATATAGTTAGAAGCAAAACAATAAAATGAATACCTAAGCACCCACAACCAACTTTAAGAACTAGAATGGTATCAATTCTAGAATTCTAGTATTCTCTTCTTATCGTTCCTTTATTTCCATTCTTCCATCACATATGTATATATTCTCTAAATAATTTATTTCAAAATCATTTTTGTTATATTACAGAGTTTAATGATTTGAAACTTGCTTTACAGTGTAATGTCTAAGATTCATCTGTGTCATAATCTGTAGCAATAGTTAATTTTCATTGTTCTGTAATATGTGTGTAACTGCCACAGTTTGCATGCCCTTTTCCTATAGATTAGAATTGTGTTACTCATTTACTCACTTATTTATTTTTCCATTACAAGCATGGCTGCTATGATTATTCTTCTGCCTGTTTTCTTGTACCCATTTACATCTCTAGGAGTGGAACTACTTCTGGACCATAGGCTATGCGGATATTTGATTTTATAAAACAATGTCAACTACTTGTCATAACAATTTACATTCTCTTTCGTATCCTCACCAACAGATAGCAAACTTAATGATTTTTTTGTTAGTGTGGTAAGTGAATATCTTATCACAATTTGCATTTTGTGGACTTCTAAAAAGTTGAATCTCTTTTCAAATATTTTTTTGCCGTGTAAGTGTGACTTTTTGTGTGTGTGAAATGCCAATTCATAACTTTTGCCCACTTTTTCTTTTGGGTTATTTGGTTTTCCTAATTAATTCTAGAGGTTATTTTTGTATTCTATACACTAATATTTTGTCACTTAAAAGTTTTACAAATACGATCTCCCAGTTTGTGGCTTGTTTTTTCACTTTCTTTATGGTATCTTGATAGAATGAAGTCTCTGATTTCAATACAGTTGGATATACCAGTTTTTTTTTTCTTTCATATTAGCATTTTTTGGTGTCTTATTTAAGAAATGGTTTTTACTCCATGCTTGTAAAGCTAGTCTCCTCTACAATCCAGTACAAAGTTTTGCCTGTCATATACATCTTTAATCCATTTGGAATTGACTTTTTGGTACAGTATGTAGGAAGGATCCTATGTCATTTTTGCCTGTTTGGATATTGAATTGTCCTGGCACCATTGAACGAATAAATACTCTTTTCTCAAGTAGGTTGTGATGCCCCTCTGTCAGATATTAATTTTTCATATATGTGCAGCCCTGTTCTGTGAATCTCTTTTCTAATCCTATGATTGGTTTGTCTGTATTTATACCAATACTGTACTGTCTTCGTTAACAAGCTTTATAGTAAATCTTTATATCTGATAGAAGACATCCTTTCACTTTGGAAGTGTTTGGCTATTTCTTGGCCTTTGCTCTTTCACATACATTTTATTTTTGTTTATTTTTTTATTGTATTCAGAAACACATTTTTTGGAAAAAAGATACTCTATGCATTTCAAGCTTCTACTTCCTTTTTTTTTTTTTTTTTTTTAAGAATCAGGGAGTCAGCTTCCTCAGAATATTCTAATGGGATTTTAACTGCAAGTGTCTTAAATCTATAGATCAATTTGGAGATAATTAACATATTTAAAATAATCTCTCTTTATGACTATGTTGTATCTTTCCATTAATTCAAATCTCCATTTAAATTATATTTCCAAGATCCTTAGCATTTTCTTATTGTTATATGTGAGTCTTTTGTATATTCTGGAGGTTGAAAGGGATGAAATGAAATTGTATATATTGATCTTAGAAGCAGCCACATTTTAAAATTATCTTACTATTTCTAAGAATTGGTCCATAGGTTCTTTTAGGTTTTCCAGAGATAGTTATATAATTTTCTAATATGACGGTCATTTTTCTTTTTATTCCCCTAGACCTAATTATTTTTGTGTCTTACCCTCGTCTGATGTCTCTAAGGAGCCAGGTTTTGCTCCTTTGAGAACTGCGGACTATTTAGCGCCTCAGGCTAAGAGAAAGAACAAGAGAAAAATCATAGGATCTGCACATGTCTTTTTCATCCAGGGGAATGATAAGATTACTTTCACTTAGAATATTTTGAAAGGATGATAGAAAACAGAGTTATGTTTTAATTACTTTCCAAATCATGCTCGTTGAACATATTAATTGCGCTCATCTTATGTCAAATCAAGGGTTATTAGATATCATTATTTCCATTTTCCAGATGAAAACATTGAAACTAAAGAATGAAACACATGCTGGTCAAAGTCACAGCTCTCTGAAGTATTAGAGCTGCAACTTGAACCCAGTCTGTCTGGATAATTCCAGTAAGCCAGGCTCAGTCAAAACTTGAGGTGAGTAGAAGGAGAGGCAAAGAATGCCCCTGAATTTCTAGTTAGAACCATAGAGTGCCCTGGGGCATGGTTAGCGGGATCGAGAAAGTCATGGAAGGTTTGTGGGGGGGCTGGAGTAAATGAGCTTGATTCCTGAGTCATTTTCCTTTCAAGCGGAGACCCATTTCTCCCTCATGGTCCAGTTCACAGGTGATTCAATTTTTTGTTGTTGCTGTTAATATATGGAGAAGATCATTTTGTTAGAAATGTACTTAGCAGTTTGAGAGAAGCGCACACTGTCCTCTTTATGCTACTTTGTGGCTTGACCCTGTGGCTGGCTGTTCATAAATGCCCCTTTCAGCCAGCCAACAACAGCCGCTGTGAGTCCTCAGCTACACCTAGTCCATCCTAGTCCAAGGTCCACAGCTATGGAATTCACTATCAGAGCAAATTTAAATGAATCCAAACCTCCATTTAGGATGCCCTGACATATTTCTTGCTTTGGGGGGAAGTGGTGGAGGGAAGCCCTATTAACAGCTCTATCAAAAAAACAAAAAAAAAGACTTTTTTCCTTAAGTCTCCCCTAAAGCTATTTCATCCAGAAATCTGGGACCTCCCCAGGAGTATAAATCTGTAACAGCGGTCTTTTTAAGACTCTTATTTAATCAGAACCATCCTTCCATAATGCAAGGGGCACCAGCTCTATCAGTCAACATCCCAGCTAGAAACAGATGACACTCTCCAACTGAATGATTTGAGGATGGTTTTCAAAAAGAAATATTCATGATGGTATAGTCAAGGGATGCTGGAGTACCCCGGGGCTAGTAACAGGAACTGATTAGAGGCTTATGCTATGAAGCTTGAGAAGAAGAAGCTTAGTTGTCAGAACCTAGAGAGGAACATCTTAGTAGAGGATCCCTGACAGGACCTGTGGCTTTCAGATCAAGGACATAGCCAACCTGACATGATCTGTCATGAAAATAGCCTAAAGAATAAATAGCTAATCTCACCTTCCTTCTGTCTTCTGCTCTCTTGTCTCCCTTTGGCTGAACCCATGGAAGCCATTGATCATGGGAACTTGTTGATGGGTTAATAAAGCCAGTGTCCAGGAGCACAGTGCAGGTTGGAGAATGGTGGAAAGTAAATATAATGGTCCAGTTGGAAGAAATTTGGCAATGGCCACCACCTTTGCCCTTCAGCACCCCCTCTTGTCTTTGTCCAGGTGAAAGATTGATTCCCTCAACACAGATGGCACAAAAATCCCATCAAGTACCATAATGTCCCATGGGGGTCTCAGTTTGATGAAATTCCTATCTGAAGCCTGAAGGAATTCTGGCCATCACCAGGTTTTTAAGGAAAGACTGTGGGTAGAAATAAAGGGGGGGGGGGCGGGGGACAAGAAAAATATTAATTAAGGAAAACATGCAGATATAACCTCAGCTTTCATATAAGTCTTATGAGGCCTATGTCAATAATTGTAGCTGCCTTCTTCCACTGCCATTTGCATTTCCATTACTCGCTGCCAATTCCTCAGCTGGGTGACATTGTTTATCTATTGAAGTAACCCAAATCTTTATTCTTATGAGATGTAAGTCCTAGAAAATCCTGTTTTGGATTGCCCTTGTTTTCCACTGAACAGAACTGTTGGAGAATAAGATGTACCCCAATGAATCCCCTACAGACACAGTTCTATTTACCACCATTGTGTAATAGCATCTCAATTTCCCTCTGGTAATTGGACTTAGATATCCTTGCTGGGGCAATGATACCCTTCTTTAACTATTGGTTCAGCAACATGAGTAGCCCCGAAAATATGAGGAAGTGGTAGTCTCAGTACTGTCTAATTCAACGTTAATAGAACTTTACTCTGATGAAAGTGTTGCTCCCTTAGGACAGTAGTAACCCCAAACCTATTGAACCCAGGATAATGGTTTTGCAAGCAAAAATTTCTCCATAGGAGGTTGTGTCCAACATAGTGTCAAAAGTGAGCCCTTGTTAGGCCATTTCATCATTCTCTCAAGCCAATTATATATGAATAATGGGACACATGGTAAGACTAGTAAAGTCTGTAAATGGAAACCCTGTGTTATACTTCCTTTGTTATAAAATGTTTTCACTAATTGGAAGCAATGATACGTAGGACGTTGTAGCAATGGGTAAAGTATTCTGTAAGGCCACAAAAGGTAGAACTGTCTTAAGGATGTAAGCAGGGAAGGAAAATCTTTCTCTAGGAATTGTGTCTATTCTTGTTAGAATAAATACTGCTCCCTCCGTGATGAAATGATGGATTCAAGGTCATCAACCAGCTACTGGATAACCAGCTGATCCCCAGAAATAGTGCTGTATCAGGAGCTCAGAAATGGCTCTGCTGTTTCCAGGCTGGGTGCTCACCAGTGACAGATTAGATTTAGTCAAAACATTTTGTATCCAGAGATAATGCACATTCTAAAAATATCGTTCTCCATGTGAAAAAACTAAAGCACGCACACACGTACACACACACATGCACACACACACACACACACACACACACACACACACACATACTATGGGATTAAAACAATAGCAAATTCAAATGAATCCAAGTAAAGCCCAGGTTGGTTTGTAGGGCTTTTTATTCCATCACATATTTTCCTAGCATCAACTATGTGCTGATGGCTCTTTGTAGAGCAGGGGATACAGAAGTGAAAATTGTAACTTCTAGGGCCTAAAATACCAAAGCAGTTTCTAAAATATAAAAGTCGCCATAAATGAAACATGTGCAAACACAAGAAAGAAATTGATTATTCCTGATGGTGTAAGGGAAGACATTAGCCTCAGACCCAAATGTTGAATAATGGCAAGATGTTCTAAAAGGTAAGGAAAAGTACGGTATTTCAGGAAGAGGGAAGCACTTTTGCAGTGTCACTGAGGCATAAGCATGAGATACCTCCCACCCTGATAATGCCAAAGCTTTCAGTTTGGTTGTGCCATTGGAACACGTGACCATACAAAAAGCAGTTGGGGAAGTATGGCTCGATTTATGAAGGCCTTGATGATGGAAGGCCTGTTCTGTGGAAGGCCTTGCGAACTGGGAAGTACTTCTGTCTTTGCCCAGGAGCAGGAAAGCACTGAAGGGTTTACAGCAAGGCAGTAACATGATCCATATTGTATGTTAGAAAGCACACCTATAGAGGGATAATGATACGGGGCTAATAGGAGCTTATTAATTCAAGAGAGGGAAGCAATGATGCTGACCTGATTAGAGTGTTTACAAGGTTTTTGTAAACGAGACATAGAGACGTAAGAGATACTTAGGAGATGATACCCTTATGACTTGGGAACAGATTGGATGAAAGATAAGTGAGAAACAGCAATTGATTAATTAATTAATTAATTATTTTATTTATATTGAGCTGTACCTGACACACAATGTTACATTAGTTTTCGGTGTACAACATAGTGATTCCACAACTTTATATGTTACACTGCGCTCACTACAAGTGTGGCTTCCCTCAGTCATCATATAACACTATTGTAATCCCGTTGACTATATTCCCTTTGTTATACCCTTCTTCCCCGTGACGTTTTCATTCCATAACTGGAAGCCAGTACCTTCTACTCTCCTCCACCCACTTTGCAAGAAAGGAAGACTTTTAAGTGTCTCCTGTGGTTAGGACTTAAATGGCTGGTTTGGTGATGATGCCATTCGCACAAGACACAGGAAATAAAAGTTGGGGAAAAGAAATTTAGTTTAAATAAGCAGAATTAAGTTCCTGTAAGAGATGGAGATTCTGTCTTGTATAGTTTGGTAAGTATTTTTTAATTTAATTTATTTTTTTAAGTTTATTTATTTATTTTGAGAGAAAAAGAAAGAGCACAAGCAGGGGAGGGGCAGAGACAGAGAGAGAATCCCAAGCAGGCTTCACACGGTCAATGCAGAGCTCAATGTGGGGCTTGAACTCATGAACTGTGAGATCATGACGTGAGCCGAAATCAAGAGTTGGATGCCCAACCAGCTGAGCCACCCAGGCGCCCCTAAAGGAGTTTGAAGTAGAGCTATGTGTCTGGAATATAGAATCAAGTTCAGAATAGAAACCATAGGTTATAAAGTTAAGAGCATTTTGGTAGTAGTTGAAATGATGAATGAGGATGAAATATTTTAGTAACAGTGTGCAGAGTAGAAAATCCTGTGTCTCCCCCTCTATGCTCTAAGCTCCATGGGACAGAATTGTCTACAAATTTCTGGTTACCTAGAACAATGCTTGATACAAAGAAAATACTCAAAAATATCCTTAAGTGAGGAGTGAGAAAGGAATAAACTGAACAAGAATGAAGTGGATGAAATAGAGGGAACACCAATATTTAAGAGAAGAACAAGGGAAACAGTGAGAAGCTCTGAGAAAAAGTGGCCAAAGAGATAGAAAAACAAAACAAGAGGTGCCTGGGTGGCTCAGTCAGTTAAGCTTCCAACTTCGGCTCAGGTCATGATCTCGTGGTTCATGGGTTTGAGCCCTGCGTCAGGCTCTGTGCTGACAGCTCAGAGCCTCGACCTGCTTCAGATTCTGGGTCTCCCTCGCTCTTTGCCCCTTCCCACTTGCAGTCTGTCTCTGTCTCAAAAATAAAATAAAAACATTAAAAACAATTTTTTTTAAAAAAAGAAAAAACAAAAGCAAGAATAGTACTTTAAAAGTCCAAGCCCAAGTAGGACAGTGAAAAGAAAGGAATGGCCAAGAAGGTCAAATGCTGCCAAGATGTCAAATAAGATAAAGGCAGGAATATGCACAGTGGAACTGGTGTTCAAGAGAGAAAAAGAAGGGCCAGCTTGCAGTGGATTTAAAAGTGGATAGGAACACAAAAATAATTTCAAAATAGATGAAAGACCTAAATGTGAGACAGGAAACCATCAAAATCCTAGAGGAGAAAATAGGCAACAACGTCTTTGACCTTGACCGCAGTAACTTCTTACATGACATGTCTCTTCGAAGGCAGGGTAAACAAAAGCAAAAATGACTATTGGGACCTCATCAAGATAAAACCTTCTGCACAGTGATGGAAATAATCAACAGAACCAAAAGGCAACCAACGGGATGGGAGAAGATGACATATTGGATAAAGGGTTAGTATCCAAAAATCTATAAAGAATGTATAGGGGCGCCTGGGTGGCGCAGTCGGTTAAGCGTCCGACTTCAGCCAGGTCACGATCTCGCGGTCCGTGAGTTCGAGCCCCGCGTCGGGCTCTGGGCTGATGGCTCAGAGCCTGGAGCCTGTTTCTGATTCTGTGTCTCCCTCTCTCTCTGCCCCTCCCCCGTTCATGCTCTGTCTCTCTCTGTCCCAAAAATAAATAAACGTTGAAAAAAAAATTTTTAAAGAATGTATCAAACTCAACACCCAAAAAGCCCAAATAATCCAGTGACGAAATGGCCAGAAGACATGAATAGACACATTTCCAAAGAAGGTATCCATATGTCTAACAGACACATGCTAAGCTGCTCAATATCACTCATCATCAGAGAAATACAAATCAAAACCACAATGAGATATAATGTCACACCTGTCAGAATGGCTAAAATCAACAACTCAGGAAACAGAGTTGGGGAGAATGGGGAGAAAGGGGAGCCTCTTGCACTGTTGGTGGGGATGCTAACTGGTGCAACCACTTTGGAAAACAGTGTGGAGTTTCCTCAAAAAATTAAAACTAGAACTACCCTACAGCCCAGCAATTACACTACTAGGTATTTATCCAAAGGATACAAAAATGCTGATTTGAAGGGGCACATGCACCCCAGTGTTTATAGCAGTGCCATCAACAATAACCAAATTATGGAAAGGGTCCAAATGTCCATCAACTGATGAGTAGATTAAGAAGGTGCGGTATAATATACAATGGAATACTACTTGGCAATCAAAAAAATATGAAATCTTGTCATTTGCAACAAAGTGGATGGAGTTAGAGTGTATTATGCTAAGCAAAATAAGTCAGGCAGAGAAAGACAAATATCATATGATTTCACTCATATGTGGAATTTAAGAAACACAACAGATGAACATCAGGGAAGGGAAGGAAAAATAAAATAAAAACAGAGAGGGAGGCAAACCATAAGATACTCTTAAATCCAGAACAAAGTGAGGGTTGCTGGAGAGGAAGTGGGTGGAGGGATGGGTTAAATGGGTGATGGTCATTAAGGAGGGCACTTGTTGGAATGAGCATTGTGTATTATATGTAAGTGATGAATCACTAAATTCTACTCCTGAAACCAATACTACACTGTATGTTCACTAACTTGAATTTAAGAAAATAAATTAAAAAAAATGAATGAGGGATGAGAAAATGGAGCCAGAGAAAGAAAGAAAAATTCTTGAGAAAATTAGATGAAAGAAAGAAAAGAAAGAAAAATAGATACAAGACAAAGGAAGATTCAGGAACAGGATTTAATTTTTCATTATTTTTTTGTTGGTCCTCGTCTTCAAAAAAAATGTGATTTCTTTTGGGTGCATAAGACTGATGAGGGTTCTGTGCCACAGGAGGAAGGGAAAGGTTGTACCTTAAACAGGAGGTTATTGATGAAGCAAGATTTCAGGAGAGACTTAACCAGACGTTGGAGGAAATGGTTGTAATTTTCCATTTTAGCGGCAGCTGGAAGGACCTTCATAGTCACCTTCATTTTGGATTTTGGAAAGACCTGGCTTGAGATTCCTCTTGTCTCTCTGGACTTTTCCATGGGTTTCTATGCCCGGTTTCCATCAGCTGCTGCAGCTCAGGATGTATGCTGGCTGGAGTAGGGAAGAAAGGAAATTGAGGAAGACTTTGGTGAAAGGGATCCAGCATCTGCTTGCCTCTGGGAGCTGACTCAGATGCTCAGCATCTCCCCACACCCAGCTTGTTGTGCTCGGGTTTTGTGCTTTCCTGTGGAGTCCTCTTTATTTTTCCCCCTGAATCAGAGTGGGTTGGGAAATATAAACACAGGAATCATGACAAACTTGTCCATGTGGGAAAGAAAAGATGTCACTGCAGTTTTAGTGGAGCGTCTGGGTAGCAGTTACAGCAGAGAAAGAACGAGAAGGCTTCATTAGGACAAAAACCTTTACTTCTTTTTTCTTTTTTTCAGTAAACAAATGTTCTTTGGTCTTAGGTGGAAATTCAGAGATGAAAAGGCCAAGTTTCCTGTCCTCAAGAAATTGCTGGTGTGATCAGGTCGAGTTGTAAAAATATGATCCACCAAGAACCAAGATGCCCTGGAGAGGAAGCCAATTTGCAGGTAAGTTATGTGCATCCCCTCCCACCCCAGCTTGAGAACTGGGGATCCGGGGACAAATGACGAGAGAAGTCTGTTTGGCGGAAGGAAGTTTCAGCACGCATAGAGTGGGGTGACTGATTTTTCGACAGCAGCTGAAATAAAAAGAATAGAAGAAAAAAAGCAGAAGTGAAAAAGACTCTTACTTCTTCATTCAATATTTATGGGCCTCCTACTATGGGCCAGGCATGGGTGAAAAGCCTTGCATGACATGTATGGGGAGGGAGTGATATCTCCCTTGTGCAAACTCAGAAAAATCTCGCAGTATCTGGCCCACTGATCCTCATCCTGGGATCCCTAGACCTCCAGAAGTCCAAGAAGGGAGTCGTGATGGATCCGTGGTTATTTTAAATGTCTAAACCTGAACTGAAGGTATTTCAGTATGACCGAGTATGGAGGGGAGGGTGGGAGTGGCTGTTGCAAGATGTGAAAGAGGCCATTCCCCTTCTGAAGAATGAAATACTTCCAGTTCTCCAAGATGTCACGCTCTGGGTGTGTGACACGCATTACATCCCTTGTGCCTTCTTCCTAGGCAATTCTGAGTCCTTTAAGACTTGGAGCAGGTGCCATGTTATCAGGCCCAGGCAAGATCATGTTTCTCTTCCATATCCCATACACCTAGCGTTTTCCCTGTCAAAACCTTGATCGCTCCCAGTATATCGGAACTGTTCCCATTGGTGTTCCCCATAAGACTGCAAGACCCCCAGCCATGGGATTATCTGTGACTCATGGCCCAAACTCCAGCATCCAGCATATGTTCCACCTAACATAATGCCCAGCTCATGGAGGTGCTTTATAAACACGTGTTTCATGAAGTTATAAGCCAGAGAAAGAGCAAGAGGGTTTCATCTGCCTAAAAATTTTACTTCTGCCTTTTTCCTTTCTTTTAGTTTCCTTTCAGCTGCTGTAAAAGACCCAGCCACCTCACCTCACACTTTGTGTGTTCAAACTTCGTTTTCCAGCACATACTTCTCCTTCAGTTTTGTCTTAGAACCCTTAGTTCTCAGAGCTGGGGGACCATGTAATTCATCCTGCAAAATATCTTCCTCTTCAGAAGAACTTGGCCTGACACTGCACGGGGCAGTGGAAAGAGTGCCAGCCAGAGGACCCAAGAGTTGCTTTCTGGATCTGGCTCTGCCACTGATTCATTCAGTGACCTCTACTACTTACTTGCCTTCTTGGAGCTTTACCTCTTTTGTAAAAAGAAGGAGTGAGCGGGGATTGGATACCAGGTGGGAAGTAGCATAGTATGGGGAAACAGACAGGAACATTGTGGAATCACATACATCTGGGGTAGGATCCCCCTACCCCACATGTCCTCTTTGTTGGTAACTTTCCTGAATCAACGCCTCCTGTGTGAAAAGGGAATGAGGATCCCTGGCTCTTTAAGCCATCGTGAGACTATGCGGGCAAATGTACAAAGTGCCTGTCATATGGTAGCTAATGAACAAATCACATTAAGCTTCTTCACCTCCAGGGGTCTTCCCATTTTCATATTTTCGTATTCTAGATTTATATACACAATCAATCTCAGTCAACATTTTGCCTCCCCTCATATAGTTATGAAAATACTTTATCCGTTTAACCTTTTCTTATTCGTTCACTTAAAAATACTTATTCCAGGGATGCCTGGGTAGCTCAGTCATTTGAGTGCGGGACACTTGATTTTGGCTCAGGTCATGATCCCCGGGTCGTGAGATTAAGCCCCATGTTGGGCTCTGCCCAGAGTGTGGAGCCTGCTTAAGATTCTCTCTCTTTCCGCTACTCAAGTGTGCACATGCACATGCATTCTCTGTCTCATCTCTCAAACCAGGAAACTCTTAACTATAGAGAAAAAGCTGAAGGTTCCTGGAGGGGATGTGTGGGTGGGGATGGGTATGATAGGAGATGGGGATTACGGAGTGCACTTGTTGTGATGAGTACCGGGTGTTGTACGAAATTGTTGAATCACTATATTATACACCTGAAACTAATGTAACACTGTATGTTAACGAACTGGAGTTTAAATAAAAACTGGAGGAGAAAAAATTTAAAAAGATAAAAATACTCCATTTATTCATTCAATATTTTAATAACTCACTTGGGAAAAAAAAATCCTACCTCTGCTCTCTAAGTATTGGCTAAGTGATCCTAGAGTAGTGGTCCTCAAAATTTTTGGTCTCAAGAACCCATTACACTATAGAAAATTGTCAAGGAACCCCAAGAACTTTTGTTTACATAGGATGTATTTATTGAGATTAGACATTAGAACTGAGTGGGGTGCCTGGAAGGCCCAGTAAGTTAAATGTCTGACTTCCCCTCAAGTCATGATCTTGTGGTTCATGAGTTCGAGCCCTTGCTGACAGCTCAGAACCTGGAGCCTGCTTCGGATTCTGTGTCTCCCTCCTCTCTGCCCCACCCCTGCTTGTGTGTGCACTCACTCTCTCTCAAAAATAAACATCTAAAAAAGAGAAATTAGAACTGGGTAATTATGAGACGATTTATTAATTTATTTTAAAATGACAGTATTCCATTTCATGTTTATAGAAATGGCATTTTAATGAAGAATAATTATATTTTATAAAATAAAAATAATTAGTCAAAAGGGTGGCATTGTTTTATATTTTTCAAATCTCATTAATATCTTTTTTAATATGAAATTTATTGTCAGATTGGTTTCCATACAACAGCCAGTGCTCATCCCAACAGGTGCCCTCCTCAATGCCCATCACCCACCCTCCCTTCCCTCCCACTCCCCATTCACCCTCAGTTTATTCTCAGTTTTTAAGAGCCTCTTATGGTTTGGCTCTCCCCTTTCTAACTTTTTTTCATTAATATCTTATTTAATAGAAGACTGGATTCTCACATCTGCTCTGAAGTCAGATTCTGTGCAGTGTAATGTTTTGTCAAAGTCTGTGCAGAGAACCCGGTCTCACACAGATAGGTAAAGTATAGGAGTCATTTTAATAATCTTATCAGACAATTGTGGATGTTCTTCTTTGATACTACACCAAAACTTGACAAGTGATAATTTCTTAAATGTTAGTTACAGTGTGAAATCTGAAACCATATCAGTGAGCTTTTCACATTCTACTGCACTGAAATCCACTGGTCTACCTTTCCTTTGAGTGGATTTTTTTTCTTTTTTTACCCACGCATAACATTTTAACATCATGCACTGGTCATATGGAAAATATCAATTCACTGAATTATGCAGATCTTCAGAATGTTGACTCATTTCATTATACAATACAAAAAATCACATTCCTTATTATCACCACCAATCTCATCAGAATGTGAGTATTAGAATGTTGTCAAGCTCATGAATGGCAGATACACATTTTCCAAAATTTAAATTCTTGCTTGAAAGCTTGAGTTTAACCATTGGCAACAAATGCCATGAGTTGTTTTTTATGGAAATGGCAGGCTCTTTTTATTCAATTTTAAGAAAATGTATGACATATGCCCATGTCTAAATAGCCATAGTTTGTCAGTCTCTCTTACAAGTAATACAAATATTTTTTATTGCTCCCTCTTAAAGCATGTTTGAGTGCAACTGAGTTTTATTTTTATCTTTTAACTGTGAGTGCACGGTGTTAAAGAATACAACTATTAATACAGTTTGGTGCCACTGCCTTGACTCGTGCTAAAGCATCAGCTGTTTACTCACGATGGCTTCTCGCCATCAGTCAACACAGTGTCAGCACAAATGTCAACACAGTAAAAGAAGCAATACTTCTTTCTATTATTATGAAAATAGTTTTTACCTCAGAGACCCCCTGAAAGAATCTTGGGTATTCCCAGGGTCCATAGACCACATTTGGGAAACATTGCTAGTATTTTTTTATTTTAAAAGGTGAGCTAGCCTCAAATGTGGACTAGACATCAAGCATAATTTGAAAGCATTTCTCACTTTTCTTTGATAATGACCATGGCTTCTTTTCCAGATGACATCTGCCTAGTATGTAATTGGTGACTACATCCAAGTAAACATGTGGAAAATGAGAGCAAGTGGGTGTGTGGGCTCAGAGGGAATTGCTTGTTTGGAGGATGATGGGAGAGCACAGTTCTGGAAGGAGTTCAGTTCTATGAGTGTATATTTCTGGTCTTCAAAAGATTACCACATACATGCTGTCATACAATTTATAATGTGCCTGAGGGAGGTAGCTTAATGTAGAGAAGGAACATGGGCTTTGCACTCAGCCAGTCTTGGGTTCCTATACCAGCTCTGTTGCTACTGTCTATGTGATCTCTACCAATTAACTTTACCCTGCTAAGCCTTGATTATCCCATCTGGAAAATGAAATTACTGCTTAGAATAATGTGATGTTAGGCATTTAAAGGATGGGACATTGAGTGGATGCTCTGATGTACCATACTGACCCCCCTTCAGGAATACACTTGTTACTGCAGGGAGTGCTGCTGAAGACAGCCCTCAGTGTCAGTCTTGGTGAAAAAAGAAAACTGCTTTGCCCAATGTCACAACACCTCTTAACGGGCAGCCTGCTTCCAATGACTGATCAATAGCCTGGCTACCTCATCTCAACTTGGTACATTTCTGAAAGGCCATCTCAGCTCCAGTACTCCTCATGGGGTCAGCTGATGTCTTTGTTGGACTGTATTAGAGCTCAGTTTCTCACTCTGCCCAACCCTGTGTCCCTCCCCTTCCCTTCCACAGGTGTCATCCTAAGTCTCCTGAATAGAGTCCTGTATGCTAATCTTCAATTCAGATTCTGGTTTCTGGTGAGCGCCACCTGATGCCGATGTTCTATTAATGTTGTAATTATTATTCATGATCCTCCACTCCCTATGATGGTGTGTGGGCTCTGGTAGCTAGGGACCCTTTGTGTGCTGATCCCTGGTGGTTGTAAGAGGAGGGTTTTGAAACTGGAGCCAGGAGAAGGCTGAATTCATCTTCACCAATTAGGAGGGAGTGAATATAGTTTGTGGGAAGGAAGAAATGGAGTTGTAATGGGAGGAGAGATGGGGAGGCTGGGAGAGAAAAAGACAACAAGAACCACCCCCTTGGAATAAGACTAAGAGGAGACTGGGGGGGTTGGACATGTCTGGTGAGGATTTTTATATAATAGATTCTGGAACCACCATGTTTGGGTACAAGTCCCTGCTCTGACATTTACTTTCTCTTTGAGCAAGTTGTGTTATACCTTTATGCCTCATTTTTCTCATCTGTAAAGTAAGAATATTAAGAATACCTACTTCAAAGAGTTGTTTTGAAGATTCAGTGAGCTCATTGGAAATAAAAAATGAGAACTAATTTTTTCCATATTTTTATCACTATCCAATGGGAACTTAGAGAAGCATGCAAAATTACAGTAATAATGATGTAGATGTACATAACCTCAATAGTTTCATTGAAGACAGAGTCTCTAAGACTGTGTAGGAGAAAGAAGTGAAGTCTTTGCAGAAGAAGGAACATTTGAGAGATTGTAGAATCAGTAGAAGCTTGCCAAAGAAGACAAGTATGGCAGGGCAGACAGGATAACACCTGCAAAGGCTTAGAGATATGATAATTCTGGAGACCATGGGGATTTCTACTGTTACTGATTTGCTCTGATGGAAAGCTACAGTCTGCAGGAGGAAGTGAGTGGCTGGAGATGACATGGAGAATTGTGCAGCCCCCAACCAGCTCCACTGGATCCTATATGTCAGCTGGGATTTCATCCTGTGGGTGCAAAGTAGCACAATTACAAATATATTTGAGCAAGAATGTTTTACTAAAGTATTGTTTGTAACAGCCAAAGACTAAGTGTAAATTTAGTATGTTTAAGTATGGGATTGATTACATTTAATTATGGGAATTTAAATGGAATACTATGCGATCATGAGAAAGAATGAAGCAGAAAGATATATGTGCAGACATGGGACAGTCTCCCCTTTCTACTTACAGGAGACCAAAGGATGATGTAGAGCACAGCATAGAGTGTCCGTTCATCTGTATAAACACATGGTGTACATGGAATGTCTTTGGCAGAATACTCAGAAATCAGTGACAGTAATTGCCTTTGGAGATGGGAACATGCTGAATGGTCTGGAGTGGAAGAATATTATGGAATGAATGCTTGTGTACCCCCAAGGTTCTTATGTTGAAGTCCTAACCCCAAAGTGGCTATATTTAGAAGTGGGACCTCCAAAGAAGAAATGAAGGTTAAATGAGCTCATAAAGATAAGATCCTTATCCAATAGGATTAAGGTCCTTTTAAGAAGAGACATCAGAGAACTCTCTCTCACTCCGCCCAGGCACTGAGAAAAGGCTCTGTGAGGGCATAATGAGAAGGCGGGGGAGAGCTCTCACCAGAAACCGAATTGGCAGGAACCTTGATATTGGACTTCTATCTTCCAAGACTGTGAGAAAATAGATTTCTGTTGTTTAGGCCACCCGATCTGTGGTATCTTGTTATGGCAGCCAAAGCAGACTAATGGAAAGAGAGACTTACTTTTAATTGTAATTCTTTCCTTTATATTATAGATAGTTTTAAATTATTTGTGTTCCTAGGTTTCACCAGCTTATGAAAGAGCCACTAAATTGAGAGAGTAGGAAGCACCTACCCTTTCCTTCACGAGAATTTCAAAGGTCCCAGTTGTCTCCTTTCAAGCCTCTTCCCCTGTCTTGACAGTGGGCTGGAGGTCATGTCTTCCCCAGAGTACTGCTGTTGCAGACATCTCTCTGATGCCTGCAAGACTCCAGAAGTAGATGCTGCTGTTCCTTCATAATTTCATCTTGGGCATCAGTGTTGCCCCGTTTGCCTTAGCTTTGCCCCAGGTTGGCCTGGGTAGCACAGGAGCAGCAGCAAAACAGTAAAGAGTACTGATTTCAGAGTTAGCCAAGCTCATGATTGAGACCTTGGCTCTGAACCTTATTAGTGGACTTGCATAGCCATCTATGAAACTTCTCTGAGCCTCTGTTTTTTCATTTGAAAAAGGAGAGACCCATTATGAAGATTAGTAATGAAGCATAGAGTGTGCCCAGCACCTAGTAGACACCCATTGTGGCAGCTGTTATTACAAATGTCAGGGTTATTTTTCTTGTCTCCTTTGCAGCTCTTGAAAGTGACTTTGCCAACCCAAGAAACACCAATGTTCATTCTGTCCCTGATTAGTAGGATTGCTTCCTTGCTTCCCCTGTATCCAGACTATAACTTCTTACTCTTCCTGTTTTGTTATGGCTTCTAATTTTGAGGAATTTGGGATACATTTTTTCTGGGCTGGTTGGAGGACATTTATATAGGAGTACCAGTAGCCACAGATAACTTTTTGCTGACCGTAACCACCAGACACTGATTTTCTTTTAACTTACAGTTATGTCCTGTTCAACCTACAGTTTGGGGGCAACCTTTGAATGGACTACCTTTGAGAACTTAATACTCACTAACTTGGAGGAAGCATATTCCACAATTTTTTACTTGTCTCTCAGGCAGATAGTTTAATGAAATAAGAAGGTTGGCTTTGAGGTCAAATGTTCCTGCATTGATCTTGATTTTGTCTCTGCTAGTTGGGTGAACTTGGGCAAGTTATTTATCTGGTTCTGTCATCTGTCCAATGGAGGTAGTTCCTCTCTCGCAGAGTGGTTGGGAGAACTCAATGAATTATTAAATGTCAAGTATACTTATACAATGCTTAATATGTATTATAGAACTAGTAAATGTTAGTTCCCCTTTTATCTACTTGCAAATAAGAACACTGTTGGCTTTCAGAGGTGTGCTAGAACATCTAAGTCAGCATGGGGATTGAAGTTGGTCTCCTCCACCTCCAAATTAAAATTAAGTTGGGTACAGATTCTTTAAAATTTTTTAAAAAATTTTTATTATTTTTTTAATATAATTTATTGTCAGATTGGCTTCCATACAACACCCAGTGCTCGTCCCAACAAGTGCCCTCCTCAATGCCCATCCCCCACTTTCCACTCTCCCCCACCTCCCATCAACCCTCAGTTTGTTCTGTGTAGTTAAGAGTCTCTTATGATTTGCCTCCCTCCCTCTGTTTGTAACTTTTTTCCCCCTTCTCTTCCATGGTCTTCTGTTAAGTTTCTCAAGATCCACATATGAGTGAAAACACATGGTATGTGTCTTTCTCTGACTGACTTATTTCAGTTAACATAATACCTTCCAGTTCCATCCACGTTGCTTTAAATGGCAGGATTTCATTCTTTCTCATTGCCAAGTAGTATTCCATTGTATGGAAAGAGCCTAAATGTCCATCATCTGATGAATGGATAAAGAAGATGTGGTTTATATATACAATGGGTGCAGATTCTTAAATGTACCCAGTTCACACTGTAGATTAGAGAGCCACAGCTCATTTTAAGTGATAAACAGTAAGCCTTTGGAGTCAGTTGTGTGAATAGCTTTCAACAATTTTACAAGGGTATCTGTTAAGAAATTCTAAACAGGAATTGTACGCACATCTTTAAAATTATCCATTCGCTCTGCCTCTTCAATGATTTAGAAATATTTTATTTTGTATTGACATATTTTTGTAAGCTATCCCAAATTCGTTGTGGCAAGAGTAGCAGTATAGAACACATAAACCAAACAATGAAATGAAGTACAATAAATGAAAGAGCCAAAGAAAGGATTTGTCCAGGGCAACTTTCTGCCTCGATGTGTGTTTTGCATCTTAATTATCCTGAAAGCTTTGAGAGAAACATGCCATTTTAATGACCAAACACTACTTGACCTTTCTTTTTTTTTTTTCTACCCACAAAGAAAACATCTAAAGAACAAAACTTTCTGATATGGAACAAATTCTTATTTTTCTCTGGCACATCATTTATGGTCTTGTCAAAGACAGAGGAAGAAAGGCTTGCTGAGGGTCATGGGAGCGTGTGGTGCTTGAGAGGCACCTGGCATTCCTGGCTCTGTCTCCTACTGTGGCATAGAGTTGTGTGGAGAGCTGGACGTTTTCAATCACACACTCGCTTAGTCTGTAACATTAACCCTATGAGCCTTCTCCACTCCTTCCATAATATTTGCTGTGTATCTCCTTCCCCAACCCTGGGCTGATAGAACAAACTAGTAGAATCAGTTGACACAACCTCTATCAGAAGCAACGGAGCTCGTCTTATCCAGAGCCAATAACATACAACATACAAGATGGCTGAACTCCAAGGTTGCTGCACATTAACATACAAGAGGGAAATTATCAGTGGAGAAATACAATCAAGCCATGTGGATGGGTGACAAGAAGTCCTTTGGCCAGAGGAACAGATTGCATACCAACGCTGCCCTGGCTCACTGCCCTGAAGAAATACATAGCAATCCACACTCGGGGAAAATTCCATGAAATAGCAGAGCAGAAACCTCCTGAAGCCAATGGCAGCACACTCCAAGAAAAACATCCAATGAACCAAACCCCAAACAACGCAGACCTCAGAAACGTAAATAAAAATTAACTGAAAAAGGAAACCTTCAGAGTCTTGGGAAGGAACACAACAGATTAAGTGACCACAAAACACTAAAACACCAACTAGTTATTTACCCACTGCTTTGTGGTAAATACAAGGCCCGTAGTCTCCAGGAGGTTATTTCTGGGCGCCAATGACTTAGCACATAGGCCAGCAAAGAGCATGGACTTTATTTTCCTTCCCAGGGCAAGTGGCATTTATAATGGTCCTGAGAACCAGAAGGAAGTTCCTTTGAACCTCTTAGTCTTATAGCTATTTATAAGGATGAGAGAGGAGCAGAGAGTGGGAAAAACATTGGGGTTAAAGTCAGAAGCCTTGGGTTTGTGTGCCCTGCCCCTCACTAACTCTCCTATCCTGGGCAAGCTACTAAACCATGCTGAGTTTCAGTCTCCTCATTTGGAGAGATGAATGGATAATAGTGATTTGTCCCTCACAAGGTTGATATGAATATTAAATGTAAAAAGGGATATAAAGAGAACTTCATAAGAGGCAAACTACACCAAGACAGCCAGTTGTTCCTATTACTGTTCTACTTCATTTATGTCGGATCATAGGAGAATTAGCATCTACCTACTTTGGGTGAATTTCTTGATAGCTGAGATGTGCCCCTTTGAGCATCTATTCCAACCAGTTTGGTTAAATCTATAACCATTCACCTCTTTTAAAAGATTATAGAATGCAGATTAGAGTTTTCTTGATGACTTAAAATCAAAGTTATAAACACCTGCTGTTGTTCTAAGTAGCACTACCGTTCTGTGTGTTTGTTTTGGATTTTTTTTCCTTCTGGGAGTGGACGCATAGCCTCAACCACTGACCTGTCTTAATAGCTTCTCCTACCTCTATTCTGCTTGTCTATTTCCAATTTAGTCAAAACCAGATAACCAACCTCATTAAAAATGAGTGCTAACTCTGAATCAGGGAGTCTCTATTTAGAATCTTTTTTTTTTAATTTTTTTTCAACGTTTTTTATTTATTTTTGGGACAGAGAGAGACAGAACATGAATGGGGGAGGGGCAGAGAGAGAGGGAGACACAGAATCGGAAACAGGCTCCAGGCTCTGAGCCATCAGCCCAGAGCCCGACGCGGGGCTCGAACTCACGGAGCGTGAGATCGTGACCTGGCTGAAGTAGGACGCTTAACCGACTGCGCCACCCAGGCGCCCCTCTATTTAGAATCTTAGTAAGAAAATATGTGGTGTTCACGCGGGGACTTTGAAAGCACCACAGTGGAGCTCAAAGATCATTTTTCTGGCTTGAGATTAGAGAATGGCAGGTGTTCGACAAGCTGACCTCAGGGTGAACATGTGCCTGCGTTAGGAATATTTTGGATGGATTTGGTCTGCTCACGTCTCTCTCACATTTTGATGTAACTGTAAGTGTGATAATGGTCATTTTACAGTCAGTGAAGAGTGAAGGCTGAATCAGAAGGATTAACATGAGGGACAAGGAAGTGTCTTGAGGACTTGTGGAGCATGCCTGCGTGTGTCAAAATGTGTATGATATCTTAGACTGTTTTGAATAAATTAAATTCCCTATTTAGGCCCAGAAACGTTCAGTTCAGCAAAATCAGTTATTGGATTGATTACTTCTCTGGACTGACTCACTGTTTTATTAATTTTCCCTAAATAAATTGTTGTTTTAGCACCATCACCTCTCGCCATGATGGAATCATGATAGAATCACAGAGGTTTCCTAGTAGAGGAAACCTTCCAGGTCGTACAATCTTCTGGCTTCCATACACGACTCTGAAGACCCATGTTGGTCCTGACAAATTTTCACCAGTCTGTGGAATGATAAGAAAAAAATATGGAAAATAGGACAATGCAGCATTCTTTTCCTAAAATTAACTCATCCCATTTAAAGTGATGTCTTGTGTTCTGATGTCTTTCTCTTCCTTCTCTTCTGGTGTCCTTTACCCTTTTGTCTGAGATGATTGTAATGGTAAGTAGCTGTTAACCTGAAAAATGCCTATTCATCAAATAACAGAGTTGACCGTGCTATGTTAGGCTCCTGGTCTGTGGGTGTTTTGTGTGGTTGTTTGATCTCTGGATTTCAGAAATGTGAGAACTACAGATCTAGACCAGCTCCTTCCATTTTCAGACGAGGGAACAGAGACTCTGAGAAAATTTACACAACTGAAGTTCACACAGCGAGGAAGTTGGAAAGCTAAGACCAGAGCCTGGACTTGCTGCTCTGTCTCCTTCAGGGCTGTGTCCTTCCATAGCTAGAATGTCAGTATTATTACCAGTTCTGTGGGATGTCAGTATTATTACCGGTTCATGAGACTCTGGAAGAGGAAGGTAGTGGAGAAAAGGGAGCCTCTCTTTCTTGACCATGATGATGTGCCTGACCCAATGATGCTTCATGTGTATTATTTCCTTTATTCCTCCAACAGCCCTAAAAAGAAGCTAAAATTGGACGCATATTATAATTCAATGCATTATTGAATGCATGTAACGAGGAAAACCACGTTCAGAAATGTGAGCCAATTTGACTCAGAATCCATCAAGCCATATTACCACCAACCTCCATGTCGTCCGACAAGCATTTGAGTGGCTTCCCTGTACAAGGTAAGTCTAATGCTAATGTGAAGATTTTAGCAAATTATAAAGTGATGAACGAAGATCTCGTAATTTTTTTACTATTCCTCTCAAACAGTCCTATGAGGCTGGTTATTATCATCTCCATTTTATAGATGAGAAATACGCAAAGAGCATGTAAACATTGCTGAGCTGAGGCTGGCTTCCTGACTCCTCATCCTGGCCTCTGTGTTCTACATTCACTATGTTAGGGATATCTTATTCTGGAGAAGAAACATGGTGCACCAGAAACACTTCAGTCCACAAAGGATTACGAGCCAATCGGCCATAATTGTTGCTTTGAAAAGGCAGGAGCAAAAGTAGAGTTGATGGAGATTCCAGGCGTGAAAGGGTCGTAAGTTCTGGGCTTTCCAATAGTAAGCCATCCTCCTCCAGATGATTTTAATAATCTCCAGCACATGTGTTCTAACCCCTTGATGCTGTACAATATGTGTAACCAAATAAAAGATCGCTCCAGATTCGGAGATTTACTGTTTGTGATGGGAAAAGGCCAACCAGATGACATCATTTATATTCCAAATATGAGCTGCTGCCAAGGCTGGTGATGTTAAGCTGGAGAAATTGATCCTCAACGTTATTCTGTGAAGGAAAAAAGAGAAAAGATCTTGGCTGAGACAGTATCTTTTTGTTATTTATGTGAGTATGAAGACTAGTTTCATAAACTTCTGTTGTAACTAGGATTGCTTATGTCCGGTGTGTGGACTGTTTAGACACACAATGACGTCCATATAATTAAACTTACCAAGTTGGGTGATCAGAGTGACCACTTGGTTGTTGTTGTTGCCGGATGGATAACCGATGAGGGACTGACCTGAGGCTTGTCTGCTCCAGCAGACAGGGTATCCGAGCGGTGGTCACTTGTTCAAAAGCAAAGGTGCCCAGTTTGTCATGGTGGAGGGCAGTGGACTCTGCACCCATTCCCCAGCTTCTTCCTCACATGTGATTATTTTCTAGCATCCATATTCTCCACCACCATGAAACCCAGGGAAAGTTGACACCATTTTCAGTTTCAACGGTAGATCTTGATTAATCTAAATTAATAAACGCATGGCATTCTCCCCATGGCCGGTGATTCAGGAGTGACTTCTGAGTATAATCAGCTAAGTGAAAGGACTTAGGTTCCATGCTCGAGGAAGTGGGTTTTCCCTCTCTTTCTGGATAGATGATGGCAGAAGCACAGAGCCCCCCATTGCTAATGGCATCCATTTTACAATCGCAAGGAGGAGCAGGTTTAGAATGAAGTCAGTGTTGAGGATGGCTGAATGGAGAGATGGAAAAAACCAAAATGCTTGATTATATCATTCAGCCTCTGTGCTGTGCTTTCCCTGTCTCTGGGCTTCCTTTCATATACTATATCATTTGCTTATTATTTAAGCCAGTTTGAGTTTCTATTGCTTGCCCCTGAAGGCATCCTGATTGGGAGAGGTGCACATTTGCTTCCTGAGGTCCATTGCACATTTGAACCACATTTTCGTGGTGTTTTAAAGATAGAGCCTTGAATTTATGTCTAAGGACTTTATGCGTCCAGCTGCCACCACACTCAAAGTGGTCTAAAACAGAAAGCACTCGCAACATTGCCTGGCTTCTTGATCTTGACCCTCCCAGCCTCATGTCCAACCCTTCCAGCCTCATCTCTAGCCATGCTCATCAGCCCCTCTACAGTCTTTCAGTTATCCTAGTGTGCCATCCGGTCTCTCACCTCTAGCCTTGCTCACGCTTTTTCCACTGACTCTATGGATCTCCTTGACTGCCTTTTCCCCATACTCCCGCTCCATCAAACCTTGACTTAGGCACCATTTACCCTGGGCAGGCTTCCCTTCATTGGTCCTTCTAATATTTCCCTAGCGCCTTACTCATCCCCTATCAGAGCACTTTCTACTCTATATGGAAATGACCCTGTTGGACTGTGGGTCCAGTGAGGACAGGAAACATCTGTTCTGTTTACGGTTTTGTCCCCAGGGCTTAACACATAGTTGGTACTGCATAAAATATTTGTTGAAAGAATGATGAATTAATTACTTAAAGCTATTCAAACATTCTGCATTGCCTAGTGCCCAAGTGCCTTAATATGGCTTTCAATGATCTGGCCCTGACTTCCTGTCCAGACCCCTCTCCCGTTACTCACCACTAATTTTTTTTATTTAAAGCGCACTGATTCACACGTCCTCTGCCCTTTCATGTCTTACTGCCCCTATGGGCATTTGTTACTTCCTGAAACTACCCATTGTTGTGGAGCTCTGCTTCTTTAGTTGGGAGATTGCTGTGAAATAGTGAAAGGAATTCAAACAAACAAACAACAACCCAACAACCCTGGATTCAAATTCTGCATAGCATCTTCTCATTCGTGTAGGGTTGGACAATGTACTTAATCTGTCATCTACAACATGGGGGCAAAATTGTGCCCAACCAGGTTGTTGTGAGGATAAATCAGGGAATGGATAAGAAGTCACCTGGCATAATACTTCTTGTGTTAAGTTCTTCGAATAACCCTGCATGCTGAATCATTGTTGAAGTCTGACTTCTGGTTTCAGAATCAACCACCAATTTGATTCTAGGTTGCTTTGAAAAAGTAAAATCAAAGAGTAAAAATTGACCATGGGTTCAGACTTCAGGAAGAAAAAAAGGTTTGAGAGGGAGTAAAGTGGCATTGCGGGGTCTTTATTCTCTACTTTAAAGTCTGAAGAGTCTGGGGTTAGCAGGAGTACCGTTTGAGAAGTTATTTGGTTTGGCTAAAATGGTCACGTTGTCATGGGAGAACCTGAAATTACCAGGAAGTTTTTGAGTTCCCACAGTTTCAATTACAATTGCTGTGCCCACGGAGCGATCCTTCAAGGCCAAGTGGGAACACAGTGGCAGGTGTTCAGTGGTGCTTTTAAGATGCTGCTAGGTAAGAGTGAAGAACTAGGTAAAAGCCCATTAAAAGCTTTCCCAAATGGGAGGGAACCACATTGTCTAGATTCACAGAGTGAGCTGGACTTACAACTCTTTCCCATAGTACTGGGTTCTATTCTTTGACCAAGCTCCTAGTTTTTGATCCCTGGCTTCTGTTCTACGCCTCCTGTAGTTTGGGGTAACTTACCTATTCAACAACTAGCTTTCCCTAGAGATATTTTGGAAGAGTAGGGGAAGGAAGGAGCTAGCTTCCAGAAAGGGGTACAGAAATTAGATGCTGCATCTAAACAGAACCTTTCTTTCACTTAAATATCTTCATGGCTGAGCGGAAGGGAAAAAATGTGTGTTTTGGAACCAGAAAGCTGGTTTTGAATGTTGGCTCATCCATTAATTGACTATATGATTTGGGGCATGCTACTTGGCCTCTTTGAGCCTCAGCTTTTTCATCTGTGAAATGGGCCTAATATCTGTCTTGCACAGTCTTGGTGGTAATGAAATGAGACCACGGATGCAAAACATTTAGCAGAGTGCTTAGGAGGTGTTCAACAAAGTCGACTTTATTGCTAATTTTTAAAATTATTATTTCCTATACATCAATGTCAGTTATGTCAGAGTGAGATGGCAGGTACAGTTTCCTTTGGACCTGGCTTATAAGCCAAAAAGGAAAAGAGATATAATCCAAAAAGTATCAGAATCATACTTTACATTGAACATTTCTGGCAGCTTTAGCCCTTATGAAGGTGGGCCAAGACAGTATCTTAGAATGTCAAGATGTAGATCCAGATTCTTCATTGTGCATGGAATGGAGTGAGGGTGCAGCGAGCTGTCTATGGAGTGAAGATTAAGAGTACAGAGAAAGACAGATACCATCTGTTTTCACTCTTATGTGGATCCTGAGAAACTTAACAGAAGACCATGGGGGAGGGGAAGGGAGAAAAAAGTTAGAGAGGGAGGGAGCCAAACCATAAGAGACTCTTAAAAACTGAGAACAAACTGAGGGTTGATGGGGGGTGGGAGGGAGGGGAAAGTGGGTGATGGGCATTGAGGAGGGCACCTGTTGGGATGAGCACTGGGTGTTTGTATGGAAACCAATTTGACAACAAATTTCACATTAAAAAAAAAGATAACCTTCAATTACCAAAAAAAAAAAAAAAAAGAGTGAACTCTCATGGAGATAAGGATTACATAGACAGAGAACGAAAAATAAAGGTGTAAATGGGAGTAGGGACATCTGGGTCCTGAGACCCAGTTTCCTCATTTGTAAGATAAAGAGGTGGCATAAGATGTGGCATAGAATAAAGAGGTGGCATAAGTGTCTCAAACTGTGCGTTTTCTAACTCTTTATATTTTCTAACTGGGATCAGAGGAAAGAGGAGATAAAAGGAAGAACAGAAGAGGGAGGAACTGAGTGCAATCACTGTGTGAGAGAGCAGGAATGGCCAGGATAAAGGTAGTGATATTTTGTGTCTTTGGTTCATGGACTCTAGCTAATGCTTAAGGTCTCTTCCAGGATTTTCTTTTCTTTTCTTTTCTTTTCTTTTCTTTTCTTTTCTTTTCTTTTCTTTTCTTTTCCTTTCCTTTCCTTTCCTTTCCTTTCCTTTCCTTTCCTTTCCTTTCCTTTCCTTTCTTTTCTTTTCCTTTTTTTCTTTCCTCTTCTCTTCTCTTCTCTTTTCTTTTTTCTTCCTCCTCCTCCTCTTCTTCTTCTCCTTCTCCTCCTCCCCCCTTCTCCTTCTCCTCCCCCTTCTCCTCCTCCCCCCTTTTCCTCCTCCTCCCCCTTTCTCCTCCTCCCCCTTCTCCTCCTCCTCCTCCTCCTCCTCCTCCTCCTCCTTCTCCTTCTCCTTCTCCTTCTCCTTCTCCTTCTCCTTCTTCTTCTTATTCTTCATTAAAGACCAACAAATAATGAAGTTTCCAAGAAGAATGTGCTCAGCTAAGCAAACATTTACTGAGCAGCAACAAGCAGCTATTGTACTAAGTACAAGGGGTATGAGGATGACTAGAATGTGGTCCATCACTCCAGTGATTCCTGTAGTTTAGTGGCAGGGACAGAGACTATGCTTGTAACCTCAACATAATGTGATGAGTCTGTGAAGGAAGCCCAGGGAACATGGAAGCTCTGAGAAAGCAACTTGATGGCAGATGTCAGGAAACACATCCTCAAGGAGGTGGTACCTCAACTGAGTCGTGAAGGATGAATAGGAGTCTGCCCTGTGAGGACAGATGAAGGACAGTGTATCCACTCAGAACAATGACCTTTGCAATCCTGGTTTATTCCTCTGCATCGCTCCTAGGGCAGCAACATGGAAATCATTCCAAATCGTTGGCTTGGGATGGTTTATTTTGGATGTGCTCATCACTGAATACATATTTTTCCAGGATTTCTGAGGAGATGGATTTCCATGTGTGCTGTGCTGCAGCGTGTCTCCTCAGGGTGTTTATTTACTGTGCTTTATTCCATAACCTAGCAGGGTGTCACAGCTGGAGGCAGCTGGTGGTAAATAAATAGCTTCCATTACCCAACCCCATTACCACCCTCCATCCTGCTTTGAAAACATGGTCTCAGCCCATGGGTTCCTCCACCCTCGGATCCATTGCAAAGTGTCAAATCCCTGTGGAATTGCAAGAGCGTTTCCTTTTAAAAATGAAATTAAGAGATAAAGCAAAGGACAACTTAAGGCACCAGGGAATTCAGACTCTAAAAAGATAGGCTTTCCTAGAGAAACCGGCTAAAGCATATAGGCTCCCTGATAGCAAAACAAAGTCACAAACAAACATAAACAAATCAAATTTATGTTGTGGTCTGCTATGAGGGGGATTTGGGAGTGACTCAATAACACATGGCTTGGTTGGGACTTTCCCATGTGCTCTTTGTTTTCACATATTTTGTCTTATGTGTGGTTCTGTGTTAGGTTTGTCAAACCAGCGATGGATGAATACAGAGCAAATGGGAGGGGCGAAGGCAGGGAATTAGCAACATCTACTTTCTGTCTGTCATGACGCTCATGTGTTGGAAGTTCTGATATGAATTCACAGTTTTACACCACATCCTTATCTCCAAAACTACAAGAAGTCAATAGCCCAGCCATTTTCACCAGTTCCTTCATGCATCGGACTCTCAGGCTTTCTGCTACATACAAGTAAAATGGAGGATATCCCGCTTATGCTCTGTGTGTGTGTGTGTGTGTGTGTGTGTGTGTGTGTTTTGGGTGGTGGTGGGGGGGTGCATGCAAGGAGACAGAAGGACTCAGACATTTATTAAGGATCGCCTTCTATTCCTGAGTTAGCAAAATCCAAGAAACCATTAAAAGAGCTAGAAGCATACATTTGAAAGTGGACACAGTACTTACCCATTTGGACATTTAAGACTTTAAAAAGGTCAAGGCATTTATCTGAGGGAGGAAAAAAATGGAATATCTATAATTTTCTCTTTACTTCCCATTTAAAAGTTTTTTTTAAATGTTAATTTTAACACATAGTATGTGGACATTTGCACACAAGTGGGGGATGGTAAGAAAGAGAGGGAAAGAGCTGTCAGCACAGAACCCCACGTGGTGTTCAATCCCATGAACCATGAGATCACGACCTGAGCCAAGATTAGGAGTCAGACGCTTAACCAACTGAGCCACCCAGGCGCCCCTCTTTATTTCCCATTTAATAGGAGAATTAGTGAGTGAATGATAAACTGGAATGAGAAATTCTTACAGCTTTGCCTTGGTAATATCCTCAGTAATATTCTTTTGCTAGGCAGGCATTTTTCTTGAAGTTAAGCTTGATAAGTCTGAGTGAATAGTTCTTGGCAAGGAACAGATCAGGATAAGACCAAAATATTGTCATAAAAACAGTTTCTATTAGACTCTGAGACATGCAAGTTAAGTCGGCTACCAGTTCTACTGGCACTTGAGCAATCAGAATGAATCCAGGAGAAAAAAAAAACAAAACTGGAAGCCTTGTAGAAATAAATGCTAGTAAATTTGAATACAATCTCCCTTCTGAGACTTTCCTGTTATCATCATAAACTTAACATCAGATGAGTTCACTAAGAGGTAAGGAGAAAAGGAGAGGGAGCAAGTGAAAGAAAATCTTCATAAAGGAATTGGATGTTCTGCCTTTTGGGAGAGATTCATTCTCCTCTTTGCTTTATAATTTTGTTGTTATTTGTTTATTTAGTTAAGTTTTAACGGCAGATGGTTCTTGGAACCTATGAAGTCTCGATATTACCGGGTACCAAACTTACTTCATGTTGCTCTAAACATTGAGACCAGAAAAGATTAGCCACAGAAATGTCGATGTGTATCTGAATGCTTTCAGAAAGCAAAAGGTTAGTGTGTGGGGGGCATATAAGCAAATTGCACATGCCCCCTTCTCTAAAAATGTTCACTTCCTGGCTTTTTCCAGGCAATTTGGAAATAAATTTACGAGAAAGTCCATGAAGCTTGAGATCCAGCCGTATGTACAGAAAGATGCTTTTATAATATTGAGAATATTGGCTTTTTAAAATATCTGTATATGCCACCATTAATTACATTAATTGCAAGCCATATTGAAGACAAAGACTAAGTAATCAAGTAGTCACATTAGAACATTTTGAGTTTTTGCGATTTTGTTTTTGTTTTATCTTTTTGTTGTCAATATATGTCTATTTCACTTACGGAAGATGGGTATTCAGGGTCATAAGCACAGGTGTGATCAAAACAGAATATCATTATTTGTGACTTTAGCTTTCTTCCTAAATTTATTGGGTTATAGTAGCGCCATGCTCTAGAGGTGCTTATATAATTTGTATCATTCGGCATATTCAGATCTATTGACTGATTCATAGGTGGCACAGAACAGCATGTATTAAGTTAAATGTTGGTTCCCTCCTCTGCCCCAGCTCTTTTTTCCCCTTTTCTGGCTGGGAAAGTAGAGTAGATTAGGAATCCGTAAAGATAAATGGAGGGTGAGATTAGTGAACAACTCCAGGTATGTTTTCTTCGTGTAGGCCAAAGGGATCAGACTTTATCTGCTTTGCAACTCTAAAGGCTTTGAGATCATAGAACATCCCATGACTCATAATCTCACCTAGGCTTTTTCTTTCCTTTCAAGCTCTAATAGCATGGCAAGAATCCTCATCGGTTCCTCTAACAGAAGAATTGCATGTAACCATCTGTTAACTCCTTTGCTCCCATGTTCCTCTTCTTGAGATAGCCGAGTGGCTTCACTACCACCTTGGGCATGTAACCTTGCCTTGTACATTGGGCGGAGGCCAGCCACTCCTACCCTTCTACAGAGTTACCACTGTCGTCTGCCCCCACGTTCTCGCTGAAGCATGCCATTTCTTACACTCAGTGCCTCTCTGCTGTTAGATTGTCAGATGGTGGGACTGTGTGGTGTAATCTGATCTTTTCTTAGAAGCTCTTTTTGACACTTAGTACCCAAGTGCCTCCTGGGTCAGGGTCAGGGTCACTGGATGTCCAAAGCATTGAGAGTATTATGGCATCCCTATCTCATGTGTAACTCAAAATAAAGTCAAAGTAAGCCACGAAACATAAACTGGTAAACTAGCCGAAATTAAAATCAGTCCCTCCTTTTAGATTATCCTGGATAACTGTACCAGAGCAGAGCTATTGTACATTGGTTCATTTAAAATTATTCATTCTTTCATTCATTCGCTTGTTTAGTCATTCATTCATGTATTTGGTCATTGATTAGGTATTCCTTTTTGAGCTATGGGTTCAGCTGGCTGCTATTAGAAAATCCAGCACTGATTGAGTCTCTCTCAGTCTTGCTCATTCCAATCCTCCCTCTTGGCCATGCTACCTGGTACACGCCTGCCTGCTACAGATTTCCTCTTACCATGCCCTCCATAAAGATGAATGATCTTAGAAAGGACTTTCTCTCTTGCCTCCTCTCTTGGTGGGGGTGGGGGAGAGAGGAGGTAATTACCCCGGTTAGTACTGAGTGGCTAATTAACCTTATGCCTTCTTGAACCTGGTGAGGTCGGTTTCCTTTTGCCTTGGATCTACGACCAAATTCACCTGATGCCTATATTTTGCAAAACTGTCCAGTGCTCGTCAGGGAAAGGAGGTCCATGGAGAGGAGATCTTATTGGGGGCCCTTGGGTAGCCAAGGATAAGCTTGAGACCAGCTGGGGTGGGTGGGTCCTGGAGGAGATGGTGCTTCACTGGGACCTGTACGTGTTAGAGGAAGTAGGAGTAAACACAATTTCTCACCCATGTTTAGGACTTTATAGTTTATAAGGCTTTCACATAATTTTCTAAGTATATTTTCACCACAGTCAATTTCACACTATCCTAATACTATCCCTATTTTGTAGAGGAGATATTAAATCCCAGAGAGCTTGGGTGACTCCCAAAGTTACCCAGATGGTAGGGAAAGCTTCATCGACTTGATGGTTTTGTCAAAGGCTGATCCATATTTGCGATCCAGTTTGGCCCATTTCACTTTATAAAACTTTTTTTTAAAGGACTGTTCTTTGTTCCTTGAATTTATTTAAGTTATTTGTACATATTTGTATTTATGTTCCATCTTACTCCAGACAAGATTTAAGCAAGCACACACATATCCCAAATGAATATGTGGGAACTGCATTTTTGAAAGATTTTGAGCCCAAAACCTCAAACGATTTGTTTAGTTTTTGGTCAACAACAAGGGCACTTGTATTTCCATCAGTAGGTTTGGGGGCTGGTTTGCTCTCGCAGGGGTCTGAGTAATGTCTAGCAAGGCCTCTTCTGTTGAAGCCCAAATACACTCACGTTGTACACTTAGACCCAGTCAGAGGAAGCCAAGACCCAGGAAGGCTGCCAGATGTTTACACTGCCTTTTCATGGAAAGCTAAGCTTTTAATTTTTGTTTGCTTATTTGTTGAGCTGTAGAAGGGAAGTTTGAACAAGGCCCATTCCAGGGCAATGAAGGGCAGAATGCTAAGAGGTACTGATGAAATACATGAGTGATCTCTGTGTGGGTGATGGTTTTGCTGTGTGATAACCAGAAAAACCTGAGGTCCCTGGAGGACAGGAGGGACAGGACCCTGGTTTTGGCTCTGTCACTTGGATAGCTATTGGACTGCTGGGCAAGTCACAGTCCTTAGGGAATATGGCTTTGCAGCCAAGGACATGGGCCCTGGAATTAGTGCTGGGCTTGAATCGCGGTTCCATGTGAGGCAAGGTGCATCCTATCCCTGAGCCCCAGGTTCTTCATCTATAAGTGAGGATCATATCTTATTGAACTCTTGTTAGAAATTAATGATATAATGGGGCATCTGAGTGGCTCAGTTGGGTAGGTGACCAACTCTTGATTTCAGCTCAGGTCATGATCTCACGGTTCATGAGTTTGAGCCCCGCATCGGGCTCGTCAGCACGGAGTCGGGTCCTCTGTCCTCCTCTCTCTCTGCCCCCTCCCACCATTAGTGCTCCTGTGCGCAATCTCTCTCTCTCTCTCTCTCTCTCTCTCTCTCTCTCTCTCTCTCTCCCCCTCCCTCCCTCCCTCAAAAAAAGAATTAATGATATAACCTAGGTAAAGCGTTTAGCACACTGCCTGCCACTTTACTGAAGCTCAGTTCTTTTGTCTACACGTGAGCCATAGGAAGCCTCTGGCTTTGATGTTCTTGGGATCCATAGTGTTGCCAGGATTGCTCTGGGCCACGTGCTTTCTCAAACGGCTACCCTTTTCTTGCCACTGAATGCTTCTCAGGGCTTTCCTTGTCTTTTCGCGTTGCTGTGACAACTAAGGCACCAACTTGAGGGGAGCCTGTCCCCGTGTGAATAAACACATTGATGGTATATATGTATCTTGGACGAGGACTTGTGGTCTGTGTCACCAAGGAAGCAATTTCCAGTGAGTCACAACATCAGCCACTGGCATTTGGGCACTGGAGGTCAGAAAATGCAAGGGGTGTATGTTTTAGGGGGCTTTTGCTGCCTTTTTTTCATACTTGCTTGTGCTGACCCCTCACAGAAAATGTCTTCTCCCCTCTTGCTCTGTATCTCAGTCCCACTGAGAGGCAGTAGGGAGAGGAAGAGCAGGTGGCGCTTTGTACTCAGATACCCCTGGATTCAGTCCTATTTATGCTATTATCGCCTAGTGCAACCTTGGACGCATGGTAAGCTATTTTGACTTCTCTGAGGCAGTGTGCCTGATTGTTAGAGCATGGATGATGGAACCAGAGTATTTGGTTTTAAATTCCGTCTCTACTGCCTATTGACTCTGTGACCTTCAACATGTTACTGACCTTGCCCTCAGTTTCCTCACACTTGCAATGGGGATAATAATAGCACCTCTCCCATTGCTTGTTATAAGGATTAAATAAGACACACACACACACACACACACACACACACACACACACACTAAATAAGTGATAAGTAGGAATATGTACATATATACATATGTATATCTATCATTTATTATATACATTTTTATTTATGTAAATATATATATGCATATAGCAGTTACAACAGTGTTCAGTGCATAGCTAATGCTAAATAAAAGTCAGCTCTCACCATAATCATCATCATTAAATTCCTTACTTGTAAATAGGTGATAATAATCCTGCTTCACAGAGTTGTGGAACTGCCTTATCTTTATTCACGCTCTCAGCCCAGCTCAGCTAGTCAGCTTCCTTCCTTCCTTCCTTCTTTCCTTTCTGCCTTCCTCCCTCCCTTCCTTCCTCCCTCCCTTCCTTCCTCCCTTCCTTCCTTCCTTCCTCCCTTCCTTCCTTCCTCCCTTCCTCCCTCCCTTCCTCCCTCCCTTCCTTCCTCCCTTGCTCCCTCCCTTCCTTCCTCCCTCCCTCCTTTCCTCCCTCCCTCCCTCCCTCCTTCCCTCCCTTCCTTCTTTCCTTCCTTCCTTCCTTCTTTCCTTCCTCCCTCCCTTCCTTCCTTCAGTCCTTCTTTCCTTCCTCCCTTCTTTCCTTCCTTCCTTCCTTCCTTCCTTCCTTCCTTCCTTCCTTCTTTCCTTCCTCCCTCCCTTCCTTCCTTCAGTCCTTCCTTCCTTCCTTCCTTCCTTCCTTCCTTCCTTCCCTCTCTTTGTCTTTCTTTCTTTCTTTCTTTCTTTCTTTCTTTCTTTCTTTCTTTCTTTCTTTCTTAACTCAAGGGTATTTTTATTTTTCCCCCAAACATTACTGTCTCAGGACATAAATTCAGATCAAGAAACAGTACAATTAGGACAATAGAATGTGGAGAACAATAGTTTAGAGTAATATATAAAATGTTTTTAGCTGGTTGAAAACAGAGCCATAAGAACTTTTTTCAAGAGTGAGAAAAAAAGGAACTTAGATTGAAAATCATATGAACAACCCTTTCAGCAATTCTGATAAATGCAGAAGCATGAGAAAACAACATAGACAAGATTTTTGCCCATAACAGTATTTTGTGATAGAAAATTTGTTAGACAAGTCTGGTCTCATTCATTGTTAACCATACTTGCATAAAATAATTGCATTTCATCTTGCTCTTTTAGCTAACCTAAAGGATTTATGATCCTTCTGGCCCACGTCAGTTACCTCTTTTGCCATCTTTGTATCCCCAGCATGTGATACCTTTTAGTAAAAGTTAAATAAGTTTTCTTAAAAGGATAATTAGGATCATCATTTTATACTTTCCTTTAAAATCCAAGCCTCAGCTCAGATCTACCTTTGCCTCACTGGAAGCCTGCCTAGGTTCTCCCACAGCAACTCTATCTCACCTTTCTTTATGTGCCTGGATGGGAATAAAAGCTATTATGGGAAACACAGTTTGCTCTTGATTAATAACCAAGATGGAAAGCTGTCCGCAAACATCCCTACTCCTGTCTTGCCTACAGCTGAGATTTCCCAGTCCCCCTTCCATTAGGTGTGACCATGTGACTAAGTTCCCTCCAAAGGAACATTAGTGTAAGTGAAGACTCCACACACAGCCCTGGCCCACACCAGCCTTCTACACTTGTTTCTCCATACTCATTCTCTCTCCTGGTCCCCTGAGATGTCCACGCCTAGGACAACCTTGGAAGCCACAAAGTAAATACTGTAGGCCTCCATCAGTATGGAGGAGAGGGGCCTTTAAGTGGGCAACAAGTCCATTTCGGTGGTGTTAAGCCACTGCAATTTCGTCTGTTACCACAGCCTAGCCTAATACAATGCTGGACACACAAATCAAAATTTTTTGTGTGTGTCCACTAGTTCAACTGAGCTACCAGAGTGAGGGGTAATGAAAATTAACATTCCTTTTGTGCTCACTAAGTACCAGAACTAATATTTGGCAAGTACATTGCTTAATTCCTTCCATATAATTTATCTTGGAAGCCCCTAGTCCTAGGTATTGTGGTCATTGCTTAACATGAGGGATCTGAAACAGAGAAAGGTAGTGTAAATTGCATAGCAAGTAAATGAGAGAACTCATATGCAAAGGCAGATGTGAGGAAGTCCAAAGCTCTTTTGCCTAACCCATGTTGCTCATGAAAGGATGTCTAGTTAGTTGCTCTATTCCATGGATGTTTAATGGGGGCCAAAAAGCATCATATAAATTGAGACATGTCAGCCTTATTTTCAGAGCGTTTGAATAACCAATTTTTTAACCACATACCCTTAAGACTATTGCATGAGAAGTCTCCACTCCTGCAGAGGAATCATCTGTCTCACTTGGCTTAATGTTAACATGGTGGCTCTCTAAAGAGCCTGGTATGTGGTCTGGTGCCAGGTCAGAGCAGCTGCCCACAGCTTTCCTGGCTGTTTTTAGGGTTCATGACCTTCCTGGCTTCAGTCATACCCCTCAAAGTAGTTGCCTTGTCTACATTCCTTGGTTTTTCCATATAAACAGGACACCCTAGGCCACTTATGCAACTTTGAAGAGAGGTTTCTAAACACTGAGACATCTGTAAGTCTCCTTTCTGCCACTTGACTTACTGGAGTGCTGCGGTTAGGAAACCAGTCTTCCTCCAGCTGGGTCACCTTGGGCACATCTCTAGGCTTTTGTGTGCACCTCTGCAAAAGAAGAAGCTGGTCTAGAGCTGGGCTTTTAAAACAGTTACCACCAAAGACACTATTTGGCATAATACTTGGTCTCAAATACCCCTGAGTTTTCTGTAACCAAAGAACCATGTCCCATCTTTAGTACCTAATGCAATGGCTGGCACAAAACTCATGAGTTTACTAGATATTTACTGATGGGATTAGAGTCTGCAAAACTTCATTAAGCTCAGTAGTCATCAGTGCTCTTCACCAAACATTTGAGATGCTCTCCCCTTCCAGACACTGTGAGTTGGGATCACACTGCCAAGTCCCCTTGTGGCTGGGCCCAGCCAACTGGCTTGTTCTGGCTGGCACGCTGTGAGAAGAAGGGTAAACGTTTAATCTCCAGTGCCCGATTCTCAAGAATTCTTGTTTCTCTCCAACGGAAGAAGGACCCAATGTTCTAGGTAGGAGCTGCTTGATCGGCCTGGGTCCCGGGATGAGGACAGCGATGCCGAGCAGAGCCCTGGGCTGACCCAGTGGACGTGCCCTGGAAGCCCAGATACACTTCTGCTGGTTGAAGGCCCTGAGGTTTGGGGTTGTTCGCTATCATAGTGTGATCTGGCCTGTCCCAACTGATTCTGTAAATTAGATCATAACCAATTGGCCTTCCCATTGTTAATAATCACAGAAATTTATGTCTTACGTTCAGAGCCTCTAACAAGAAGGAACCAATTGGTGTGATTACTGATAACATTCCTGCCAAACCCAAAGCAATGGCATCATTTCAATAGCAATAGTCACAACAGGATAGCTTTATCCCACTTACGAATCTAATTTCTGTTGGCTTTTTAAACCTCGTGTGTATGACGTAGACTGCATTACTACTTTAGGTCTTGTTTTTATTCAGGGCGCCCCATTTGGATATCTCTGGCCTAATGTGTCCCAGAGGCCTTTCTCATCTGGCACACTGGAAGGAACATGCTGTTTGGAAGCAGAGAGTAAAGTCCTTTGACCTTTCTTAATCCACTTCCTTGCTTCTAAAGGACGAAAATACTACATCTGTGCGTTGTCGTGAAGATCAAATGAAATGTTATACCTGCTACACTTCAAGCAGCGTGCAGCCCTCGTGTGCTTGGTTCCCTGAACGCGTTGGGTGCCTTTTGGTTTTCAAGTGTGGGTGACTGTGTTGCCACGTGTCCTGCACAGTTCTGATTTCTGCTACTTGTTCTTACATAATTATGAATAGGGTTTCCTTTCCATCTCAGAGATCCCTGTTTTGAGATCAGGGGCCTGTGGCTCTCAGCTCCAAGAGCTAATCCTGGAGCTCCACGGTTCTGTGGTCTCCAGGGTCGCACACATCAGGGTCCATGCAAACCGCTATTGTCTGTGGAGGTTCCTTTGGTCATTCAATAACCATTCTCTCCTACAAGGTGTGCAAGATAGACATGCTTTATCCTGAAGTTTTCACATTAATGGGATAGCACACCTCCACCTCTGTCAGAGGCATAGAAGTAAAGGCTGGCGAGGACCCGAAGATCATACTATCCAGCACCTCAATTTTCTCTGGAGAAATAGGCCATAGGGGAGAAGTGGCTTGTCTCAGATCACATAATAATTGCAAGGCCAGCGGTCATGTCTCCCCATGTCATGCTCCTAATATTTTTGCTAGCCTGGCAGTGTTTGAGTGTTTGAGCCCTGGGATGGGGTTACAGGTATACCAGGTACTTTCCACCTGAAATGTATGGCTAACAGTGTCTAACTCCTGGAGTTGAGAACGTTTAGTGAGCTAAAGCATTTGGTGTCCTCAGAGCATGCATGGAACACAGTGAATGTGTAGGAAACACCGCCTGCCTTCTGTTGTCACTATCAATCTTCCTCACCATGGTTTCCAGCCATGGGCATTGTTGTTTTGTTAGATCCATCTCTCTGGATCTCTTTGCAAATTCTTTTTTTTTCACATTTTATTTATTTTTGAGAGAGCGCGAGTGGGGGAGGGGGAGAGAGAGAAAGAGACACAGAATCCGAAGCAGGCTCCAGGCTCTGAGCTGTCAGCACAGAGCCCGACGTGGGGCTCGAACCCACAAGCTGGGAGATCATGACCTGAGCCAAAGTCGGACGCTCAACCGACTGAGCCACCCAGGTGCCCCTGCAGATTTTTTATAATCAGTTCATCTTATTAAAAATGGGGCAGGAAGTGGCTGAGGAGAATCTGGTCATTTCCTCCCATAATGCACTGTGCAAACCTGAAAATTAATAATAAGATAATGACTATGGGCACAGACTCCCAACATCCACACTGCTTAGGGTCACATCCTCACTTTGTCACTGACCATGTGACTTGAAGTAAGTTCCTCCATTTCTCTGTGCCCCTGTTTTCTCATCTATGAAATGAGGTGGTTATAATAATACCACAAAGGGTTGTTGGGATGGTCAGTGAGCTAATATGAATAATATACTTGGAACATTGTCTAGCACATGGTAGATGCTGTGTAATGCCAGATTTTTAAAAGATTGTCATTGCATGTGCTGTTTATTCTTCTCTATCTTTCTCTGCTCGGGGCAGAGGGGAATCATTTACAACCCCGTTTCTCCATCAAGTTGTCTTCTCTCTTTTCCCCAAGTTCTCTTGCAGACTTTGACAATTCACACTCACCAACATTACCTGGCTATAATCATACCAGATTGCATTATTTACTTTTTCTTTCTTTTACTTTTTAACATAATGTCAGATTTATAGAAAAGTTGCAAGAATAGGGCAAAGAATGCCCGTGTCTCAATTTGGGTTGCTCTAATAAGGCAACAAGATTGGGAGACTTAGAAACAACAGAATTTGTTTTTCACATCTCTAGAGACTGGGAACTCCAGGATCATAGGGCCAGCATGACTGGGCTCCAGTGAGGGCTAGTTGCCTGATTGCAGTCTGCCGATTTCTCTTTGCATTCTCCTTTGGCTGGAAGAGAGAGAGAACAAGAGAACTATCTTATTACTTTTGTAGGGCACTGATCCCATTCAAGAGGTTCCCACCCTAATGACCTCATCTGATGATCCTAGTTACCTCCCAAAGACCCCACCTCCTGACACCATCACAATGGAAGGTAGGGTTTCAACCAATGAATTTTGAGGGGAACACAGTCAGTCCATAATATCCTTTGTACCCTTTCCCTAGATTCCCCAAATGCTAATATCTTACTACATTTGTTTTATTATTTTCTCTTTCTCACTCCAGTGTTTTCTGAAGCATTTGAGAATATGTTGCAGACATGATACTCCTCTATCCCTAAATGCTTCAGTGTATGTTTTTTTTTTAAAAAGGACATTCTCTTTCATAACCACAGTATAGTCAGCAAAATCAGAAAATTAGCATTGATGCAATGTTATTATCTACAGACCTTATTCAAAATTCACCAATTGCTCCAGTAGTCCTTTATAGCAAAAGGACTAATGGACTAAAAGGACTATTTACTGTCACATCTCTTCAGTCATATTTAATCTGGAGCAATTTTGTTGTGTCTTTCATGATATTGACACTGTTGAAGTGTACAGGTCAGTTATGTTATGGAATGTTCTTAACTTTGATTTTATCTGATGTTAACTCATGATTAGATCCAGATCATGCATTTTTGGCAAAAATATCACAGAGTGATGTTGTGTTCTTCCTAGTGCTTCATGTCAGGAAGTATTAAATTGTCCCATTACTGATGTTAACTTTGCTCCCTTGGTTTTAAGGTGGTGTCTTGCCAGTTAGCTCTGAAATTTCTATTTTCCTTTTTGTAATTTAGTGACATTTGGGGAGATACTTTGAAACTGTGCAAATACCCTGCTACCCCTCAAACCTTTACCAATTAGTGTTCACATCCATTGATAATTCTTTCCTGAATCAACTGTTATTGTTATGGTTGTCGAATGGTGGTCTTCCAAATGTAGTACTTTTTCTATGTTTCTTAGTTGGCTTTCTACAGTAAGGAAGAGCTTTTCGTCCTCTGTCATACGGACTCATGTTTGTAATTTTTTATTATTCCATGGGCTATCTATAATCTCTACTATATTTATTTGTTTGGTACTCCTATTGTATCACTGACCACCTCTGGTCATTTTCAAGTCCGTTTCAAAAAGCACTTCTTCAGGAAGCCTGGTGCAGTCCATTCCAGCCAACTTGGTAGCTTGCTCCTTTGTGTGCCTCTGGATTATGTACTTTCCTCTCTTTACACATGTCTATTGTTTGGTTGTACTCGTTGGTTTCTATTTCTATTAGCTTGTGAGCTCTTGAGTAGAAGAATAGTGTCTGATTCATCTCCATATCCACAATGCTTAGCGCAATAGCTAGCACAAGGGGGAAATTCAGTTCATCTTTGTTAAAAGCATGGAAGGAGGAAAGAAAAACAGTGCTTAGGTTCCTACCAGTCTGCCTCAATCCTTTTTGAGGGAACTCATTTCAACTAGCAAAAAGGAAATTATCTATTAATGTTCAGAGCAGGCTACTGTATGCCTTGCAATAGCAAAGCCAAATCAACGTGGATTAAATTGTTGACATGTTTGAACTTAACATAAGTGTTTTCCCCCATTTCAGAGGCTTTCTGCCAACTCTGATCTCATATCCTTACAATTTCTTTACCATTAGCTTGATACGGTGTTGTTTTCTCTATCAGTTCTTCATTTATTAAGAACGTCTTTCCCCAAAGGTGAAATAAAGGGGGTGTTATCAACCCTTCCGTTGGACGTGGTGAGTCTATTGAAAGGGGCCTGGTCTCTTGATCAAGGGAAATTGGTTAGTTTCCTGTCTGTACAGCTAGACGTGTGACTGCGGGTGAATTGCTTTAAACTCATTGGGCTTTTGTCTCCTTCACTCTGAAATGGAGATCATAACACTGGTGATACAAAGGATTATCTTGGGCTCTAAATGAGGTAACCTACAGGAAATCACCTTGAAACTCTCTGGAGCTTCTGAACCTTGCAGTTGGAGTTCCGTTTGTCTGAGATGCCCTACCTGCTCTCTGCTGCCTCTGTATTGGCAAACCCCTCCTCATCTCTCAGAACTCTGCTTACGTATCATCTCCTTGCATGTACCTCCTTGCACAACATATTGTACCCCTCTGATCTCTGTTTTGTCTGGATACAACAGAAAAGGTGCGCTGGGATGTATACTTTCCATTCATAAACTACACACTGAATAGGTGCCCTGATTTGCACCTGTGTGCTTATCTCTTCATAGTCCTGGTATGTATTTCTTTGCATAGTAACACCCCCCAGTTAAACGTTCAATCCTTTGACTATAAAACTATGCTTTGGCTCTCTCCCCCTCTGAGGAAAAGGCATTTACCCCCCAAATCCTCCTGCTTGGACTTAGCTTCCATGTGAGACACTCATTCCAAGTTCACCCTAACCCAGTGGATTTCCCCTAGATTTGGGAAGAAGAAAACTGTCGTAGATGGCAAGATGGACTGCAGAGGCGAGAAAATATGTATTAAAAGGGTAGTAAATACTTTAACCAGGCATTTAAAAAAGGAGCCAGGTGGGGCACATCAAAAATTTTCTTTTCTTGCCCATCACTAATAAGGAAATAGTCATCCCCCTATACCCCACCTTTGGAGATTCATTGGTAGTAGGTTCACGGTATGCTGTATTGAGAAGGATTTTTAATTGTTCCTAAGATGGAATGGAGTAATTGATTTGCGGTGTCTGTTGAGGACACAGAAAAGGGGGGAGTAGCAGTGTGTGTGTGTCATATTTGTGCCATCCCTGATCCAGGCCAACCTTTTACACCACCAATGAATCTTATTGCCCTTCTTAGGCTAGATGTTCTTCCTGGCCCTTGACGGTTTTACATTCTCAGAGTCTGGTACCTCTCTTTCAGATGGACATGTGGGAAAGATGCTCTCCAAAGGTGGGGAGGAATTGGGGATGATGGACGATATTCCTGCCACTATGTCACTCCTGAATTTTCATCACTGCGGTCCTGATTTGACAAGTGATTTAGCGTCCAGGCTGGGGAAGGACTAATGGATGAATCAATCCTCTGTGCATGGCCATTGGGCAGGAAATTAATAAGAACGCTGGCTGACATGATCTATGGGACTGTAAGCTCATTATGCCTGATTAGCTTCCAGCCTTTCATTCCCTCTGACAGCCACAGGGCTGCAAGGTTTCCAATGGCAACCATTTCCCTTTCTCTAATTGATTGCTAGGTCTCTAGCCATGAAACCAGACCCTTCCACAGACTGTCAGAGTGGGACTTTTCTGCTTCATGTTACCTCTCCTTTTTGGCATTGGGAAGGTGAGCTCATGGGTTGTCTAAGTGGTGTTGACAGTGAAGCCCTTTGAACTCAGGAAACAAAGTTCAGAGGGGTCAGTTCAGTTCAGTAGATCAAGTTCTTATCGAACAACTTACTATGTGCTGACATCTGTGTTCAGCATGGAGATGGCAATAGAAGTAGATCATGTGAAGCAGAAAATGGAGGAGAAGTATTTTAATTTATGTAACAAAGTTATGAAGTATAGTGGCACCAAGCAAGTACAGTGGCACTTTGTTAGGAACAAAGGGGCTGGAGAGAAGTAGGTAAAATAGATAAGAGTGCTAGAAATCTATTCGATTTGGGGCATTTGGGTGGCTCAGTCAGCTAAGTGTCTGACTCCTGATCTTGGCTCAGGTCATGATCTCAGGGTCGTGAATTAAAGCCCCACACTGTCAGTGCAGAGCCTGCTTGGGATTTTCTCTCTCTTGCTGTCTCTGCTGCTCCCATGTGCTCTCGCTGTCTCTCTCAAAATAAATCAACAACAAGAACCACCACCCAAATCTATTCAATACATATAAAATTAATATATAATTACATTAATATAATTCAAAGGATATTCAGTAGAATGCAAAATGAATTGATGTGTCTATAGAAATAGACTTCAGTTATGTGTACATACATTTATATGTATTTTCTGAAAGCATCTATCATATCCACTACACCCTTAAAATTGGGCTGACCTCTCTCTGGAATCTCCATGGTGCTGAACACTCAATCACCCATTCTTCTTCCCCTGAAACACACACTTTTTTATATTTTTATTTATCTCAAAGTGTTTTTACTTTTTTTATCTTGTTTTTCACATAGCCATAGATTAGCCTGCACCTGTCATTCTGAAGATGATGTATGGGCCAAGACTTCCATTTCAATGGAAATGAGAATGCCAACAAACAGCAGGTAAAATGACTTCCAACACATATTACCAGCCATTTTCATGATGATTATTCTTATGAATGTGGGTTCTAAACAAATCCACTTGAGTGTGTTGTTGATGATTCTTCTCCCATAGTCAGCTACAAGGAGACTTCTGAGAATACCCTGGTAGAGTAGGAAGGAAGTGGGTTTTAGCATCAGGCATAAACTCAAAAGTTACTGCTTCAGAGACGTCTTCCTTGATCCCCCACACAAGGTCAGGTTCCCTATTGCATGGGAAGTGTATTGATTGAAACTGTAGCTCTGAAAGCACTCTATAAGTTGTAAAGGGCCATGCAAATGCGAATAACTATTATCTACTTCTAGGACATGATGAGAAGGGAATAAAATGGTAAGTTAGGCTTCTCCTTATCTCTGGGTTAGGGCTAGTTTCATTTTGGCCTATGGAAAAGGGTGAACATTTATTCTTCCTCCCACCATTCATGGCCACCCACAGGGGACCTCATTAGTGACTAAGTTTGTACTTGCCACACCCCCAACTTGGCCCAAGAAGTAATAGGCTCTGAAAACATGGCCTTAGAACAATTCAGACATGAATTTGAATTTAATCGCATTTAAAGGATAACAATCAGACGGATGTGCCTGGCTTCCCCAAAACTGTCTCTCGGTGACCTCACAAGAAATGAATATCTGAAATCCTGGGAAGTACATTGGTCTGGACACATTTTGTAAGTCTTAGTCCTCCAGGTAAAAGGGAAGCAGAGGACCACACTCTTTCACATTCATTGGTATCTTGTCATAAGCAAGATGTTCTGGCCCAAGTTTTATTGAAAAGATTTTTTATTTATTTTTAATTTTTTTTAATGTTTACTTATTTTTGAGACAGAGAGAGACAGAGCATGAATGGGGGAGGGTCAGAGAGAGAGGGAGACACAGAATCTGAAGCAGGCTCCAGGCTCTGAGCTGTCAGCACAGAGCCTGACGCGGGGCTCAAACTCACAGACCGTGAGATCATGACCTGAGCTGAAGTCGGACGCTTAACCGACTGAGCCACCCAGGCGCCCCTGAAATGATTTTTTTAAAAGATTTTTCTAAATATTTTACGATGCTGTTTTTTCCTCTCTTTCTTTCCCAGGGATCATGGAGGGTGGTGTGGTTTAATTTCCATGTGAACTCAAGGGAGCTATTTCATGTCTGTGACGCTGTTTCCTTGTATATAAAATGGGGATCAAAATCCTTCCCCTGCCCACCTCTTAAAGTGGTTTGTGGAAATGAATGAGCAAAGAGAGATAAAATCCCTTAAAACTCTGTGAAAATGTAAGGATTCTTTATTATCAGGTGTCTTTTGGGGGGAAGGGAGGGTACATGCTGTCTTAGCAGGTCAGCACTGATGTTTTCAAAATCAAGTTGACACCGATAAAATTAATAGTCCCATCTTGACACGCTCACTGGTCAAGAACAGTATGAACAGCAGAGCACTGGCTGACCCACTCACCCTGCCCCATCCCGCTTCCTCCAAGTGCATATTTGTGGGTTGTGACAGCTCGAACTGAGAAGTGATCAGCTTTTCTTTTCTTTTTTCTCTTTTGTTTTTTTTCATACAGTAGATCAGCCTACATCTGTCATTCTAAATAAGACTTAAAGGCTGGAATTTCAATTCTAATGGTGATAGTGAGAGCACATTACTGTTGAATACGTCTGATTTAGCTAAATATTACTGGCAGTAACTTTATGATAATCATTCTGAGTATGGAGCTCAAAGAAATTGACCAGATAGCTTTGTTGGTGGTTCTCTTTCCTGTAGATGGCCAAGCAGAGTTTTGCTCCTATCTTGGCAGAGGAGAAAGGAGATAGGTTTTAGTTTCAGGCAGTTCTGAGTTCCAGCCTTGATCAAATTACTTTTCTAAGTATGTATTATAATAGGGATACATTTGTCCTCAAAAATGTTCAGTTGTATTTTCACATCTTATAAACCTTGTTGCCTGCAGGCCTTCTCTCTCTTGAAGCAACGAATTTCAGAGCCTTGGGGAAAATCCAAGGACCTTCCTAAAACAACAGGGCCATTGCTCGGTTTTGACTTAAAACTTAGATACTTGTTTGAGTCCGCAGGAAGCTAAATGCTTAAAACTGAGTTTTATGGAGGGAGAATGTACCAGTTAGGATTTGTATTCGGTTGCATGTAACACAACCCTGGCTACTAAGACTGAACCCATTTTTGTTTGTTTTTGGTTTTTCCCACACAACAATGAATCCAGAGGCCAGTAGTCCAGAACTAATGCGGTGGCAATGTAATGCTGTTTAGGACCCGCGATGGTTGGTTTTGTGTCCACTTGGGTAGGCTATAGTCCCCAGTTATTCACACAAACACTAATCTTGTGCTGCGAAGGTATTTTGTAGATGTGGTTATCAAGTGTATAATCAGTTTACTTTAAGCAAAGAAGATTATCCTAGATAATCTGGGTGGGTCTGATTTAGTCACTTGAAAAGCTTTAAGAGCAGAACTGAGGCTTTCCTGAGGAAAAGAAATTTCACCTGTGGATTGCAGCTTCCTCCTGTGCCCCAGTGTTCAAGCCTGTCCTTCCCGATGGGCTGCCTTACGGGCTGCAGACTTGCCTAGACAGCCTCCACAATCACCCAAGTCCATCCTTTGCAGTCCGTGCCCTTGCCCCAACTCCACCTCCCCGATGGTTCTGCTTGTCTACCGGAACCATGCCTGATACAGACCCAGGCTCCTGCTACCCTTCTCTGTTAACCTCCTCGGTGCTTGCGAGCTGGCTGGTGCATTGTGAGGCATCATGTCTGCATTCCTGGCACGAAGAAGCGGGAAAGCAAAAGGGCGGAAACCGGAAACAAATGCCAGTTGAGCCTGCTTTTTGTTTTTGTTTTCGTTTTTTAAAGGAGAACCCTACCCAGCGCCTTCCACTCCTAGCTCATTGGCGAGGCCTTGGCTCCACGGCCAGCCCCTGGCAACGTCTGGGTCTGGGGAGGAGAGCACTTTCCACTGGGCATCTATAGTCAGGAAGAACAGGGGAATTGGTATTGAGTTGGCAACCACAGAGAGAATTTTCTAAGTTCCTTTATCATATGAAGGACCAAGCCCGAACATCTGAAGTCACAGTTTCTTTCGTAATTGTAGAAAGGCTACTCCTCTCACCTGTGGCAACCAGGCCCTGCGGCTTGTTGCCTTAATGTGGAAGAACATATGTGCAGGAAATGAGAACCCTGCAGCCTCTGCTCCCAGCTGGACAGACTCTGGGAAGTAGGAGAGACAGGCTGATTGTGCCCTGACCTCTCTCTGCCTCTCAGCCCAGAGTGGGGAGTGGTAGTAGGTGTTAGGTGAGTGATACAGGGGGGCGGGAGGGGGGAAAGAGGCACTCCTCTTGGCTTACGTGTACACAATACAGAGGCAGAGGGAGGAACAGAACTTGGCTTTGCCAAGCCACCTGTGCTTCCTGTGTGGTATGATCAGGTGACTCAAATTTCCCATAGGACCCTAGGGAGGCATGGAGAGTCACGGAGTTGAGACTCAGCAAGCTTGTTACAAGATCTGCTGCAGCAAGGGGGAGAGACGGGGGCAGGACGGAGACCATGGAGCACACTGGAGGAGAGGCCTTGGTGAAATCTGAGGTGTCAGAGATAAGGCTGAGTAGTTAGCAAGTGCTCCAGGCCCTTGAGAAGCTGAGGGGGTGGAGGGAGAGAAAGACCTAGCGTTGCCCACTTGCTGCCTTCAGCAGCAGAGGACAGGGCCGGGCCCAAGCGCAGGAACTCTTGCTAGTAGCAATAGCCGTGGCCATCCAGGGTCAAAGAGACCAGTGATGAGCTGAGGGTACCTGGCAGATAACCCTCATTCCACGCTGCTGCCTCGGACCTTCCTTCCAAGTACTATTTTCAAGAGGAGCAGGAGAAGAGGACCCAAATATAAAGACCTGAGTCGATTTCACCTACAGAAAACTAAACACTGATCACAGAGGACTGTGAACATTATTGCACTAGGCTAGAAGTGTAGCAGACTGGGGGCGCCTGGGTGGCGCAGTTGGTTAAGCGTCTGACTTCAGCCAGGTCACGATCTCGCGGTCCGTGAGTTCGAGCCCCGCGTCAGGCTCTGGGCTGATGGCTCAGAGCCTGGAGCCTGTTTCCGATTCTGTGTCTGCCTCTCTCTCTCTGCCCCTCCCCCGTTCATGCTCTGTCTCTCTCTGTCCCAAAAATAAATAAACGTTGAAAAAAAAAAAAAAAGTTCTAAAAAAAGAAGTGTAGCAGACTGGATTGGAATATAGTCCCTTGCCCAACTAGCCAGTGGATGGAGACTCATAGATAGTGAAACTCCAGCGAATCCAAGAGGAGATGAAATGTATTTCTTTACACAGCAGAATCTGCATGTCATTCTGCAACCCCCTTACGTGTAAAAAGAGGATGATGCTGTGTACCTCCTGAGGTGGTTGAGTAGAATGTAAATGAAATCGTACCCGCTCTGTAAAGCAGCAGGCGCGCAAGGCATAATTAATATGGTAGCTTGACGTCAGTTACCTGTGCTTGCTAGCAAGCAGGGCTTCGTGCCATCTTGGATGGCAAGATGGTGAAGGGATCCAAGAGCACATCTCGCCCCCAACTCGATTGTCACATTTGCTACCCCCGATTCTCCTCCTCCCATCACCCATATTTGTTATTGTATTACCTCCTTTCTTTTCTTTCATAGTGCATCAAAATGCTACTTACGCATTTCAATTTGTTTATCTTACGTTTCTGGAAGGCAAGAGCCATATCCAGTTTCTTTAAAACTCAGGCACATTGGGGCGCCTGGGTGGCTCAGTCGGTTAAACGTCCGACTTCGGCTCAGGTCACGATCTCGCGGTCCGTGAGTTCAAGCCCCGCGTCAGGCTCTGTGCTGACTGCTCGGAGCCTGGAGCCTGTTTCAGATTCTGTGTCTCCCTCTCTCTCTGACCCTCCCCCATTCATGCTCTGTCTCTCTCTGTCTCAAAAATAAATAAACGTTAAAAAAATTAAAAAAAAAAACCTCAGGCACATAGTAGACATGTAACAATTAATTGATTATTTATGTCGTTACTTCCTTGGAGCCTGCAAAGTTAGCTTTTAGACACCCACTGTGGCCAATCCATGAAAGGAAAATAGTTTGTAGAACGTATTTCTCCTTGCAATTTGACCCATTAATGTAATTTGCTCATTTTGTTTTACTTTTCAAACCCAGTGGATTATTAGCACTTACCTCAAATACCACCTTTAAAGTAGCATATGTGAATCAGGATTTAAATATATGATTTAGTCTTATAGTACAATGCTTATATTTTATTATAAAACAAGTTCCAAAACTACCACCTCCAAGAATTCCATTTGTTAACCTTGCTTTCACTGTGATCTGTTTTCCAAATTCTTTCTTTCATCTTAGTGTTTTAGAAGAGTGAAGCTTTCCTCTCACCTCAGGCCCATTGTAACTGGTAAGAAAGAAGGTCCAGAATGGCTTTCCAGAAGGTTTTCTCCAAAGAATGTATGTGTGTATGAAAATAATGATTTATATGCATACACACTCACACACATATATTTGCATGTTGGTTTTATATACACATAAGCCGACGTCTGTATTGATTGATGGTATATATGTATTTTATTGTATATTTGGGGTATACTATTATATGAAGGAGTATCATAGAGTCATAACGTCAACCAGAAGCTTCCTCGAAATGATCACTCCAGGTCTCTTGTTTTATAGCTGAGACAACTAAAGTCCTGAGAGGTCAAGGGACTTTCTAAAGATCACACATTCTGTGAATGTCAGACCTGTGCTTTGCCTACAGGGCTCCTGACTTTTGGTTGAGAGCCCTCTGCAGGACCCAGTCTGCCTTTGACAAATGTGTCTCCCATCTGGCTGGGAACTGAGTCTATGTGACCAGCATAGACCCACACAACTCTATTAAAGATCATGATGAGAAGACCCCATCCTTAAGGTTTTTTTTAACGTTTATTTTTGAGACAGAGAGAGAAAGAGACAGAGCATGAGCAGGGGAGGGGCAGAGAGAGAGGGAGACACAGAACTCGAAGCAGGCTCCAGGCTCCACACTGTCAGCACAGAGCCCGATGTGGGACTTGAACCCACAAACCGTGAGATCATGACCTGAGCTGAAGTTGGACACTTAGCTGACTGAGCCACCCAGACGCCCTGAGAAGACCCCACTTTAGCACCTTCTCTGTTCATAGGAGACTTTTCACCATGCTTTCCTCTAAGCTTCATTGTTATAATGGAAGGAAATTGGAGAAAAATCCGTAGGCCCAAAATGCCGTGCTGAAATTACAAACCAGATAGAGCTGCTAAAGGAGGGTGTCTGTGGAAGAGAAGGGGCAGGAAAGAGGCAGGGGAAGGGGAGGACCGGCATCATGATGGAGAAATGAGAAGACAAATGTTGGAGGAGCCAGGGGGAGAGCAGAGAGACGCGACATGGGGACAATACACAGAGAGGAGGGACGGCAGAGGAGAGAAGAGACGACAGGAAGGAAGAAGGGGAAGGGAAGGCAGAGACACATGAAGGATATCCAAAAGTCAGAAGGCATAGAATAAGCTTATTTTTAAGTAGGGTATTAGTTACTTTCCCCAATAATGTTTGATATACTTTTCCGCAATCTCCAGACACCTTTTTTTTAGTTGAAGCAGCTTCATACTTAAAGCACTGGGTTGGGGCGCCTGGGTGGCTCAGGCGGTTAAATGTCCAACTTTGGCTCAGGTCATGATCTCACGGTTTGTGAGTTTGAGCCCCGCGTGTCGGGCTCTGTGCTGACAGCTCGGAGCCTGGAGCCTGCTTCGGATTCTGTGCCTCCCTCTCTCTCTGCCTCTCCCCTGTTCACGCTCTCTCACTCTAAAAATAAACATTAAAAAAAAGATGAAAAAAAAATAAAGCACTGAGTTAAAGTGTTAATCTAAAAAGTTCAGATAAACACACTGTTTTCCTTGTATTCTCAGACTTTTTGTAGTACACTGGCACCCTGGGAAGAGAGAGGGACAAGACTGAGGTGGGGAGGTGGGGGAAGGGAGGGGAAGGGAACAAGAGAAGCAGATTCCGGAACTAGGCCAAGAAAGCTACAAAAAGAGCCTCTTATGGGCTAATACTGAGGCATATACAACAGAGCTACAGCTTGCCCTCAGCAGTTTGGAACTCTGGAGGCCCAGGCTCAGACATCCTAGACCTAGAAGAGCAATGACCAAATGGGCTCCCTGGGTGAGGGTTTTTAGGCAGAAGTGGATTTGGATTGGGAAGAAGTTCTCTTTTAAAGAACAGATTGCAGGAGTTCTTTCTAATGCATGAATCTAAAGAAAGGAGGAAGAAATCTGTTTTTCTCACTTGTTTATACTGCAAGCCCAGGAGATGTTATGGACTGAAATCCTGACTCCTAAATTTCATATGTGGGAGCCCTGATTCCCATTGTGACTGGATTTGGAGATAGAGCCTTTCCACAGGTACTTAAGTCAGATGAGGTTATAGAGATGGGGCCTGAATCCAATATGATTGTTGTCCTCATAAGAAGAGGAAGAGTCACCTAGGTCGGTCTGTGCACACACAGAGGAAAAGCCTTGTAAGGACAGAGCCGAAGGCAGCCTTTTGCAAGCCAGGAAGAGATTCTCACCAGAAACTGAATCTGCCAGCACCTTGATCTGGGACTTTCAGCTTTTAGAACTGTGAGAAAATCATTTTCTGTTGTTTATGCCAGCCAGTCTATGATATTTTCTTATGGCAGCCCAAGCTGACCAATACAGAAGGAATGGAGTTTCATCAGGGTTTGCCAAGTACCTTTATTTACAGGCATTGAAATTTACATGCAGACCTTACAAATAGTAGTTCTCAATAAATAGCGTGTGTTGCAAAAGATGAATAGGTAGGGTTTTTTTTTTTTTTTTACCAGTTTGTACTAAGCTAATGATAATGTAATAACAGCCACATTAATAATGTATGAGATAATGATAAGCTATGCAAATGTTGGTTGACTTTACATTTGAACCTCATAGCGACTCAAGAAATACGTCTGTATTACGCTTATTTTCACAGATGGGAAAATAGTCTTACACCTTTAGAGCTTCAGTTTCCTGTAGGACCCTTACCTGCAGGCCCTTAAGTGTCAGGGCCGTACTCAAACCCAAGTCTGCTGAATCCCTCCAGTGCTCTCTTCAGCCAGAGAGTCTTCTTCTTGGGAAAGAAGTTAGAACTCACTTGTTGGAGTTTCTACTTTTTTGGAATCTGGAAAATAAAATGTATTTCTTCAGAGCTCAATGTGATCATAGCCAGGAATTTTTGGCAAAGATTTTTAGTATCACAATATGTTCTGGTCTACTAATGGGGTGAAGGGGTTGGGGAAGCATGACATCCATCCATAATGCATGAGGAGTGATCAGAGGGGGCCAGAAGAGGGGAAAGCAAGGCCCCTTTGGAAACAGGGACACCATGTGAACCATTGAAAGTCACATTGAATAGGGAGAAGGATTGTCAAAGCCCTGGAACTTGACAGAAATCCAATACTGGAGCTTCGAGGCAGGATAATTTAGAAGTTCAGGGCAAGGAGGATAGAAAAAGACATTTGATACAGGAAAATGTCTCTGACCCGGACAATAAAATAAAATTAGCTTATACTGCATGTCGGGAATGTAGGCTTTTCAAGAAAGGGAATTTTGGCAACAATTAGTGACTTAGCTTTATGCAAAGGGAAAATTAACCATATAACGAAAGAAATTCTTGTCTCTTTGACTCCTGAGTGTACAATTTTAAGATAGATTTATTAAGCACCTGTCTACCATAGCATTGGCCAAATCCACAGTGCATCCTTGTATTGGCTTTCTCTCCTTCTTCCTCCTTTCTTTTGTTTACCTCCTGACCCCCATCTCTCTTTTCTAGAATAACTTCCTAAATAAACTTAACAGCATATAAGACTTGGTCTTGGGTTTTGCCTTTGGGGGAACCCGGGCTAAGAGAATTGCTTGTGGGAGGGTTCCTAGAATGTAGACCTTCAGGATGAGTTTTGGGGCTTGATCACCAAGATCTGCTGGATTAAAAGCTCTAGCTCCCAAGCAGGCGTGGGGGGGAGTCTCTTCTACCATGAGACACAGCAAGATTTCCACTAACTTCAAACTGAGCTTCCAACTTCAAACAGTTGGTGAGGCTGGAAAACATCTCACCTGGCTACTTTGGGCTCCTCTGTCATTGGACCAACAGGCAAAGAAGAGGGTTGCTGTACTGGGGGGTGGGGGGGTGGGCAATGGACCCTAATTACTAAGAGGAGCTAGGGTTGCTGCCACAGAATGGAGGCAGGGCCAAGTTGATCAGGAACCTGAAGGATCCATCTTCCGTGCATGGTGATTATGGCGAGCCGACGATCAAAGCAAACCATGTGTGGGAGCAGCTGAGGGCTTAGTCCCCTTAGGGATGATGTCCTGGGACAGTTCACTAGGAAAGCAGCCTAGACCAGCTGAAATCTCCCACCAGGGAGATTATGAATACTAATTAGGGCTTGGGACAGCTATAATGGTGAGGACCTAGCTCTTCTCAATTACAGAAGAGCAGCTAGCCACCTCCTTGGATGTGATGAGCCTAACAGAAGCCATCAGCCAATCTGAGTGATCCCAAAGATGGACTATACCAGAAACCTCTTGTGAGCCACTTCAAATCCTCTCTGTACCACTTAACTTCAGGCACTGCTGCGACAACCATTTCAATCAATAGGGAGCAGTATGATTTTAACTGGCAAAGCCAGGAAAGTTCTGTGTTTGAATGAGTTCCTTCCCATGGAGTTATGCTTGACGAATGAGATGGAGAGTCAGTGAGTCAAAATTCTTCCTCTACTCACACCCCTGGGAGCATAGTTCTGAGATGCATTGTAGAGGGCTCCTTAGGAGTCCTGGCCGGATCAAGTATCAGTCTCCCATGGTGGTCACAGGATCGATAATCATGCATCCTAACTCCTACTTGCAGGAAGCATTTCTCAAATGAACTATCTGCACACTAGCCTTTGCTTGAGTATCTACCTTTCGGGGGAATTCAGGGTGACAATGTAGTTTTGAAAGAGTCTTCTGGTTGTATCAGGTAATTAATCTTAGCAATGCTGTATTAAGTAAACAATATGTTGTTAGATTTTTATTTGTTTCAGTGCACTGGAAACTGTCTGCCTTTTACTTGTGGGGCTTTGAATTATTCATAGATATTATTGCACTTATAGTTTTCAAAAAATGTATGTAAAAAAAATTCTTTCCTGCAGTCTGTTCTTATCATCAGAATTTTGCTTTCGTATATCTGGTTCTCAGAATGATGGTATTTCAGAATTCTCAAAAGGGATGCTAATCAGATAGCTAACGCCAAGATGAGTGAGGAATCTTTTATATCTTTTGTAATCTTTAATAGTTGCTGTGTATTTTTTCCCTAGTGTGTAGCTTGCTTTCTAAATAACTGTGTTCTTTAAGAAAAAAACGTATTGGTCTTATATTTTAATGTTTAATAGTAGGCAACGGTTAAGGAGGTGAAACTATATGTATTAAAATAAGTACTATCTCCTAAAACTGTAATTATGACCAGAAAGGTATATTTATGGTATAACATTCCATGACAAAAAGAGAATATGAGACTGTATTGGGTTGCATAACAATAACCATGAAAAAGGACTGACAGTGACTTTTCCAAGATGGTAACAGATAGAGTATTCTAGTCTCGGGCTCAAGGACAAAAATATTTGTAAAACCTTCTATAATGCTGTTATATTTCTTAAAAATATTTTTGAGAAAAGATAGAAGCTAAATACATGCAGTTTTTGGTGTCAAATGAACTGATGGGATCTGGATCTCATTGTGCCTGTCTTTTTCCATGCAAAACACAGGGTTTTGCTCTTTCATTTGGAGAAAGTCACACTTTATTAATAATAACAACCTAATCTCTTGAGGGATTGCTGAGCAAAGGCACAGGGCTTTGGAATGCTGGGCTCTCGCCCTGCTTTCAGGATATTTGGAGAACATTTTCCTGGAAGCTTTCTTTCAGTGGCCTCCTCAAACACATGTAACTTACTGGAGCTTAAAGACTTACATTTGTAAAAGCCATTAGTGTCGATTAATGTAGACAAATGATTGAAATTGGGACATTGGGAGGTGCAACTCCACACCTTGTACCATTTATGGGCAGGAAATGAGGAACAATTAGGTTGGTGAGGCTGGAAAACACCCCACTAGCCCTGCCTGCATGGGGTCAGCTTCAGGGAAGCTCAGTGGGTATATAACGGGCGAAGGGCGGGGGCCAAGGCAGAGACAGATGGGAGCAGCAGACAGCACTGTTGGCCAAAGCAGGTTTCTCCACTCAGCTCCCCCACGCTTAACGTTTCTGATAATAACGATGACAACTTAGATTCGAGCTCTTACAACTACCTTGGAAGTATACTTGTTCGGTTGTTGATTCACTCCTCCATTTATTTATTTATTTATTTTTCTATCCATAAATATTTTCTGAGTACTTTGTCTCTTCAAGGGATCCCAGTTGTGAATGGGGCGTGATCTCTGACTTTATGGAGATGATAGTCTAGGGACTTTTCATGGTGTGACAGTGCATGGAGCTATAGGGGATCATGGAGGAGACTTAAATCTAGTCTTAGTTATTATGGGAGGCTTCTCACGGGAGGTGAGGTACAAGGTAAGACCTGATGGATGAATATAAATCCTTATTTTAAAAAAAACTAGAAAACTGATGTAGAGAGCTGAAGCATAAAACAACAAAGAGGAAGTCAACACATGGCTTGGACATATTGAGTTCTAAGGGCAATGTAACCTAAATGAATGTTTCTAATGGGAATTGGCCCATTTATATATCCAACACTTGTTGAATTTTTAAAAAAATTCTGATTGAGATATTTGTGAACAATTCTATTTCATACTGTCTGCTTAAGTAGGCTAGAAAAATGAATGGCTTTTAATTTTCTTAAAATGCACTCAATCATGCACTTATCAAATAACTCCAAGACTCTTTGCTTAGCCCTAAGGGGCACACTGCAAGTTCTGCAGTGCCCCTGTGCTCCAGAGACTCTCAGTCTGATGGACAAGGCTGCGACAAGGGTGAGAATAGAATTTCTTAAGTTGTGCTCTGGGAGATAAGAGACTAAGACGTGCCTTCTGGTTTTGTATAGAAAGTATGGTTGAGAGATTGAGTAGACCTACTAAGGAGATAGAGTATTGAGGAAGGCCTTAACATAGGAAGTGAATCATTCTTAAAAGCAAGTATTGATGTAGCATGCTAACTACATTGTGATGCCACATTTTGACTGTGATTTTGAATATGGTGCTTCATTGTGATGGCATGCCATTTCTGCTGTTGGGTTTTTCTTCCTCCCTGCTTTATCTCTTCCAATACCCAATTTCCTATCAGCCAGCTAATGTGAATGCTTACCTTGTTTGCTGTTTAAAATTGGGTTTGGACTGGAAAATTTGATGACTCAACTCACTGAAGCATATGGTAGATTAGATAACACTTTAAAATATTCTCAGCATGGGTGTAACGCAGGGATCACTGGTTCAAGAGCACAAAACACAGATAAGGGAAGTGTCCAAGGGCCCTGATGATGCACTTGAGAGTTCATTGCTTTTTTTAAGTTGGGCAAACTATTATTCAGCCACAGTGGATTCTAGCCAGGTTGGAATAGGTGTTCCGAGTTACTAGATATTCTTATTTTCTTTCTTTTTTCTTTTTTTTTTCAACGTTTATTTATTTTTGGGACAGAGAGAGACAGAGCATGAACGGGGGAGGGGCAGAGAGAGAGGGAGACACAGAATCGGAAGCAGGCTCCAGGCTCTGAGCCATCAGCCCAGAGCCCGACGCGGGGCTCGAACTCCCGGACCGCGAGATCGTGACCTGGCTGAAGTCGGACGCTTAACCGACTGCGCCACCCAGGCGCCCCGATATTCTTATTTTCTAAGAGAAGGTGGGAATGTACATTTTTTGTGTGTGTAATCTACAGCATTTTAAATTTTGGCAATAAATCAATAAATTCGAAATATACTATATGAAGCAATTATAGTTAAAACAATCTACAGATCGTTTTCTGCCTACAAGCCAATGGTTTGCAGCTGCCGGCCCAGTAATAACTAAACTAAACTTATTAAGCATATTCCTAAGTGCCTTATTCATGTAGCGCATTTAATTCTCACTACAAACCTTTGGAAGAAGGGATGGTGATGACGATAATGCCCGTTTACAAGTGAAGAAATGAGACACAGAGAAGTTAAGTAATTTCCCAAGAATACCCAGCTGGCAAATAGCAGGCTCAGCATTCAATCCAAGGCAATCTGGCTCTAGAATTTGTGTCCATAAACAGTATCCCATACTGCTTCTCAAAATCAATGCCTTTTCGAGAAGGACTCTTTGACAATTATTTGAGGTGCTCAGAGAATTTTTTTCTGATCTTAATTTGGTTTCACACGGCAGGAGTGTGGGGGATTAAAGTTTAGAGTCTTCAATAAATCCGCAGAGCACCTCACTTCTTCCAGTTAATTTCTTGGTAGCACCAAACTATAGTGCCAAGATCAAAGGGCTTTGGAAGCACAGACTCAAGTTTGAATTCTTGTTCTTCCACTTACTGGCTGTGTTTTGGTTTCCCTACTCGAACAAGGAAGATGATGAAAAATACCCTGCGGTGTTATTACAAGGACTAGAAATAACACATGAAAAATATGTGGCTCAAAATAAGTGCTTGTTAAATTATAGACTTTGTGATGACAATGATAATTTTTGGTCAGGCATTTAACTAGTAAATATAAGGCATTATGTTGTAGGGAATCAAATAATAATCCCATATAATTCTTGCTGTGGGAACATAGAGGGGTCAAGTCATTAAGTAGAGGAGATGAGACAGTTTTCTAAATTGTGATAATTTAAAGCATCAGAAAGCAGTACACAGCTAAGGAGGATGTAAGAGGGAGAGATTAATATCCATTGGAGGAGGTCAGTGAAGACTTCTCAGAGGAAGTGGCATATGAGCTGGTTTTTTGAAAGGTGAGAAAGCTTTGGGCCAGTTGGTTAGCCCTCTTGGAGGTTAGAGAGTCGCAGATGATGGTGATGGCATGAGCAGAGGCACCGAAATGAGACCTATTGGTGCTCTGAATGTGGAAATACTACTTGGCTGACTGGAAGTGGAGGGCAAGGTATGTGGAAGACACTGGCTGTAGAGATTTCTGTAGGACCATTCTTCAAGTTCAGCCAACAGGTAGACGTGTTGTTTCTCCGTGACTAAGCCAGAGAAGGTCTGGGTGTGCATATTCTCCGGGCTATAAAGGGGAAACAGAGGGGACAGCTGGCAAGCATGCAAAATAGAGAGAAAGAACTTAATTTCCTGTTCAATCAAGGTTCTGACTTGTAGAGAAGGAATTCCAGTTGGAAACCCAGATGTCCTCATATAAAAGCAGGGGGAAGATGTGTGAAATCAGAAGAAGTCTATAAAACAAGTTGAAAATTGGGAGTTGTGGAGGTATCTACTCAAAAGAACCATTTGAAATCAATTGGCTCAACCTAAACCTTCAAGACTTTCTTATATACAGATGGAATGTTCATCTGGAAAGTTCTTTCTTCACAGTAAAGACTGTGTTTGAATCAGAAAAGCGGTGTTATAAGGTAGGGAAAAGGCTGGCTATGGAGTCATTCATCCTGGGGTCCAAAGTCTGGGTCTTTTCCTGACTAGCTGTAAGAACTCAAGTCATCTGTCTCTCAGCTCCCATCTCCATATCCATAAAATAAAGATTAATAATAGTTATTGTTTTTAATTATGTCACAATCAAACATTTGATGAAGAGATGTTTAAATGAGATTTGGGTGTAATAATGCTGGTGTAGCATGAGGTAAACTCCTTGTCTCATCTCATTGGTGTATCATCTTAACTTGGGGTCACTGACTAGTGGAACATCTTCACATCCATCCATCCCCCCCTTCCAACTGCCTTCAGGCTGCATCTCAATTCTGCATCCTCCCGGTGTATCCTTTCAAATTCCACCCAACTACGATTAAGGACAGACACATCAAGGGAAAAGCATCATGGCACAAGGAAAGAGACAGGTGGAGTCAGACACTGTGGGTTCTTAATGCTGGCTCTACCAGTAATAGAATCAATGGCCTTGGACACAATTACTTTACCTTTTTGAGCTTCAACGTCCTCATCTGAGAAAAGGGGTGAAGAAATGAGACAACCTGTAAAGAAGTCTTTGGTACAGTCCAGGTATTTTGTGTATGCCTAATGAACGATAGGGGAAGAAAGAAGAAAACCAAGCAATCCTTGGCCCTCAGGGGTGCTGAACACTGGCTGTCTCAGGGTAGCAGACGGTGGTAAAGGGGGGGCATAAGGATTCACTATAGCTTCAGTAGCAGGTGATTACGGTCTCTTGTGCCCTTGCTGACAAAACAATATATATATAATATATGTTGCCAGCTAGAGACCAGAACTGTTTATTCTTCCCCAGCCACCTCCTGTATTTTCTGTATCTGCACCTTTGTCCAGTGTGTGTCCTCCCCCTAAGATTCTTCTCTTCTATGTTGGACTGTCCCCTCTCTTTTGCTATACGCTGGAATCTTTTGCTGTAAGTTGAATCTTATTTCTTTTTTTTATCATGTCTCCTGTGCTCTTCCCACGTCATCCAAAGCAGTGTCATGTATGGGGTGAGTTCTCAGGATTTTTTCCCTTAGGGAATGGATAAGAAAAGAGATGTCAAGATTTGGAGGAGAACTTAGATACTCTCTCTAGTCCAAGGCTGCCATTTCCTAAACTGAGATCCACAAACTACAGACGGAGTTCTGTGAACCCCTTGACAACATAGGTGAAATGTTGTGCAAAATCTGAGTGTTCATTTTTTTCTAGGTGGGGTATTCATAGCTTTTCTCGTATTTTCAAAGCAGAACATGATCCACAAAATGCTAAGATCCTACCCTTTTATTTTATGAATGAAGCCCAAAGAAAAGTACATATTTTGGCTAAAGTAATATATTACCAAGATACTAACGGGACCACGAGGAGAAGTAAGACTTACTCGTTTTCCTCCCAGAACTCTTGACAAGTGTACCGTCATTCATTCATGCACTCATTTAACTATTTCTTATATGGCTACTCTTTACTAGTCACTGTTGTAGGTGTGAACTTAGACCATTGAAGTAAGTAGACAAATATCCCTGCCTTCATAGAGCTTACATTCTAGAAGGAGACAGTAAACAAACGGTATCCTGTATCACAAAGTGATTAGTGCCATAGAGAAAAACAGTGGCAGGAAACGGGATGGGATGTGCAGGTTTAAAGCTCAGGGAACTTTTATCTGATCCTAATTTTGTTTCAGATGGCAGGAGTGTGGGGGATTAAAGTTCAGAGTCTTCAATAAATCCACAGAGCACCTCACTCATTCCGAGTTCATTTCTTAGTAGCATCAAACTTTAGTGCCAAGATCAAAGGGCTTTGGAAGCACAGACTCAGAGAGTCTCTCTGGAACGGAGACTTTTGAGCTATCAGTAAATTACAGTCATTTTTTATTATTTGTGAAGTTATATTCTATAAAGTCACTATGAATACCACATTAGCGAATACTGAGTCATTGCTCCCAGGGGAAATACAGCGTTAGGTTTCTGTGAGCCTCTGTTCACAACACCTTTGTCAACATATCAATTCTTTAACTTGCTGTGTGTGTAAAGACACTTTTAAATATATGTTGTCGGATCATTAACATTGAACTCACTCCCAACAGCATTATAACTCACACCCAAATGAAGCTCATCTAACACACATTTTCTCTCTAAGCACATTAATAGCCCTCCTGCCCTTAGGAACACTCGCCAGTACTCCAGCACTATTTTAAACGGTGAAATCACCAAGAGAATGCACACGACTGTGGAAAACACGGTACTATTAGGCCACGTTAGCAAGCAGGCAGATTTGCAAATATCGACTCCATAAATAATGGGGATGGGCTCTGGTTGGCTTGCTGGGAAATGAGGTTTCTTGGAAGACTGATTGACTCCCACACATTTCCTAACTCTCTGCTCAGTGCTCTTCAGTGGCTTAAGTTCTGTGCTTATTCTAAATGGTTCTTCCCTGTGTGCCGCGGTGTAAGATTTTTCTCTAAATCCACTCAAATGCTACTGAGTGGGAAAAAGGAAAGAGTGAGAAAAGCCAGACGCAGAAGCAGAGAAACTTTTCCATCCAGGAGTTTTGTTCAAGCAGACAGCCTGCCTGTGTTTCCTGTAGACCTTTAATGTGAGGGGCCCAAGCCTAGCCACTGTGCAGGGGTAACGTGTGACTCCTTTCCACTGTAATTAATCCCTCCTCCTCTCCTCACCCCAACTCCTCGACTCCCTGCCCCAGGGTTGCGGTCCAAAAACATTGCAGAATTTCTTTTCTGATTTGTGACTAGTCTCAAAGAGCATAATGCCTCTAATTAGGTGATTTTAATCAGAAAGTTAAGAGCAATTTTATGTTGTCTCTAAACCAGAATCCCGCCCCCTCCCCCCCCCCCCCGGCCCCTGGGCAACGCAATTCCAATTTTTTAATGAAAATCATTGGAAACAGGAAATTTTGAGAAAGGCAGTGAGTTATGGAAAACAGGACTCAGCAAAGCAGCTTGGCCATGCTACAAGAACCCTTTCAGTGGAGTGATTGTATCTAAGTCACAGACTGGGGAGGGCAAGAAACTCAGGGGCCAGACCCAGCTCCACTCGGACTCCCTGTGTGACCCTGGGCAAGTTTCTCCCTCTCTGTGCTTCC